>NC_138029.1:68663140-69863140 GCF_964106645.2 Podarcis pityusensis | reverse complement strand
GTGATTTGGGCAGGGGAGCTCTATGCGGAGTATTTTCACATTAAACAACATGAAAAGTGAAACACTTCTCAAACCTGTGTTTTAAAATCGTTACACAGGCAAAATTATTAGATCCAAGATTCTAAAGGAGTGGTGCCACTTTCAACTGAATTACTAAAGAAGCAACACTGTAAGTTCAAACTCTCAAATGCTTCACAAAACAGAATGTGATCAGGTATTTAATGCGGGAGGGCAATCTGGGAACCTACGGAGCCCAGTGCTTCTGCAACATGGTGGCAAGGCATTTGCACAACAAAGTATCTGACGTTTCCTGCTTCAGATTTCTGTATCTTCTACATTGGGAAATAAACTGCTGCTTGTATGTGGACATACACACAGAACTAGCAGCAAAACTGTTTTGAGCTTTTTGTTTCAATTCCTGCAATTTTTCTGTTTTCTGAATATGACACTCGAAATAAGGTCAGAATAAGAAACCATGGATCTTTCAGACATTGATTCTGCTTAGAGAGATGAAGTTAAGTTGTCATCAATGATATGATATGAACTGGGATGGAAACTAATAAATAAGGACAACTTTTTATCTACAGTGACTATGACTCTTTTAACGCAGCCCTGTACATATTTATTCAGTCACAAGCAAGTTCAAAGGGACTTACTCCCAGGTAAATATGCAAACAATTGTGTATGATAATGAAATAACATTAACTTCTTCAGTATTCTGGAAATTGCAGAATGTGTCTGTCCAAATATATTGCTAGTCCTCAAACTGCATGTTACGGGTGTTTGTGTTCTCTAGAAATATGAGTTAGTTCTGTTTCTGCATGATAGCGTGCATGATATTCTGCATGATAATATTGTTCAAAAGTCCCGATAATAAAATCTATTTTTCATTTGCTCAAATGTTGATGTCATCCATTAACAACTTTTCCTATTTTCCCAGCTGACAAAAAGATATACTGTACTTGGGTGCAACAACTGCCAATGAGAGCTGTAACCCATAGATAATACTGTTATTGCCAAGGCATTTCATATATGTACCAAACAGCAGTATTTTACATAGCAAGGTATATACAATATATTTTACATCCTTACACCACAGTCCTATTCATGTCTACTCAGAAGTAAGTCCCAATGAGTTCAATGGGATTTACTCCCAGGTAAGTGTGTACTGGATTGCACTCTTGATCCTTGATGGTTAGGCTCAATATTAAAGTATCACATACCCTTCAATTTCCCCCCAAATTTCAGTTCCTCCCAAAGAAAGATCCAACTCTCCCTCCCCCAAAATATACACATGGCTTCAAGATTTCTGAAAAACTTGCAATTTTATTTGGGAGCCTTTGAAATAACTCTAGAACACCAAGTTTACCAAAAACCATGTTAAAAGTGGGGCAGGGGCTCAGAGGAAGATTCTCCTGTTTCATCCCTGACAATTACTGACTCTGTGGGGAAATACTCCATTTTAGGGGGATTTTAGCTTGTGCTAGAAACATTTTGTGACTGGTTGAACATAGGATGCCAGGTGTACAAAAGCCAGTGACTGTATGCAGATTCTACAAATGTTGATTTGGGCGGAGGAAGCGATATCACGAAGCGATATATTTGGGGCTGGTGCTCACAGGGTGTTGGCGGAGAGCGACTGCTAAAGACCGAGACAGAGAAAGAATGAGTGGGATTTCTAAGGACTAGGTAGGAATCGCTAAAAGTATGGACTACAGGTTGAGGGAAAATGCAGTCACAATGCGTGCCGCCCCCCCCCCCCACTTGCCACCTTCCTGGGGATCCTCTGAGCCCAGCTCACAAACCCCTTTGTCCAGCGCCCCCTCCTTCGCCTCCTGTTCTGTGGAGCAATGATGTCATCAAAGCCCCTCTCCTTCCAGTCCTGGACAGGAGAAAGGATCCTGGCAGACACTGATGCATGACTTCTCTGCTTAGCTCTCCCTCTCTCCCCCGGCACCACATCCCACCCCGCCCCTTCTCTCTCTGTGGGGGCCCTCAATTGAGTGGTCACTCTCAGCGCCCAGAGTGACTGTTTTGACAGATTCCAAAATGAACATGTCAGGAAGCCCATGACCGCTGCCCCTCCCCCCCCAGCCCCTCTCCCCCAATCACCATTGTCCCAGCCATACTGCTCCTTTCCCGTGCTCTCTCTGCCCCGACTTACAATAGGGGCCAGTCCCCCTTTCAGCAGACGGGGCTCTGCCTTTGCAGGATTGGGCGAATGGTCATGGGGGGGGGGAGAGCCGGAAGGATGGGAATGAGATAAGCAGCCTCCCCTCCACCCTCTTCGCCAACAGGAGACTCATTTCCCCTCTCCCCTTTTCATTTAGCTCCATTCCTCCTGCTCGCTTCTCTCATGCTCAACACAAAAGGCCTTCCCTCCCCCCCTCCCCATGGCATGAGTGGGAGTGAGAGGTTTCACACTCAGCTGACTCCACAACTTCCCACCTCCCTGTTTGTCTAACCTGGATTTGAACTATAATTGCTTTGGTGACCCATCCTCCTTCTCCAAAGTTAGCCTGGGCTGCGTGGGAGCCCTGCCAGCTCCCCCTTCTCCCCACCCCTCCCCACAATGCCTCGAACCAGCTCACTCACAAACCAGACCTGTTCTCCCAAGTTTGACTGATGCTAGGTCTTCCCAGCTGATGAATGCTGGCCTCCCTTCATGATGCTCTGGGACAGAACTCTGGGTGGGAGGTGGGTGGGGTACCCTGATAGGAAAATGCTGCCAACCAGAAGAGAAAGCCGTGAGAATGCTGTTATCATAGAACTGGCTCTTTCTTACTTTACATCCACCATCACTGTCCCTCCAGGAGCATCAGAGGCCTAGGTAACCCTGCAAATCTTGGACAGCAAAGATTCTTCTTTCCACCCTGAACCTTGTGGCTTCTTCATTTTAAAAGAAACAGCCATACTGGGCAGCTTCAGCTGGTAGCTGGGTAAGATGCTACTTGGAAACTTCTAAGGGAAAAAATGGTGTGTAGGGGGGGGGGACTCCATAGACACATCTATCCCCAATTTAGGGAAACTCTTGCACAACCAGGACTGGGAGGCTTTGAATCAGCAACTAATGCAACCTTGTGAATGTAACTACCTGGAGTGGACATCTCGCTTGCTTGCCTTCATCACTGACCCTGAGAATATGCTCCTGTGCAGAGACGGGGGGGGGGGGGGAATATGTTCCCCACAGCTGTTCTTTACTACTGAAGCACTTAATGTAATTGCCAAGGGTAATTTAAGAGTTTTCTACGAATATGGCTTCAGACTGAGAAAACCGTTCTGATTGGAAGGGAAGCAAGCCCCCACCTTTAGGAGAGCTTTAAATAGATACAGAGCCCATTTGATTAGGAGTCTTTTAAGAGACCCATAGAGCCATAGAGCAAGCAGAGGCTGTTTCCAGAGTGGCATTTCAGAGGGCGAAGAGTGTTCAAACAACAAAGTTTGCATCCTGAACAAATCTGGAAAAGATTTCCAACTGGAGGACCCGATGGCAAAGATACCATCCTTTCTCTACCCTTTGTCAATCAAAATCGCACTTGAGAATAGCTCACTTTAATTCACTGAAGGGTCTGCATCCTTCTAAACAGTTTGGTGGGCCTCTTGCCCCCATGAGAAAAATCAGGAACAAATATGGAGCCTCCCAGTTCCGCAGGTATAACTTGCACAAAGGGTGAAGATACGCTAAAGGTATCTTCTAAAGGTTGTATGTTTAGCCCTGCCTCCTGTGTGACACAGCTCCTCCTATCCCTGGGGATAAACATCAGAAGTGGGGGGAGCCTGCCCTAGGACCATGGGGTTCTAGGTCACATGGGAAGCCTTCACACGCCAAACAGGCTCCCCACTTCAGAAGCTTATGGCTCAGCATGGCAGGAGAAACCACAAAACATTAGGGATGGGGGCTAAACATGCAACCCTGTAGCCACTTTCACAATGCTTCCTTCCTTCACAGAGTAGTATCTGAAGAGTGCTTAAGAGAATCTAGATACTGACACCTGGGAAAAACACCCGGCCAAAATGACTTCAAGGAATTTCAAGTGCTAATACATAGGATAGGCATTTGAAGCCCCTGTCCAGAACATCACCCACACTTTTCATCACCCACCTTTTTCTCTTGAGTATATATGGTGCCTTCTTAAAACAGAATACAGAGAATAGCCTATATGCCAACTGCTACAATAAGCTTAAGCCCACTCCCCAGGTAGCCAGGTAGGTGATGGTAGAGCATTACAATGCTCAGGGTGACAGCAGGAGCAGGGGCACATAGGCACAAATAATAATATCCCCGTCTGTTTGGTGGCAGGGCCAACAGCAGGATAAATGCCTTTTCTCAGGGATGGTGCCAAGTCCCTGGCATGGCATTTTACCCTCATTCTGCCAGGGGATGCTGAAAGTACAAAGCTAGACCGAAGGATCAGCAGTCCTAGCAAATCTGATTACTCGGAAGGGGCCAGTCATCAAAAACACAGACCACATTGGCCAAATAACAAAACCAAACTACACAAATTCCAAATGTTGCCTTTATTACAGGGTTTATCTGACAAGAGGAATGCCTGCATTGTGTGTCTGGCTCCCTTGCAAGGGCTCCACAAAGCAGAACAACTTCAGTTATTTTGACAAAACACCAGTTCAGACAACTTGCACAAGCAACATCAACCCTGCTATATATGTCTAACAACGTATTTGTACTATACTCCCATCATACACAAATCCATACAAAGCTGTTCGGCTGCACTTAGTTCCATCTTGTAGTTACCTACTTAAAACTGATAAACAGAATAAAGGACTAGACAATCAGGAGGGGGGAAATGAAACTAGACCCAAGGGAGAGCTATGGTCCTGGTTTGTAAAGCAGGAAAGCACATGACAGAGACACCCAGGGCAGCCAAGGGGAAATTAGGCCCTATCAAGACCTTGCTCTCACAGGCTGGTTACTATGGAAAAATCTTCCCCTTCCCTGGCACAAAGTGTTCCCAGGGAATTCGGGCTAATCTGGAGGAAATTGGTATTTAGATTGTGCCTTAATGTACAAGTAGTCTCTGTTTGAGGCTGGGATCTCTTATACGCTGGAGCACAAAGCAAACACCTATGTGAGCGCTCTTTGTGCCCCCTCCACCAGCACAAGGACAGCCTTTCAAACTGTACTTTCGACTCTGCAGCCATCACCGCTGCCCGCGCTCTGTGTAAGCGCAAGGAAGGGGTGGAGGGAAGGAAGAAGCTGGGAACTCAAAAGCACCGTGAGCCATTCAGATTTGATTCCAAGCCGATGCCGCCGCCTACACACACCACACCCAGAATAGGGTGGACGTGCTGATCACACAGAGAAGTTAAGGCTAGCAGGTTAGAGGAGAGCAGGCTTGCAACACATTGAGGCACTACACGTATAACATGACTTAGGCCAGTGTAGATGGTGTATTGGATGTGGGAGGGCTGGTTTCCATCTCTGCCACAGATCTCTCTCTCTCTCTGTATTCCCATGTCAAGGCAAACACAGGAGAAGACCATACAAGCCTCAGAAAATGAAAAGTGTCCTATAAACACCGAACAGTCATAGCCCCTGAATAGATGGCCACCCTGACTCTTGCACCCAAACACACCCTAATCTTTCTGCTCACCTGGTTCCATCATTCCTTCAGCAGAAGCAGCTGCCCAAGCACATGTTGTTGCCACTGCCAGGAACCTGAGAAGGCCACACAGCAGGGCTGTCATCCTGTTGTCTCTTCTTGTCCCGCGGCTCCCACTTGGATCCTCCAAGCCTAGATTGAGAAGGGAAAGGGGTTGTCACTCCATAGAGTTTTCCATTGCAGTGCAGAACAAAACAATTGTGTGTCCTATGTCCACAACCATCTAGAACTCGCAATAATACATTGGGGGAGAGGTACAGCAGTACCTGTAGCCATTCCAGGCTGCTGGACATTTTCTTTGGAAGGAGGGAGTTGATTTGCCAATCAGCACAGAAGAATCTGATTGCAACAATCCCGGAAGATGCCCAGTCCTGCTCGTGAGACATTGTACCTCAGTGGTAAAGCCAAGCAGCACCAAGTAGGGCTGGGAGAGGTTTCTGTCTGAAACCCTGAAGAGATGCTGCCAGTCAGTGTAGACAATACTGAGCTAGAGGAACCAATGGGTCTGACTTAGTAAAAGGCAGCTTCCTATGAGATGTTAATGTGAAACAAATTCATTTCCTGGATAGAACACTGCCTACAGCATTGCACTATAATTCTACAACCCTCATCTTGAGCATTAGGTGGCCTCTCAGGGAGATGCACCACAGGGGCTGGGTGTCACCTAGCCAGCTCTTCATGGCCAAAGTCCACCAGATTATCTTATGATGGTTCCTGCCTGGAAAAGACAGCCCCCATGGATAAAAAAATGTAAATAAATAAATCAGGATTCTTGGCCTTTGGCACGACCCTGCCACCCCAACTTGCTGGCCAACTCCTGCTCCTATTCCTTTCTTCCCACCGTATCTCAATGGTACAACCTTCTCATGCACTTTGATAATGACCCAAGGAGCAGAACAAACCATGGGGTGGGGAGGAGAAGAAGAAATACAAAGTGGGGCAGCGAAAGGAATTCTCGTGCAGGACGAAAGCGAGTTTAAATTTGAACACGTGGTGCTTACTGGTACTAAACTCACGGCCGGAGCGTGCGTGCGTAAAGGCACTTCCACTGCCCAGCTGCACACAGCATACAGTCCAAAGTAAAGTTAAGAAGCCGATTTAAAAGTGCCGCCGAAAACCACGAGGTTCGAGGGCACAAGCCCCGTTCAATTAACGCAAGATTTCCAACTGCGCTTGCGGCCGTGGATTGGCGCGGATGGGCAGGCGCGTCCAGGGCGCGCGTGTCGGTGTGAACAGTGTGAGTGCACCGCGCCTGTGGACGCGTGTCTTGCGTGCAACCTGCATATCTGGGCGCCTGTTCCCTGGGAAAGGAGCGTACGTGGTGCGAGTGGAGAGAGCAGCGCCCGAGAACAGGCTCCCGGGGGCAGCTTAATCTTTAATCCGAGCGACAAAAGAACCTCTGCGCGCCCGGACAGTTTGGTAACAGATTTACAGACCCTCCCGGTCAAAGTCCACCGCCTCCCCGGGCGCGGGGAGAGCAGCCCTTCGCCCCGCCACACCCCGGGGAGCCTCCTGGGTCGCGGCGGACAAGAGACCCGGATCTCTCTCCCCGGGGGCCATTCCTAGCCCCGCAGCGGACAACGTAGACGGAGCCCACCTCACCTCTTGCCGCCGCCTCTTCAGCGCTGTCCCGCGGCTCCGTGCTGCGGCGCGCTCCGCCCGGGCTCCATCCCTCGCTGGGCAAGCCGGCTGGGGAAGGGAGCGAGGCTCCTCCACTCCCTCGCTCGCTCCCCGGTGCCGGCGAGTCGCGCGGAAAGTGGCCGAAGAATAAATCCGACGGCCGAGCGCGGCGGGCTCCACAAAGGTTCTTTGCCGGCTTGGTGGGAGCGATCAGCCCGGCCGCGCTCGGCTCTCTCCGCCTGCAGCCCTCGCGCCTTCTGTCGGCTCCAGCAACAGGCGCGGGGACTTTGTAGCGAAAGCTCTCGGGTTACACCCCCGCGCCGCGCGCCGCCGGCCCGCTCGGAGCCAACAATGGGCCGCGAAAAGAGCCAGGGCCGAGGGGGAGGGTCGCAGGGGCCCCGCCCCTTGTCCCCTCCCCTCCCCTGCGCCCTCCCCCGCCCGCGCCAGGGCCTTTTCACACTCACATTAGCTAAATTCTCTCCCCCAAAGCTCCGGCAAAGGGGATTAAGCGGAGTTCATTCTCTGCCGGGGCTTTGCTTCCTCTCTGCTGGCAGCGGTAACTGGAGACACCACTCATTAAACTCCTGCTCACAAGGAGCGCGTCGTGGAGAGGGTGGGGGGGCCCTCTCGGAAGACAGAAACGCTGCGCGGGGATGTGTGTGAAAATAATTAAAACCCCATGGAACCCGGCGGGGAGGGGCGGGGAAAAAAAGGATTGTGCACTGGTGTACATTCAATAAAGCGTTTCTTAACTGGCCGCCAAAAAAGCAAGAACTTGCATTTGTAGCCAGAATGGAGTTCGACCTGTGGAACTCACAGCTGCATGATTTTTATTAAGCAAGGGAGATAAATTCGATTCTTTTGTCTTTCTTTAAGGGTGCTGGGAATATCCAGATTTCACCTACCAACTCCATAAAGTTTCTAGGGAACCAGGATCAGAGTTACACCTGTTATCTGCTGCTTGTGAGAGACATGAGTGTTATTCCATATGGAGAGATAGAGGCAACACAGAAAAGAAGCTCCTCAGCTTGATGCCAGCATGTCTCTGAACGCTGCATAAAGTTTGGACCCAATTAACTGCATCACTTAGCTTAGTGGGAGGATGTGTCAGAGATGACTTGTCGCATGTTAAGCCAAAAATCATTATGGGAACTTGGAAGCAGCTGCAGTTACCGGGAAGCAAATGGTTAATATGTACACAGACAGCTGCACATGGACACAGCTAACTGATTCTTTCTGCAAGACCCTCTGTAACCCAACCAGGAATTCTAGGCTTTGGCAAGGAAGGGCTGGGAGAGTAAGTTCTGGTGGGGAAAAGATGCATAGAAGTTGTTTTAGTGCAGAGCTCAACACACACAAGAGCATTGTGTGTCAGAGCGTGTGAAGAATGCTTCCCCATTATTACAGATACAATATAAGCGACTGTGTCTAGCTTAGTTGGAGTAGAAAGTGTGATTTTTACTTTCAAGCTTTGGGCCTTCTTTCTTAAAGTGGTGTTGTGAGATATACCTCTAACCTACATCAAGGCTCTCATCATCCCTTGCCATTTGGCCATGCTAGCTGGGGCTAATGGGATTTGGAGTCCAACATCATCCAGAGAGCCACAGGTACCCCACCCCTGGTCTACAGGATCACAAACTGAATAATAGATTTGTAGAGTTGGGACCTTAAGAGCCATCTAGTCCAACCCCCTGCAATACAGGAATCTCACCTAAAGCATCCATGACAGATGGCCATCCAACCTCTGCTTAAAACCTCCAAGGAAGGAGAGTCCACAACCTCTTGAGGGAGTCGGCTGAATAATACTTCCCTTGATCTGGACACTATACATCTGTTGACACAGCCTAGAATAGCATTAGCTTTTTTGCCGCTGCATCACACTGATTAGTGCATCACATTTCCATACAACAACATCACCAATATATTTGTTTCTGGCAGCACACATTATCCCCCCATTCAAAAATCTGGATTGGGCAAAATTTGTTTTGATTCTGATGGGCATGTACTGAGAGGATGATGCTTTAAAACAGGGGTCAGCAAGGTTTACTGGCCATGGGCCGGATCTCTCCAATGGAGATCGTCCGTGGGCCGGACTGGTGCAGCGCGATGCTGGAAATCGCTTCTGCGCATGCCCAGACGCAGGAAATTTTACCTGTGCAGAAGCGATTTTCGGCATTTGGACATGCGCAGATGTGATTTCTGGTATCTGTGTGTGCGCAGATGCCATTTCCGGTGCCACTCGGCGAGTCCCTGCACCGTGCTGGTTTAGCGCAGTACACGGGGGACTTGCTGAGCAGGCAGCTCGGTTTTGGGGTGGCTCGTAAGCCGGTAAAACAGTTTTTGTGGGCCGCATCTGGCCCATGGGCCGCACATTGCTGACCCCTGCTTTAAAAAGAACATAAGAGCCTACCAGATCAGGCCAATGACCCATCCAGTTTAGCATCCTCTTTTTGCAGTGGTCAACCAGATGCCTATGGGAAACCCAAAAGCAGCCCCTGAGCACAACTGCCCTCTTCTCACTTGTGATTTCCAGCACCTGACATTCAGAAAACATACCGCATTAGACAGTGGAGGCTGAACAGTGCCTGCATGGTTAGCTGCCACCAAAAGCCTTCTTTTAATGGTTTCCTACCCCACCTTTTGGAGAATATACCCTTCCAAGGCAGATTCAAACAAATCAGTTTAAAAAAAACATTACTATTCCTGTTATACCAAATAACAGTTGGGGGGGGGGATTACAATGTTAAAGCAGCAATGGAAAATAGTTCTTTAAACACAACCACCATAAAATCATCCATGTGTAGACTGGATTTTTAGATATATAAAAAGCATTATGTGTGGTCCTAAAGGACAATGGAGAGGTGTGCATATTAATTTTCCTAGAAAGAGAGTTGAAGAAACTGGGACTACCAGAAAGAAGTCCCTGTCCGTGGCACTTCTGGAATAGCTCAGTCAGTAAAGCATGAAACTCGGGGCATGGATTCAAGCCCCAAGTTGGACAAAAGATTTCTGCATTTCAGGACTCTCATGGTCGCTTCCAACTCTACAATTCTATGATTCTCTAGACTCACCAACCTAACCACTTTCAGCAGTGGACCAGAGAGATACCTGCATTGCAGGGAGTTGAACTAGATGACCCTCATGGTCCCTTCCAACTCTGGGATTCTATGGTACTCACCAACTAACCACTTTCCATGATGGGCCAGAAAGATGGTCTCAGATGCTGAGCTGTAAGAACCATCCTACACTTGGGGTCTATGGCCAGGTGCTAATAATCTGAGATTCAGATGCATGTTTGGAAAGGGAAACAATGGGATGACAGTGAATTATCAGACCCCGCCCTCCCCCCACCACACACAATCTTTTCAAAAGAAAAAGAAAAACACCAGCAGAGGCTTTCTCTGATGCTCTATCACACCAGGAAGCCTCCAGAGGAGCCACATTGTCTGTGCTTGTTATCACAATGTGGGGACGGTTATCCACATGAAGGAATTTGCCTCATTGCTCTTCCCAAACAGCTAAGCAATGAACCATCCATATTTCTCACCCCACATCTTCCTTGTGTTATAAAAAACTAGGGTGCAGACATATAGCAGACACACACTCCACAGAAAACCAATCTTTCACCCGTCAAAATTTAGGGAATACTCCCTGAGAGAAATTACACATTATTTTAGCATACAGAACAATCCCCAAAAAAGACATATTGGCTCTCCTAGTGACTCTAAATATTTATTCTGCAGAAGGAAATACCTTGGAGAAACCTTTCCCAATAGTTCTTTCATTCAAATCCTGTCTTAAGAGCATATTTTGTGCATGAATAGGGAGGGCCTGTGACTTGGATTCAAGAACTAAAGTATTTATCATCTCAAAACAATGACCAGACTGCCCAGGTAATGCAATCATTATCAGGTATCTTGGCAGGCAGGAGAGAAGCCTAACTCTCAATTTTTTGTGGTTGACCACCTCTTTCTGTGATGCATGTATGATGCTTTTAGGGTGGTTCTTGGCAAAAGGGTTGGGCAATGTCTAAAGTCTTTAAAGGTTCCTGCACACTTGGTTCTTGTTCTCTCACCTCCTTGCAAGGAAGCGGGGAACTCTAGTGCAACAGAAAAATAAAAATCTGCTTTGCTTTCACTGGATCCTGCCTCCATCCATTCTTCTCTGACCAATCATGGACTTGGGGGACTCAGAGTCCCTTGATGGGGAGTTGGGCTGTAAAAGCCAACCCCCATTTTTCCTACAACACTCACACTGCATTGCTTGGCAAGCACAACATGGATGGATTCACCCAGTTTTGGGATATATATAATCTATCCAACAGCAGCTCCGAAGCTTCCAGGTTGGCTGTAGGAAAACCCTTTGGAGCAACTTGCCAATATGCTCTCTGCTGCTGCCTTTGCCCATTAGCCATTGTCTCTTGGTGGCAAACTGCAGATGGAAGCACTGGTGGGGACAGAGGAAACAGTAAGGCTGGTTAATATAATGAGCCAGGGGCAAGCTGCCCCTCCCCTGCCCTGTTTTGTCATGGAAAAGCTATCACAAGATAGCTAATTAATCAACAGCAGTGGCAGCCTCCCAACTCAGTTTTCCATGCTGAACAGGGGCTATTGAAACTGCAGATTAAATCTCTCCCTTAAAGTGAAGTTGCATCCAAACAAACTCAACATTCCAAAGCAACTACTCCCCCCTCCTTCCCCAGCTATTCTTCCTGAGCAGATCTTCATCTGTGGAGCATCCTCCTTTCAGGCAAAGCTTTCCATATCAATAGGCTCCCAGAATGGGGGGATTAGCTATGGCTCCCCAGTCCCCAGGTAACTGTGGCCTTTGGGCTTAGGGGATGAGCTTGCTTGCCCGCACAGCCTTCCTTGGGTTTTCTTCCTTTCTTAAAGGGTAAGAGCAACTGGCTCAATAGTTTTACCTGGGGTATAATATGGGGAAGATGCCCTCCACCCCTTTACACCCTCCTGAGATCAGGGAATGGTTGTATTCAGGCAGAGATAGCTCAGTTGGTTAGAGTGTGGTGCTGATAACCACTAAGGTTGCAGGTTTGATCCCCATATGGGACAGCTGCATATTTCTGCTTTCAGGGGGTTGAACTAGATGAATCTCAGGGTTCCTTCCAACTCTATAGTTCCATGATTCTATGAAAGAGGGCAAGTGCAAACGCCTCCATCACATTATGGGTTACAAATTTTAGGTGTGTCTGTCTGTGAATTAGCATGAAACGTTAATACTGAGTCTCAACTGCATGTGTAGGTTATTGCTGTTGTTTTGCTGCAGGGTTATACACACCCTAGGAACGTGAGGTCATTTGTGCCTTTCTGTCACATGCACAGCTTCATCACCATAAACAATGACATCTTGCGTACTTTTCCAAGGGAATTCAAGGTGGCTAACAATCAGAAACTACAGTCACAAAATATAACGCAATTCACAATAAAACATGAGCAGAAAACCCAAAACCCAATAATAATTACGAAACAGCCATCTGAATTGAAAGATCCAAATACTGTATCCTAAGGAGGAAATATTCAACCAAAGGCCTTTTTAAACAAACACATCTTCACCAGCCATCTAAAGGTAGAGCTCACTTGGCAAAGGCTTTCTACAGGGTGGGGAAAGGACAGAAAAGGCCCTAGCCAATTAGGCCTCATAGTTGTGAGGGGTGCAGAGCTGGGGCAGGGTATCCCAAACTTGGGTCTCCAGCTGTTTTTGGACTACAGTTTCCATTATCCCTGACCACTGGTCCTGCTAGCTATAGATGATGGAAGCTGTAGTCCAGAAACAGCTGGAGACCCAAGTTTGGGAAACCCTGAGCTGGGGGATGATTGGAGCAGGTGGAAGAAGGCTGTCCTTCAGTGAAACAGGTCCCAAGTGACAGAGGGCTTTGAAGATTAACAGCAGCACCTTGAAATGAGTGCAGAAACAACTCACCAGGCAATGCAGGTCGCAGAAAACTGGTGCAATAGACTCAGTGCCTAACACCTGTCAACATCCCACCAGCAGCATTTTTCACTAGTTGCAGTTCCCAAAGGGCAGCCCTATGGAAAGTGTATTGCAGGTCACTAGGGCATGAATGACTCTAGCAAGGTCTGACATTGTCAGGAAAGGTCACAGCAAACTGGCCAAAGCTTGGAAAGGGCACCCCTTACGACTAACACTACTGGCATGCCTAACAAGAGCGCCAGGCCAAGGAGTATCCCCCAAGCTATGAACCTGATCTTTCAGAGGCAGCAGAACCCCTTTCGAGAGTGTAAATGCAAACCTATGGCAGATGGTTCTTCCGCCAACAGCATTTCAGCTTTGTCTGGATTAAGTTTCAGCTTGCTCAGTCCCATCCAGTCCTTCCTAGCTACCAAGCAGCCATTCGGCTTTTGACTGACTCCCTCAGATCAAATGAAAATGAGAGATAAGAGCTGAATGTCATCGTCACATGCACTGAAGATCCTGCAGGTTCAGCCCTGACATGTTGTGCAATCCACATGTGGGTTTTAACCTCCTTTCTAAGGAGAACTGCCTTCCATGGTGGAATTATGGAACATATGAAGTGATTTTATCCGAGAGGAAGCCTGTTGGGGGGAGAGGAGAGAAGGAAAATAACCCCCCTCCAGCCTAAATGTGTGATATTGGCCTCCCTGAAGGGGCCAGAGGGCTTAGCCCTGGAATCTGCAGCCAGGGCTTAACTCTGGAACATGCGTAAAAATCGTCATAATGCCTCTGAGTTCCCAATGTTGTAGTGTGCTTCTTTCACCATTGAGTAAATAAGAGCAGTCATCTGGGATTAAGAGGGAAAACACTTGCAGGTGAGACCAAATTGACTTGCAACCTCCAGCACTAAAAAATCTTTTTTTTAAAACCCCTCTGTCTGGAGAGTTATCTGTTCCTCATAATCCTTTTGCTAGTAAAAATATGCTGCTAAACATGGGCTATGGAGTCAGTGGCAAAACTGCATTGCATCTTGTGCTGTCCCCCATCAACTGCTTCTAACAGGTCTAAGCCCTTGCTGCTGCTGCTGCTGCTGCTGTTTTTTAAAGAGCAAAACATTTCTGGGTCTGCTGGAAGTGAAGAGCTTTCTTGATGCGAGTCCTGAACCGCAGCAGCTGCCTGATGGACATGGATAGGAGGCAGAGGGGATTGTGTAATTAGGCAGAGAAATAACAGAGGCAGAGAAGCGTATAATGTGCTCATATTCATCTCCAGGGCTTGTGTTTGCCGCTGGAAGTTCCATCGCGTCCGGACAGCAAAGCTTGCAGGCCTTGTTCTGAGGCTGCCTTCTGCATTCCAGCGTAGCCCTCTTGCTCGCATGCATTGTCCACTAGCTCTGAGAGCAACCTGGATTTACAATGCAAATTACCCCACGGGTTATGCAAATCACTTTCTTCATAAAAGCCACATACATTGCCCTGGGGCAATCCGAGCCCATGCATGGTTTTGCTCTGATCCCACAGGAAGTGCTGCGCTGCCAGTAGGGGTCTGACACACAGAAAGCAATTCAACACAAGCGGCCCTTTATTATTATTAACAAACATTATGGCAGCTCCGAGGGGCCTCCGCTGAGATTGGCACTCAAGTGGCAGGGCACTGCATGCTACAAAGAAAGCCAAACACAATCCCTACCTCAAGGATCACGCCAGCAAAGGACAGAAAGGGGGAAGGCCAAGGGCAAGGGCTGAGCATAAACTGTGGCTCAGGGAGGGGACACACATGGGTCAGCTGACACAGGAGGTTGGGGATGGGATCCAGAAGCAAATGGCAGTGGAAAAGGTGGAGAGAACACCAGCCTGCAGTGTTACTCCTCGGCTTAAGCAACCCGGGTGGAAAAGCTCAAGCTATATAAACTGTTTGACACTGGCGCGGCACAATCTCTCAGCAAGTGCATGTTCCAAAACAAAAAGTTTATACAGTGCTAAGTGCTATAATTACTTTGAAATTCAGGAACTCTTACTCGCACGCAGACATCGGGGGCGCACATGCTCTGCCGCGCTCTCCAGAATAGAAGCACTATTTACGGAAATGTCCCAGACTCTGGGTGTTAGATAGGAGAGTGATCTGTGCAATCTCTCCGCTGGGTAGATGGTGCATGGTGGGTTGTTTTTCCTCCCTGTGATCTTTAAAGTGCTGTGGCCTGACACGCCAAAAGCACTGCAGTAAACAGCCCCTGCTTTGTTATTATTATCAGACATTATGACAGCACACAGGGCGCCATCTGGGCTTGATACGCTGCATGGGCCTCCAGTGAACTACTCTGAGGCTAGGCACAGAAAGGGCAGGAGCACACAAACAGTCAGTGCCAGATGCAGGAACGGAGATATATATCTCCATATATATTTATATATATATCTCCCTGCATATATATATGCACACATGCATGCCTTTTTGGGCCATAGCTTCAGCATTCCAGAATACTTTTATCCCTGCAGCGCACTGCCCACTTGCAATTATTGTATCAGTTACAAAACCATTATGAACTATGTTTGTATGTTATCTTACATCACATATTATTGTCATTTCATGCATTATGTTATATTTAATTGTACTGGCATCATGGTCACTAGCTTCCACTGGGTGGAAAGGTAGGATACAAATTTAGCAAGCAAATACTCAAATGCATGGCTTCAACCGTAGCTCCTGTTCCTGAACAATACCCAGCAGTATCCTGCAAGTGCTGCCCTTTTGGTATCTATCGCAATCCTAATCTCAGACTCAAGGCTATATATTTCCAACCCTTGGCCTGCTCATGATCATATAGTTCTGCAAGATTGATGTGTGTAATGCATGCTGAGTCCCATAAGCATATCAGTCCATGGACTGGGGTCATAGTTAAACTATGGAACTCGCTCCCACAAGGAGGCAGTGATGGCTGCCCACTTAGATCGTTTTAAAAGAAAACTAGAACCGTGTATGCTGCCTTCAGCTCATTGGAGTAAAAACTGGGACATAGATGCAGTCAACCAACCAACCACTCCAAGCGCCATCAGGTAAAGCAGAACACAACCCTGCTCTTTGTCCCCTGAACATCTAGGGGAAAGGCTGAGAACACAGGAGGTTGCTCTCCACCAGATCAGCCTGCCTGTCCAGCTAGGCCAGTATCATCTCCTCCACTCTGACGGGCAGGGGCTTAGGCTGAAGAAGTCTTTCCTCCCACCACCTGATGCCAAGTGCTGAACCTGGGACCTTTTACATGCAAAACATGGGCTCTGCCAGTGAGCTATTTATTACTTGCAAGGAAATCTCCCTGCCCCAGTTTTGTTATATAGGAGCATTCAGAGTGTGATTCTCCCACTTGCATTCCAAAGTGGTACAGTCTACTGCTACATGACCATGCAGTGTGTAGACCAGGGGATGTCTCCTCCTTTATCTTTCCTTACTTCCCTTTTCCAGTGGTGGACTTTGGGGTCTCAAATTTCAACAGTGCCCTGTGTGATGCCAAAATTCAGCACCCATCCCGCCTCGTGCCTTCCATTCTTCATCATAGTTGTGGTGCTCCCAAGGCTCTGCGCCCAGTGCAAGCAAACCAGTCACACACCCCTAAATCCGCCTCTGCCTTTTCACTTTCTCTGCTCTGCTCTTGGTGTTCTGTTTTGTCCTCTATTGGGCAGGGCAGAGAACCCTATTTGCCTTATTCTCAGTGTAGAACCCATCTGATTCAGCAGCACTAAGGAGTTCATGGAATAAATCCATTTTTTCCAGCTCCTCCCAGGACAGCTATCCCTGGATGGAGGGTGGATGGGCTATGGACAGTCCATGCTGATGGGATGAACTCTGCACATGCCCAGGGGCCCTCTCTCCACATATTTCAGGGCTAAGGCCTAGCTTTGAAATTACATTGTGTGTTAGCTGAACCGCAGGTCACCTTGAGCTCTGCTCTAACACGTGAACATTTCGCTCCACAGCCAATACAGTTTTCTCCAGCCTGGGAAAGAAGCTGCTACTAGCAGAATAGCAAGAAGGGTGATCTGGGAGGGAAAGAGCACACTGCTCACATTATATCTGTCTCTTTGCCTTTGCTCTGATTCAAGGTCTTGCGCATCAGGTCTACCTATCCTTCCTGTCCTTTATGGCGTGCCCTGTGGTGGAGGCAGCTTGTTTGCAAATTGCTGTTGTAAGTAGCTGGGTGTTATCACTGCCAGCAACACCATAAAGTGGCTGTGACCCTCATTAGAGGGTCTTTAAAGACTGCCATAAAAAACTAGGCAAATGTGGGAGCCTGGGGTTAAACAGCTCTAATCCCCCCACAGTAAACACATTGAGGCTGATTTCCTGTCATAGCAGTTACAGCTCCGAGCTCTCTGCTTGGGCTAATTGGATGCAGCAACCCCCTGGACACCACCCAGTACCATCAGGCTCGTGCCTCTACTCCCACCACCCAGACCAGGTTTCCCTTCCATCCTGCAGCATCTCAACTGCTGTCGTGTAAAGCAGGGAGAAGAGCTTGATACTTATTCTAGCACACATGCAAGGTGGCAAGAAATTTCTGTTTGGGGGTTGCTGGGATTCACATAAGCCGATCCCACAAATATTTCCTCAGGGGGGGAAACCTCTCTGGTTTTGTTCAAGCTAGCACAGTCTTAGAAGACACCATCAAAGTGATTGCTTTCTACCGGTCCCTTTTCAGATGCTCAAGACTGGAGAGCTCCACACCATTCGTTTCCTCTTTTCCACTATACCTTATCAGCTGCTCAAGTTCAGGTCTTTGACATCAGCAGCACCACAGCCTGCAAGCAAACTTCACTCAGACTGTTCTAGCTCTGTCCCTTTGGTGGTGGTGGTGGGGGCAGTGGCACAGGAGTGTCTGCCCTGAACCAAGAGCACCTTAAGATGCCTAAGTATCTCTGCCTCCATAGTCAGAATTTCTACAGCTGACCAGTTTCCATCCGTACCAGGTAACAACACAACAGTCTGTGTCGAATTTGTGTCAGTCCAGGAAGTACAGTCAGGATATGAAAGACCAGCTGGACAGAATAAGAGGAACATGGAAGAGCTGCAAAGGAACAGCTCCCAGGTGGAGGATCCAGTGGAGGATCTGGATGTGCACATGTTACACCTGATTCTAGCCACTTTCTGCACACCATGCATAGTCTTATACAGCTTTATCACTGTCCCCTGTAAACTAAAAAGTCCCACATGTCCTCATAGGAGAGTTAGACCCTCCAGTTTGGATATGCAAGGGCATCTCAATCAATCAGTCAATTTATTGTGCATAGCCAAAGGCCTTTACAATGTACTGCAGAGGGCAAGACAAGGTTTTCCTCTGAAATTGCATGACATACCCTATAAAAAAATTACAGCATAAAAAGTTTACAGCATAAAATTTTAAAATTAGACAGCATTAACGTATTCGGAAAGGAGTTTCTTAGCAGCCAGAGCAAATTTGGCTACCAGGTAATCTGTAATCTGTAGATCTTTATCAGATAGGCACTTGACTGTCACCTCCTGGGGTGAATTGGCCTGAGAGGCAGTCAAGAACAAGTGATAATTTCCCCCCCTCTGGGCATTGAATATAAGGGGCAAAGCAGCAGGTAATGTAGGACATCCTCAACCTTTTTGCATCCATAAATGCACCCATATGGGGAATTCCCAGGTATCTCCCCTCTAAATATGCTGAGGGCATCTGTTGGAACCTTAGTTCAACAAGCACCCTACGCAGCTGTGGGAAAGTCTGTGTCTCAAGGTAATGGTGCCTTAAGTGGTTGATCTTGATTTGGGGGTACCAAATAGAATAATGGGCAGCCATAATGGATGCTCTATCTTGGTTGGTTGGTGTCCTGATCAAAGATCCAATTTCTTAGGTCATGGGGGACTGAGGGAAGGGCATCTCAGAAAGGATCCTTTCCGGGAGGGGTGGCTGTTTAAACTGAGAGTGGGCCAAAGCCCTGCCATTTTTTTTACTGTTCCCTTAGCTACTTTTTTTAAGAAGGCTGGGGCGGGGGGGGACATGATTTAGCTAAAATTGTCAGGAGTCAGAGGTGAGGCTTTCAGATTTCACAAAAGATGCCTTTGCACAATCTCTGTCTCCTTTAGTCACCTGAAGTCCACACTCATCTTATGATAGCATGCATGGTGTGGGTTGCCAAATTAAAGGAAAGCAGTAGCCTTGTTTTTCTCCCTGAGAATCCTGTGCATTTTGAATATCTGAAGTCATTGGCTCATGGACTTCTTGGGAATCAAAGAGGGGCCTTTCTAGCAGCATAGCTAGCCGCTTGGTCGTGATGCACACCACGTAGCCTCCAAGGAGTCTGTCCACCGCTGCCCCCTTAGTTGTAGGACGGCTGAGGTGGAGATGGTGGGCTGATGCAAGCCTCACGCTATCTCGGGCAGTGCAGAGCCTGCAGGCACCGGAGCCACCGTGTCATTCCCAGGAGAGATGTGTGGCTTGGGTGCACTGCATGACCCATGATAAGTGCCACCCCCTAGTGTGCCCACTCCCCCCAACCCCTAGCTACGCATCTGGGTATTTCAGCCTCCTAGCAGAGGATGGTTGCCACAGGAGAAAAGTGCTGCGTGAATGCACCCTAGAGACATCCAGCTCCCTCATTCTTTCCTTCCTTGGTAAATTCTTTATCATTATACTCATTCTTTGTGGTGAAGTCTCAAGTAATCAAAACGTTCAAAATCTGAACAGAGTACTGCAGCTGTGGTCTAACCAGTGCTGAGCAGAACGGAACAATCTTATAGGAGGATTATATCCGTGGGGCCAGACGCAATAATAACAATAAAAACAGCCTCAGAGTGGAGAGCACAAGGAATTATAGCAAGGATCTAATGGGATCAAGCTAGCGTTCAAGAAGTTTTAGTCCTGGCTAGTGCCTGTGATGTTTGTACAAAGGGGAAATAGGCACATCTTTTTTGCACGTCTGGATACTTGAGCTAGCCTCTCTGTGTGTAATGCTCACTTTGAATCATCACCACACCAGTTGTAATTGTATTTATATCCCACTTTTCATCCAAAGAGCTCAAGGTAGCATACAAGTTTCTCCTCCTCTTCATTTCTGTATGTTGTAGTTTCACAGCGGCTCCATTCATACTTGTGGGGCTGCGTTCCCAGACTAGCTCTGTCTGTTATGTTGTGGGGTGCCTCAGGCTGCTATTTTGACTCCAATGCTATTTAACATATATAAGAAGCTGTTGGGATCAGTCATTAGGAGATCTGGGGTGTAATGTCACCTATGACACTCAGCTCTATTTCTCAGAGTCAGTAGAGGTTGTGCATGACATGAGCTGTTTTCTGGGTCTAGCGGTGAGATGGATGTGGTGAAGGGAAGCTGAATCTTGGTAAGGCTAAATGCTTGTGGCTGGGTGGTTCATAGATCTGGAATTTGGGAAGACTGTTCAGGATGCGGTTACTCTTCCTCTGAAAGCGGGTGTCTGAGGGTGCTTCTGGAACGATCAGTGTCGCTAGAGGAACAAGTAATCTCGGTAGCTGCAAGGGTCTATTGCTAGCTTCAGTTGGTGTCAAAACTCTGCTCTTACCTGGACAGGAATAGCCTAGCTGCTGTGGTTTGTGCACTGGGAACTTCCCATGTGGGTTACTATCACATGCTGTACATGGGATTGCCCTTAAGACTGGTTCTGAAACTGCAGCTAGTGCAGAATGCAGCAGCAAGGGTCCTGTGTGTTGTACCTGGCTGTACTTGCATGTTACACTGGTGGCTGCCTGTCAGCTCCTGAGCCAATATTCAGAGGAGGCCCTGTTAGCGGTACTGCATTTTACAATATGTTGCTTGGCGACGACACAGAAACAGGCCTTCCTGTAGTGGTGCCCGCTCTCTGGAACACTCCCCTCACCCCCACTTTACAGGAGGCACCCACAGAGAACACACTTGTTTACTCAGGCTTTCCCAGACTAGGTTATTGGCCCATTTTAGATATTGGCTTGTATCCAAAGCAGGTCCTACTCAGAGTAGACATGCTGAAGTTATCATTCATGAGAAATTTAATGTCATTAATTTCAGTAGGTCTACTGGATCAGACGAGCATAGAAGGTGATTCATTGTGCATCTCCCTGATGCTGTTTATTGTTTGCTGTTGATTTTTTTTATATTTCAATACTTGTTTGATTTGATATGCTTTTAACATGTTAATGCTGGAATTTTATTTTGTAAACCATTTCAGGATACTTGGATAGGAAGTGGTCTGCCATTGAGCTTAATAAGCAAATATATATATGAAAGGTTCAGGAGCCCCACCCCCCACCACTTTATGTCTCCAAACTGGCTTCTGTTTCATCCTTGATATGCAAAGTAATTTCAAATGGGCATACTTTCAAACTACAGTGGTATCTTGGGTTAAGAACTTAATTCGTTCCAGAGGTCCGTTCTTAACCTGAAACGGTTCTTAACCTGAGGTACCACTTAAGCTAATGGGGCCTCTCATTGCTGTTGTGCCGCCACCACATGATTTCTGTTCTCATCCTGAAGCGTATGTAACCCGAGGTACCACTGTAGTTAACTGGTACAAATGTCCATATGGCATTTCCTCTATTCTACGATAGCTCAGTTGTTAGAGCAAGAAACTCTCAACCTCAGGGTTGTGAGTTCCAACCCCACGTTGGGCAAAAAGATTCATGCACTGCAGGGGTTGGACAAGATGGTCCTTCTGGTCCCTTCCAACTCTATGGTTCTATGATTTGAGATGGTAAAGGCGGCTGTGGAGAATGGATGTGTTTCCACGCTCCACTTCAAGTTTCAAATGCAACATTACGAGGATGTTATGTGGGATGGCTGCAGGAGCAAACATGGACCACTTAGATATTTGTGGAGAGGTATATACACGCTTTTCAATAAATAAAATAAACAAAAAGAACATGACTGGGGGTTGGCTCGTATGCTCTAACAACAGAAGAAGAACTAAATATCAGCCAACTGCTTGCTAGTGAGACATCGTAAGACAGGGCTGCCTAAGGGAAACCTGCAAGTGGGACACGAGCACAAGAGCCTTCTCCCTACTTGCTGTTTCCAGCAACTGGTATTCAGAGACATGCAGTCTTTGACAGTGGAGATAGAACATAGCTATCCTGGCTAGTAGCCATTGACAAACCAATGCTCCATGGATTTGTCTAATTCTCTTTTAAAGCCATCTACGTTGGTGGTTGTCACTATGTCTTGTGGCAGCAAATCCCACAGCTTAATGCACCCAAGAGGAGGCCTCCACTTTTGTTGGGATACTACAAGAAGAGTTGGAGAAGTGAGCACCACACAGATATATGGACCCACCTCTAAGTTCTTCACTGTTAAGTGCTGTCCACTTTTCAAAGCTTGACCTTGGCAAGCATTTTTCATGGTCCAAATTCATCTTAACAATCCAATAGGTCCTTTACAGGACCTATTTTCTAAAACCTGGTCAGTTTGGTGAAGTCCTGGGAAATTGGGCCCTTCTAGGCGTTCACAAAGGCCACTCAAAGCTTGCAGGAGGTCTCCCTCCTGAGTGTTTAACAGGCAATGGGCAAGTAAGGCTGGGTGTTTGCTGAGGGGCAGTGGGAGGGGAGTGTCTTAAACTGGATGGAATTTGTTTGATTCGGACAGCTCAGTGTAAACAACCAGGGAGGGGGACAGTGGGGGAGGGGATGGGTAGGGAAAGCACACTCCTTTAACATCTCTCTCCCTGATCTGTATTTATCTACACCCCATTGGGATGAACATGAGGGGACAGAGTGTGTGAGGGAATGCAGGGCCTAGTGGATAATCCCGGGGTTCAGCTGGCTTTCCTTCTACAGCAAAAAATAAATAAATCAGTGGACCTCCCAAATATCTATGTGGGGTGGGGAAGATAGATAAGATAAAAGGCTTATAGTGAGTCAGACCATTGGTCCACCAACTCCGTACTGTCTTATCTCTCTGAGGTTTCAGGCAGGAATCCTTCACAACTTTACTAAGGTTGGACCTGGGGCCTTTTGCACACAAGGCATCAGCTCTGCCACTGAATCAGTCATTCCCAGCAAAGTTGAGCCAGTTTAGGAAGCTAGCAGGCCACTCCCAAGTGGGAACAGAAGCCTTCCTAGGTATCTGGGATGAGCCACATACATGTTAGATGTAACCAAGTTGGAGGGATATTTTTTTTAAAGCAGCCTCAAGAGATGGAGGAGTACAGGGGAAAGCTACTTATAGAATCATAGAACTAAAGAGCTGGAAGGGACTCTGGGAGTCATATAGTCCAACCCCTGCAATGCAGGAATCTCAACTAAAGCATCTGTGTCAGGTGGCCATTCAACCTCTGCTTAACCTGATTCCGCTCCAACGCTGTCTCTGGATCTCTTTTCCCCACCCCTCCCACCATGAGTTACTGGAAACAGTTTTAGGAATATAGAAAGCTGCCTCTCACAAAGTCAGTGGTCCATCTAGCTCAGCAATGTCCACACTGACTGGCAGTGGCTCTCTAGGGTTTCAGACCCGGGGCATTCCCAGCCCTACATGGAGATGTCAGGGATTAAACCTGGGACCTGCTGTGCATGCAGAAGGTCCCAGGTTAATCTGCCACTGAGATGCAGCCATTCCCCAGACAACTAACACCCTTCAGAATGTAAGAAAAAAAGCCCTGCTGGATCAAGTCAAATGCCTGCTTCACCCAGCATCCTGTTCTCACAGCAGCCAACCAGATGCCCATGAGAAGTCTGCAAGCAGGACCTGAGCACCACGGCACTCGCCCCACTTGTGATCCCAGCAGCTGGTATTCAGAGGCAACCTGCCACCAACAGTGGAGGTGGAACAAAGATAATGTGGCCAATCACTATTGATAGCTTTTATTCTCCATGAATTTGTCTAATCCTCTTTTTAAGTCAAGTTGGTGGCCACCACTACTTCTTTATGGGAGCAAAATTACATGCAGCTGTTAAGCAGCCTTCCCTTTCATCCCCGCTCTCAAAATGGCAAGTTTCTGAAGCTGTTTTTCAGTTAATACTGTATATAATCTGCCCCTCTTGCTCTCCCCTTTGCATTATAGTCTGGTGTGAGTCCCTTCATCAGCCCATTCTACGCAATGCAGCAAATTGGTCCATCATGGCTCCCCCAAAAGTATAAAGCAGGACAGTATGCATTAAGAAGAAAGAGTTAGTGAGCCAGATCCCCACATCATGGGTGTGTTTTAAAACCCATATTTTTCCTTTTTTTCTGAGGATAAAGATGTGGTTTCTCTTAACACTCCTTTCCTCCACTGTTCCAAATGTGGGTATCAGTTACAGTATTATTAAATCTTCCTGATTTAATGTGAGGGAGGTGTTGCTCTTTAGTCCAGCACTTACTACAATAAACATGTTTTATTTTCTTTTTAAAATTCAGCTTAACAGAGCGAGGCTTCTGCTCCGACTTTTTCCCAGCACTCGCTTGATGGGACAGTAGCACTCAGTCCCAGAGAGACTCTGCTACTGTTTTCCTGTTGGCAAAGGTTGGGAAACAGTCAGAAAGTGGTAAGAAGCAGGTTCCCCTGTGTTCGTCCAAAGTTTCCCATCTGCTGATCCTTGTTGAACATAAGTGTTTAACGAGCACTTTGTTCCTGTTGCCAAGCAGCAGATTGAAAGACGATGTTATTTTCATGCCCCATGATGTCATCATGGTGCAATACTGGCGTTGCAAACTCTTGTGATATTAGCGCACGTCTAGAGTAATTTAATGTTTCTGTCTTTCCTGGTTAGACAAGCTGAACACAAATCAAAGGAGCAGAAGCTCAAAGCCAAAAGCATCAGCACCCTAGCCATTAATTCCCAGTTCTGAATGTGAAAGGTTTTCAACCACAGTTTCCCCAAAAGGTTGGGATTGTTCATGCCGTGTACATTTTCTAGGGCTGGAACTTTTTTCTGTCCCACAGATGCTGCTGGGCTGCAAAGAGAACTGGGTGCAGTCCAGCTGCAGGACAACAAACACCATCCTCGGTTGCTTCTCCCCCGCTCCTTTTTAAAATGAAAAATAAAATCATTGCTTCACTTTCTTTCGGGCCACGCAGAGAGCAGCAGATGTGGCCATCATCGCCCTAAGCCAGCACTCTGACCTCAGCAGAGCAAAGGGCAGGCAGCTGCTGTGACAAGTGGATGGGATGGGGGTGGAGGGGGGGATAGTGGGAGGCACTTCAAAGCCCTAAGTTGTTGGCGATCTTCAGAGGCGAGTAGGGCCAAGAGGAGGACAGGCTGCTCAGGGAGGGTCTGGCTCTGCATCGTCTTCTGGGGATTGTGCTCTCAAGCTGCGGCATAAGGGGAAAGGGTTTAGAAAGAGCCTGGCCTGTACTCTGCCCTTATCCCTGCCAGCCAGCATCCATTCAGAGCAACCCAGATCCCTTTGCAACACAGCAGCAGCAGCCTTCATGTGCTCAAGAGCTTCCCAAGGCACCTTTGTCCATCAGGGACCCCTGAGAGAAGACCCTTCTTTCCACAAAAATCTTATGGCAAAAGGCAGCCCATACATCAAGCCATGTGAACAGAGAATGAAACACCACAGAATAAGAGCGGGGGGGGGGGGGAGACAAAGTCAGTCCTGACCAGGTCAAACCACAATGCCTTTGGAACTGAAGCTACACTAGGCTACACCCCTCGGCAAGAGATAATCCAAGGAGCTTTGTTAAACATTAATCAAGACCTGCACATCTAAGCACAACCCCGTTCATTGAATCTAATGGGTGCACTGGCAGCTCTGTCTCTTTGCTCTGGAGCAGGCTTTTAGAAAACAGTAGGCCTGCTCTGGAAGGGTTGGTTTGATGATCACAGCTGGACTGGGGCTCTGCATTTAAAAGGATGTCATGGGGAGGAGGGGACACTGTTTATCAGGCCAGGAAAGAAAATAATAGGTTTAAACAGCAGGAATGCAGATTTAGCGAGGGGAGACCTCGCTAAATAAGGCAGGTTAAGCTGCAGAAAACTAAGGCGGGTTTAACTGCAGAAAAAGCCACCTAAATGGCAGTTGTGGGATGTCTTTTCTCAGGTCTCGAGAAAATGCTGGACTCGCACTGACATTGGCATTTTACTTAAGAAACAGAGCCAAGCGAGATGACCAATGTAATTGGGCTTGACATCATTAAAGACATCACATGGAGGCTTTCAACTACACCATCCTGAGGCATCAGTTTTCAGAATTAAAATAAAATAGATGCAGCCCGTGTCCTGGTCTCTTGAATGAATGTGTGGCTCTGGGTCAAATGACTTACTGGGATAGCTCCCAACTTTTCACAATTGATCCTAAAGTCACCTTTTAGTCAAAAGTCACCAATGCTGTCATTGTGTGATGGAAAGCTGATTTTTACATGCACATATGTACATTATAGTCAGAAGAGCTGGTGCATTCAAGTTACAGAAGCAGGAAAAAATGCTTGAAGACTACAATCCTTTGTGAACACTTAAGCGGGAGCAAGTAAGGCCTGCTTTGGAGTAAATGTTCACTGGATCAAGTGGTGCATGCCACTTGTGAAAATGACTTCAGGGTACTAGGTGGCAAATTTGGCTCTCTGGTTCCAAGAGCAGTGTTACTCGTACCTTGAATATGCTGGAGACTTCCACCTGACTTCTACAAAATGCAATCCTGGTTGACACCAGCGGAAGGAAATTTAAACCAGCGGCAAATCTAGCACTTTGCCAGCTATCCGAGCAATGTCAATTTGGCTAGGCATTTCAGCTTATTGAATCCCTGGGCAAAGCTGCTTTGCACCAGGTGTGATTACAGCCCAACTGGCATGAGCGGAAGATGACAAGCCTTTCTTTTAGGTAAGCAATGACCCCCTATTCATTACAGAAAGAACACTCCCTGGCACCAGAGGGTGGTTTAGCCTGCCTGCGGATGTAGCCATGCACTTCTGGATTACAGCAGCTGCTGGGTATGAATGTTATCTGTGCCCCTGGAGACAGCATTGCATCCTGTGATTTGCAAACTGCACAGTTCGCAGAGGGGCATCCGCAGCCAAGCCGTTATGTTCAAACAGATAATTGGGGCCTTTACACGAAGGCTCCCAGTGCAACCGCCAACTCAGGGGAGGAAATTAAGGGAGCACAGCTATTTGCTGGGGAAAGCCAAAACACAAGCCAGCATCTTTTCCATTGCAATTGCCGGCTCAGTCACCCTGTGGCTGGCTCCGTCTCTGCCTAGAGGAGGATCAGAGAGTCTTCCTTCTCCTTCGGGAAGCTGCCAGCAGCCCTTGTCTCTCTCCCATCCTGGATCCAAGTGGCTCTCAGCAGGCGAGCCCCTCCTCCTTCCCCCTATCCAATTATAACCAGCTTTCTAATCATTTGTTTGGAGCTGAAGCCAGGCGCCTGTGGCTGAGCTCAGGGGTGGGAGAGAAAGGGGGGCACGCGAGGAGGGGAGTGGGGGGGTGCTTTCCCCCATCTCTTCTTTTTCCTGGATTGCTGCTGCTGTTGCCTGCAGAGTGGCTGAGTTTTCTCTTGCCTGTATGGCCTATGCCTGCCCTTGGATGGGTACTGCCACTCTGGCTGGGGAGGAGCAAAGGGTCTGCTCTTTGGGAGTGGGAGAGGAAGGCTGCTTGTGGCTCTGGAGTCTTTCCTTGGACCAGCCAGCTCTGGCTACCGCTCACTACCCTTAGGGCCTCACCCCAGTGGGACATGTGGGCTCCCAGCCCAGCTGCTTCCACCCTTACTAATTTTTCACTCTGTGATGGAGAGCCTGCTCTAAGCATTGCTGCTGGCCTCTCACTCTGGCTTTACAGCCAGTTAATGGGCCATAGTCAGAAGCAGTGGGTGATTTTAGACTCCTTTAAATGGAAAAAAAAATCGCCTCCAATTTAATAAACACCCATGCTGGCGGGGGGTGGCGTAAAGTAGGAGCGGATGTCCATATTCCCCAAACTGTTTGTCCATGTGACTGTTAGGGCTTGTTATTCCCCTTCCTGAGCTGTATAGCCCATCGTGGAGGATATAGTCGCTGTAAAAAGCAGACTTAAAAAGAACATCATGACTTTGCAGGGTTGCCAGCTTTTTTATTGGCCTCTGCTCCTGTACCATTAACAGCAGCTTGCCCTGCAAACATTAGCAGGAGGTCATGCTTAGCTCTTCACATTTCTGCAGATCAAACTGCTGCTAGAGTACAGGAACTGTCTAGGCAAATTATGCATCTGATCAGTTGGCAACCTTAATTGCAAGAAATCTTTTGGGGATGGAAACCAGTCTTCTATATATTGTTAGTCGTAATGGATCCATAAAGAAGTAAAGCAAACTTTCCAGGTGGGGGAAGACTCTTCAAAAGGGTGTGTATGTGTGAACGAAGACTTGCTGTGCCTAATAATGTGGGTGGGTGGAACAAGCTCATAATGTGACTGATACTGCTGTGAGCTACTGTATGAATGCCATGGGAAAGAGTGTGCAGATCCCTTCCCTGCAGTTCCTGAACTGCCACTTGACTTGCCAACCCCTGGCATATAGGGTTGCCAATTTTTTTTGACTGGTCCCTGATCTTGTGACATTAAGGGCTGCTTGATCTGCAGACATTAGCAGATTATCATCTTCAGCTTTGTCTGCTAGTTTTTGGCAACCCCACCAGCATACTCCCTTTTGGTATAGTGCCAACAGAGTCCCTCTTAATGCCATTTCCTCGGCTCTGCAATGGGTCCTCCCTCAGCTTAGGCATCCCATCTGTCGACAGCACACTGCGTTGCCGAGAACCTCTGCCTCCAGGCCACCCAGCGAGGGTCTAGCAAAGCAAAGGGCCTAGCTCTAGATGCTGCAGGCTCAGGGCTTGGATGTGGTCTCTTCCTCTCTCCTCCCCTGCAAGAGGGGCCAGGGCTGGGGCATTGCTCCTGATTTATAGTACATAACTGCAGTCAAACAAAAAGCCCTTCATGGCAGCGCCGCAAGCTTGCTGCCTCCCTGGTTTCAGCACATACCAGCGTCACCACATCCCTCTGACCACAACCCCCTTCCCGTGCACCCCCCTGCCGTGTCCCACAGCTCAGCACAACAGGGAATTGTGCACTGAGACCCTCCATCTACTCTCTGCTCTCCCCAGATGCAAACAGCTAACCCCACCTCGCAAACAAAATACTCACTGCTGCTACACAAGCTCCATATCCCACCCAAACATCAGCCCTCAAATACCAAACACTCTCCTCTGACTATCCAAACACTTTCTAGGTTGTCAGACCTGCTACTTCCCAAGATGCAGCCAATCCTGCACTATAGCCTCATATTTCCTCCTTGAAATACAAACACAAATTTCATATCCCGATCTATCATTCCCTCTCTCCCCCGCCCACCTAAATAACGTTATGGTCCAGCACAAATTCTATGCACCTCTGTCCCCAAACATCTCATAAGTACCTCTGCTCACACACATATTCTTTTCAGTGAGAACTCTCTCGCTGCCAGAAAAAACAAACAAACATAAACAAATAAATGTTTTCAGATCTGAAAATGCAGAGCCAGGGGGATCATAACTTTATTGGGACTAAGGCTGCAGTTCTATTCCCACTTGTCCTGGTAACTCAATGGAACTTTCTTCTGAGTAGACAAGTACAGAGTTGCTGTAAATAATGTTGACAATACAAGTAAACTTTAAAATAACACAGAATCCTTTGTTTCGCATGATTTCAAGGAAAAGAAAAAGCTACAAATGAATTTTCATGTGAAAGGGTTGCACTTGGCCTTGCAATCCAAGGTGAGATCTCTTGTGGGTTCCATAGACCTTAAGTGTCCTGAAATCCAGTATGTGATTGATGTTTTATTTCCAAAATGAAAGTTGCTAGGGCTGAAACCTACCTTGACACCGCTCCTTTGACCTTGGATGTATGGAGGGCAAAGTACTCTGCACAGGCTCAAAGACACTCCTCACAGGCTCAAGGACTGATAGGTTCTTCCTTTTCTCTACTAGTTAAAGGTATACCCAATCAGAAATGTGCCCACAAACTGCTTTAGTCACCCTGTTTTACTCGGAAAAGTACAGGGCAAGTGTGACCGTGTACTCTTTGACAATAGCTCGTGAAACCACCAGGCATGCTATTTTTCTGCATAGGTTGTTTGGACTGGACACACAGTCCTACCTGCAAGCCAAATTCTAGAACGTGATGCTAGGTGGTTGCTGTTTGGCTCTGTAGCATCCCACAGGGTTCCATCTTGTCTCCCATGTTTTACAACATCTACATGACAATGCTGAATGAGGTCATCTGGAAATTTGGAATCAGGTACCATGGAGTACGTAGCAGATACCTATTTCTCCTTTACATCTGATTTAAGTGAGGCAGTGGAAGTGCTAAATCAGCATCAAGCATCAGTAATGGGACTGGATGTGGCCTAATAAACTGGCAGAGAGAGCATTATGGGTCATTGTCTCAAAGAAGATGAATTCTGGACAGTGTTTGACACATGAGTGTTTGATCAGTGTTTGACAAATCCAGCTGTGTCACCGGAAGCTCATGTGCCTTTCATGGGATGGAATGCCTTCCACCATCTAAAGCTGGTACAGTCCATCCCAGATAGAGAAAACTTAGCCAAGTTAAGCCATGTGCTGCAAACCTCCAGATCAGACTACTGTAATGTGTTGCAAATGCCTTCTTTCCTCCCTAGCTGGAGCTCAAGGTGTAATAATACATAGTTCTCCATCCTCTTAATTTATATCTGCAACAACCCTGTGAGGTAGGTTAGGTTGAGATCCTGCGACTGGCCTAAGGTCACCCAGTGAACTTCATGACTAGTTGGGGATTTGAACCTTGTCTCCCGGGTCCTAGTGTGACACCAGGGGTGCCAATCTGAATAAAATATTGGGGGCGGGGAAGCAAGCCCCGCTCCACGTAAATGTTCACATGCAATGCTGCATGCACACCACTTGAATGGCAATACCCATAAACTGGGGGGCAGGCAGCCCCCCAAATATTTTATTGGGGGATGCAAAGGGACCTCGACTCCTAGGAGTTGGCTCCTATGTGTGACTCTCTTAATTACTACTCCTCTTAAGCCTCTTGAAGGCGGTATGTTTATTTCTCTCTTTCCCCCCCAAATGCTGCTGTTGTACCTGCTGTTTTCACTTCCGACATCGTTTCTTTCTCGGCTTTATTGATTTCATTTGCGATTGCTGCCTGTGGGCCGCCGCTCTGGAAATGCTTGGATTGACTGGAGGCCGACGGGGAGGAAATAAATCTGCAAAATAAATACCTCAGTCAACGAACCATGCCGGCGCGCCTGCCTGCCTGCTCGCTCGCACATCCCGCCCACGCCTCCTCCTTCCCCCTCCAGGCGCCCGGTCCCCGCGCGAAGGACGAGCCCTTGCTTCCCCTCCGTCCCCTCCTCGAAGGCCTCGGCCAGCAGCCGCGCGGGATTCCCCGCGCTAGGGACGCGCTTGGGCCGCGCAGGCGGGAGGCGGGCTGGCAGCGTCTGGCCGAGGCCTAGCTGAGGATGCTGAAACGCTTGTGTCACTAACCGCGAGAGACACGGCGTCTCCGGCACCGGAGGAGTCGCAGCCAGGCGCCTTGTCGTGCGGGATGGGGGTCGCTCGGAGGGGACTGGCTTCGCCTGCCACACATATGGGGAGGAGGAGGAAGGCCCAGTGCGGGAAAAGGGGGGCGCCAAAGCCGAGAGATTTGGCGTGGGGGCTCTTGATGAAACCCAGACGGACGGTTCTGAAGGACAAAGTTGGGGGTAGGTAGGTGAGTAAGGCAGAGAGAAGCTCCATTCTGTGTTTTCTTTGCGCCAAATCGGGGCCCTTGCCCACCACCACTCTACTAGGTCTCCTCCGTGTGCATCGCACAGCGGGATCCTGTGCTCAGTGAGGCTTTTCTTTCTAGGAAGGGTGCTTAGGGTTGCAGCCTCTGCAATGATTGATCTTCTTGAGGGCAGGAGTGGGAGGGCATTAGGACTTCCACTCGCTCAGCTCTTCCCTCCCGCTCCAATCCCCAGAAAACAGCTGCAGGCAGAAGTTCAACACATGGTGCAACTCCAGCCTGGGACAACCACACATGACCAATTCCCCCCTGCTTTAGTTTTCGGACGGGGGTGGGTCAGGGAAACAGCCTGAAGGTTGAGTGAGAGGTATGTGACACTGCATGCTTGCCGGGTGAATTGTCACTCCAAAGTAATACAGGGTCCTGGATCTGATCCTCCTCAGGTTAAGCTGTGCTTTTTCTTTGGCAAAGACATTCCAACTCCAAGGATGTAACTGCAGCTAGGGATTCCTGCAGGCTTCACCTGCAACCACTTTCTGGTACCTTTCCTGTGAAGCTATTCCGAAAGGAGTGCCTTTGAACATGTGATGAGTGCTTCCCTGCCACCACTGCTTAAACACAGCCAGCCGGTCCCACATCTGAGATGAAACACTCTCAAGGATGACTTTCTCAGTCTTACCAAGTTACGCCTGTATTGGCTGCCTGCCCATGGTGTTCTGGCTGGGTGCTGGCATAAGAGAGCACAGGGTTTAGCTTTGCATGCCAAAGAGAGCTTGGCAGTGGTGTGTTAAAAGCGCCAGTGTATGGTGGCAGTTACAGACCTGGCTTAACCACATTAGAATTCTCTTTAAACAAAAAACAAAACAAAACCTATAATTGTTAAAGTAATGAATTTAGCTGGATTTTTTTCTTTTTAAAAATCAGTACAGAATAAGGATATGGTCATTATTCCACTTTAACTAAAACATAATTATAAGAACATGACCATGTACATATATGAGTATCATAAGTTAGATGTGGTTTTATGCTGGTGTTTCTGTATGTATGCATATATCTGTATATAAATGCTCCTGTGTATCATCATGAAAAGGAATAGTGTTTTGTGTGCAGTTGTGTGTGTGTGTACATCTCTGTTCAAGTGTACACATACGGGGTAAGTAAGCACATCACCCTCTGTGGGGGTGTATAGATGTGTGGTGGTGGCCTAAGTTAGCTTGTGTTTGATGGAACAGCAGAGGGGTGTGTGTGTGTGTGTGTTTTATTCAGATCAGTATGCAAGGGGAAGGCAGCCTGGAACAGAGTACTGTGTGTGGGGAGGGGGCTAACCACTCAGCCCTGCCCCTGTACAGTAGTGCCTGCCCCCAGCTATGAAAGCCCCCGTGTCTGGCTGCCAAAGTAGTGAGCCTGCCTGGTGCCAACAATATTTCTCTTGGCCAGTGGCCGGGCTTCAGGGAACACAGAGCCCTTGTAGTAGACTCACTCCGGCTGCCTGTGTCCCTGAATCCCACCGGGGTTGCACCTGTAGGTGGAACAGCGGCACTAGAGGGCTCTTTCCTTCTGGAAGTTTCTCTTGGCCTCTTCTGAAACCCATTGTTTTTAGGCACAGGCTCTCTTTTTTGGTACCCATGTCAGCCTCCTCATCCCCCATCACCTCATGCCTTTTCATACAGCATGACCCAGGGCAGCCACAGCCCTCTGCGTCCCAGAGAAGAGACAGCTAGCTCTCAAAGTAGGGCTGAAACCCCCTGTTGGGGTGGACAGCACTTTTTCCTGGCAGAACTCCTGCCTCTAGGCCCAGGGAGGACCACCTTGGTGTGCCCTCCAGATGTTTTGGAGTACAACTCCCACCATCCTTGGCTATTGACCATACTGGCTGGGGCTGATGGAGGTGCAGTCCACAACAGAAGAGGAAAGGGTGCAGGGAGGGAGGAGGAAACAGCTATCCCTGCTTTAGCTGTATTTGGAAGTTGTTTGCTCCTGTATTGAATGATGGGGGTGGAGAGGAAGAATTTATTTATTAATTTATTACATTTGTATACCACCCTTTATTCGCAGATTTCAGGGCAGTTCACAACATAAAAATACAATATAAAAGCAAAAAATCCTTGACAAAAATAAGAACAAAGCACACACACAAACCAGTAACCCCCCCTCCCCTTCCCCTCCAACAAACACATTTAAAAGGGGTATAAGATGCTAATCAATCAAAGGCCTGGTTGAAGAGCAATGTTTTCACCCAGCACCCAGAGATAAATAATGAAGGCACCAGGCGAACCTCTCTGGGGAGAGCATTCTACAAATGGGGAGCCACTACAGAAACGGCCTGTTCTTGTGTTGCCGTCCTCTGGACCTCTTTTGAAGGGGTCACATGAAAAAGGGTCTCAGATGACAATCTCAGGGTCCGGGTAGGTTCATATGGAGAGGCAGTCCTTGCGGTATTGCTGTCCTTAGTCAAATGGGGCCATGCTAAGTAGCCCCTGCTTTGCATGCCTTCCTAAAGTCTGCATGTCTGACGTAAATGGAGGAGGCTCTTGTGCATATAATTGTATGCAAGAAGGCTTCATATTCCAGGGAGGACTTTGAGTGTACACCTATACACGCGAAGGGTCCCTGCTTTAGTAGACATTCTTCTTTGGTGACCACTCATAGCCAAGTAAGATTGTCTTCCATGAATATGGTCTTAGCAGTGTGTCCGTAAAGGACTGTGGAGGCCAATTCTGGATCCGCACATCCTTCCACAGTGGGGAGACATTAGCACAGTACACACAGGTTTTGGGGACAGGACCGCTTGGTGTGGCCGCACTCCTTGCTCCTGTGTTGTTCAGAATGATAACGCCCCAACAGGGCTTTTATAGCAGCTGCATGACAAGCTGAAACCCAGCAGGTGATGCTTTGCATCTCCCAACTGAATTTCTGTTTACAGAAGAGTCCTGCTAGGAAATAAACAAAAAACAGTTGGCAACCATATATGCTGTTCTTCTGGGAACACAGAATGTTTCTCCACATCCTGTCCTTGAACATTTCCATACTTTCTATCGCTTTGTTCCTTCGGGTTGCTGTAAAAAGTCAAGCCGTTCCTAGAAGCGGCTGTATTTCCATGCATGGTGGTCAACAGGGCTGCCAACTTCTCCCACCCCCGTGGCAGGCTTCTTGCGCCATGACGGAAACCCCTGGATATTTTTAATACTGACAGTACTCCCAATGACTCCACCTGCACAATTTGAAAGGATGAAGCTCAGGGGTAGGACATCTGGTTAGTAGGCTGAAAGTCCCAGGTTCAATCTCCAGGTTGGATTGGGAATGTTCCCTTGTCTGAAACCCTGGAGAGCGCCTGCCAGTCAGTGTCAACAGTACTGAGCAAGATGGACCATGGTCTGGCCTGGAACAAAGCAGCTTCCTGTAGGCCCTGCTCTGGGTCCCACCACTGACTGAGATACCATGGCTGGACATGCAAAAGAAGGACCTTCTTGGTGACTGCACTCGTCTTTGTGAACTCTTCATCTCTAAGTATCCATGTGGTTCCTTTCTTATCGGCCAGTTTGGAAGATACATTACTATTTGAACATTCTTTTGATATGTATGGAAGTTGATTGTTGGATTAATTTTATTCTGATTATTTTTACCCCAGCTATCAGGGCCAAGACCTTGGGTTCCCTGCCTAGGTGGTTATGCTTGATTTTGTTCCTCCTGCTGCAGAATTGTGATTTCTAAAAAAAAATTTTTTTTGTTGATTGGTATTTTTTATATGTAAGTGTCTTGAAAATGTTTTTGTGAGAGGGAAAGAAATATATAGAACATGTTTGATTCATTGTTAGTAGTCTCGAGAATTCATAGACGAGGTGAAAGTCCAATATGGTGGAGTGGTTAGAGTGTCAGCCCAGGAATGTACTCAGCCATAAAGCTAACTGGGTGACCCTGGACCACTCACTCGGCCTAAACTACTTCACAGGGTTGTTGTAGGGGTAAAAGTGGAGGGCAGTGGGGGAAGAATCATGCACAGTGCTTTGAGATCCATGGGATAGACATGTAAGTAAATAAGCAAGCAAGCTGCTCCTTTAAAAAGTGTGTGACAGATATTCAACAGCTGAATCTCTTCCTGGTTTGGAGATGCAATGATGGGGAGAGCTTCACCTGTTGAAATCTACAACCATGTGATTGTTTGCTTCATCCTGAGTCTTTTTCACCCAAAAGCAGCTGAATGTGGGTGCAGTCAGTGTGGGCTGAGTTGCGAACTATGATGCAGCCATCCCACTCATTCAGATCTGTTCAAATCATTTCCCCATCAAGCTGGTCTGCACACGTGAACCGGATCTATTCCTTCCAGTTTTTGTGTTGACATTTCCAAGCTGAGGAGGAAGACAAGGTGAACAAAAATTTAGCTATAAATCTGGATCCAGAGTTTGCACCCACTGTTTGAACTGTTCTGTCACAGGGACTGAGGCCAATAAAATTTGGAGTCTGGTCATGCGTCATGAAAAAGGAAAATGAGGGAAATAGATCTGGCATATCCCAGATCCCCTACAGAGATTAGCTGTCCCTACCCACTCGAGCAATCAGGAATGACGCAAAGGACAACTTAATAGAATCAGGACTACGATCTTTTCTTGGGTCTGCACCCGCTAGAGAGATGCCCCTTTGTCTGCTGGGGGCTGTGTGCCTCTGGCTGCCCATCTGTGGGACCCCTGTCCCATCTGTTATGGCTGAGGAGACACATTTGCTCCTGGGATGGCCTGGTCCCCCTGGTGGATCCTTCATGGACCCAGCTCCTGACGATCCAGGCAGGGCCCAGCTCGGGATGCACGGGTGCCTGTAATTAAAGGCTCTAATCACAACCAGGCGCCCTCCCCTGCACACACATCTGCACGCAATTTAATGCTGGCGACGATGAAGCCACAAGGGACAGGAGTGTTTCTGGCACACTGTCCCGTCTGCAGCCCCCGCCTCTCTTTGGGCCCCAGCTTTGTCTGCCAAGAGGGGATAGTGTGGTGGGAGGGCTTGCTGCCATCTCACAGGAGCAGCAGCGGTTGTCAGACAATGAGCCAGAGAGCCCACTGTCCCTGCTGGGGAAGCTTCAGAAGGCCGCCTAGGTCCTGGGTGCAGCGTGTTTTCCTTCCTTTCTTGTTCCTCAGGAAATTGGCAATAATCTATTCCTGCAGGCCTGAGGAAGGGGAAGGAAGCCAGGATGGGGGACCTGGACCAGATTTTATCTGCAGGGAATTTATTGGTTGGCTCAAATTGTTGACTTTGCGAGCCTGGGTTTGTCATTTGTAAAGGCGAAGATCCTATTGCTTCGCAAACTAAGCTAACGAGCAGCTTGCCCCTCCCATCTTTTGATTTAATACTGTAAAACTTTTCATTTTTATGGAACATTTAATGCAAAATACTCTACAAGGTTCACTCTCGTGACTCCGCCTCTGGCAAAGGTCATCAATATTCCCATTATGCAGATGAGATGGGAGAAACAAAGGCAGAGAGACAATGACTTGCTCAGACTTGCCTAATGAATTGTGAAATGAGGGAAGAATTGAACCCAGCACTTCTCCCGCCTGGTCCAGCTTCCTACCCATCAGAGTACACTTGTGCACTGAAATCTACCTGGCTGTAGACTCCCGGCTAATGCAACCTGCCTTCCTGCTGCACCCCACAAACCCAGGCCTAAGTAGTGTGGGGTTTTTGCCCCTCTCACAGAGCAAGGCTAGGCATGTTTACTTGGGAGTAAATCCAGCTGTGTTCAGGGACATACCTATCATTACAGCTATAGTCAGTTTTGATATCATATTCAGAGTGAGAGTGAGAGAGAGAGAGAGTGTGTTGCATTGTCCTCCACAAAGGAAGCCGTATTTCACCACTGGTCCTAGAGATAATCCGAGGGTCAGTGTCATCAGAAACAGCCCTCCTCTCTTTGATGGATTTAGCTGTCAATAGTCAAAGAGAGTAATTTTCCAGAAGCCACTTCTTCCAAGACGCTTCCCGTACAATATCAGGATCAGCCCCGACCCATCTCCCCCCCCCCCACTTTCCCCTCTATTCTTTCCCCACCCACCCCAACCTCCTGACCCATCTCACCCATCTCCAGGTCCAGGCCCCATTAAGCACAAAGGCGCCTCTCCCTATCCAGGCCTGACAAGTGTGTGAATTCCCTGCCCAGACGACCAGCTGAGGGAGTGGGGAGGGGGCTCTAATCCATGACGAATGGCTGCCCCAAGGTACTGAAAAGCTCCGGGGATGGAGGTTGCTGTCTGCTCCCCAAACAAAGCTGGGCGCGGGGAGAGTTGAGGGGGCGGGAGGGGCTCTCTCTCCATCTCCTGCTCATTGAGATGTCAAGCTGAAAAGCCCCCATTGTTCACCCGTCGCTCTCACCGGAGATGGGACCAACATGCCTTGCAACTCAATTTAGCACTGGGGTGAGAGGGGGTGAGAGTGGGAGAACCTATCTCCCCCCCGCCGCCCCGCAACCATATATACACGAAGCAAATAAGTCTCCCATGGGTCCCAGCCTGACTTAGGTATTCTTGCATTGCTGAAAGGAGCTTAGCTCCCACAGTAGTGTTAATCTTGCATTTGTGGGATACCCACGAATTGGAGCACGGAATCTGCTATCACAGTGTGCAAGCCTGGCTGCTTCCTGGAAACCAGTTAGCACAGATGCTGCGAGCCTTTCAACTTAGGCAACTCACTGGGCACGTATCTCTCATGCCAGTGTTAAAAGGGTATTCGTTGGCTGGTAGTTCATATCTGAGCAGGTACTTTGAGGTTGTCAAGCATCTGCTACCAAAAAGAATTGGAACCCTGACTCCCATATCAACCAGCTAATGTTCTCTCTCTTTTTAAAAAAATTAATTTTATTTTCCAGTTTTCACAAGATTACAAATACACACTACAAACACATATTTCGAATACAATTACATATTTGACTTCCCTCTGACCTCCTTTTGTGGTTACTTTTCTACTTTAGATTTTTAACACTGCATATTCCACTTTATTCCAAGTTATTCTTCCTTTTGTCTTAGTAATATTTTTAACTGCTTGTTTTAAATTAATCCTACTAATGAACTTATTTGTATGCCAGAACATTTCAGATATTCTACAATTTCCCCCCGTTCTTTCATACCCCCCCTTTCTTGGTTTTTTGTTACACACGTTAGTTTTGCCATTTTGGCATAATTCATCAATTTAATCAGCTGCTCTTTCTTGGTTGGTATAGCATCTTCTTTCCACCTCTGGGCAAACACGATTATGGCTGTTGTTGTGGCATACAATAACAATTTTTTAAGGTCCTTCGGAATCTCTATGTTCACAATCCCTAAAAGAAAAGCTTCTGGTTGTTGTTGTGTTGTTGTTTTTTTACTAGAGGTTATCTTAAACATTTTCTTCAATTCATTATAAATCATTTCCCATAAGGTTTTTGTTCTTTTACAGGACCACCACATATGAGAGAAAGTACCTTCCTTTTCTTTACACTTCCAGCTTGAGTTGTTTTTTATTTGTACATTTTTGCAAGTCTCCTAGGAAATAGATACCATCTACACATCATTTTCATATAGTTTTCTTTCAGTGTGCAACATGCTGTGAATTTTAAATTGATATTCCACAACTTCTCCAACGCAACCATTTCAATATTATAACCAAAGCTGATGTTCTCCTTCAGTTATACCCTCCATCTAAGGGGTAGTGCAGGTGGTGATTAAGGAGGGGGCATTTCCAGCTAGAGGACCCCATGAGGACTTGCCTGCTGGCCACCTTGATATCCTTTTTGAGTCAGGCAATTTTTTTTATTTCCCCAGGCTGCTCAGGCTGCTGTCTTACTGCTTTCATGGTAATTTATTTTGCTCAAATTCATTCTGTAAATACCCCTGCACGAACATTATAAACAGTCCTGCAGATGTTATTTTCCTTCTATTTAAATGCATCCTCTTAACACAGGGAGCCTGTGGGGCTCCCAATATCCCCGATGGCTAGCCATGAGAGCTGGGGCTGGTAGGTGCTGGAATCCAACATCTGGAGGGCCACACATTCCCCATCCCTGCTCAAACACTTCCTGCAACAAGAATGCTGATTGAAATCAGGCAGCTTATAGCCAATCTTAAAAGAGAGGAGAGTCTGAACTCTGAGACACTCCCTGTCCCAGTGTAGTAAATGCAGGAAATAAAAAGGAATGCAGTGTCAACTGATCAGAGTCTGCACATAATTTTTCTTTTAGAAAGTGGTGAGGAGAAACTATGCTCAGGATCTGAGGTTCTGTCGCTCATGTGTGCAAAAAAACCACACAAGCGATTGTCCGTATGTTCTCCCCCAGGTATGTATATGCATGGAGATGTGCAAACACACCCCTTTGATAAATCCCTTTTCACAAATAATACACAACAGTGTATGCAGCAGTGTAGCTAACAATGGTGACTATTTTTAAAAGCACTACTGTGTCCCAGCAGGTGAGAGATGGAAGAGAGTTTGGGTTCCTTTACATAGACTAATATACACACTCCATACTTCTTTCATGCTATTCCCAGTGGAATGATACCAGATTTGGGTATTCACAGATGACCTTTCTCCCATAGCCCTCTAAGTTTTTCTTCATTATTTTCTTAAGCTGCCCAGGTCCACTGCCTTGAGCGTTCCTTGATTGCTGCTGCTGTTCCCCATTTCCCCCTCTTCTTTCAAGGCTGGCTGAAATAGCACCAGGGTTCTGTGTGACCTTCTTCCCAATCTTCTTCAACAGTCATAGAGTTGGAAGCACGCATGCCAAGTGCTGGGGGCTGAGGAGTCTTCAGCCCCTCCAAATTTATCAAGGAAGGGGCTAGGCTCCCCCACAATCCTGTGGCCCTACTCCACCTACTCCTCCCGGTTGATGTCGTGCAGGGAGGAGGAGCCCAGCTCCACGCTCCCTATTCCCCACCTGGGGCGCGAGTGCTGGCATTGCGGCGGCAGGACGCCCACGCATCCCAACCCGGCGCATGAGCACTCGCGCACTAGCTGGAGGCAGGACACGTCACGTGACATGCGCATTGAAGTGTCATGTGATGTCCCCCCGCAATGTGGGGGGCAAGTTGGCTCCCTTGGTTGGAAGGGACCTGTGGGTTATCGAGTCCAACTCCCTGCAATGCAGGAATCTCCACACGCAGTCCCCCATCCAATTTGAAACCACACCAAACCCTGCTTAGCTCTGCAAATGTGCTTCCTGTTGGTTAAGTCTCATCATGCACAGAAAGGGAGCACAGGGTCCAGACTGATGACTTCCCAGAGGGGAATAATACAAGGCCCCACTGTTTCTCCAAGTAAGGCTGAAAAAGACTCCTGTCTGAAAACCTGGTGAGCTAGATAGACCAACAGTTTTGTTTCCACCTGAGAGTTCTATGAGAGTTATCTAGCAATAACCCTGGTCCTTGTAACACTGAAGGCTGTCAGTAAGGTAGCAAGTAATTATTGATATTGCTCTACGACGCATTGCACCTGAATGCCTGAAGAATAGAAAAAGCTGTTTAAATTTTAGTCGGAATGTCTATTGCTGTGCTGACTACCATACTGGGTAACTGCCTCCCCACCAAAACTCAGCAGCTAGTAAATAACTGCATTTCACCTGCTGAGGCAGCCACCATAGTTCAGCTTTATTCTAGGGTGGTAGGGTTTGAGCAATCAGCAATTCCACCATATCAGAAATGCTTGCTGAGCTGATCATCTGGCTGATTTAGTGACAGTTACACAATCCTCAGACGCATAAGCCACAGAATCTGGAAAGGCCCAGTTTCATATGGTGTCTGGCACACTGTAAACACGACCTGTTTGTCAAATAGCAGTAACTGTTATCAGAAGGAAGAGCAAGGGGAAGAGCATCAGAGGGAGAAGCAATGTGCAGCACAGTTATAAATTGCGATAGCCAGAAGGCAGGGACATGACCAGACACTTGGGGAAGGTTGTTTGCTTCAGACTGATGTCCATTCCAGTCTACAGTGGGGGTGTACTGAACCAACAGGGGACATTTCTCAGCTGTTTCACCCAGTGGCGTAGCGTGGGGGGTGCAGGGGGGGCCGGCCGCACCAGGTGCAACATCTGGGGGGGGCGGCGCTCGCACTCGCAGCTCTCTACCCCCTGCTAAAATCCACGGGTTAGGGGGCGCAAATTACTTGCCTTGCCCCGGGTGCTGACAACCCATGCTACGTCACTGGTTTCACCTACCTTGCGGAGTGAGGTAGAGAAGTGGAACAGCTCCCATTTTGTTTCCCCGGAAATCCCCGTTCTGAAGGGTTTTTTTTTTTTTTTTTTAGGAAAGTCAAAATGGCCGCACCACAAAAAATGGTGGCCTCTTTTAGGCATATCTCCTAGGCTTGATAGGGAAAGATATGCCGCACGTGAAAAAAAAGAATTTTTCTATATGCAACTACGGCAGCCAGGGTAGTGATTGCTTCTATATGGAAATCTCAAATCTTGCCCTCAAAAGAGGAGTGGATTTGCAAATTAAATGAATATTTAGAACTGGCAAAGCTAACCTCAATCATAAGATATCAGTCAAATAAAAAATTTAAAAAGGAATGGAAATGTTTCGAAGATTATATGTTAAAATATTGTTCTAAGAAAGATATGCTAATATGCCTAGAATAAAAATGTAAAGTATATCTATGAATTGGAAAAGAGAAGAGATAAAAGAAATACAAAGAATTATACATTTGGAGAATGCAAAGATAAAGGTGGAAATAGAGATTCAAAGAAGTCGAATTGTGGTGAAGGGAAGCTGTGGGGGGGAGTATTATATGGTAAGTATGTAATATTTGCTTTCAATGTTTTTGGATTGTCTTCAATCTATTTTTCTTTTCTTTTTTTCTATACTACTTACTTAAACAAAATAAATAAAATTTGGGGAAAAAATGGTTGCCTCTTTTACCACTCCCCTGGAGGCCATCCTTATAAAGATCAGCTGCTGATACAGAAAACCATTTTTATAGAGTGGGTAGATCGTTCCTCTAGCTAGCACTTGCTGTTTTGTTTGAGTGGTGCAGTGTTAAATACCTCTCCAAAAGAAAGAGAAGTGAATGAAGCAGGCTATTTTTCAGCTAAATCACTGTGTGCATGGAATTATACCCATGAGTGCAATGTAATGTCCCCTTCCTCTCGTCCCCCTGCACCCCCAATGACTGCTCTGGAGGATATGAGACACCCTCTGAGCAAATTTGGGGGATGCAGGGAAGGAGACAGCGTTCATGGAAGTTATTCAGCATGCACAATGTTAGTTGGATACAATCCATAGTCACAGTATGCTGCTCCACGCCACACTATTTTTGAAACCTGAAATTGTACGGGGTGGGATGGGAGTTGTATTGCCTTTGGATTTTGAAAATAAAAGAACGCCTTGCAATGCCCCAAAAGATAACCTTATTTAAAAGCAGATTCCAAGCTTTAAAAGGAGTTCATTGCCCACTTTTGGGATGTATGTGGGAGGGCATCAGCTGCATATGGAATCAGCAGCAAGACCCATTGCATTCAATGAAGTTGGTTCCAAATAAATGTGAGTTGGTGAAATGCTTTAGTGAAACAAAGTTGAGATGATTTCATGAAACAATTGCTCCTCAAATTAAAGGGTCACTGTCATATTTTGGGGGACAGATCACTCTTTCACGCCAGCTCTACTCTACTGTGTAAACCCCCCCCCCCCAATAACATAATCAGCACCATCAGCGCCTGGAATGCTAGAGAATTAAGCTTAGACAAGTACAAAAACTTGATGTCTATACAATAGATAGCCTACCAGGAGCCTCAGATACAGCCCTCAAACGTACCTCATTGCAAGGTACTCTTCCCTAAAGCTCTTTCATTACAATTTAATAGTCTTTCCCTGTGTGTGTTCCTGTATTTCTGGCTTTACAGAGCTACAGTTAATGGTAATGAAGGCCACTTTGGGGCCTGAACCATCAACAAAGTGGCTGATGTCCAGCAGCTCCATTGCTATTTAGAGCAGAAAGCTCAAAGGAAACAGGAAGGATATATTTATTCTATGTGCCTCAAGTTATCCCAGAGGTTTTGGTGTTCCACTTACTCAGCCATAGTTCCCAACTGCTGTCAGGTGCAAGACTCCCCTTTAAGTAGGGAGAAGGAATGCTGAATGCATACCCTCCAACATTTCTCCGATGAAAATAGGGACGTCCCATTCCATAATGGTAATTTTTCTATTTATACCTCCCACATCTTACTGGGTTGCCCCAGTCACGTTGGGCAGCTTCCAACATATATATAAACATAATAAATCATTAAACATTAAAAAAACTTCTCTATACAGGATTGCCTTCAGATGGCTTGGGAGTCGGATCACTCCATATCCTCCAACATTTTTCCAATGAAAATAGGGACATCCTAAGGAAACATTCCGGGATCAAATCAGAAACTAGGACGGCTTCTCTAAATCATGGATGTCTCTGGAAACTAGGGACACTTGGAGGGTCTGTGAATGTAGCGCTCCAACCGAGGGTCCCCCCCTCCAAAAAAACCCTCCACTTACTCTGCCAAAGGCCATTTTACATTTGGCTTCCAGTGTGGTATGCCTTGCCTGCCCACAGGATACATACACTTGAAGGCCCACTGTCTGCCTTCCTACACTTTCATCAGACATTAGCAGCACAGCCATTAGTCTCAAACAAATGTCATACACACCCCAAATGATATGTTTTTAAATCCCTCCCTCTCCCCCCCCCCCCACATTATTGTTCTAACATATGTGTGTGTTGCCCTGGGCTCTTTTGAGAGGAATGGTAGGACAGAAATGTAATTAATTAATTGTGGTGATGCAAGTATGCATCTTTGTGCTTTGTATTTCTGTTATTAACTGGAAGAGCTTCTCAGCCTTTTTGATGTATTGTTTTTGAAGAGATTTCTAGTCTGCTTTGTGGGGTGGAGTGAGGAACCTAAGGCCAGGGCTGAACCTGACCCCCCCCCCTCCATGTGGCCCGTGGGATTCTCTGCAGCCTCACCCCTCAGCTGTCCTTCTTTGCACCCTCCTTGCATGTTTTTAGCTGGAAGGCACCCCGTTTGCCTGAATGGAAGACAGAGGTGTTGTGTGTGTATAAACTAGCCTATTGCAGAGAGAAAATTAGCATTTGTTGCTCCACCCACTTTTGGCTATGGTCCCACCCACCAGTGGCATGTGGCCCTTGGAAGGTTGCCCAGAAGACAATGTGGCCCTCGTGCGTGAAAAGTGTTCCACTTCCCTTGTGTGTACCCTCCCCAAGCCAGGCTGCACATTCCTCTACGTCCAGCCAACTGCTTTATGCAACCCTTTACGCCAAGACACAGAAGGGAGCTTTATGTTCCACCTTCCACCGTACACAACCCCATCCTGCGAAAGCCAAAGACTGGCTCTATCTCCCCAGTCACTGCAGCCACAGTCCTGGGCCTCCGCAAAGAGGAACGTTTGAGGCGGAGAAGCCTGGAGTTGGCAGCTGGCAGAGTGACCTGACCTCTCCCCGTTTCTAATGGACTGAGTGACTCAGAGTGACCAGCAGCCAGCGGCACCTCTTGGGCTCCTTATTCCACATGCCTGCGCTGATCTGTGCCTACCCGGGAAATGCTGTAGGTGATTATGCTAATCCCTCTTCCCTCTCCCACTGCAGAAATGGCCAGAAATTAAGAGCTTGTTCCATTCCTTCCAGGAGTAGCTGTCAGGCCTCCCCATTCCTAGTACTGCAAACCCCAGCCCATCCCCCTCCCAGCCAAGCCGAAGGAATGTTTAATCCAGGCGGCCTATTCTAGTCACGGACAGGAGCAGGGGTTGTCTGATCCGTCTCTGGGAAGAGGTCAGGCAGGCATGGGATGCGGGGGGTGGGGGGGCTTGTGCTCCGGGATGCTTTAGGGTGCTGAAAGGAGGCAACAGGAAGGGTGCGGAAAGTTCCAGAACCAAGACAAAAGCATTATGTGGGCTCAGTAGGCACTTGAAGGGCTAGGGCTTGGGGCAAGCAAAAGACTAAGGAGATAGAAAGAGGCCGAAGCAATTTAAGACTCCATTGCAATAGCACAATGTGAGAGGAACACTAGTGTGGAAAATGGGAATAATGAGGACCATGACCACGATGGGACTCAGCTTGCGGCACAATAAACGTGCATTTACTGTTTATTGTCTGCCCAGGGTTTTACTGATCTTGCCTTGAGGTTCCTACTATTGTGGTGGGAATACTGACTTTTCAGAGCGAAGTGCAGCAAGTCATACCTGGAAGCTCCACCATGCCCATCTGTTGCCATTAGCTCTTATCAGTGACATATGGCTGTGTGAATTATCAATAGGACATAACACTAGACCAGGATCTAGCGAGGAATCATTAGTGAACCATGACTGCAAATTCCACAGTGGGCAAAATGGCAAAAACCTATCACAGGCCAAAGTGAGCAAGTGCTTCATTGCTATTTTGGCTAATATATATGGCCCTCCTGCAGTACATCTGGCCCAGTGGAAGTTTTAAAGCTTCCTATTCACTAGCGAGGTCATGCCCTTGTGAATACAGTGGTACCTCAGCTTAAGAACGGTCCGGTTTAAGAATGATTTGGTTTACAAACTCCGCAAAACAGGAAATAGTGTCTTGATTTGAGGACTTTACCTTGGTCTAAGAACGGAATCCGAATGGTGGAAGAGCACCGGCGGCAGGAGGCCTTATTAGGGAAAACGCACCTCAGTTTAAGAATGGTTTTGGTTTAAGAACGGACTTCTGGAACGTATTAAGTTTGTAAACTGAGGTACCACTATATATAGCTCCTTTTTCAGGCAGACCCAACCCAAGCCACTTCCACCTCTTGCATCAGCCACCAGCTTCATTATTAAGATTTGATTTACTTGTCCTGGCTCTATGCAGGCACTGCTCCCAAGTACAACAGCTCTTGAAGCTTATACAGTGGTACCTCGGGTTACATACGCTTCAGGTTACATACGCTTCAGGTTACAGACTCTCCTAACCCAGAAATAGTACCTTGGGTTAAGAACTTTGCTTCAGGATGAGAACAGAAATCGTGCTCCGGTGGCGCGGCAGCAGCGAGAGGCCCCATTAGCTAAAGTGGTGCTTCAGGTTAAGAACAGTTTCGGGTTAAGAACGGACCTCCGGAACGAATCAAGTACTTAACCCGAGGTACCACTGTAGTCATAAAAATCTAAGAACCCTGTTGGATCGGACCAAAGATCTATCCAGTCCAGTATTCTGTTCTCAGAGGCAGCTACCAGATGCCTCCAGGAATCCTACAAGCAGGGCAGGAGAATGCAACAGCATTCTCCCCATTCATGATCCTAGGTATTTAGGGAAATTTAGAGTACTGTCTGCCCAACCTGCTAAGAGGTGCTCAGCATACATAAACCTGACAGTCCAAAGCCTTCGTCAACACCACTTGGGATTTGACACAGGCTGAGCTAGAGAGTTCAGCTCACTCCCACTCAGTTTTTGAGGTTAGCGTATTAAGCAGCTGCATTTCTTACTGGCTCCTGGAAGTTTTCAGAGGCTGGAATTTTGTGAATGAAGCTCAGAAGGTAGGACAAAGAGTGGTATAGTAGTGGCTGAAAGTCACATTGCAGCTGCCTGGCTGAAAAACACAAACAAAAACAGGAAGCAGTCCCAGGCACCAGAAGTGGAAGCATTTAGGTGGAGTAAAATGCAATCTGGAGTGACTGCTTGAGTTAGACAGTTACGGACTCACACGCACGTCTCTGTTATTTGTTGTAAATATCCATTTAAAACAGTGTTAGAAACTGAGATATGAAAGCTAGGAGCTAAATGGCACCTTAAACCTAGGTTATGTGCACAACAACAGAATTCTAGGCATGCTTTTTTATAACAAGAATACAAAGCTGAAAATAAACTGCAGCTAAAATATTATGTTCATTTTTCACATGGTCTAGCCCTTCCCCTGCCTACCCCCCTAATATTCTTAAGAGGGTCTCTTCTCCAGTCTGCAGAGAGTAGCTGGAAGTGGGGAGGCAGAAAAAGGTCTTCCTTTCCTTCCACCCTGCAGTTTTAATCTGAAATCTTTGGTGCAGTACTGCGCCCAGAGCTCAGAAACTGCTCGCACTAATGAAATTCCCCGTCACAAAATGTGTCTAGAAAAATGGGAGTTTCAAACACTGATTTAGAACCAACAGTATGCTAGGTCTTGCATTACCTTTACCAAGTTTACCAACATGGACACAACCAAAATGATGATGGCAGGTGTGAAAATGTTAAGGCAGCAAGAATATGAGATCCTTACTAGAACAGAACTAGGGCCCACCTAGTGCAGAGCAGTGGGTGCAGGTATCAGCCCACTAATGTTCTTCAAGCTCTTGTTTTTACATATATACTGTCTCTGGATGTGAAGATTCTCTTTAGCTGTGATGGCTAAGAGCCACTGACTGATCTATTAATTTAATAGTTTTTCTATGTACGATTAATTTATATTGTTAAAAGCCATTTAAGCGAGTGACCCCCCCCCCTCCTTTGGGAGTGGGGAGAAGGATCTTTAACCACTTTTTCAAAAACATTCCTAATTTTGTAAGCCTCTACTATCATTGAAGCCATTTTCTAAACCGGAAGGATGCAAAATACTTTCTTTCTTCAGAGAGTGCTGCGTTGTGCTGATGAGTGTTATTAATTGCTCTTTTCCGTAACTTTCCAGTACAAGATTATTGTTTAGCGGTGGAGTTATCAGAATTGAACACAGTATTCCAAATGTGGCTCCGCCATAGATTTATAAAGGCATTATGATATCAAGTAGCAGTTTTAAACCCCTTTCCTAATAATTTCCATATTGAGTGTGACTTTTTGACTGCTCTGCACAGCACTGATTTTTTTTTTTTTTTTGGTGAACTGTTTATCGTAACTCCAAGATCAGAGAGCTCTTTTTGGAGCTCCTGGCAGTCTGTTGGAATTTTCACCATCCTGATAACTTGGGTATCATCTGCAAACTTGGCTACTTGACTGATCACCCTGGCTCCACAACATTTATGTGTAATTTAAATAGCACTGGTCTGAAGACAGGTCTTTAGGGGAACCCCACTGCTTACTTCCTTGTGCTCTGAAAACTATTTAATGACTGCCCATGTAATAACAGGGGAGGTAAAGGCTTAAGTGAGAGCAAACATTGTAGCTAAGTTGAAAGTGAAGGAGGTAAGGCTTTGTGGAGAGGAGGATGCCAAGAAGCAATTCAGAAGCAGAGAGGGAATTAGTTTCATGGAGAAGAAGAGGAAAGCAGCTCCAGGAAAAGGGAGGGGCACTTGTGACAAAGGCTCAAAAAGAGTGGATGCAGCCCTCAGTCCAGGTTGCCTTATAGAAAAAAGTACTTATTTCAGATGCATGGTCAGGTGACTTCCTTATTTGATGCAAGAGAACATTGCCAACCAAGGACATTTTGCTGCCTGACCTGGAGCTCAATTCTCCCATCCCCAGATTTTTTTTAAAAAAATGCTGTCCTAGACACAAATCCTCTCTTCATATATTCCACCCACCACTTTTTCAGGTGGCATCTAAAAAGCAAGTTCTTTCACCCTGCTTTATGGAAAACCTTTATGGTAGCACTATGTTTTCACATAACAGCAGTGTGGTTCCCTCTCTGCTGGGATGTAGGACATTTGTTTAGCCATTCTTGGTTCATCAAACTTTTGGGAAATATTTTTCACTACCTGTTTGCGTTTATTTTATAACTCTGAGTTGCTGTTGTTTTTAGGATGCGAGACCAATATGATATTTTGAATGTAACGAGTTCAGATCACATTCTGTGGTTATAAACTGCCTTGTGTGTCCACTGGGTGGGAAAGTGTGGGCAAATAAATAAATTAAACCTTTTGTGAAATCTAGCAGTGGAAAGGTAGGTTCGTTCAGAGCCAGAATGTATGGTAGGGTGGCACTTTTGTCGCAGTGTGGCTCCAACCACATATGCAACAAAACTGCACTAGGAAAGTCTTACTAACATTTGACACAAAGGCATTGTTATCTACCAACCCTGCATTTCTGCAAAAGAGACTCCATCCACATGCCTGCTGAGCCAACAAGCACGTCCACCAGATATGCATGGATATAACTGTTTACCTGCAGTGTCCACAATCTTTAGTGTGTATGTCACTAACAACAGGAAACACAGCTGGAGCTGCGGCAACAGTAGTTATGTGCCAAAGCTAGGAAAAAGCAAGAGGATAGGGCAAGAGCACAGCAGAGGAAGTTGCCTTGTAAGCAGCTCAGACTGGTTTGCCCATCTAGTGCAGCGTAGTCTGTCAGGCAGTAGCTTTCTAGCTATTATAACTAGAGATGTCAGGGACTGAACCTGGGATCTTTGGTATGCTTTGCCACTGAGGTGTTGTCCCTCCAATGACTTTTAAGTCACAATGTCAGATATTTCTAGAATAAGGTTACCAGATTTTTTTCAAAGAATCTGGGGACACTTTTTTTTTAAGAGAAAAAAGTTATTCTTTTTTAAAAAAGTAGTATCTTCTCTTCTGTGGTCTCCTCTGTTGCACAGCCTTCCTCTGGGCCCTGGTCTGCTCTCTTGGAGCACTAGCCGCCATGGAGTAGGCTTGGGTCGGGCCTGGGCTCGGCCACGTGTCCTTGCCCATCCGGTGCTCTTTTACCTCTCCTCCTCAGTGGCGGCAGCAGCACAGCAAGGTCAGGGCGCCCCTCTTTTTTCTCCTTCCTCTTTCTCTCTCTTCCTTTTCCTTCTCCTCTTCTCCTTCTCCCTGCGTTGGCTCTGGGTTTTCCTGACCCTGGAGTGTTGCTGGGCAGTCGGTCAGGTGGCTGGGTGCTCTCACACCCGGCTCGATTTGGGTCGTGGGGTGTGTGTGTGTGTGTGAGCGGTTGCCCCAGTTGATGTGCTGGGCGTCCCCGGTTCCCCCTAGGAAGTGGCGGCGGCAGCAGCAGTCTCAGCAGCCAGGAGCCAGCCTGGTAGCGCAGTTGGCTCTGGCTTGGCTTCAGGAGCTGCTCGCTGCCATGGCGCCCACCATTTTGCCTCGCTGGAAGTCCCCATATGATGTGTCTTGTGCCGTTGAACCAATCACGCAACATTCATTCCCTACTAATAAATCTACAACACTTAAAATATAAATCCGGGGACATAAAATGAAATTCGGGGACATTCCGGGGATGGATTTTGTCCGGGGACAGATTTGTAAATCCGGGGACTGTCCCCAGGAAACGGGGATGTCTGGTAACCATATTCTAGAAACAAATCCAGCACAGAGGACCAAGCAGCTTTGTAAAATGGAGAACACATAACAAATGCCTAACCTGCAGCACCTTCCCCCTTTCCAGTCCCAGCTTACTCACTTCATTCCAAGAAAGAAAACTGCAGCAATGAAAAGCACAACTACGTTTTATGAATCATTGAGCTAGTCAGTGAGGAGAGTGCTCCATGCAACAAAGCCAAGGAAAACAGCCCACATCAGATTAGGAAGCTAGCACAGCAGTGAGTTTGTTTACTCCACAGAAGTACATTGAAATCAATGGTGCTCATTTTCAAGCATGTTTTGGATTGCAGTTTTAAAGCTGTGGGCGACTGAATGCTCCTTCATCACCCCCGTGTGGCCAGAGATGTTAAAAACCCAGAATTCTGCATTTATTCTTCTGTTCAGGCAGCCGGAAAGCAGTTTAACACACTGTATTCTGAACTCAAAACATGGTTTGGGACTAGTGCTTGCCAACAGATGAGGAGGTGGTAAGCCTATGAAGAGACTCATCGGCAAGAAATGGAACTGTTTTCAGATCACAAACATAGCGGTATGGCAGAATGCTCTTTCTCTATACACAGAAACATTCTTTTCTATATGTAGAGAAGTAGTCAATCATGTAAGCCCCCCAGCTGCTGCATGAAGTGGACCAATGTAGACGGAGGCGTCCCACCTCATTTGCTTTTTGTGAGGTCGTAGTTGGAAACCGTAGTTCTGTTTTCCGAGTTTGTAATAAGGCACAGAAGGACAGAGACACCAAAGGCATTCCCTGCCCCTTAAAACAGAGAGGAGGAAACTGTTGTTCTTTCAGATCCCATAATCTGAAGTGAGCATAGCCAACAGCCAGCAACATCTGGAAGACCCGATTCTCCCACCCCTGCTTTAAAAACACCGTAGTAGGCCATATATTTCTCTCCTACCCCCCCTTTTCCCTATGCAGTTCTTCGTCTGATAAAATAGCTCTTATGTATCACCAAGCTGATGTTCTGATGTGTTTGTTGCTTGAAGCTTTGGAGGGCCTGAAATAAGTCAATTTCTGGTCTGCCTTATTCACCAGGGAGGCGCATGGAAACCCAGGCATGTCAAGGAAGCAACACTCAGCTTTCAAGGGCTGAAAGATCACAGGAAATAACTTTCAAACTATATTCAGTAAGTGACCCTTACACAGAGCTTATTTCACATATTACACAACAGCAAGACTGTGTTTGCCACCGTATCTACATATTAGAGGGGGCCATAGCCAAACTGGGCTGCCACCAGTGCATGTAGGATAAACACCTTGTGTTTGCTTTTAGGTGTAAGCTGCCCCCCCCTTCATGTGCTCCTAAAAACTGTAACAGATGAACAGGAATGACTCCAGCTTTTTACCAAGCTCCAGCAATGGGGATTTTCCCTTGAGAAACCATGTTTGTCCAGTTGAATATAGACTTTATACACACACACCTCTGTCTCTCCAGGAGCCCTTTACAAGAGGCCCAAAGACAAGTTGCAAAATTTTTAAAAAGCCTGAAGACCTGTTCATAAGTATCTCATGACTCAGACCCTATTGCATGATTGCTGAAAACACATTAGCTTTTCTTTTTTAATTTTGAATTTGCAAATGCTAAGGAAGACCACATTTTCCTAAGTTAACTCACACATTTTACGATCTAGGCCCTAGATTCTAGGCGTAGTCACAGAAGAGGTGTGATTTGAACAGGACAAAATTGATTTTCACAAGTTTGGAAAGCAATGAAGTTCAACTTTGTTCAGCTAAATTAATAAAAATCTAGTGCTAGCAGTAAGTATTCCAGATGTGTACAAGACTTGAATTCAGTGAGCAAGTCTGGTAAATTTAGTGTTTGACATAGGAAGGAACCAGTGTTCCAGTCTTAAGAGGACGTCAGGTAGGCAAACATTATTTCTTCCAGGGAAAGATGTCCAGGTCCTTTGCAATGAGGACCTCTTCCTCCACAGCAAAAGCTGTCACACTGAACTCCTAAGCACAAGGAATGTTGGATGAGAAAACATGGAGGCTCCCTACAAGGATGTAGGTACCATCCTGTTTGCCCTCAGATGTACAGGAATAATTGTTATTCCATGCCTAACAACTGGTGTCTGTTTATATGCAATAAAACCACAGTCAACTTGTTTTTTGAGGGGCATCCAGCTGTCTTTCCTCAAAGTATGCTTCCGCAGCAGGACCGTCATATTTTCTCAGCACTCACAATTACAGAATTGTGTCATTCTGAAAATGTATTTTATCTACACACCTTGCATCCATGTGGAAACCCTCTGGGAATGCCGTGCTACAGCAGGTTCTACAACATGGATGAAGTGCTTCTTCATAGTATACAAAGGGCCATGCTGTGCTTCCAAATCATCCTTACACTTCAGTAAGCTTCTGTCATTCCTGCTGTTTCTCAGACAGAAGGGCTGTGTCCTTGAAATAGAATGATGATATGGCTACTCCACTCTGTGCAACAGCAGCCTTGAAGATAGTAGTATTCATAGCGGACCCACAGGAGTACTCACAGTAGACCCATTGACATCAATGGATGACTTAGATTCATTAATTTTAATGTGTCTGTGTATCACTTAGCCAAATACAACCAAATGTATCTGTTCAAGCAGACAGTCAAGTTATGCTATGGGCAGAAAGCTTTTTTCCTTGAGCTTAACAGCAACAGAAGCCAGACAGACCATGGTTTTTAGCTTACAGGTACCCCAATAGAGACGGATGCAAAATCCTCCCTGATCGCCCCCTGCTCTGACTCTTTCCCCTGTAATCCATCTGGCCTAATTCCTGGGATGCACGTGATCTTTGCTTGTCAATTTCTCTCTAAATTGGGAAGTATTTATGGTTACTTGGGGAGATTCAGCAAAGATCCAAAGATTCCTTCTCCGCGATTAAATGTGACACAGAGAGCCATGCATTAGCAAGGCTTTGTGCTGCCACCTGATGGTAAAGCTCCATTCATAATGAGGAAAACTTGCCCCAGGACATAATATATGCAGACACTTTCCTCTAATTTGCAGGCACATGAAATATTCAGGGATCTCAGAATATATATATTTCCACAGCAGTTTCAACAATGAGTGTCTATTGCAGGCAGAGGAAACACCACACTGAGGAACAGCTAGGTTCTTTGGTACAACGGAACAGCGAGTTTAGCAAGCGACAATATAACTGGGTCATCTAATCTAGTGCTTGCTTTTACCAAACTCTTAACCATTTCAGAACATATGCCTTTGCTGTAAAATATGCTGCTTCTCACACACTTTGTTTTTTCTTCCTTCCCCCATTATCCTGAATCTTCACACTTCTATCATAGCAAGAGCATATATTATCTGATAGGTTTTTTTTTGGGGGGGGGGAGTTTATTTTAAAAAAAGGACAAATGATTAGGACAAGTGATTCAATTATTTCTAAATCATATTAATAATAAAAACCAGAGAGGGAGAGAGGAAGCAAGCAAGTACTAGACTAACCTCAGGCCCCTACATTCTTACAAAGTTCATTTACTTGTGTATCACTGGAAAAGTTAGGAAAGGCACAGCGAACCCTGCAGGAGTTTTACCTGCCATAAGACAAGCTTTTTCACATTTAAGGAACCATTCTGCTAATAATCATAAACTTCTTTGATTTGAATTTGACCACTTGTATCTTTGGTTCTTGTCGAAGATACTCCTTGAGTCTCTATGCATCAAAATATGAATTTGCACTATAGTAGCTAGTCTTTTGCTACAGAAGCAACCAAGAAGCAGGACAATGTTCAGGTAGCTCACTGAAGTTTCTTGAAAGCCAGAACTTTAGCAGTGTTTGTAGAGGACATTGTAGCATCCAGACAGATGAGAAGTTTCTTGGCATCCTTCAAATATGCCACAAACATATCAACAGGCCTTGCACTGCCACTTCTATACTGTCAGTAGTTAATATTGTCAGCAATTCTGTTTCAGTTCAACTCTATTGCACCTCATCCCAAGCCTTCAAAACAAAAACCCAATAGGTATCTACTGTTACTAGATCATGGTAACCTCTTTGCATATTGTGCTGAGAAGTGGATCTTCATGGGCTATAGCACACACTGCCATAGTTTCACTTCTATGCATGCTTTAAAGCAAGATTCAGCTCCAGTGGCTGTGGCTAAAAGTAGTCTCTCTCCCTTCTCCCTGTAATCCACAATGCTGCCCCCCTAGCAGGCTGTTCAAGCATACACAGTGCAATTAACACACATCAAATTATGGTATTTATGCTAAGTTCTCATTTTACATAATTTGTTTTAAGTGCAGAATTTGGGTTTTCCTGGAATCATGTTAAGACCAGCCCTGTATGTTGATACCCAGCTCCTAGGGTAAAAACTTGACACAAACCGAAACAGAACATCTACTGCTAATATGAATAGAAAAACAAAACTTTAATCTCTAGAATAAGGCGGAGTGTACCTGGCTATTTTTGTATATATATATATATATATATATATATATATATATATATAAACCCAACCCAAATAAAAGGCAAGAGACAAATGGAAATTCATGAATTTATCATGACGCTTCCATATCAGGCTGAGCCAGCATAGTCATCATGTTAATGATGTAACAGAGTACTTACTCAGCTTTGGACTTGCCAAAAATATCTGTTCTTAGCAACTGTAACAGAATGCAATATACAACAGAAATCAAATTATAAGGTTAGATCTTCATGGAGGCAATCATCTTGCTCAAATCTCTACTCTAGGCTGCGAAAGTTCATTGGGCAGGTCAAAGACTAAAATCCAAGTACAGCACAAGACACTGGAGAACGCCAAAACAGAAAAGTCAAATGCAGGAAAAATATGAAGTTTAAAATAAAGGGTTAGGCACACATAGCTACTGTTTAAGTCAGAAGATACATTATTTGCCCCATCAATTATTTACAGAAAAGCTGCATAGCATGTGCATGTATGCAGATAGAGCTTTTCACCACATGTTGTAAGAGCAGAGCCTTATGCACAAGGTTACTTCAATATCTCCCCCTTAGTCATGGTGTTTGATTGAGGCTAGATAAAGAAATAAAGCAATTTTAGGGACTTACAGGACAAACACTGCTCAGTCTGTTGGAAATGGGAGATGTATATCCAGGACACCTAGCCTCATCACTCCACCCCAGTACATAGTGGCAATATATATATATATATATATATATATATATATATATATATATATATAAAAATAAATCATCTATGCTTGTCCTGTGTTCTACATGCAGAGAATATCTCATACACAAAAACCTGTCATTGGTGAAAGGAGAAAGATAAGCTTTTTATTGTAAGAAAGACTGCTTACTTGGAATGTGGTAATGAATCGTCACTGTAGGGAAGATAAGAGGGAATGCAAGAAGATGCACCGCTGGTGTGGTCTGACGTGAACCTTACCCTGACTAACAATACTGCTGGGAAAGCACAGACAAAGACTCTCTTAAGTGTTCTAGGGTGGTACAGACTGAGTACACAGACATATCTAAGAGGAGTTGCATGTTAAGTGTAAATACCAGTAGCAATATTCACTCATTTCCATTGGAGCAATACTGCAGATGGAGGCACAGAGGCTATCAGAAAAGAGAGAAAGTGTGTGTCTCCAGTGTACCCTGCCCCACTCCTGTAGTACCCTGCCCCACTCCTGTAGTCAGAATGGAAAGGGGAGCAAAATCACAATGAAAGCCACCAGATAAGGTAGAGGACAGGACAGTCCATCTCCCATACCTAGGTTCCAAAAATAACTGCCACCCAGAAGATGAGGTCAGGAATGTAATGAAGAATGAGAGGCCCTATGAGACACAGAATTGAAATGTCTACACAGAATACTGGTTTGCTGCTAATTACGGGGACTCATGGGCTAAACAAACTTATAAGCAGGGACGACTCCAAAGCTGTAGTCAGTCAAGACTCAAGAGTACAAGCTGTCCAATTTTAATGAATGTCCATTTTGATCAATAACACTGAAGCAATTAGGTAGGAAGGGAGAAGCACTAAGGAAAAAAGAGCCACATCCTGTTTTGAACACGAGTAGAAAAGCAGTTTAACGATGGGCCAAGCAAGAGAGGAGTATCTCACATCTCTTGCCTTTATGCTTATGTGAGTAGTTTTTTTTTACAAATAAGATTAGCATTTCAACTGATTGTTTTGGAAACAGGCCATCTGGCAGACTTGAAACAAACTCAGATGTTAGGAGACTTCAAGCTTACCATCTTATATCCATACAAGGGAAAAGGAAATGACCAAAACGCAAACTAATTTTACCTCTGTCCAAACAAAGCATAGTCAGTTTGCCTCAAGCAGCATTCCCAGCTGCTACCTATGTTGTTTTCCGAGTCTCAGGAAGCAATTGGAAAGAATGTCTTGTCTCTGAGAAATGGTTTCACATGGATGGAAACTAGTTCTTGGACTTGCAAAGTTCACAAGTGGAAGGCCCACAATGCTATGCAAAGCACTATTTTTCAGCTTAGAATTGCCTCAAAGTCAGACCATAGCTGCTTGTTCTTTCACCCTTGCTAAACCTTTGTACAAATTAATTAAAAAGCTTTAAGGTTCTGAAAAACGACATTTTTTCAAACCTTCCATCATACCAAAAAAACATTTCTGATGAACATTTAACACAACAGAAAGCTGTACATAGTGAGGCTCAAAAGCACAAGTTTCCACAAGTATGCCAGGAACCGAGGGAGAAGTGCAGTTTTCTGGAGGCACTCCTTCTGCTTGCCTTTCTGAAGCAGATTATGCATACTACTAACAGAAACAGCTTTTTATTAAACAGATTACCAGATGTTCCAGAACCAACATCTGCAGAACTACAAAAAGGATGCAAATGGCATATTGGTGACCTAAGAAACTCTGCACACAAACTCAGTTAATTCAGAAAGGGGCACGACAAACACAGCGATGTAACACCCCATTTCTAGGCAAGGAGGAGATCATCAGTCTGTCCATTATGCCCATTCCACACCTCACATTTAACAAGCACCCCATAACCAAGAATTATGAACTTTCTTCCAAAAGTTGCTCTTCTCTGGCTGGTAGTGGGTGTAGAACTCCCATCTGCTTCTTCTGGGCAGAGGGAAAGGATGGGCTCGAGATAGAACACAGGTAGGTGCCAAGTCTTACTTGTGCCAGACACAACTCCTACTCCTTCCCACCTCACCCATCAGCCGTTACAGCAAGAGATTACACAATGAAAACTATTCTAAAGGTCTTTGCAAATGCCAACTAGTATATCTGTCCCTTCTAGATCCTTTAGCCAATAGTTAGTTCTGAATCAGCTAAACTTGTACACTGTGGGATAGGAGGGTTTCATTCAGCCAGAAGAACAATAAAACCGTAGTGGGTTGAGAAGCGATGTTCACTTTTGGGCCACCGGCAATCCAAAAAGAGCGCAGGAGCTTCCTCTCTAGAGGTCTTGGCTAAAATAGCTGTAGCCATCAGGGCCCGTTGTCTCCTCTCGTGTGTACAGCTGCTTCTGGTACCGTGCTGTAACAGGTATTCCTCCTGGTATACTGTGGATTGAGACAGAGATGGGACAGATTATTGAAACCGCTTCAAAAATTATCACTGCAAAGTGTACAGAAAATGAGCATCTGCTTATTGTGGAATCTCAAGCTGTGCAAAATCCAGTTGTCTTGAAAAATCCCACTTCCATTCACCACAATAAAACACCTTGCAAGTGAGTGATGGGTGGGGATAGCAATCCGACAAGATCTACAGTTTTAGCATACAAAAATGGCCTCACCTGTAGATTTAACTTCATACCAACAGAAAAGAATTATAAATTTTTTGGATGATTTCTGCTAAAAGTTAACAGGATTATATGCAACAAGAGAGTACTGTCCACTTTTGGCAGAATGCCTAACCTGCAGCACAGACAGAGCCACAGCCCTAAAACTTGTTTGTCACGTAAACTGCCATGCAAATGCCATGTTCAGCACATTTGGCAAACAGAGTTTCCCCAGCAAGTTGAGTGCATCCACGTGCTTGCACAGACTTGGAAAGACCAATGCCACCACCAGAATATAGCATCACCCGAGTGCTTAACGTATGCCATACAGAAAAGGTCGTAAGATTTCTTTGATGCCATACCCTGTGAGTCTTCATGTTTTGTGGCGATTCCATGGTGCTTTGACTGGTCCCACAAAAACAAAATTAATATAATAGAACAATCTGCAGATCTGTGTGTTAAAATGATACAATATTTTCCCTTGCCAACACCCCACCCCCACGGTCTCAAAGACAGGCAACACACCACTTGACATGATCTATGTAAAATATTTTGCTTTATGGAGTTCTCCAAGAAAACCTGTACCCATTTGACAGCGACATATATTGGAAGTTTTTTTTCAAAATTTCTCTACAGACTTTATCAAAATTAAAAATGCTTAGGTGAAACAAACAAACAAAAAACAAAACAGAACTTTGAGTAGTAGATGCTGGGTATGGTACCTAGGAACTTGATGCTAATGACCCGAATAACAAGAGAAGTCAAGAGGGCTGTTGACCCCTACATGTCTGAAGCACATCTATGGAAAGGCTACTAGGACAAGGCCCAAACCAAATAAGAGGTTACAGTTGCCAAATTGGCTTCATCGATTTGGTTCTGACCAAGTGGAGGGGATCCACACCAGACAGCATCATTTGGAAAACCTGCAATGTGTCATTTGACTCATAAACCTCTCTTTCCCCAAAATGCTTATTACCTTTGTGTTTTTTTTAATAATATATTTATTAAGATTTTTTAAAAATATTACAATAAAAATGAGGGGGGAAAAAATGACAAAAATACAAAATAAAAATAGTTAAAAACACACAATTTTCCATTACTTATTTTCCTTTGACTTATTTCCCGGACCTCCTCATACCTCCCTTTTTTGTATTCCACTTCAATCTGTTGGTTCAGCAAATCCTTTAAAAGTAATAATATTAAATTTTTACCTATTTATAACCCTTTTTTCTTATTCCCTTAAAGCATTACAGCTGGAAACCACTTAATTACTATCAAACATCATTCTAACATTCATTAATTTTACAATATTTCTGTAGATAATCTTTGAATTTCTTCCAATCTTCTTCCACCGACACCTCTCCCTGGTCTCGGATTCTGCCAGTCTTTTCTGCCAGTTCCATATAGTCCATCACCTTCATCTGCCATTCTTCCAGAGTGGGTAGATCTTGTGTCTTCCAATACTTTGCAATGAGTATTCTTGCTGCTGTTGTGGCATACATAAAAAAAGTTCTGTCCTTCTTTGGCACCAATTGGCCGACTATGCCCAGGAGAAAGGCCTCTGGTTTCTTCGAGAAGGTATGTTTAAATACCTTTTTCAGTTCATTATATATCATTTCCCAGAAGGCTTTAATGCTTGGGCACGTCCACCAAAGGTGAAAGAATGTACCTTCAGTTTCTTTACATTTCCAGCATTTATTGTCGGGCAAATGGTAGATTTTTGCAAGCTTGACTGGGGTCAATATTTTCATAATATTTTCTCTTAGGACATTACATGCCGTAAACTTCATACCTGTGGTCCATAACTGTTCCCAGTCAGCAAACATAATATTATGTTCAACATCTTGTGCCCATTTAATCATAGCAGATTTCACCATTTCATCCTGAGTATTCCATTTCAACAGCAAGTTATACATTCTTGACAAATTCTTAGTTTTGGGTTCTAACAGTTCTGTTTCTAATTTTGATTTTTCCACCTGGAAGCCAATTTTCTTGTCCAAATTATATGCCTCCATTATCTGATAATAATGAAGCCAGTCTCGCACTTTATTTTTTAGTTTCTCAAAACTCTGCAGTTTCAGTCTATCTCCATCTTGTTCCAAAATTTCCCAATATTTCGGCCAATTGGCCTCCATATTGAGCCTTTTCAGAGCTTTCGCTTCCATCGGTGACAGCCACCTTGGGGTTTTGTTTTCCAACAAATCCTTGTATCTTATCCAAACCTTAAACAGTGCTTTCCTGACAATATGGTTTTTAAATGCTTTATGCGCTTTAACCTTGTCATACCACAGATATGCATGCCATCCAAATACATTGTTTTTTTTTTTTAAAGCAATTTATTAAATTTTACAATAAAAATAAACATGATAAACAATGTAACATTGATCTTAACATATTTTCACATTTTCTTTGGACTTCCTCACATCTCCCGCTCCCATTTTCATCGTTGAAACATTTTGTCAGCAATTTATCATCTTATTTAAATTCTTATATCCCTTCTATATTTCATAATCATAATTCTCAAAAGGAGCTAAATTTCACAGTCTTACTTATTTTCTTAAAAACTTCTAAATTTAGTGGTGTTCAGTTATTTTGATCTAGCATCTTATTTAGCATTCACTCAAGTTACAATACTTTTGTAAATAGTTCTTAAATTTCTTCCAGTCCTCCTCAATCCTCTCTTCTCCCAGGTCGCGGATTCTGCCGGTCATTTCAGCCAGTTCCATGTAATCTATCAGTTGTATCTGCCATTCTTCCAGTGTGGGTAGATCTTGGGTTTTCCAATGTTTTGCGAGAAGTATCCTTGCTGCTGTTGTTGCATACATAAAGAATGTCTGGTCCTTCTTTGCCACCCCTTGGCCGACAATACCCAAAAGGAAGGCCTCTGGTTTCTTAGTGAAGGTATATTTAAATACCTTTTTCAGTTCATTATAGATCATTTCCCAGAACGCCTTCACTTTAGGGCAAGTCCACCAGAGGTGGAAGAACGTTCCCTCGCACTCTTTGCATTTCCAACACTTATTATCAGACAGGTGGTAAATTTTAGCAAGTTTGACTGGGGTCATGTACCATCTATAAATCATTTTCATTACATTTTCTTTCAGGGCGTTACATGCAGTAAATTTCAGTCCCTTATTCCACAACCTCTCCCAGTCCTCAAACATGATATTATGCCCAATGTCCTGTGCCCACCTTATCATAGCCGATTTAACCGTTTCGTCTTGTGTATTCCATTTCAACAGCAAGTTGTACATCCTTGAAAGTACCTTAATCTTTGGTTCTAACAATTCTGTTTCTAGTTTCGATTTCTCCACCTGGAACCCTAATTTCTTATCATTTTTAAAAACTTCTTTGATCTGAGCGTAATGTAACCAGTCTCGCACTTTGTCTTTCATTTTCTCTAGACTCTGCAATTTCCATTTGTCTCCATCCTTTTCTAGTATTTCCCAATATTTTGGCCATTTGGCCTCCATATTGGGTCTTTTTCGGGCCTTGGCTTCCAAAGGTGAAAGCCACCTTGGTGTTTTATTTTCCAGCAAGTCTTTATATTTTGACCAGACATTAAACAATGATTTTCTGACAATATGGTTCTTAAAGGCCTTATTTGCTTTAACCTTGTCATACCATAAATATGCATGCCATCCAAAGGTATTGTTAAACCCCTCCAAATCCAACACATCAGTGTCTTCAAGAAGTAGCCAGTCTTTTAGCCAGCAGAACGCTGCGGCTTCGTAATACAACTTTAAGTCTGGCAGGGCAAAGCCCCCTCTTTGTTTTGCATCGGTTAATATCTTAAACTTAATTCTGGGCTTTTTGCCCTGCCAGACAAACTTGGAAATGTCTCTCTGCCACTTCTGAAAGCACTCCGTTTTGTCCAAAACCTGAAGTGTTTGAAATAAAAACAACATCCTTGGCAATACATTCATCTTAATAGCAGCAATTCGGCCTAACAAAGAAAGTTTCAATTTTGTCCAACTATCTAGGTCTCTCTTAATTTCTGTCCAACATTTTTCATAATTGTCCTTAAATAGACCTAGATTTTTTGCTGTTATGTTTACCCCTAGGTATTTCACTTTTTTCACCACATTAAGTTCCATCTCATTCTGAAACCGTTCTGACTCTGTATTAGTCAAGTTTTTCCCCAAAACCTTAGTTTTCTGTTTATTTAATTTAAATCCAGCCACCCGACCAAAATCATTAATCAGTTGTAATACTCTTTTCGTACTGGGCTCTGGCTTCTGCAAAGTCAAAACCAGGTCATCTGCAAAAGCTTTTAATTTATATTGTTTCTGACCGACCTGAATTCCTTCCACCAACTGATCCCTTCTAATCATGTTCAATAGCACTTCCAGAACCGAAATAAATAACAAAGGGGAAATAGGGCAACCTTGTCGTGTCCCTTTTTCAATTTTAAACTCTTCCGTAACCACATTATTAACTATCAGTTTAGCTTTCTGTTCTGAATATATCGCCTCAATCCCATTTTCAAAACCCCGTCCCACTCCCATCTCTTTTAAATTTCCCATCATAAATTTCCAGGAGATATTGTCAAAGGCCTTCTCCGCATCTATAAAAATTAAAACTGCTTTTGTATTTATATCTGTTTGCAGAAGTTCCAAGATGTCAATAATGTTCCTTGTATTAGCAAACAGATGTCTTCCTGGGAGAAAGCCAGCCTGGTCCTTATGGATTACTTCATTTAAAACTTTTTTAAATCTATTTGCCAAAATGTCTGCAAATATTTTATAATCCACATTTAAGAGAGAGATGGGACGGTAGTTCTTCAGTTGTGTCTTTTCAGCTTCCGACTTTGGTATTAATGTGATAAATGCTTCCTTCCACGACTCCGGTGCCCTCCTCCCCTCCATAATTTCATTGCTGACCTCCATCAAAGGTTGTATCAAATAGTCTTTCAATGTCTTATAGTACTTGGAGGTCAGCCCATCTGGTCCTGGAGATTTGCCAAGTTGCATGTTCTGGATAGCTTGTTCGATCTCCTGTCGTGTTATTTTAGAATTCAGGATTGTCCTATTTTCTTGTGACAATTTAGATAATCCGTTTTTTGCCAAAAATTGTTTAATCTCAACATCATCTTGCGGCCCTTGGGTGTATAATTTTTTGAAGTATCTCTGGAAACACTTTCTAATGTCCACCGGATTCTGGATGTTTTTTCCATCAACCTCCAAGTTTGTAACAGTGTTTAATCTTTGTCTTCTCTTCAACTGCCAAGCTAGCAGTTTTCCACATTTATTCGCCGACTCAAACGTTTTTTGTTTCATTAATTTAACCTTCCATTCAATTTCCTGATTTATCAACTTGGAATATTGTGTTTGATAAAGTTTAATTTCTCTCAGAGTTGGCTGTGACTTCGGATTCACTCTTAATTTCTTCTCTAATTCTTTTATTTTATCCAAGATCTTATCTTTTTTCTCATTATATGTTCTTTTCTTCACTGCATTCTGTTGTATCAAGAATCCCCTCATTACAGCTTTGCTTGCGTCCCAGATTATTCTTTTTTCCACCATATTATTCATGTTTATCTCAAAATAGTCCTTCAAAACTTTTTGGGCCTTCTTGGTAATTTCCTGATCTCTAAACAAATTGTCATTCATCTTCCATCTAAAGGATCCAGTTGGTAATAGTGTCATATCCATCTTTACTGCATTGTGGTCAGAGCAGGTCTTTGGGCAGATTTCCACTTTTCTAACCTTAGGTGCCAGGCCTCTGGAAATCCATATTTGGTCGATTCTTGTCCAGGTCAGTTGGGCTTCAGAAAAGAATGTTCCCTCTCTTCCTAGTGGGTTCTTTGTCCTCCAAATGTCAATCAAGTCCATATTGTCAGTCATTTCAAAAAAGGTTTTAGGTAGTCTGCCGTCTTTTGTAACATTTTGGCTTTGTGACTTGTCCATGTTAGTTGATACGACCCCGTTCATATCTCCCATCATTATGATGTTGTTGTAGTCTAGATAATCCAGCATTGTCTCCTGCAACTTCTTGTAAAATTCCGATTTCCCTTCATTAGGTGCATAAATTCCTAATATCAGCAGTTTCTCTCCTTGATATTGTATCTCAATGGCCAAAATTCTTCCATGTTCATCTTTAAATAGGAATTTAGGTGACAGGCTCTCTTTTGCATATATCACTACGCCTCTCTTCTTAACTTTGTCCGAAGATACAAATTCCTGGCCCAATCTTTTATTTATTAACACTTTTCTGTGGAGCCTCGTCACATGTGTTTCTTGTAAACAAATAATGTCCAATTGTTCTTTTTTTAATATATGAAATATTTTCTTCCTTTTTTCCGGAATGTTACAACCATTAATATTCCAGCTCAACAGTTGCAGAGACATCCTGAATTATCTGGTTATTTTTCAAGGGGTGGTATCTTCTCAGAGACTTCAGGTTCCACAGGTGCTGATGTTGGTGTTGGCGTTGCCTCAGGCCCAACAGGTAGTTCAATTCTTTTTTGAAGGTCCTCTCCGTGTGTAGACAGGAATTTGTCTCTCTCTTCCAGTGTTCTAACTTTAACCTTTCTCCCTCTAAAGGTAAAAGATAATCCTTGAGGAAATTCCCACCTAAATGGAATTGCGTTGCTCCTTAGTAGTTTAACAAGTTCAGAATAGGCGGTTCTAAGGTCAAGCAGTAGTCTTGGGATATCTTTATAAATTTCAATTCTTCTATCCAACACCTCCAGTGATTTTACAAAGTGTAATCCCAGAATCTTATCCCTTTCCTCCTTTGATCTCAATGTTATCAAACAGTCTCTGGGCCTCTCCTTCTTTATGAATCTTCCAAGTCTGAAAGCTGACACAATTTTAAAGTCCTTTTCTTCCAAGTTCCAGAACTTGGAGAATTCTTTAGTCAAAAACTCAGTTAGATTTCCTTCTTCTGCCTCTTGTAGTGATCTAATCCTTAAGTTATTCTCACGGTTTCGCAGTTCTATCATCGAGAGATAAATCTGGTGTTCCCCAACTTGTTTAGTGAGTGGTCTTACCTCTTGCTCTAAATTTTCAAATCTTTGTCTAGTGTCCTCAGTCAATTTCCGATTTTCTGCTGAGGCCTCAGTTAGCTGTCCAATTGCTTGTGCATTCTGTGTCACTTGTGTGGTTAATTTGTTTAAACATTCTGTATTTTTGTCAATCTTTGCTGATTGGGCATCTGCTTTCTTGTCCAAAGCTTCCAATTTTTCAAAGATTTTATCTAGTATAGAGGCAGATGCTCCTGAGGCCATATCTTCCAATTGTAACTGCTCTGCTTCGCCCTCACCCTCCACTTCTGAGGGCAAAGCAGGCACAGATGATCTGCGTGTCTGTAAGGCTGAGGTTAGAGTTGTTAGAGTTGTTTGTTTAGCTCTCCCTCTTTTTCTTGTGCCACTCATTCCAACGTTATCTATCAGTCAAGGTCACACTGAGTTGTTCCCATGGGAATGGAAAGGTCCAGAGCAAGCAAACAGCAAGGGAATCGAAAGTAAAAAGTGTATGTAAAATCACTGTTATAATCCAGTCCTCTAGAGGGAGCTTGATCTATCTTTCAGAGTCTAAATTAATGTCCAAGAACCTTCAGATACAAATACTTAGCAGAGTTTATAAATGATTACCTTGTTGCAGACAGTGCTTATTTATTTCCAAAAAGAATGTTTCAAATTTAAAAGGTATCAATACCCTCAGATTGTTTCCAGTTCCAATGTGCTGTATCCAAATCTGCAGTACTGACAGCTCCCTTAGTACTCAGGCAGCTCCTGACTCTGGGTTTCACCTTTAAATTTGTAATCCAATAAGAGGAGGAAAGTCAAGTACAAATAGAAATCCCAAATCTTTAACTTGAAGTCTTTACTTTAAAAATGCAAGCTCAAATAGATGCTTAGATCTGTAAGACTTAAAGTCTCTTTCTTTTCAGCCTCCACTCCTCCAGCTGATTGCTTTTTTTCAAGTTCAATGGCTGCGGAAGACGGACTTCCTGCTTCCACGTCTCTCCGCTCACAGCCAAGTTCAAGCCAATTTAAATTTCCCTTTTAAAGTCTCAAATTCCGAGTGATTCAGTCTTTTACTCACAAATTAGTTGCTTTTTCGTCCGGATCCGTAATTTGGCAGGAAAAGGGATCAGCGCTCACCGACAGCAGCAGCGCGGCTTCGCTCCTCAGGCTGCGAAACAGCTCACAGCGCCGCAACCCCCCTCCGTGCTCCGGAGCCCCTTACGGGGTTCCTTCTGCACTTGGAGGGTCGCTCTAGGCGCCCACCGAGCCTCAAGACCCCAGGCTCTTGCCGCCTGGGGTTTTCCGATGTGGGTCTCCGCTTCGCCGTAGCGGACGACCCGTTGCCTGCGGAGCCTCCTCTCCCGTTCAGAAGAGGACCGCCATTGTCGTTCGCGCCGCCCCCGGAAGTCCTATCTTAAACTTAATTCTGGGCTTTTTGCCCTGCCAGACAAACTTAGAAATGTCTCTCTGCCACTTCTGAAAGCACTCCGTTTTGTCCAAAACCTGAAGTGTTTGAAATAAGAACAACATCCTTGGCAATACATTCATCTTGATAGCAGCAATTCGGCCTAACAAAGAAAGTTTCAATTTTGACCAACTATCTAAGTCTCTCTTAATTTCTGTCCAACATTTTTCATAATTGTCCTTAAATAGACTTAGATTTCTTGCTGTTATGTTTACCCCTAGGTATTTTACTTTTTTAACCACATTAAGTTCCATCTCATTCTGAAACCGTTCTGACTCTGTATTAGTCAAGTTTTTCCCCAAAACCTTAGTTTTCTGTTTATTTAATTTAAATCCAGCCACCCGACCAAAGTCATTAATCAGTTGTAATACTCTTTTCGTGCTGGGCTCTGGCTTCTGCAAGGTCAAAACCAGGTCATCTGCAAAAGCTTTTAATTTATATTGTTTCTGACCGACCTGAATTCCTTCCACCAACTGATCCCTTCTAATCATGTTCAATAGCACTTCCAGAACCGAAATAAATAACAAAGGGGAAATAGGGCAACCTTGTCGTGTCCCTTTTTCAATTTTAAACTCTTCTGTAACCACATTATTAACTATCAGTTTAGCTTTCTGTTCTGAATATATCGCCTCAATCCCATTCTCAAAACCCCGTCCCACTCCCATCTCTTTTAAATTTCCCATCATAAATTTCCAGGAGATATTGTCAAAGGCCTTCTCCGCATCTATAAAAATTAAAACTGCTTTTGTATTTATATCTGTTTGCAAAAGTTCCAAAATGTCAATAATGTTCCTTGTATTAGCAAACAGATGTCTTCCTGGGAGAAAGCCAGCCTGGTCCTTATGAATTACTTCATTTAAAACTTCCAAATACATTGTTAAAACCTTCTAAGTCCAAAATGTCTGTGTTTTCAAGAAGTAGCCATTCTTTCAACCAGCAAAAAGCTGCTGATTCATAGTAAAGTTTAAAGTCTGGCAGGGCAAATCCACCCCTTTCCTTTGCATCAGTTAATATCTTAAATTTTATTCTGGGCTTCTTGCCCTGCCAGACAAATCTAGAAATATCTCTCTGCCACTTCTTGAAACAGTCCATCTTGTCCACAATTTGCAATGTTTGAAACAAAAACAGCATTCTAGGCAATACATTCATTTTTATCACAGCAATACGACCCAACAGTGAAAGCTTCAAATTTGACCAGATTTCTAAATCTTTTTTCAGCTTATTACCTTTGGTACATAAGTAGCAAAATAGACCTTTTAAACATTAGAGCTGCCTGCAGATGAATCTGATTTTTTTTTGGTAAAAATCCAGACTATAAGCCAGATGCGAGACAATGCTTCCTATTCAGTGGCAGGTTATACAATGTAGCTACTACAGACAGAAGAAGATTTAAACACTTACTGGTTCTTGTGTTTGAAGCCGCTGATGTGAGCTTGGTACTGCTCTATGGAGTTCAGTACTATGTTACAGCTTTCACATGGATATCCCTTCCCAGCTGAAAGAAAGGGTTAAACAAGTGTGAGCACCAAATTCACTGAAGCAAACACCCCAATGTCAATTACCAATTGTGAAGTGTTGTTCACAGTGACTAAGCCAAAGATGATGCTAGGAGTTCTAAGCCAGGTGAGAGGAACAGGATCCAGCCAAATAGCTGGATCGTGAGTTCCCCCATGTGTCACTTGACAGGTGGAAAGGGCCACCCTATGGCAGGTCATCATGACAGCAGGTGACAAAAATTCAAAGGAAAAATTTGAGGGACTCATGATTTCCCCCGCTAGCCTAGCTTGAACTCAAGCTGGGCTGCAAGGGAAGATTCCTGCCAAAGCAGAGTTTGCAGAGATAGGCTCCACTCAGGAGTTGAGTGCAATCAGCCACAGCATGGCTTGCATTGTTCACCAAATATAAAAGGTGTCAAATACAAGCCCCGCTTATCAACCAGGAGTGCACATCTGTACCTACCCCACAACCGATGCCGTATATGATATCAAGTGTGGGGCAGGTGGGCTTGATTTGGGGGAACCTTGCTGGGCCTAATTAGGCCCATATTAGGCTCATGGTTCCAGAGCTTCCCCACCACTGCTCTAAGCATTGCTATCCAGCTCCAAGCTGCCACTTTTAAGTTGCACGGTAAAATGATCTCTCAGCACACAGTGAGCTTAATCAACGATGTTTCCAAGAACATTCCTCTGACTCAGGGTCAATTACAGAAGATGTGGGAGGATCCATGATTAGATCTCCAAATATATCTATTTTTGCTGACAACTACTGAAGGGAGTTTCAAAATCTGAGTAGAGTAATTCTCCCTCACACCATTTTTATTATCTAAACGTTTCTGCCCCAGCTGCTGTTTGCCCCACTGGGGGAAAATACACAGGTATCTTTCACCCTGCATGGTAAACAGCAGCTGCTGCTGCAATACATGGGGGTGTGTTAGATAAAGAAAATGACATGGAAGGTATTAGGCCTAACCCACCTGCTTTCCTAGGGCCACTGCTCCAATTAAATTTAGGGGGGGCATTTAAAATAAAAATAACCAGAACAGGGTGTGGTGGGAGGGAAGGAGGGAGGGAGGGAGAGGAGGTTATTCCATTTGGCAAGCAATGCTTGCACTAACAAACGACTGGCACAGTGTGATGCTGAATTCCACTTCAAGTGTCTTGGGGCACCTTAAAGAATAACAAATTTAATACGGCACAAGCACTTTAGTTCTCAAAAGCTTATGTACTAATAAATGTTACCCTTTAAGGTGTCACAATACATTTTGTTGGTTTTGCTGCAACAGTTTCAAGTACGTGCCCTTCTAGAAAAAGTAGAAACAGAAATACAGGAAGATGTGATCACCGATCTCCTGTTCTTCACAGAACTCCCACTGCAATTTTATTTTCTATATTTGTCCCTTTTGCTCTGATGCTTAAATTGTACCAGAAGAAAAGTAGAATATTTTAAAGCAAAGAAACAAAGTGAGACACAATGTATTTCATAATGCAGTAGTATTCCATTTTGTGATTCATCTGCTTCAGGTCATCTATAGTTACTGAGGCTGCAATCCTAAACCAACTTGCATGGCACTAAGTCCCAAAGAACACACTGACACCCAATTCGGAGTAGATATACATAGGATTGTACTGTTGAACCACCTTTTGTAAGTATGCTATATAGTGTATTCAAGCTATGTTGGTGGATTTTCTTCAGTATAGTTCTCCAGTAAAGACACTAGTTTTATCATCTAGGGGATTGGTATCAGTGAGAGGAGAATTTAAGAGGCAAGGAATACACCAGTGTCTTCATGCTAATACTGCACAAGTATGGATGCCACATTGCAGGAAAGAATGAAGAATGGGTATATTATAATGGCAACTGTGCACTTTGGAGAATTCCAAGGCTCAAAACATCTGCTTAGATGAGAAAAATGGTGTTAAGGCTACATTCCAGAATGGTTCCTAACTGTGAAACTGGATCAGCCACTTGTAGAATCAATTTGGTTGGAAATGCAGATTGTAACCATCTGATGCCTCAGAATTCTCACTTGGGAAGCATATTAAAGTGTTCTTGCCTGTAACTACCATCTCCTTTGCTGCAACAGCCCCAACGTTCTCTCTCAATGGGCTTTAATTATAGGAAATGCAGTTATGTAAGTAACTTGAACACTGTTGGAATATCTGTTCCCCAATGGTTAGGAAAAGCAACTTTTTACACAGCGGTATTAGGAAATTTTTGAGTTCGTCTAGGCAAGGGTGGCCAATGTGGTGTCCTCCAGATGGTTCTTGGACTACAGCTCTCCTCAACCATAGCCATTGACCATGCTGGCTGAGGCTAATGGATGGAAGGCATTCACTGGCAAAAGCCTAATCCCCTGCTGTAAACCCACCTCCATAGTACAAGTCTACCATGCTACCCTGTGTGGAATATAGGAGCCAAAATGGGCATCCACATGAAAGGAGGTGCAACACACACAGAGGCATAGTCGACAAGTGTGTCATGTGGCTACTTAATGCTGTATGACTATGAAACAGCAGACATCAGTCTTAGGCACCCTTCCACTTCCCCCAACTTATCTTAGCTGGAAATAGTTTTTAAGCAATTTCTGTGAACAATTCTCTCAGTTCTAATTTGCAAGTGTTGACAGTTTGGGAGTTCCAGATCTTAATAAAACTAACATTTTTGGGGCCTCTGACTTAACTCCCACCTGTTCCCATTTCAATGAATCAAATAAATCCAAACCAAGAAAATGAATTTTCTGTCTTTTCACTCAAGGATCATGGGAAATGTAAAATAAAGTTCTCTAGTCAGCTAGAAGGGGAGTCAATTTATCATAAACACAACAACACTAAAGGCTTAATCAAGGCCTATTTACCCAAACATTGTAAACAGCCTGATGAAAACTCTTCTCAAAAGGACTGAACGTACTATGGCGAATTCATGACACTGCTTCTGTACATTGGCTCACCAATCACACTGCTAAAGACTCAAGAGGAGCATTCTCAGCAAGGAGGAACAAAATACATTAAAGGTTTCAACAAAAAACAACACACATAAAACTTGAAATATCTCCCACCATTCAACGTTAGATGACCCTGGGAGAAAACGCGTTCCTATCCACTTTCTCTATACCATGCATAAATTATACACCTCTGTTATATTCATGGGTCTCACACCACCGTTTTTTTCCAAGCTAAGAAACCACAAATGTGATCCTTCCTAATAGGGGATTTTCTCCTCCACCAGCATAATTCAGGATGCCTCTTTCTGCACGTCTTCCAGATCTACAACATTTTTCCTGACGTGCAGTGACTACTACTGTACACAGTATTTCAAGTGTGATCACACCATAGACTTATATAAAGGCACTATGATACTTACATTTTTTACTTTTCAATTCCTTTCCTAATGATCCCCCATCACTGAATTATCCCCCCGCCCCAGCAGCCAAACACCAAGAACAAAGGATTCATTCTGTATGTACTGGAAGAGAAGGTGAACTATTAGCCTATGAAAAAAAATCTACTGATTTCTAAATGAACAAAAAACGGGCATGGGTACAACAATATTGTTGCAGAACTGTGAAACTTCACTGTCTTTCAATGGAGGAAGATTTGGGGTTTTAGTTGAATTTACTGAAATGACACGCAATTCTTATTCCTGCTACATTGTGCCACAGAAGTGAAGGTAATCAGATGATGATGGTTGGTTTTATTTTGAAATGCCAAAGTCAAACTACTATGCCTTTCTGCATACCTTAAATTAAAAAGTCATTCACACTTGGTTACTATACGGCAATTCTCATCAACAGCCTTCTAGGCCTCCTGAAACCTACACAAATGGGTTGGAGGACACTCTGAATGCAGTGGGGGAAAGGGGTACTGCCTCTACCCACCCTTTCCTCCTCCAGCTCACTACACCACAGCCTACTGCATTCAGGAGTGCCTACCAACCACTGACAGTGGCTTTTCAGGGGGCTTAAAAGGCTGTCAGAGAGGGAAAGGGCAAGATGATTACCTTCCAACTACACCATTCTGCTGCCATTTCCCTGTAACCAAGCAACTGATACCAAGGTCTGCTTCATTAACACTGAATAGTATTTTCACAGCCTTTATATACAGGATATCTGTTTGCAAGAGGGCAGCAGATTTCCCACTTGCACAACAAGACTTCCTCTTTCTTTCTTCTTCCTGCATTCTCCCCCAAAACTGCTCCAAAGGGTTGGGGGACCCCTCCAGAGCAGCTCTGAATGGTGCATGGGGCTTCTGAGGAAGGAAATAAGGGGGAAGCCTGTTCGTATGATCTTGCATTGTAGTCATATTTGTATAACATATATAGTCATGTAGACCAGCACTGGCTGGTTTGCTGGCTACAGCTCCTTTCAGACAGAGAGTTGGCTACTGTACTCCATGCTTCCTAAATTCAAGATGGGATTATTGCAAAGCACTCTACGTGGGGCTGCCCTTGAAGATGACTTGGAGACTTCAAGTGGGGGTGGCGGCCTGGGAGAGGACATTCTCTGTGGCGGCCCATATGTTGTGGAGCTCCTGCCACACAGTGGGTACCATCATTATACAGCTTTCAGCAAATGCTGAAGACACACCTCTTTACCCTGGCTTTTGAAAATTTAGATGTATATTTTTAGGGCCCACGTTGTTTTAAACTCTTTTAAATATTGTGGTTAAATGTTGTAACCTGCACTGTTATGCTAGGGTGATGGGTTGGTAATTAATATCATTCATATCCTCTGCTATTTTTTCTTCTTCAGTAAGGACGTTTTCTGTACTTTACCAATATCCTTTAAACTTGACACCAACTGTATACATCTAATACAGCCACATCATACAAATGTTTGTTTCTTCTTGAATTCAGCGTTTTTTTTCATTTGTATGTTTCACATTTCTGCCAAGCAAGAGGCCGCTACGTCAGCTAACAAGAGAAAATTGCAATGAAAGCTATAATCACAAACAAGTTTCCCTAACATTATCAATAGTGCTAGCAGTAGTAAGAAGAACTACAGCCCAGAGCACTTTCCTCAAGGGACTTTTCCAGGGAAGATCAGTCTTGGGACCTTTGGAAGGGGAGGGCATACCATTTATGCCTCCTTGGAAAGGGTGTTCTAAGGAAGGAGCTCCACTGGAAAAATCCCTGCCTATAGTAGCCATCCATCTGAAGGTGGAGGCATCTAGAACAGGACCTCTAATGAGCTCAGCTTGAGAGGTTTTGAGGTGGTCTTTAAGATAGCTTGATCTAAGTCCTTTTAAAACCCTGAAGGTCAAAACCAGGACTCTTAATTCGGGTAGAATCCAGTGGATTTATTTATTTATCCTTACTGTTCAACTCTTCTAGTGCTTCTGCTTGTTTCCAAACAAAGCAATTTTGAATTGGCGATCACATATCATTTGCTTTTTATAACATATTTATTTCTTTTCTCCACTGTCCCTAGGAATTCTCTTTTCTCTTTCACCACTTCTTCCATGCCCTATAACATTGCTGCTATTGTATTATCATTTTAGCTATTTGTTGAAAATAGTATAACCTGTATCAATGTTCTTGAATATCTATTCCCCCCCCCTTGATTCTTACCAAGAGTATTTTTGTGCTCTCCTTCCATAGATAAGTTCCCTGGTCCTTGGTAAGATTTTGGTTCTGGGTTTCCCCCTGGGTTTGATCTATATTAAATAAAGGTTATTATTACTTTTCTATTTATTAAAAAAATATTTAGATCTGCAACTTACCCTCTATGCATACATTGTTTGCGTATTATTTGTTCTACATACTCTGCTGACCATGTTTCCCTCTCTCTCTTAAATATGCATTGCTTTATTTCCCGCCTTCTTCAGGATGTGTTTGAGGAGCTTGTTAGTTTGCCTGGATTTTGTAACAGGACATGGGGGATAGTGAACTTTGTGTCTTCTTCTCCCTCCCACAGTCCCCTGTACTCCCCAATCTCCTCCAGAGGGTCCCCCTCCCTCTGGAAGAGATTCCCGGGATGTGCAGCAGCTGGAGAGGTAGAAGAAGTCCCATTTGCACAATTGGAAATCTGTTCTGACGCAGGCGGATGTCACCCATTTTTTTTTTCTTAACAATTTTTTTTTAAAAAACACCCTCAAAAAGTATCTGAGGATAGTGCACAATAAAAATATCAGCACAAATGTAGAATTACCAAACCTCTCCACTGTTCCAAATACCTCAATAAAGTTATATTATTATAAGTTATATATTATATTTTAAGACAAAAGTTCTTATCTGAGAACACGGCCCCCAAATTGCAGGCATCAAGGAGCTAAAGGGGGGCAGGACTGGTGGGGGGGGATGTGATGAGCAAAGTTCAAGCTAGGTGGCAAAACTCAGCAATGCTCCTCTTGGTAATGCCAGCTACCTTTCAAAATCCCCAGAGCTGCTAGAATGAAAATATGCGATGATGAAACATCTTTCTGACAGGGGCATCTAAGGACTTGTCATCATTGACTTTTGCCCTCTAACTTCTGAAACATTAACCCACCCACCCTTCTTCTTTATTCTGTGGTGATCGCTCGTGGCACAGTAATATTGCCTTCCATGAACATGGTCTTAACAGTGAGTCCGTATGGTAGCCTGCATATGGAGAGGCTATTTTAGTTCAGCCTTTTAGTTTTGACTCACATTAAATTTATATAATCTGCTTGTGTTCATTTAGATACCAAATTCTCCTTCTGTGTTTCAGTTCTCTCTCCCTGCTTCTACCCTTTGCTGAACTGCTCCTTTCTGCACCTGCTATCTCCCAGGCATGTGAAAGCACATTGGCACATTAAATACCCTGCTCCTAATCATTATATTCCTATTCAGTCCTACTCTGTGCAAAGTTGTCCATGCCAATCTATTGTGTGGCATGGAACTTATTCACATCCAACTCTGTACAGAATCACACTACACATTATTAAAGTTGAAAGGCAGAGGCTGTTTTTAATTGAGAATTACTTTTTACTTGGGAATTACTTTCCCAATTAAATGCACTTAAGAATAAATAAGGTTTCTGGCATACATATTCAGTATTCATCTTTAGGTGCTTATTCTGCAATCTTTAAGAGTGAACAATTTTTGTATATGTTCAAAACACACAGTTGAGAGCTCCACTTATTATGCCACTTTGTGTTAATGAACCTTAATACCATCACAATGTCTTTTTTTCAACAAAAGCTAATGCATAGCTAAGTCACTACTTTGAAAGAAATTTCTTGGATGCTTTGCACTGCGTATCATTGCTTGATACAAGCTGTAATAAATTCCATTTCCTAATCCAGAGAGATACTTCACAAACCTTAACGGGTTCTCATTGTTTTCTACAGATGTATATTTTGAATATACATCTTCTAACTGCCGTAAATGCAACCTCAAACCTGCAAAGCATCTATCATACCTTCATTTACTAGCTCTTCCCACATTCCATCTTAATGCAGACTCCATACATGGTACCAAGACCAATTGCTTTCTCTCTGTCTCTACCACTTTAGGGCTAACCTCTTTGAGTGCCTCAGTGGTTAGCCCTAAAGTGATCAGACCTAAGCTAGCATCTTGTTAATCAAGCAAGGAGTTAAACCTGGCCTGCATCCAACATCTTACATCTTACATGCTGATGAGGTATTCAACACAGGTGAGCATGTTGGAAATGATGGGTGTAATAGCACTGTTTACTGCCATGGTTGATGTCTTCTATATTCTTTGTACTGAATACAATCATGTTGTGAACTACTATGTCATGTTGGGAGCTGGATTTTTATCCAAAGCCAAGGAGAAATGTTCTCTGCTGGATATGCAGTACTGTACGTCTTCAGTATTTTGTATGACCTATTGATTACAGTATAACTATCACAGAGCCAGTGAAGCTTTGTCTCTTTCTCCCACCTACCCCCCATTGCTCATGTAATTCAGAAAGTTTCCTTTTCAAAGTGTGTAGACCAGGCATAGGCAAACTCTGCCCTCCAGATGTTTTGGGACTACAACTCCCATCATCCCTGACCACTGGTCCTGTTAGCAAAGGATGATGGGAGTTGTAGTCCCAAAACATCTGGAGGGCAGTTTGCCTATGCCTGGTGTAGACAGACTACTAAAAAAAAAAAGAGAGAGAGAGAGAGAGAGAGAGAGAGAGAGAGAGAGAGAGAGAGAGAGAGGTGTCAATCCAACACCTCCAACTACCTGGCAATTCCGCTTGAATGCTTCAATATAACCTGGACAACTTCTCATACTTTCTCAGAAGCCCTTATTTCTCCATTCACGTGCTTTTTCAACTGGCACTGTCACCACCCACAGGCATAAACTGTTGCTTTTCTTTTCAACTTTTGCCCCCCAAAGTCGGTTCATTTCCAAGTCATCTTGCTTCTCCCTTTCCAACATTACAAAAATATGGGCCCTTCTCTTTGCCCCTTCAGCAAAAACTCTTGCCCATAACTTGGGTCATGCCTTGCTGCGACTCCTACATTCTTGTCTAGTCTTCCACTGTCTCACCTTCACTCACATTCATCCAGCACTCTGCATTTTCCTCTCACCCTTCCAAGTTTCAACCGCCTCCCTCCTTTCAAGTACACATGTGTGACTGGAGGTTCTTCCTCGTGTTCAGGATTTTGTGGGGAGCTGGAAGCCTTTCCCACCCCAAACCAAGATTTTCCTGACTACTTCTGCATGTCCCCACCTGAAGTGGTCAATTCAAGCCCATTCCCTCTCCAACTGGTATACCTATAGTGAATTATTGGTATACCTGTAGTGAATTATAGTGAATTATTGGTATACCTGTAGTGAATTATTTGAGAGCTTGTTTTCCATGCAGGGCATTTCCAACAGAAGGCAAGTTGTGGCTTTGCAAACCTTTACAACTCTTCAAGCGCTTTATTCTGGAAAGTCTTGCTGTTAAAAACTCACCTGTTGAAGCTGCAGGTTCATCGGGGCTTCTCCCATAGTGTGCCATTAGCTTAAGTTTGGTCTCCTGCTTTTTGTGTTTCTTGCCCACGTAGTGTTGTTTTGCCATCAGGGGATTGTTGAATGTGGCATGACAGAGACTGCAGAATTTGTCTGGGTCAGAAGTGTTTTGGTTCTCTTCATTAGAGGGCACAGTAGTGGGAGGCGGATTAGCTGGTTGTTTCTGAGCAGGTACAGCTCCTGTAAAATCAACCCCCCAAAACATATGAAGAAAATCCAATCAGAAAAGTCTAAGGCACAATTTCATGTAATCAGAACAAGCACAATAATCTCAATTGTGCCAAAACATCCCACTTAGAATAATTATTTTCTACATAAGATTTGGATGAGCTTACTGTGGGCATATACATAAATATTAGCTACCAAAACAGTGATCAAAGATAACAAAGATATATTTTGGTGTAAGGTTTGTTATGTCTATCTATCTTTGACCACCAGGTTCATCAAGAAAATTAATCACACCAGAATGCAAAATTTCAATTGAAAAACATGTTTTATTGAACTCCCTCAGTGTCTGCCTCATTATCATATATGTGAAGCAGGGTTCACTCTTCTGTGTTTGTACAATATATACCCAGCAGCCTATTCTGACCTGGACTTTTCAGCACAGCACCAGGAGACAATTCCTCTGTACCTTCTGCTTTAGGAGGTTGCTGCTTCAGCTTCAGATTCTTGGCATGGGTCTTGCCTAGGTAATGGGAGTTAGCTACAACAGGCGACGAAAAGGTCATATTACAGATGGGGCAGCACTTGTTCCTGTCTTCTTCACTGCTGCCCTCCTGTTTGGAAGAAGGAATGAAAAAAATTACTGGGGCTGCAGAATGAAAGTTCATCAGCAAAGTGTTCCAAGTTCAGTAACTGGAATTTCTTTTGTTCAGTTTCACCCTATCCTTTACTGAACACACTGAAAGAAGCTAGAGAAGACTATTAAAGCTGTTCAAGACACGTTATGTAGCAAGATACAATTGCCATTCAGTTAGTAGTTTCTGTTACTACAAACAGAATTCTCAATAGTGCGCCAAGGCTGAATTCTACTTTTCAAATAAATTTAGTATGAAAAGGGCTTATTCTATGTAGATCATATAACCATTTCATTCCCAATGGTTTTTGAATGAGTTATCTCCTTGCACTCAGCTTCTTCATTTTTCAGTGTACAGGTACATACAATTAGGTGGGCAAAGTTTAAATGTGCATTTGCCCAAGCAGAATAATGCATAGACTGTTCTTGCAAACAGTGCCTGATATTCAAAATCCTCACTGGTGCATTATTCCACAATCCAAGAAACACCATTTGCCAAACTTTCTAGTGCATTAAATTCTTTTACTTGTCCTTGGATTTCTGGCCTGACTGGCATTACCTGCTTTGTATCCAGCTTTATTTTCTTGCTTGAGCAGACCTCCTCTTCACCATGGATAGCCATGTATCGACGAACTTTGTTGGCATGTTTCTTACTCTGAAGGAAACAGCATAGAAGAGCAAGATAACCATCTCAGGAATCCCACACACTCAGGGCAAATTTCAGTAACTGCCTGTAGATTTAAGCATACCTGATAATGAGCGAGCTTCTGTGACTCGGAGATGAGCACTGCACTACACACTTTACAATGGGCATCTGTGAAGATGTGGCTGTTCTCTTTGATCATACGATCCACTGCAAAAAGCAAGCACATCAATATTTTTTTAAAAAAACAACAAGAAACTTTGCCAAGGGCCCAGCTATCACCTCTTAGGGGTTCTGCCAGCATCACACAAATGTTTGCACCAACTTAGAACACTGGTTAAATAAAGGTCTTGTGGCAGATAATGACAAATCTAATTCCCCAATCGGGGAGACATAATTTAAAACATGTAAATACATGAAAGCAGTTTTTTTTCTTATCCCACATTCAAAGAAGGGTGAAAATGCACATGAGGTGGGAGTCATCTAGTAAGAACACAGCAAAGAATGAGATGTCTACTGTTTCTTTGATATGCTGCACAGCATATTTTCCATCAGGGATGAAGTATAGGATTGAGCAATTTCCACACTGCTACATAAAGGACAGGCTAACAATAAGGAATCATGCAAAGGCAGAAGTAACTCTACTGTTAAGTGACATGCCAGGAGTCCGCTGCAGAATAAAACCATTTCCAACAACTGCAATTAATGATTTACCATGTAAATAATGTCGTTTAAGTCAGCACAGAACACTACACAGAAAGGCTCGATATTTCTTCCTACCATTGATCCATGCCCAATTTTAAGTACAATGCCAATGCTTTCATTAGTCTTCAGCTAAACAGTCAATTGGCTAATGGGTCTTTCAGTTAGAGACGCACAGAATGTCTGGAATTGTTTTCCATTTCCAAAGTTGCAATGCTTAGTGCCTCAACAGTGTCAAGATGATAAGTATCACTTTGTGGTCAGCAGCTTGGTCAGTGTGGTGTGCATGTATGCAGGTCTCTTAGGCAATGATCTTACAAGCAAGAAGTTGCTATTTACACACTGATTAAGAGGCAGACTGGAAATATACAAATGTGAGGGTAGAAAATCTTCACAGCTGTGATTGATTTGTAATTGTCTTCAAAACACTTCCCTTACATTCACTTTACAAACCCTTCAAAATCATTATATTGACATGACAAAGTGCATTTCAAATACTGCCATTAGGCACATCTGGGGAAGAAGATCTATTTTTGTTTTAATGACCCAGTACAGCTTAGTATCATCAGCAAACCTGGCCACCCCACTGCTCACTCTTAACTCTAGATTGTTTATTAACAAGTTAAAAAGCACAAGTCCCAATACTGAACCGTGTAGGACTCCAGTTTCTACATCTCTCCATTTGGAGAGCTGTCCATTTATTCCTACTCTTTGCTTCCTGCAACATAACCAATTCCTGATCCACTAGAGGAGCTATCCTCTTATTCCTTGACTTATGCAGGACTCTTTGATGGATTCGAAAATCCAAGTATACTATGTTAACTGGATCACCTCTATCCACATGCTTGCTGACACTCTCAAATAACTCTAATAGGTTTGTGAGACAGGCCTTGCCCTTGCAGAAGCCATGCTGGCTCTGCTTCAGTAAGGCTTGCTCTTCTATATGCTTGGTTATTTTAGCAAGTTTCCCCAGTACAGACATTAAGCTAACTGCTCTGTAATTTCCGAGATTCTCCCCTCACGAGTTCCTTTTTCAAAACTGTCGTTACATTGGCTACTTTCCAGTCCTTGGGTGTGAAGGACAAGCTGCATATTTTTGTTAGATGATCAGCAACTTCACATATGAGTTCTTTGAGAACTCTCAGGTGGCTGCCACCTGGAGCTGGCAATTCGTCAGTTCTTACTTTGTCTATTAGGCCTCTCATCACCACTATCTGCCTCATCTATACATCCCAGATAAAAACTCTCAATCATATATCCTCAATGATTTCCAGCCCATTCTGCATAATCATAGAGGCTGCAGCAGAGGGAGACAAGGGAAGCATAACTATTTTACCAACTCCGCTGAGAGACCAGCTCCTTTTGTGTCTTTTAGATTGTAAGTCTGAAGGCAAAGATATTTTTTTAAAAAATACTAATTTAGAAGTAACTTTGGGACTCTGTTTGGCTGAAGTATGTGGTGAAAATGCTCTAAATTACTAAAAAAAAATGAAAGGGAAAACTTAGTATCAAATTAGGAAGGTTAGTGACAGAAGACTTGTGGCACCTTGGCTGAATCCACACGTGCATTTAATCTCATTATCATTATTTGCATAGCATATACAGAACTTGAATAAGTTTATTCCACTACCACCCCATCTCACACAGAAGTATACAACTCTTACGTCTTGAGGAACCAAGTAAAAAAAATTACTACTAAATTAAGGTCATTTCCTAAAGTAACACTCAGTCTAAACTCACATATTTTATATAATCTAGGTTAATATCATTCCAACAAGCAGTTAGTGATGCTTTTATCTTGAATTTACGCTGTAAGAAATACCTTACTTGCAGAGGCAGTCAAAAGTTAGAAGTGATTTAATAAAACAGACAACTTGTAATAGTTGACTTTCAGCACTACTTAGCATTACTTAGATATCCAATATTACTCTCAAAATAAAAATAAAAAAATTGACCAGTAGCACCTTAGAGACCAACTAAGTTTGTTCTGGGTATAAGCTTTCATGTGCATGCACACTTCTTCAGATACACTGAAACAGAATTTGACGACTGTTAACGACTGCAATTAGTCCTACAGGAAAAAGCAAGGGATAGTATGCAGATGACCAAAAATAGTTTTAGCATGTGTGATGAGACAAGAATCCAATATCTCTATTCAGACCAGGTCTCTCCATAGTTTTCAGTTTAGTAATAAGTTGTAATTCAGTATTTTCTGCAGCCTAGTGACATACGGTGGCTTAACAAGAAACATCAAACTTTAAACAGAACTGTACTCACTACACATTTCTACCAAAAGGTTCACAACTGGACATGGTAACAACAGAACAAAGTTGGGGGGGGAGCTTTGAGCACATTATAAACAGTAGTTTTCCTGTAACAGCTGGGCAGAGACTCCTGTTTCACCTTTTCTACAGTAAACAAAATGCTTCTAAAAATTTTAGCAATTGTGAATGAGAGTAAGACTGCTGCCCTAAGACCACCATATTGCATTAAATATATATTTGTACAGCTATTTAAAAAGAAGCTGACTGGGGGCAGGGGGAATGCTCCAGTGAGACTTACATTTAAGGAAATGGGTCTATAAAAATACAAAATCAGCATCGAAAGCAGGGATAGGGAACCTGTGGCCCTCCTGATGTTGCTGGATTCCCGCTCCCATCATACCTGACCATTGGCCAAGTTGACTGGGGCTGATGGAAGTTGGAAGTACAACAACATTTGGAAGGCCACAGATTTTTGAGTCCTGTCCAAGGCAGTACAGTATAACGTAACAGAAGAAAGTTTGCAAGCTGAGTATTTGCACTGTCCATAATCTGGGAAACCTACATGTCACTGAATGACAAAGATTCAGAAAGCACAGGGTTAGGATTTCAGTGATTAAGGGATGAGGAAGCACACCCAACCCACATGTTTATCACCCCCATTCCATATCCCCCCCCCCATTCTCATGCCTTCCTGTTATTTCACCAACATTTTCAATTTCTTGCAAATTGTCTAACTTTACTGTGACCACAGAACACGTATTACACAGGTTGCAGACCAACAGACAGTAATGCTGCAGTAAATCAAGAGTTCTCTGCAGTACTCTTGGTACTCACTCATCCTAGGTTCATCCACCTTCACCCACATCCCAACAAGAACATTTTGCTGCTGTTCATAAATTTTATTGTTCTGAACGGGAACTGCATGCACATCAATAACTGAAATGTATGGCACAGAACTTGGACACTGTAAAGTTTGTTATTTCTTTAAGACACCACTCTGGAAGTTTAAGGAAGAAAGGAGAGTATGTATTTTCAACCCATTAGAAGGATAGAAATCTAATCCCATTCGTAAAAAAACAAGCCAAGGGGATTTAGGAAATCACACAGCCACACATTCTCAAACCATACATACTAGGGGGAGAGCTGCATATGTACCATAATCTGTGAATCATACACTGTCCCATAAAGCAGACATGACAGTTCACTTCCCTCACATCACACAGAAGAGCAAGGAACAAATGGCATGTGAGGGGACAGAGAAGCCAGATCTAAAGCCACTCTTTAACGAGGATTTCATTAGGAAGGGGAGGACGACACATTCTTCTACGCCCGCTCAATAAGCACGAAGATCATACACTGAAGCCTTGAAGCAGCTGAAGTGATGGCTAGACCTGAATATGTAAGATGCAAGCTTTTGTGGGACCTAGCCTAAAAAATCTTACATTTTGTGAGTGTGTGTATATTAAAAACCAGGATCGATGGGAATCGGAAGCTTCAGGCTGCGAAACGAGCAGCGGAGGACTTCTTGGAGATGGCGGAAAGAACGCAGAGTTAAAGGGGCGCTCGCTCCGCCTCCGTGGGTCAAAAGAATCGGTAGCCACTGGCAGCCACACGCGGGTCGAAGTGGGGAGAAGAGAGGCCAACAGGCCCCACCCCCCACGCTCCTGATGCAGCGCAGTAAAGCAGAGCCGGGCGGGGCAGAGTAAGGAGGAGGCAAACCCCCGCCTCCCTCAGAAGGAAGATGACAGAAGCGCCCCCGCCTCACCTGCCTCCTTCCCCACCGGTAAGGCTGAAGCGTCCCCGTTGCTATCCGCTTCGTCCGCCATCTTATCCCCGCGTCGCCGCCCCCGAGGTACCCGCCTTCCCCCGGACCTCTCGTGGATCCCGCGAGATGCTCCTCTCTCCAAGACACGTATCGCGAGACCTCCCCCCCCCCGCCCCGCGCAGCCCGGGAACCGAAAAGATCGGGAAGCGCGAGGAGAATCGAACGCCCTCGCGATATTTGGTTTGCACGTGATCGAAGCCGCCTCTCCCTGGGCGTCCATTTCTCTTGAGGGCACTGGGAGGGCCGAGAGGGGAGCAGTTGCTATGGGGATGGAGCCTGGCGGCATGGCCGCTGTCGTGTGGAGGCGCCGACCTGCACGCCCCCCCCCCGCCTGCTCCAAAACGCCTCCAACTGCTGTGTGTGTATGTGCCCACTCATTTCTATGATGTCGCATTTACACACCTCATTTCTGTGCACAAGAGAGTAGCAGTTTTGTTAAAACCACACACGCCTCTCTTGGGGAACATGGCAGGCGGCTAATAATTACGCTACGGCCGAATTAGGCTGCAGGACATGCGTGTTCTTAAATGGAGAGCCCCCTCGCGGAAAACCCGATTTCAATCCGGTTGGCGGGAAACAAAAGGCAGAGGGTGACTGGAAAGGCCGCGCGTGCAGGAAATCACACCTGAGAGTCGAGCGAAGTGACCCCTAGAAGAAGCCGAAAGGGCTTCTGTGTCGGCCGGCGGCGCTGATGCTATCCAGGCCCGGGGAGAAGTAGACAGAGCTGCCCGCCCGCCTGCTTGTCCAATGCTGAGCCGCCTTCACCCAGGATGACACCAAAGGACCGGGCTGTGGGACGGCGCGAAGAAGAACGGCTCCCGTGACCCCCGCAAGCCCCGCCCTTCCCCTCCAGCGAGGCCGCCGACTATTTCCATTTTAGCTCCGGGAAGTGAAGTTGCTGGCGCCAGCTTGAGTGCGGGCAAAATATCCGCTGCCGAGCCTCCGTCACTCCCAGCAAGGGGCAGCGGAGCCGCCGACTTGCCCCGCCGCTGAGCTGGTGGGAGGGGAAGGCGGGGTAGTGGCCCGGTTTGGGGAGGAGCCGGCCCCGGTGAGTAGCCTTGTCCGCCCGCCCGCCTGCCTGCCTGCCTCCCTCCATGGGGCCCGTAGGACCTTTTTCCATGCTTCCCTTGTTGGGGCTCTTCACTCCCTCTCCCCCCCCCCCCATCGCAGGGTCTCCCCATGGGTCTAGCAGCCTCTTCGCAGGGAGTCTTGGTGGTCTAAACCCACCCCTTCCGTCTAAAGTAGGGGAGGATTCAGTAGGACCCGGGCTGGCCTGTCCTTCCACTTTTTTAACAGCCGTTTAATATGCAGAAATCGTCATGGGACGCTTTTCATGGCCTGGAGATACCTACCAAGCTGGCAGAGCTTCAGGAACCCTTTCAAAAGTTTGCAACCTTAGAGTGAAATCTGACAAAAAGTTCGTTCTCTCCCCAAAGGCCCTGCCTCTCCACAGGAGGCCTGCCTGCTCTGATTATCTTTTGCAGGTTTTTTAATGTGTCTGTTTTCAGTTCTCTTCTCTGTTTAGTTTATGCACTCCTCTAGAAGTACCTTCTGCCTCAGGTTCTTGATCTTATAGGATGCAGAACTTTTAAAAAGATTGCTTATGTCCGCAGCTTTGTAGATTAGTCATGTTTGTACTTGATAACTGAGTATTCCTCAGAACAGACTGTATAAAAAGAGCCCACAAACAGGCATAGGAGTGCTTACCAGGATTTTTTTTTTTTTTTGCAATATTTTGGAAGTCACTGTTGATAGTTATCTTTATTCAAGCTACCATATATATTTCATAGAAACAGCATCTTCAGCTCTTGCTACCCCCATCCCTACTTTAGTGTCTTCTACAGTTTTGAGTGTTGTGTGGACACATGATCACAGGGCCATAATTCTCCCAGAATTTATTTGTGGCATTGTCTCTGTCCTTAGAGGATGAGTGCTCTCTCAAATGCAGTAAAGTTGAGACAATACTACTGATACGCCAGCTGAGACCTGTCTATGCATTGTGTGGCCTGGGTAGTACATGCTCGGTTAACTCCCGCTTGGACTACAGTGGTACCTCAGGTTACATACGCTTCAGGTTACATACGCTTCAGGTTACATAGGCTTCAGGTTACAGACTCCGCTAACCCAGAAATAGTACCTCGGGTTAAGAACTTTGCTTCAGGATGAGAACAGAAATCGTGCTCCGGCGGCAGTGGGAGGCCCCATTAGCTAAAGTGGTGCTTCAGGTTAAGAACGGACCTCTGGAACGAATTAAGTACTTAACCCAAGGTACCACTGTACTGCAATGCGCTCTATGTGACTTGGAAACAACAACTAATCCAGAATGGGGCAGGTAGACTGGTGACAGGGAGCGGCTGCCAGGACCATATAACCCCAGTCCTAAAAGAAGTGTGTTGGCTCCCAGTATGTTTCTGAGCACAATTCAAAGTGTTGGTGCTGACCTTTAAATCCCTATATGGCTTTGGCCCTGTATGCTTGAAAGAGCATCTCCACCACCATCTTCTAGCCCGGACACTGAGATCCAGCTCTGAGGGCCTTCTGGTGGTTCTCTCATTGCAAGAGTTGAGGTTACAGGGAACTGGGCATCTGTGGAATGCCCTCCCAGCAGATGTCAAACAGCCATGTGATTTTTAAAAGACATCTGAAGGCAGCCCTGTTCAGGGAAATTTTTGTGTTTGATGTTGTATTGTGCTTTTACTATTTTGTGTTGGGAACCACCCAGAGTGGGCAGCATATAAATAATGGGCAGCATATAAATAATAAATTAGTATTATTAATAATAATATTCCCTTTAAAGAAACAATTTCTCAGTGACAAAATACCAATAAAGCTTTCTGCATTTCCTGCCGTGCCCCTCCCCTGCAATTCTTTGGCCATAATTATATTCACATTTCCTTCTTAGTTTAGATTTGTTTCCATGCTTTATGTGTTATTAGCCTTCCCAGTTCTGGGTTATAAAGCTCTCTTATTTTATTTTTTTAAACAAAAGTCTTGTCTAGTTTGCTCATCTGCTTATGGTATCACATACGAGGTTAGTAAAGCATGTACCGTATGTGCAGAAGGGGGAGACACAGAGCAGCATGGCTGTCTTCTAACAACAAGCAGTATTCTGGAGCAAAGCACCCCACATCTATACAGGTACTTTTACCATGGGAACTGGAAATAGTGCAGAGGAAAAAATAATGGAGTTGGGGCAGCTTTTAGGTTTGCAACCTGTATTCAAACAAAAGCATGATTGGTTTTGAATGAATTTTAGCGTAATTTCCCCCCTTTAAACATGGAACATTCTTATTTTGGTCAGGATGAAATATAAGGGATTGGGTGTTCCATATGAAAAGTGTGTTCTAGAAAGCCGTGGATTTTTGGAAAACTGGAAATTGTCAAAATTCTGTTCTGTAGAGCTGTGTATAATTGAATAGGGTAGCATAAGTGTGCCTTGGGGTGGGGCTCCTTTATGGACTCCTTTATGGCAATCATTAAACTTGGTCATAGGTTGATTTGTACAGGAATACAATGCAATAATTGATGACTTTCAAGTTGAACCTTATTTCCTGGCAAACAGGAAATATTTTCTTGCTGCTGTATCTAGTCTTTGTCTGCATCAGAACTGTAATAGGGTCAGGTCTGATTTGAACATTATTTACTTGCTCATTATGGATGAAATGTTTCCATGTGGCATTCAAAGTTCATATTGTACATACCAAATTGGCAGAATCTCATAGAACATCATGCCAATATTAGATGCTCTGTAACACTGATATGGTGACATTGCATGCAATTGGAATGACTGAGGTGCTGAGCCTAATACAAACTTTACTTTCTCCTGTGCGGAGTGCTGTCACAGATATATTTTATTAGTCTCCGCTTGTGGTCTTAGTAGATCTGAATCAGCACAGAATAGTTGCAGCCCCCCTAGAGGCGGACTTGATTATTGGTGCATGTGTTTTCAAAGGTAACAGCCTCAAGCCAGAGAGATATTTTTTTTTGGTACAAGCAACCCATCTTAAACCTAAACACATTTTCTCAGAAGCAAGTCCCTTTGATTTCAGTGGTACTTTCAAGGTATGCTTAGACTCTCAGTCGTTGCATAAAAATGACTTGTCTGATGCATAAGGTATGAATCTGCAACTCTGCTCTTCTGAATCCTTATTCCCACTTTGCTACTACTGTATTTCTTCTTTGAACCTGTGCTTGCAACCACCGACGTGAACTCTACAGATCTGTTCCACATTTGGGAGACTAGGCTGAATTCATCTTTCCTTCTAACTGCTGAGTGCATCTAAAAATTGATCCATTCGATTTTACCAGATTTGGGTCAACCTTATGATACACCCTCTGGTTCTTCCTCTTGCCTTTGATGCAGACAAAAGTCACACACACAAAAGGACCTGCAATTGGCTCTTGTAAGAGTCTTATTAATCTTGAGCCATCAGCAGAGATTCAGAGTGCAATAGTGTATATCCTTTCTGAAAAAATTGTAACATTATGTATTCCTTTCATCTTGCAACCCAGGTCATAAATTCATAGAATTGTTGAGTTGGAAGGGACTCCAAGGGTAATTTAGTCCAGGCTCCTGCAGTGCAGGTCCTCTTTAGGAGTTTTCTGAACAGTGGGTACAATAAACCCAATCTGTTGGGGCTGTTGTAAATTTGTTAGTTTTCAGAAAACATGGTAAACTGTTGGGAACAGAATTTTTAAAGGAGAGCACTATGTATTGTGTTTAACCACAAATTTTGAGTCCATAGTGTTGATTCTCATAATTTTTTTCCTCATACCTAAATTTGGGATAGCAGCTTACAAAGAGCCGTCTGTAGCTTGAACCTCTCCAACTCATTTGGGGATGAGAGTCATTCATTTTTGGCCTTATTTTTGAGCATTTTAAGCTGTCACTGCTTGGCAGGTCTAGTGGCTGCAATGTCAAGATTGTGAATTATCCTGCTGGTAATTGTTTTCTGATTCATCAAAGTGATAGATGATGATGAAAGAAAATGGCAAATAATCATAAATGGGGAATTTTCAAGGATGCCCCTGAAAAGTGCAAGTTCTGAATTGAAACACATGTGGGCTTGCTTATTAATGGGTCACCTTTACTGTCTGAGCTTAAAGAAAGAAATGTTCTTAAGCATCCAGAGATGGGGTTGGGAACCCAGATGATTGGAAAACCAGCCTGTGAGCTAACTTGCAGAATTAGTTAACAGCAGACTCCCAGGAAGAGAGTAAGATGGAGGCATGAAAGCAAAACAAAATTTTCAATGCTTCCTGACTTGAATTGGTTTCTTTAATTTATGTTTGCAGGGACATCAGCCCTGTTGGCTTCAGAGCACCAGTGACAGTTGGGTGGTTGAGTATGCAATCCTAAATCCTCTTACTCGGAAGTAAGCCACATTTAAGTCAATGGGACTTTTTCTGAGCAGACATGTATAGTGTTGCTTCTATTAAAATGTTAGGGACAAGTGCGTCATCCTACCTGTGTTTTGTGCTTCATAGCAATCCCATATTGAATGTGATCTGTCAGGCAGATGATATACTGCACAATCTGAGCAAGTTGAGTGCTGGTGTGAATGTTGTTTTTTTGGCAGGCTTGCAAATGCTCTTCCCCAATCTGCTTCCATGTATTTCACAGGCATACTAAGATACATGATCTGATTTATTGAATATGAAATAATAACACAACCAAATCTTTCTGAATTGTCTTTTGTATTGCATTTGCCTATTGCTCCAAAGTGTGTATCTTGTAAATATTTGAGTGTTTTTGCTTCCCTTTCTGTAAGCAGTGGAAATTTCAGAATGGCAGTGGTTGTTTTCCCATCAGAGTGAGAGCATTGGAGTGGGTCTTTGTATTTACAAACAAACATACAGGGCAGGATTAGAAGTCATTCTAACAGAAGCCTGCACAGAGACTTCTGCTAGTGCACCAGATCTTTCCCCTCCTTTCCTTTCTATGCAGAGCCTGATACTGGCTGTGGGGCAGTCTATATCGCTATATATATCTGCAGCACTTTTTAGTTCTTTGTTTACTTTGCCGCTGGATCTTTGATTGTCTAGCTTGCTCCTGGATTGTTAGCCCGCTCTGCATAATTAGCTGAGCTCTGAAAGTTTTTGGGGTGAGAGCAGAAAGTTCTGCTGAAAGAGGTGGGGATTAAAGTTGGCTGCAGCGGAGAGCTTCTATCAGGGAGGGGAGGACAACAAAGCAGGGAGACAGGTGACTGTCTTCTTGCTGAGGAAAGTAGCAAGAAACATAAAGGTGAAGCTGAAAGAGTTTGCTGGTTTATGTGAGGGCTTATCCTCATTTCTTATCAGTTAAGAGGGAGGAGGGAGAGAGCAAACAAAGCCAGCACACTATCTGCAAAGTATCTGTAAAGTATTGGTTCAGCTGAGCTATCCCCTGGGAAGCTGTCAAGTCTTAGCCTTTTGTTCACCAGTATATTGCCTTGTTGAAACACTTATCACAATGTTATTTCAATACTGGTATTCAGCTGCACAGCCCTAGTCTGGAGCCTGTGGGAGAAGGAGAAAGGGAATTGTTTCATCTGGTAAACTGAAAGGCTCTGCTAAATTCCTCTCACAATTTCAGAGAAAAGGATAGAGAGCTGGAGCACCCAGTGCAGACAGCACTGGTTCTGAACCCAGTAGAGTACATGAGTCTGCTCCATTAATCCTCTTTTCCTAATGTCAAATCTCTATCCTATTTCTTTCTGTTAATAACCTGATTGCTAAAGCAATAGCTCAGACAGAACTAGTACAGCTATTCCTTTTTTTCACTGCTGCCTGAAGGTATCTTGTTCTCTCAAATAACTCTGTGTTTCTCCTTGCTGTCCCTTGTTCATGGATTCCCCGCCCTCCAGAACAATCTTCTGGTTCTACCTCTCTCTTCTTCCAAATCCTTCCTCCATATAGTTCTTGATTATCTGTCCAGTCATCCTTAAATGTGTGTTACTGCCCTTGCTCAACTTCAGCTCTTATTGCCCTTGCCCCTCCTATCGATTCTCTTCCATTGTTGAGCTTTAGTTCAGAGGTGGTAGCCACAGAGGTCTATGGACTACAGCTCCCATAATCCTTAACCATTGACCATGCTGGTTGAGACTGATGAGAGGCGGGAGTCCAACAACATCTAGAGGACCACAGGTTAACCACCCCTGCTTTAGAGTGTAGGCTCCTGCCCTGGCTGCTTTCATTTCTACTTATGCGGTAAAGCACCATTTGCATTATTGCTACATTCTCTCATATAAAAGCAATTTCCAACATTTCATTGCATTGTAGCATGATCAGGAAATGAAAAGCAGAGCTATGCAGTTTGGAATTGGTTTAATTCTTAGCGGTTCTCATTGCATTTTATGATGTAGAGTTATAGGGATACATCCAGGAAGATGGTTGAGAAAAGACCAACACCTGTACTGGGGTAGCTGTTTTTATGGGAGGAGACTGTCTTGGTAACATCTGCATTAGATATATGGTGAGGTGCACAAAGCCCCCCTTGGCCAGTGCAGTAGGGTGTGTCATTTTAGGAGGTGAAACTTAACTTTCGCAAATTTCTTCAGTGAGGGGTCTTTAAAATATGTTTTTAATGAATTCAATTTTTCTTATTTTTTGATTGAGTAACATTTAGCTTGGTAAATTATGTTTGATTAGAAAGCACATAAACTGCTCTTGGAAAGCCAAAGAACTTTCATTTTGCCTTCCGAAAATGTCAGGAAGTGCTATAAAATTTTTTGTTTCTCTGCATAAAACATATCCTTTTAAGCATACAACATTACCTTGTAATCATAAGACAATGTTAGAAAGTAATCAGACATCAGACACTCCCGTTTATTCCGCATCCAATACACTCCCACCATTGATTTTGGAAGTGGTATACACCAGGTTTGATCTGAACCAGCTTTGATCCGAATTCAGAAAAAGCCCAGGCTGGCCTCCACCGCTGCCAGCACCGACGCCAGAGGGAAACCGTGGTGTCTGGCGCACCTACCGAGGGAGCCACAGCCTCCCTTCCCACCCAACAACCCCGTGGAGCTCCGAGGCTGGAGGGACCTCAGAGCCAGAGGAACAAAAACTTGAAACCACACAAAGCGCCAGGCCCAGACGGCCTCACAGCAGAATTCTATAGGAAATTCAAAGAACCCCTGATGACCTACATGACCCGCCTATTCAATGACATCATGAAAGGGGGGCCCATCCCCAAAATAGTCTCCATCCCAAAACCACTGAAAGACAGCCTCAAAGTAGAATCCTATCGCCCAATCTCATTAATAAACCAAGACTACAAGATATTCACAACAATCTTGGCCAACCGCCTAAAAATCTTATGCAAGTTAATAGCCCCAGACCAGACTGGCTTTGTCCCTGGTCACAATATTACTGAACCTGATCAAACACAGCAAGGCAACTAAACTCCCACTGACAATTATGTCCCTAGACATCCTCAAAGCTTTTGATTGCTTAGAATGGAAATACCTATTAGCAGTACTAATTAGCATGAAATTTGGCCCCAACTTCCTACAAATCCTCAAACAAGTATACCGTATTTCTCGCACCATAGGGCGCACCGGACCATAGGGCACACCCAGTTTTTACGGGGGGAAATCAAGAAAAAAAATATCCTCTCTTTACTGTCATCTGAGCACAAGAGTGTCTGGATTATCATTTCGCTGAATGCATACCATGCTGAGCACTAAGTGGTTGGCAAAACAGCATCCACTACAGCCGCCTTTTGTAGCTGAAACAAGATGCAGCGTGCGCCTTCCACCCAATAGTGTTTTACTGTGATGTTGAACCAGCAGGGGTAGTATACACAATGTATTCCACTCTCAGTCTTAAATTGTTGAGGGTTTTGCCTTTAAGTCTTTTTTGAAACCCATATGCAACGAAGCCTGTTTGCTGCTGTTACCACCTTGAATAGTTCACTGGACCAATGTCTAGAAGAGCCAGACCTGTGGGATGTTTTTCTGTCCTTGTGGCCTGTGTGATCTGATACTCGTACACTTAATCAGTAGACAGATCCTTAACAACATTGTCACTCAGTGAAATAAGAGGCTCTCCAATTGAGAGTTGGGTGAATGAAGGATCAAATTCAAGTTCTGCAGCTGTGTCTAGCATCTTGCCACTGCTACCTGTCCACTTGCTGTTAGATAAGGTCTTCCCATCAAATGCTGTGATCAAGTGTCACAGGGGTGTGGACACAAACCAACCAGAGCAGCTTACAACCTGGTTTGACCTCTACCCAGTGCATGGTACCACCCACCCAGCCAGTGTTAGCATTTGTAGAATCACCTCCAATGGCCTGCAGGCTCTTATCAATGCCCTTCTTCATGAAATCTACAGTATAATTAGCAATACAGTAATGTCAGCTGGTTTCGCCCTATTTGAACCTTTCTCTGGAGTGAAGTGGTAGAGATACCTTCCACCTGGCTCACTGCACACAGAATAATGCTGTTCTGTGATGCTGCTGAGGAACTGCTGATCTGAATTGTCTTCTTTCAGCATATCTTTAGTTGTATCTTCGCGGACGTCTAAAAAGATGTAGTCAGTTTCATCCTTCTGACACAGATAATCAAATTCCTGATCCAGGGATTTTGTTACTTTTTCTTGGTCCCTCTTGACTTTATTGTGATCAATTACAAGTCCTTTGTGTTCTTCAGTGATCAAGCCAGCATCCACAAAGGCAGCAGTGGTGATGGCAGCTGTTGCATGTAGGCCAGCACCCTATCTAATGCTATGCATAGCAACATTATATATTTCAAATGTGTTGTATACATTTTTCTAATTAAAATGTTATTTTTTGAAGTATTAGAAGTGGACGGTATACTTGGTTTTCCTAATGTCAATTAATAACTTCCATCATTTCCATCTTGGGCATCAGCTATTTGTTCTTCATTTTAATCAGCAGAGAAAATAATTTCATTTGATGGTATTGAAGCATCCTGCTTACTTCTCTGCTTATATTCAGCAAGACTTATTCTCTCATCTTCTTGCCACTTGCTTTTTGACTTGTCTCTTATACCCAGGCAGATCTGGCAAGCCAGACTAATGTGATCCAATCATTTTTAATGATTTTAATGCAATTTTTTAAAAGATTCCCATTTGTTTTTTAATATGACAATTTAAAAATTATTGGAAATTCCACAAAAATGTTAAAAAGTCATTATTTTCTATGGAGCTATATACCAAGCAAAACTAAATTACATTAATTTAACCAAAATATCATTTAAATTCCCAAGTGATGCTACAACTTTTTAGCACCCCTCATTTTTGGAATTTGAAAGTTGTAAAATTCAACACGCCCTACCAGGGCAGCCCTTTGCGAACCAAACCTAACCAGTATGGCTCTTGACCATCATCATGCAAATATCTCTGCTGGCTGTAAGATAACCCAGAAAGTTATTCCTACCATGATAGCTTTCATGCAGTGGGACCTTGATTTTTTCTCTACGCATTCTTTTGGTTTCCTGTTTGTGTTGTTATCACTTAGGATGCTGAGCTGATAGCCAGAAAAGCTTTGGAGAACATAGGGTGGGGGTGGGGATGGGGAGGATTTGTGGTGTTGCTGCATCTCTCAGTTGGCCAAGAGCCCTAATCAGCTTTTCTGGCTGTGCTTTCACTGTTGAAGCTTGTTATGTACCTCTCTTGCTATGTATAGGGTGGCAATGAAGGACTTTGCCGGAAGCACCAGCTCTAATTGCACTTGCACCTGCCCTCCCCTCTGTTTCTCATAACTCTTAGCATTTCTGGCTTTTCAGCAGTTTTCCCCCTCTAGCTGCAGAATGCCCTTTCTGGAACAGGTAGCCATGGTTTGTCCCAGCAGAGGGCACTATGAGCATGCTGTTCAGTGGGTGACTTAGGCTATAAAAGGAGAGCCAAGTGTCCTTGACTTTTCTCTCTCGTTTTCATTTAGTCTTTTTGCCGTTCTTCTGACCTTTGTCTTATTCCTACAGTACACTTCCAAGCTGTTGCTCTGTGAGCATATTACTTGAAAAATGCAGCTCCTTTCCCGTGCCTAATTGAATATGAAAGCTGGCAACTGCTTCTGATGCTTTGGTTTCCCCCTTCTGTAGTGCTGAGTCTAGCACGATCCGCTTCCCTTTCTCAGTTTTTCCTGCATCAGCAGTGGAGCCAGGTTTAGGCTAATAGGGGTTTGGGATGGCAGGCTGATGTTTTCTGATGTTGCATGAATAACTTTGGGCAAGTTGGAAATGTGTTTTTGTAGCTGCTATTCATTGCTTTGGAACCTGCTGTTAGTCGGTGTTTTCTAGCTTCTTCCTGATTTAATCAGCTATATAAGGTAGTCTTAATTGGGCGAGTGGGGATTTATGAATGTGCCTCTGAATAAGTCTCAGGTCTCCACACCTATGAGACAAGAATGGATTGCCTAGGGTGCTCTACCTCCAAGTAATCAATTAGGAGGGGAAACTGAACCAGGATCAGTCGGACAAATAAATATTTCTGTTTGTTCCAGTGGAAAGGATGCCAAAGAAAAAGCGGAAAACTTCAGATGGGCCTGATTCCCAGAGCCAGGATCAGGGAGAAGAGTCAAGGGAATTGTCAAATGCCATGGTTGTGGATGCATGCATTGTCATATCTGACAGTGATGGAGAGGTGAGTAGTCAAGAACAAACAATGCAAATTCTGACTTGAATTCTATTTGTATACCAGTGCATTTTCTTTCCCCTCCCCCATAAAATTTTATTTTGAAATAAAGTTGGAAATACAGGCAACAAAATGAAAGAACACCACAGAATATTATATCATGATCACTAATTAAGAGGAAACGGAAAAAGGAACTCACTGATTACTGGCCTTGGTATATCAGGCGTGGGCTGCTGGGACAATTAGAGTATAACAGCCTGGGGAGAGGGTCACTAACTACTGGATGAGTTTGGATGTCCAAACTACAGTTAGAAAAGAAATATGCATCTGTATTTGATTAGAATGCAGTCAGGTGTTTGATGGGCTTTCACAGGAGATAAGATAAACAAAAACCATGGTGTCAGAACGCCCTGTCCCCCCCAATACAATTGCTTCCTTATTGAGCAACTTCATACATAATCATGGTCCCTCAGATTTAATCAATCTGCTAATTTATTTTTATGGAAGAGTTTATTCTACCTCTCTATCTGGAGTTAGGTAGCTGGACTTTGACACAATAGTCTATTCTGCTTAATGTATTTTTAGGAGAGCTTTGATTTATTTTTCTCTAAGTAATCATATTGTCATACTTGGAAAGAATAGGCATTTGGCATTGGAAATAAACTCTCCACACCCCCAGTTTCCTCTCACTACTGTATTGGCCTGAATATAAGCCGCATCCGCAAATAAGCTGCACCTTTAAAATTAGGTGGCTTGGGGGAGACTTGGAAGCCACGGAAGGGATGGGCACTATTGCCCTGTGCTCCCAGGCTGCTCACGGGGTGGGGGGTGGGGGGAGCCACACCACTTTGCCGGTGGCGTAAGGTCACAAATATAAGCCGCACTTTAACGTTTAATGATCGGAATTTGGAAAAAAAAATGTGCGGCTTATATTCGGGCCAATATGGTATATCCTTTTTTTGGTTTGTATTTTTTTTATTATTATTATCACACACACACACACACACACACACACACACACACACACGGCTCTTTGCAGTATATTTTAAACACTAAACAAAACACTTTAAACTAAAATAGCTGCATCCTCATAGGGGGAAGAAATGTAATTTGACAGGACAAATCCTAGTTTGTATAGCTCAAAATTGCCACTTTGAATTTTATGCAGAAAGTAGCTGAAAGCTGAGTTGAAACACCTCTGTCAGGAGGGTGAATGTGTTCTGCATCAGCTGCAGTCACCCAGCAGTCCTCAATTCTCTGTATACAGTTAATTACAGGAGCCTGCTTTGAATCTAAGAATAGCTTGCTGGAGAAGGCCAGTGGCCCATCTAGTCCAGCATCATATTCTCACAGTCTAACCAGATGCCTGTGGAAGCTTAGGAAGGGATGAACAAAGGCCAGTAGATATAAATAGGTAAAAAAAAGGTTGTGGCCGGAGGTGGAGAAAAGCTTCCCCATATACCCTGTTCTCCAAGTACAACATTTTATATTTATTTATTTAGAATATTTTAGATGCCACCCTTCCAGGGTGGTTTAGAAAAACAGAAGTGCACATGACCCCTAAAAATGTTCCCATGTTATGAGAACTTGCCCTGTAAGCTGCTGAAGGAGGATGGTAGGTGTCTGAGGTGTTGGGGATGACACTCCAAAGTTATTCCAGTTGTGATATCTATTTGTTTAAAATATGCTGTAGTGATGGCTAAGTGTTGTTCAGCTGAACTTTAAGAAGATTAACAAATGACCCTGTTCAGACAGGAGTCTCATTCTGTCCAGTGTGACATAATTATGTTTAATAGAAACCAAATGTCAAGCTTGGGGGCATTCCACAGAATTCCCTAATGACAACCTTTTACTATTAAATAAGTGCTGATAGCAGCATTATTCACACAGCTTACTGATTCTAGGGAAGGTCCAAATCCTTGTAAGCTAAAGCCAAGTCCAGCAAAACGACTACCAGAGGAACTCATTTGCCATTGTATAGTTGCAGTTTTTACGGTACATCCTCACACAGTACTTTTAAAATTTCAGGATAGCATTTTACACAATACCAAGGGATCTTGACTTCCCTACTGATTATAGATCTTGTGCGTAGTTCCTTTAGTGGCCAGTATTGATAAGCAGATAGTTATTATGTGCAAAGACTAAAAACAAAGCAAAAACCACAAAAACAAAACATAAAACAAAACACAAAAAATCCCACATAAGCTAAACAGAGGTTGGGGGGGACCTTTACATCTGATGATATTGAAAATTACATCTGCATCCTTATTAGAGATCTTCCCTGCTGGGAAAATTCTTTAAAGAAATACATCATACAGCAGTGATTATTCCTTTTTGTTAAACCCTGATCTCGGCAAATATGCTAAGCTAACTTCAGATTTGTGCTGTGTGGAGATCTTCATATTGAAATCTGCAAGGAAGGAAAACCAATAATGACAAGAGAGTCTACAATGCATGCAAGATCAGGACCTATTGTTGGCCACAATCTTTTATCTCAGTGTGCATATATTTGAAAATAGAGAAACAAAATAACTCTTAAAATGAATCTGTAAAAATAATAGGCACTTTCACTTGACTGTACGTTCAGACCTATAAACAATAAATTCTGGTGGCATAATCTCTCATATTACAGTACAGGATATGCTCAGGGAGGCCATTAAAGAGCCAATTAGGTTCTGTTTAAGTGAAAACAGTTCACAGCCAGTTGAGTAAATGGATTTATTCTGTTTGCTCTGTTTTCAGATCTGAGGCTATAACCCTGCCTTCTCATTTTCTCTCCTGCAAAAAATACCTTTCCTGGGAATTGTGAAAAATGTGTCTGACTCCTGAAACATTTCCTCAGATTTGCCAGGCATGCAATACAAAATTCAAGTCCTGAATTCCATTGTTGCATTAAAGTAAAAGGCATGTAATAGTCTGGATAAACGACAGTTTTAGAGAGGAGTAGATTCTCAGTTCTTCTGGCAGCTGCTCACATGTGGTTCCCTATGATACACAGATTTATAAGGCAGGCTTGGAAACCAGAAGTTCATTGGGCTCTTTCTTTGGCAACCTCCTGACAGGTATCTTTAGAACAAGCCTCCCATCCTCCTCTTGCGCCAGGATGCTTTGTAGCAGTTGCAGCTGGAAAGTCTCCAGCAACTCGCTTTTGATGATCTCTGGCAGGCTGAGTCTCCCTGGTGTTTCTCAGTCATGCTTTGTTGTCAAACTCCTCTGTGCTATTTTGCAAACTTCTTCTTGCAGTGGGCTTTGCCATAGCATCTGTTGAGGCTAATCTGAAGCAACTTTTCTGCCCAGTGGCCTGTCTAATCAATACTGATTGCCTCATAGGCTCGAGTTGCTTTTGTCTTCAACTTGTGCTATCTGTGCATATGTGATTAGACCCTTTATCAGCTTTTTACTGATATCGACAAAAAATGGTTTCTTTTCTCAGTAGAGTGTATGTAGATTGTGAAGCGATGTTAAGCTGAATTCACTCTAACATATTCATTATATATTTATCACACCCTCCTTTAGAGAACTCAAGAGTGCTACCTTGTAAAATAAATTAGACTGAGAGGGAAAGGAAGTTCTGCTTCACGGGCAGAGGTCTCTGTGTTAATGGGATGATTTTGTTGGATACAACACTTTATACTGACTTTCTTCTGTAGTTTTACATATTTCATTAGGACAACTTGTTGAGCTGAATCTGTACAGCTTTCAAAGTATAAGAAAGAAGATGTGGAAGCTGGCATTGGGTCAGCGTTTTGGTCCATGTAGCTCAGGACAATCTCCTTCAACTTGCAGTGACTCCCTACTCTGTTGCTGTCATCCTTTCAATTGGAGAGGATAGGAATTGTACCTCAACCATTCCACATGGCGACTTTCTGTTTTTGTGTATATATATATATATATATATATATATATATATATATATACACACATATACACACACACACCACTTACATTATAGAATATCAAAGCAGCGCAGAGAAAGCCAGAAATAAGTATAAAATACACATCAGAAATAATACAATTAAAATATCAGTATAACTCCAGGAGATGATCAGCAGACAATAATTAAAAATCGCATTCAGAAACTGGGTAAATAAAAAGGGCTGCATAGGAAACAGCAGATTGTTGGAGCCACAAGAGGTCTGGAGGGTGGCAACACAATAACAGGCCTTTTCTGTGGTGGCTCTCCATTTGTGGAATGCTCTGTTCTCCCCAGGGAGTCTTGCCTGGGGCCTTCATCTTTAGGTGCCAGGTGAAAACTGTTTCTTTGTAATCAGGCCTTTGGCTGATTAACATTCTATAGTATTTTAAATGTGTTGATGGGAGAGGGGTTATTGGCTTGTTTTCGTTTTATTATGTATTTTGTGCTCTTGTTTTGTATTTTGTATTTTGAACTGGCCTGTGATCTTCAGATGAAGGGTGGTATACACCTGTAATGAATAAATAAACAATAAATCAATAAAATTAATACATTGAACATGGCCTAGATTGAAGCATATGGTCAGCCAGTGCAGCTGCTTCAACAAAGGTGTCATATATTGATGGCAGTTAACTCCAGACAGCAAGCTCACAACAGCATTTTGCACTAACTGCAACTTCTGAACCAGCCTCAGGGACAGTCCCAATGAAGTGTATTGCAGTAATCAAGTGAGCGGTGTATGTGCCAGAGTCGTGAGATTATCCCTGTCCAGGACTGTCAATAGCTGGCATACCAAGCTAAGCTGGTAGAAGGCAGCCCTTGTTGGGATACTGCCAGGGAGACAAAGGCCATCATGGTTCCACGTCACCTCTGGACGATCCATCGATCTCCCGTAGATACAGTATCAGTCAATTAGCGACACGAAGCCTCAGAAATAGCTTGCCACATTCCGGAGCTCGTGCACGCTCTATCAGCAGAGTTCGCACAACGAAAGGTGCACTCAGGAGAGCATTATTTACAACTTTATTCAGCGTTGATCAGAACAAAGAAAAACATGACTGCCTGCTTCGATGTTCAGACACAGAGAGAAAACGAAAGCATATACAAAACAGTAACTTCCTGTGAACAGGAAATACGTAGGCTGTGACTCACAACAGCCTGTCCCCTTTTAAGGTGGAACGGAAATATCCTAACATCCTCCCCCTTTCCGTGTAACCTGTAGTACCTGTGGTTCAACCCAATTGCAACCTCTGTACATAAACCGTAAGTTGTTCTCTGTTAACAACCTTAGACAACAGATCAGCAGGAATTTCATTTCCTGCCATGTAGGACACCTGAATGAGTCCTTTCTCAATACACTCTCTTGCACGATGTAGCTTAATCTGCAAGTACTTGGTTCTTTGCTTGCAACTCTCTGAGTTCAGCAAAGCCAAACAGGATCTATTGTCTTGATACACTTGCATAGGACATTTCACAGAAACTCTGATGTCCTTAACCAGTTGCATCAACCATTCACAATCCATGAGTGAAAATGACAGAGCATTGAGTTCTGCTTCACAGGAACTTAGGCTTACTGTCGTCTGCTTCTTGCACAGCCAATCAAACAGACAGTGGTTGTACATGTAGCATACTCCAGAAGTGCTTGTACCATCCGTGGTGTCACTTCCAAAACTAGCATCTGCAAATATTTCAAGACCTCCAGTCTTCTGACTGGAGAACCTCAGCCTGTAGTGCAAAGTCCCTTTCAAATAGCGGGCTATGCGCTTCAGAGCTTTCCAATCCTGAACAGTAGGATTGTTGGCATGTCTGCTAAGCAGGTTAGTGCTTACAGCTATGTCAGGTCTTGAGCATCTAGCAATGAAATTCAGCTTGCCTAGAATGCATCTGTACAGCGTAGTGTCAGAAAACGCTTCAGCAGTACTATCTACCTGGTAACCTGTCACCATCGGTGTGTCTGCTGGGTTTGCATCAACCAAATTCAACCTGGTTAATACATCAGCAATTTTCTGTGTTTGGTGTACCAGAAAATTACCTGCTTGGTCCCTCTCCACCTGCAGAGAAAGATAGTTGGATACCTCACCAAGATCCTTCATGTCAAAGTGCTCCTTCAGCTGAGCTAGGGTGCTTTGGTACAAAGCCTGATTCTTCCAAAACATCAGAAGATCATCAACAAAACATAAACAATACAGTTTGTTTTGCCCCTCCTCCTTGACAAACACACATGGATCAGCTTTGCCCTGGTAAAAACCTAGAGAAAGCAACGTCTCAGTGAGTTTTGTGTTCCAACACCTGGCACTCTGCTTGAGACCATATAAGGATTTCCGAAGTTTACAGACCATTCCCTTCTGTATATGCATTCCATCAGGTGGAAGCATAAACAGCTCCTCCCCAAAAACCCCGTACAAAAAAGCTGTATTAATGTCGTGATGGGAAACGTGCAGTTTGTCCTCTGCAGCAATCTTGAGCATTAGCCGGATGCTCTCATACTTGACGGTGGGTGAGTAGGTCTCGTGGTAATCCTGTCCTGGTACCTGTGAAAAACCTCTGGCAACCAATCTGGCTTTGTGTCTGACAACCTTGCCATTCTGGTCTGTCTTGGCCTTGAAGACCCATTTGCTGCCAACCAGTCTCATTCCTGGGACTACCCATACCAGCTCCCAAGTTTGGTTCCTGTTCAAGGAATCAACTTCAGCCTTCATGGCATTAAGCCAAGGCTCAGCATCTTTAGAGGTTAACTCCTGAACCTCTTTGAAGCTTGAAGGTTCCCATACCTTCTCTGAGCTACTAAGAACAGCAGTTGCCGTCTTAGCAAACTCATCAGCAAATCTCTTTGGAGGTTTGCCTCTTGTGGCCCTTTCAGATCTGCGTACTAGACGCAAGTCTTCTTGACTCATCTCCTCCTTCTTAGGAGAAAAGTGACCAATGGTGAACAGTGGTTCTTCCAGTTCATTGTCAGACGCATCAGATGGTCTGACTGAGGCCTTTGCGCTCTTGTAGTCTGCTGTGTCATCACTGTCGCTGACACCAGCAGCAGCGCTGCCCACTGAGCTGGAATCCGAACTCTGATCATCATCATCATCCTCAGCTTCCTCTTTTTCCTCAACACCATCTGTTTTTTTCACATCACCTTTATCTTCCTCTGGGTAACTCTGGAAAATTCACACATTTCCCCCCCACTTAGGATTGTACTCAACACTCTTTGTGAACTTAATGGACTTAGAGTCAGTCATCCATACCCTGTATGAACCTTTTTCATACCCCATGAACAAACCATGTGCCCTACGCTTCCCAAGCTTGTTGCTCTGTGGGGTGTGTACCCACATGTCAGAACCAAAGATTCTCGTGTGCTTGACGTAAGGTTTCTTACCAAACATCTTCTCATAGGGAGTACAACCAATAGGTGATGACAGTCTCCTGTTATAGGAATAAATGAACGTGGACAAAGGCTCCCCCCAAAACTTCTCAGGGAGATTGGCATCATGCAACAAGGTTTTTAGGCCTTGAAGCAAAGTCTGGTTTGCTCGCTCAGCAAGTCCATTCTGCCATGGAGATCTAGGCGTTGAGAGGTCATGCTGGATTCCCTTCTCAGTCAGGAAAGCTTCAAACTGCTGAGAAGTGAATTCCCCACCTCGATCAGTAAACAAACAACCGATACGTTTACTGTGAGCATTCTCCAACCAAGCACAGAATGCCTTGAACCTAAGAAACGCTTGCGATTTCTGCTCGAGCATAAACACATGAATGTACCTGGAAAAAGAATCAATTAGAACCATGAAGTACCTCGCTCCACCCAAAGAGGGCGCAAGTGGACCAACCAGGTCTGCGTGGACTAGCTGGTAGGGTTTGGAAGCCTGCCTGCTAGACTCCTTGCCTTTTGGAGCAACCTTCACCTTGTTCTCTGCACAAGATACACATTTCATGTGAAACTTACAGGGCTTGATGTTCAAACCCTGAACCAACTCAGGCATCTTGGCCAGCGCCTGCCAAGACATGTGAGCAAATCTTCTGTGTGCCTGGTGAATACAACCTGCATGAAGAACTTTGTTAGTTTGTGCAACACAACAAGAATCAACATTAGACACAGCAGCACCATTGTCATCATAAGTTATACAGAACAAACCATCTATAAACTTTGCATGCAAAATGTCCTCTTTGCCTTTCCTGATGACACAGACGCTCTTCTTGAAGGAAATCTCAAAGCCACGCCCAGTCAGCTGTGGGACACTGAGCAAATTGTCTGCAGAATCTGGAACATAAAGTACATCTCTGATGGTAGTGTGCAGACTTGCCAGTCTCACATTCCCGACTCCTGCAATTCGCAACGTCTTTCCATCAGCCTGGTGGATCTCTCCATCTTGAGGTGTGAAGGAGATAAAGAGATGCCGGTCTTTTGCCAAATGGCGGCTAGCACCAGAGTCAACAATAAATCTTCCTTTGGCTTTTGGGGACGCAGTGCCAGCAAACAGAACCTTGTTTTCCACTGGCTTGGGCTGCTGCTGCTTGCCCCCCTGCTCCTGGCCATCAAACTTGCCTTTAGCCTTTGGTGAAGCTGTGCCAGTAAACAAAGCCTTGTTTTCCACTGGCGTGGGCTTTCCACCCCCCTTCTGCTTCGAGCCATCTGCAGGCATCTGTCTCTGTTTACTTCTGGCCTTCCGGCCTCTGCAAAGACGATGACCTTGGTTCTCATGGAAACAGAGCTCTCAGCTGCCGACTCCTTGGCTCCCCCTGGAGGCTGGAATGCTGCCTGGGATGACATCACAGTCAGCTCCCCCTGCAGCTTGCAACCGGTGCCCTCAGCATCCCTGCAAACATTCTCATTCTGGGAAACAGCCAGGACCTCCGATGCAGTCAAACTCTGGGCTGGGATGACTGGCAGATGGGCTACTTTCAAAGCATTCCACATCTGACGTGCTGTCGCATTGCCAGCTAGCGTAGCAATTTCCTCCAGAGAGACAGACAAGACAATTACGTCTATGGCCCTTGAATCTTGGGCCCTTCATCTGTCTGTCAGAGGAACAAGAGGGACTTCACACACAGTATGCCACACTCCAAACTGTCGTAGTAAACTTTCACACCACACAGCCCAGGTCTCATAATTGTGCCGATTTAACTTTGGGCACTCAGTGCCTTCAGAGGCTTGGAAAAACTCCATTCCAGGCTTTTACTTGAGCCTTTATCTCGGCAGCCCATAAATCTTGAAGCCTGCTTGGGTCGACTCCCAGGCCAATTAGCCAGCCGGAGTTCAAAGAGACTCTGCCGCGGCAACGAAAAGCCTTGACGTTTCTCCACATACCTCACAATAGAGTGGCGCAGCGGAAGCGTGCTGGGCCCATAACCTGTTGTTGGGATACTGCCAGGGAGACAAAGGCCATCTTGGTTCCACGTCGCCTCCGGACGATCCATCGATCTCCCGTAGATACAGTATCAGTCAATTAACGACACGAAGCCTCAGAAATAGCTTGCCACATTCCAGAGCTCATGCACGCTCTATCAGCAGAGTTCGCACAACGAAAGGTGCACTCAGGAGAGCATTATTTACAACTTTATTCAGCATTGATCAGAACAAAGAAAAACATGACTGCCTGCTTCGATGTTCAGACACAGAGAGAAAACGAAAGCATATACAAAACAGTAACTTCCTGTGAACAGGAAATACGTAGGCTGTGACTCACAACAGCCTGTCCCCTTTTAAGGTGGAACGGAAATATCCTAACAGCCCTCACTACTTAAGCCACTTGAGCCTCTAGTGACACATGAATCAGTGAGTACCCCCAGACTACGAACATGCTCCTTTTAAGGGAGTGTCCAGAACAGGCAAATAGCCAGTTTCCTGGATGCACAAACTACCTACCAGCAGTGCCTTCATCTTGCCAGGATACGATTTCAGTATATTGGCCATGTTCTATCTCCACTGTTTGAAACAGTAGGCTTCTGAATACCAGTTGCTAGGAATCACAAGCAGGGAGATTATAGTTGCACTTAGGCCCTGCTGGTGGGCTTCCCATAGGCATCTGGTTGGCCACTGTAGGGACAGGATACTGGACTAGGTAGGCCTTTGGCCAGAACCAGCAGGGCTCTTCTTATCTTACATATTATTTGCAAGCCCAAGCGGAGTGCAGGTTTTTGTGACAGAGGAGAGACTATTGAAATCTCTCAGCTACATCAGTGAACTACCGTATTTTTCGCTCTATAACACGCACCTGACCATAACATGCACATCGTTTTTAGAGGAGGAAAATAAGGGAAAAAACATTCTGAATGAAACAGTGGATGTATCATTTTTGTGCTTCATGCTGTGGCCACAGACATGTGATCTGATGGTGAGTTTGGGGTAGCCCAATTCAAAAATCCTGAGAATCCCTGTGGATCCATGCTTTTTAACCATTGCAGCCCCAGGCAACAGTGGGCGCGTGATTTTTGGGGGGCAGGCTGTAGCGATGGACATGCTATGTGCTCTGATGGTGAATTTGGGGTGACCCAATGCAAAGATCCTGAGAATCCCTGTGGATCCATGCTTTTTAACCACGTTTTTGCACCATTGCAGCCCCAGGCAACAGTGGGTGCGTGATTTTTTTGGTGCAGGCTGTAGCTATGGACATGCTATGTGATCTGATGGTGAATTTGGGGTGACCCAATGCAAAGATCCTGAGGATCCATGTGGATCCATGCTTTTTAACCACATTTTTGCACCATTGCAGCCCCAGGCAACAGTGGGCGCGTGATTTTGGGGGGGCAGGCTGTAGCCATGGACATGCTATGTGCTCTGATGGTGAATTTGGGCTGACCCAATGCAAAGATCCTGAGGATCCATGTGGATCCATGCTTTGTAACCACATTTTAAGTGGGGAGGGAAGGAAAAACACAGAAGGGACAAGGAGCACGAGAGGGGTGTGCAGAGAAGCAGCTGGCTAAGAATGCAGGAGAGGGATATAACGGGAGGGAGGAAAGGAAGGCAAAAGTTCCCCCCACCCACCCACCCACCCAAGCCAGCCAGCTCTCTCTCTCTCTCTCTCTCTCTCTCTCTCTCTCTCTCTCTCTCTCCCCCACCTGCATGTTTTCCGGCTGGAGCACGGAGAGGAATTAGAAGGCACGACGCTCTGCTTTCCCCTCTTCTTGCCTGGAGGGGAGGGGCTTTCCCTGCTCTTTGTTCCGTTTGAGCAAACACAGCAACGAAACAGAGGAGGGTGGGCAGTAAGACCCTGAGGCGGAATGCAGGAAAGTAGCCGCTTCCTCTTTTCAGGTTTCCCTTCTCCGAGACGCGCGATCTGATTTTTGCCTCCACTCGCGCCAGTCGGCTCCAGGGACCACACATTCGCTCAATAACACGCACAGACATTTCCCCTTCCTTTTAAGGAGAAAAAATCTGCGTGTTATAGAGAGAAAAATACGGTACAGGCACTTATTTTACTCTTCTTCAGTACAGAAGCTATGAACTTCAAAAGTCAAAGTGCTTGAATGAAATACATTGGATGAATCTTGAACAGGTCAAGACTACTGGTCATTCCAGAATATATAGAACACTTTTCACTTTTCTTCCACTAGCATTGGTCCAGCATGTTTACTGCTTGTGGACTTCTCATAAGCATTTAGTTTTATTTATTTTATATTTTATTTATATAATTTATATCCTGAACCCATCATATGTGATCTTGGGCCCACAACAATAAACAGTCAAGTATCTTTGGGTTATATAATGGCTCATTCAGAAGGCCTGAAGCAGGGGAGAGTCTTCAGCTGGTGCAAAAATAATAATAACTAAAGTTGGTACCTGGCAATGCTTGGTGGGCAGGTTGCTGGTCAGTGTGAGGACAGGTTGCTGGGCTAGATGGTCTGTGCTGGCAAGACTCCTATGCATTAGAAGGAAGTGTACAATTCATAGCTGCAGAGAGAGGGCTTGACTTATTGGTATTTGCCACTTCTGAAAAAGGGCTACATGAAGATTCCAGTGATTAGAATAGGAGAGTTTTTTTTGGGAAATATCATTTTCTCAATGAGAATATAAAGTTCTTTGGGTGTTGGGAAGATACAATACTGGAAAGACATTTAAATCCCCTGAAATGTGCAAAACAAGTGAGCGAAATAGTGATAGCCTCAATAGACCCTATGTATGATTTGCTCTATTGGATAGCTGCAGTCCAGGGAGCTTCTGCAGTGAATCCAATTAATCCTCATGGCCTAAACACACACGCACGGTTTTCAGTGACTCAGATTTTTAAAAGCATACTTATTTAATAAAACCAGAAAATGAAAAACACTATTTAATTAGGTCTTAGATCTGCTCATGGGAAGATTTTGTTTCTAGTGGGAGCAAACCCCTTAATCCAGAAGTACTCTATATCTGTGCTGGCGAGAATGGCCTTGAGATACCTTCATTGAATGCAGAGAAGGAAAGAAATCAACAAAGGCAGTGGGGCTGCTCTAATCTGACCCAGCCTTTTAATAATGCTCACCCGCCTACGAGAATATCAACTACTCAAGGGACCATTCAACCAACTGCCTTTTTAATAAGACTGCTAGTCCAAAAATAATCTTAATCAATTAAGTATCTCCAGCACTGCTACAAGGTCATTCCTAATGCAAAACTTACAAGGAAAACTAATAGTTATGCTTGATTTGATCTCTGTGCTGTATTCCTCTGTTCACAGGAAGAATTCTGGATAGAGTTTCCCTTTCTTTGGGTTAAAAAGCTTTCAGAATATCATCATCTGTGTTGCTTTTTTCAAATAGGGATGTGCAGTTTAATTTATGCTTACAAGCAACTGCAGCGTCAGTTTTGTCCAAAGACTGCAGAAAGAGATTTGTTCTCAAAAACTCCATACATTTTCATTCAAAAGGGACTGATTAATTTACCACTGTTTCAAGCTAGATGATTTGAAAACTGTTAATGAATTCTTACAAAGCAACCTTATGTGCAGTGACTAGAAAATAAGGACCATTGAAATCATCTTAAATAGCCTACATAACTCAGTTATCTAAAATCTAGATGTGCACAATATTAATACATCCAGTACTGCTGTATAGGACAGAATCTTGGGTAACAATGAAAAAATGAGAAACACACATTGATGATATCTGAAAACAAAATTATCAGGAAAATCTTTGGTCATATCAGGAAAATGAAACCTGCAGATGAAGGATTAAAGAAGAAATAAGAAGTCTCTATGACAAGCCAAGCATAGTGGGGGAGATTAAGGCAAATTTATTTCAGTAGCTCGGGCGCATCCGAGATACGGATAAGCAGAGAGCAGTGACAAAACAACTTTTGTAGTAACACCATGCCTTATTATTATTTATTAAATTTGTAAGCTGCCCTTCATCTGAAGATGACAGGGTGGTCCATAACATAAAAATACAAAATGAGAACACAAAATACAGAATAAAACAAACCACTAACCTCTTTCCCACAAACACAGAGAAAAGCCAAAGGCCTGGTTATAGATGTTTTTGCCTGTTGCTTAAAGATCTCTAATGAAGGTGCCAGGTGAGTCTCCCCAGGGAGAGCATTCCACAAGTTGGGAACCACCACAAAAAAGGCCCATTCTCGTGTTGTCACCCTCCAGACCTTATGAAGCAGTTCATATGGGAAGAGGCAGTCCTTGAGGTACTGTGGTCCTGAGTCATTTAAGCCTTTATAGGTCAAAACTGACACCTGGAATTGGGCCCAAAAACTAATGGGCAGCTAGTCAGTCAGGCCAGGATTGATGTTATATGCTCAGACTGTCTTGCTCTGGTGACCTTACTTCATTTTAACTTTTGCAGGATATTCCTGAACATTCCAATTTGGGGGCAATATGAGGGTGGGGGTAATGTTTCAGCAGGGAGGTAGCTTTGTTGCTGTGTAGAAAGTCAGCCATGCTGCTTCCTTCTCACCACCTACAGTGGTACCTTGGGTTACAAACGCTTCGGGTTACAAACTCCGCTAAGCAGGAAGTGGTTCCTCCAGGTTAAGAACTTTGCCCCAGGATAAGAATGGAAATCGTGCGCCAGCGGCGCAGCGGCAGCAGGAGGCCCCATTAGTGAAAGCACGCCTCAGGTTAAGAACCGTTTCAGGTTAAGAATTGACCTCTGGAATGAACTAAGTTCTTAACTTGAGGTTCCACTGTACAGTGGTACCTCTGGATATGAACGGGATCTGTTCCGGAGCCCCGTTTGCATCCAGAAGCGAATGCGGGTCGCCACTTCTGCGCATGTGCGAGCGGCGAAACCCGGAAATAACGCGTTACTTCTGGGTCGCCGCGGAGCGCAACCTGAAAGTGCTCAACCGGAAGCAACTTCAACCCGAGATATGACTGTATTTTTCTTAAGACAGGCCTGTATTCCAGTGCAGCAGAAAAGAATAGGATCGGCATACGTTCCTGTCTGGGCAGAAATCACTAAAATGTATGGGAAAATCCAGACGTATGGCAGCCTATATTGGCAGTGCCATTTTTGCCGACTCTCTCTAAAAACTGCTCAAAAACGGCTTTTTGTGATTTTGGGCAGAACTAAAAAAGCTCAACAACTTTTCTGTCCGTATTTTCACTGTTTGAAATATGGCAGCCCTAGAAAAGAAGCCACCAGCAAGGACTCATCAGTGAGCTGAAACTGACTTGTTTCACAGGGAGTCTGAAGAAGCCTTTTGTTAATGTCACCTTGGCAGAGAGTTGAGCTAAAGTATCAAGGCAAAATCAGAAGTCTGACTGCCAGGAGTAAAAGTGTCAAGGGGTTTCTCTGAACTTTGTCGCGAGAAGAATAGGTGCAAGCTTAGAGTCCATGCTGGGTAATTGCCTATCCGACCGTAGTTTGTTAAAGAGGACCAGCTTTCTAGTGACAAATATAGGGCACTGACAGGGGCTAGCTCTTCCTTTTTACGCAACTGCAAAATGACGAAGCTTGTAAAAAGAATATTAAAGTGTAAACAGGGGAAACGAGAGGGGAGAGCAAAGCAAGGGGGATAAAACAGGATGGCTGTGTAGCTGTCCAAACCCACCCACACAGCATCAAGCAGCAGCAGCAGCAGCAGCAGCAGCAACTTTGCTCTGTTTTAGGCATGCTGTAAAGAACCATCTGGGAGTCTCTGGAATGGTTAACACCTGTCATGTTACTACAGCCAATAACAAAACAGTCAGTTTGTGAGCGCCTTGATAAAAATGGATCATCAAAAAGAAGGCTAGATGGATTTGTCTGGAGAGAAAACACACACATATCATGGTGAGCTAATGCTGTTTGTTTCTAATAAAGTGGTGGTTTTTCTAGCCAGTGCAATTACTATGCCATGATCATGTTAAGATATTTGGTATATTTCCCACCATATCTTCTCATAAGCAATTAGGAAAATATGGATTGTAAGTGTCTGCTAGGGAGGTCGTTCCCTCCTCCAGATCCAGATCCCCTGGATTCCCAAGGGCTCTCCACTGCTATTTCACCAGATCTACCAGAAATAGTAGACCCTACTTCCGGGTTAGCGCCTCCGGCAATGGCGGATTTCCTCTGATTGGGAGGAATCCGCTCCGTGGAAATCAGGGTCTGGACCGCCACGGCGAGGCGGAGACCCACTAAAAACCACAGGCGGGAGAAGCCTGGGGACGTGGGATTCGGCTGTCACCTTTTGCGCCTCCCCTACTCGCGGGGAAACCCGGTTTCGGGGATCCGGAGCGACGTGGGGCGAGCGGCACGGTGCTTCGAATCGACTGCTTCTTTCACGGAGTGAAGCCGCATTGCTGTTGCCGGAGAGCGCTGACTTTTTCCTGTGGACAGTTGGACTTTAAACAACTACCCGTGAGTAGAACGGAAATTTGGCTCTTTAAACATCTTAATTTGGCACCGAAATGGGAAGGTTTCAAACAGGAAGTCCGCCTTCCTCTTTTGTAAATAGATTGAAGCAAAGGCGCTGCAAGCTAAAGTCTTGGAAAGCCTCTTCTAAAGGATTAAATTTCCATCGGTTAAAATTACTAAACCCCCCTTGGAAGCAGGAGAAGAGGGGGGAAATTTTAGATTGCCTAAGCCTGCAGGAGAGAGAGTGAAGAAAGATAAATTACCACCGTTTTGAACCTGGGAACGGGCTGCCAGTAAGATCGACGTTTTGGGAAAGTTCATTGACTGTGAATAAAACGTATGTTGACAGACAGTTAAATAAGAGAAATATATTGTTTCCATTGTTTCCTTTTGCACTTAAAAAGGAGCAAAAGTAGCTGAAAATTGAAACTAATTTTGTTGCTGGATCTGCGTTTAAAAGGACGGATACAAATCGAAATTGTTTCCTCTAGAGGGAGCTTTTGAAACTGTTGCAGGAGTGGAGCTGGGGAATTTTCCAGCTGCAGAGATTAAAGACAGTGAGAATCAGAGATTGACCTTGGACAAGAATGTCGACAGAAGAAGCCTTAGTGATTGCATTTTGCAAGATAAGTGCTTTATTGGAACAGCTTCATGAGAAGACGGATGTGATGACTACTAAAATTGATAATTTGGGACAAAAAATGACTGATTTGGGACAAAAAGTGAATACCTATACAGAAACTACTCAGGAATCGATTCAGGAATCCACTTTGACATGGCAAGTTGTGGAGAAGACGAGGGAGAAAGCTGTTGTTGAACCTCAAGTAATACAAGTGGAGAGAGCCCCAGCTGTTCAGAGGCAATTTGATGAATATAAGCTGTTGCCTTCTACGATTGAATTTAGAGAAAGCCAGATTTGGAGGGATGGAGTCCCGCTCGGATTGGAGAAGGAAAGTTGGATAGATCCCCTTATGCAGGGATGCTCTGGCTTTTGGGATCTGGATTTGGGTCAGGGGGAGATTGGAGTTGTGGGGGCCTTTAGCTTCGGAGGGATTTTGAAACACGCTCTGAAATATCTTATGGACTTTAGTTTTGACTATGGAGAATGGGCTGACCTGTCGAGAAGGAATAAAGACATTGTTAGGTTGGAGTTTCCCCGAGATCTACTCCTCAGTGCCAAAGGAAGGAAATTAAGAACAAGATCAGCAGAAGATAAAGTTAAGTGCATGTATAAATATGAAGAAGATCTGCAGAAGGGACATGGAAAAGAGTTAAGAGCCTCGGACAGAAGATCACCAGGTTGATGGACCATATGGAATTGATAGAAAGGACTGACAGAATCCGGGACCAGGGAGAAGAGACGGTGAAAGAAGATTGGAAAAAAGTTTAAAATTTATTTAGAGAAATATTGTAAAATTTATGAGTGTTAGAAAAACGTTGGAATGAAATTACATGGCTTTAGTAGAAACGTTATAAGGAGTTAAGTTCAAATAAGTTTTAGGGTTTTAATGGTAAGATAAGGTTAAAATAAATCAAGACAATTAAATGACAGAAAACAGTGAAAGATGGAAAGGATTTGCTGAAATAATTAATAACTAGAATACAAAAAAGGGAGGTGTGAGGAGGTCGATGAAACAAGTTAATGAAAGACAAAGATATGGAAATATTGGATGTGTTTTTAATTGTTTTTGCTTTTGTTTTTGTTTTGATGTATTGTGTCTTTTGTTTTTTGTTTTTTATGTATTGTAATGTATTGATTTGTATTGTTTACTTTTTCTCTTTTTTTACTTCTTTCTGTAATCTTTAAACTTTTAATAAATATTATTTTTTTAAAAAACAGAAATAGTAGACCCTTTCTCTGGTGCTATTCATTTATTTGGAATATTTACTTTGCCCCTCACCTGGAAAAAAATCATGTAGATGCTTATGGTTGTACATCTGATCATGGCTTGGAGGAAATACAGAATTGCAGAATTCTAAAGGGGCAGGCTGTTAGATGAAGTAGAGCAGAGGTGGCTACCCTGTGGCCCTCCCATTGTGCTGGCTTGGACTGATGGGAGCTGGACTTCAACAATATCTGGAAGCCCAAAATGTAGATAGATAGTCACTCTTGAAGTATTTTCAGATAATGCAAAGCCAGAATAAATTCCACATGACTATTCACCACCCTGCTTTCTAGTAGAAGTCACCATTGACAGAATTCCCCCATCAAAGTTAAGATTCTACCACTACCTCGACATGCCTTATTTCTTGACAGTCCTCCCTAGCACTCCTCCTGTCATTCTGCATAGCATACTGCCCCTGTTGATCTTCTCTTTGACTTACTTCTTCTTGCATCAGTTCTGTGTCGTCGCTGCCCTTTTTCTCAAAACACCACACTTTCAACTTTCTCAAGTCTATTCCCTATACTCTGTATCATTCTTTCAGTTGCCTTGCCTCTGGGCTCCCTTTGTCTTTGTCCTGGGTCCTCAGCCTACCCAAGTGATTTTTGATTCCAGCAAAACTGACAGCTTTACTTTCCCTCACAGAAGTTAGACTATAGCTGGCTTAGTGTCCTTGGTTTACTATACTAGCTCAGCCAACCACAAGCCCAAAACAATATCCTGGCCCTAAATGTTCTTAACACATTGGGAAATGGAAGAGCAGAAGTCAAAATTCTCCTAAGACAAGCATAATTATATGAACAAGAGAAAAATCAATGTCGTATTAACAAAATTGGTTAGATAATTGCTCCACTTAGAAAAATCTGCATGGTTCTAGGGAACTACTGTATAGCCTAAATAAGTATGTTGCAATGCTGATATGCCCAAAAGGCAACTTGAACTAGCAGAATTTTAAACATTGCTTCCATATGACAGAAAATCATTGTTTCATTCTCTTCCATACTAGTCAGACCTTAGTACGGACTTGGGAGAAAAATCAAGAGCAGAAAAAGGGTAAAGCTTTTGAAAATAAGACTTAGTAGAAAAGGCTGATGGTGGAGCCTGGAGATGACAACCACTTTCTAATAGATGTACATTTTTTCTATAGCTGTTCAAGCAGAAATGCAACTGACAGGAAGTAATGGACTTTTGTTGAAGGAGGGAAGATTTTTAACATCACGTTCAAAACTGAGAAAAGTTAAGAACTCAATAAGAGAGGTTTGGGAATACCTCGTCCGTTGGATGTTTTTCAGTAGAGACAAAGATCAGTTAGGGGCAGTTAAAGTAGAAATGATCATACTTAAGGTAGGCATGGGTCTAAATCAGGGATGGGTAACTAAAACCAACTCATCTGCTATCTACTGAGCCATGCTCATTTATTGGTCCGCTAGAGTCAAGGATCAATCAACAACAATGAAATGACAGATCATTTCACTGTATATATCCCAGGTAGGTAGGTACATTTTAGGTGTGTCCAATTGCCATGCAATTGCCAACTCATGGGTCCTCTTGGGGCAGAGCAGAATGGAATGGAAGGTGGGGCAGAGGTTGGGAGCAGAATTCTTGTGCGAAATGGTCACTGCCTGTTTATAAATTGCTTCTTAGGTGGGGGGTCAAAGCAAAGAAGTATGCAACTTACAGATTATATGTTGTTGTTATTCCATCACCCAAATAGATTACATATTCATTTTCTGCTCCAAAATCATCTGATTCTAGGAAAGCATATCTTTATTTTTCTTTCTAGTTCTATGTCATAAAAATATATTTCCCCGTAGATAGAACCAAGGCCCTTGGGCTGCCTGTCCTCTTTAACGCATTAAGCTAAACATGGAAAGCAAACGTACCTCCAGGCGCTCTCTTAATCCTTTTAGCAGGTAGACTCTGAGTGGTCTGCAAGCAAATTTTTTAAAGGGATCAGATGTGCACTAGGTGAACATCCAGTCGTTGCATTACATACTTACCGAATTCCAAGTTGCAGGATCAGCAGTCACTACCTGTTCAGTCTGCATGGATTTTCAAATCTACTTGGTTTTTCAGAGAATCCTTTACCTACTTCCAAACAGGGGTCAATTCAAATATGCAGAAATAGCAAGTAATACAGTCCTTCCTTGACTGTTGCACATTAGGACTGCAGGTGGAAGGTGGGGGGGGGCATATGTTTAGATAAGCCCCTATGTAACTTCCTGGATCACTGCAGTGCTCTCTATATGGGGCTGGCTTTAGAAATGGCCTGGGAAGCCAGAACTGTTTCAGAACACACCTGCCAGGATGTGGTAGCAGCAAGGCAGTCGGGACTTATTACACTGATTCTATACCAACTACATGTGTTGCCAGTTTTTCTGGGCTCAGTTTTAAGAGCTGGTATTGATTTTGTTCTAGGTCAGTGGTTCCCAATTGGTGGTCTGCATAACCCACTCGGGGTCCGTGGCACATATCCGTCAACTGTCTGGGACATTCTGTTTTGGGAAGCCATGCTCTCGTGTGAGAGCATGGAACGCCAAAACATGTGGGTCACGTGACTCATGTGGGCATGCAGCCCAGAAGACGGGCTTCCCAGTTTTGCACTGGGACATGTTGGAGGGTATAGTGGCAACATTCACATAACAAAAACTACCCCAGATAGAACACTTTCAAAAGTAGGGGTTCCATGGCTTGGCTTTTGAAAAACTGGGTTCTGTAGTACTTAGCTAGTTGGGAACCACTGTCTAGGCCATTTAAGTATTGAAGGGTTATCTGGTGCAAGAACTGCTTGTACCAATATTAGTTTGCCAGAGCTCAGTATCAGAGGCTATTCTCTCTCGCCTTTGATTAGCAAAATCTGAGTGGCAGATACCAGAGATGCTGATGTGTTTTTACCTCCTCCCCCCCCCCCCCCGTTTTTAACTGTTATGACTTTTCTAAGCTGCTTTGGAGGAAATATTTTAAAGAGTAGAATATAAACAATCAAACAAATAAAATAAAGCAGCAGAAGAAAGTAGTCCCGAAGGCAAGCTTTCTGCAGTTTTATTCAGGTCAAAGCAAATGAATGGCTGGGGAAATATTTCTAGAAACCATAGGAAGAGGAGAGCCAATGGGGGACTAGAGCTTGTGAGTGTGCAGCCTACAAGCAGGTGAAAGCAGGGTGGTGTCACCAGGTCTGGTAGGGAGATTAAGCAGCTCAGCTCAGAGGACAAGGGATGCCGGGTTGAAGACTCTTGGACTAAGCAGGGCATGGAGTGTAAACTGTGTTGGGAGAAGAACCTGTTTTTCAGAGAGTGAATGAACCATATTTTGAATTTGTATATGACAGGGAATAAGGCCTTTTTAAAAAGCATTAGTATTAAAGCTGGAAGGTACTGTGAGAAATAAATGGAAGTGCTATCTCTTAAGTGAGTGGAAAGGGAGTGGTGAATAACTACTTCTGTACTAAATGGCTTGCTTGTTTGATTATTTTAAAAGCAGTGAAAGAAAATGCATATTGGGACTTGGAGAATCGTATAATACTATGCCTTGCACTTAGTTTGTGAGGCATGCTCCTGGGATGAAATTTTTTAAAAGCTCAAAACAAAGGGTAGCATAGAACAGCAGTGAATTCAGTTCTGAGTAACAGCACAGAGAGTAAGGGACTGGTGTTGGGTTTGCTGTTGTTTAACGTCTAAATTAATTATCAAAATCTATGCACTAATGAAATCCATAGATGAGATTAAATAGTGAGAAGCTGCAAGCACACACCATAGCAGGTTCACATTCCAAAGGGGCCAGGAGTACTTAGAAAACATGAACAGAACTCCACAAAATTAAGCATGATTTGCAAAAATATAGCTTATAGATGTGACCAATGCATTATGCACCAGCAATACATTAAGCACCATTCCCTTCTCTTTGAATATTTCTGACCATAGGATCTCACCCAGTAGTTCAAGCTTTTTGAAACCAGCCTTCTTAAATTCCAGAGTGCATGTCTGACTACACTCAGCTTTCCCTTGTCTCTGTATAATGAAACCCAAGAGAACAGGATCACTTTCTCAGTACTGAATGTTTGGTAATCTGATCTAGGAAGGTATCATCCAAGCCTTCACTCTGGCTTCGCAGGCAATGTAGTATCCGAAGAATGTAGTGTATCTGAAGAAGTGTGCATGCACACGAAAGCTCATACCAAGAACAAACTTAGTTGGTCACTAAGGTGCTACTGGACAATTTCTTTTTATTCTTTTTATATATTTCTACCCACAGTCACCAACAGTGTAATCTTCTTTTTTTTAAAAAAATATTTTTATTAAAGTTTTCTTGGTTTACAAAGGTATGCACAATGTCTCTTTTTTCAAGTTACATTTTCCATAGGTCAGTTTCATTTGTTGAGACATTAGGGTTACATTAGGAAGAAAAAGGGTGGAAGAGGCAGAGGGGGCCATGGGGGGTGGGGGTGGGGGTGGGAGGCGATATTTCTATTTTGCTTAATGTATGTGTATTTCTTGTATGGCTGTTGTCCAGAATAGTTGGATTTGGAGGCATTCCCACCACATGTGGAGGTATGTGCCCGTGGAGGTGCACCCTCTCCAGCATTTTGGTGAGGTTCCTGAGCGTATTAGCTTAGTTTCCTTGGTGTTAGGTACCACCCTTAGGTAAGTTTCAGAGTGAGTTCTTTTCTTTTCGTTGATATGGATTTAAAGGGGGGTTTAGGCTACATTCTGGTCCACTGAGTGGGGCTAATCTCATAGCCTATTTCGTCTTCCCATGTTTTTTTATTACGTCTAGCGTGTTCGTGGGATTTTAGAGTAGTATTTTGTATATTGCAGATACCATCCCTTTGCCATGTCCCTTTGTTGTTAGGAACCCACAGTGCATCTGAAGAAGTGTGCATGCACCTGAAAGCTCATATCAAGAACAACTTAGTTGGTCTCTAAGGTGCTACTGGACATTTTATTTTATTTTATTTTTATATTTCTACCCACAGTCAAGTCACTGTTGTTTCCCTCTCCTACAATTTTTACTCATATACTCTCAGTCTGCATTCTATCATTCAAGTCATGGATCTCTTGATAAGTGTACACATTCTTTACATATAATTTTGCTACCTCTCCTTTCCTGTATGGGCTATTCCTTTTGAATAGGGTATACCTCTCAGTTTCTACATTCCAGTCATGAGTTTCATCCCACCAGGTTTCACTAATGCCTAAAAGATCATATTTGCCAACCTGTATTAAGAGTGAAAATTCTTCTTGCTTGTTTCCTGTACTCTGTGCATTAGTGTAGAGACAAGTGAAACAATGAGTCTTTCCTCTGCACACTGCTGCCTCTGTCACCCTCAGTAGGAAATCATCTGCTGCCACCACACATCACTTTCTTCTATGGAGAGCAGCAGGAATTGTTCTGTTCACTGCCACCTCAGTGTGTTTTGGGTTTTCTACTTCTATTCTTGCTGCTCTGGCTGAGAATCGGTGTCCAGGGTGAGGGCATGGAATTGATTTTGCCATTCCAGAGACAAAACATGGCTCCTGACAGTCCTGCTTTCTTTGTGTTATGTTCCTTCAGGGGGTTGCCTCCTGTATTGGGTGATCCTGCTCTTCCCTAGGGTTCCCTGCCTTCATCTCTGCTCCAAGATAGTCTACTCTGGTCTAGTGAGAATTTCCTCATCTTGCCTGATAGCTCAGAATGTGGTTGGCAGGCCTCAAGTTGCTGTACCTTCTCTTCCAGCAAGGTAGTCAGCTTGCACTTGCTACATGTGTAGTTTTGCCCGATCTTAGGCAGGAAAACAAACATGGCACAGATGTTGCTGGTAATTGCAGCAGCTCCATTACTCTCCAGGTCTCTTGGTTCCCCACACACTGTGAGAAAGCTCCAGACTTCCCCTTCAAACTAAACAACCTTGCAAATGCCCCTGTTTACAAGTCCTGGTCATAAGAGCTTCACCTGCTGGATTTCCTCCTGTAGTGCTTGTATTAAAAATACAGCAGCCCTGTCTTGTTGCAGGTGGCGCTGTTGCCATGTTTGAAACCGCCTGTGTTTGAAGCATCTGCTGCGCCAAGATGGTGAGGCCCGTGAGGCCCAGCGCTTGAAGAGGGGGTGGGCAGGGAAGCCACAGAGATGAGTTTTGCCAGATGCTGAGAGGGGAACACGACTGCCTGAGGAGTTCCAGGCAATTTTCATCCCCCCACCTCCCCACTTTTTCTTGTTTGTATTCTTACTTGCCTTAAGACTGCCTTCTCAGCAATGCCACTGCCTCAACCTTTTCAGACAGATAGCCGGGTTAGTCTTTTGCATCAAAAACAACAAAAGAGTCTAGTAGTGCTTTTCAAAGACAAAGATATAATCTTTCATAGACCAAGTGGACTGTAGTCCATGAAAGCTTAAGCCATAATAAATGCGTTGGTCTTTAAGGTGCTACAAGACTCTTCGTTGTTTTTCACTACAACAGATGAATACTACTGCTCCTCTGGAAACTCTTCCCTGACATTATTTATGAAGCTAAACAGCCCAGGCCCCAGAACTCACTGCAGAACTCCACTTGCCACCTCTTTTCTCTTTTATGTCAATTCATTATTATCCACTGAGTGCAGTTATTTTTAGACACTTGCATACCCACTTTATGGTTGTTTCATTTAGTCCACATAATTCATCCTTGCTCAAGAGGATGCGATTTGGGGCTGGATCAATATCCTTGTTGATATCTGGGGCTGTGAGGCTGCTTAGTGAACACTAACAGGACTTTCCAATTCCTGGCTGAAGAGTGGGAGGAAATCCTTGTATGTGTGGTGCTGGTGTTGTGTATTTATGGGCTGTAGATTGCAGCCTAGATAATTTCCACCTGTATACTTAACTGACAAGAGAAGAGAACTAACAGCATTTCTAATCCCCAGGTCTGCTGGCTAGAGATGGTTTAGGATGAGACAGAGGTACCTCTCAGCCAAGGGGAGGACCACGCTCAGCGCAGAGGTCCTGCCGTGCCCATGGTTGTAGATCTGCCAGTGGCGTTTTGGCTAGTGGAAGCCATTATTAGCCCCCAATATTTGGTTTCATGGGGACAGATGGAAGTGGGACACAGTCAGCCTGGGATCCACTGGATCTAAAGCCCCAGTGCTCTCCTAAGAGGCACAGGATCAGTCCCATTACTTAGGCCAGCCAGCTGAGTCATTTCCCTTGCCATTAATTTCAATGGGAAGTTGTTGGTTTTAAAACAAAACAGGAAATATATTGTACAAACACACACACACACACACACACACACACACGTCCTGTCCTGATCAGTGCAATCGTTCAGGGCTTTGGAAGTGGTGGATCATCCACTACTTCATCACCCTTTGCCCATCAGTTTGCCATAATTTCTTCTGTAACATCACTACACTTGCTATGAGGAGTTGGCTTTGTTTTTCGCTAAACGATTCTACCAGTATTTGCCTCATTTTGAATCCCTAGTTCTATCTTCTTTAGCCCTTTTAAAAAACCAACCCTGTACAGTGGAACCTTGGTTGACGAACGTAATCCATTCTGGAAGACCATTTGACTTCCAAAACATTCAACAGCCGAGGTGCAATTGCCGGTCGGCAAATTCCATTGAGAAAAATGGAGAAGAACGCCTCAGAAGCCATTCGACTTCCAAGGCGCGTTCAAAAACGGAAGCATTCACTTCTGGGTTGTTGGCATTCGATAGCCGAAACGTTCGACTTCTGAAGTGTTCAACAACCGAGGTTCCACTGTAGTAGGCTTTGTGAATCATATCAATTCTCTGAATTCAAATTTGTGTAGAATGTCCCTTTCATATTGCCCAAATATTATTTTACATGCTCTTTTCTGCTACTAACTTCATGTTTCTCTTCAATTTTTGTTTCTATTAATATCATTAGTTGTTTCAGTACTTCACCTTTTTTAAAATAGATGTTGCACTCTGTTGTATACTCTGTTGGTATCTTTTTCTGAGGTAAACAACACACTTGAGATGCCTTTCTTCGTTTGCAACATAAAAATATCTGTCTCTGGCTGGTTGCAACTCATTGTGTACCTTTCTTTTTCTGACTTTTGTCCAGCCTTACACTCCTGTGCTGGATCAGTATTCTTGACCTTAGCAATCTGTCTCTCCTCCTTTTGGTCAGTTTCCATTTTAGTCTCTTCAGTCATTAAAAAGATTCCTGCGTCGCCGTTATGTGTCATGTTCAATTTCTCCTGTTCTTTCTCTGCTTGGATATGGCTTGCAATTGTGCTTCCATTGTTGCATCCTTTAAATCTTAACTGTCCCTGACAAATGCTCATACTGTTGACTTTTAAAAATGTACTTAGTTGTCAGTTCAGGGAGGCCATAGCATGATAGCCATTTTGATGGATGTGCCATCCCCCCTTCCTTCAGAGGGAAATAAAAGAAGTTATCAGTCTAAAGTATGATACATAGGAGGGTGACGTCTCATAGTGAACAGCATTAGATTGTGGAGTTCTCCCCCCCCCTTATTAACTAAGTGCCCCTTGCCTTTGGGGAATCAACTTTGCTGGATGATACCTTTCCAGCTGTACTAAGAAAGCACCTTGCCCTGTTAGATGTCCCTGCTGGAAGATCTCATCAAGTTTTTCTTTTGCATTTTCACTCTTTATAACTTCCTGAATGTAAAAGCAAACAACTTCTTGTTAAAATCCTATGCAGCTGGTACTCTGCATGAGAGTGACTGACATGAGGTCTATTGTCCTTTGCTGCTAATCTGTTTACACGTTTGCCTGCATCCCTCGTTGCTCATTATACTTACCACACAGCTCCTTTAATAGCTACAGAATACTCTTTTATTTGTGTCTGAAAGTCACATTTCTCACCAGTCGAGGAGTCTGCCTTTGTGCCAGCTTTTCCTTTTCTTTTTTCCCCCTTCCCTGGGCTTGGAGATTTGGATGAAGGTTGAGGCAGGAGGGATGGGGGAAGGGTGGCAAATGGTAGCATCTTCTGTAGTTTATGTATTTACCATATTTCTTCTCTTGCAGCAGGAGTCCAAGGAGGAACATGGTCTGCAGAAGAAAAGAACAAAGCAGCAGCTGGATAGACTGAAGTTTGCCGCAAAAAGGAAAATAGCACGTAGGTCTCATCTGCGCAGGGGAATGTGGGAGCTGGAGAATGAGCAGTACACTGGTTTTTTTGTATGGAGTTTCTTACATATGCCTTTGCACAACACATACGCCAGGGCCTACCAAGTCAAAAGTAGCCGCTTTGTATGAGGTCTGACATTGTATGCGGATAAACAATGTCACCACAGATGCATATAGATATGATACAGCTAAGTGTCATTGTGCATATCTATTGGCATAAAGGAGAAGAGCCTTGTAAGGTTGCCAAGGTTGTCACTGTTTATGCAAAGTACGACATTACTATCCATTTCCTCTATGAAGACAATGGAACAAGGGCTATGTTATATGGCAGCTGTGAGATGAGAAACAGGATAAGAAGACCTTGAAGCTAAGCTCTATCCAGAGACAACTGTAGTTGGTGTGTAGAGTTACAGTGAGTGTCTCACGGACAGAATATTCTTGCTTGTAGCTTGATTGGTTATTAGGGCAAGAGTACATGCGGTTTATTCAGTAATTAGCCTTCTGGGTGACTCTGTAAGAAGAGTTTGGATTTGATATCCTGCTTTATCACTACCCTAAGGAGTCTCAAAGCGGCTAACATTGTCCTTTCCCTTCTTCCCCCACAACAAACACTCTGTGAGGTGAGTGGGGCTGAGAGACTTCAGAGAAGTGTGACTGGCCCAAGGTCACCCAGCAGCTGCATGTGGAGGAGCGGAGACGCGAACCCGGTTCACCAGATTACAAGACTACCGCTCTTAACCACTACACCACACTGGCTACACTACACGCTCTTAACCACTACACCACACTGGCTGTAACTTACTTTATTGGTGAAATGAAATTCTTTGCTGTGATTCCAGGATCTTGTTCTTCTAGAAACATGCTGTTTCACAGAGGTAGTCTTGGTTAGATCTCCTCAGCTGAGCCCATTGCTGTAAGTTTGCAGCAGCAGTTTATAAGTATGCTCCAACTCACAAGATTTATTGTGAGCGGTGCTGGTTTTACAAGGAGCGTCTGATTTGGAAATATAATGGAATACATTTCTGAATGGACCCCAAGCAGTGGTTGTAACCTGATAAACTCCAAATGGAGGAGATGGGAAGTAGGTTGCAAATAGCCCTCTCTGCAAATCCCTTTGTAGGAAGAAAGAAGTGCATATTCAGTACTCCAAACAAGCTAAAGGCCCACAGATGTGAGCAAGAAGGCTTGAAATCCTCTGTGTGTACAGAATACCTAGGAGAGAGATTAACGTGAAGCCATCCATGTTTCGTGTTGAAACTGTAATGTGTAGAATCCATTTGCCGCTGGCAGCACAAGGCTAGATCCTCAGTCCAGCATCCAGCAGAATGTGGTCTTAGAACTGCGTTTGATAATTGGCATGAGCAAAGGTAGTGAGTCTCCTCATCAGTTCGCTCCTTTGGATGCAGGTCTCATACCTACTACATTAGAGCAGTCAATTAGCAATAATTAATTAGGCACATCCACTTACATGTCTGCTCTTTTATTTATTAGAACTATAATTAGCCTTTTAGTGTTTATTTTTAGGCAAATTAAGGTTCATTTCTTTGAAATATAAACCACTGTCAGTGTTTTAAAGGGTTGCTTGGGTTTTATGACAAATTGGCCTCTTGGAGATGAGGCTGCCTAGGGAGGGTGGGATTGTTTGGCCCCTCCTATCTAGGCCAATTGAGACTTATTCAAGCAATTAATAACTGTGTATAGTGGTAGTGATGTTTTTATTCAAGAAAAGGCTGTTTTCCTCCCAATGCAAACAGCAATCACTGGGGGCAGGGGCTGGAACTGGGGTATGGGCAAAAGGTTAAAGTCCCCCTCCCTGCAGTTGGCATTTCCCCATGACCACTATTTACTTAAAACAAACATTCACCCAACTACTAATCCGTGAATAATGTCACGTCTGGTTTCATCCTATGTGGAGAAATAAGGCCCGCATGTGCTGCCAATTTCCAAAGCTGGAACATTTCTCATATTGTTAGTGTTTAAGGCACATTGTTCTTTTCTGACTTTGTAATTTTTAATCATTTTTAACATTGAGCTATAATTCAAATACACCCGTGACGTTATATTCTCAACAAGCTAAGATTAAAATATACAAACCTACATAAATCCTTTTCTTTGGAATGTTTCTGATGTGTGTCTTCTAGAACAGTAAACCTCTTTTCACTGTACATTAATTTCACTATGATTGTGAGTGTAATACAGCCAACATTTTTGGGGGTGGGGGTGGGGAATCTGTTAGCAAGAGAACTCGGAACTGGTGGTGCTTTGCATCTAATTCGTTTTCAAACGTCCAACTGAAACATGAATTGTGTAGTAAATTGGCATATTAGCATGTAAAAAGGCTCAGAACTAGTTTAATTTGTTTAAGGCTGTAATGTCTTTAAAAACAGTGTATGTACACCCCCTCCTCATGTTTTCTTGGTGGGATTGATCATATGACACTGACATTTCTACCTATCAATGGAACTAGGAGTGTAGTGGGAGCCTAGCTTTGGAACAATGAAACTATGCTGACTTTAGCACACAAACAAAAAACCCCTCAAGATTTATAATGGAGCTATTCAGAATTCGTGGGCACATATGTGCAAGCACATAATTTGTGTCCGAAAGGGCATGCAAATGGTTTTCTGTCTGCTAGACGTTGGTTGTATAGACTACCTGCCAAACCATTCAGACAGTGCTTGCTTCTGAGAGCTCAGCTTCTATTTTTGTGTCTTGGAGCTCTTAAATAGTCTGTTTGCCCACACCAGTAGGAGGCTAACGCAATACTTAGAATTTCTAATCATCATAAATTATGACCAATGTAATCAACATCAAGCGCACACAAATTGTGAGCGTTTGCAGACAGCGTTTAGAAATGATCAGATGTTAAGCAGAATAATACATGATAGCCAGAGATACGCAGCATGGCTTTGACAGAACAGATGCCCTGCTTCTCTCAGGGAGATGGCTTGCTCCTTTCACTGTCGTGCAAGTTGGATGTATTTCATGGTGGGTGGGGGGCAAAGATTTATCCTTTTCAATGCACCCGTGAATTTGGAAAGTGGAATAAATGTTGTTTATTTTCTCTCTCTGATATGCCAGAAGGATTCTTGTCTAGAGTTCTTCCGTGTTCCATTTTACTATGCCCTTTTTTTCACTCCCTGGCAGCGTGATACACCATATTGCTTCTTAGATGGAATTTCATTTGCATTGTGTTTTATAGTTGTTGACAGTCTGGTTATGCAGTCATTGGTTGTTTTTTTTTTTTAAGTGAAAGATTGAGAACAGGTAACTGATGATTGTGATCCTATGTCCATTAATTTCTGCTTAGATCCCTTGCAATCAGATAATGCAGTTTTGCTGCCAGTATCTTATTATATGAATTCCAGTTATTATAAAATATTCTGCTGGTTCTTGAGGATGTCCAGGCCCCTGTACTGTATATGTACAAGAATACACATTCCAGTGGTAAAGCTATAATATGGCTGCTCAAAGCACTGTTGCTTTTAAGAAGGGGGGGGGGGGGAATAACTCAGCAGCTTCTTTCTGCATACAGCTATTAAAGGCACAAGAACCCTGTTTTCTTAGTGCCAAACTTAAACCAAAGCCTACGCTGTCATCCTGTAGACCCATACCTGGGAATAAGCCCCATTAATCCCAAAGAGACTTACTTTTCAGTAGACATGTATAGCATTGTACTGAAAGTTAACATAATGAGTGTCTGGCTTTAGGCCCTGCACAGCAGGAGACACACCTAAGCATACTGTATTTGAAAAATTTGTACGTTTTGCATTTGCTATTCAGGAAAGGGATTCTTTAACAACCAGTTGCACTTACTGTGTAGTAGTATTTGCAGATCATCACCTGATCTCATATGAACCCACCACAGGTGCATCCTGGTTACCAGGAAAAAGGGAAGGGCCAACTCTGGAAATCTCAAGGACTACTATAGAATAAGACAGAAGCAGGAAAGTGCACTAAAGAACCCCAGATATTCCTCCTGCCTGGTGTCCAAACAACTTGCATATCAATCGCAGCTCTGACATCACTCATAGGCTAAACCCACAGACAGCTGGGAGCAGCCAGGCTGGCTCACTTCACAGAAATTGCTTAGAAGGATACCTGCATATTTTGCTTCATAGGTTTCTTTCTAGGAGGGCTAGAGATTTTCTTAAGAAAATAATAATAAATAAACTTAGGCTATTGTGCCCTGATACTATACCCATGGTGGGGCATTGCCCCCACCCCCCTGTCTTAAACTCAGCTGTAGGAAAGCTAATGCCCATTAAGCAGGGCAAAATGAAACTGCATTGTGTCACATAGTTGCTTATTCATAGTTGTGATCATATCCAAGGGGTGTTGCAAAGTCCATGTTTCAGTTTAGACCTGCTGCTTTTCTCTTGGAAAGAGGGAGTGATGAGGTTCAGTAATCTACAAATGAGCTTTCCTCTGGAGGCATTTCTCATGTGTTGAGAAGATGCTCCTGAGGAGGCTGTGATGGCGTCCTAATTGCTTTGGTGTCCAAACACTTTACAGTAAAGGAATCTGAGGTATTCACCGTGTCTGGAAGGTGATCTGTTTCTTCAAAGCTCTTCTCTTTAGTTTCTTCTATGGTGTTTTGTGCTCAGGTGCACTTGTTGGGTTAAGAGTTGTTATGTGTGAGAGAGGATTTCTCAGAAAGTGCTGCTCAGAATCAACCTACAATGGTTTGACTGAAGAGCATTTCAATGTGCTCTTCAAATTCTCAGAAAGCAGGGGAGTTGCTGGAGTTTCTTTTTCATTCTGGTTTTCAGGCTTGGATATTTTTAGCTAAGTGAAAGTGGTGGGTCAGAAATCTAAAAAAACACACACCCTGGTGTTTTCCAGAACAGCTTTGTTTTTTTGTTTTCGCAACGCTTGTGATTTTTAGTATGTCCCAGAAAATCATTTAGGGAATAACTTTGTATAGGTAGGGAGAGAGTGGTCTCATCTCGGGTAGGAAAGCGTGCAGATCTGAAGATCATTCTCTGCCTTTTCCAGGTTGTTCTTCTAATTTTATTTTTTTAATTTTTTGCACCAGTCCAGGCGAATGTGGCTCATGACCTTTGCCCGTTTACATTTCAGGAGGCTTGGCAGTATACACCACAGAGCACTATGACTTTTAAAGTTAATAATAATGTTGAGTGGAAAGGAACTAACTTCACTGTGCTCTACCAGCAGACTGTGCCTTTTAGAAAAAGTCTGTTCATGCACAGTTCAGTGTTCAAAGTCTACCGCTTTTCCTTTGTGCCCTTTGATGATAGTATTGCATGTGGAAGTACAAAACAGGGTCGCTGCCAGATGATTATGTGATAAAATATTTCATTGTGATGAATTCACCAAAGAGTCAAAGCTGAGATCACTATGGGAACCTTAACTAAATGCCCTGACTTGGTTCAGTGATTTGATATTGCACAAAATGCATTACTCTGCATTTAGCACTGTCTGTTCCAGTTTTGAAGGCACACAGCAAGGTAAGCTGAGATGTAACAGCTTTGATCCAATTTAGTTGGCCTTTTTTCCCTGTGAAGGTGAAAGTCCCCAGGCACCTTCTTCAGGGCATAAGGAATGAGAGCCTGCTGCATTGTATTGTGTTACGCTTTTCTTTTTCACTTTTTTCAGAGATGACGGAAGATGAACAGTTTGCCCTGGCTCTGAAAATGAGCGAGCAAGAAGCCAGGCAGTTGAACTCGCAAGAGGAGGAAGAGGAAGAGCTTCTGAGAAAGGCCATTGCTGAGAGCCTTGGTGTAAGTGAAGCAGAAATACTTGGGCTACAGAATTGCCTGTTCACATTTTTCCCTGCCCTGTACTCCCCCTCTGCAGTTCAAATGAGGTGTTTGTTATGGGACAGGCTTCCATCTGGAATTCTAGCCAGTCTTCTGTAAGGCATAAATGCATCTGACAAGGTGAGCTCACAATACATTTGTTAATCTTCACCATGTTAACAGCCCCAAATACGGCTAATGAATGATTTCACCTTTAGCTATCATTTTGTAGATTAACATGGAAGTGTCCATTTATATATTTTACTCTGTGGAGCAGCAGTCAGTTTGATTTAATAATTAGGAACGTACATTTTCGAAGGCAAATCACTTGTGTGCATTTTTCACCCTCCTTTCTAGAGCTGCCAGCCTTCTGAGTCTTCTGCTGCAGCTGCTGTGCCCCATCCTTCCAAGGCACTAGTGTCTTCAGCACCAAGCTACCCAGCTGGGCAAGAGGATCCTGAGCTCCTTGCAGCTCTACTGCCTTGCCCTGAGTCTCCTTGCTCCGAGGACAGCTCCCTCTCACACAGTGACAAAACTGATAAGAATGGACAGACAGATGTCGCCAAGAGGCCCCTAGTAGTACTGACGAGGTTAAGCCAAGCAACAGTTGAGAGCTCACTAGTCTCTAGCATAATTGTATCTCCAGGGAAGAGCCAACCTTCTGCAAGGTCAAATGAAAACCCTTCCCCGTCAGCAAGGAGCAGTTCCAGCGATACACCACCCAGTCTAGAAGAAGGGACGTCAGTTGCCTTAAGTCCCACCTTTCCCCAAAGGCCTCGGGGCACTTTGTCACTGGCACCTCAGAGACTTTTTGCAGGAAGGTTTAGTCCTCCAAAGCCAAGAGGCAAGGAAACTGAAAAGCATTCCCAAAATTACATGGAAGGAGATTCCCTTCCTGGTTGCTCAGAAGCTCCGGAGAAAGTGGCCCTGGAGCACAGCATGTTGGACTACTCCAGCAGACCAGGGTCTGAGCTTGGACATCGGTTGGATCCCATCAAGAAGGCATGTCTTTCTCCTGGGCTGGTGGAAAGGACTGAATTGCCCAGAAACGCTCCTCCACTGTGCACACTTCATAGGGGTGACGAGGAGTGCCAAGAAGGCGAAGAGAGAGACATGGTGCACTATTACTGGGGTGTTCCCTTCTGCCCTAAAGGTGTGGATCCCAACAAATATACCCAAGTCATCCTGTGTCAGCTTGAGGTTTACCAGAAAAGCCTGAAACAGGCTCAGCGACAGCTTCTACACAAGAAACCATTTGGGGAGCCCATTGTCCCCAATTTGTGTCCCTTGAGGCGAAGTGACCGTGGCAAAGCAGCAAAGGAAGCATCTAAGAGAGATGAAGGTACAGATGAGCAGGAAGGAGAAGAAATGGATGAGAAAAAGGAGCCTGAGAGCATAGCCTGGCTTCTGTCCCCAATAAATGGAGAGCAGAACATGGCAGGGGGAAGAAACCCTGAGCGTGATGATGAGCCAGCAAGCAGCTCATTTCAGGTAAATTTGCTGCGCTTTCTTTGTCGGTCTGGTGAATTCTGAATGAAGGAGGGGGAGTGGCTAGTTATCTTTGCTTGATGTTGTGATCTATACAACAGACTAGACCCCAAAGAATGTTGGTGCGTATTTAGGGGTACATTGGTTCACTACGACTTACCACACTTCTAAGGTCAAAGAGATTTGGTGAACTTTGCAGCTTTTTAAAAGAATAGTGGACAACTCAGAAATTTATAGGATCTAGCATTATAGTGAATTGAATCTCTAGTAGGTGGCTGCTCAAGCAAGGGTGGAGAAACTTTTCAGCCCCCAGCTAACCTTGTGGCTTAACCTTCTGGGGGCCACATGCCAGGTGTGTGCAGGGCCAAAGCAAAAAGTGGGTATACACACACTCCTTTACATGAACACAAACACTTCCAGGCGTTCTCCGTAGCTTCAGTCTCCAGGAACTTGCCCTCTCCTCCCAGAGTGGCAATCAGACTTGAAAAAAAGCATTGGAGTTAATGGAAGTCATTTTTTCAAGTCTAATTGTCACTTGGGGAATATTGGGGGCATGGGGCATGTTGCAGTCAGATGAGGAGGACTCATGGGCTGCGTCTGAGCCAGTGGGCTTGAGGTTCCCCATCACTGAGATAGCTTGTTTCTGCCAAGAGATTAAATAATACACTTGAAACCCAGTTTGTGCTCTCTGATTTCTAAATTGTGACAAATGTGACTTTCCTTTGCAAGATCAATCTTAGAAAGCATATACCAATGTATCTAACAGCCAAAATTTTCAGCTCTTGATGGTTATGCTAATAGCTATGAAGGCAACCGTATTGTGGCTTATACACAAAGAGTTCTAGTATAGCAAGTCATCTCCTATTGCTGGCATGAGCATTGTTGTATTTTTTTAAAAATTTGTTTGTTTTGCTTGGCCTGTTCTCTGCCTTACTAGGTAAATCCATATGCTACCAGAGATAGTAAAATGCCATGTGACCTAGTTCTAAAATACATTTTCAGCAGGAAAACATTTGCTATTTTGCACTGAGTTTTTTACATTATTTTGCTCTTTGGGAGATGTACCATTCATAAGACTATGCAGTCTCTTAGGATTTCTCTGTGCTTCTTAGCCAGTTGCACAATTTAGGTTTTAAGGGCGCCTAAGCAGCAGTGATTGATTTTAATGGGCAAGCTTTCCTATGTGTTTATCATGTCACTGAACAGAGGATGAGATGTGACAGGGAGAATGTTATAATCCTTCCTCATTGGTGTGGCATGCGCAGCCAAGCCAAACATTAACCTGTTCCTCTTGCTTTAATTGTTGTCTCTGTGTGCCATTTTTTCAAGCTGCCGGACAGCCACTAGGTGTCAGTGTTTGTTTCATTTCAAGAGCTGGAAGCAGCTTTCGGTCATTGCTGCTGTTTAAACAGATTGCTAGTCAGATGAAGTATTTATTGCTGCTGTATTTTAGGTTTGTGTCAGCCTTTTCCAACCCTCATTTTTCATAATGACTTCGCTGCTTGATCATTGTATAACTTTATCTTCGCTCTGACTGAAGCTCAACCTTGTTGTTACTATTTTCAAGTGTATTTGATTGTTTACCCTAGTGATGGAAAGATACTTAACTTGTTTTGTGATATTTATATTCTGTCTTGTAATATTGAACGCGCTGAGGAAAAACTGTCATGTCTGCATTTTCTTTCAGAAGCAAAAGTGCAGTGCAGCCTTGCTTCTGGTTTCACAGTTTTGGATCCAGAGAGGCTATATTTAAACACACCTTAAAGGTGACCTGCGAAGGAGAAAATGTTGGACTTGTGCCCTATTTTTGCTCGTTTATGATAGATGGAGATGACCGAGATGACCGAGTGGTTTTGTGTCAAAGCTGTTTTTATCTCTCTGCCTCAGTTGTTGGAAATCCAGGCCTTATTTAGCTTGGATTTTTGTGTGTGTGTGGCATGTGAAGTTCTGATGAAAATCTAGGAAAACCCCAAAGGCCTGATAGCACTGGTAGCCAAAAAAGGGAATTAATAATATAGGAAGCTGTCAAATGGGAGACTGTGATGAGCTGATACATCTAAGCACAGAAATTAGATATACCCCAGCTTCTTCAAAGCCATTCTTAGGAACACGGGGAGACTCTTTATACAGAGTCAGACCATTGGTCCGTCTAGCTCAGCATTGTCTACATCAGATGTGGGGAACCTTTGACCCTCTAGGGGCTGCTGAACTACAACTCCCAACCTTGTGCTTGCGACAGCTGGTGGGAATTGTAGTTCAACTACCTCTGGAGGACCAACGTTCCTCATTGCTGCTCTACACTATGAAGTAGCAGCTCCCCAGAATTTCTGATAAGGGTCTTTCTGAGCACTGTCTGGAGATGCCAAGAACTGAACCCAGGGCCTTCTGTACACAAAGCAGCTGGGGAAGAGTCACCACCCAGTAGTAGAGCATCTGCTCTGCTTTCAAAAAATCCCAGGTTCAGCCCCCAGCATCTCCAAGTAGAGCTGGGAGAGAACACTGTCTGAAATCTTGGAAATCTGTTGCCAGTCAGTGTGGACGATGCTGAGCTACGTGGACCACGGAGCCACAGCCTTTCTATTTTTAAGCCCTATATGAGTTCCTGGAAGAAGGCGCACCATAATGCAAGATTCAGTGTCCCTTTCGACTACATCCTCAAGGAATACAGGTGTTGAGTGCACAAGTCTTAAGCAGTCTTCCAGCAAAAACGGAGAGTAATAGATTTGACATTTAAAATGGCTCTAGGGCCGTGAGAAACAAATGGGGTTGTTGGGGCAACCTGAAAACACAATTAAAATGTAAAAAGCTCAAGTTCCAACTCATAAATATACACTAAAGCACCTTAAGGTATAGCAGAGAAGCCAAGGCAGGGCTTCAGCCGAGTATGACAATATGCTTTGCGGCAGGTGATTCTTAACACCCCTTTTCTTTCTTCCGCCATGTAATGGAACATGGAGCTGATGGCAGGTAATTCAAAGACCACTTTTCCATGTTTTAAGCCTCATTTGAGCACTACATTTTTCTCCGCCATAATTACCCACCGGCGTTCTTTGTCACTGTTTCAGCACCCTTTGTGTTGACAGTAGTGTAAGTCCTAATGTATTTAAGGTGCCAAAGTGTCTCCTTAGCTGTTGAGTCCGGGCGGCTGCTACCTCTCCCCTCCCCCCCCGCTTCTGACTTGTTGCTATTCCAGTACAGCTGAATCCGTTCTAGCCTGGGATGTTAAATCTGCATCGTGCTTTTCCTGGCGGTTTGAGCTGCTGGCAAGCCTGTTTGACTATGCCCCCTGCATCTGCCGAATTGCAAAGCTGTTAATCAAGACAGTAACTACCGTTTCCTTCAAGTCTTCCCTAGTGGTTCCTCGCTCCATCCTGCTACGGTGAAATGCTGCTAAAATGGACAGTGTGCTTGAGCTACCCCTTCAGACTCTGCTTCCCGCTGTTCTTTGGGAAACGATATATACCTCTGTTGTCTCTTTAGATGAGCGGCTTTCATGATTCATTGCCTAGAATAGATTGAAACTAGATGTTATGGCAGATGTGGGCCTCTACTGAAAACAACAACCCCATGTCTCTGTCTCTTCCTTTCTTGTTGTTCGTAAATTCTAGGGATACTGCACGCCTGATGTAACATCATTACCTTCAAGTTCCCACCACCACCACTTCATTGACCGCTTCTTGTTGTTCCCATAAATAACAAACAATCCTCAATACAATTTTGGGTAAAGTCAACACCCCAAAAGTTGGAAACAAGTGGGAGATTTATAGCAATCACGTAGCTTTGTGTATGATCACAATTTATATACATCTTATCTAGTGCAAGCCCTGGCATGCAGCGAGGTGAGGCTATCTGCTTAAGCCATTCCCATACCAGGGTGGAATACAAGACCCAGAGTTCTTTGTGTGATTACCCACACCTCCTGTGCTGTGTCTTTATGGTTGCCGCAGCATCACTTCCCAGCTTCCAGTGCTTCATTTGGGTCTAGCACGGTGCTCCAATAATATCTGGTGTATGTAGAAAGGAATACAAATCTTGGAATGTGCACCACGCAATAAACTCTGGACCCAACCCAAATCATACACCCCATATACCATACACTGGATGGGAGGGTCTTCCAACACATAAGACCAGATGTTCTCAGGACAAAATAAACATAAACATAGACCATTACAGGTTTATTGTGAGATTGCTGTAAATGCAGTCAACATATGCTTGTGTGGATGGTAGCTGGGATGTTTAGAACAATTATTTAAAGCAATGCATAGAACATTGCATTCTTGTCTTAATTCATATTTCATCTACAGGTCAATATTTCCTACAGGTGACTATTGAAGAACAATATGCACCTACTTTTTAACAGAGTAGGAGTAATAAGATTGCATAAATTCTTATATATAATTCTTATATATATACAGTGCCTTTGCTCAGGGGAACCTTTTTTCTATTGACTCATGGGAAAAATCTATTGGGGTCCAGAGGCAAAAGTGGGAGACCCACCAATAAGATAGAAACATCGGTAGAAGAAAGCTGTAGAAGATCAGGTATTTTCAACCTTTCACACCGAGACCCAATTTTAACCCTTGTGGTCCCTTCCAGTCTATGGTTCTGTGATTCTATTTGCATGGTGGTAGTACTGCTATTGCGACCCACCTTCGATCAAGCCATGAGCAACTAGTGGGTCCTGACCCACCTGTTGAAGACCAGTGTGGCTAGATGCTCTTGATGTGTCTGGAAATATTTATTTGTGCATGATGTATGAGAGATGAAGTTAGTTTAATATGGAATGAGCAGGAGTAGAATGCAAAACCCCATGACAACTGCATTTGGAGTCTAACACAGGAAATAGGAAGTTCAGTGATGGATGTCTCAGTGACGGATGGCTTGATATAAGAATAGGGCAAAATATAAGAATGAAAAAAATTAGAGGAGTCTACCAGCATCCCCTTTCTTTCATTTCTTGACCCCTTTCCTGTGGCAACTTATCTGAGTTTTTATTTGGGGAAGGACTGTAGCTCAGTTGTAGAGCATCTGCTTTTAAGGCAGAAGTTCCTTGTTTAATCTCCAGCATCTCCAGACAGGGCTGGCAGGGATTCTGTCTGAAACCCTGAAGAGCTGCTGCCTGTCAGTGTAGACCAGGCATAGGCAAACTTGACCCTCCAGATGTTTTGGGACTACAAGTCCCATCATCCCTGACCATTGGTCCTGTTAGCTAGGGATGATGGAAGTTGTAGTCCCAAACATCTGGAGGACCGAGTTTGCCTATGCCTGATGTAGACCATACTGAGCTAACTAGCAGTGGTATAAGTATAAGGTATAAGGCAACTTACTCAGTATAAGGCAACTTCCTGCACTCCTACAATGCCGCTGGCTATTTAAAAACCTTGGTGCATATTGGGAAGGAGCACCAAGTGGTGGCAAAAACATTAAACTTCAGTTGTGGTTTGTGCCTGATCCAAGAGTAGGCAAGAGAATAGGAAAAAGATGGGATATAGAGAAAGTGAGAGGAAGAGCGAAAGAGAAAAGTAGAAAGGAAAGAGGCAAAACTACCGTACAGTCAAAAATTAAAAGTTGGTTTTGCATTGCCAGATGAGGTTAAAGATGGTCTTAAAAGGTTGAACATTACTATGCCGAAGAACCTTACAGATTCCAGCTACGGATTCCCCCCCTCTTTCCCCTTTATATCAAGAAAGTGGCATGTGAGAGAGCATGGACAGGTGTGATTCAATTTTTTATTTACCTAAGGAAGATACAACACCTGGATCTCTTTGCAGGAAGATGGGTAGGATTCTGAAATTCAAAGAGCCATTTAATGCACAGCTTTTTAGAGTAAAATACATTTGCACACGGTTTATAGAGTTAGAGTGCTACTTAATTAATTGTTTCAGTGGCTTCCATTGACATGTAACGGTAATGCATTTCCCAGTAATGTAATTACTTGGCTAATTCTGGCATTGGACTAGTTTACAGTTAGTTCTGAGCTAAGAGTTCTCAGAACATCTTGCGAGATAGTTCTTTCTGTTTATGTTCCAGCTAAGGACAATGTTGCAACCAACATCTTTGCTTTTCAGTGTGTTCCTGACAGCTTCTGTCTCAGCTGTGAATTTTGTAAGTGTTTTGCTTCTGAAGTTAACCCTTTGAGCTTAATGCTTTCATAGGGCCTAATGTCTTTGCCTTTGTCTCCTGGTTCATGCAGCATAATGTGCCTTTTTTGATGCAACTCTTTGCTTGTGGCACAGTCTGTCTGGATATGGGCTGGTATGTGGATCCTACCTTACAGTGACAGGTTGGTCATGGTAGCTATCTGGTTTCTTCCAAATTTTATGATTCTATGACCAAATGACCTTCAAACCCTTTTAAATGCACGTTTACACGGTTAGCTGATTCTTATTGCACAGATATATTTCCGGTCTCTGAAGGACTTTATGTTGCTGCTGCCCTACTTTTTTCTTACATTGGATGTGCTAGCTTAGAAGTATCGAGCTGCCATTGAAAGATTGGCTGGTTTGATTATTTTCTTTCTTCTTAGGCCACCCAAGTGCTATTTGCAGAAGATGTGCTTGAAGAAAGGGAGCCCATGCAGATTACCCAAAGGTAAGTAGGTGTATATCAGAGTAGTTCATTATGGGAGATAATAAGCCTGCTGCAATGACCTGGTCTTACTGGGATCTTCTTCAAAAGCTGTTGCACAGAAATTTAGTTTTTTGATGCCTGCAGCTGTTGTATATTTCAGGTTGTAACTATACTGTGCTGGAATGTGATAAGCGGGCAAAGGAACCTAATTTCTGTTTGTATAGTGTCAAATGTGTGCGACTCAGAGCCTTGAACGAATATTCTGCCCAAAATCTCAGCATGCATTATCATTCTTGCAGTATATTTGTGTCTAATGTCAAACAGAGAAGTATGACCCTCAACAGTACCTGTGTCTTTAAAATGTAAAGCAAGAAGTAGCCATTGCAGTAAAGATAATAAAGTTCAATCCTTGGCCTAAGGAGCTAATTTAATTTGATTTGACACCACAAAGCAATAAATTGTGGCTGGTTGAAAGATGAGTTTCAGCAAGAGTCTCAGCGGGTATGCAAACAGCATGGCGGAGCAGTATTTAAATATATATAATATGTAATATATATATGCAGTTCTTTGAAGAGGCAAGAACAGAAGACAAGACCAAGAAAGCATATCGTAATAGTGGCAGCACATTTATCTCCTTGAGACAGCAAGCCATGTTCCGGGAGAACAACCAATTCAAGTATGAGCAAGTAGCATGTGTGGTTGGGGAGGGTCCAAACCCTGTTTGCTTCAGATGATTAAATAACAAGTTGGGGAGGCTGCTGCCTGTGTCTCGCATTTGGGCCCCTGCTGCTGCTGCTGCTTTTTCTGGCAGGGCACAGCATGGTGGCCATTTCTGGAATACCTCCTGGGAGGACTGCCGCCTTAAAGGTTCCCAGAGCCCAGGAGTAAAGCATACTGGCTGGGATGGCTTGCAGTAGAGATCAGGAAATGAAGGAAACGGTAGGAGATGGTGCAGATAGGGGAAGATTCATGAAGTAATTTGCCAGGAAGATTTCAATATTTGCTGCTCAGCCACAAGTCTAGCTGTGAGAAGTTCCTTGATTCTTGGGTTAGTTTTCCCAGGTTTTATAATTAAAATGCTCTTGGCATGAGGCCACTGGTTTTTCTCTGCCTGATATCCTCTCTTCTCATTGATCCAACAGCATTTTGGCTGAATGCTCAATGAGGGGAGCAGACTGACTAATGTGATAGCTCTTCCCACCCTGCAGTGGGGTAAGCTCTCCTATGTACATAGTCTAATAAGGAGGATGGCAGTTTCACCCTTATGGTGATCATACTTGGGAGGAGAGATTCAAGTGTGGATGCCTTTCTTTGCCATCACAGCTGTCAGGAGGTTCTGGGACTGCGTGGGGAAAGAGAGAGAGATATAATGCCCCTGTTTCCTCACTAGGGCGTAATATTTCAAGTACTCATTAGCCAGAGCTTGATTGGAAAAAATCCCCCTAGCTCCATCCAGGGACAGCACTCATATAAACAACAAGTGGCACTGGTGTGAGGCTTCTACCCTTAAGGCTTGTTCCATTTCCCCCTCAGACTGTAGGTAATAGGATTAGTCTCCTCTGTTTACATTGGGTGCCTTGCACATTTTTCAAGCCGCAAGCAGGGATCTCAAAGTACATCCCACTTGCCACACTGTGACCCCGGGAACTTTGCAATGCAGCCGGCGGCTGCCCTCATCAGGCTGCTGGGATCAAGATTGACCATTACGTGCTGTGACATCTAATTTGATCAGACGGCACATCTGCATTAAGATGACAGTGGCTGCAGTATTCTCAGTTTTGTGCCCATTAAGTGTGGCCATCTGGCACCTGGCAGTTTGCCAGCAGAGCCCTGCGCTGGGCAGAGCACAGGCAACCTGGTCAGCGGGCTTCAGATGCTCTTTGGTTCTTATGCTGCCGGAGTAATTTTGAAAGCAGCTTTAGCCAACGGCATCTTCCTCCCCCATTTTCCATTGGCCGCTCAGCTTTGTTGTTTCCTGTGTTGTGCAAAGTATGCTAGATTGAGATTTTAATAAATGATTATATGCTTTGTTACTGGGAGATAGTTGGTGTAGCAAGCAATGTGGGTTGACTTCAAATTGATTAGCCCATTTTATAAATGTCATAGCAAATTGTTTAGTGTGAGGCCTTTTGAAGTGAGTCTTGATGGTTTACACAGCATAAGCTGTCCTCAGCTTGGGCTCATAACAAATGCTTTGAGATGGTTTATTTAGCGAGAGAGCGAGAGAAGTCACTTGTGGTTTCCCATCAGGATTTTCTTATTTATCATAAATCTGTGGTGGCTGTTCCCTACTCTCCGAGGCTCATAGCTGAGTTTAATAAATCTTTCCTTTTGTCAGTGTGGAGATTCGTGTTTTTCAAGTGTGCACTTGCATACTTGATCAATCCAATAGGAAAGCCACATAGAACTCTAAGGTTGACAGGGTGGCAATGTCACAGTGGCTCAGCCTGTGTCTTCCCATGACGTGGAGCGACTGTGCTTTGCAGAGAAAATGGCGGCACTGGAAGGTCAAAATGAGAGGAGCCAAGCACAGTTAAATGCTGCATAAAAGAGCTGCTTGGTTCGTGTTGGCAGAACTTTGCTGTAGGGAAGCTTTGAGTTGTGTCAGATTCCTGCTGCTTTAGAGAGCAGTGTGCAGTGATGAAATGGGGGGGGGGGAGAGAATAGCAGTAAAGGATGGGAGAGAGAAGAGTTCAGTGTCAAACAGATCTCCACCTCTTCCCACTCCTCGCTAAGGATTAGGCTGCTCTGCTACCTGCAGTACTCCTGTGACCAAAAGCAGAAAGCATCAAAGAAGCCTTTGCAGTTCTGAGTAGATATTCTTACTTCTCCTGCATGACACAACGACCCTTTCTTTTGCTTTAGAAAGCGTCTCTAGGGAAGAAGGGCTTCTCCACAGTCGTCTTGTTTGGGATGCTTCTTTCAAGCCTGTAACTTTCTGCATTCTCTCCTGCTGCCTTTCTTGGATAATCAGAGCTGCCAAGGCTGCAGCTGACTTTCACAGGCCTGCATGTTGTGACACTGGTTTATTCTGTGTTTGCATTTCAATAGCATTTCTGCCTTGACCCCGTTGGACAGTAGGAGAAGCCCAGACATGGCCGCAGAGAATCAAGCTGAGGAAGAAATCACTCTTTGCCCTGGTATGAGCCCTCTAACAATTCATTTGTGGTTTTGAGCCAAGAAAATCAACATCCTTTAGTTGCAGACAAAGCTATGCTGCTTGGCAGGTTGTAAATCATGAGGTCAAACTGGTAGGTTTGGCAAGTGGATCCCTTGAAAAAGGCCTGATCAGTTCCTTAGGAAAACACAAAATCCTGCTGGTCCCTTGCCATTCCAGCCCTGGTGTGTCCAGATGCAGACAGGAGGAAGGTGGCTGACTCAACTCCCTTTCTGCTCTTTCATTTGGGTGGTTGCATTAATGGTACCCTGAGAGGGGCTTCATGCTGTTTCCTGTGGACTTCTTGCTTCACTGGAATGCCTCCCTTGGAGCACCATGACGGATGCTGCTAGTATGCTGGCACTGTCATCATTTATTTGCTTGGCCGTAGAACAAGGGTGACACTGAGCACCGCCTGCTGAGCCTCTTAGTTTTGTCCTAGAACCACTTATGTAAGTGTTTATGTTAGTTTATATTCCTTGGTTAAACATACTGGGAGAAGGACTCCTGAGCTTATCTTTTAGAAACTGAATGAAATATGTCTTCCTCTCAGTATGAGCAAATGAACTTCTTCCTCTGCCTTTTGCAGTCCTGTGTTTAATGAAGCTGCAATTGCTAATCATTGTTTGGACACTCAAAGCCAGGGGTGTCAACTACTACGGCTCTAACAGGAGGGTTACCTCATGTTAGAAGAGCCAGCGGTCCCCACCTGCTGGGTTTGTCAGTGACATCCTGAATGATGTATTTTCCCCGCCCGCCCCCCCTCCAGTTCAGAGCAAATCAGTCATACAGCAATGCTTACAAATCCATCTGCCCTGAGCATACATTTTCAAAATCACGCTAGGGGAAAGGAATTTTCTTATATTCAGTAAGCAAGAAAATTGTTCAAGGTTAAATTGTTCTCTTCAAGACCCAATCTGATTTCGAAATTATTTTTCTAAAGCAAACCTTTTTTCAGTGTCACATCTCATACAGGAACAGGTTTAATTGTGAGGTTCCCTGCAGGAGACTGGATGAGGTTTTCATTGTTGGTAATAACTGAGGGGTGGTGTTCTAACAAAGAGGCAGAGCGGGTACAAAGGAAAGGCAAGCTGTACAGCACAGCAATAGGTGTGTTGCCTTTCTCCCGAGTTGAAGCGTTTGCTCCTGCATTGTGCTGCTCGCCAGCAAAACCTACCCTGGCGCACAACCTACATGCCCTATTGATTCCTGCTCCCTGTTAAGCTGCAGCATGGCAGTAGCCTTATCCACACACTGGTGCACTATAGCTTTAAACTTCTACTCCAGTTATGTTGTTGCACGTTGTCTGCTAACATTTGTGACAAGTCTAAAAAATGTTTAGAAACTGTGAAGACACTGTAAAGCAAATGGGATAAGTTTTATCAGCTAGTGTGGAATGTGCTGGGGGGTTGGAGGGGGGCTTGTGGAGAATAATAGGGAGGGGCTGAGCTGCTGCTAACATGGGAGGCTTCTGTTACAGAGACCCAGCCGAGTCCATTGCAAGCTATTGAGCCTGAGAGTGGAGAAATCCATTCATCCAGCAAAGATGTCTCTCTGCAGGTAAGCAAATCCCTAAGGGATAACAGCCAGTGAAGCGTCTGGAATGCAGAGTCTCGTTTCCTGCCTGTCTCCCAAAATGAGCTGCCTTGCAAACTATGCAGTGTGTGTGTGTGTGTGTGTGTGTGTGTGGCCTCCTGTTGTTCTCCCTCCCTTTGTCAGCAACTCCTCCCAATTCGTTTCTTTTCCTCCATCTATGCGGCCATGGACTACAAGCCTAGCACCTTTGTTAGCGGAAGGGATTGCTGTTGACTTTCTCACGTTTGTCATCTTGCGGGCGACACCTATTCAATGTGCTACATGGGTTGCGATGTGCCAAAGGACACCACTGGGCCCAACGAGGGAAAGGGAGCTAGTTGCTTGTCCCCGAGCTGCACGTGTCTGACTGAACAAAGAGGTTGCAAGCATGTTGGCAAAACTGTGACTCTGCAGTGTGATTAAGCTGTTGCTATTGGCTCTTTACAGCTTTGAGGCTTTGACAGTAGAGCATGTGTACACAAGAGGGGAGTGGGCAGAGGGCTTTAAGATTTGGCACTGGTCTGAATGCTGCTGCTGCTTAATTTTGGGGTGCTCACTGTGCTCGTGTGGGCCTTCTGACTATTACCTTAAACGAAGTCTTCGCAGTCATGATTTATCTTGGATGTGCCTCTAGATTAATCCAGAGAAAGGCCTTTCTTGCTTGTCTCATTGCCAAATGAATGCTGTTGTCTTTGCTCTGCTTTCCTGAATCACCACACCTGTGCTGCAGTCACCATGCCACTGTCACAACAGTGACATCTGACTTCAATGGCTGTTTCTGGTAATATAAAAATAATGCCTATTTAGGTTGCTGCTGGTGGGAATATAAAAGGGATTTTCAAGTACTATTCTGGCAGGATACATAAATCTAGGTGAATTGGGAGAGCACTTGACAAGATGATTCATATGTAAAAGGCTAATTCTTGGAGTCTTCAGCCTGTACAGGGTTGTCTGTCTCCATGATGATGACTGTTAACATGTAGAAGCAGCGTCACATTGTAACAGGTACCTTAATGAACTTCCTAATAGCTCAGGTTTTTTACGTTGTGTGCCATTCATCAGTTAGGCAGTGTCACTGAGTGGGATAGTGCACCCAGTGAGTATCTGAACTCTCACAGCCTATGCTATGTTTGCATAGTGATTATGAAACTTAGGGACCTCTAGGGAAACCAGAACTAGTGAGTTGTCTCTTGTGTTATGGGACTAGTTCCTGGGTGGGATTTGTGCCTTAAAAAACCTATCCAGGCAGAAAGACAGCAAGTGCTCAGAAAGGCCCTAAGGATAGGTCAGTAGCCCATTTTAGGCCTCCCAGTGTTAACTTGGGTGATCAGAAGGACTTGAACGCTGTGGCAGGATTTGAACCTTGTATTATATGGCTCAGTGGATAATGGGAGCTGAGCCATACACCAGCCAGCCTGATCTCCTGCCTCTGCTGCTGGCCCAAAGGCACGAGCCCTGTTTGAATGGAGGCGGCCTCAGTCGCTCAGGGCATCTCTTCTTGTAAGCGCCGGCGTGGGATGGTTCTGCTTTCCCCTTTGCTGGGTGGGCAGCCAGTCATGCGGTTAAGGCTTCTCTCAGCCGTCCTCCCAGGGCTTGTCAAAAGTCATTCTCGGGGAGGGGGGTGGGGAGAGGGGGCTGATGTGTTGCTCCACAATGCCGCATTTACATTTACAATTGAGTTATTTACTGTGGGAGTGTAAGCAGTTTATTTGGACACCTGGTATTTGCAAAGGATGTGATCTGCAAGGCTGTGTAAAGTGGAAATGGGAAGGAGCGGAGAGCTCTTCACATCTGTAGATGTGTCATCTTATTAGATTAACACCGATTTGATCAGAACTCCTTATCGTTGGCATGTCTTGTTTCGTGTTTGGCATGTCTTCACAACATACCACAGCCTCAAAGCACTTAGCAAGATGTAGCAATGCCGAGATGCAAAATACTAGGAATGTATGGTATAGCAGTAGTAGCTGTAGTGTAGCTTAATAACTGCAGAATGCACAGAGCAATTTTTTCCACTTTGGAGTCAGGTCTCTTTAGAAAAGGATTTTTAAAAAATGACTTTTGCCTGAAACAATTGTTGACGGTCCCTGCAGTTTGGTACTGATCACCTGTCAGCAGGGAATTTGGCACATATGAGATTGGGCTTTAAGAAAACACCAGCCAATCATACACACCCCCACATATACAAAGCAGTCTTCAATAAGTCAATGAAATTCCTCACATAGAATTAGGCTCTTGCTTGACAATGTAGATTCTGCAATGAAGCTGCTAAGCAACAGGCCTACATAATGGGGACCACTCATAAAACAAAACATGAAGCATGCCTAAGCAGTCAGTCAGGCTCACGTCTAGTGATGGTTTCCTTGGAACTGTGCAGTTATAAGGACACAGATGACAGTTTCTGTGTATGTGTAAGAGAGAGAGTGTGTCTGCTTGTCTCACCCCAATAAAAATCACCAATCCTAGAATATTTCCCACAGGTTCCATCTAGCTGGTTTAATATTTAAACAGACGTTTTAATGGTTCTGGCAAATCTTCTTTGCTTTTGAATGTTTAGGAACCTTTGAGATAGGCTGACATTATGTAGAAGTCTTCCAGTATTAAGAAATAAGATGGCAGTAGTCAGCCTTCTGCCTCTTACAGACATGAATAGTTCAAGGCAGAGGCTGTGCGTTTCAGAGGCAGAAATGCACGGTGGCTCTGAGACTCTGTTGGGGATATTAAAAAAATGGGTGTATTTAATGACATGCAGATAATAGTACTTAACTTTATCCTACAAAAAAGCCAAGAAAGAACTCCCGTGTGTTTTCTTGCTCTCATCTTGTATCCCTGCCACAAAACTAGGGGCTGATCTGGTTGGACCAGCATGCTTCTCACTCACAAACCCAAGGCCCAGCGAGGATTTGGGAGTTAATTCAAAGTAACTGCTGTAACTCTTCCACATATTTGTCACTAGAAAGTCGGTGGGGTGGATAGAGTGCTGGACCTGGACTAGGGAGAGTTGAGTCAAATCTGCCGCAGAGCTCACAGCATAGCCTTGGGCAAGCTGAACCTCTGCTCCGTGTACTCAGCCCTGAATTGCTTGGGATAAAGGTTGGGATGCAAAGGTGAAAAGTATACAGCCAGATAGGCTAACAGGCGTACCTGGAACAGTCATGAAAACTATGCTTCCCTTACTTACTGACCTCAGGATTGTTTCAAACATTTGCAACTCCAGTTAGACACAATTGTAGATGATATCCAGAGCCAGTTCATTATGACTACCAGCTGTTAAGAGAAGCAGCAGTGGCTGTCTCAGTCTTGTCTGGTTTGGCTTTAACAGAGACCATCCGGATGCCCATGGGAAGCTCAGGCTGCTGAGCTAGTTGGACAGTTACTAAGAATGTGAGAGAAGCTCTGCTGATCAGACTAAGTGCCCATCTAATCCAGCCTTCTACTTTCAGCAGTGACTTTCCAGATGTTTCTAGGAAACCCACCAACAGGGCAGGAGGCAGCCGCAGCACCTGGCCTGATCCTGCACGACAATTTTTACATTTTTGTGCTCCAAGCCCTCATAGTTTCCTGCCTTGAGAATATCCAAGTAGCACAGCCCCAAGATGATACCTAGCTCTCTCTCTCTAGTGGCAGCTATGTTTTATTGAAAAGCAACAAAAAGATCATATTAAAACAGGGTTTATTGAGAGAAAATCCTCGAACGTAAAATGTAACAAAATAAGTGTAAAAATAGCACATGCAATTCTTAGGTACCAGAGTTCTTTAAATTATCAGTCCCTTGGTAGTGATCTCCATCAGAGGGCCAAATGAGCCACTTGTTCACCACATTCGGTAAGCTGCATTTCAAGTCCAGGTGTTGTTTTCCCAGGGACAAAGCCACACTCTCCTTTTGTGGGCTGGTTGGGGAATCTCCCATATTAGATACAGCTTGGTTTTCTGGGTCAAGCTGCTTTGAGAAAGCATTTTAGCAACATTTCAAAAATTGTACATATGATTTGAACCTAGCTGGGAGTCAATAAAGGGAAACTTTACAGGTGGAAGCCACAAGATACCCAGAGTCTCTTTTCCTCCAAGAAACATCACTGAATGGAATTGTGATCAAAGGACTAGCCAGTAATTTCAAGTGTATGTTCCATTGCAACAATCTCAGTCTTGTAGCTTAACCTTTGGATTTAGGAAACCCGACATCGTATAAGATGGCTGTACTTTGGTAAAAATAAATAAAATGCCCAAGCTTGTGTATAGAACAGCAACACGCCTCCACCTCATGAATACACATGCAACTTGCTGCTATGCAGACCATGATCTAACTCGGTGAACATTTCTCACTGACTCAAGCTAGCCATGAGTGTGAAGTTGGCAGTTTCTTTTCATCCTGGACGGGGCCACACTCTGAAGGCAGTACTGCCAACAAGGGACTGACTGACTCTGAATTGGGCGCTTTAATTTTCTGTCAGTTGTGTGTTTTTTTCCTCGCTGGCACTCAGACTTTCTCAATTTAAGAGTGTTTTACGCTTTCCCAAGAGAGCCACAGTGGCGATGCAGGTGATCTATGCTTTAAATAGAACATTCGGCTCTCCAGAGGGAGCATCATAGTGATTTGGGAGGGCACGGTGCCTTTTGAAGTAAGCATAAGATATTAGGTCTGTTGAGTGTGCTCATCACTGCAGGGTTCTTAGATCTGACCTGTTCAGTAGAAATGAAAACTGGTGATGGAAGCCCAGAATCTGGAGAGATTTAGAAACTGCAGATCGAGGGAACTAGGATGATTGTTGAAACTGCAACTAGATCAACTTGCCCCTTCTCTTCCTCTCTTTTTCAGGCTGATGCAGCTGAAGATGCTGGGGAAACAGTGTCTGCAGGAAGCTTTCTTGGTGACAAACCTATTCCGTGTCCACTGTGTGATCGCACATTCCCAGTTTCGGAAATTGAGGTGCACGCCATGTATTGTAATGGCACCAGAGAGGACCCAGCTGAAGATGCTCCAGGTTTGCTAAACACCTGTTCTTATATGCCGTTTGTTCATGCTGGTCATTTGGAGATCTTGCCCCACACATCTGTATTTGTTTGTCAGTTGTGGAATTAGCTAGAGTAGTCCATTTGGGACTAGTCTTGGGCAAATTCTTAAAATCAGAGAATCAAAAGGGACCTAGTGTGTCACCCAGTCTGATGGCTTGTCCTAGCGCAGCATATTCTGTACTTAAAAAAACACAAATCCTGACAAATCATGAGTGTGTGTGTGTCATGTGTTCAGTTCTGAAGGGTATGCAAGTACCCCAGAGGTAGGCAGGATGGAGACAAGGGCCATAGTCTGGGTGTGCAGAGGAAGGACTGAGCAGCCTCCCTCAGATACAAGCTGCGCACACAGAGGGAAGTGAGAATCTTTCATAAACACCAGTGGCAGCAGATTGGCTGTCCAGTGCTGCCTGGCTTCCTGTGCAGGGAACCTCTCAGCCTGCAGTTCCCTCCTCTGACCAGAAGCCCTGGTGGTGTAGGGAGCCAGTGCCCTGTGGCACCTGACAGTTTGCATGCCCACATCCATGTATCCTGCTCTGGGCCTCCGAGGCCCAGCATCTCAGTCAACCCTTCAGGCCCTGTGATTTGTTCAACACAGCTCTATCACATCCTCTCCTATCATTTCTGCTGTGCCTGTTAGTGAGCCCTGGCGCTTCATTCTTGGCTGGCTGCTGTTTCTCATTCACAGCTCACGTCTGGCTCCAGGCCCACTGAACCTCTTGCCAGTCACTTCCTCCTGTCATGAGAAATGTTGCCCGTGGTTCTGGCAGAAATCCCCAGTGTCTGCTGGTGGGGTAAAAGAGCTACCCCCTGTGAAAAGTTTCTCTAGGCAGTGGCTAGTAGTATGGCACACAGGTTCTGCCTCTTACAAAGAGCACCCTCAATACTTCCAGTGCCGTCCTGGGCATATCTATTCAGAACCTCTTACTCCTTTGCAAGTGTGCTTAGGATTGCAACTTTAGACTCCTTCACTTCCTTTGTGCCCTTTGGAAACAGACAACATCCTTTATGGCTCATGTAATCTTTCTGCTTGTAGAATGCTGGGAAATGCTTTCGGATACCCCAGCAAATATAGCTTTGAGCAGATTGAATGCGAATGCGTACACAGAAAGACTGTTCACTATTAATTATCTACCTCAAATGGGGTAACACTTTTTGTGTTTTAATTAACGAGGATATCAATCCCGTTTTCCCACAGACATGGCGATTTTATGTTGAGCTATTAGTCGCTATATGAAATCTGCTAATGCAGTGCCTGGCTTTCCTTTCGTTAAGGTAGGGGAAACCTGAGGACCACATTAGAAATACATCATAAGCCAAAGGCCTGTTGCCAGTTTGCATGTTTAATAGCAAGTGATTAACATAATTGGCAAAGCCTTTTTTTTTTTTGTTAAATTTGTTGAGCCAAGCTGAAATAAATTATTAGTAGGCATGATTCCTATTCCGAAATTGTTGACCTCAAATGTGAAAAACTTGACTTCACCTTTAAACACCTTGGTGTGCAAAATTAGACATCGCGAATGTTAAATGCAGTGAATTGGGGCTGCTTTTTATACTTTGCTTTCTGCCATTAAACTCATTTGCCATTAATTATTCAGATATCTCTCTGCGGCAATAAGGAGTAGGAATTTTCTAATAAAAGCAATATTATAATTTTTTTTTTTAAAAAAAGGAATCCTAACAAGTGTTGGTGGGCTCTAAGGAGGTGGCTTTGGGTCACATTGCCTCCCTGTTGCCTTCCTGCTGTTGAGGCATCTTGTGTACTTTTGTATACCTTTATGCCCTGCATACAACACAGGCTCGCTGATATTCATGTCACCCTGGGATCTTTGGATAAAGGACAGTATATAAATTGAATAATAATACAGGGAAAACAATTCTTAGTTATGTAGCATTATCATTTCTAAGACCTTAAGCACAGATTGTGATGCAGGTAGAGATCCCAACTGCAACACAAAGGAAGTCTTCACTTTCACCATGCCTGGGGAAGCTGTGCAGCATCTAAGCAGGTCTTCGTTGGAACCATTAATACAACATTTATTTATTCAGTTTCACTCTGTTCCACTCTTCACCAGAAATGGTCACAGGGCAGTTTGCAATAAAATAAGACAATATGCTACATAATAAGCAAGAATATTAAATATAATTCTTATAAAATATATAAGGAACATAATTAGCAGTATCATAATTACAAAGTGGCCTAATGCATCAGCTTCTAAAAGGCTGCAAAAAAGGTGAGTTTTACCTGGTGTATAAAGTTGGGGAGATCATTCTACAGATGCAGAGCTGCCACCAAAAAGACTCTCCCATGGAACCCCCCCCCCCAACAGACCTAATTTGAGGCAAGGACCACAAGGAAAGCCTTACTCGCTGATCTTAATGCAGAAGCAGCTTGATCCAGGGCAGGGCATTCTTTCAAATAGTTGGGGATCAGGTTATTCAGGGCTTAAATGTCAACAGAAAAACCTTGAAATAGGCCTGGCGAACAAGTGGCAACCAGTGCAGCTGTTTAGGAATATGAGCTATATGCAGCTACTCTCACCCTGGCTGCTGCATTCTGCATTAGTGGCAACTTCTAGGTCATCTTCTAGGGTAGCTCAACTTAAAGCACATTACAGTAGTCCATCCTGGAGGTTACCAGAGCATAGAAAACTATAGCTAGGCTATCTTTGTCCAGACAAGGTTGTAGTTAATGTACCAACAAAAGCAGGTTGTAGGCAGTCGTAGTCACTGAGGTCACCTAGGAATGATCATTCTAGCATAGCACCCACCCACAGTGAGCTTGCTCCTTGGAGGACAGTGCAAATTCATCCACAATAGGCTGTCACACAAAACCCCACCCATAGGACCTTCATCTCCTCTGGGTTCAGTTTCAATGTGCTTGTCCACATCCTACCCACTACCACCTCCAGGCACCAGCTCAGCACCTTCACTGCCTCTCCTGATACTGATAGACTTGAGAGAGGGAGAGCTGGGTGTCATCAGCATATTGATGGTTCCTAAAACAATGTGCTATAATAGTAATGAGAACAAATCACATGCAGAGAATGAAATTTAATGCATGGGTTTGGGATCTTGGAAATCGGAGAAATTAGGCAAATGCAATATTAAGAAGTTATCTCCCAAACCAAAATAGAATCCAATCTACTTCTCACTCCTTTTCATACAAACCCTGCCCCCATTTCTTCTTCCCTCCTGGAGCCTTTGCCTTCTCTCCACCTAATACCACCCCTTTCCCTTCTTTGAAGAGGCTAAAGCTACTGTGCCTCTTAACCCTTCCCATGACCTCCCTAGTTCCTGACTACTTATTCCCTTAAGGCTGAAAGCAAAGATATCCTCCTGGTCCTCCACACAATGCCAGCATGTTCACACATACTTGTGCGCAACCGTGTCTATGCACAGTGCCTGGAAATAATTAAATAATTCAATTCATACCAGGAAATGGAGGGAGAGATCTGGGGAGTTCTTGTGGCTCATGAGGAGAACCTCCCTGGAGCTCAGAGAGGACATCGGTGAGGGTGGAGGAAGCCCCTAAGAGACCAAAGGCACAGTGGGGCTTTGTTTAGGTTGCTCAGCCTCCCCGCCTAACTGCTGATGTGCGTGGTAGTACACCAGCAGCAGCTGCTTTCCTGTGCATCCTCCAGCCAGCCCCAGATCTTCAATTCCTGTTGTGGATATTTTTGGTACAGTATTTTTGATTTGGTTTAAGAGAGAGTGGCAGAGAAGGCATCTAAAGGATGTTCAGGGGGTGCTTCCTCACTTATGCCATTTCCACTTATGGATGCGGGGCACGGGGACATAACCCACGCGTAAGTGGGGAGTCACCTGTATCTGTAATCTGGTAAATCGGAATCTTCATGGAATAGCTGAGGATGCGGGGGGCTGGGATTCCTCCATCCCAGTAAGCTTACATCTATGAAGTTACTTGGGGCGCCTTCATAGAGCCATAGCTCAGTGGTAGAGCATCTGCCTTGCAAAACAAAAGGTCCCGAGTTCAATCCCCTGCATCTCCAGGTCGAGTTGGGAGAGGCTCCCTGCCTGAACCCCTGGAGAGCAGCTGCCTGTCAGGGAAGACAATATTGATCAAGATGGACCAGTGATCTGACTCTGTACAAGGCAGCTTCTTATGTTCCCTGAAAAGCTGGCACAGCCTTGCCTGAAGCTTGCCGAACTGAGCTTGACTGGTATTCTTTGTTTTGCATCCCCGCCACTTGATTAGTTCCTTCAGAATTACATGCTCATATTTGGCTGCCCTGTGATCAGGCCAGTAGCACAGTGTGGGAGAAAATCAAAGCTCTGTGCACCATCCTCCCTCTTGATTTGCTTCAAGAGGGCTGCTGTAGTTCTTCCGTTCTGTTGGCTTAAGGGTCAGTGATCCACTTTCAGGACCTCTTAATTGGATTTACTCCAGAGATCTCTGGTACTATATAAACTCTTATCATCTTTCAGTGTTTTCTATTATAAAGGAACCTCTGTGGCCATCCGTCTACAGTTCTGTTACTTCTTAGGGTAAATTTGCTGGCTCTTGTTTAAAGCTTGTAACCTAAAGAAGCTGTTTCAGCTTGGATGATACTTAGAGCCATTTGTTCACTAGTTGCAGCTGTATGTCTTTTGTCTGCACACTGTTGCTGTGGCTCAGAGCACAGGCACGGTTGCCCATTTAAGTTGTTTGGAGATGTTGCCCTAAGCTGACCCATTTATTCTATGGCAAGTCTATCTGGAATCTATATTTAGGAAACATGCAGAGCACCTTCATAGACACTATTGCAATTCATCAAGCCTGCAGGCAAGCTGGGAAGCAGACAGCAAAGCAGGTGTACCAGAATAAACCACCTGACAGCATAGTCTGTGCTTGGTAAAAAGAAATGCTCAAACTGAGCAGCCAGGCTGGAGTCAGCAGCCTTACAGGACCAGGTGGGGCTCAGTTAGCCCCTTGTGCGACTTGGCCTCTGCTGATCAGGTAGCTGCAGTTCCACCCTTGGACATGAATGGCCCTTCGATTTAGCAGGGCAAAGCACCTATCATGTGGAAATAGATGAGGGCAGGCAGGAACTAATGTTCTGGATCCAACTCTGCCACTCAGGAAGCCTCAGTGGCTAGAAGCATTATTTCCCAACTGTAACTTGTTTGATATCTATGGCTGATCCTGGACTAGGAAAGCCTTGCCACACTAGTTCATGCATTGGTTACTTCTAGACTGGATTACTGCAGTGCATTCTATGCGGGGCTTCCCTCATGCTTGATTCAGAAGCTGCAGTTAGTGCAGAATGCTGCAGCACAATTGCTGACCGGAGTGAGGCCTTGTCAGCATACAAGGCCCGTGCTCAGAGATTGGCACTGGTTGCCAATTTGCTACCAAACCAAGTTCAAGGTGTTACTATTAGTATATAAAACCCTGAACAACTTGGGACCAGTTTACTTACACGATTGCCTTACCTTATATGTGCCCACTTGACTGCTTCAATTGGTGGAACATACAGGTGCCACTTAATATCTGTTCTACATTCATGAGAACTCAGTCATTTAGTGTGGCAGTGTATGCACTTTGGAACTCCCTGCCTATTGACATCAAACAAGTTTCTTCACTGTGTTTTCTTTGACACCTACTAAAAACATTCTTGTTTAGACAAGCCTGTTGTAGATTCATTCCCCGTGTCTGCAGTCATGGGATTGTTGTCTATCCCATGACGGTGTATGTTTTCATTCCACAGTGTGAGAAGTGACGGAGACAGGATGTTTTGGTATTACTGTGTTCCGTGAAGTGGTACTATTGTCTTTTGTTCTTTCTCTCTTTGCTGTCTGATGAGAAAGAGGAAGGAGCTAAGTCAGAATGCTCCGAGTGTATTATATGTAAATAACGTAGATTAGCCAAAATGCTGTTTCCTTGGACTGGACACTGTTTCCTTGGACAAGGAAGCTGGACCACATCCAAAGGCCGTGTGTGCCATCACTGATTCCTCAGAGAGGAACGAGACTAGGGTTCGAGTCCCAACAAAGCCAGGTGTGAAACTTCTTGATAGTCAGGAGAGCTATGACGCCAAGACTAGTCAGAAGTATGAGATGGTATGGCCCCAGGCCAATCCAGTTGCAGGTAGTTCCAAAGGTGGAACAGATGATACAGGGGTATACTGTGTGCATGACATCTGTATGTTTGTTGCAGTTACACTCATGAATCGGGGGAGGATGTTGGAGATTCATTCTCTGCGTCTGCAGTCATGGGATTGTTGTCTATCACATGACAGTGTATGTTTTCATTCCACCTTGTGGAAGTGACGGAGACAGGATGTTTTGGTATTACTGTGTTCCGTGAGGTGGTACTATTGTCTTTTGTTCTTTCTCTCTTCGCTGTCTGATGAGAAAGAGGAAGGAGCTAAGTCAGAATGCTCCAAGTGTATTATATGTAAATAAAGTAGATTAGCCAAAATGCTGTGCTATTGGTTCTGTTACACAAACTGCGAAGACTCTTCGGATCCCTAAGTGTGCTGATGTCTCCAAGGCATCAGTCGCTGTGATGTTCGGGTTGGAGAAAGCTCTTGAAGCTCCCGACCGACCAGGAGGGAGAGAACATGCCAGTCAGGCATGTGTCTCTGCTGGGGTTCTACACAAGAGTAGGATGCTCCTAACAAAGCCTACCTAGGTACTTAGAAAAATTGAGGTAATTTTTATCTATTTTAGTATTATAACTTTTGCATATTTTAAAGTAGGATTGTAATTTTTTCCTTGATTTTCTTGCTTTATCTTTCTGTAAGCGGCTTTGAAGGTTTTTTTATTTAAAAAAACAATCCTATGTATACATTTTATGAAATAAAATACAGTGGAACCTTGGTTCTCAAATGGCTTAGTTGACAAACAAATCGGCTCCTGAATGCCAAAAACCCGGAAGTAAGTGTTCTGGTTTTTGAACGTTTTTCGGAAGCTGAACATCCGATGTGGCTGTCGGATACTTGGTTTTTGAACCTTTCAGAAGTCGAACAGACTTCCAAAACGGATTACGTTTGAGAACCAAGGTACCACTGTAAATATCTGAACGGTGCAGTAAGGTAAAGGTACCCCTGCCCGTACGGGCCAGTCGTGTCCGACTCTAGGGTTGCGTGCTCATCTCGCTTAAGAGGCCGGGAGCCGGCGCCGTCCGAAGACACTTCCGGGTCACGTGGGCAGCGTGACGAGGCTGCAGCTGGCGAGCCAGCGCCGCACACGGAAACGTCGTTACCTTCCCGCTATAAAGCGGTACCTATTTATCTACTTGCACTTAAGGGTGCTTTCGAACTGCTAGGTGGGCAGGAGCTGGGACCGAACAACGGGAGCTCACCCCGCCGCAGGGATTCGAACCGCCGACCTTACGATCAGCAAGTCCTAGGCACTGAGGTTTTACCCACAGCGCCACCCGCGTCCCATGAACGGTGCAGTAAGTCCTCTTAAAGTGTTTGCCTGGTAAGGTGTGGGCAGGCACCATTTGTTTCTCCATTTGGGGCAGCAAGTGTGTTAGTCTTGCTCTTCTCTCTGAGCATTTGTAGTGATGCTGAAGTGCAGCAAAGTGCAGGCCAGTAGCTCCCCCTTGGGCAAGCTCCCCCTTGGGGCAGAGAGCAAGACACTTAGGGCTCACAGCTGCAGTTTTCCCTTTCAGACCCCCTGATGCCTTGCCCCAGCCTCGGTATAAAACAGAAAGAAGCCTTTCATTTCCCTTCCAATCTGCAGATATTTCCAAGGACTGTTCAGACAGGAACATTGCAACAGACTGGCTGTTACCTTCCCCAAGCCTTTTTGTTCTCAACATGCCCTCCAGCTTTATTCCTCCGCCGCAGTGACCACAAAGCTAAAGCTGTCCAGCTCTATAATAGGTCAAGGCAGGGTACCATTCTTTTTCTTCCTGCAGCCACAACTCAGGTGCACAGAGTGACACAGTCTTCAGTTTTCTGAGCTGCAGCCATGCTGGTGCTGGTGCTGCTTTTTTTAATAAAGCTTCAACACTGAGAGAAGTGGCACTGATGCAGCATAAAAAAGTAACAGAACTGGCGCAGGGAAAAGCTTCATCACTTCTTGGAAGGGCCAACGTACAATAAATTATTTCCATTAATAGGATCCTTCGCACAAAAAATAGCATGGCTGGTAAACGAGAATAGATATTTAGCGGGGTGGGGAGGAAGCCCTAGATAAAGGCAATAGGAAGTCTGCTGCAAAATGTAAGCAGTATTCCTAGACACTTGATATAATCTGTTTCGTTTATGGTTCCCCAATAGTTGTAAAGGATGTGAGCTATACTCGGTTTTGATGCTAGGAAAATATGCTGAACCAAAAGGATCCACTTCTCGGCCAAAGGGTATCTTCTGAGGGATTTCTTGCACTCTTGGCTGTAGTGCTTTATCATAGAAATAGTCGTGCAGAGAGGAATCTCAGAGAAAGTATTATTTATAGATTATTATATAACATTTATACACCAGTAGATTGTTAAAAAAACCCAAAAGATAAAATGGTAAGAAAAATTTACAACCCTGCTTTAAAACATACAGAAGTCACAATACTAAAGCAGATTAAAATTACCTCAACTTTCTAAGCATCTGGTGGGCTTGTCTAGAGAGGAATATTTTAAGCAACTGCCCGAAAACGTAGTACAGTGAAGGCACCTGCTTGATCTCAATAGGCAGGGAGTTTCAGAGTTCAGGTGATGGCACACTTAACAATTGAGTTCTTACCAATGTTTTACGTGGCGCCTGTAGTAGTGCCAATTCCTCTGGCCGAAGTGGTTGAGTGGAAACATGTAGGGTAAGGCGATCTCATGTGTAAACTGGTCCCAAGTTGTTAAGAAAGTAGGAATGGAAAGTTGCTCTGCATTTCTTGGGTGGTGTGGGTTGCATCACTTAAGTTAGCTCCCTGACCATTCTCTCTGCACTGTGGATAGGCAGGTGACTAGCACAGACTGCATGCAGCTGCAGTGTGGATTACAGGAGTCCTGTTGTCTGTTTGCTGTGCCCCTGACTGCTGGCTCCCTCAAAATCGCTATGCAGACCCTGAGACAATATTTAGTTCTCTGCTTGTGGTTTCTTGTTTCCTCAAATCTGAAGGTGATTTCCAAGAGATCACCTGTAACTCTTAAGTAATAAGATGATGTACTTTCAAGGAGGTAAGGTCATGGGAAATCATTGCAGTTATATGATTTGCCCAAGGCCATATTGGAAGATCTATCTTTTTCTATAACTCAGGAAGCAGTTTGAGCTGTCAAGTTTCATAGCAACCAAAAGAGCTCAAAATGTACACAATTTTTTAAAGAAAAGAATGCTGGAATCCTCAGAAACCCATCAAGTTATGCAAATCGCTGCAGGGGAGCTGCGTATCAACTCCTCAAGGTGTATTCTTACTGTGATGTGCTGCCTTGAGCTCCTGGACCATCTCAGTATGGACAGAAAAGCCTAGGCAATGTGGAATGCACACACACACACTCACCAAAAAAAAATGGTTTAGATGATATCTAGAGAAGTCAGGAGGATGCCAAGGTTCTTTTGTACTGACAAGAAGAAATCTGAAGCTGATAAAGTTTTAATTTGACTACAATGAGCATTGCGAACATGTCTGACTTAGCTCAGCATGTTTTGAGGGGAGATGCTGTGCTCATTTTGTATAGATGGCTGAGAGGCATGCTTGCCCACTCCTTTTCTTGCTCTAAGAGGAGATTTATCTTGTAGCTTCTGTTAAGATTTCCCCCCACTAAGCTTCCTCCTTGGGAACCTTGTTCTAGGCTTGCTATCTCTGCTGGAGTTGAGCTCTGCTGGCGCAATCCGGCAATAGCACTCTTGGGTTGAGCGTTTGGAACGGGAGCAGGCCAGCTCACCTGTGACGGGCTGAGCCAACCGGTGATGCCACCCCTGCACTTTCTCTTGCTGCTCTTGGCAGCACAGCTGTCACACCAGGTCTTTTCTGGTGTTTCTGTAGCCCCAGTCCCAAAGGTTTCTAGCAGGATTGCTGTGCCAGATGTGTTCCTTTCTCTTGGAAAAAAATAGCACTGATTAACACCTGAGCTGTGCACAAGGCACTCTGAGAAAGACTGTTACAGGAATATTAACAACTGTGCACTGGCTTAGATATCTGATATGCTTTTGCTGCAAACGAGCTTGTGAAAAAGCCTTTGGGAGCGTCAGGTGACTCGGGGATTAACAGCAGGGCATGGAAGCCTCATGCACCCAGGTCACTGATTCATATCCAGGCCAGGCTGGTGGAAACAAGGGTGCCCTCTTTTGATAACTGACTGGTCAGCATTTCAAAAAGAGAGAGAGGGAGAGCGCAGATCCACTCTGTCTTACACACAGTGGGCACCCCAGAATCCTCTGCAAACACAAGCTTCAACCCAGAGAGCGCACAAACTACACACTGGTCATTGTAGTATATATATTGGGGCAAATCCACTCATGAAAAGTAGCAGATGAACCAGTCAATTATAGCAACCAGCAAGGGAACAGGGACAAAAGAACTGTGGAGCAAAAATGTATGTTTCAAGGCCCCAGACTGCTCTGGCACCAATAAGGCATCTTTCTAGTCTGAACTCTGTGGGCACCCACTTTACAGCAGATGTTGAGCAAACAGTAACAGTTTTATAGTGCCTATAACACTGATTCAGACCTTTCTCCTAATGAGAATATTGAGCACAGGAAGATCTGATACAAGGCTGTAAAAGTGTTCTAATACACTGTCCCCTCCACTAAATTGCCCAAGAGTGCTTAAAGCAACATCTGTTTCTGCATTAGAAACTCCAGCACCCTGGTGGAAATGGCTGAGGATATCTGATATGTTCCCCAAGTAGCATAGCTGGTGGCCTGTCAACAGGAATATGTTGAAAGGAATTCAGCTGTATGGAACAGCACTTTTAAGTTTCTCCTTATATATATTTGGTAAGAAAAGCTGGAGCATTTGGCTGGGCTTGCTGACAAACACATAGCACTTTTTTTTTTATTTTTTGGGTCACCCTCATCACCGGTTCTGATTGAAAAAAAGAAGTCAACCATTGTTTGAGGGGCTGTATGTATGTGTACTTAAGTGCAGTGTAAAATTTGGCTTAATTAGCATCTGCCTTTTGTTTTGTTGTTCCTGGTCCTCGTGGGTGCTAAGAACATAAGAATAGCCAGCTGGATCAGACCAATGGCCCATCTAGTCCAGCATCCTGTTCTCATAGTGGCCAATCAGTTGCCTGTGGGAAACCAGGGAGCAGAAACTGGAAACCATGGTTTCAGCAACTGGTGTTCAGACGCATTGCTGTCTCCAGCTGTAGAGGTATAGCATAGCCATCATGACTCCTAGCCATCAATAGTCCTCTGCTCTGTGAATTTGTCCAAGTTCTCTTTTAAAGCCATCCAAGTTGGTGGCCATCCTGGGGGAGCGAGCTCCATACTTTAACTATGTACTGCAAGAAGGAGTACTTTATTTTATCCATCCTGAATTCTACAGGTTCAAAGTACATGGTTAGTTCAGCTGGAAGTGTGGAATCTAAATGGAACAGAGCAAAATGAGCAGAATGTCTAGTGACCAGTGATAGGCAAAAGATTTATGCCATTTGTTAATGCCTACCTGTCTTCCCCTCTGCCCCTATGGATCTTCATCCTTATTCTCAATCTTCTCCTTCCGCTACTGAATCTTTGCCAAAGGATTCCAAAGTCTGCCAAAAACAACAACCAGGATCGCAATCAAAATAGACGATACACCTTAAGTCAGTGCAAGCAAATGTGCCTGGTTTTTTCTGAATATAGAAATAGGATATTTTTGGATTACACACTGAATAAACAAATCCTGCCCACAGTTCAAGCCTTCCCCCTTCCCTCCCAGACTTTTAATGCTTAGCTATGCAGTGTATAGAAAGCCTCTGTAATAGTGTTCACCTTTACTCAGTGAGGTTATCCAGCCAAGCCTTGACTGAGCCCAAGGGTCTTGCACTTCCTCAGATTGAATCATGGTTCTGGAAGAGCTGGAGAGCCTGAAACCTACATACAGGAATCCTGTGTTTTGTGGTTTTCCATATAGGTTCTATGTAGTGCAGCCAAGTAAGAAAACCTAATCTTTATTTCAGGCATTGAAACAGCTCTTTAGCTTAATTATTTAGGCTGCCAACAGAGGCCATGTGAATGTTGAAACTGAGCTATACATTATTTGCTCAAAAAAGTGTTTATGTCAGCTGAGGCAAGTAACATCTAAATGCTGCTGTCATTATCTTTTTATGTTATATTATGTCAGGAGGACAAAGAAGTTAGCAAATATTCTTTCTGGGCGGAAGCTTTACAGCTGCAGCTTTCACAGTAGGAAAGACTAGGCCATTAAAAAAAGAGTCCTCTTTTTTACTTTTCCCACTGTGATGTCCCCAAACGAACTGGTGCTGCCTGGGTAGGAGAGCTTTGAAAATGCTTTCCAAATGCACACTGTGTATTTTGTTGGGACTCTTGACAAGCCTCCTCAGGTTCTTAAGAAGTGAGGTGGAACAACTGTTCTGTTCTTGTTTTGAAGTGTTAACCCGACGACAGAGAGCAGCCAAGACTAAAGTCACCAGTTGCAAAGAGTCGTTAGAACCCGCTGACACTGACAGGTAAGTAGATATTCTGCCATGTTACAGCACTTTTCCCTCTTTCCTTTGAAGACCCTCTTTGGGGCCATTTGTGGGTCCCTTTGCTGCACCAGCCCATGGAGCTTTGGCACTGTCTCTCTCTGCTTGAAGGTGATTGCATTACTGCCTGCCTCCACCATCCTTCACTCTGGCATCTGAGAGACTCCTGTGAAAGGAAAGCCCAGCTGATTCTTACCTGTTTTTGCCTTTGGCTTCCCTTTCACTTATTTTTGACTGGCTCTGTGTTCTGTTTGTATTCTGTCAAGTTTTGCTGAGGCGCTTTTGATATGCTACTCTCTGTTTTAGCGCTTTGCTCTCCCCAGCTCTCCCACCCTTCCATTCATCTCCAAAGCCATTGCCACACATGGAACAATACTTTCCCCCATAAAACTCAGTGGGTGATATGAAGGTTGGTTCTGAATGTTCAGATCCCTGCCCTTGGTTCTTTGTCCTTGTCACATTCAATCTCTTGGGCAGGGAGGAAGAGGAAGAGGAGAGAGGAAAGGGGGTAACTGACAATCTGATTTGGTGTCTTCAGCTCTGCACACAGACACCCACCCACCACACACACAAATTACTCCTGAGAGAGTGCAGCCCTAGACAGAAGAAAGGTTGCCCGTTTCAGCACTACAGGGATCATGAAATGCTAGGATTGGCATCTAAGTTTTATAAATGTTTGGCAGATCATGGCTGAGTTCATTTTGATTCAACCAGCTGGTGATCTGCAGTACACTATACAGTGAAATCATCTGGAAATCAGACAGTGCCACTGGGGATTGCATTTGCATGGTTCAAGTCAAACCATTATGAATAAGTCAAAATTTCTAACCATTTTCATTATGCAAAAAGCCACATAGAGCTGCCACTCAAGTGCTAACACCGTACTTGCCTGTTGTGGCTGCCATGTTTCATCTGAGCTTGCATTTCCTTGCGCCCTGCTTTGCCTCTCCCTCCATTCCATGTCTCAAAGAAAGATCATACAACAAGTATGCCCATTTTCTACCAAGGTGTTGGAGGGGATTGCTTGTACAACTGCACAAATCTGTAATGATGGTGTTTCATTGTGGTGGAAATGAGCAGGTTCCAATTGCTCTGAGGTTTGCTTTTGTGTGTTGTTGTTGTTTTCAAAGTAATCTATTACAGTGGCTGACAAGCAAAATCCTATAGTGGTAGAAAATTGCCCCCACAAAGCTTGAGCAGCATTTTTTTTTGTTTGTTTGTTTGCCCTGGGACAAAACTTTCAATTTAGTTATAATTCATTGGCTACAGTTGCTAAAGTGAGCATATATCAAATCCCTGCAAGCAGCAGAACCTTGGGCTGTTGACAAGCTCTAAGAGCAGGTAGCTGTTGAAAGAGTGAGTTAGCTTTGAGTGGCAGATCTGCATGTCAGAGAGATGCTTGATGAAGAAGGCTGGCAAGGATGGTACCTGCAGTGATATCCTTAATGAAATTAGACTTTGTTCAGATGGAGATGGTTTTGTTTAATCTTTCTTGCTGCCACCCCTCCTCCCCCTCCCACCCACACAGCATCATAAGAAAGGATCTGACAGTAAAAATCCCTGCCATGGAAGTAATTTTGCTGTTACAAACACTGGATGGCAACATCACTAATGGAATTAGGCTAATTATAGAGAGGACAGCTTCTGTTTAGACACATTATCTTGGTAATCAGCAACGACTGGAAAGAAAATATGGAAAAGTACTGCAGAATTTAGCATGGAGGGGGCTCTTCAGAGGCTTGTTGAGCTGTTCCAGTTCAGGATCCCACAGTTCAGCAGCTGCACCCTCTTCCAGTTCTGCACTTGCATTCATGTTGTTCTTGTGATCTAGCTGTCCTTCCTGCTTGGTGGGCACAGTCAGTTTCACAGCACGGAAACATGTGCACACAGTTTAGGAGGTTGGAGTGAAAGGAGCTGGGAGAGGATGACATTTCTGCCAGATTTTCTGGAAATTGGCCGACACTCAGTTCTCCCCTCTAAATCTTGCGAGGTCTAAAATGCAGTCGGTGCCCTGGAAGACTTGATGTGCAAGTTTAGATGAGTTCATTCAAACTCAGGAAAACATATCTCTGATTTAATGCACATAGTATGCTTCATAGGCAAAATGTAACTCCCTTTTCCAAAAGCATAACACTTCATTTCAGCTGTGTTGACAGGGTGTTTTATGTCTGAAGGGAAACGGGCATTGTTTGAGATAGTTAGAGGAGCTGATTTCATTACCATCCCACTGCTGCAGCAGCAGGACACAGAAAAGCAGTTGGGGGAAAACCACTAATCACTCCATCCTTTTGATTGGCATCAGGCCAGTTTTATTGGTCATCCTGCTGTGCACATTGACAAGCCTTCGCCACAGAATGGCTTGGAGAAGCAAAAAGCACTCAAGGCAGAGTGAATCCTAATGTGATTCTTTCTCTTCTGGCCTGGTAGGTATGAGAAGTGTTACCTCTGTAAGACTCTGGTGCCATGGAAAGAGTATCACAGGCATGTGGACGACTGTCTTTGGAGTCGGACTGCTAATGGAACCCAGGGTGACAGTAGACCAAGGCGCACAAAGGTGAGAATAGACTCTTTCATGAAGCAGTTTTATTTTCTCATGCTTGCATATCTATTCCAGCAGGTCTATGCATTATTGCATACCTGTCCCATTATTGCATACATTATTGCATATCTGTTCCAGCAGGTCATATGCATTAGTGCATATGATTTTCTAAAGGGAGGCTGTGCATTAAAGTAAGACTTACCCCAGCTGCTTAAAAGCTGCTCTTAGGAACCTAAGAGACTGCCTTATACCAAGTCAGACTGTTAGTTTATCTAGCTCAGCATTGTCCACAGCGACTGACAGTGTCTCTCCTGGATTCCAGAGAGGGGTCTCTCCTAGCCCTATCTGAAGATACCAGAAATTGAATCTGGGCTCTTCTGCATGCAGAGTAGTTTTTCTGCCACTCAGCTAGGACTGTCTTCCTTGAGTTTACCCCACACAGCGGTGAAGAAGAAGAAGAAGAGGAAGAAGAAGAAGAGATTAAATTTATATACTGCCCTTCATCTCAGGGCGTTTCACAAGAGAAAAATACAGGATAGAAGCACAAAATAAATAGTTAAAACAAAAACAGTAACCGCCCCACTCCCACAAGCACCCTTTAGAGTCTGTAGAATATTAATTGGTCAAAGACATGGTTGAAGAGGAACATTTTCACCTGGCACATGAAGATGTATAGTGAAAGTGCAAGGTGAGCCTCCCTGGGGAGAGCATTCCACAAATGGGGAACCAATGTAGAAAAGGCCCATTCTTGTATTGCCACCCTCTTGGATGATGATTGCAGTGTCTGGGACGGTTTATATGGGGAGAGTTGGTCCTTGAGATATTGCCTTTCAGAGCCATTTCAGGCTTTATAGGTCAAATCCAGCACTTTGAATTGGGTTTTATTATTTGCTAATTACCTGCCCTTTGCCCTAAAGTCCCAACCTTAAAACACAATTGATGTAACTGTGCAGATGCCGTGCTCTCATGGGCCTTTTGCATGGAACCTGGCACCCCAGGAGGGTGGATATTCTAGAAGTTTGACCCAAACCTTGCCTCAATCAGATGCAGCACATGTCCACTATACCTAGCATGACTTACTACAGTGCATCAAAAAAATGAAACACCCCGCTCAGCATCATAGTGTAACTGTGGGGAGCAGTGGGTGAGGATTAAATGGTCAGCAGGGAGAGGAGGTAACTTTCTGTGGGGCAGCTGAATGTGATATCTCTAACAACAAAAGTAAGCTTGGCTATGATGCTATTCAGACTTACTACCTGCTGCTTGAGAGCTGCTCTTCCACAACATGATCCCATGTAGAGAGGTTCAAATCCCTGCTCAGCCGTGAGCCTCTGTGAATGCCCTTTAGCAAGTTGTCTCTTCAGCCTAATCTTTCTTGCAGGATTGTGCACCTGAGATTAGACTGTGTTGTAATTCACCCTGAATTCTTGGAATGGGATGAGAAGTCTCGATTCTCCTGGCCCCCTCCTGTTTTTGACTTGGCACTGCATGCTAAGTATCTTTCTAGTCCTTGTGGATGTGGAAAATGGGTAAAATCTGTGACTCTCAGATCACCACTTTCCCCTGAGATGATGAAGATTTGCTTACAAAGTATATACATTGTTCTGCGTAGTACAGGGGCTCTGAAACTTTCTCCCCCCTGAGCCCACTTGAGAAGGTTAACATTTACTGACACCCGCCAGTCACAAAGTGGCAGTGTGTGGGCAAAGCCAGTGATGAAATGACAGTGGTGATTGGCATAATCAGCCAACAGTAAACTGGCACAATTTTCTATTGACGTCCCCTCTTCTGTAAATCGTTGGATTCATTATCACAGCAATTTCCTTGTGCAAGGAGTTCCATAGGTCAGGTTTCCTCAAGCTAAATACAGGGTTCGCTCTGGAGGCGTCTGGACTCATCCCTGCCATCCAGTTTTAGAAAAAAATTCTTCCTACAGTTCCATAAGTGTATTTTTATTTCATAGTTCCCTTTTCCCCCGCCTCCACCTCCCCAAGTCTCTCCAAATATTTTTTATCAATCTCTGTCATGTCTTCTACCCTTCTCCTTCCACAGTTAGCTTGTATCCTGTTCCCACCCCCATACTGCCAGCTTTCAGCAATCCTCCTTCTCCACCACCTGTAACAGCTTCCCTCTCTTTAGTCACATATTATTACTTGAATTTTTTTTTATATCTTTCTAGTTTCCTTCCTGTTCTTGCCCTTTCCCTTCTGAGGAGGGAGGAGAGGCTTCCTGGCTCAGCTGGTGACCAGTTGGGAAGGGAGATTGGAGCTTGTCTGTAAAGCGTCCCCTTTCCCAGTCCCTCGGCCCATCTCTCCCTGTCATCTCCCTCCTTTCCATTCTTTCTCTTCCTTCCCTCATGCTCAGCCAGCCATGTGGTCCATTTCTCCTCTTTCCATTCTTCCCTTCCGGTTCTCCATGTTCCAGCCTCGTTCTCTGACCAGTTCCTATGCACCACACATGTGTGGAGCTGCTGCTGCTGCTGTCCTGCCAATCGAAAGGTCACTGCATGACCAAGGGGCAAGCTGAAGGGCTGAGGCCCAATATTGGTCCCCAGCCCACAACCCTTCTCTAGTAGTTTTGCAGAAGTTGATAAGGGAGGGCCTCAAGGACCCCTACTTGTCTCTCAGGAGCAGGAAGTCTTTATCTCCTTTCCTAGCACCAAAATTCTTCCATTTCTCAGTGGTGCGTGCTGGGATTTTCACTGCTAAGCTAGAACAAAACAATGTCTGTTTCAGGAATAAGTTTCCATCTCCGCCTTTGCATCTCCCACAACCAATGTACTTGCTTCCGCTTCTGAAGTTGTGTGCCACACCAGCAAGTTGAATGCTGGAGCAACATATTTGTCTCATCCCAAAAGAATGGATTTTGCTAAGTCAAAATTGATTCCAAATCCCTGATTATCCCTGAATATCCATAAGAGGCATGCCTTGCTGTCCTTCAGTCCCCAAATAGACAGCTCTCTCTTTTTGAGTTCTTGTTATATGTTTCTCTACCTGCATGTTCCTCTGCAATTTGTATATTTTGTTGTTTCAGCTGCACCATAGCTACATTGTGAAAATGCATGCTGTTATCATTTCTGTGCTGCTGTCTGTTATGAACATTTATGGCCTTTCCTTTTGTAGACAGCACAATAGAAGAATACATTGTTTCCTGCAGTGCCACAGACAGCAAATGCAAATATGTTTTGATCTAGCCCAAAGTTGGGACCTTGAGGAGAAAGGGCAGGCTTTTCCCCAGATTGCAGAACCTATCAATGAGAATTGGGGGAGCATCTTTCACATATGATCCAGGAACTCATAATGCTTCCATATCATGCCATGCCATGCACACCAAAGGCCATGAAGGGGCAGTTGCAAAAATAGTTTACCATCATCATTACCACCATCGTTTATTAAATTTGTTACACTTACTTGTCTCACTTTGTCTTGCCCAGGGCAAACCAAAGTGACTTACATATTTGCTTTCAGGAACATTTGTACATTTAAAAGTACTACATTGCAGTATTCAGGCATGACACATTTAAAACCAAATTCACAGGCAAAAACATAGAATAAAGGTATTGACACTGGCAAGCTCTCATTCACATTATGCCTGTTCATTCACATTATGCCTCATTCACATTAAGTCTGCAGGCATCATGAAAGAGTCTGAGTTGACATTCTTTAGAAGAGTGTGCATTAGAGTGCCATATTCTTTTAAAGAGAGAGAGAGAGAGAGAGAGAGAGAGAGAGAGAGAGAGAGATGCAAATACATGGTTCCAAACTCTTTATACTTCTCCCTTGGCAAAAAGAGACACTGGTCTATACTACACATCTGTACCTCTTAGAGCTTGTTTCTCAGGAGTATCCTGTTCTTTCAAAAGGTAACTGTGCCCCCCCCCCGAGCGCAGAGTATGTGTTACAGAGAACCCCTTTGCCACGAAGCCTACGCTACATAGGTGCAAACCATAGTTAACTAAAATTTATGGGTGTTCCCAGTATTAACTGGAATGCAGACATTCAGATATTTTTGACAGGCCACTTTTCCTGAATCATTCACTGGGCCCCAGTTTGCTGCAGCCCTTAGTTTTCAATTATACTATCATCTTTAAGTAATGACAAACTGGGTATATAATTATTTTGTCAAAACACTATTAAACCTGGTCTGTTTACCATATGATAATTTAGCTGGCCCTTTCCCTTCGCATTGGTCACTGATGTTCCTCCAGCTAATGCCTTGTGGACATTTAACCTCCGGCATATGAAATAAGGATCAGCATCCTGGTGCCCTGGCACCCTCTGATGCACTTGCCTGCTACCTTGTGCGCACTGCCCATCTTGTTTGCGGTAGAGGTCTGCGTTCAGCCTCCTTGCTGATTTATTTCTGACAGGGAGGTTGTAATCCATGGCAGCAGCGCAAGTGCTAAGGCAATGTGATTTCTCAGCAGGAAGATGCAACATGATGTCTCAGTTTTGTCTAATCCCTTAAATCCATCACATACCCCAGGCCCTCGGGGATTCGCATGCAAATGACGAGATTGCCTGTTGATGAGTTTGGCTGGGACACAGCCAAGCGTTATGCAGTTTCCAGCACTGTGGGAGGCCTCTGTTAATGCCACTGACTTCAAATCTCTTTTTTCCGATGTGGACAGAGCCTGTCTTATACTAAAACAGGAGGCATTACACACCCCTTTGGCGTTCCGGGTCTAGGTCCTCTCCCTTGTTCCTCAGTACCTGCACAAAGGAGCTTCCACATGCTCTCACGTGACCTGGGCATTGCATGTTCTGAACTGAAAGTGTGCTTCTCCTGAGGCTCGCTCTCCCTCCCTCTCGCTCTCTCTCTCCCCCCCCCCCCCCGCCCTGTCTGTATTCCTTGGGGAGCTAGAGGAATGCCTGCCCAGAATTTTTTGATGTACATAAGATTTTTCTGAGTTTTTTTTTAAAAGAAAGAATCATAATCTCTAAAGAATCTGGAATCTTCAAAGTTGACAAATTTACTTTAGTATTCTACCTGATTACCACATAGAACTTGATGAGCAATTAAAATAAACTAGAAGAGTTTGATTAATGGTGGATTGTATTTAGTTAGCCAACAGATGCACAGCATAACAGAATCAGAATGCAGTTTCTGGTCTCCATTTGATTCCTAGACTGAAACTAGATGTCCTACAGCTACCACCAAAAGCAGCAATCCTACAACCCCTCTGCCTTCTTACTCCCCCAGCACAGCTAATAATCTAAAATGTAGGATTCAACATCACTACACTTAGCATTTCTTTACCATCATTCCCTTTGCTGGGCCTGGTGATTTTATATTTTTGTGATAGACAGGGACCTCTCATTACATCTCATCCCAGTTCTAACATAACAACACGGTTCTTGTTTGTTACTTCCTGGCATACCATCATGGGATGTGTGTGTATGTCTGTTTCATGTTAATTATGTTTGCCATAGCATGTAATCCAGATGATAAATCCCCAAATTCTTTCTAATCTTTAGTGACTTTTTTGTGAACCTCTCACCAAATCTGTTTTACTAAGCCCTTCTTTTGTTACAGCCAAATATACATTTTTGGCCACTGCTAGATGCTCCCATCCATCTTTGGCTTTTGATTTGTATGCTGCTGCTGGGATGGGCAGACAGGGGATTTCGTTGGTAGAGAGGAAAATGGACAGATAAACTGGGATGACTTCCATGGCAATTAACATTTTGAAGTGACAGAGACATTTAGGGAAGTTTCATCTGCATAGCAAAGGGTGTCACAGGAGGCCAGTGGGTCCAAAACAGATTGCAGCTCCTTTCAGTAACCTGATCATGTTCTCTTCCATCCCTTTAGAATTAGTAATGTCTAAGGTTGTTGCAGGGATTTTGCATAGAGGTCTCACCTTGATTGTGGAGTCCTGCCTCTCTACCTAGCCCTGCTAAACTTAATAAGTAGTTTGCAGCTAGAGTGTTAAAGCCTAGAAGATGTCATCTCTCTCCCCACAAGCTGTTAAAAACTTGGAAGATCTGGGCAAATAATCATTTCTCTGTTTTTCCTTTCATCTCGGCTCATGGAACTTCTTTACCTGGCTTGATTTGTGCATATTTTAGACATCTTCAGTGAGAATATGTCAAAATGGTGCTTCATTTAGACAAGAGGTTGAGGTTATCCTCAGTCTACAGAATGAAATACAAAAGTTGATAAAACAAGGGACAAGATTATTTGCAAAGGCTAGACTTGGAGCCTTTGCCTGTTGATCCTTATGGCACACCTCCAGTAGAGCATTCTCTGCTTATCCGATTTAGTGCACCTACAAACAGGATGTCTTAAAAACAACAACACATGTTCCTGAACATTAGGGTTGCAAAGAAGTGCCTGAAAACACTGTGCCAATATCTACTAAAAAAAATAGAAGATAAAATGGGAAAGGTAGTGATCAAAGGGATGGCCTTCTTTGCTCAGCTCGCTTGCAAATTGTTCATTGCTCCTCCCCCCCCTACTTTTACACACCAGATTTCTATGAGACCCAACCCTTTTTTCCCATTCTCTGGCAAAGCCAGACCACGGATCCTGAGCCACAGGAGATGTGCAAGTTTTGAAATAAGGTACAGTTTCCAAAATGTTTTGTGTTCCAGATTGACATACTTTTGAAACCAGTGTTACATTGCCAAGTGCCTTCTACTCAGGTAGTCTTCTTTGTGACATTCTCCCAATGCCTTTTTGCCTCTGTCCAGAATACATAGCAGGAAATGTTCTGCCTTAGGAGCTCTGTTCGTGCAGGACCTAATGAGGATGTTTTCTTACTTTGCCACAGGAAAAGGGAAGAATGGAAGGCCACCTCTTGAGCATGCTGGAGCAATCCGAACACAAGGCTTCAGGTAGGAGAGGCAACACACTTCATTGCATGGGTGGGAGACCTTGTTCAGCTGGAGGGCTACATCCCTTCATGGGTCACATGCTAGTGGTGGGCAGGACTAGAGGCAAAAATGGGTAGAGCATTAGATTCTTTGTACAGTAGACTACATCACCAGAGGTTTCTAACCTGCCACCCATGCACTTCTCTCCATCTACCATTCAAGCAAAGAAGAGCAGCCATTGCAGTTCATTCCTGGGCACATTCCAGCCAGGCAAAAGCACTTAAGGAGGGCATGGAGCAGGGCTGGCGAGAGATATGAGCCAAATAGATATGTCTGGAGGTCTGCATTTGGCCCCCAGGCCTGAGATTCACCAGACCTTTGCCTTATTGCTGATATAGTGATTCTACCGTTGCTCCCTAACATAGCATAAGCACATGATTGCCTTCTGTCTATAGAGCATAGCTCAGCCTTGGTTGCTGCTTTTCTCCCCCACATGCATGTTTTTTCTGAAGAAAGACCCAGGCCTTTGCGCACCACAATTTTGTTGCTCTTAGCAGAGCTGTTTGGCCATAATGAGGGGAAAGGTCATTACTGGGTGTCTTGATTCTTGAAGGAACATCCCCAGAAGCTTTGTGAGAGGTCTCTTTTGAAACAAGGCAGCAGAAATGCATCTGCCTCCTTTCCCCTGCATAGTAATTATTCAGCTATATTTTAAAAAATCTTTTCATTACCAGTTTTTCTGCTAACATTTGGTTTTAGTTTGTCTCTGTAAAAGGCGTAGGTTCAGGTGATAGAAGTCTAAAACAAAATCATTTTTAAAGCTCCATCTGTTGCCATGGGGCTCCTTCCAAGATTGCAACACCAGAAAAGGTATAGTTCCCCCTCCTCTGCCAAATCCAGTTTGGCTGAGCAGTGTTTTCCAAGGGATGCAGCTTCTCATTGGAATGAATGTTGTCTTGAAAGAGTGGCCAGCCATGATTACAGAGCTGTAGGTTTTGAGGGGTTTTCTACGCCTTCCAGTCCACCCCCCTGCTCAGTGCACATGATACAGAACTGGAGCATCATCAATAGGTGGACATTTTAGATCTCTGCTTGAAGACCTCTAGCAAGGGGAAGAGCCCACCATCCCTCTAGGTAATCTGTCCCACTGTCGAGCTGCTCTTGCTGCCAGGATGCTTCCCCAAACATTCAGCTGAGTTCTACACTCCTTAATCTTAAACCTATTAGATCTTCTCTTGCCCAATGGGGAAACAGTGAACAAAGCTTTGCCCTCTTCTGTGTGACAACCCTTTGGGTATTTGAAGTGTGCTACTGCGTCTCTCCTCAACCTTCTCCAGGCTAAATATACCCGGTTCCTTTTAAGGTCATGTCTGTATATTTGCCCCTTTTTAATTTGACCAGTTGTCTTTGAGGAGGGGTAGAAAGGCCTCCAGGGAACAATGATTGTTTAAACAAGAACACACACACACACACACACACACACACACACACACACCAGTCACCTTGTAACATTATGAACCCTTAAGGCACCCTTCATCAAAATTGTGCCCACTACCATTCCCATCATCCCTGACTATTGTCTGTGCTGGCTGGGGCCAAGGGTCAAGGATGATGGGAATACTAGTCCAAAACATGTGGAGGATATCAGATTGAGGAAGGCTACTTCATGATAAAAGACAACCCCCCCAACAAAACTGAAGTTCTTCTCCCCTCCTTCACAGAAAAATGACTACTTCTTTCACAATGGGGTTCTAAACAGGAGTACAGGGGTCAGGACAGCATTCGTTTCTTCAGCATTTCCTCACAGGCCTTGTTTCCACACCACTGACCATCTTTATTGATCTCCTCTGAACCTGTTCTCATTTGTCTCCAAAATCCTTCTCAAAGAGTAATGCTCAGACTGGACAACTAATACTCCAGATGAGGTTTTATGTATTTCTGTATTTAAGCTTCATACTTGCCATAATGGCTTCTAAGCAGTCACTAGTGCAAAATAAAATGGAACTTGCACTTCCTATGACTTGGAATTTTGGACCACTGCTGGTGGGATTAAGATCCTGTGATGCACTCTCATTTCAGATGCAGAGGAGGCTGCCGCACTATCTGGAGAAGACGACTCAAGGTGAGCCAGTGCCACAGGGTCTTTCACCTGCCGTAGCAAAAGTATGACCACCTTAGTGCAGGTTTTGAGCACCGTGCTATCAGCAAAGCCAAAGGAAAGGCTTTAGTAAGGTGGAAAGTTGACTGTATGTAACATTAGTTTCTGCCGTTGATGGACAAGGAACTCAGCCACTTCTGAGTAAGAAGGAAATACCTTTGAGTGCAGGCAGGAAGGAAATAACTCTGAGTTCAACACTAGGAGGTGTTGACTACATTAGACAGCAGAGTTCTCATTTTATATCTTCTTCATTGGTTGCCAGTATGCATAGGGGCACAGGTTATGGTGCTACTGATTGCCTAAAAAGCCCTAAACGGTACTAGAATATTTGAAGAATCACCTTCTCTTACATGACCTTGCCCTGCTTGCTGCATTAATAATGGGAAGCTTGCTCTGCACCCTGTTGTCATTGCAGGTCAAATTGACATAGACAGGGCCTTCTCTGCATTGGTGCCCAGAGTCTGAGGCTTCCTCCTCCAGGGTGTCCCAGTGGGCTTTCATTATTGGTGATTAGACAAGTTGCTGAGACTTTTTTGTTCAACTGTGCCTTTAGTACAATTCCTCTTCCTCCCCATTGTTTTATATGTTTGCTCTATTTTGTGCAATATTCTTTCTCTTCTCTTTTTATCTTTATTACTGCATGTGTTTTGTAGGACTTTTTAACTTAGGTTGTGAGCCACCTTGAAGGGGACCAAAAGGCAGGGTAAAATGCATTAAATAAATAAAGAGGAGGAAGTTGGAAGAGTTGCATTTGTAAGACTATGGCTTACAGACTCATGTTGTAAGACTAGCTGTCTGGTTTTACATTTTGTTTTCTTTTGTATTTCCCTCCTATCAGGTGCAGCTTGGCAGAGGTGGGCAAGAAAGCAGAGTGCAGCCACAATGTCCAGAGCACCTATCCCCAAGCAGGTTGTAGTGACTCTCCAATTAAATCTTTCACCTCCATTTCTGAAGCCAAAGACTGCCTAGTGGACTTCAAAAAACAGCTTGCCATTGGCTCTGGCAGTCAGAAACAAGCCAAAGCCAGCCTCAGGAGCAGGAAGAAATACTGAGCATTGCACAATGGAAAAAGGGCCTGGAAACGGAATAGGAAGCAAGCTTTTCCATTCCACTGACTTTGTCTGGCAGGAAGAGCGCAACTTCTCTACCAGCTTCAGACATCCCTCTTCTGTACATATTGTATGAACCATACAGGATTTGTCATGTATTGAATTGGTTGTGTACTTTATAGATGCCTCTTCAACCTTGCTTTTCAATTATAAAAGAAAATGAAATATATTTATTATGTTTTTATAATCTGCAATCCTCTGCTGTTTGGGAATCCTTTTTATTATTGTTTTATTTTATTACTTCACAACCTATGTGTCCATAAAAAAGCCCACTGGTCAGTATGAGGCATCTTATTGCATACGTCAAAAACTTGGTGAGTAGTCCAGCCAAAGCTGAGCATTTTTAAGACCTGTTATATGAGTGAGAGAGATATAAAGGTGTGCTTCTGCCATTAAAAACAATGGTTCTTTAGAGGTGTGTGTAGCTTTGGTTATAGCCTGCCCTCTTTTGCACTAACTTCATACCACTGACAGAATATGAGTGTGATGGACAAGATTAGCCTGTCTTCGGCTTACGTTCTACACAAGCAGGTACCATAACTTGAGCACAGATCAATAAATATAAAAGAGGAGAGAAAAAGAGGACAAAAATTGGGTTTTTGTCCTAAGATATTAGATTAAATTAAATCCGAAATGGCCAACTTCTTAAATCTGGCAGGCTGGATTATCCCTGGCCAAAGTGCTTTGGGGTAGATTTCCAAGCTGGCATAGGAAAGGAAAAATCAAGGCAGGTATCAAATGGGGTCTATAGGCTGCCAATTGCTACCCTGAGTTACACGCACACATAGCAGGTCTGTGAGGCTGTGGTATCAATGGTGTGGCTCCCCTGCTTGTCCTATGATCAATCCCCTCTCGGCTGCTGTTTTAATTTTAATTGAAGGCCACATTTAGCCTGAGCTCTGTTGTGCTGGGTACTGTACCGTAATATAATTCATTCAGTCCCTGCCTGAAAGAGCTTCGAATCTAAAAATTAGGCCCAAGGGGTATCTAACATGGCCTGTGGCACAGCAAAAGCGAGCAGCCCACACCTTGATGTTCTGTTATTACCTAATTGTTCCATGTTCCTACAAAATACTGTACATTCTTGGGACTTTATTTTATTTTGATGCAGAGCCTGCGTTATTGCAAGAGCTCAAGGGCAGGTTACAGGTAACAGCAATTACACATAAAACAAAGAAATCCCTGTCTCTAAATTGCTTACAGAGGCCAGGGAGAACTAAAGGAAGGATGACATGCTATCTTAATGGGACATTGTTTTATCTACTGTGAAAAGGCTGGTGTCGGCTCCTGCTAAAGACAGAAGGATTTTAGTGGCCTAGAGGTGTCCTGCAAAGGCGTATGTGCATTCTGCGTGTGCAGAAGAGAAAGGAAGGTGTAGAAGGGGTTTCCTTTTCAGAAAAAAACATGACACAGGATGGATTTTCCTTTATCTGGGCTTCAGGCATCTTGAGTTCCAACCCTACCTGGCTTGAAGAATGGGGGGGAGGGGGGCTTTATTTAGAGCTTGCTGGCTTTGTCCATTCCATGGCCAAAACAGTGGTAGTGTTACCCTTCACCCAGTACAATAGGGAGCCTTGTTGCTCCCCGAGTCCCGTGGACTCCTCAAAGTTTTGTTTGAACCCATTTCATATATTCAGTGAGAAAGCTTTGTTTGAACTGGGCACTTCTGGCTCTCTATGGAAAAGTGAGGAGGTTGCATGTCCAAAGCAGTTTTTTCCTCTGTAAAAAAGAGATGTTTTGTTTTTGTGAGGAACCACCTCTCTTTACGGAGGAAAAAATGCATTGTGGGGCAGAAAGGCTCAATAAACCCTTCTTGACATTATTGTTTCCTACAATCGATTAGATGTGTAGGATTCAGATATGACTTGCCACCTGTTGTCTGAGGTGGGGCAGTATAGGAAAAGCTTCACCTCTTGATTCTGTGCAGTGCATAAATGGGCCCTGAGCCAGCGGCTGTAATCCAAGCAGCCTCAGCTAGGGAGTGATGCCCATTAAATTCTGCGGAACTTAACTGCTTAGAATCACTCTGCTTGCTGCTTGAAGCTGATGGCAAGGCAAGGTAAAAAATGAATAAAAAAGCAATAGGCTGTATTTGGTGCTGCCACGTCTTCAGCTGCCATGTCCTCCACTGCCTTGGCACGCACTCCTTCCCTTGTTACCTCGCCAAATTTCAGTGCATCTGAGATCTTTCTCCAATTTCACTGCATAAAAGATGTCTGCATAAAAGAAACCCTCCTGGTTTCTTCCTCGTTAACTGTCAATCCACTGCAGGCCTGCTGCTGGAAGCAAAACCCCTTGTTTATCTTTTCAATTGGTGATAAGGAAAAAGCAGAATGACTTTCCCAAGCTCAGCTGTCACCAATGCTCAGGGTCGGCTCAAGGAGACACCAACGAAAGCAACCACGGCAGGCTGGGGATCCCACCAGCAGCCTCTCCCACAAGCCTCCTTCCAGGCAAAGCTGACACAGTCCCAGGGCGTGTGGCGGACGGTGTCACCTTGGGACAGAGCCACTCGTCTCTCTGCACAGTGTCTAGCGGACGTCTCACGGAAATTGTCAGCCTGTACTGCCGCTCAGTTGGAGCACTTTCACTCAGGGTACTTGATAGCAGTGAGCAAACAAAGGAAAGCTTGGCTCGGTAGCCTGGGCAGCAATAATCTCTGCTTTGCAAGCCTGGCTGCACCTTTTTCTGCAGCCGTGTCTGTCTCCTTTTGTGTGGCAGACTGGCTTCAAAGAAGCTAAGAGGGAGAGGATGTTCTGAGCATCCTGATCCCAGGTGTCGCAGAACTAGGGTGACCACACTCTGGCATGGTACTGGGCACATTATACAAAACCAGCATTGGGCGAAGTTCTCCGGTGCCAACACTGGGATCTCCACACAGGAGCTACTAAGGTGCACCCAGCCATCAGTTCTATTTTATTTTCCAAGCCAATAGAGAAATCACCAAGTAGTAGTAGTATAGGGCTTATGTGGTGGTTTACGCATCACTTTTATTTCTTAGCTGGGTACTTTTCTGGACTCATCAGACACAAATTCCTTAAGGAATATTTTAGAGTATGATAGTGTTAGGCAAAATCAGGGAATATGTGGCAATAGCGGTAGAGAAACTGGGATCTGAGAGCAGATCACCGACACGTAATATGTCATTTAAGCAATCAAATGAAGAAAATGCAGACCACCTAAAGAATCACCTCCCATGTATACTTAGACCTCAAGATTATTCCCAGAGACCATTCCCCAAATCACTCCCAGGTCTGTCCCCCCAGTGCAATTGGGGAAGTGCAGTTTTGGCGGTAGCAATATGGCTGTGGAAAGCCCAGACATTCCACGTTCCAGATACTGCTTTGCTTTTGTGAAGGTGTAAAACACTGGAGTGAGCAATTTAACATTGCCTTAAGGTTCTTGTGAACCACCCTGAGATCTTTGGATGCAGGGCAGTATATAAATAGTTATAGTAGTAGTAATAAAATAACGGTAATAGTAACAATGGTTTCATTTGTTAAATTTTAAATGTTAACTTCCAGAATGAAATTGGTGTTTTGAAATCCCCAAAGTTCAAATTAACATTCTCAGTTGTTTGGTCACTTTTCTCAACACTTGCTGTCAATCTCATGTTGGACTGCCAACCCTGTCCAGCCTGGTGTCATGAACTGGCAGGACAACGGGCTGGAGGAAGAGGAAGAGGAAGAAGAGGATGCTGACAAAGGGTGTCTAGCTACACCAGAGCAAGCTGTCTCCCTGAACATGGAGGGCTCTGAAGCACAGGGAGCAGGGGAGGGGTGGCTAAGGCAGGCAAGGGCCCAGAGCCCAGCTCCCTAGCTGGCCAGGTGCAGCTCACTAGCTCTGGGAGGAGAAGTGATTCCTCAGCTGGAGTAGGCTCAGGACAGGTGAGGGTCACATGCCTCATCAAGCCAGATCCTCCAATAAGCATGCAAAGGACAAAGGGGAAGCAGAGCTGAGGGGCTGTGTCTGCTCAACTGCCCATGTTGAGGGACCTTGACTTGGAGGCTCCTGGACCTCCATGGTTCAGGTTTGACTCTGGACTGTATCCTGACTGCTGGTCTTTGGACTTGGCTGCTTGGATTGACCCTGAATCGTTTCCTGACCTTTGGACTTCACTTGTATGGATTGACCCTCAGACTTTGAACTTTGGACTTGGCACACTGACTTGCTGCCAGGTAAGCCAGGGGTTCAAGACAACTGGAAGTAGCGGGGGGGGGGGCACTCTGCTGCAGGTGGGAGGAGGGCAGGGCTAGTTCCAATGGTGGCCAGGGCTGTGGGGTGTGAGATATAAAAATGCCAGTCCCAAGACTCTGGGTCCCGAGACCCTTGAAATAAAGTCTGAGCAAAATTGGTGAAGCAGCAAAGAGTTTTATTGATTACATCTTTCTTGCAAGAAGGGGCTGTCCCAAAAGCACGCACACCCAAGTTCAGTAAAACACAAGCATATACAGTCAAACCTTAGTTGTTGAACATAATCAGTTCTGGAAGATGGTTTGACTTCCGAACCGTTCAACAACCAAGGCGTGGCTTCTGATTGGTTGCAAGAGCTTCTTGCACTCAAGCAGAAACCACACCAGACATTCAGGTTCCCAAAACTGTTCGAAAACCGGAGCATTTACTTCTGTGTTTTGGCGTTCGGGAGCTGAAATGTTCGAAAACGGAGCCGTTTGAGAACCGAGGTTTGACTGTATTCCCTTCAACTGAGTGCAAATTCCCTCCCCACTTCCCCATTGGTTGGGGGGGGTGCCTAATTAAAATACTAAATTCTCCACCTCTGTTGACATCTCCCATTCCTCTGAATTCAGAGACCATCACCCTTAATGACATTCGACCTTAAAAGGAAGCATGTTCCTATGGTCTTACACATTTACTCAAGCGATGAAGCCACATCCTGACCACCCCTTAGGCATACACAAGTTTCCCCCCTGCTGAAGCGTGTTGAAGCGTCTAGATAAACCACATTCTAGCAGCAAGCTGCCCTGTTTTGGGGCATTGTAGCCACAAGCCAGAAAAGATAAGTCCCAAAGCGAGTCTGTGGTTCCTTATCTGTGAAACCTTCTGCTCAGATGGTGCAACTTTCTGAGGCCTTCGGCCTTTTATGAAAAAGCGACATTCTCCATTTCTTACAGGGGCAAGGGCCCAAAGTGTCTGGAACCAGAGCCAAAAGTAAGCAGGACTCCCCTCTTTTTCTGCCACCCCCTTCCCCCCCCCCCAGCTTCCACCCCCAACTCCTTACCCACCTGCATGACATCAGACCAAAGACTATGCAGGCCTCAGGTCTGCCCACCCTTGGCTGCTGAAGCTGCAAAGAGCTGACAGGGTAGGAGAAAGTGTGTTTCCTGGGGCTGACGGGACAGGGAGGGAGATGGCAGAGCCTCAACCTTTCACTCACCAGCTCTGTTCGAAACAGAGGCTGAAAGCAAGTGTGTTTTCCAGAAAAGCTGCTGTCAGGTCCTGTGCTCACCCTTGTTGGTCACGGAGAGGCTGCTGCCCAAAGACAGCTTGTGGCGGTCTCTGCTGTTGAACCTCTGCCCAGCTGTCACGGAGGCCTCAAATATGTTTTATTATTCATTAAACTATCTCCCTTTCCCCATTCTCCAGCACACAGCACATTTGCACAGACAGGCTGTCCTCCCCCACCCCTCAGCCCGCTGGCAGGGTTGTCCTTCGCAGAAAGGGAGCTCGCAATAAGCGAAGGCATCCGTATGAGGGAGCAGCGATGAGGCTGACCTCTCCTCAGCCTGCTCATGTGCGAAAAATCCCCTTTCTCAGCAAAGGATGTACCTAGGTCCTCCCCTGATCTGAATAGGGAGGGGAACCTGGTCAAAATAGGAATCTGGGAGCTGCCTGATTCCCATCTGTTGCTGCACAGGAAGCCATAGGCATTTCCTACTAGGCGCTCTCTCCCCATCGGCAGGAATAACTGCTTAGCATAGCCATCTTCCCTTGCCTGGATGCTCTCTGCAGTAGCAGGGTGGTAATGAGAGAAACCGATCTTGAGAACTGGTAGCTGCTGATCCCCAGAAGACGAGAGCGGAGAAGTACATGCTAATCTGAAATGCATTGACTTCAGTCTCAGCTGAGAGGCTCTTATCAAATGTTTCTGCTGACAGGAACAGCGCCCAGTAGGAAATGGCTGCAGATTTCTTGGGCAGCAACAGATGAGCATCAGGCAGTTATCAGTTATCTCCCTTTCTTTACCTTACTTGCTACAGGTCAGCCGGGGACCAAGCTGCATCCTCCCACAGCCTCTCCTTCCAAGAGGGAGAGAAAAATATCTGTTCCCATGGAGGCTGCACATGCACCATCCATTTCAACTGCACTCCCCACACAAAAAAATCTGGGAATTGTAGTTTATCCCTTGCAGAGCTACAATTCCCAGCGTGGTTAACAAGTTACACTTCCCAGAATTCCTCTTTTTAAAGGGGGGATTTGCATTAAACTGTGTACTCTTCATAGAGTTACTGGGATAGTTCAGTCGGTAGAGCATGACTCTTAATCTCAGGGTCATGTGTTCGAGTCTCGCGTTGGGCAAAATAATTCTGCATTGCAGGGGGTTGAAATGGATAACTCTTGCGGTCCCTTCCAACTCTGATTCCCAGTCCCCGCTGTCGCCACAACATTCCTCCCCTGTTGCCCATTAGAATCCATTAAGTCTGTTGAGGGAAACCCTCTTAATATTACTATCTTAGCGTTATGGCACAAGGAGAAAGGGCCGTGGCTCAGTGGCAGAGCAGATGTTTGCATGCAGAAGGCCCCAAGTTCAGTCCCTGGCATCCATTTCGGTTCTCTCCATTTCTCCCCCCCCCCCCAGTCTTTCGGTTTGCAAGTCGTTTTTGGAAAGGGTGGCTTGGATAGATGTGCCTTTAAAATGCAAAGTGAATCGAGTTTCTCTGCTGCCTGAAACCCTAGGCGGCAGCTGGCAGGCAGTGTGGACAATGGTGAGCTACAGGGGACATTGGTCCAACTCAATATTAGATGATTTCCTATGTTCCACTGCGTCCAGAAAGCAGCGAACCTTTTGGAGATTCACTGACGTACAAACCTGAGTGTCTTGTAAGGACAGTCGTTATAAGGTACTTTGTCATCTTTGTGTTGTACTCTCAAAGCCCACTTCTTTAGCAAAGCCCTTCTCTGAACATCTTCGTTTTTCCTACTCCAACTTATACTGCTCCATGTGTGTGCACCTGTGAGTGCACTGCTATATAGATCCACTTCCCCTTCTCCCTCCTGCCTCTTTGCCCCGTTTTCGCTTGTAAGCGCTTTTCAACAGGGGAGCCCCTCTTACTTTGTTCCGTAAAGCACATTGATGGCGCTGTATAAAAGATAAATAGTAGTTGTTTTACTAGAGTGTGATTTCCAGGGGGATGAATGTGGAGTGGCTGAGCTGTGCTCTGTTTTGCAAAGGCACACATGCCTCCCATCTACCACAGTACGTGCAGCGGAGAGAGATGTCGTCTGGGGCTGAGTGCAAGTGCATTTAATTATCTGCAGAGTGAGAAGAAGGTAGTGTTGTCTCAGGTGTTGTTCAGTAAAATTCTGCTAAATTCTTTACAAGTAGCCTTTAGGGGGAAATGCACAGGACAGGGGGAAAGAGAAGCACCAGGAAGAACAAAACCTGGGATGTCCAATGATTCCAAAAGCAACCATATACCGTATTTTTCGCTCTATAAGACGCACTTTTTCCCCTCCAAAAATGAAGGGGAAATGTGTGTGCGTCCTATGGAGCGAATGCAGGCTTTCGCTGAAGCCTGGAGAGCGAGGGGGGTCGGTGCGCACCGACCCCTCTCGCTCTCCAGGCTTCAGGAAGCTATCCGCTAGCCATGGGAAACCCAGCTCTCCCACGGCTAGCGGAGACCTTGCCAGCACCCAGAAGCTTGGGGCGCGCTGAGCTCCGCACGCCCCAAGCTTCGGGATTAGCGCAGCGCTCCGCTAGCCATGGGAGAGCCGCGGGGCTCTCCCACGGCTAGCGGAGACCTTGCCGGCACCCAGAAGCTTGGGGCGCGCGGAGCTCTGCATGCCCCAAGCTTCAGGATTAGCGCAGCGCTCCGCTAGCCCTGGGAGAGCCACGCGGCTCTCCCACGGCTAGCGGACTGCTTGCCGGCACCCAGAAGCTTGGGGCGCGCGGAGCTCTGCACGCCTCAAGCTTCGGGATTAGCGCAGCGCTCTGCTAGCCCTGGGAGAGCCGCGCGAAGTCGCGGGGCTCTCCCACGGCTAGCGGAGACCTTGCCGGCACCCAGAAGCTTGGGGCGCGCGGAGCTCTGCACGCCTCAAGCTTCGGGATTAGCGCAGCGCTCTGCTAGCCCTGGGAGAGCCGCGCGAAGTCGCGGGGCTCTCCCACGGCTAGCGGAGACCTTGCCGGCACCCAGAAGCTTGGGGCGCGCGGAGCTCTGCACGCCCCAAGCTTCGGGATTAGCGCAGCGCTCTGCTAGCCCTGGGAGAGCCGCGCGAAGTCACGGGGCTCTCCCACGGCTAGCGGACTGCTTGCCGGCACCCAGAAGCTTGGGGCGCGCGGAGCTCTGCACGCCTCAAGCTTCGGGATTAGCGCAGCGCTCTGCTAGCCCTGGGAGAGCCGCGCGAAGTCACGGGGCTCTCCCAGGGCTAGCGGAGACCTTGCCGGCACCCAGAAGCTTGGGGCGCACTGAGCTCCACACGCCCCAAGCTTCGGGCTTAGCACAGCGCACCTGGGGGGGAAATAAAAATTTTTTCCCTTTATTTCCCCCCCAAAAAACTAGGTGCGTCCTATGGGCCGGTGCGTCCTATGGTGCGAAAAATACGGTAGATGTGGTACCATATAGATTCATAGAATTGTAGAGTTGGAAGGGACCACAAGGATCACCTAGTCCAACTCCCTGCAATGCAGGTCTCTTGTCCAATGTGGAAATCGAATTCACAACCCTGAGATTAAGAAGCTCATGCTCTACCAAGTGAGCCTAAAGACTTACACTTTTGTTTAATGGCACAAGCTTTGTGGACTGGAGGCTACTTCATCAGATGTGGAAAATGTTTGGATAGCTTTGCAAATCTGTGTAAGGAAAAATAACAGTCTTGTGGAACCTTAAGACGCTGACACCCTTTCCCTTGCTTAATCGTGATCTTATCGGGGCAGTCCTATGCGATCCCATCTTCAATAATATTTGTGGCTGCAAAAGTTTTGGGGTGGTCATACTGCTTCATTTCGAATCAGTGCATATCCTATACCTGCTGAAATCCAGTCACTTTTCATACCACAATATTAGGAGGGGGGTGTTGTCCAGCTTTTGTTGCGCCATAGCCCCTCTGGACAGCAATAATGTGGTAGCGTTGGGGAAGCATCACAGAGCAACTAATAAAGCAAAATGAACCTACCGTTGATGCGCTACTGTTGTGGCAAAAAGCATGTTGCAGGATATGCCCACAATAAAACATCAGTCTGGAAGGGCCCTGCTGTTTCTTACTGCATAAAGATTGCATGATCCCAGTTATTTGATTAAGTGTGGGGTTTGAAAACTGTGGCTTCCCATCTCGTTTGTGGGTAGAGATGCCTCTTGTCCTAACCCTTGCGATAAGCGTGGATCTCTTGCTCTCTAGGAAGGGAAGCCAAGGACAGCGGTTTTCCTCTCCCTTGGACAGCTGCTTGTTGGCAGGTGGCCCGAAAGAGGGTGGAGCGCAGGGAAGCCTTACATTATAACTTGACTGTGAGCTGCTTTCATTTTTAGTGTCCCATCTGTGTGGGCTCCCCAACAGCCTTCTCTCCAGCAACCAGTGAAGTCAGGAGAACAGGACACACCTGCCCAGCTCAGCCAGGAGCATCCGCACCTTAGTGCCCACCTGGTCCCTGGTAAGTGGCATTTCCCTGGTTGTATCAGCTTCTGTGCTGTCAGATAAGCCTCTCTGCCAGATTGCAACCATGCCAGGGAGTATGGAACTGTGGCCAAGACACTGCTTATATCGCTAACACTCAGCCCAACCCACAGCACCTGTTCAGGGCAATGTGTGCGGCTGGTGGTGGCAACAGCATCTAGTGCAGCTCAGGCAGCTGATGTCAAGAGAGAAAGCCTCCTTCTCTGCATCTCCCAGGGTCTGGTGGGTGGATGAGGCATGGAACAACGGTAGTCCAGTGGTAGAGCTGCTGCTTCGTATGCAGAAGATCCTGGGTTCAGTTCCCAGCATCTCAAGGTAGGGCCAGGAGATAAGCCTGCCTGAATCCCTGGAGTTCCCTGTTAGTTCTGAGCTACGTGGACCAGACCCAGTATGGGGCAGCTTCCTATGTTTCGCTGGGGGCAACAGAGCCCTTCTGTCATTGAACGATAAGCTGAAGCAGAGGAGGGAGGCAAGGCAGAGTTGGCCTATCAATCTTGTCTCCTATCATGGGACATTTCTGACTTTTTCCAGTGATGCAGGGGGCGGAGGAGAGTGAGGAGGAAGGGAAGATTCCTTGGACTGAAAGCAATAAGCACATGCGTGATTTCTTTCTTTTTAAAAAATTATATTAAGTTTCAACATTTTAAACACATGCAGTCATAACATAGTTTTGTCTTTTATTTTTTACTTCCCATCCCCTTTTCGATTGAGTTTTTTAACCCCTTCTGCTCCATCTTCTATCAAATCACAACCACTAATTACTTCTGTTGCTCATAGCTCAAATCCATACTATAATATATTTTAAAATAGTTCAAAAAAGGCATTCCCTCTTCCATAAAACAAGAAAATGTGCTATTTCATGGAAGAGTACAGACAAGGAGTTGGGTCAGAGTGTTTTCAGAGAGCTGAAAACTGACCCTGTGTAACTCTGGGCATAAGTCCTCCAGACTTTCAGCCATCTAAAGTGCGTTTAGTCTTGCTGGCAAAAATTGTTAGAAGTGGAACAGGGATGTGATAAATGGGAAAACTCTTGTGCCCAAATCCTAGATTTGTAAAGCTCCAAATGTCGAGATAATCCAAGTGCCTTGTCCAGTTGAATAATGGAACCACCACCATTAGGAACATAGGAAGCTGCCTTATACCAAGTCAGATCATTGGTCAATCAAGCTCAGTGTTGTCTACACTGACTGGCAGCAGCTCTCCAGGATTTCAGACAGGAATCTCCTACCTGGAGATGCCAAGGATGGAACCTGGGACCTTCTGCACTTGAAGCAGATCCTCTACCACAGAGCCACAGCCCTTCTGCTCATTGTGGATTAGGGGTTTGGCTGGACAATGCCCAGAGATGCTAGATGCCTTTAAGGTAAAGGTAAAGGGACCCTTGACCATTAGGTCCAGTCGTGGCTGACTCTGGGGTTGCGGCGCTCATCTCACTTTACTGGCCGAGGGAGCCAGCGTATAGCCTCTGGGTCATGTGGCCAGCATGACTAAGCCCCTTCTGGCGAACCAGAGCAGCACACGGAAATGCCGTTTACCTTGCTGCTGGAGCAGTACCTATTTATTTACTTGCACTTTGACATGCTTTCGAACTGCTAGGTTGGCAGGAGCAGGGACTGAGCAACAGGAGCTCACTCTGTTGCGGGGAATCGAACCGCCGACCTTCTGATCGGCAAGTCCTAGGCTCTGTGGTTTAACCCACAGTGCCACCCGCATCCCTAGATGCCTTTAGGTTTCTTTTTTTTATAAAAAAAATGAAACTAATAAGGCCAGGGAGAAGTGGTGGTGGATGGGGGAAGCTAAAACTCTCCTCCTTTCCCCACCCTGAAGCTGGAGGGGGGGGTCAGTATGGGGCTTCTATGGGTAGGGCCCTCTTTTCATAATTTAGCTTGCTGTTCTGCACCTTAGAGGAGCATTGGATCAGCTGCCGGAATGCATTCCTGCGCAGTGGTTGCACAGCACTTACAACCTTTTTCTCTCCAGTCCCAAACACAGACACAGAGCAACACATTCAAGCGCTGGACTTCAGTTTATTTGACCTCACGGAAACCAGTACTAACCCAGAGACATCAGGGCACATTCCAGGGGATGTCCCATGTGGCCTATTGTGTTTGACGGATTCATTTTTCCTAGGGACTCCCTGCAGTCCTTTGATGTCCATTATACAACAAGCGAGTATCAATCACCACGGAGGGCTTGCTGTCAGCTATAAAAAAGCAGAGCAAAAGCAAGAGCCAGGGCTTGGTGAGACTCTGGGAAGCAGTAAATATTCTGGAGAGGGGAGGGTGAGCTCCACCCTACTCTACCTCCTTGAATATGCCAGCTCTGTGCTGGATGAGAGAGGGGTGCAGTCATGGGGCTCACAAGAGAATTAATCTTGAATAGTTGGCCTCATGTTCCTGAAGTTCTTTTATAGAAATAACTTCATTTCCATTGGAATGTTCCTTCCTTGCACTGGAGCTATGGGCCACATTTCAAATGTTCTCCGGCAAACCACCAGCCGCAAGGAACCGCTATGAGCCAATTCACACATTCATAGAAATCTCATAGAATCTCATAGAAATCTCATAGAATCATAGAGTTGGAAGAGACCACAAGGGCCATCGAGTCCAACCCCCTGCCAAGCAGGAAACACCATCAGAGCACTCCTGACATATGGTTGTCAAGCCTCTGCTTAAAGACCTCCAAAGAAGGAGACTCCACCACACTCCTTGGCAGCAAATTCCACTGTCGAACAGCTCTTACTGTCAGGAAGTTCTTCCTAATGTTTAGGTGGAATCTTCTTTCTTGTAGTTTGGATCCATTGCTCCATGTCCGCTTCTCTGGAGCAGCAGAAAACAACCTTTCTCCCTCCTCTATGTGACATCCTTTTATATATTTGAACATGGCTATCATATCACCCCTTAACCTCCTCTTCTCCAGGCTAAACATGCCCAGCTCTCTTAGCCGTTCCTCATAAGGCATCGTTTCCAGGCCTTTGACCATTTTGGTTGCCCTCCTCTGGACACGTTCCAGTTTGTCAATGTCCTTCTTGAACTGTGGTGCCCAGAACTGGACACAGTACTCCAGGTGAGGTCTGACCAGAGCAGAATACAGTGGCACTATTACTTCCCTTGATCTAGATGCTATACTCCTATTGATGCAGCCCAGAATTGCATTGGCTTTTTTAGCTGCCGCGTCACACTGTTGGCTCATGTCAAGTTTGTGGTCAACCAAGACTCCTAGATCCTTTTCACATGTACTGCTCTCAAGCCAGGTGTCCCCCATCTTGTATTTGTGCCTCTCATTTTTTTTGCCCAAGTGCAATACTTTACATTTCTCCCTGTTAAAATTCATCTTGTTTGTTTTGGCCCAGTTCTCTAATCTGTCAAGGTCGTTTTGAAGTGTGATCCTGTCCTCTGGGGTGTTAGCCACCCCTCCCAATTTGGTGTCATCTGCAAATTTGATCAGGATGCCCTTGAGTCCATCATCCAAGTCGTTGATAAAGATGTTGAATAAGACCGGGCCCAAGACAGAACCCTGTGGCACCCCACTAGTCACTCTTCTCCAGGATGAAGAGGAACCATTGATGAGCACCCTTTGGGTTCGGTCAGTCAGCCAGTTACAAATCCACTGAGTGGTAGCATAGTCAAGACCACATTTTACCAGCTTCTTTACAAGAATATCATGAGGCACCTTGTCAAATGCCTTGCTGAAATCAAGGTAGGCTACATCCACTGCGTTCCCTTCATCTACCAGGCTTGTAATTCTGTCAAAAAACGAGATCAGGTTAGTCTGACATGACTTATTTTTCAGAAATCCATGCTGACTATTGGTGATCACAGCATTCCTTTCTAGGTGCTCACAGACTGTTTGCTTAATGATCTGCTCCAGAATCTTCCCTGGTATTGATGTCAGACTGACTGGGCGGTAATTATTTGGGTCCTCTCTTTTCCCCTTTTTGAAAATAGGGACAACATTTGCCCTCCTCCAGTCTGCCGGGACTTCGCCTGTTCTCCAGGAATTCTCAAAGATGACTGCCAGTGGTTCTGAGATCACATCTGCCAGTTCTTTTAATACTCTTGGATGCAGTTCATCTGGCCCTGGAGACTTGAATACATCTAAACTAGCCAAGTATTCTTGTACTATCTCCTTAGTTATTCTGGGCTGTGTTTCCTTTGCTGAATCATTTGCTCCAAATTCTTCAGGTCGGGCATTGTTTTCTTTATCGGAGAAGACTGAGGCAAAGAAGGCATTGAGGAGTTCAGCTCTTTCTGTGTCCCCTGTTTGCATTTCACCATCTTCTCCTCTGAGTGACCCCACTGTTTCTTTGTTCTTCCTTTTGCTACGGACATACCCATAAAAGCCTTTTTTGTTGCTTTTAACCTCTCTAGCAAGCCTGAGTTCATTCTGTGCTTTAGCTTTTCTGACTTTGTGTCTACACGTGCTGGCTATTTGTTTGAATTCCTCTTTGGTGGTTTCCCCCCTTTTCCATTTTTTGTACACATCCTTTTTTAATCTTAACTCAGTTAAAAGTTCTTTAGATAGCTACCCTGGCTTCTTTAGGCACCTTCCATGTTTCTGTCTCATTGGTATTGCCTGACGTTGTGCTTTTAGTATCTCCCTCTTAACAAACTCCCAGCCATCATGAACTCCCTTTCCTTTTAGTATTACTGTCCATGGGATCTCACCCAGCACTTCCCTAAGTTTTATGAAGTCAGCTTTCTTAAAGTCAAGAAATTGAGTCCTAGTATGCTTGGCTGCTCCTTTCCGCTGTATAGTAAACTTCAGAAGAGCATGATCACTCGCGCCTAATGATCCTTCCACTTCTACCCCACTAACCAGGTCATCAACATTGGTTAGGACCAGATCTAAAATGGCTGTTCCTCTTGTTGCTTCTCCCACTTTCTGGACAATGAAGTTGTCTGCAAGGCCAGTGAGGAATCTGTTTGACCTTATGCTCTTGGCTGAGTTTGACATCCAACAAATATCCGGGTAATTGAAGTCCCCCATTACTACTATCTCCCTTCCTTTTGCATGCTTGGCCATCTGTTCCAGGAAGGCATCATCTATGTCCTCCGTTTGGCTTGGGGATCTATAGTAAACTCCCACAATGAGGTCACTGTTATTCTTCTCCCCCTTAATTTTGACCCAAATGCTCTCACTTTGGCTTTGAGGTTCTAAATCTTGGATCTCTTCACAGGTATACACATCCCTGACATATAACGCCACTCCTCCTCCTTTCTTGTCTGGTCTGTTTCTCTGAAATAGATTGTATCCCCCCATTATTACATTCCAATCGTGGGACTTATCCCACCAGGTTTCAGTGATGCCTATTATGTCATATTTAGTTTGCTGTACCAAGAGCTCAAGCTCATCTTGTTTATTTCCCATGCTTTGCACATTAGTGTACAGACATTGAAGTCCATTAATCATTCCCCCGTGACTCTTATTTAAGGATTTTTTTCTCCTACCACTAGGTCTGTGTGCTGTTTGCTCCATTTGGTCTATGACATTTGGATGATCATCTTCATCAATTGATAGACTCCTACCTTCAGGAGCACTGTCTCCCTCCCCCACATTAGTCAGTTTAAAGCCCTCCTGATGAGGTTTCTGAGATTTTTGGCAAAAACATTCCTCCCAACCGTTGTGAGGTGCAGCCCATCGCTTGCCAGAAGTCCATCTTCAAGAAACTGCAGTCCGTGATCTAAGAATCCAAACCGTTCCTGTTTACACCATTCGCGAAGCCAGCTGTTCACTTCCACTATTTTCCCCTCTCTCCCTGGGCCACGTCGTTCAACTGGGAGGACAGATGAGATCACAATTTGTGCATTTAATTGCTTCAATTTCCTGCCCAGAGCCTCGTAGTCTCTTTTGATCTTCTGGAGGCTATTGCTTGCAGTGTCATTGGTTCCCACATGAACCAAGAGGAAGGGGTATTTGTCAGTGGGTTTTATGATTCCTTGCAGTCGTTCAGTTACATCTTGGATCTTAGCCCCGGGGAGACAGCACACTTCCCGAGACATCTTGTCAGGCCCACAGATCACTGCTTCTGTTCCCCTCAGTAGGGAATCCCCTATCACCACTACACGCCTCCTCTTAGGTTTGGTCGGGGTTCTTCCGTGAGCTGTCCGCTCCAAGGTCGCCTGCAGATTCCCTGAGGACTGACTTTGCTGCTCGTCTTCATATACCTGATCGACTGTAATGAGGGAGAGATCCTCAAATGGAGTCTGCTCTTCGTCTTCCATGCTAGGGGAGAGGACCTCAAAGCGATTGTGTATTTCTAAACAATCAGAGCGAACCCTGGGCCTCCTACTTCTTTGAGTCACGTTTCTCCATATATCTGGCTCCTGTGTTGGTGAACTAGCGTCCTTCTCAGGGGAGTCCCCTGTCTCCTCCTTGGTGGAGACATTAGATGATGGTTGTTGAGTATGGCTGTATCCGAAAGCATTATTATTATTATAATTACAGCTGATTTATTAATTGCCTTCTAAACCACCATCTCCAGTCAATTTACGCATACAGTAACCTATTTTTTCATAGTTGCACATTTAATTCTTTGGTATTCCCTTATCACATCTTCGGAGTATACCTAACATGTAAAATACAATGGAACAGAGATCTGGATATGAGACGAGGTAGCACACATCATCTCCAGGTTTTGTGGGACTTTGGGACAAATGCCTTGAGCATTCACCTCCTTGCCACTGTCACAAATGCCCATTTGCTTGCAGCAATGCCAAAGAAGAGAAGCAGAGTCAGCGATTTCTGGGAGGTAGTCCTGGGGCCCCCATGGGTTTTTTGTTGCTGGCAAGTGTCTCATGATGTTGACTCCAAAACAGACCCCAAGCAGCAAGCAAAGAACATGGCTGGTTGGGAGAGAAACAAGCCATGAACCTGGGGTGGGGAGGGCAGACAACACAAATCAAACTCCGGCTTATGTCACCCATGGTACAGTGGCAGAATACCACCTTTGAAACTTTTAAGCAGCATGTGCCAGCCCGTTAAACCATAGGGTTTAATCCTCCCCAGTGGCCCAGGTTATCAGCTAACCTTCTGTTAACCAGAAGGTTGGAGGTTCATTGCAGAGGGTTGAACTAGATGGTCCTTGGGGTTCCTTCCAACACTATAATTCTATGTGACATGCGAACTGAGCCAGGATGTTGCCATATTCTGAAGAGAGCAAACTTCTTCTTTTTTACTGTTTCAAAAGAAGATTTTATTACATGGGTTATTGGAAGATAACAACGTTCATTTACTCTTTATATAGAAAAATATTTGCATACCACTATTCATAAAAAAGGAAAATTAAACTGTTTGGAAAACCATGCATATAACAGAGGAGTATATCAGTCAGGCTGTAATAGAATGGTACTCAATACAGAAGCCAGTCTAGAGAAAAAGAGCTCCTAACACAGCAGCTTTGTAGACAGTTTTCAGTGGTACAGTTTTCCTGACTGTTGATCTAAAGGCTTTCTTCATGCCTTCATACATTTTGTGAGTGTTGCAGGTGTCAACAGTGAGCTGAATGTTCTGACACAGCTTTCGTTAGTAGTCATTGGCCATCTGCTGAACATCGCTCTTTGCCTTTCTCAGTGTAGCAAGAGTCCTTTTGCAAGGCGCATGCTTGTAGTTCGCAAGAGCCTTGTGCTTTGCAGCCATAAAAGGCTCTATGTCCTTTATGCCAGTCTCAAACCAGACAGGGATCTGTTACTCTCTTTTGCCAAAGGAGGACATAGCTGTGTTGCAGATTGCCTCTTTGATGTAGTTTCCTGCTTGCTTTGTTGCTATCCCTGAGGCAGTTCAGTTGAGATTGTTTGACAGTGTTCAGACTCTGCCTGTCTTGGAAGAGCTGGATGTCCCTCCCTCTCTTGACGAGCTGATGAACATCAACTCTCAGGCATGTGGTAAAGCCCCAGGACAGGACAGAATCCCTCACGACGCAACTCTACGGCCTTCTCTTGCAGTGTTGGGAACAAGGATCTGTGCCACAAGACATGCGTAACTCCAGCATTGCAACCCTCTACAAGAACAAAGGTGACTGCAATGACTGTAAGAATTTCCATGCAATCTCCCTACTGAATACTGTGGGGCAAGCCTTTGTAATCAACAGATTACAGTGACTCGCTGACAGCATCTATCCTGTGTAACAGTGCAGCTTTAGAACTCAGAGGTCAACAATTGACATGATTTTTCTCATGGCCTCAGCTGCAGGGGAAACGCTGAGCGCAGAGATACTGTATTGCCTTCATACACCAGATGAAGGCCTTTTTGCTTGTCAGCTGAAAAGGCCTCTTTACCCTGCTCAGCTAGATAGGATGCCCACCTAAGCTTCCCAAGATGATTATGTCCTTCCAAGAGAACGTGCACAGCACCTCCCAGTATGACGCCTTAGCTTCAGATGTCTTGCCCATAAAGAGTGCTGCAAAACAGTGCGGTGTTCTCGCCCCAACTCTCCTAGGCACATTCTTCTTCCTGGTTCTCTCATATGCCTTCAGCTTGACTGAAGACAATGTGTACTTTCATTCAAGGAGCAACAGGGGTCTGTTCAACCTAGCACATCTCCATGCCAAGGCAAAAGTGTGTTGTTTGCAGAAGATGCAGCCTTAACAAAGCACACCAAGGAAGCTCTGCAGAGATAAATGCGATGCCAACAACCGATACCAAGATGAAAGTCTGCCAGGCTTGTGTGATGAGCATGCTGCTTTGTGGTAGTGAGACGTGGGCAGCTTGCACCCGCAAGGAGCGATGCCTCAATGCCTTCCACATGTGCTGTGTGAAGATTGGGAGCACCACGGGGGGTGCCACTAGGGGCGCATTGGAAGATGGCCGACAATAACATCTCTCCGACCCACACGAGGTAATTAAGAGGCTGTGATGGGAGTAAGCAGCCTCCCGGCCCCCCCAAGCGAGTGGGGGGGGGACTGCCCTTGCCTGCTGTGCCCTATACCACCCCCGAACTCGAGGGGGTGGGGGCACTAGGCAGAAAGCCCTTGTGTGGACCTCGGCTCTCCTGGACGCTGTCTCTGATTCGCGCCTCTAGCTGCAGCAACTTCAAAAGAAACAATTAGGAGGAAGCTAATGCACATATTTCAAGGAAGAATGGGGAGTAAAGACTGCTAATTGAAGAGATCTCTGATAAAGAAGACGGGTCGGATAAGCAGGAATATATCATGAGAAGACACACCAAGGCTCGGTATGTCGGCAACGGGACTGGATGGGGGGGGGGAACTTTCCTTTCTTTTCTCTATGTGATTAACCAAGAATCGCCCCCCACACAAGTCAGAAATGCCGCTTAAATGACCTAAGCTGATGATTTAAGACTGTGTGGAGATAATTTTCTAACCAAAAGCATGTTTTAAGGAGATCATGGAAAGTATAAGAGCTTTGAGATGACGCAGTAAAAAACAGTGTCGCCATTTTGGCAAGTTCTGTTGAAAGACTTATGTCTGGGAGGAGGAATGGATCTGCTTTCATATTGCAGGCGACCCTCTTCGGAGGACTAAAAGAAGGCGACAGATTTGCGAAGATTAATGATGGAAAGACTGCTTTTATTTATGGAAGTGATGATATATGGAAACCATCTCGATATGGTGATTGGATGAACGGAAAAATTCACACAGGATTATAACTGGTGTTTACTTGCTTAAGGAGATTATCAGAAGAGATCACAAAGAAAAAAGAAAAATATAAGATGAGACGTGGGAACAGCAAGATAGGACTGGATAGAAATATGAACATTATTTGGACAGATTTGTGGATATTAACGCAGCAGTAAGAAGATGATTGGAATCCCCTTCGGAACTTGAAATATGGGTACCCCCAACAAAAAATTTAAAATTCGGCTTTGTAATTCGGAATTTATGTGATGTGATTTGATTTGATTTGATTGGTCGGTTAATAAAAATTATTATTATTATTATTATTATTATTTTTAAAAAAGAAGATTGGGGGCATCACATTGCAGGGCAGAGTCTCATGCAAACGTTGTGCTGCCCCAAGCCCACATTCCCAGCATGTCTGCTCTCCTGTCTCAGTGACACCTGTGCCGGCTTGGTCATTTCCACTGAATGGAAGATGGCAGGATCCCCAAGGATGTGCTCTAAGGGGAGCTGACTTCAGGCATCAGGCCTGCTGGCAGACTAACTCTGTGTTACAAAGATGTCTGCAAATGAGACTTGAAGGCTGGCAGCATCAACCCCACTGTGTGGGAATCCCTTGTAAATAGCCACAGTGCCTGGAGACAGACAGTTAGGTCATGTATCCTGTTATGTACTGAAGTTCTCACCCTGGGCCAGCAGGGGAATACTGTAGATAGTTATGCAAATGAAGGATCGAAAGTGACGTTCAGTGATTGGATAGTTTTAGAAAGTTGCTACAGTTACGTTGTTCTGGAGCTCTGTATAAGCAGGCTGGCTGAGCCCTTCAGTTCAGTTCTGTTCTGGCCTCTGAATAAACAAGAGCTGTTTGAAGAATTGCTGTGTCATCTGATATGTTCGCCCACAACTTAACATATCCACAGCAATGACCAGAGGAAGAATGACCACTGGGAGGAATGCAGAGAGAAGAAATGGCATGGTGAATTTGCAGCAGCGCAACCAATGCTATCATCTGTCCCAGCTGTAACAAAACATGTCTCTCCCATATCGGTCTCTACAGCCACAGCAGGTGCTGTAACTCTCCAATGATTTGACTCCACCCCCAAAGGTGCACTCTTCCATTGTCTCCCAACAACAACACAGAATTATTTGTTTTCTTGCTTAGTGCTAGACAGAAGTTACAAACAAATTAGGACTTACTTTTCATGTATGCTATGTTTTGTTGTACTTTGCTCTGTGTAAGTAAGAAAAGCTTCGAATTTGCACTTTTGAGTCTGTGTTCTTAAATCATGAGGAATTTTTATCCTCAGGCTGGTAAGAGAGCCATAGAGTGGCTGGAGGAAAAAGCAAGTTTCACTCACAATGTGTTGGGCAAGTTTCACTCACAATGTGTGAGACAGACAGCTAACTTAGGAAGAGTAACAGCCTCTCTCACACAAGGGCTCTATTCTCATCCCTGTGTTAAGCCCTCTCTGACTATAGTTCTGAGTCTTCCTTAGCACCAAACCTGCCCATGTGACCTCAGTGACTCTGAGCTGTATCATGTGACTGAGGTCAGCTCAGAGAATCCGTACCTTCCCTCCTCGCCATAGCAACATTCAGGGGAGCATCAGCCCCACTATCTCTGTGGTGCCAAAACTCCTCCTAAGGAGGTAGAAGGGCTTATTAATGCGGGTGCCTAATTAATGGCACATGCTGTCTCTGAACTAATTAAAACCTACATGTGCTAATTGGGAGAGAGAAAGATAAATGCAAATTGGTCGGAGAGAGTGCTGGATCTGGGATGCGCCCATCTGGCTTAGCCAGATCCTCTCATGCAAGAGCTGAAGGATTTGCTGGCATTTCACACAAGCGCATCAGGCTCAATTTTTTAAAAGGCTGGGGGGGCAGGGAGAAGAGATTTGGGGTCTGCACGAAAAACTTACCTATGCTGTGTTTCCACAAGCCTGGTTTCATATTTAACCCGGGCCCTCAGTCAGTTTGTTTATGTTAGTATGTCCGCAGGGTGCCCACTACTGCCACAGATTTCTGGCACGCAGGAATGGTATATGCAGGTGAGGCAGTCTCGTTAAATGTGACACTGGGAGCATGGAACACCATATGGGCATAGTATTTTTTCACACTCAGCTTCATGTTTGTTTTTATTTTTAAGCGTTTATAGAAGTTAATCTCATCAAGACAGGGAAACATACAACTATAAATGACAGAATATGAGCTGAAGAGTACTTTACAATACACTTATTGTCTGTCTAACTTATTGCAACAAAAGAAATGTGTGGCTGCTGTTTTAGAGCCCTACTTGTTCTGTTGCCAGTAAGCAATTAAATTATTCCAGTTTTGAGCAAAGTAATTCCTGAGCTGCCTCCCTTCCTTCACCCAAATATAATTTGTACATTTTGACATGAGGGCATATCAATGTAACTTATTTTTCTAATTGTACCAGAGAGGTCAGATTCTCCAGTGCTTTGCATTGCATATCCTACCTGCAACTTACTTTATAGTATAAAAATATGTTTACAGAAATGAACGGGTTTCTCTGGTAAAAATTGGTGATCTGATGGTAGCCTTATGTCTTTATTTGTCTAATTCAAACATTTCCTAGCCACCAAACATGTCCACCATTAATGGAAACAGTTTTCCTCTTTCTTTTTTAGATTTTCAACAAATTAATGCCTATTATCATATAGAGGGTTGTGGGGTTGTTGTTTAGATAATATATTGTATGTTGTGCCAGATTTAAAACCATCTCCTCTCATGTTGGCACATAACAAGAAGTTATTTCCATATTTACAAATATAATCCCATATACCAATCTGTATAGACTTTCCAAAACCCTGTCCCTAATTGCTTATATACGGTAGTTTACCCACTTCGCAGCAGTAGTCTAAAAGGACTTCTTACGTTTGGGAAATACAATTCTTTTTATCATTATCTTCAGATGCTGCAGCACTTTCAAATGTAGTTAGATGTCTTACATGTTAGCCTCCTCATTTAATTTCTTAATACATTCCCTATGTTGTAAATATTGAAACCATGGAAGTGATTGATTATTTATGTGATGCTTGATATCATCCTATCTCTGTAACTGAATTTGGCTGAATGAATTATATTTCCTCTGCAGATTAAAAGAGGCCCAAATTTCCATTTCTGATAAAATAAATATAGTATTGTAGGCTGTATGTGAGATCCTTTTAACCCTTGGATCCAGCAAGTGTTAAAACATAAGCCGAGATAGCTTCCTGTGCTGAGGTGATTGGCTGGGTGATGGGCCATTAAGGGAAACAAAGGAAAGGGGCTCTATGTGAGATGGCAAATGGGTGCTCCCAGCAGCTTGTTGTTAGAAGGATGACGTCAGAGTTTAGACCTGAGTTGCAGTGATGTGAGCTAGAGAGTAAAGCAGCAAGCTGGGGGAAGACAGAGAGACAGAGCAAAGGTGGATGTTTGTTGGACTCCAAGGCTGTGGCTCCGGGAGAAACAAGACCCTTGTTTCTCCTGTAGCCACAGGGGTATTAATGTTGTGAACCCCTCCTTTGTAGGCTCAGGTTGTAAATACACTGTATAGCATAAAGACACCATAGTTTCCACTGTGCCTCATTCCCCAAAGGAAACACGAACCCTGGGTAAGCGCCTGGAACCCCTGGAATCTCGCAGCTCTCGGAGATCGGGGTGGCGTGCAACAATATAGAATGGTGACTACGGGAAGCCTAGCTGAACTAATTATCTAATTGAATATGTCCTAGTTTCTTAACAAATTAGGAATTGTATGAGTCTGTTAACAGCATTTTATCATTATCTATTATTAGTCTGTTACACAACTTGCAAATTGACAGAGCAATGTGTTTGCTCCACTCTACCTTCAGCTTTCCGTGGTTCATACAACCTTTCTGAATATCACGGTAAACCATGTGCATGATGGTGTAATTCAGGTCCACGTACCCCCAAGCTTTCCTTTCCTTTTATCAACCTTTTATTTTATTTTATCAAAATTCAATCTCTCTTTTTTTTTGTTCATAGAAAATATTATAGTAACTGCTGTGAAGCTCTTAAATTGACTTTTCTAACCTAATTTGTTAAACTTTTGCAGCAGGAGGTTTAGGGCGCAAACCTAAAATCACCTAAAGGGTGGCTGAGGGACCCTTCAGTGTGGCATGTGTACCACTCTGCCAGGATGGAGGGAAGCCTGCTTGGTTTAGGCAGCACTTAGGATGCTGGAAGTCCCTTAGAACACCCATGGAAAAACTTCTGGGTGTGAATGTCCCACCAACAGTGTTCCGCCAGAGGTGAGGAGGGAAACAGGATGATGATGATGATGATGATAAAAAATTTATACCCCGCCCATCTGGCAAGGTTTCCCCAGTCACTCTGAACAGCTCCCAACAGAATATTAAAAACATGGTAAAACATCAAGCATTAAAAACTTCCCTAAACGGGGCTGCCTTCAGATGTCTTCTAAAAGTCAGATAGTTGTTTATTTCCTTGACATCTGATGGAAGGCTGTTCCACAGGGCGGGCGCCACTACCGAGGAGGCTTCTTCCTGATTTGCATCTTGCAGGGAGGGAACCGCCAGAATGCCCTCGGAGCTGGACCTCAGTGTCCAGGCTGGACGATGGGGGTGGAGAAGCTCCTTCAGGTATACAGGACTGAGGCCGTTTAGGGTTTTAAAGATCAGCACCAACACTTGGAATTGTTCTTGGACATGTACTGGGAGCCAACATTGTGTGAGAGGGAGTGGGGGCTGAGGATTCACAGGATCCTATACAGTGGTACCTTGGGTTACATATGCTTCAGGTAACATACGCTTCAGGTTACACACTCCGCTAACCCAGAAATAGTGCTTCAGTTAAAGAACTTTGCTTCAGGATAAGAACAGAAATTGGGCTCCGACGGCGCGGCAGCAGCAGGAGGCCCCATTAGCTAAAGTGGTGCTTCAGGTTAAGAACAGTTTCAGATTAAGAACGGACCTCTGGAACAAATTAAGTACTTAACCCGAGGTACCACTGTACTCCTTTGTCCTCACCTCCCAACACTAAAGAAGCGTTCAACTGTGACAGCCCTGGAGAAGTGGTCAAAAATGTTCAGAGAAGTTAGGAAACAACTTCCCCCTTATCTTACCCTGGAAGGGCTTAGGAAATGAGTGTCTCTGTCCCTCAGTAGGATTGCTCTGCTTGTGGTGGCAGCAGCAGAATTCTAACCATTGAAGCCATATATTAAAAGCTATATTTTCTTATTAATATTTTAATATTATTTTATATAAACCGCTTACAGATTTGTTTTAAAGTGGTCTATACATCTAGCCAAATAAATACTAGTTGAAAATTAAAACCTTCGGCCAAAATCAAAAGCTACTGAAAGTCTCAAACACAGCCATCGAGACATTCTCAAAGGTCTTTTTTCTAAAGACCTAAAGGCATTACTAATGAAACTGGATTGCATTCTTTTGCAAAATTAATGATAGAATCCTACTTTAATTTTTCTTTTACTATTTTTTTCAGGTAGTCCTCTGAAAATCAGATTCAGATAATGTTGTCCATTCTTTCATATTGATCACAATCTCTGTTTTTTCCTGCACACAAGTTGTGAACGTCAACATGTTTGATTAACAGTTTAATTAAATCTAAATCATGTTCACATTGTATAATCTTCTGTAATTTTCTCCCCCCTCCCCCCATCCTTGCCTAAATGCATGGACATTTCATTCTTGAAAATCACTTACTGTTTTTACAAATAGATTTATTCAGGAGTAATCTTTTTGCTATGTTTTCGTTGCTTTGTTTCCTGGAAGTTCTTGCTTTCATTCTAAAACACAACACCTTCTTGCTCACTACTCATCGTGTGCAATATATTAGGTTAGCCCCAAACATCTAGACTTTCTCATCAAACACGTGCCTAAATCCAATCATACAGTCATTCCAGTTGATACAAAAAGTATTAATTAGTATAGTTGTTGTGCTCCTAAATTCACTGAAATTATCTATTATATAAATTATAACTTGAACTGCTTATGAAGTGCAATTTTTAGAAATTCTACCACAGATCATATGCTGAATTTCATTCAGGATGTCATCTAAAATTGCTGATTACTCAATGATTATTTTTTTCATAAAGTGAAGTCTGTGCATATAAATTAATTCAAATTGACTTGAATAATAAATCCCATGAAACTCAACACTCAAGTTAATTTCAGTAGTTCCATAAATTGTGAATGACTTAAAAGGCTTCACAAATTATGCTACTGTATATAGTTAATAATAGTGTATAATTATATAACTAATATAGTTAATAATTAATTTGAAATCTACCATAAGCCATGTACTTATCCTCACAGTTCATAAACATAGATGTGTTTTACAAGTCATAGGATTATATCCAACTAAGTTAAATTCTGAGGATGACTAACTGGATATCGCCCACAAGAACTATTTTATTCACTCTGGGTTGTATCCAGAGTAGCACCAACACAGTTTTTCTGGCACAGCAGCACTTCTGTTTTCTCTCCTCTCTGTGCACACGCTCAAGATCTTCTCCAGATGCTCCCCCAACCCTCCAGAGTTAATTTTGAGGGGGTACAGGGGGCTGCAGAGGAGACAAGGGGAAAGCTCCATTCTGATAGTGCAACATCCCTTGCGCTAGTTGGATGGGGGTGTTGCGTACCACACACTGTGTAATTGTTCCTTTTCTGAACCAACCTTCTTACTCATGTCACTGACTGCCTCAGAAATACGAAGAAAAGGTCTTACTTCTAATGTTGCATTCAACTAATACTTCTAATGTTGCATTCAACTGATAGTTGACCAGCATTCTGCAGCCTTGCCTCTGTTCTCATCAAAGAGGCTCACCAAATAGTTGTGTTGATCTAGCAAAGTGGCATTTGTGATGTACTTGCCCAGTGCAGCTGAGCCATTTTTCAAAAATATCTGTGTGGATAGCGTCTTTGCAGCTTAGTCATTAGGCAGCACTGGACTTAATTGTTTTAAAAAACATTTTTATTAAAGATTTTCTCTTCTTTTGGTTCATAGAGATCAGTTCTACAGATCAGTTATATTTGCTGTGAGACACTAATGTTATAGGCAGTATAAGGTTGGGGAAGAAGAGAGGGGAGAGAAAGCAGGGGAGAGTAGTATACTTTCATCCCTTTACATATTTCAAGAAATATTTCAAGAAATAGACTTGAAAGAGAAGTTGCTGAATTACAGCTTATTACTAAACTGAAAACTATGGAGATATATGATCTGAATAGAGATATTGGATTCTTGTCTCATCACATATGCTAAAGCCATTTTTGGTCATCTGCATACTATCCCTTGCTTTTTCCTGTAGGACTAATTGCAGTCGTTAACAGTCGTCCACAGGTTTACCATACCCATTGAGCCAATCACCCATCTCCTACTACCCTTCTGAGAAATACCCCACCCCACCCTCCCACTATATATAAGGGTCTGGTGACTTCTGTTTCAGTGTATCTGAAGAAGTGTGCATGCACACAAAAGCTTATACTCAGAACAAACTTAGTTGGTCTCTAAGGTGCTACTGGACAGTTTTACATTCTTTTACATAGTGTATGTGTGGGGTTTTCATGTCAGCATCACATGGGTAGATTTTCTTTCTATTCATTTATTAGTTTTCATTGGGCATTGGACTTAATTGTACCTGGGTGGAACCAGAAACTCTCCATTGCTATTCTGTACTTTTAAAAGAGAGACAATAAAGTTCTTGTCCAGCTTTCTGACCAACGTGGCCACTAAGGAGTAAAGAATCTGTGGGCCTTCGCATGTGGTTGGTCTCTGTAACCAAGGTCAGGAATAATGGGGGGTCAGGAGCAGCCGGTGCAGTGGGTTGGCAGCATGAACTGGGCCACCCAGTTGTGGCATTGCTTCCTGGGATGGTGTGGAGGGCAGAGCAGGGTAGTGGAGCCAATCTGGTGATCCTGGTAGCGTCCCCATGCTGTGCCAACCTCACCACTGCTCTGCCAGGAGGCTGGTTCTGTGGCGGTGCCGCTCCACGTGGGTCACTCTTGATGGGAGTTGGAAGCCAATAACTTCTGGAGGGTCCCTATCCCGGCTCTTCCATAAAAATGCCAGTGATCCTCCCCTGAAATTGACTAGAGGGAAAATACGTTTGCAAGGCTCCCTGTTTCCCAAGGCCAGGCTATGCCACATTACTGCATGGGGGGCGGGGGGAATAGGACAGCCACAGAAGGGTCTGCAAAGGTATTAGTAAGCAGAACCAGCATGAAATTTCAATCTCTTGGGAGCGCAAGAAAAGAGGAAATCCACTACACTTGAATTACATTTAATTGGCATGACAAGTATATAGCTCTTGCTAAAGAATACAGGTAGCTTCGAAGCTACCAACATGAGTTTGATCAAACTGCGGGAGGCAGTGGAAGACAGGAGTGCCTGGGGTGCTCTGGTCCATGGGGTCAGGAAGAGTCGGAAATGACTAAACAACAACAACAACAACAAAGAATACAGGAAGGATGGGTAATTAAAGTATCTGCGAGGTCATGGAAACTCGGGGAGCAGGGAGTGGCAGTCCATAGTGGCCTGGATCACATGGCTGGGACGAGACTTTTCTTTACATGCTTCATCACGGTTCATTTATAACCCAGTGGCAGGTGGTGGCTCTGTAGGAGAATGACTCTTGCTGTGTTCTTTTTCAGCATCACTGATGCGGAATCACGCATGGTCACAAATACGTTGCACTCCTTGATATTGGGAACATTGGAACAGGCGATGCTTTTTAAACTCAACATGTAGCTTATCATCTGATACATCCTTGAGCTTGGGGCATTCCACTTTCAGCACCAAGAATGTCATGATGGAGCCCGTTTGAATTTTGCACATTTCATTCTTTTCAGGTGATCGGCTTGCTATAGTAGGATTGCCTGTAGCAATTCTTCTTGCTTTTGACTTTGATCTTCCTGTCCAGGGTATTCTGGGCTGGGTGAACTTCCTTTGGCTTTCTTCACTGTTGGTCATGGGGGAATTTAGCCCGCCACAACCCTGCCAACTTTGACTGGTCTACCTTGGTTTTTCCTGCACAGATATGCACAGGCTCCACTTGCTTAGATATTTTAGAGGATCATACTGGCAAGGCTTCTTGCAGCTTTGGTGCTCCAGTGGCAAGGACTGGACATCAAAGTAGGCAGGTAGGTTCAGTAGCCCCTAGAAAATGGCTTTGTTCTGAGTCTGTGGGATCTCAGATGAGCTGTTCCAATCTAAAGTTAAAAGAGGGTACTAGAGTATATTTGCAGATGTGGAGAAAAGGTTGTTTACATCTGCAGTCCTTGAATGTTGACTTTGATCTCAGGTTCAAATCCCAGCCCAGCCTTGAACTCACGGGGGAACTTAGAACAAATCTTGTTCTCTCAGTCTCTCGTCAATATAGTAGAACAGCGCTGTCTTGGCCTACCTTGCAGGATGGTTGTGGGGGCAAACAAGATGAAAGCTGTAAAGAAAATAAATGGATGTTTGAGACACACATATGCTTTTGTTTCTAAAGAACTTTAATTAAAAAAAAGGATGCTATGACATTTCTGTTATAATTTCTGTTGTAATGAAAGGGATGTGTAGGCAGGGCCTATGCCCACCTTCTTTGTGTCTGTATAAATGCTAGTTGTGTGTGTGTGTGAATGTTTAATTGTATAGTACCCCTGCTAGGAGCTTCCCCTCTTTGAGAGAGATGCTCTGTGCAGTCGCTTCCAAGAGCTGTTGCTTAGTTATTTTTAGGCACAGAATGAACTCTAATGGGAGAAATTATTTGGATTTCACACACACACGCACATACACCCTAATAAATTTCTCTCTTTTTGAACAAATGATTTCAGCTGAAAGGGAGCTTAATAACACAGCAGAAGCCTACATTTCAGCTTCGGCTTGGCCAGGCCACAAAACATGAAAACTAACTATGTGGTCATCAAGACTGGTTAGGAGTACAGGTCCCACCTACTAGCTAGAGCGGGGCTGAAAGCAGTGTTCTGCCTGGGAAGTTGTGTGCCAAGAGAGGGGGAAATTGAATTTGGGCAGTCCAGTCTGGACCAGATCCAGAGAAGATCCATCAGAAGTCTGCTCATGCAATGGGGGATTTTCTGGCTTCTGCTTCCCTTGCCCCAACTTCAGCCCTATGTGCTTCCCCCAAACTGCTCCTCATCCTTGCCTAAATGCATGGACATTTCATTCTTGAAAATCACTTACTGTTTTTACAAATAGATTTATTCAGGAGTAATCTTTTTGCTATGTTTTCGTTGCTTTGTTTCCTGGAAGTTCTTGCTTTCATTCTAAAACACAACACCTTCTTGCTCACTACTCATCGTGTGCAATATATTAGGTTAGCCCCAAACATCTAGACTTTCTCATCAAACACGTGCCTAAATCCAATCATACAGTCATTCCAGTTGATACAAAAAGTATTAATTAGTATAGTTGTTGTGCTCCTAAATTCACTGAAATTATCTATTATATAAATTATAACTTGAACTGCTTATGAAGTGCAATTTTTAGAAATTCTACCACAGATCATATGCTGAATTTCATTCAGGATGTCATCTAAAATTGCTGATTACTCAATGATTATTTTTTTCATAAAGTGAAGTCTGTGCATATAAATTAATTCAAATTGACTTGAATAATAAATCCCATGAAACTCAACACTCAAGTTAATTTCAGTAGTTCCATAAATTGTGAATGACTTAAAAGGCTTCACAAATTATGCTACTGTATATAGTTAATAATAGTGTATAATTATATAACTAATATAGTTAATAATTAATTTGAAATCTACCATAAGCCATGTACTTATCCTCACAGTTCATAAACATAGATGTGTTTTACAAGTCATAGGATTATATCCAACTAAGTTAAATTCTGAGGATGACTAACTGGATATCGCCCACAAGAACTATTTTATTCACTCTGGGTTGTATCCAGAGTAGCACCAACACAGTTTTTCTGGCACAGCAGCACTTCTGTTTTCTCTCCTCTCTGTGCACACGCTCAAGATCTTCTCCAGATGCTCCCCCAACCCTCCAGAGTTAATTTTGAGGGGGTACAGGGGGCTGCAGAGGAGACAAGGGGAAAGCTCCATTCTGATAGTGCAACATCCCTTGCGCTAGTTGGATGGGGGTGTTGCGTACCACACACTGTGTAATTGTTCCTTTTCTGAACCAACCTTCTTACTCATGTCACTGACTGCCTCAGAAATACGAAGAAAAGGTCTTACTTCTAATGTTGCATTCAACTAATACTTCTAATGTTGCATTCAACTGATAGTTGACCAGCATTCTGCAGCCTTGCCTCTGTTCTCATCAAAGAGGCTCACCAAATAGTTGTGTTGATCTAGCAAAGTGGCATTTGTGATGTACTTGCCCAGTGCAGCTGAGCCATTTTTCAAAAATATCTGTGTGGATAGCGTCTTTGCAGCTTAGTCATTAGGCAGCACTGGACTTAATTGTTTTAAAAAACATTTTTATTAAAGATTTTCTCTTCTTTTGGTTCATAGAGATCAGTTCTACAGATCAGTTATATTTGCTGTGAGACACTAATGTTATAGGCAGTATAAGGTTGGGGAAGAAGAGAGGGGAGAGAAAGCAGGGGAGAGTAGTATACTTTCATCCCTTTACATATTTCAAGAAATATTTCAAGAAATAGACTTGAAAGAGAAGTTGCTGAATTACAGCTTATTACTAAACTGAAAACTATGGAGATATATGATCTGAATAGAGATATTGGATTCTTGTCTCATCACATATGCTAAAGCCATTTTTGGTCATCTGCATACTATCCCTTGCTTTTTCCTGTAGGACTAATTGCAGTCGTTAACAGTCGTCCACAGGTTTACCATACCCATTGAGCCAATCACCCATCTCCTACTACCCTTCTGAGAAATACCCCACCCCACCCTCCCACTATATATAAGGGTCTGGTGACTTCTGTTTCAGTGTATCTGAAGAAGTGTGCATGCACACAAAAGCTTATACTCAGAACAAACTTAGTTGGTCTCTAAGGTGCTACTGGACAGTTTTACATTCTTTTACATAGTGTATGTGTGGGGTTTTCATGTCAGCATCACATGGGTAGATTTTCTTTCTATTCATTTATTAGTTTTCATTGGGCATTGGACTTAATTGTACCTGGGTGGAACCAGAAACTCTCCATTGCTATTCTGTACTTTTAAAAGAGAGACAATGAAGTTATTGTCCAGCTTTCTGACCAACGTGGCCACTAAGGAGTAAAGAATCTGTGGGCCTTCGCATGTGGTTGGTCTCTGTAACCAAGGTCAGGAATAATGGGGGGTCAGGAGCAGCCGGTGCAGTGGGTTGGCAGCATGAAATGGGCCACCCAGTTGTGGCATTGCTTCCTGGGATGGTGTGGAGGGCAGAGCAGGGTAGTGGAGCCAATCTGGTGATCCTGGTAGCGTCCCCATGCTGTGCCAACCTCACCACTGCTCTGCCAGGAGGCTGGTTCTGTGGCGGTGCCGCTCCACGTGGGTCACTCTTGATGGGAGTTGGAAGCCAATAACTTCTGGAGGGTCCCTATCCTGGCTCTTCCATAAAAATGCCAGTGATCCTCCCCTGAAATTGACTAGAGGGAAAATACGTTTGCAAGGCTCCCTGTTTCGCAAGGCCAGGCTATGCCACATTACTGCATGGGGGGCGGGGGGGAATAGGACAGCCACAGAAGGGTCTGCAAAGGTATTAGTAAGCAGAACCAGCATGAAATTTCAATCTCTTGGGAGGGCAAGAAAAGAGGAAGTCCACTACACTTGAATTACATTTAATTGGCATGACAAGTATATAGCTCTTGCTAAAGAATACAGGTAGCTTCGAAGCTACCAGCATGAGTTTGATCAAACTGCGGGAGGCAGTGGAAGACAGGAGTGCCTGGTGTGCTCTGGTCCATGGGGTCAGGAAGAGTCGGAAATGACTAAACAACAACAAAGAATACAGGAAGGATGGGTAATTAAAGTATCTGTGAGGTCATGGAAACTCGGGGAGCAGGGAGTGGCAGTCCATAGTGGCCTGGATCACATGGTTGGGACGAGACTTTTATTTACATGCTTCATCACGGTTCATTTATAACCCAGTGGCAGGTGGTGGCTCTGTAGGAGAATGACTCTTGCTGTGTTCTTTTTCAGCATCACTGATGGGGAATCACGCATGGTCACAAATACGTTGCACTCCTTGATATTGGGAACATTGGAACAGACGATGCTTTTTAAACTCAACATGTAGCTTATCATCTGATACATCCTTGAGCTTGGGGCATTCCACTTTCAGCACCAAGAATGTCATGACGGAGTCCGTTTGAATTTTGCACATTTCATTCTTTTCAGGTGATCAGCTTGCTATAGTAGGATTGCCTGTAGCAATTCTTCTTGCTTTTGACTTTGATCTTCCTGTCCAGGGTATTCTGGGCTGGGTGAACTTCCTTTGGCTTTCTTCACTGTTGGTCATGGGGGAATTTAGCCCGCCACAACCCTGCCAACTTTGACTGGTCTACCTTGGTTTTTCCTGCACAGATATGCACAGGCTCCACTTGCTTAGATATTTTAGAGGATCATACTGGCAAGGCTTCTTGCAGCTTTGGTGCTCCAGTGGCAAGGACTGGACATCAAAGTAGGCAGGTAGGTTCAGTAGCCCCTAGAAAATGGCTTTGTTCTGAGTCTGTGGGGTCTCAGATGAGCTGTTCCAATCTAAAGTTAAAAGAGGGTACTAGAGTATATTTGCAGATGTGGAGAAAAGGTTGTTTACATCTGCAGTCCTTGAATGTTGACTTTGATCTCAGGTTCAAATCCCAGCCCAGCCTTGAACTCACGGGGGAACTTAGAACAAATCTTGTTCTCTCAGTCTCTCGTCAATATAGTAGAACAGCGCTGTCTTGGCCTACCTTGCAGGATGGTTGTGGGGGCAAACAAGATGAAAGCTGTAAAGAAAATAAATGGATGTTTGAGACACACATATGCTTTTGTTTCTAAAGAACTTTAATTAAAAAAAAGGATGCTATGACATTTCTGTTATAATTTCTGTTGTAATGAAAGGGATGTGTAGGCAGGGCCTATGCCCACCTTCTTTGTGTCTGTATAAATGCTAGTTGTGTGTGTGTGTGAATGTTTAATTGTATAGTACCCCTGCTAGGAGCTTCCCCTCTTTGAGAGAGATGCTCTGTGCAGTCGCTTCCAAGAGCTGTTGCTTAGTTATTTTTAGGCACAGAATGAACTCTAATGGGAGAAATTATTTGGATTTCACACACACACGCACATACACCCTAATAAATTTCTCTCTTTTTGAACAAATGATTTCAGCTGAAAGGGAGCTTAATAACACAGCAGAAGCCTACATTTCAGCTTCGGCTTGGCCAGGCCACAAAACATGAAAACTAACTATGTGGTCATCAAGACTGGTTAGGAGTACAGGTCCCACCTACTAGCTACAGCGGGGCTGAAAGCAGTGTTCTGCCTGGGAAGTTGTGTGCCAAGAGAGGGGGAAATTGAATTTGGGCAGTCCAGTCTGGACCAGATCCAGAGAAGATCCATCAGAAGTCTGCTCATGCAATGGGGGATTTTCTGGCTCCTGCTTCCCTTGCCCCAACTTCAGCCCTATGTGCTTCCCCCAAACTGCTCCTCAGGGTTGGCGACCCACTAGGCCTCCCCATTTTGCCCACAAAGTGGATTTGGCCAAGCCACATCCACCTGCTCTTTGCCTGACATCAGGTGAGGGGCAGGTGAAGGCAGAGCTTGAGCGAAAAGGGCTTTTGCAGGCACCACTGATCAGCAATAGCCAAGTCCCTGCACAGTGCTTCTCAAGTCTCCTGCCATCGGTGGACTCTAACCCCTTAAAAAGCCACCTTAGCTAGTTGCCCAGCACCATATCTCATTGGAGTGGGTTAAATAAGTCAGTGTGAAACAGTCCTTTCTTGTCAGCTGATTTCAAAGGATCCAGCAGAGCAGCCCTACCAGCTTCCTTTGGTTTCCCTATATTGCTGCAGCCATCTTGATTCAAAATGGCACATGGCATCCCAATGTGTATGAAGACCACTATCCCCACCTTGCGAAGCCTTGTGCCATTTGGTGGCAATATAGAGAACAAATGGACAAAGCACTTTCCTAAATACAGAGCATTGTGATTAATGTAGATATTATGAAAACTGATCCTGGAAAAGCTTTCTAAAAGCTGTTTGTAATCATACAGACTTTGTTTTATTTGATGATAATAATAGCAAATGGCTCAGAGATTTCTTTGAAATACGGAGAAGTATATAAATTATGCGAACCAACTAACTAGCTAGCTAACTAACTAACTAACTAACTAACTAATTAACACACACAATGTCCCCTTAAAGACACAATCACACACTTAACTAAATCCAGTTCTTGTAGTGTAGCTTATCACCTTCTTCCATCTCCAGTGCTCAAATCCAATCTTGACATAACTGAGGAACATGCAGAATATTTCCTTATTTCCCAGCAGCCTGTTGAATATAAGAAACCCGAGTCAAGAAGCTGCGCCAACTGAGCATCAGCTGCAGAAACAACACTGCTTGGCTACAAAGGAAGTGGAGACCATTTCTGAAAGCTTCACCGCAACCATTTTTATCTGGCTCTGTCCCATACCCAGGAAAATTTTCTTCTGAGAGCCAGGTGAAAATCTAAAGCCTCATGATGGGTCGAGGATGCCCAAGTTGTTTCCCAAAGCTGTTTGCCTGTTAGAAAAGACCCCACAGAAAGGATGGGAAGCGAGTGGGATGGGTGGGTGGAGGAGGTAGTCCTAAGGCATAGGTCATTAATTAGTGGTTCATTCAGCAATGATGCCCAGGACAAACAGTGGGGAAGAGCCATTGCCTTCATGTCCTTCTGAGCTTCCTGGAGGTATGTGGCTGGTCACAGCTGGAAACTGGTTAATGGGCTATGTAGCTGGACTACAACTCCCATCATCCCTGACCTGCTGGCTAGGGCTGATAAGAATTGTAGTCCAAGAAGATCCAGGGGGCATCAAGCTCCTATCTTTCCTGAGGTAGGAAAGTAAGTGCAGAAGTGTCTTGCTGTTTGAGAGTTATTGTTATAGGAGAGCCACCTGCTGCCTAGCGATGTCTGGGAAATAGAATCAGCTACAGCCCTTCTAAAATGGCTGCCTATGGTCTGTGCCCTCTGTATTTAAATGTCCACAATAACAGCAATTCCAGTTCTACATGCCTGGCTAATATAATTATGTTCCCAACTTCCCAGTAAAGACTATAGCCAGGCATGAAGAACTGGAATTGCTGCTGTTGTGGATTTGATGATGATGATGATGATGATGGGAACATCCCTAAAAGGATAATATAGCACTTGCGTTCTTAATAGACCAACAATGATATCATTATTGTGCTTGGTGATTTTTAGCAGAGTGCACATTGCGATTGTCAGATGAATCCTCCATATAAGGAGATATTTTCTTGGCAAACACTCACTTGATGAGAAGCGTTGAAGTGGATTGTGAAGGACAATCATGATGAATCTGATGTAGTAGGCCCTTACCTATGAAAGCTCGCACAGCAATGGTTAGAATAATTTCTGTACAATAAAAGAAAGAGGTTTACTACGGCCTGACCTCTTTGGAAGTGAAAGAAAAGTCTTCCGCAGAGGCACTGAAATCAGTGCTATTTTTCTAGAAAAAGAGGTGCCAGAGCTGACCACGAACTTCTCCCTTGTTCTCTTAGAATGGCAATGGCGCCCACCCAAGAGGTGCTGGAACTGACCTCTGGCAAATATGTGTGTGTGTGTGTGTGTGTGTGTGTGTATATATATATATATATATATATATATATATATATACCTGGAACTTGCTCCCCCTGGAGGCAGTGATGGTCACCATCTTGGATGGCTTTAAAAGAGGATTGGACAAATTCATGGAGGAGAAGGCTATTGATGGTTATGTTCTACCTCCACAGTTGGAGGCAGCAATGCTTTTGAATGCCAGTTGCTGGAAGCCACAGGAGGGGAAAGTGCTGTTGCACTCAAGTCCCCCTTTGGGGATTCTCACATGCACCTGGTTGGCCGCTGTGAGAACAGGATGCTGGACTAGATGGGCCATTGGCCTGATCCAGCAGGCATTTCTTATGTTCTTATGCATGTATAGGCTTGCATAGTAAGTGCTCAAGTGAGAGGTACAAGGGTTCTCAAATGCACTCTTCCACTGGAGAGATGTTAAGGGTTTCTAGGCTGATTTTGCCAATGGGAAAGGCATGTTTATGACATCCGATATCTATGTGAGGAAAAGAAGAACTGGCTCTGAGATGAAGCTAATTAAGATAAGAGTCTAAATCAAATTACGGTAGCATATGATTCCTGTAGGAAGATATCAAAAGTCTAAGGAAGAAACATGTAAGATGTTTTTCTGTGTTTAACATCTTCATTTTCTGTAATATCAAGTCAGTAGGTTGCACTGTCCATCTCTGCAAACTGGACTTTATGAAGTGGAGTCATAATTTCTTTCCACAACTTATGCAACTGTAGGGCCAGCCCTAAATTTTAGACTTTGCTTTGAATTTTACACACTGGATTTACTGGGTGGGGTGGAAATGTGCATTAGTCTTATGGGTTATCCCCTCTTTCATTTTATAGGGGATCCCCTTTTGATGGTAATGTGCATCACTTACTCGTCTTGGAGGCTGTATACACACCATATATTTAAAGCACACTTAAAGCACATAATGTAGAATCATAGAATTGTAGCATTGGAAGGGACCCTGAGGATCATCTAGTCCAACCCCCTGCAATGCAGGAATGTGCAGCTGTCCCATATGGGGATCGATCAGCACCATACTCTAACCAATTGAGCCAAAGAATCCTGGGGACTATAATTTACCACTCACAGAGTTATGATTTCCAGCATACTTAACAAATTATAATTTTTGGGTGGGGGGGTGGGTGGAGACACTCATGTCCTTTAAATGTATAATATGTGCACAGCTAAAATGTGACAAGCCAGCTCTTCTGTGTTTGGGAGCCCTGTGGCTCATTCTGCAGAGTGATGCCTTGGACCTCTGCCCCAACATCCTGCCCTCATTGCACCAAGGTATTATGGCATTTGTCTCCTTTCCGGAGGAAGGGGGACCATTGCTTCACCTGTGCTTCTGACTAGTGATATCTGGAGCAACTATATCAGTAGTTATTATGAGGTATAAAAAGTAGCCAAACAAATGTTCTCTAAATACATTGCTTTTCTTGCACTTTAATCTTAAAGGTAAATGTAAAGGGACCCCTGACCATTAGGTCCAGTCGCGGACGACTCTGGGGTTGCGGTGCTCATCTCCCTCTATAGGCTGAGGGAGCCAGTGTTTGTCCGCAGACAGCTTCGGGGTCATGTGGCCAGCATGACTAAGCTGCTTCTGGCGAACCAGAGCAGCGCACAGAAATGCCGTTTACCTTCCCGCCGGAGCGGTATCTATTTATCTACTTGCACTTTGACGTGCTTTCGAACTGCTAGGTTGGCAGAAGCAGGGACCGAGCAACGGTGGCTCACCCCATCACGGGGATTTGAACCGCCGACCTTCTGATCGGCAAGCCCTAGGCTCTGTGGTTTAACCCACAGCGCCACCCAGGTCTTTAATCTTACATCTGTTCAAAAGCAGGCATGATACCTACACCATAATTCTTTCTTATAACTGGGAACTGGATCACTTCTCGGCCTTTTGGCTAAGATCATGTGTACTATCTTATAAATGGGATCTGGCCCTAAATTCTCATGGTTCCCACACACTGGGTAGTAACAGGGAGGTTTTTTGTATTCTGCCGTCCAGAGCCAAATCTATGCAAATGGAGATGCAGCAGCTGTCTCCCACCTTGCCTTCTGCGTGCCAGAAAGGAAATTAGGTTGTCTAGAATGCAAAGTTCTTCCTGAAAGAACAACCTGCGCTATCTGCAATCTTCAACGGTGTGAAGCAGCATGAGAGGTAACTTACCTGACCCCAGAAGTACTGTGACATTTTCTCATCCCTCCGTATTACGAGTGGGTTGCTGGTAAGTTAGCCTAGTGCACTGTGGGTGCTAAGCAAATTGTTAAAAACCGCAGTGTGTAGCAGAGACTGGGAAAGTTATGTACGTGTCCAGAGGCAGGTGTGCCAACAGCAAGGGGCAGCAAGGACAGAGCTGGCCCATTCCAGTTAACTGCTGTTCTGAGTTTTGCATGAGGTTGGATTAAGTGCCTGTGACATGAGGAATAGCGGCATTAAGAAGCAGTTTGGTCTCCTGAAGCAGAAAGGCCAAATAAACAAGAGAAGGCTCCTGTGTTCCTAAAGTCTGGATCACATTTCCTAGAAAGTTAAACAACCTACCGTAAGTCAACTGGGCAGCCGATGCTGAAGGTGGAAGTCAAAAGCAGTGCCTCAGTTTGCAACTTCCTTGAAAAGAGCAGGAGACTGTCTGTGGTTGGGCTCCCACAACTGTTTTTGTGAGACCTGGAAACAGTACAACAGAGGCAGTGGTGGCTGGTGCCCCTTCGCGGTGGGTAGGGTGGAAGGCAGGAGGCCAACAGTAGGTGGAGCCAGAGTGAGCGAAAGCCAACTAATTCTAGTTTTGTCTCCCTCCTCCTCCCTGCTGAGGTCTAGAAGTGCAACACTGAGGCTATGGAGAAGGGAATTGACAGGCTGTGCCGCCACTTGGACTGTTTGTAAGTAAGGAGGCAAGCAAGTGGGGGCTGGCTGAGAGCAGACTGAGGTCAGTGGGGCAGTGCTTCATTCACCCTAATAGACCACCTTCCACTGGATAGAGGTGGATATCATTGTGCGCGCTAAAAACAGGAGAGTGTTTGAGGGTGAATGTGCACAGGTAGGGGTATGTGTGTGTTTAAAAGACAACTGAAAAATAGTATTATAGAGAGGTACATTTTTCTCCTAAGTGTACATACATGCTTTTGTCTTGTGTGGGGTGTGTGGCTAAAATCTAAACCAGTTCCCACAAGCTTCAAGGAACAGTTGGGGTTTTTTTAGCCTCCTCTCATATGAAGTCTTTAGCAATGGTCCAGCAATGAGCCATGCCTGGCCTGCTTATGTGCCATTTAAATCAGTGGAACTTAAGTCCACATAACTCTGCACCAATCTGAGGTCTTTGCCTTTCTACAATTGTCCTGTTCCAGATAAACCAAGAATTGCTGGTTTACCACCCGTGATTTGTCTCGGAGGGACAAACCATGAGTCTGGGTTTGGCCGTAATGCTAAGCCAACCTATTATTGCCTTAATCCAAATAGCGTGGCAAAGGCAGAACCATTCTCACAGTGTTATGAAATCTCCAATTTTGATTTGACACTGTGGCATCATATGCGCCTACCTATTTTACCACACCTTCACTCCCTTTGCCAGGTCAGGAATGAATATGTTGGAAGGAGTAGAGCCCAATACAGATAACTAGAACACCCAGCTGTTTACCTGTCTCCTCAGAGAGAAATCATCAACACCTTATTTCAGCCATACACCTTAATCCCTTTTGATTTTGCACATTTATTCATATTTATATTGGTGCCTCCAATCCAGTGTTTTTAAATAGCACCAGAGCGTTCTTTGCGTTATTAAAGGCTCTAATTCCTGCTTAGTTCCCCGTTCTTTCATTTTGCAGAGGCATTTCTCCCCCCCCCCACCAAGTTGTTGAATTTGACAATGTTATGATTGCTGTTTCCTAGCAGCTCAGCTATATTTATTTATTGATCCAATCTCTGTGCTTCACATAAGACTAAATCAAGAACTAATGTTCATTGCGTGTGTCCCAGAACTAGGAGTTCTGGGAATCTTTTTTTTTTTTACAAGTTCGGGAAGTTTTCTCTCTCTAGCATCACCTGCCTAATCCATATGAGGACAATTGAACTCATCATTATGGTTGTGTTGGGCGGGGGGGGGGGGAATTGTGTTTTAGCTTTTACTACCTTGGGACTTATTTGCAATATGATTACAACCCTACTGTGGATCTTTGCTGATTTAAAGTCAGTCTGAAGCCACCTTATAAAGTGATTCAGACCACTGGTCCACTGAGCCTCTCAAGTTCTGGAGCAGGGGTTTTGTGATTTAAGCAGGGCCTCAGCATAGTACAAACTTTTAACATGCACCCCTTCCTACACGCATGCCATGATACCATAAATATAGTCTCATAAATAATGAAAGAAAAAATTCTATTTTAATTCTGAAATTACTTTCTTTACATTTCTGACATGACATCTAAGCCAATACTGGGTCTTATCTACCAAGCCTCTACCCACTTTGGGTGAGACTATTTTTGTTTAATCTTTTGATTGTTCCTAAGATAGATATTAAGGGACATGGGTGGTGCTGTGGGTTAAACCACAGAGCCTAGGACTTGCCGATCAGAAGGTCGGCAGTTCGAATCCCCGTGACGGGGTGAGCTCCCGTTGGTTGGTCCCTGCTCCTGCCAACCTAGCAGTTCAAAAGCACGTCAAAGTGCAAGTAGATAAATAGGTACCACCCCGGCGGGAAGGTAAACGGCGTTTCAGTGCGCTTCTCTGGTTCGCCAGAAGCGGCTTAGTCATGCTGGCCACATGACCCGGAAGCTGTACGCCGGATCCCTTGGCCAAAAAAGTGAGATGAGCGCTGCAACCCCCAGAGTCGGCCGCGACTGGACCTAATGGTCAGTGGTCCCTTTACCTTTACCTTAAGATAGATATTATCCCATCAATATTTTTATTTTATATGTTTAATAGACCAATATGGCTGCAAACATTTTATAAACAGAATAATTCTCTTTAAAACAATATTTTTTTTCTGGCCTTTTCCATTGCAAAAGCAGCAATTATCTCCCCAAAGTCCATTTCTCTTGCAAGCTCATCATTTGATAAGATACCTAGCAGCTTAAGCGTCCTTGCCCCCCCCCCCACCTGCAGCTTTTTATGAGCCTTAATGCAGCTTTTAATCCTGCCCACAGCAATGGCTTCCTCTGTCGCTGCAGTCATGGTGTGCGAAGTAGAGTGCCATCATTGCACTGCCCTCCTGGGCACAGCTACTTCATTGGACCAGGGTGGTTGGCTGCTGTGGCAGCAAGCTGCACAAGCACTGGGTGAGCAGCGGCAGTGGCTAGTACGTTTCTGCTGTCACCACCACCCTGCCCCATCACATCCCATTCCTAGTCAGCATCAGTACTGCTGCCACTGGGACAGTGGCGCAGCTGCAGCAGCACACTTCCTCATGCACCACTACTGGTCGCTCTCTCTCACCAGATGTCCCTCGCTCCTGCCAGTGCAAAAGAATTCTATCACTTGTAGCTCTTTTTTCTATTTAATCCCCCTCCCCAATCTTATTTCATAAAACAAGTACCTTTCAAGGCAAAACACATTTCATTCCTGAGTTCTTGAGAGTGTGTGTCACTCAGGGAACATTCTGTTACAGAAAAGGACCTGCGCCATCAAGTCATTGTGAAGAACATTACTTCTTCTGTTCCAGCCCTGCTTCAGCTTGGCTCCAGCAAATCTCATAAAATATGGACGATAGGTACACAGGAAAATAAAGTTTCCATAAATATCCTCAAGTATGAGCTTAAGCTTGTAGTTCAGCCTCAGTTGTTTTGCTCCTGGTAATAGGGTTGTAGCCTGGGCTGGGATCCCTTAGATCATCAGGCTTTGGTGAAGTTTACCCTTAAGAACATAAGAAAAGTCCTGCTGTATCTGTCCGAAGGTCCATCTAGTGCAGCATCCTCTTCTCACAGTGGCCAACCAGATGCCTAAGGAAAACCTTCAAGTAGGACCCAAACTATGCAGCACCTCCCCGACTTGGGATTCTCAGCAACTGGCGTACAGAGGCTTATTTCCTCTGACAGTTGAGGTAGAACATTGTGACTATCAATAGCCTTATTAGAATCTAATAGAGGTCAGACAAGCTTTTTTGTAAGACAATGACTTCAGCTGGCCCTCTTCAACATCCCAAAAGATTTGAGCTAGGTTGCAAGAGCTACAACTAAGTGATTGTGCCCTCCAGGCTGCTGGGTGGGCCTTTCCTCCACCCCCTTCAGCTAGTTGCTAGGTAGGACAACAATTGTCAGTGTGAGAGCTAAGCTGGAAGCAGGCTGGAAGCTGGAGGCACATAGACATGTTTGCTCTGTGCTGGATTCAAAGCTGTGACTAATGGAGAAGCAATATCTGTTGGAGTATTAATGATGTGAGCCGCTCCACCTTATGCTCAGGTTGTAAATATGGGTAAATAAAAACATATATCCTAAAGCATGGGAAGGCAAACCAAAGCCCAGGTGCCAGATCCGGCCCAATCGTCTTCTCAATTCGGCCTGCGGACGGTCCGGGAATTAGCGTGCTTTTACATGAGTAGAATGTGTCCTTTTACTTAAAATGCATCTCTGGATTATTTGTGGGGCATATGAATTTGTTCATTTCCCCCTCCAAAATATAGTCTGCCCCCCCACAAGGTCTGAGGGGCAGTGGACCGGCCCCCTGCTGAAAAAGTTTTCTGACCCCTGTCCTAAAGACGCTATAGTTTCTCCATCATTCCAAGGAAGCAGACCCCTGGGAAAGTGCCTGGAACGCCTGGATTTTCTCACCACTCAGAGATTGGGGTGGCATGTAACAGTTCAAACTACACTTTGGCAAAAGGGCAAATGCCTCGTTAACAGTTATTGTTCTTTCCAAGGTACAAAAGTGTGTGGAAGTGGACTCCATGGTACTTGACCATCAATCTAGCTTTTCATGTGTTGTCAGTCTTCCCTTCTTTTTCTCTTCTGCTGTCTTTGTTTACTCCACCAAGCATACCAGACAAGACTTGTTTCCATCTGGTGGGTGTTTTTGTTGTTTGCTTGGGTTTTTCAGCAGAAGGTGATTTCTGCAATTGCATGTCAGATTTATCCATGTTTTTATTTTGCTTTGGTTTTTTGTAAGTGCGCGCTTCTCCATTAGATTATTTTTTAAAAAAAACGTAAAAGGGATGCTCTACAGAGGTGACAACAAGTCAAACCATTGCCGACTGGATGAAGGAAGAAAATTACCCTGCCAAAGCTGGGAACAGCTCTCTTGACGCAGGATAGTCTAATGCTGTCTAAACAGGGTTCAGTTGTAATCCAGATGCAGTTAAAAGAATAGTCAGACATAAAGGTAGCATTCATAAAGTCCCCATCTAATTGTTACGTTGCTTGCTATTTTCTGGTCAAGCACTTTCAATGACCTGACAACAGACTACAACAGGAGGCCTCACTGTGGCAAACATGGGCACCACCCTCTCCTCAAACACCACCTTGGCACCCATCAGGACCCTCTGCTCCTGACTGAATCATAGGAGGGGAAGGGACCCTCTGGAGTCTGGAGTCTCTTACAGGAATTGAACCTGGGGCAAAGCATAGGCTCTGTTACTGAGGTGCAGCCCCTCCTCTGATCTTCACTTTGTCCTTTACCGCAAATATATAATTTCAGTTGTAAACTAAGATTTCTGAACCTTGCAATCAGAGCTTTTTTGTGCAGAGTGCTGTCACCTTTCTTTTTGCTTCCCATGGCAACTATTTTGTACTGGCTCCCACTGCACTTTTATCAAGATTTGAGCACTGACATTTCTTTTAAAAAACCACACAAAATAGCACTGGTTCCAGTACTTTGGAACAAATAAAACAAATGCTTAATGATGCCAATACCCAGTTTAAAAAACATGACTAAATCAAATATCGTTCATTATAGCCTATTCTCAGTTTTTGGAAAAACATAGAGCTGCAAAATTTGTTTACCAGAGGCAAAGATAGGATGAGTATACACAATCTCTCTTATAAATTACCTCCCATCCTCTGAAAAAAGTATCCTATCTCCAGCTGGAGGTGCCCACCCTGTATCTTGTCCCCGTCTCAGTCGCACATTTCCTCCATCCGGATGCCTTTTGCTAATGTCTCTCTTAGGATCACCTTCCTTTCTTATAGATTTCAGAATTTGGTCATTCATTGCTGGCTGGTTCTTTCCTTTTCTTCATGGAGAGAACATAAAGTAACCTTTAAAGTGTAACATGACTACAACAATATATTTCAATGTTGATAGTATTTCACATACAGTATCTTGGTAATCATTGCAACAGCATATAAAGGAGACCAAATGTTATTTCCCCCCATAATGCAGTTGTTTGCCAAGTGAGGATGTAGCTCATCTGAGGACTAAACAAACCATTAACTTCTGAACTCAGGGTTCATTCAGTCACTAGCCTAAATTGTGGGACATTATTACAGTCAAAGCAACAATTCATGCTTTGCTAGATAGGCACATGAAGGGGCTGAGGCTCACAGACCTTTCCTTTAAAATTTGATAGAGAGAACTCTGTGAGATCACTTCCTTTGTCTGCCTTGTCAGGGAGCTGTAACACTACATACTTCCTGTCTGGGCAGCCTTCACTTTCTTCATTATGCTTCCAAGCTGACCGCAGGTGCATGTCTGAGCTCTGCATCTCAGACACTATTTTTGAATTTACATTGTGTACTTTTGTAACTTAGTTATAAACCTGCTTTCATTTTGCTACTGTTATTGCTGCTTCAAGACTTAGATTATGTAAGTAAATAATACTTTTATTTATTCACAAAACAATGTATGTTTGATTGTTGTTTCTTAAGAGGGAGAAAAGGTGTAACATCAAGGAAAATCCAGTCTGCCTTAATACAGCTGGGATTATTGTTTCTAGAAGGTTAAATCAACCTTGTCTTAGCTTCCAAGTTTAAAGCTGCAAAGGATGGTACTCTCAGTCATGAGCAAGGAAGGATAATAACTAAACAATATACAGCGGTACCTCTGGTTACAGGTGCTTCAGGTTACAGACGCTTCAGGTTACAGACTCTGCTAACCCAGAAATAGTACCTTGGGTTAAGAACTTTGCTTCAGGATGAGAACAGAAATCGTGTGGCGGCGGTGGCGGCAGCAGTGGGAGGCCCCATTAGCTAAAGTGGTACCTCAGGTTAAGAACAGTTTCAGGTTAAGAACAGACCTCCAGAACAAATTAAGTTCTTAACCCAAGGTACCACTGTATCCTTTCCTAGTGTCTATTCTCATATAAATGAGCTCTCACATTTCTGGTTGGTATGCAACTGTTTGGTTATACAAATCAATGGTGCAACTGCATTTGGAGTATTGTATACAGTTCTGGTCACTTCACCTCAAAAAGAATATTGTAGTATTGGAAAATGCACCCAAAAGGGTTACCAAAATGACCAAGCGGATGGAACAACTCCCCTATGAAGTTTGCAGCATTTGGGACCTTCTAGTTTAGAGAAAATTTCAGTAAGTGGTGACACGCTGAAAGTTTATAAAATTATGCATGGCAGAGGAAAAGTGGATAGAGATAAGTTTTCTCCCTCTTCCATAACACTAGAACTCATGGACATCCAAGGAAGCTGAATGTTGGAAGATTCAGGACAGATTGTTTTTTTTAAAGCACTTCTTCTTGTGTGTAGTTGAATTATTGAACTCCCTCCCACAGGAGGCAGTAATGGGCACCAACTTGGATGGCTTTAAATGAGGACTGGACAAATTTGTGGAGGGTGAGGCTACTAGCCACGATGGCTATGCTCTCCCTCCATGGTAGGAGGCACTAAGGCTTCTGAATACCAGTTGCTGTGAACCGCGGGAGGGGAGAGTGCTCTTGTATGTGGCTCTTGCTTTTGGGTTTCCCACAGGCATCTGGTAGGCCGAGAACAGGATGTTGGACTAGATGGGCCATTGGCCTGACCCAGCAAGCTATTCTTACGTTATTAAGCTGGCACAGTGACCTTTAGCTGCAAAATGGAACTTCCCTACTTTCTCCAAAAACATGCTCCTGAGGGTTGGGGGACTCCCCAGAAAAGATTTAGGGTTTGAGTGGGGAGAAGAAAGTTCCATTATACACCTGAAAGTCCTTGCACTCGTGAAACGGTTTAGTTGGATACTGGCCACTGATTGTGGGTTTCTCAGTCTTCACGATAGCTGCATTGGCAACCAATGATACGCTCAGCTTTCTGGATTATTGTGGTTCATCAGGAAAGAACAGTGTTGCCTGATAGGTCCCACCTCAGCAATCTTTGCTTGGGAAACGTTTGTGCAATCATGCTTAGCCATGGTTTCGCTTAACATTATGTGTGGACTGGGTCACGGAGAGACTCATGTCCTTGCAGCTCGTTTTACATCTCATCCCTTCTAATAATTGGCCGGTTATGGTAGAAAGCCACCTCATAACTGTCTTTAATGAGCCAGATCACCCAGCAATAGTGTGGCCAGATAATTCTGCTTCACTATGCATTATCTATATCCTAAGGTATGCATAGCAGCGTGACTCTGTCTAGCTGTGTTTTGCATTTGCTTCTAATTGCAGTGTGTTGGTGGAGCAGCGGGTAATTGCAACTACCATGTGCTTCATTCAGGTGTGAAGTTTTGCACTCCTGCTGAGTGCAAGTCATAGGGATGAGATCTTGGCTGACACCAGTGGCCATCCTTGAAAATGATCTCAGCTAGGGTACTGTTGGCTACCATCAGGCATCCTATACGGATAAGGGTGAACATATATCAAAGTGGCACAGCTCCACACAGACCTGCCATGGCTCTGTTGTGACCAGAACTTGGACAATTAGCCTTAACTTGCATCTCTAAAAATTAAAAATGTATTAATGCAACAGGCCCTTGACTCAAGGAACTGGAATAACTTCCAGATGTAGTCATGCTATTATCCAATTGCAGCAAAACCAACACAGAGTCAATCACTCGTTTACAAGGCTCTTGTTGAGCTGTTCAAAATGGATACCAGCATCTAGAATTGGTAGGATGACTAGGAAGCACAGAAGAATCTGCCATCTGCTGGGTTAATCAGACATTGGTCCATCTAGCAGTATTGTCTACTGCAATGGAAATAAGGTGGTCCGCACACAACATTAAACTGTGGTTTCTTTAAAGCACGTTTTGCTCATCCCCCATGGGAGAGGAAACAAACTTGAAAAAAATCAGAGTCTGGCTGGTCATGACAGGTGAACCTGGACTCATGGACAGATGAACCACAAGCAGGAAGCCAAGAACAGGTCTAGACCACGCAAGGCTTCAACCTTTCCCATTCCTACCTGGAGATTGAATCTGAGATTGTCTGCATGCAAAGCATATGCTGAATTCAACCCAGTCCATTGTCTCCTTACAGGGTATCTTGCCAGGTGCTCAGTTCTAATGAACTCTGAGCGGAAAAAGCTCCTGGAAGCAGCTCTTATGCGAAGCCAGTGCAATGAGTCTAAGGTAAGAGCACTTCTCTCTAGCTGCCAATCAATTGGTAATAAAAGCATGGACCTGTTTGGTTAGCTGTTCTGTCATTGTTCTCAAAGCTTGCCATAAATTTGGGCTTGTTGCTTTGGGCAGCGCTCAACTAAGTTGTTGCATGCTCTGGTCTTCTTGTGCAGCATGACTTCATGCCATTCCTCCTCCGTAGGCCTCCTAAATCTGTTCTGGTGGATTTGAAGAACACCCCAGGGCAGGTTTAGGCATAGCTGTCAATGTTTTTCCTTTTTTAAGGGCAATTCCCTTATTCCAAATAGGATTCCTGACAAGAAAAGGGAAAAGTTGACAGCTATGAGTTTAGGGTGTGTGCAGAGAGAGGAGAGGAGGTGAAAATCTTGTTGCACAATCAGACCTCATTCAGTAAGCACATTCCCCACTTGATGCTAAGTCGCATTTCACCTGAGGGATGGGAAACTCTGCTTATAGGCCTCCAGTGGTGAAAAGCCCACTGCCTCCTGAAGCAGACAGTTTCACGCTCAGTAAGGTCTGCACTTAGGATGTTGGTACTGTAGTGGTAGAGCAGGCTGCACTAAGGGGAAACAGGGATTGTTAAAAGTGGTCTGTGACACAACTATTTAATCTGCTTTAATACTGCAAGCCAAAATTTTGGAATGCACTGGAACAAAATGGTGACAGTCTGGAAGCAGGCTTAGTCTCAGTCTTGATCCTCAACCTGTGATATCCAAAGTGAACCTCAGTGAAGGGCTGACATAGTTTGGAACGGAAGAATCTGTCAATTTTGGTTCTCTCTGTTTCTTGTTTTTCAAATCATAAACTCCAATCTCCACATTACAGCATCAGTTTGTGAAGGTTTTTTTGTTGTTTTAAAGGAAAAACCCTCATGAAAATTCTTCAGCATTCTACCTCTCTTTTAAATCAGAACCAGTGAAGGCGGTGAAGGTCCTGTGTGAGTGTCTGGAGGTGGTTGGAGGATGGATGGCGGCTAACAGATTGAGGTTGAATCCTGACAAGACAGAAGTACTGTTTTGGGGGGACAGGAGGCGGGCAGGTGTGGAGGATTCCCTGGTCCTGAATGGGGTAACTGTGCCCCTGAAGGACCAGTTGCGCAGCCTGGGAGTCATTTTGGACTCACAGCTGTCCATGGAGGCACAGGTCAAATCTGTGTCCAGGGCAGCTGTTTACCAGCTCCATCTGGTACGTAGGCTGAGACCCTATCTGCCTGTGGACTGTCTCGCCAGAGTGGTGCATGCTCTGGTTATCTCCCGCTTGGACTACTGCAATGCACTCTACCTTTGAAGGTGACTCGGAAACTACAACTAATCCAGAATGCGGCAGCTAGACTGGTGACTGGGGGCGGCCGCCGAGACCATATAACACCGGTCTTGAAAGACCTACATTGGCTCCCAGTACGTTTCCGAGCACAATTCAAAGTGTTGGTGCTGACCTTTAAAGCCCTAAACGGCCTCGGTCCAGTATACCTGAAGGAACGTCTCCACCCCCATCGTTCTGCCCTGACGCTGAGGTCCAGCGCCGAGGGCCTTCTGGCGGTTCCCTCATTGCGAGAAGCAAAGCTACAGGGAACCAGGCAGAGGGCCTTCTCAGTAGTGGCGCCCGCCCTGTGGAACGCCCTTCCAGCAGATGTCAAAGCGATAAACAACTACCTGACATTCAGAAGACATCTTAAGGCAGCCCTGTTCAGGGAAGTTTTTAACGTGTGATATTTTACTGTATTTTTGGTTTCTATGGAAGCCGCCCAGAGTGGCTGAGGAGGCCCAGCCAGATAGGCGGGGTATAAATAATAAATTATTATTATTATTATTATTATTATTATAGTGTGAATTCTCCTAACAAATACATTTCTATATGCATTTTTGACTGGTGTACACATTTTAACTAGCATTTCCCCCTAATGGAATCTATTTTTGTGTGTTATTTTTGTATATAAATTCCTTTTTATGTACCCTTTCCCCTAACATATGAATTTTTGTGAATGTTTTTGACTGGAGAACTGCATCACAAAATTCAGATGAGTGTGAAGCTTGAAGGATAGCTATGTTTCAGTCCTCATATTGCTTTGGAAAGCGCAACTTTGATAAATCTGGCTTTAAATGCAAAATGAAAATTGCTCCTCTGTCCCTAGTCATGGGCCACTCTGCCCCACCAACCAATTGGGACAAAAGTCTGCACTCGCATTGGAATTTCCATTGGCAAGGCTATTTTTTCAATGGTGAGGAAAACAAATGAAAGAACGAAAGAAAGAAAGAAAGAAAGAAAGAAAGAAAGAAAGAAAGGTCTTCTTACAAGATAAGACCTGAATTAGAAAGTGTGTGAACTCCACAGCTATCTTTTATTTGGAGGTGGGCACTACTGGGGTCTAGTCACAGCAAGGTTAAAATCCCCTCAGGGGACTCTTCTCCCCAGCCCTCAGCTCCAGAGGCTATTTAAAAAAATGGCTTTTCAGTATGAACCATGAAACGGCCTATGCAGACAATTATATGGTCTCCTCTGCCCTTTTTATAACTCTGTGGCCCCACATTCTACTCCCCCCCCCCCCGCTTCCATTCCACTCTCTCGCTTGAGGAATCTTCCAACTGCCTCCTGCTCCAAGCCCTCCTCTCCTTTCTCTCTCTCCTTTCCTCCTCTGCCACCCTCCCTCCCTCCCACTCTGCTTTCTTTCTACTTCACCTCTCCCTCCTGCACCCTGCCTCCTGTGTCTGTTCATGCCTCGCTCGCGCAGCTTCAAAACTGGCCTGCTCACATTCGGCCTCACTCTGCGCCCCACCCTGAGCCGGACTCAACTCCCAGCCCCACATGCTGGCCTGCCTCGCCCCCGCTCTCCCCTCGCGCTTTCCGCCCTTTGCTGACTTGACAGACGAGGGCTTTTTGTGACCGATGACACCATGTCTGACCGGGGCCGAGCCAGTCGGAGAGACAGTGACGATGATCTGTGTTCTAAAGTTTCGTTTCTGCTAAATTCCATGTCAGGTCCCAATCCAGCTTCCGAGGACCGTCATAGGTTTTCCTTAGTGGTAAATTCCTCGCTGGATTCCACCTCGGCCTCCAACACATTTTTCGCTCTTAATTCAGGACCTAGTTCCTTCGACTCCAGACGTAATTCAGGCTTTCCCCCTCTTCCCAAGCAGCGGGACTCTGATGCCAGCGAGTCCTCTTTTTTAGCTGTCACCTTTTCACAATCACGCACATCTACACCTACAGCTTCACCTTCACCACAAAGCTCCAGGGAGATGAATTTTGTTCCCAGGTTAAAGAGAAGTTTGTTTGTGGGCACATCCAGTACTGAGGGCAAGGAAGATCACAAACTGCTTCCCCACCGTGCTCCCTCTAAAAACGCTCCTGTTTCTGACCAGATCCAGAAACACGTACAGGCCTTTCATCTACCCGAGGAGCAGCTTCAACATGTGAGGGATTCTGTGTATTCAGCCATGCAGAGTGGCCTCAAGGAGAAGGTTAAAGATGGCCTCCCTTTACCCATGCTGCCTTCTTATGTTTGTACCTTGACTGATGGCACTGGTAAGTGTGCTTTCTTTTTGGCAGTTTGCCTGAACTGTTGTCTAGACCAGTGTTTCCCAAATTCGGGTCTCCAGTTGTTTTAGGAATACAATTCCCACCATCCAGCTAGCTAGGGATGATGGGAGTTGGAGTCCAAAAACAGCTGGAGACCTAGTCTAGACCCATAGTCTTCAACCTTTTCAGACCTAGGACTTACTTTTAACCCAAGCATGCATTTGAGGAGCCCATTTCTTAATTTCCGCCCAATATATCACCCACTGGTGATAGTGCTGCTGTTGTGGTCCACCTTGGATTAGGGGTTCTGAGTGGGTCCTGAGTTGACCCACCAGTTGAAAACCAATGGCTGACTCCAGACTCCTTTACAGCTTGCACTGGCTTGCCAATTTTTTTAAACAGCCCATGTAGCTGTACTTTGAATACCATTCCTTTCCACACTTTTGTTCCTGCTCCACATTATTTTCCACAACACCCTGGCTTCCCGATTGCCACATTTGGCTTCAAAACTTCCAAGTACTGGCTTGTGAATCTCTGAGCACACACAGGGATGCACATTTTTGGGAGGGGGGGGGACAAAGAGAAAGATGAAATGCTATTAAATCATGCACAGAGCCTTGCGAAGGAGCAATTTACTGGTCCACAGTTTGCCTGTCTAGCTTGGTGGTAACAATGCTGGTGTTGGCTGAGAGGTGGCCTGCGGAATGAGACAGCAGGCAGTCATCTGAGTTGAGGATGAAGGGCTTGGGTTCTGCTTAGGGTTGTGAGGTTTGGTAGGCTAACACATACAACTGCGGTCTTGTTGAGCACAGATTGCCAAGCAGCACCTGCCACCTTTGTACATTTCTTGGACCATTGAGTCAGACCCATTGGTCCATCTGGCTCAGTATTGTCTACATTTTCTGGCAGCAGCTGTCCAGGGCTTCAGACAAGGAACCTACTCTCCCAACCCTACCTGCAAATACCGGGAATTGAACCTGAAACCCCCTGCATGCAACACAGGTGCTTTTCCACTAAGCTATGACCCTTCTTGTTCAGGGGCAGAACTGTGTTGTAGTAGAAGCTCAGTAGAATCCTTAAAAACACATAGATACCCTCTAAAGTACAGTGCTGCTACCAGCTCTTTGGGAGGAAAGGTGAGATATAAATAGTAATAATAATCGTAACAATAATGTGTTATGCAGTGACAGCTCCTGCCTTTGCACCAACAGCAGAAACAGCTAGGTTGAAATCACTTCCACAGACTAGCCAAGAATTATAGAATCATAATTCAGCAGAATTATAGAATCATAGAACTGCAGAGTTGGAAGGGACCCTGAGATTCATCTAGTCCAACCCCCTGCAATGCAGGAATGTGCAGCTGTCCCATACAGGGATCGAACCTGCAACCTTGGTGTTATTAGCTCCAGTAACACCACACTCTAACCAACTGAGCTGGTTTTAGTTTCTAAACCTATGCATGGAGCCTGGTGACTCTGAATTACTATCACCGTTCAGCACCTAGTCACATATGATGATCATGAACCTAAGTGATGATTGGCCTACTGCATTTTGTATTTGTTATTGTGTGCCACTGAAACCCTGGACAGTTGCTTCCTCTCCCTCATGGAAAATAATCTATCAGTGTTTATTGACTATATAATCATTCACATTCTAATTTAAGATTGTCCATTGATTAGCAGCAAAGCTGGGCTAAACAAACAAACAAACAGTCCTGGTGACAGACCCCCCCCACCTCAGTTCCAGCTCTCCCCCCCCCCCATAGCAATTTAAAAAGAATTTATATGGCAACCATATGAATGAGACATGGGTAGTCTTGATCACTAGATATCCTAATGTTCACATCTATTTTTCAGAGACGGGGGATTTTTTGGGTTTAGAAATGAAGAAGGATCAAGTGAAGATCATGCTCTTGCAACTATCAGATCGCAAGGATGAGCCTGCGGTGATGAAGAAAAAGGACTTTCCCATTACTGAGAATATTGTCAACGGCAGTGGGGAGCAGGTATCATTCCTCTGTCTCGAGTTCTTCAGCTTACTTAATTCATTTTGCTTGTTATTATGGGTTGGGTTGGGTTGGGTTGCTGATGTCTTCTGCAGTATGTCTTTGATGGAATAGCAATGCATTAGTGCTGGATTGAAACTGGACAGTCTGCACACCATACCCCTTTGCTAGTTGCTCTGCAGTGCTTCTGCACTGTTACTGCATTATTGCCACCTGGGAAGGCACTTTCTTGAGCTATAACATAACAAAAGCAAGACAAACCAAAACTGAAACATTTGTGGTATGACAAATTACAGGATGACAACGGAAAGCTATGGGACATGCGCTGATTGGAAATGAAGCAGTATATCCAACCAGTTACCATCATGAGCACAAATAATCATGAATGCACCTTCTGCTCTCTTCACAAGCTTCTTCGTTTTCTTGAATTTAAAATTATTGTATTGATTTTCAGATGTTTTCTTTCTCATGCTCCCACTTAGCTGCTCTTTCATCTCACCCTGTCCCTCCTTGATCATTTTACTCTTCTGGCACTCTTCTCTGCCCAATGCCCTGAGAGCACCTTTCCTCCCTGTAGCCTATCAGCTGTTTGGCTCCTTAAAATTGACTTACTCATCCTGGGGCCCTTCAGCTGCCATCTTACACACACACAGGAATCAGCCCCACTGAATACAGTGAGGGGCTAACATGTATTCTGATTCCTCTCCTCTATTTTTACTCCTGCTCTTTCTTATTCTTCCTGCTCTACACCCTTTACCTTATTAATTTCCCCTACAATTTCCCTAACCTTGGCAGTTAACAGTATCTCCTGCATTTAAATGCGGAAAGTAGCTACAAACTGCCCCCCCCATCATATTATGACTGTGATACTGGGTAATGGGCAGATTAACCCTTCTCCCCGCAAATAATTTTTTCTGAATTAAATTCCCTACCCAAAACAGGTATTTGTCCCCAGAGGAAAAAGACAGATTTTGCCACGTACATCAGAACCTGCCTTATACTGAGTCAGATTCTGGGTGTATCTAGCAGAACCTGTCTTGATGCTGGTTTCAGTTATACTGCTTAAGCATCGTCAGAGCCATTCCCTTTTAAAAATATTTGTTTCTATCTTGTGTGCATTTGTTTTTAAATTAATAATAATAATAATAATAATAATAATAATATAGTGGTAAGAGGTTGATAAAAAACCCTACTGGGTGATTTGGTGAGATCACACTACTGATGAAATTTCAGGTTCTACACTGCTAGCAAATATTTGCTGTCGTCATTTGTTGGCATCGTGCCCTCAGGCGAGTGGAATGTACTCATAATACCGTGCTTTCTTTTCCAGCTTTTTGAATTCCTTGCAAAATGTGTGGCCACGTTTTTGGATGGACTTAGCCTCAACATCAAAAATTTGCCGCTGTGCTTCTGCTTTCCCTTTCCTTGTGAACATATTGCGCTGAACCAGGTGAATACTTTGTTGGCCCAGCAGCAGGCAGTACGGGAGACTGGAGATAGGAAGGAAATCCAAACGGAACTTTAAAGCTATGATCTTGTACCCACTTTCCTGACCCACTTCACTCGGCTGGCTGGCATTGAGAACAAGCTTTGTTTGCCAAGGAATGGTCAGGAGTGCACTTTAAGACTCCCCATTTCCCCTTTGCAGTCATGTCTTTATGTGCCCCCCAGCTGACATAACATGATGTCAAAGGTGCAGCATATGGGCGTGGTTTGGGCAGGGCCGGATTTAGGTTTGATGTGGCCCTAAGCTACTGAAGGTAATGGGGCCTTTATATGTGATATTTTAGGGAGCAGGCTAGCAGGCGGGGTCCATTACTTACATGATAGGAGCCAAAATACTGTTGCTGTATGTAGCTTTTATTTTATTTGTTTTTTATCTCATATTTTGGAAATGTATATCTTTTTTCCCCCTTTAATTTTTTGGGGGGCCCTAAGCTATAGCTTATTTAATTTATACTTAATTCTGGCACTGGGTTTGGGGAAAACTGACTCATGGGCCAGATTGAGTTCCTCACTGCTGTTGTACGGTATCTGGGCAATATGCACCTCTGAAGGGTGCACATTCTTAAAGCCTAGGGGCTGCCACTGAAAAGGTCCTTCTGCTTACCACTTATTCTCAAACCACATTCCATAACAGCAGCATAACTAGAGTCTCCCCTGCAAATATTAATGCTCATGCAGATTGACATTGGAAGAAGCACTCCATCAGATATCTGGGACCCAAGTAATTTAGGGTTTTCTGTGTTAACAGAAGCACATTGAATTGAGCCTGGAAGCAAACTGGCTATCACTGCAGATCTTTCAAAACTGATAAAATGTGCATCTGGCCAGTGATACCTGTCAGTAGCAAGGCCGCCACATTCTCCAGCGGTTTCAGCTTCTGGGCCACCTTCAGGGGAAGCCACATGCACAGTACATCGCAGTAGTCCACCTGGGTGGGTGGAAATTACCGGAACACACGTAACTGTGGCCACATTTTCCTTGTCTAGGAAGGACTAGCTGTCAAACAAGCCAGAGCTGAAAATAGGTGCTTCTTGCCATTGAAGCCACCTGGTCCTCCTTTGGTGGTGCTGAGTCCAGGAGCACCTCCAGGCAAAGTACCAGCTCCTTTAGGGAGAGTGCATCCCCATCCAGAACAGGCTGTGTTCCCACATCCAGATCTCAATAACCTGGAAGACACAGCACCTTGGTCTTGTCTGGATTCATTTTCAATTTATTGGCCCACATCCAGTTCGCTGCCAACTCCAAACTGGCCCAGCACCTGCCCTGCCTCTGCAAATTCAAATGGAACAGAGAGATAGAGCTGGGTGTCATCAGCATACTGATTTTGCGCTATTTGTTTTATTCATTTATTTCAGAACTTGCACACTGCCTCAGAGGGAAAATCCTCCCAAGGCAACCCACATAAAAAGAATAAAACATAACACAGCTCTTTAGAAAATACACAAACCCATTATCCAAATACAAAACTGGTGGCAGCTGATTAAACCAATATAGAGCTTGTTACTGAATGAATATATAGAGTAAATGAATTGTCAAAGTCATTCTCAGATTTGGATTCTTCTACTTTTTAAAGATCACAGGGCATGTTTTCATGAATAACCCCGTTGGTCCTCTTACTTGAATACTTTGCTTGTAGGAAGCAGGGCTGGGTTTCTCAGTGGTTTGTTGAGGTTTCTCAGTGGCCTTCCTGCTTGGTTTCCCCTTAGTGTAAGCTGATCAGATGGAGCAAGGATTGCCGGTGGCCAGGTGTGGAGGGGCATGATGTGGCACAACTGCTCCAAACAGCTCTTAACCAGACTTGCAAGGTGAGGACAGCGGCTGCGTCAGCTGTGACTGAAGCATGCATTGGGGGGGGGGTGTGCTTCTGGTGAGAAAACGAGAGAGTCGCTTTAATCTTTTTCTCTCCAGAACTACCAGATTGAGGTCGTTGCTGTAATAAACGACTCTGTGGGAACCTTGTTGAGCTGCCATTCTGAGAAAGAGCCATGTGAGGTTGGGCTGGTGATAGGTAAGCAAAACCTTGCATGGTGCTGGCGACTTGCTAGCAAGCTGTTGAGCTGGAAGGCTTGCGTATGCCTTATAGTAGATGTGGGGGGCAGGGGTGCCAAGAAACTGGCTATTCTTCCTAGATTGGAAGAATCTCAGCATAGTATGTAGCCACATCACAGGGCTAGAAACCAATTCCCTGGTGATTAAGAATTAGGGAGCTGGATTCTAAGCACACATTCTAGGAAGATGTTGCATTTCATCAAAATGGCAGGCCCTAACTATTGTGAGAGTTAGGATACTGGCATATAGACGGCCAGTTGCAGGACAGTTGCACTTTCTCATTGCCGTGCGGCCGGAGGCTTTATTAAAATGCTGTTTCTCCTGTTTTGAGCTTCTCTCCCTGTGTCCTGCCTTCCTGCGTATGGTAGATGCTGGCACTAACTGCGGTTATGTGGAGGAGTTGCAGCATATAGCAGGCTTGGAGCATGGTGCTGGGTGCATGTGTATCAACACCGAATGGAGCTCTTTTGGGAAGCTGGGCGAGTTGAATGACATAACGACAGAGTTTGACCTGCAAATGGATAAGCAGTCCATGGACCGAGGCAAAAACAAGTGAGTCACAGGAAAGGAAGTAACAATCTGTTTAAAAAATGAGTCATTGGTTACTGGTGCCCGGGATTCACTGGAATAATCAAGGTTAGTCGTGCTCCGTGTCCAAAAACACATTTTCTGCATAATCAAACTCCAAATTTGTGTTTGCAATTGTTCAGTACCCATCTTTGTTCAGTCACCTGATGGATGACCTTCACGAAGAGCAGGACAAGGGGAGGGTCACCTCGCTCCTGCATCTCAATCTGACTGTGGCTTTTGATACCATTGACCACCGACTCCATGGAATGGGAATTGGGAGCCCTGTGCTACCTTGGTTCCAGTTCTGTTTACAGTACTGGGTCTAGAGAGGAGCACTGGGAGAGTGCTTTTCAGCCCCCTGGTGGTTACACCATGGGGTGCTTCAGGACACAGTTATATCCCCAATGCTATTTAACATTGTCATACATTTATGGGGTGCCTAGACTCCCCTTCTAATTCCTGGGTGTCAGGCGCTGAATTTAGCATGTTACAATATAAGCCAGGCTGGCTTCCTGATGAAGTAATCGTCTGGAGCAGGCATGTCCAAAGTCCATTTCAGGGGCCTAATCTGGCCTGCTGTGGCAGTTTATACCTTAAAAAAGGTCAACAACTTTGGTTGGCCCTTTGGTCGGCACCCATGGCCCTTCACTTCATCAAATCTGGCCCTCTTTGAAAAAGTTTGGACACCACTGGAGAGATGGGCCATTGAAAGAGCAAAAGGTGAAGGGTGACCCATTAAGAAATCAATCAGCAAAGCTAAGACTGTGCCAGCTGGGAAATGGGTGAAGCCCCCTCCCTCTCAACTCAGAATTAGTTAGAAATACAAAGTCAAGGAAGGCAAGCAGTTGTTGGAGGATTGCAGTTTGTGTGGTGTAGGCCGGAGGAAAAATGGTTGTGTTTGCAAGCTGGAGAAGGTGGGGAGTCAGAGCAATGTGGGTTGACAGATTGAATCTAAGGTGGCAGCCGTGGAAGAAATGGAACCCGCTTGGAGAGTAATGCTCGAAGCCCTTCCATCCCAGGTTCAGGTTGCATATATGTGTAAGCAAGCCATATATCATAAAGAAAACACCATCTCTGCTGTGCCTTGTTGTCTGAAAGGAAACACAGACCCTGATCAGCAAACTTGGTACCTTTGGAATCGTGCTCTGCTCAGAGATTAGGGTGACATGAAGCCACTGGGAATGGTCATTCTTGTATAAGTCCTGAATGAATGCTGACATTGTGTAACCTTATGTGAACTTTGTGCAGTCAGCATGAATACCCTATAGAACAGGTGGTCTACAAACAAGCAACCTATGATATTGTCTGTCTTAGCAGCAAATGTTGTAAGAAATGGCCAAGACTTCTCTTATAGACAGGGTGACTTGACCAGTTATCTGCCAACCACCCTTTCACTTCAATTCCTTCTCTTTCTGCACTGATTTTCTTCTTTCTTCTCACTGGCAGGTTTGAGAAGTTGGTCAGTAGCATATATCTGTGTGATACTATCCGTGTTACTTTGGCTACTTTGGCTGAGAAAGGTGATATCTTCAGCGGTGTCCTAACTCCCACCCTGCTTACCAGGGGAAAAATGGAGCTCCAAGATGTTGTGGACATCATAGAGTAAGTGAGTTCCTCAAATGCGTCTTGGGAGACCTGGTCAACCTGATATCCTCAGTAGCAGCAGAGTGAGTCTTGGCATGCCTTGTTAGCCTAGCCCTAGAAAAACAGCCAAGAGGAATGGACCCACATAAATAATTACATCTGTAGCCCATAAAAAACAACAACACTGAAGCAGGTGAATGAATGAATGATTGAATCAACTTGCACATTTAAATACACCGTAGGATGACCCAGAGATACACTGCCAGAGATATTTGTTCAAGTAAGATGTCTTAAAAGAAGAAGGTTTTAAAGAAAAGTGTCTGTAGTGGGCCATTCATTAAGTATATCTCTCATCAGGTAGGAAGAGGGAATAGCAAAGGTGTCACAAGGCTAAGAATCAGAACTGGTAAATGTGACATGTCATTGTTTGTTCCCCCAGTACAATCATTTAATACTCTGCGTTATTCAGCACCAACAGATGCATTTCCATTCTGCCTGCCCCCTTCTGCATACAAAACAAGGGCTATACTACTGAGCTATGGCCCTTGTGGTATTATTTTATTTGTAAACAATTTTTATAATGCTTTTTGGCTGTAAGAAGGGCCTGTACAGCAGTGCAGATAAAAGAAGAAAATAAAACAAAGCATAATCAAGTAACAGACGTTAAAAACAAAACCTTAAATATCAACGAGATGTTAACAGCGTCCACTTTCTGAAATATTTATCTTGTTACAGTTCTTGTGTCCGTCTCTAAAAAGTCAGCATGGGTAGAAACAAAACTAAACACACACACACACACACACACACACACACACACGTGCTAGTTCATTATAGATGGAGAGTTCAGTGATTTCAATTTGGAATCAATATTATTCTTTGCTGAGATCAATTAACAGTTAACCAGAGTCTCCCTCATGCCTCTTGCTGCTGCCACCCTGCTTTAACTCATGTATGCTTTAACTGCAGTGAAAAAGTTGGCCTGGCCAATACCAAGAACTTCCTTGTCCGCCTGGGAATGGTGGCAAGCAACCAAGACTGTTTCAACGTGCAGCAAATATGCCAAGCGGTCTATGTCCGTTCTGCCAAGCTCTGTGCTGCTGGACTGGCTGGCGTTCTTACTCATATCCGGATCAGTCAAGGGCTGCCACACCTGAAAATCATTGTGGCTGTGGACGGGGACATGTACAAGAGCCGACCACAGTAAGGAGTACCAGGCATATAAATATTTGTTCGTGTCGTGAGTAGCCAGTGCGATGACCTCCAGATATTGTTGGACTATAATGGCCATCAGCATGGTCGATGATCAAGGATTCTGGGAACTGTAGCCCAGCTACATCTGTAGAGCATCATATTGGCTGCCCCTCATCTAAATCAAAACCAAGAAACCCACCAATCCCACTTTCCTATGGACCACTGGACTAACCATCATATTTTCCCTGACTTCCTTTCATGAGCAGGTTATTGGAGCAAGCTTTCTCCTGGACTGAAATCACTGGCCAAGAAAGCATTTCTTCCAGTGTCTTCTTCCAGATATACAAATATTTTCCTTCAACCCAGAGAACCATTAAGTCAGCTTAGCTATTCATTGTTGCCAGAAACTCAGTAGGCAGCATATTATATCCTCTCTCTTGCCATAACAGCTCCTTCCAGGACAGTAACCCATCTATACTACTCAGATAAATGGATCCATCCATCCATCCATCCATCTGAATCTCTCAAATTGGTTACTGGGGTTTCCCAGGCTAGGGGGTCTGTTACATGTCCAAAGTTAGGAGGCTGTTAACTTCAGGGAGTTCAGCCATTTTAGAAAATGTGGATAATGTAAACAGACCCAAAGACTCATTCATCCAGCAAATTTTCACATTCCTTTTGGAGCAAAGGCATAGTAAGCTAGGGGACAGGTGCAGAAAGGCCAGAAAGGTTACTTCCAGTCACCCTGCTTCAAGGCCTCTGACATTTCCTCTCCCTCCAGGTATGGTCAGATATTGCAAGAAACATTGAAATCACTGGCTCCTGATTGCACTGTCACCTTTGCCACATCAGAACATGGCTGTGTTTTTGGGGCTGCCAGGGTAGCAGCTGCGACATTGAGGCTCAAACACCAACAGGAAGGAGTAGCCCAGGTCCTGGCGCCTTTCCGACTTTCTTTGTCCGACATGGACACACTGCGGACCATGATGAGACAGGAAATGGAGAGGGGTCTGTCAAAGGAGACACACAGTACAGCCACCGTCCGCATGTTGCCCACTTACGTCCGCCATTTGCCTGACGGCAGCGGTGAGAGCCAGAGAACAACCTCTTGGGAATGGCCTTTATCTTGGGAGGGAAGAGCTTTGAAGAGCTCAAGGGGGCTTTTAAAAAAAGTCTCAGAGAAGTTGTGTTTGGTCCAGAGAAAACCTTCCGAGTTTTGGGGGGCCCCAAATCTTTTAATTGATATGGGGCTGTTGTTATTGTTACTTACGTTCATCTCACTGAGAAGGGTGCAGCATAACCACTGCTAGTAACAACAGGCGTCTCCAACCTTTTCAGATCCTGCACCCGCCTATAGCACAAATATGCATTTTCTTTTATTAGCAAATATTGGTATGGTGCCAGTGGGTCTCGACCCCTCAGTTGACAACCAATATTCTAGAGGGCTGGTGAGATGCTTTCCCAAGGCTTTATAGTTTAAGTTGCCAGCACTGGTGGGAATGATGTTGGCCTCAGGCAAAGAAGCCAAAGAAGGAGACCCTTGCAGTGACTGTGTTGGGTTGTAGTTGAGAGTCTATGTCACTCAAGCTCTTGTCCCTTATACATTTTGTAGAGAGAGGGGAGTTCCTTGCATTGGATCTGGGCGGAACCAATTTCCGAGTGCTTATGGTGCAGGTGAAAAGCAAGGAAGAGGGTGGTGTACACATGGTCTCTGAGTCTTACACAATTCCACCCGAAGTGGCCCAGAGTAATGCAATAGAGGTAGGTGCAAGAAAGGGGAAGATATGGCTGGGTTGAACTGGCCTCTATTACAGACTGGCTGGGTCTTAAATCTGTGACACTGGCAACTGTGGGGATGGGCGATACTGTTAGTGATGGCGTTTCCTCTCCAAAGTTGTCTTTACCTCATAAGGCCTCATGCTTTCTCCCATTTTCCTGCAGCTCTTTGATCACATTGTTCAATGCATTAATGATTTCCATAGCAAGCATAGCATTGTGGGACGAACACTACCACTGGGCTTCACTTTTTCGTTTCCCTGCAGTCAGACGAACCTGGACAAGGTATGAAGCACCTATGGAAGTGATCTGCTGCTCATGTGGTGATGCTGGGAATTAGGACTTTGCTGCCTCCCTTACCTGGATTAGCCAGTGGAGCCCCCTGCTGGGAATGTATTTTTGTGGTAGATGGGAAGGGAGAGAAATGGGGTTGAACTACCTTGTGTTCCCCAAGATAGAAAGAGAAAAATTTCCAAACGCTATGAGAACAACATAGCTTTCAAACCATTTACAAATAACCTGAAATGAAAGCTCAGCTTGTAGGATTTCTAAATTGTGAAATTCAGTTGTCCATTGCAAAAAACTCCTGTTGAACCCCCTGCCCCCACTAGTTAGGCATCTCTCTCTAATAGATCCAGTCTCTGTCCTAGTGTGTATGCTACAATTCTGTGGAAGCGCAGAAAAGCTGCACAATTTGGCACTGGCAAGTTTCTAGCCCATATTGTTGCAAGGATAAACTTGAGATTGGGTGAGCAATGCCTAAAGAAAACTCAGAAACTAGAGGACCTGCAGAACTTTTGCAGAGGCAGGTCCCTGCATTATCGGCATGTCTCCTACTGCCATCTCTCTGTTGCAGCTTAGCTACAGTAGAATCATCCATGAACATGTGAAGGGCAAGCAGCTCAGAGAAAGCAGTCCAGTTGCACCTACATGTTTATCACAATTCCTTGTTTCTCTGTTTCACAGGGCATCTTGCTGAGATGGACCAAGGGGTTCAGTGCCACAGGCTGTGTGGGAGAAGATGTCGTGCAGTTGCTAAGAGAGGCTGTAAAGCGTCAAACGGTATGTGTGGGATATGGGGCACGAGCTCTGGATAGATTTGCCAGGGATTATAGTTTGGGCTGGACTATTCAGACTTGTATGGGACACGGGTGGCGCTGTGGGTAAAACCTCAGCGCCTAGGACTTGCCGATCGCATGGTCGGCGGTTCGAATCCCCGCGGCGGGGTGAGCTCCCATCGTTCGGTTCCAGCTCCTGCCCACCTAGCAGTTCGAAAGCACCCCTAAGTGCAAGTAGATAAATAGGTATCGCTTTATAGCGGGAAGGTAAACGGCGTTTCCGTGTGCTGCGCTGGTGCAGGCTCGCCAGAGCAGCTTCGTCACGCTGGCCACGTGACCCGGAAGTGTCTTTGGACAGCGCTGGCCCCCGGCCTCTTAAGTGAGATGGGCGCACAACCCTAGAGTCGGACACGACTGGCCCGTACGGGCAGGGGTACCTTTACCTTTACCTTTATTCAGACTTAATCTGATTTATCAAAATGAAAGGCTTTTAAATTATCACAAAACCTGCTGGTTTAAAATCAGAGTTAAGACTATCTCACGTTGGCTCAAGCTCCACAAAGCCAGAAAACTGGAAGCTGAGGCTAATGCTAACAGATGTGCCCCATAATCAGCAAAGTTGTTGTTCAAGGACACAAGTTGCACTTGTGTACAACTCACCCCTAAGTACCCACACTTCTCCTTGGTCTTTCAAGCCCAAATCCTGATGGGGAGGAGGGTTTTTAAAATTCTATTTTATAATCATTTATCAAAAATTATATACCAGTTCAAAGTAGTAAAATCTCTAAGCAATTTACAAGAAAATTGTCGCTACAATAAGGGCATATCCACACTTACCGTTCCTCTGCTCTTTCCAGGCATGGCCCACACTTTAATGCTCTGTGTTCAAGCATCCTCCCCCCCCCCTCTTTTTTTTTGCTCCAGTGCCTTCCCCATGAAAACCCATCTTTTAGAGTTCAATAAGAGCACACAACAATCTACAGGAAACCCAAACTGACATTTGCTCTGATTGAGTGCTATAGAGCAGGTTTTCGTTGGGAAATCTCCAGGGCAGACAACAACAATGCTCAGACACAGAGCTTTTATGCCTGGACCAGTGCCTGGAAAGGGTTAAGCGCCGTCTTCCAACACACCACTTTGCTTCAGATTGCACCCTCCCAACACCAGTTTGTAATAGAAAAGATGTGTGGGCTAAGATTTGTAAGCTCAATTGTCTAATGATGTTCTATATAAGTCCCTGTTGGAGGCTCTTTTATTTTTTTGTGTGAAAGAGGCACTGCCCTACAAATTCACTGAAATAACATGAAATGAATGAAAACAATTCATTCCTACTCAGAATCAGTGCATTCACCTCCTCCACACTGCCAAAATGCAGCTTTTATTGTTGCCTCTTTAAAATCTATGAAACAGGTGGATTATTTTCAAAACTACTTCAGAGAGACTTTGGTTCAGCAGTTGCAGTCCTTCCAACTCAAGTGTCCAATGCTGTCTTTTGTTTAATGCAACTTATAATATGAATAAGATGTGTGCAGCAATATGCTTGATCATGTGCCCCCTTGATCTCTGTTCCTCTTGGTTTATTAAATCTACTATCAGGGACTAAAGACGGCTTACAGATAAAATAAGAACAGCTTAAAACATAGAAAATAACTGCCTCCCATCATTAAAAAAAGACCAAACAAAACCCCAATTAATTAAAAGCAGTCAGTTCCTTAAAGCCTGTTGGAATAGGATCTTCACTTGCTAGTAGGACAGTAAGGAGAGAGCTAGTCTAACTTCTCAAGTGAGGGAGCTCCAAAATCTGGGAGCAGTCACCAAGAAGGCCTTCTCCTGCATCCCCACCACGCATGCCTGTGAGGGTGGTGGGACCAAGAAAACGGCCTCCCCCAAAGCTCTCATAACCTGGGCAGGTTCATCTGAGGGAATATAGTCTTTCAGATAGCTTGGGCCTAAGTCGTATGCCATAATACCTACTTCATTGCACAATGGGGGGGGGGGTCCTTGCTACCTTGAACTGGCAGTAGTACTGTCACTCCTAAAACCGCCAGCTCTAGATCTGTTCCATTGATCTGAAGAGATGGGGCCACAGGGAAAAATAACCTGTGACCTAATCACAATGACATTTAGGCAATTTACTGGCTAATTCACACTCACAAAAACATCCCCAGCTCTCTAACATCTGTCTCCTGGCCCCTAGACCTTGGCAAAAACTAGCCATTCTAGACCCATGGGAACATCTGGACATCTGAAAAGCTCATAGACAACAGCACAAAATGGCTGCCAGAGCCGGACCTGTCCAGTCACAAAACAAGGGACACCCTCTAATCAGTTCCAGCTTAATTAACTCTCGATGCATCCATTTCCCCTCTGCCAACACTCTGACCACTTCCACCTGCATATAGACAAGTATACCCTTTCTGTTCCAGAGATAGCGGCTGTGATGATATATCCCTGTGAAATGCATTATTTGTTTTCACCCAGTCCAATAGTCTAGCCGCCACCCCACATCTCGGTTTTGGACAGGAGCCTTGTTAAACACATGGCCACTGTTGCTATCTCGACACATACCGGTAATCTATCTCCCTGGGTCACTGTGAGGTTAAATAATGGAAGCGAACCACTGCTGTCTTCTTTGTAATCCTCCTGGGCGGGTTCACTGTGGGGCAGGGTGTGTGGGAGCGGGTTCGGTATAGGGTGGGTTTCAGTGTGAGGTGGTGTGTATGTGACCGGGAGGGGGGTTTGAGGGGGGTTCAGTGCAGGGGGCGAGGTGCGTCTTGGGTTTTTGTGTTGGGTGGAGTGTGTGGCAAGCTTAGGGCAGAATGTGTACAAGGGGCTTTGGGTGTGGTTCATTTGGGCATTTGGCGGCTTGCAGCATGGGGTGGGGGCAGAGGTTTTCAGCGCAAGGGTATATGTGTGGTTATGGGGTGTAGTCTCTTCTAGTAGTTTGGTTAAACACAAGGTATGCATCTCATTGGTATGCATTGCTAATCCACTCCCCCCATGACCTACTTTATAGGGTCATTGTGGTATTAAATACTGGAAGAGAATAACCACTCTCAGTAGTTTTTGTGAAAATTAGGAAGAATATATATTATATGCTTTCTTAACTGGGGGAAAGGGGGCCAAAGTGTCAGTTTCCAATCCTTTAAACTTGCTGTATGCTGGCAATTTTTATCAGATTGATGTGGAAGTTGGCACTTTTGTATACCTCATCAGGCAAATCAGGTAGGCCAGCTTTGAAGTTATTAGTCAAACAGATACCATTTTTATGAAGCTATAGAATTTTGAAGCTTATAATGATAGAGCCTCTTTTTTTTATTCACCTTAGCTCTAGGTACCAGCCATGCATATACTATACATATACTGTAGGTACTAACCATGCATATCCATGCAAGGCAGGCCTGGCACCTGTTTTTCTCAGGGAAATCCAGCTTCAAAAGGGTGTGATTTTGGAGAGGAGGAATGGGTGCTTAATCGCATTCTTGCCTCTTCATTCTCTGCTCCAAATGCCTCCCTCACCAAATCTGGGTTTGCCTTATGTGGAACCCTGGGAAGGAATGACTTTGCAGGCAACGATTTGAAGCAGAGAGGCAGCAGGCAAATGGTCAAGCATGCCTCCAGACATTTGCTTTCCTCAGTCCCAAGGAAAAGCAGCCATTGCATGTCTATTTCCCTTGCATACGTGTGATGCCTACCTCTAGTCTAACAACAGCTTTCCCAGGTGAGCGAGTGAGAGCGTGCATCAGGTAGAAAAGGGCCTCGCCTCTGTTCCTTGTCAGACCTGGGAAATGGGGTATGTGTCTGGCAGAGTTCACTCAGTTTGGATATGGCGTAAGGAGCCCCTCACGACTCTGAGACGAACCAACTTGTATGTCAAGCAGGCCCAAGAATTTTGTGTTGCGTGTTCAAAGCATTACAGTGCTCCATATTCTCAGTCCCCACCCCCACCCCTAGGTCTACTCTGTGATGATGGGTCACTTGCTATGTAGCCCATTGAGAAAAGTGGAAGGCGTAACAGCAACCATTTGGTAAGCCAGCCCGATGGCAGTGACAGAGCTTGAGAGCTCCCTTCGGGTTGATGCCCCCAGGGGCCTTCAGAAGGGGGTGGGGAGAGGGGGCCTATTTCCCAAGCGACAGGGCCTATGGGTCTCTGCTGGTTACTGTGGTGATAGGGAATCGTGTTGCCTGGTAACACATCTTGCTGCTCTCTGTCTCTCCCTCCCTTTCTCTTCCCAGGACATTGATATAGATGTGGTTGCCATAGTGAATGACACTGTAGGAACCATGATGGCATGTGCCTATGTGGACCCCAACTGTGAGATTGGACTCATCGTCGGTAAGATGGTTGCGGCAGCATTATTTTAATTATTATTTTCTAGAAATGTATACTGCTTTGCCCTTTGATAAAATTCCTAGGGTGGTTGGGAATAGGTGAGCGGGATCTGTCTTTTAGGGGCATTGGGATTATACATGTGGTGCTTTCCAAGGGAATATATTTCCAACGGCGGATGCCCTCCTGCACTCTTCTTCTTGAAGCTATTACCTTCTTTGGGGGATCTACAACCAGAATCTGGGCTGCTCCCTGACAGGTAAGCCTTTCTCTGTAATTTTGACATTTGGAATGGACCGCCAAGTGGGCTGAAGATTCTTCCTCCAGGCTTGATCCCAAGACTTTCCTTGATCAGAGCAGGGGGAAATATGACAGTCCATTTTCATCAGTGATTCATTTCTATCCCTTTCTCTCAGGTACGGGTACCAATGCCTGCTACATGGAGGAGATGAGGAATGTGGGCACTGTGGAGGGAGACGAGGGCAGAATGTGTATTAATATGGAATGGGGGGCGTTTGGAGACAATGGCTGCCTCGAGCACTACATAACACAGTTTGATGATAAAGTGGATGCAGAATCCATCAATGCTGGCCAGCAAAGGTGAGTACCTGGGAGTGATCTGGGGTGGTGGCTGCCTCCAGGGTCTCTGAAATATACTCAGAGTCGCAAAGTGATTTCATGCTCTTTATTCAGCTCATAGTGGTGAGGAGGAATGAATGAATGTCCCCTCACAGTATCTGCTTTATATACATTATTTACACAATGGGCTGCACATGATTGGCTAATTCTGGAATTCTACTGTAAGCCAATCAGGTTGTGGATTCACTTCTATCTGGAGCAGGATTGGGTGGTTCCTGCCAACCAATCATACTGCTGCATTGTTCTAGGACCAATCAGACTGCTGCATTCTGAATCCTATTGTTCTAGGACCAATCAGACTGCTGCCTTTTGGATCCTATTGTTCTAGGACCAATCAGACTGCTACAGTTTGGATCCTATTCAACTCAGTACATAACACCCCTCCCCTCTAAGTTCCAGTCCTGCCCGGGAGGTCGCATTCATAGTCCTCAAGGTATGCCGGCGGCCTACGTGTGCGTTGTGGCCTGGGGTGTTCCCTGGTCCGGGCTCCGGGTTCTGGCTCGTGTTCCAAGGATGCTGGCTGTGATGCGGCTGTTTGGTCTGGTGCAACCGGCTCGCTCAGTCGTGGTTCTGGTTCCGGTGTCCTTTCGGCCTCACGGGTCCTCTCTGTATTTACTGATTCTGCCTCTCCTGCTGGCCCCTCCTGCTCTATGGGCCTCACTGCCCCGCTGTTCCCTTGGGACTCCTCTGACCTGTCCTCCTCCTGGTTTTCTCCCGGGAATCGTCGCCGTATCTGGTCGCAGTGGCGGCGCCAGCATTGCCCCCCATCCGTTAGCACCTCGTACGACACGGGGCCAGTGACCCTGGTGATTGTGGCGGGTACCCATGCTGGGCCTGCCCCAAAATTCTTTGCGTACACTGGGTCCTGGGCCTCGAAGGTCCGGGGGTTCCTGCCTTCCCCCACCACTACCTCATCCTGAGCTCTATCGGGGTGAAGGCGGTCCAATCTGATTGCAAGGCGCCGACCCATTAGTAGTTCAGCGGGGCTCCGGCCAGTCGTTGAGCTGGGGGTGCTGTGCTGTGCTAGAAGGAATGTGGCAAGGCGGTACTCCCAGTCCCCTTGCGTCATGCGGCGAAGGGTGTCCTTGGTGGTCCGCACCATGCGTTCTGCTTGGCCATTGGTGGCAGGGTGGAACGGCGCCGAACGGATGTGGCGGATGGCGTTCTGCGCTGTGAAGGTTTGGAATTCTCCTGACGTAAATGCAGTCCCGTTGTCTGAGACGAGAGTGTCAGGGAGCCCGTGGGTTGCAAACAGCCTGCGTAGTACCCGGATGGCTGCGGACGTGGAAGTGGACGGTACCAGTGCGACTTCCAGCCATTTGGTGTAGGAGTCCACCACTATGAAGAATGTTTTCCCCTGAAAGGGGCCAGCGAAATCCACATGCAGGCGTGACCATGGTGCTCGGGCGGACTCCCAGGACTGGACTGGGGCCCTTGGGGGGTCTGGGCGGGATTCTTGGCAGGCCTGGCAGTGTTTGACCCAGGCCTCTATCTCTCCATCGATCCCCGGCCACCACACATAACTCCTGGCAAGGGCCTTCATTCTTACTACCCCTGGATGTGTCTCGTGTAGGGCTGTGAGGACCCTTTTGCAGAGGGGCTGGGGAACAACGACTCTGCTTCCCCATAACAGGCACCCCTTGTGGGCCGACAGTTCATGTTTGCGGGTTGTGTAGCCGGCGAATTCTGGCCCGGGGCTGCTGCTGGGCCATCCCCTCCACACCCAGTCCAGGACCCGGGAGATGACCCTATCTTTCTTGGAATGGTGTGCAACTTCTTGTGCCTGAATGGGGCGGTCGGGAAGCAGCTCCAGGCTCATAACCTCTTGTGCAGGTGCTGGGTCAGGGCCTGTTTCCGGTAGTGGTAGCCTGCTGAGGGCGTCCGCATGGCCCATCGCCTTCCCAGGTCGGTGAATCAGTGCATACTGGTAGCTGGCAAGGAAAATTGACCACCTGAGGACGCGAGGAGACAGCACTTGGGGGGTCTGCTTTTCGGGGGCAAACAAGCCAAGCAACGGCTTGTGGTCAGTCACCACGGTGAAGGGCCGCCCGTACAAGAAATCATGGAATTTTTTTACTCCCTTTACGATTGCCAGACCCTCCTTGTCGATTTGCGAGTAGTTCCGCTCGGTTGTGTTGAGTGTCTGGGAAAAGTACGCCACCGGTACCTCTCTTCCATCCGGGAGTTGGTGCCCCAGGACAGCTCCAATGCCATAGGGTGAGGCGTCGCATGCTAGCACCACCGGCAGCCTCTCGTCGAAGTGTGCCAAGACCGAGTTTGAGACAAGCAAGTCCTTGACTGCCTGGAATGCGGCCTCCTGGCGCTGGCCCCACACCCAAGGGGCCCGCTTGTCCAGGAGTCTGTGTAGGGGCTCCGCTACCGCCGCCTTGTGGGGAAGGAAGGAATGGTAAAAGTTCAATAGTCCCAAGAAGGCCTGAAGTTCAGTCTTGCTCTTGGGCGCTGGGGCATCACAAATGGCCCGTACCTTGTCCCCAGTCGGGTGGACCCCTTCTGCGTCCACCATAAATCCCAGAAAGTCCACCTGAGGCACTCCTAGTAGACATTTTTCCCGCTTCACCTTGAGACCCGCCGTCTGGAAACGGTGCAGAACGGTGCGGAGGCGGTCCTCAAACTCCTCTGGTGTGGGGCCGGCAATCAACACATCATCGAAGAAGGGGGTGACGCCAGGAATCCCTTTAAGGAGAGAGTCCATTATATTCTGGAATATGCCTGGTGCCACGCTGACACCGAATTGCAGCCGCTTTACCCTGAACGCTCCTCTGTGCGTCACAATCGTCTGTGCCTCTGCTGTGGCCTCATCTACTGGCAGCTGTTGATATGCTTGGGCCAAGTCCAGCTTGCCAAAAATTTTCGACCCAGCCAGGGTGGCAAGGACATGGCTGACCACTGGCACTGGGTATGCGTGGGCCGTGAGGGCCTTGTTTATGGTACATTTGTAGTCTGCGCAGATGCGGACCGAACCATTAGGCTTGACGGGTGTGACGATTGGGGTTTCCCAGGGAGCATTAGGCACCGGCTCCAGCACTCCTTGCTCTACGAGTCGGTCCAATTCCTCGTCTATACGGGGTTTCAAGGCGAACGGGACCCGGCGGGCCTTGAGCCTGACCGGTCGTACTGCGGGGTCAAGCTGTAGCGCAATGGGGGGGCCCGTACACTGTCCCAATTTCCCATCGAAAACCCCTGGAAATTCCTTGCATATGGCGTCCACGTCCACTTGTAAGCTAGTGTGGTTCACCCCGGTGACAGCTAGCCCCAGTGGTCCAAACCATGCCAATCCCAGTAAGCTAATGTAGGGGCCCTTGACCACAAGCAAGTCCAGTTGCCGCGTCCGCCCTCGGTATTGCACCCTGAAGGTCCCCACCCCCATTGTGGGGACCTTACGTTTCTGGAAGTCCCGGAGGGTGAATGGGGCCGGCCTGAGTTTGGGACCCCCAGTGGGACACAGTTTCCTTAAGGTCCTTGCCGAGATTATGGATAGAGTTGAACCCGTGTCAAGCTCCATGCGGCATGGGGCCCCCTCTATCTGTACCTCTACATAAATTTTCTCTACGTTGGGGTGGGGCAACTGGTATACCTGGAAGTCCGTGAGCTCCGTCGAGTTGCCTTGGTGCGTTGGGCCCCGGGACCTGGGGCTCTTGGATTGGTCATCTGATGCCTGGTGTCGGGTGGGCCGAGCCCGACACACCCGGGCGATGTGTCCCGATTTTCTGCACTGCCTGCACTCTGCGTTGCGGAAACGGCAGGTCCTCCTCTCGTGACTCTCCCCGCAGCTTGCGCAGTTCCCTCCTTCTCGTCGAGGCAGCTGTGGTCTGTGCGCTGCTTGAGTGCGCTGCTGTACTCGGTGCACCTCCTCCCTGTCGGATCCTGAGTCGTCGGTGAGGTCTTCATGGTGGACCCTCGGTTGGGATGGCAGGCTCGGCCGTGCCTCTTGGGTCGACCTCTCGGCAGCTTCTGTTGCCAGGGCCTCCTCCAGAGCGACCTGGAACGTTAGGTCCTTCTTAGCGTAGAGGCGTCGTTGCAGCTTCTCATCCTTCAGGCCACCGACGAGGCGGTCACGAAGCATGTTCTCCAGCTCTGAGAAGTTGCAGAACCGGGCGGCTTGGCGGAGAGAGGTCACAAACCCAGTTATGGTTTCCCCAGGGGCTTGCCGCTTTGCGTAGAAGGCATTTCGACGAGCCACCACTGAGGGCTGCGGCGAAAAGTGCCCCTTCAGCTGTTCCATTATTGTTTTGTATGGAACAGTAGCGACGTCTTCAGGCGCAAGGAGAGCCCGGGCGATTTCAAACGTCTCCTCTCCGCAGACGCTGAAGAATATCGCCCTCTTCTTGGCGTCTTCTTCGTCGGTGACCCCTTTGGCTTCTAGGAGGAAGGTGAAACGGGAGGCGTACGCTTCCCAGTCTCCAGATGCTGGGTTGAATGGCGAGAAGCTGCTGTTGGCTGCCATTCTGAGTTCCTTGTGCCCCGGAGCTGAAGCCTGGATACACGGTGCGAGGCAGCGGTGCGGCAGTTGGCGGTGCTGCGGTGCTGTGTGTGGCAGTCAGCTCAGCGGGATCCCACCTTCGTCGCCAGTGAAATATACTCAGAGTCGCAAAGTGATTTCATGCTCTTTATTCAGCTCATAGTGGTGAGGAGGAATGAATGAATGTCCCCTCACAGTATCTGCTTTATATACATTATTTACACAATGGGCTGCACATGATTGGCTAATTCTGGAATTCTACTGTAAGCCAATCAGGTTGTGGATTCACTTCTATCTGGAGCAGGATTGGGTGGTTCCTGCCAACCAATCATACTGCTGCATTGTTCTAGGACCAATCAGACTGCTGCATTCTGAATCCTATTGTTCTAGGACCAATCAGACAGCTGCCTTTTGGATCCTATTGTTCTAGGACCAATCAGACTGCTACAGTTTGGATCCTATTCAACTCAGTACATAACAGTCTCCTTGTGTGACACTCATTTCCATCTCCCCTAAAGGTATGAAAAGCTCATCAGTGGCATGTACTTGGGCGAGATTGTGCGCTATATTCTGCTGGAGCTAACAATGCGCAAGGTCATCTTCAGGGGTCGCCCATCAGAAGTACTCAAGACCAAAAACATCTTCCCCACCAAATTCCTAACAAATGTTGAGGAGTAAGTGTGTATCCGTAACATTCTCATTTCATGTAGAATTTAGGTTTGGTGCAGAAATCAAATTCCTGAGGCTACTTTTGGTCTTTACCTGTAAAAGACTCTATTGTTCAAGGTGTCTCTAAGTCCTACTTGGTTATCTGTCCACCCCTCATTCTTTGATTAAGTTCCTTAACTTCACCTTACCTAGTCTTAGATCACCTTCTGACAAGCAAGTACCCCTTGTCCCAGATTATATTGCAAGCATGCAAACTTAAACGATTTTATGGAAAGCAAGCCAATTTTTATATATTGTATTTATTTTAATAATACATTCTGAGCACCAAGTTTTAGTCTTTATGATGCAGAATACTCAGTAATTTGGCACTGCCTGGATTCCCATCCCCCCTTTTTAGAATGAGAAAACCTTCATGATCTGGCACATGAACCCTTTGGGGAACAATGGGTTCTTTCCGGATGAATGTGGTTGCTTCCAGACCACCTGTTTATACAGCATCCATGATGATTTGTTTGCACAAAGTTTGTGGGGAGGTTAGATGACATTGGCTCTTAAGCATCCGTTTTTATTTGTGGGGAAGTTATACAACATTGCACCAGACAATCTCCCACTTTCCATATTGCAAAAACAAAACAAAAAACAAAAGTGATTTGGGATTGAAGGTGGTTTGTTGTGCAAATCAACTTAAATTGTGCAGCCTGAATTTACCCATTTGTGATTGAATCCCATCTGCAAATACTGAAAGACTAGAAATGCTTAGCTTCTAAGAGGGCAACAGCTCCTGTTGAATATAATAGGTGCCTCAAGCAGTTCCACTGCTGATTATAATGTTCTGTAAGCAGCACTCCTGGTCACCATTATGTGTGTAACATTCTGGAAGAATATGGGTTGAGTGTATCTACAGAGGATGCCTTGGTGGTAAAGGATGTGTGCCGTGCCGTGTCATCACGTGCCGCTAAGATGTGTGCAGTGGGAATATCTGCAGTTGTGGAGAAGATCCGAGAGAACCGTCGTGCGTCAAAGCTGGATATAACAGTTGGCGTGGATGGGACACTCTACAAGATGCATCCTTAGTGAGTCAGTTTTGCTTCATTAAACTGTGGGGCAAGCAAGGCCTCAACCCAACAGAGTGCAAAGAGGGGAATGGAAACTTCAGTTGCCCAATGGATGGCAAGATCAGGTTGGGCAGACATGACAACAATTGTGTTTTGATGCATGGGGAGAAACTCAGCCATTACTAATCCATGCTAGGCTGGAGGACCTTAGTACTTCTTGGGAGACACAGTGCATGGTAAAGGGTGGTTCTTCCTAAGCTGCGGTATGGCTGTATGGGCAGTACCTGGTTTTCTTTGGAGTATGGGGTTCTGCAGCACCTGCCTAGAAAATTTGAATGCTGCCCCTGTTTGGGGTGAGGGAAAGAGGAGAAAGCTGGAATAACGTGTGTCCAAGTACCATGTAACCAGGGGAGGGTGTGATGCTGGCTGAACATTGCTTTCTCTTGCTCACGGACATTCTTCCTTTCTGTTCTCAGCTTTGCAACAAAGCTTCATAAGACAACGGCTCTGATAGCTCCAAACTGCAACGTCAAGTTCTTGCTGTCAGAGGATGGTTCAGGGAAGGGGGCTGCATTGATTGCTGCTGTGGCCGCCCATAAATAACCAAACCATCCACTTGACTTGAATAAAGATGTCCCAGTAACCAGGACACCAAGCCATTCTCTACAATGTCCAGACCTTGACCCACAGCAATGTGTTCCACCCTCCTCTGTGGCCAAACTGCAGGAAAGGCAAGTTGTGTTAGCAGTGGTGCTCCATCTTTATAGCTCTCTTTACCATCTCTGATTCATGTTCGAGCGAGGAAAACAATAAAACAAATTCCTGCTGCCACTTGGTTTTCCAAGTTATATATATATATATTTCCCAACAAGCCAAGCCCAAAGATAACACCGACTGAGAGTGCTAAAATGGAGGTGCTTTCTTAATAACCCTGGACATTTCTACACCTACTAAGCTGTCAGGGAAGCTCTGCAGAGACTTTGGACTCTCTCTGCTTTACTCCAGATCTGGCAATGCTTCCATTGGCTTAGTGTTGAGTACAGACACAAGAAGTCCCATGTAGCAATATATATATATAATTTATTTACATTCATGCCCGCTAAAACCCTGTGCGGGACGCTTATATGTACATAAGGCCAAGTGTAAATACTTGAATGCACTTGAATACAGAATAAAAAACGATCTTTACACAATACGGCATGGGCCCGCCTGGCCCAGCACACGTTCACTGCACGGATTGGACTGCCACGCACACGCACAATTCCCTTTGCATATACACTGGGCAAGGACTAAGGAGGCACAGATCCTGTCATCCAGCACAGCATGGTCCACCTCCCTGGGCTGCCCTTGACCATCTCCTCTCCTTGTCCCCTCGGGGTCCCCAGTGTCAGCAAACCACCAACCCCTGGGCGGCCCACTATGACCAAGTCACGGGTATCTCTTGGGCTGGAGCAAAAATATACAGAGATGGCTCTGGAAACAACCTGTCGGATCCCCCCTTTGCTTCACAGCAGCATGGGACACTCCAGGGGCTGCAGCGGGAGAGGCACGGGCTTCTCGGCTCCAGGACCAAGCTTACCTTTTTGTCCTGGTCACTCCCCACAAGCACCAAGCCAGCCATCTCCTTTCCCCTTTCTTCCCATGCTGGGGAAGAAGAGGGCCCTGGGTATATGACTAAGCCCAACAGAAGTACATCAGAATCCATTGCCAGCCTACTGCAGAATATGGGGCAAGCCTCCCTCGGCCAGTCCCAGAGCTTCCATGGCAGTGGCAGGGCAGGCATTCAGTAGTTTCCCCCACCACCCCATGGCTACTAGAGACTGAGCCCGGTGTGCTTGCCTTCTAGTTGTATTTGGCACAAGGAACAGAGGGCGTGAGGCTAGGATGCCTCCGACGGAGCACGCAGGCGTATTCAAAGCAGGACAAGTGTGGGAACACTGCCTCCTTCAAGCGGAGATGCCCTCTGCCACCCCCCAGCAAAGGCCTGTGCTGCCCCTACCAAGTGCCTTAGCACTCAGCCTCCGACACCATGAAGAGGGAGCTGTCCTGCTTGCCCACCTCCGCCACAGCAGCCGCCAGCTGGTTGAGGTTCCCGTTGGGGAAGTGACGGGCTTCCCATAAGTTCAACATCATGGCCGTTGGGCTGGGTTTTGAAGCAAAGAAGCTTAGATGGCTGTGGAAAGAGGAGAGGCCATTATTACCCAGGAGAAAGAGCCCCAAGGCAGCACTTAGTCGCACACACCTTTTGCCCCATGCTTTCTAGGCACAGGCCTGCTCTTTAAAACTCTGTCTGAGCGTTTTTGTTTTGCCCCAGCAAAACCCCCGCTCTTTAATGCTGATTTGGAACAAATGGCAATTTGGGATTTCTGCAGATTGCCGTTTGCTCCAATTCAGCAGTAAAGAACGGGTTTTCACAGGGACACATTTCTAGAAATGCAGCACAAAAAGAAGTCCAGATGAGCCCCCCCATTTCCTCTCCTTCCTTGCCCCCACTATGTCACAGGAAAAAACAATGTGACTGCATCTGTTCCTGCTGGCCCACCTTACAGAAACCCCTCCTCCCACCTTAGTCACCTGTTCCTGCTAAAGCAAAATTCATCCACTTGGTAGGGTCTGCGCCAGCTGCAGCTTGTTTCTCCTGGTAGAGAGATTTACCTGTCGAGGTGCAGTTTCTGGGCTAATGCTCTCCAGTCAGCCCCACGGGCCCCTGGTGCATCCAGGCTGCTTATGATCTTCTGGCGGATGAGGAAGGGGATCTTGAAGGCACTGGGGCCCACGAGGGCAGGGGAGCCAGCCTCATTGTCTGGGGGCAGCCAGTCTGAGAACCGTGCATCCTGGGAAAAGAGGAGCAGCTATTAGGACCTATAAGGCAAACAAAGTCTTCATGGTGAGAGGAGGCAATGGAGGAGAGAGTGTCCGTGAAGACAAGGCTGTTTCTGCTTTATATTCTCTCTCAGTTTGATGCTGCTTTAAGTAAGGTGGAGAGGCCTCCCTGACACAATATGATTTTCTCCCAGATATTCCCCAGAAGGGTAATTCTGTCTACTTGACAGGTTTAGCGAAGGAGGATACCTAAAGATCACAAAGAATATCTCCCGCTTGACTGGGAAAGGAGGAGTGAAGGGGAACGAAAAGTTAAAGGGTAGGCTCAGTGTTGCGGGGGAAAGGAGGCTTTTGTTGACGTAAAGAGCAGCGATGCGCAGGGCCGGGTGTATTTTGCACCAAGAAAAAATGGGATCCTGTGACTTCTACAGATTATGGAAATTGAGCATAATTGCTAGTTAGCCACGTCTCCGGCTTCTGAGATTCCAGTAATCACTGGCCACACTTTCACAGCCCTAAAGTAACTAAAAAACCTGCTTTTATGAAAGAAGGTTCTTAAGATGTTAAATTTCACACCTCACATAACACTGGGCTGCTTCACATGTAGTCTCATAAGCCATGGCAGAGCAATGGGCCCACATGCTTCTTCCTTGCCACTCTCCTCCTCCCATTGCATGTTGGTGTTGATGCACAGATCAGAGTTAAGAGTTCCCTAATAACGTCTCAAATGGGGAGGTGGACCAGTGTTGGTTTGTTAACCAGGATAATTAAAGCAAGCTCTGACCCTGGTTAATATTCTAGTTAGTATTTATTTATTATGAATACCTGTTACCTGCCCTTCACAAAAAGTCCCAGGACAGGGTGCAATAAGAATAAAAAGGACAATTGTAAACCCCAATTTCAAATGGAATGGGCAGCCCTAGTTCTAGAACCCCTGCGCCAAAGCTTGTGTGCAAGGGAAGGAAGGGTGAATGGGATGGGGACATGCAGAGCCAACACTCCACCTGGCTTCATAAACTATGGTTTGTTACAAAGCTATGTCCGAACTGGCCCATTCTATGCTTTTTCTGAACATGCACACAATTCCAGCCTGCGATTGTTTTCTATGCTCATGTTAGGATGGAAAGACCTATTGACGCCACCCTGCCTTGCATTTCCACTTTTGACTCTGTTCCATGGGAATTCTATGAAACAGTCCTCGACACAATAACCGCAAGTGCGCATAACGTATTTAAAACCCGTTCAAAAGCTAGATAGGTTCCCACCCAGAAGGGTACCGCAGAAGTCATTTGGCCAATCCTCCCATGGCCATGTCCTTGCTCTCACCTTGGCAATGTTGAAGTCAATATTGAAGCTTTGCCCATCACCCTCCACCTGCCAGATCCAGATTTTGCAAGCCAACTGGCAAGTGCTGGTGCTAAGTCGCTCCAACGTGAAGGTGCAGTGCAGGTAAGGCTGCAGACCACTCCAAAGGTGATAGAAGGGAATCTCCTGTATAGAGAGAGAGAGAGAGAGAAAGAGAGCAGGCTTGGGTTGGGGTTGTATGGATTTCCTCAGTGGTAAGGAATGAGGCTCCTAGGAGCATGATGATCAGGCCCATGATGTCAGCAACTGCCAGTAGAATTAGGAACTAGACAAACTATAGAAGCAGACTGATAAATACCTGCCCCCCTCCCACAACTACAGCTAGGGGATGGAGCTTCATAAGAGCTTAGCATCTTTCACATGGGGCATTCCTGGTCCTGAGGATATGGGGCTTTGCACTGAATCCCAGTAAATAAGAGACGAAAAAGGGAGGTGACATAGCGCAATGACAGCAGGCTGGAGAAGAGGGCGCCTACTCTGGATACAGAACACTCCCAGCGCCCATGGGCACACTTGCCTGATAGCTGACAAGAAGCTTGCTCTTCCACAGGGAGCTGGGCACATCATGGATGGAGAGGCGCAGGTTGTGGTAACTGTCCTTGAAGTGCAGGATCCGTGGCACGCCAATCAGCTGCCCCCCCATCTGCTTCTCTACTTGTACCACTTCCTGGAATTGCACGGACAAAGCAGGGGCTGAGTGACTAGAACCATCAACACCCATTTCCTGGGGCCTCCCGCCTTCTGCGGAGGCGCAGTGTGGTGTTGCAAGGGACTGATCTGGGTTGTTGTGACAAAATCACTGGAAGGTGGAGAAGGGGAGAGGCCTAGGTGAGGCCGGACACCCTGCAATTATAGAGCAACATACTGGGCATGTGGTCAGTGTCGCTGAAGCGAAACATAGGCTGTACTACTATAGCATTAAGGCTGGTCAACTGTGATTCTTGAGCAAATAATGGGCTATTATATCTGGAGCAGGTGGGAAATTTGTGAGAAAGAAGCTCAAGGTGTATATGTTTGGGGCATTTCCAGGGCAGCATTTTGGCCTTGTGGGGTAATACCTTGAGTGCATCACGGGTGTCACTGAGGCAATACACGCGGACATCATATTCCAGCCCAGTACAGGTAGTGGGTGCGAAAAGGACCAATTTGAGGCGCTTTGAAGCCGCCATGCTGAGCGATTCCCCCACCAAAGCAAAGCGGCCTAGTTGTTCTGTGAAGATGTAGCAAGCCTGGGGCTCCAGCTGGCAGTGGAAGAGTTCCGAGGGCACGGGCTCACCCAGGTGCAGCACATCCTGAGGAAACGGGAAAGGCGGTGGAGGGGTGGGCAGAGAGAGAAAAACCACCCTGATCAACCGTTATTGGCACAATGAGCGCAGAAGCAGCAGCACAAGGGAGCCAGTGCAGATTATGGCTTATTTTTAGAAGCATTTCTGTACCGTACAAGGTGGTGTACACTGCAAAAGCATCAATTAAAAAAATTAAATTGCATTTTAAAAGAACAAATAATCATTAAGGTGACCGGCTAATCAAAAATTAAGCAGCTGCAAAGGTCTGTTGGCAAACAAACAAGTGTCAGAAGGAGAAGGCTGACTAATACGCTAGAAGTACAGTGCTTGGGTAGTTCCTTGAATCCAGAGCAGTTTATGAATTCTGAAAAAAAATAAAGCAAGAATGGCTGGCCAACACACAAGGAGAATGAATCTGTATGGGTGGGGTATCAGCAGGAAACAGCTAGTATATAGGACCAAGGATGCAGTACTGAGCTTGAGAGGGTAGGAGGATTGTTGCTCTTTGGACACATATAGGAACATTTGCACTACATTCAAGCTGGAATCATAGAATGGTAGAGTTGGAAGGAACCACAAGCGTCATCTAGTCCAACCCCCTGCAATGCAGGAATTGTTTGCCCAAGGTGGGGTTCAAACCCACAACCATGAGATTGAGAGTCTTATGCTCTACTGACTGAGCTATTTTCAGCTAGTCTGAGGGATCCATCACAGCCTCTACTGTAGAACACAAATCAGAATCAAATGTGCCAGTGCTGGGCAGTAAACACTCCATCAGATTCTGCTAATATTGAAAATAGGGCAATGTATATTCTACAATTCTGGGGGGAAATGTAAGATTGTAATACTGGAGGCAGAATCCAGCTTCCATATATATATTACAAAGCATGTTTCTATAACATTTGGATGCAAAGATATGCTTGAGAGTGTATGGCGAAGCCCTGAGAAAGCTACAGGGATAGCTGAATAAGACTTCCGTTGTTTCCCAAGGATGAGACTTCAGCATCACGCATAGTTCCTCCTCTTTCTCAGAAGTAGCAGAAACAGTATAGAGTTTGCAAAGCAAGCAAAAAAAGCTATGAACAATATGACTGATTTGCATAATTTAAGCAGGTTTCAGAATTTAGGTTACTTTGGCCTGGAAGGTTGTTTGTTTTGTAAAGCAAAAAGTACAATACAGCCTTGTTTAAAGCCTTCGGGTTGGTTTGCAACTGCCTGAGGCCAAGCACTCACCTCCCATGTGCCCTCACATGACTGCTTCTTGAGGCGGAGACTCCAGGTCTCCGGGTTTGGCTCCACACAGTGGTCCATAGCTAGGATGACAGGTCTGGTGAGCAGCACCCCGGGGGGCCCACAGCTGACAATGGGACTCAGCAGGGTCTGACAGCCAGCCAGGGGCAGCCTCAAAAAAGAGAGAAAACCATGAGTTGGAAAGAGAAGGGGCATACAAAGCCAAGCACAGACGCTTCTGACTATTGCCATGAGCTAGTTTCCCTTGGTTATCATTCCAATGGGCACAGAAAGCAAACAGGATCTGCATTCTCACCACTGGGCGGTGGAAGCAGAGTGGAGAAATTGGGTGGGGTTATAGTCAGCATGTACTACTGGCAATCCAAGCAGAGAATTGGAGCTGGCAGTCTTCAGTAAGTGCATTGGAAATGGATGCTGACATAAGGGAATGGGGAAGGATCATGGCTCAATAGCACAGCGTCTGTTTGCAGAAAGTCCCAGGTTCAATCCCCGGCATCTCTGGGTAATCCAGGAAGATCCTGGAGAACTGCTGCCCATCAGTGTAGTCAGTGCTGAGCTAGATGGGACTCTGAGTGCTGAGCTAGATGTGTGAATTGGCGTAAGGCTCGTGGGAAAAGTGGAAATGCCTCAGTTATGGCAGACAGCTGTTATTGGAGCTATCTGCAAAGTGGGAACTCCAAAAATGTTTCTGAGAATATATCCACGATGAATAAGTTGCATTAGGTATCCTTCTTTGGAAGGGAGCAGGGACAAGGCGGGGGCAGGAATTGTACAAGTGTGCAGCAGTCAAGTTCCTTAGAGGATGACTAGCCAGAGGGTGATGCTCCATTGAGCAGCCTGGCAAGGTCCTTTCTGGCTGGCAGATCTCACCCGCTTAGCTAACATGACTTATCCTTCATGCTCCAGGCCAGGTTGCTTTAGATGTCCTAATCAAATCTCCCACCTCAATCCTCAACCAGCACCAAAGGGATTCTTGACACTAAATGTGCCATGACAGAAGCATGCTTTCTCCATTTGCTGTTGATGCAGCTGTGAGCAGAGGGATGCGGGCAAGAGTGGGCTGTCAAGGGCCAGCACAAAAACATTAAATCAGAAACATGCTCGGTAGCATTTTAGGATGTAGTTAAGATTGCGACAGAGAAATCTGCCTAGAAATGGTGGGTGATCTCTGTTGATTATATAGTTCAATCTTACGAGCATGAGGTGGGAAGCGCTAGACTGGTATTACTTTGATGTAAAATGCTCAGGGTTGGGGTGCTGCTGGCCCTGTAGCCTCTGTACATGTAGAACAAGTAGATGAGTCCTATTGCCTATTTCCAATCAGTTTTGTTTCCTTCAGGCAAGTGTGTGCCTGGTAAGAGATTGAAATGCTGAATGGGATAATCTGGAGTTGTGGATCTTGAAGGGATAGAATTACACTGAGAATTTTCCAGCAAGAGGAGTAATGTGTATGTCAAGACTTTGTTTCCTTCCTGGATGCTGTAGCTGACCTTCCACAGTGACATTCAATTCATGCTGCTCCCTCCACCTCATGAGTGGAGGCAAATTTCTGCAGCCCATCTGCATGTCAAGGTCTACAGGGATGCAGTTGTCCAAGAACTCCGTGTGGATTCTACAGGAACCTGTAGGAGAGCCCTTATGTGCCACAGGTGATGGGGCAGGCATAGAGTGGACTGGAGTCAAATTGGTATATGAGAAATTAGGGGTCCCACTGACCACTAACGGGGTAGTTGAAGGATTTCAGGGGTAAGAGGGGTACCTCACATCTTCCTGCTTGTGCAGCGTCAGGTAGATTTCATAGATCTTTCCTCGCGGGATGGCATCAGGTGGGATGAGCAAGCTGACACCTAAAGGACACAGACATTATTGCTCAAGGGGGTGCAATATACAGTGTCCATGGATGGCCCAAGACATTTTTGAACCTTAGGCAGACCCCAAAATGATGTCCCGCTCCCCAACAGAGAAGAAGATGTGAGGGAAGAGCCAGCTCCAGGAACAAGGGGGGAAGATCAATATCAGGATCTGCTGCCCCTGCGAATCCTGACCCCAGGGGCAGTCGCCTCGTGGGTGGACTAGCCCTTGTCAGACCTTCCTATGGGTCCAGGCTTGTAAGAAACATTCCGTGTTCTCTTGGGCATGCTGACCCTTGGGCATTAATAAGGGGCTGCTCAGGATCAGGACAATTTCCCCGTAAAGTGGGGAAATGGTATATGCAGTTTATATCTGGAATTTATCCACAAAACAATCACTTATCGTATTCCTATACAGGCCAAACAGGAAGCCTCAGTCTCTTGCATGTGTATGCTTGAATGCTGGTCCAGAAGGGAACTACGAGCATCATATTTTTATTTTTTTTTAATGATATTTATTGAAAATTTTTTGAATTACAAAGAAAAAACAAAGCAGAAAAAGAAAAAAGAAAAAACAAAGAAAAAACAAACCACATCCAACAATACAAATTCAAAAAACAAAAATACACCGCAAACAGACAAAAATAAATCCATCATTCTCAAATCCTCAACTCTCATTACCTTCTTTCTTTGACTTCCTCCTCCTCCCTTTTTTTTGTATCCTAGTTAATAATTATTGCAGCAAATCCTTTCCATATTTCATAATATTCTGTCTTTACATTACCTTCATCTATTTTCATCTTATCTTATAAAAAACCTTAAAACTTAAACTTAAATCTTATTTTTACCGACTTCTCACAACCATAATATTCATACCTAACTCTTTAAACATTTTTACTAGAACCAAGTAATTTCATTCCAACTTTTTTCTAACATTCATCCATTTTATAAAACAATCCTGGTAATAAGAAAAAAAGAAATAAAAACAATCCAATCTTCATCCAGCGTCCCTTCCTCCTGGTCCCGGGTTTTGTCAGTCCTTTTTCCCCATCGATCTAGCGCATTAACCTGGTAACCTTATATCCGAGGCCCTTAAGTCACTTCCATGTCCCTTCCGCAGCTCTTCTTCATATTTTCCCTTCAATCGTGGGAACTCCAGCTTGGTGATGTTTTTGACCATTTTCAACAAATCAGCCCTTTTCCATAGTCCAGACTCAATTCCATGTAGTATTTAAAAACATGTTTCAGAATCCCTCCAAAATTGAGAGCCCCCACAGCTCCAAACATCTCACGGCCCATTGCCAGACTCGGAAAGTCCAAACATCCCTGCATAGGGGGGTCTATCCAACCCCCCATTTCCAAACCAATCCAAACTTTATCTTTCCAAATCTGGCTTTTTCCAAGTTCATTTGTCAAATCCAAAAGCTCATGTTCCTGCAAGGCCGCAGCTCCCTCCATCTCTGGCGCCCAAGATTCAGCAACATCCTCTTCTCTCATCTGCTCTGTCAGGACGCACTCCTGATCTGATTCCTGGGTGGGCTCCACATAGTTTCCCACTGCCTGTTCAAAAATTCTGACCGCATTAGTCATCAAATCCGTCTTCTCACTTAACTGTTCCAGTAGGGCACTTATTTTACAGAGAGCACACAACAGAGCCTCTGAATACATTGTCCTACAAGGTCACAAGTCCATTCCCACGATTGTAATCTGTGACAGCTGCAAGCTCCCTAGAATTAGTTACGATTTCACAGTCTCCCTCTAGGGGGAGAACTTCTATTTGTTCTTGCAACAGAGTATCCTTTTTGAGATATTTGGTCAATATTTGTTCCTTTAAAGTGCGTAAGGAAACAGTGGAATCACTATGTTTCTCTTCTTTTAACTATCTGTCAAAAACGTTTGTCTCTGGTCAATGAGCTTCAAACGTCAGTCCTGACACCCCGCTCCAGGATCAGGACGGTGGACAGTTACTTTACTTTAAACTCAGTTCTGCAGGTTTAAACAGTCCAAAAAAAGATCCCCCTTCTTCTCCTGCTGCCGAAGGGGGGTTCGACAATTTTAAATGATGAAAGCCAATCCTTTAGAAGCGATTTTCTAAGCTCTAGTTTACGTTGTCTTTGCTTTATTCTGTCTACAAAGAAACGGAAGGCTGACTTCCTGTTTAGACCTTCCCGTTTCAGTACCAAATTGAAATAAATCTTTAAGTCCAACTCCTTTCTGCTCGCAAGTCCTTATTTAAAGTCCAATTGTTCAAAGTTTAAGTACTCACGGGTGCTTATTTTAGAAGCCAAATTGTCCCAGGAAAAAGGCAGCGCTCTCCGGCAACGGCTATGCGGCTTCGCTCCACGGAAATAGCAGTTGACTCACAGCACCGCGCCACTTCCCCCTCTTCACTTCGGAGCCCGTTAGTGGGTTCCTTTGCGGGTTGGGGGGGCGCTAAGGGTGCCCGCCGAGTCCCACGGTCACAGGCTTCATCCGCCTGTGATTTTTAACAGGGTCCCCGCTTCGCCGTAGCGGAAAGGACCCGTTTCACGCAGAGCTAGTCCCTCCAGTTCAGAGGGAGTCCGCCATTGCCAATGGCGCCACCCCGGAAGTCCTTACGAGCATCATAAAGAACCTACACATTTCCCTACCTAGCTCAGCCTCCCAAATCCCCAGCCTTCTTTCTCTGCCCATCTCACCTGTGTTGGGGATCATTAAACGTCCACCCAGGAAGTTGAAGGTTCCATAAGCCATGTTGGCACCACCCCTGGGCAAGGAGCGGAAGAAGCTCTGGGTGGAGAACCGAGAGACAAAGTCCACAGGGTCAGCACTGGGTGAGCTGTGGTGCAGGGTGTGGCGCCCACTGCCCAGGGGGCTCAGCAGGTGCCCATTGCCAATCTGGAACTTGCTGGGTCCATCCTGGCGTGGGCAGAGCGAGCCCTGGTAGGTCATGGTGGTGGTGCTCAGGTCAGGCTGGATAGTAAGCAAGTGGGAGTTATCTGCAAAGGAGAGAGATTTATGTCAATAACCCAACAAACTGAGTCAGTCAAAATACATGTGCTGTTTGAACGTATTGAAAGCTCTTCTCTAGGCAGAATGGAAAAGAGAGTTCATTCTTAGCACAATATACAGACCTATATTGCTTACAGATGCAAATGCAGATATTTTCAGTCACCTCAGGTAGATAGCAGCCTAATCACAAAACATCATCTCATCAGATAATGTTGCACAAAATACATTAACCAGCAGGGGTAACAGACTGCTGCAATGACCCGAGAAACAAAGATCCCTGTTCAAAACCATCACTTTTTGTATTAATAAGGTTATGCATTTTATTTCCCAGAGACAGCTTCCTAAAGATGCAGTACCGTCTCCCTTGCAGAGCCCAGGAGTCCGGACTAATTCATACAACCTATCCGGGCAGGATATCCAAATGCAGACTGACTAAGGGAGTTGGCCGCATGACACAGTTGTCTATTTAATGCCCCACCACTTGTCAGGGTGCAAAGAGGTGAGCCTCAAAGGCCAAAGGTCGCATCATGAGGTGATGAGAAAGTTGAGTGGCTGATGGAATGGTGGTAGGGTACCTCTTCCGCCCACACCTAGATGCTCATAAATGACCCAGTCCACATGTATGTGAAGCTATTGTTTAAAACAGACCAGCCCTTGCTCTTTGTGCCTGCCTCTCTCCTCCCTGGGCTGCCTTGCAGTAGAAATAAACCAGAGCACTGGCTTAGTCTTACATGCAAATTAACAGTTGTGGTTTGTTTCCCTCCCAGCAAACCACAAACAGTAAGCTAAGAAAAAACATTGGTTACTGCTCATGGTTTGCTTGGAGAAAAACAAAACCACAAGTGCTGGTTTGCATGCAATATGAGGCCAGGGATCTGGTTTCTTTCAGCTCCTAAGCAGCACATGAAAGGAAGGGGGCAAGCAGGAAGAGCAGCACACTCTAGCATTCTGCTCATTCATGATCAGCCATTTTAGACCATGGCTCTGTGTTCAAAATAAACCATGGTCTGTTTTAGGGCCTATAACCTTTGGGCCATGGCTTTGCCAACCAGGCTAGTGGGTCTTTGTAAACTGGTTCCAAAATGACAGAAATGGATTGGTTAGGATGTAAGATGTGCTTATCCACAAGTGTCATTTTACTATACAACTACCTATGATGACTTCAAGGCCATTTGATTTTACTGACTTCTTCTACATTACATAATAGGTTCCCTACATTTTTAACTTCCTGGGGCTGTGACAGTCATTGTGACAGAGATGTGCCAGCAAGTTCTTGCATCTTCCATTCCAGCAACTACTTTTCCTCTAGAAGTTCATGTTTCTTGATTAGTGGGGAACCAACTTTAATTAACTAGTTCAGAAATACTTGAAGAATGCCTGGCAGATGAGCTGGGGGTGGGATGATTAGAAAACCCTTCCTGATACAGGCTCCTGTTCTGACCAGTGCTGGGCTGCCCTTACTGGTTGGTGTCCTGTAGTCCAGCGAGGGCTGGCAGGAAGCAACTGGAAAGGGTAATTTAGCAGGTTCTCACAAAATATGCAGATGGCATATTTCTAACCCTCTGGTGTTGCATCTTTCTTTAGCAAAGGCGATGATCAGTAATGTAGAGATGCATGGCTAGAGGTGAGTCTCTGGCTATAATTATTTTGTAAGAGATTTTTGGTGTGTTTATTGGTTCTGTGGTTTTTCCTACGTAGTCCTCTGCAGATATCCTCTGCTTACGCTGCCTACTGTAGGAAGCCTTCAGGTGTTTAAACAGTTTTAGTCTTCTGTTATCAGAAATTTCCCCATTTGCTCACTTGACTTGAATTGAATTATAGAGTTGGGATGGACCCTGAGGATCATATATAGTCCAACCCCCTGCAATGCAGAAGATGCGGTTGTCTCTTATGGGGACAGAACCTGCAATCTTGGCGTTATTAGCACCATGCTTTAACCAGCTGAGCTTATTCCAGGAAGCCATTTATTAAACAACGAAACTCTTTAAACCACTGTTTTTAGTTGTCACCAGGTTCGATTGTGCTTTTAAGATCTGTGGTTTTTGTTCAACGTAGCACTACAATGAATGTTCTCTCAGTCAAATGATTTGTGTGTGTGTGTGTGTGTGTGTGTGTGTGTGCAATGAAACATTCTCCCCCACCCTCTAAATCTGTTCTGGGGTTTCCCCCAACCCTCTGGAATAAATTTGAGAATAGTGCAGATGGAATAGAGGGATGGGAAATCCCCTTGAGCTAGTACGTGTTGAATACTACAATTTCATATTTATTTTTTGTAGCACTTGTAACAGCAGGAAGGAGAAACAGAGTAGGGGAGGAAACCCGAAGAGCACATTAAGAGTTGGCACAGTAGTCACGGGACTCTTAAAATGGCAGACACCATCCTATTTTGCTACAAGGTAAGACACACTGCAGCTGTATCTTACCTAACCTTTCTGCAGTCGTGGAAGAGACAAACACCGTCTCCACATCGAGACCTGGCAGCTGACCGTGGCTCCAGGAAGGCTGCTTGCACTCAATGCAAAGGACTCCAAAAATCCCCGGGATGCCCCAAGACTGGTGTGATGCTCACCTGCTTTGGTTGGCTTGATGCTGACCGGCTGGAAGCCAGCAGTGAGAATAGAAGAATCAGCCACGTCAGAATCCAGCCCTTCCTTCTTGCGACAATAGACAAGGGTTACCACTAGGAGCAGCAGCACCAGGCAGACAGCGACAGCGATCAGGCCCACATACAGAGCCACATCCTCAGAGCCATTCGTTCCTAAAAGGGGAAGCAGGAGAGAACAGAGAGGTGTGCAATTCCGAGCCAGTTGTTGCCCTGTATAAAATAATGGCATCCCCTTCTGGAGAAGGAGCTCATCTGCATGGTGCGCAATTATCTATGGAAGTCCGCCAATGTCTCTAGGGATGGAAGAGACACTGAATGAAACGTCATTGGCCTTCTTGCAATGAGGGTCATCAAGGAATTGATAACCAAATCCTGTGATCCCTTAAAAAAACCCCGCCCCAAACCCCTGCCCTTTCCCTGTCTTTCAGTGCAAAGTCACATTTCCAACCTCCTCCTTTTTGAGCAGAGTATTAAACTCACAGCCTTCTTCAAGTCCTGGTCTTAAAAATGATGCAAAATCCATATTGGAGAGGAATGGGTGGAAAGCATGAGAGATTCCTTTGGGAATCAGGGTCTGAATTAGGCGGGGTGGTGGTGGCAGGATAAGATTCTCAACCCATTTTTAGATAAATGCAAGATGACATTCAAAACAAGCAGCGTATTTTATGAGCATCTGTTGTGGTTCCCTTTTATAATAACTACAGCCATGTTACCAGCATGTTATCAAAGAAAAGGGCTGCTCTGGGGAACAGTGGGTGCTGAGGCACAGGCAAAGCTGGGTGAATGGTGAACCTGGGACTGAAACAGAAAAGGGGTCTTGTAAGTGTGGGATCATGCCTGGGACACAAGCCCATTTAATTGTTCATAAGAACAATAACCCTGTCTGTCGAACCAGTGTGTTATCTAAAAATCTTTATGTTTATAGAAATAATAGTTCAGAAGGGGATCTGAAATGTGATTCCGGGAGGACTAGACACAGACTAGACACAAAGGGTGCTTCTGCAGGAAAAGTTTTGTGGCAGAGGTTGGTTTGGGCAGGGTTAGTAAGGCTGCAGCTTGGGTTAAAAGGAGCCCTTCTGCTCCTGTCTCATAATTTCTAAGTAAAGGCAGACAGTCTTTAATTGGGAGAATTGGGATCTTGCTTATGATCTCTGAAGGTTGAGTAAGTAGAAACCTTCAAAGCTCCATGGCCAAAATCCCAGCTGTGCAGAAGAGTGTGAGCGTGTGTTGTCCTTTGTATGAAGCCTCTGTACAGAAGAAGGCAGGTTGGTGGGGGCTGAAGGGGGAAGGGGGGAAAGAAAGAATGCAGGCCTGGTGTGGGTGTGTGAGAGAGAACAAACAAGGCTTCTGTGTTAACAGAAGCAAGCATTAGTCTGGTTTATGAGGCAACATATGTACAGGGAATTGTATGTAAGGGAGGAAGAATGAACCAGTTGTGTGTGTGTGTGTGTGTGTGTGTGTGTGTGTGTGTGTGTTTTGAACCAGCACTTTGCCCTGCTGTCCCTCTGAATCCCTCACGCACCTCCTCCCCACCCCCACTGCCAGCTGGGTCAAACCGTCAGCCTGAGTCCCCCTGGGGAGGGCAGGGGGCCATTGCTTCATTTCAGCTGTGAGAATGGTTAATTTGATGTAAAAGGAAGAGAAAACCCCTAGGAGGCCTAACAAGCTAGGATAGTTAATGAGCCAGGATGGGGCCTGTCACTCACTCTTCCGCCCTGGCAGGGCCAGCGCAGAGCTCTCCTGCCTTGGGGTGGGGCTGGCACACAGCCTGCTTGCTGGGCCAGTGCGCACCAGTTGTGATCTTTCAGGAGAGCTCTGGGGCCTCCGGGACGGAGCCTGTGGCGGGACGCATGGGCCAGGGGGTGCCGCTGACAAGGTGGGTTTCTGCCTTCTAGCCTGTGGCTATGAAGCAACGCTAAACCAGGCAGCAGAGATTCCATCTGTGCTGGGCAGACGGCTGCTAGTTCCTACGTGGACAGATAGGCAGACCAGAACTGACAGGCCTCAATGCCCTTACATCTCAATCAGCCTGCAACGGAAGGTCGCTCAAAAGAAGCTACGCAACAGGAGGCAGCACCAGTTGCCTATGTCCACGGCCACCCCGGAGAGGCACACCTGTGCCAAAAGATGCTCGTCAAATTCATGCCACCACCTGCACCTCTCCCCTCTATCTCCACCCACGGCATGAGTCTTATATTTCCCCCAAAGCAGCAGGAACTCACCGTGAGTGCATAACTCGCTGGTGCAGTTGCGGGTCTCCAGTTCAGGCCCCTGGCACTCGTCCCCCCCATTCCGGGGCGCCGGATCCGAGCATTCACGGCTTCGCCAGTGTGTACAGTCTGCACCACACACTGACCACATGCTCCAGGTTGACCAACCGCCAGGCACTGCCAGACAGGAGGAGGCAGTACAGAGGCTTAGGGACCAAAATCCCAAATCTCAAACGGTTTCTCATCCTCAGCATAAATTCTACCTCCCCACCCCGCCAAGCCCAAGCAGATATCTCACTAGCCGGATGCTTGCAGCAGCTTGGTGGGTCGAGAGGACACTGTTGGGCGATGTCAGCTACAGAGAGGAGGGACCGGGCTGAAGTAGCTCAGGGCTGACCCATTGCTGGCCACCACAGAAGCCACTTCTAATGGGGCAACGGGGGCCCTCCCATATTTGTAACATGCCTTGGAAGGGGCTCAGAGATGGGAAGGGACAAACACAGACACATGGATGGGTGGGGGAAGACAGGTAGAGCAAAGAGGGGAAGGCGAGGCAAAGGCCAGCTGCTCTCTTGGGACCAGTAGCTCAAACAGAGCTGAAGGCACTGAAAAAACAAGTCCCAGGAACATGCAGCACCATTCTGGGCTCGAGGTTGCTTTGGGGAAAGGAAGGGGCAACCAAACAGTGATGGGATAGTGCATAGGCAAAGCTGTGTGAGCAGCGAACTCTGGGCTGAAATAGAAAAGGGGGGGGGGCTTGGAGTGGACTGAGAGTGGGAGACGTGTGTGGCTCAGCCTGCTCTGGGCTTTCTATGTGTTAGATTTCGAGTCTTTTCCCGCTGCTGTGGGTGGTGGGGCAGGGGCCAAGGGTGCGAGTGAGCACAGCAAAACAGAGCCGCCGGAGCAGGTGCGCAGCAGTGGCAGGGCAGTACCTGGGCACAGGGTGGCGCAAGAACTTTTCTGCACATTCTGGCCCTCACAGAAGGCCCCCCCGTTGAGTGGTGCTGGGTTGGTGCAGCTCCGGCTCCGCTTCTGCCAGCCCCGTCCACAGCTGGTGCTGCAGGCTGACCAGTCCGTCCACGTCGACCAGCCGCCATTCACTGGGGGGAAGGGACAGCATCAGCTAGAGCTCCCAACGACGGTGCACCCTGGGAGGGCCAGTCGTTGGCAGCAGGGAGGGAGGTGGGGCTCTCTCTCTGGGCCCAGAGAAGGAGCCGAGCGCTTCCAGGGTTCTCCTGGGGCAAAACGGCCGGCTCTGGGGTGCCAGCTTCCCTCTTGCTTTTGGTATGTGTGTGCAGCTTGGGGAGAATACACAGGAAAACATGGGGGGATGCAGGAGGAGTCACAAGCAGAGGGGCGGACACTTGGAGGAGGGGGTGGGGTGGGGGGGTCATGCCACTTTCTCCTGTGAGATTCTGCAGGAGCATCGCTTTCTCGATGTCGCGTTGACACAGCCTGGCTCCCCCGCCCACCCCCTCTCTCCCTCCAGGATGGATATTTCCCCCATTTTGAGGTGCATGTACTTAGCAAAGTCCCCTCTTCATCACACCCCAAAACAGTTGGGCCAACCCAAGAAATGGTGCTGCCCAAAGGGAAGGACAAGCTGGCCTCCACACAACTCTTCCCCTTTCCTTTTATGAAAGCTGGCTGGCTCCGGCAGTTCAAATCTTCCTTCAGTGCTGGCAGTGGGCTAGCATCCCCCACCCCATCTGAGGGCAGCAAGTGATCTTAGAGGCACACCCAGCTTTGTTCCCTAACACCAGGCTGCCACTCCCCACCTCTGCACCAGCATCTACCACCTGAGACGGCTCCCTCACTCTGCCTAATGGTAGAGCCGGCCCCGTCACTGCTTCATCTTCCCCTTTGAGCTACAGCCAAGCCTCCAAAGAAACCAGATTCCTGCCCTTGCCCCCAACCCTGAAGACTTATGGAGAGACCTGCTGTTCGCCCATTGGTCCCCTTTTCCTGGGGACCACCCATCCCATCGCTTGGTGGGGCCCTACCATAGACAGTGACAGCAGCAGGGGAGCTGCGGCGACGGGCCACAATGTTTTTGGCCACGCAGGTATAGTTGCCCGTGTCCACCAGGCGGGCCTGTTTCACCACCAGGCTGTGCTCCAGCGTGATGTAGAAGTTGGGGTCCAGTGCTGGGTCCACGAGGTCTTCGTTGTGCAGCCACTCGACCTTGAGGAGACACAAGCCACACATAGGGCAGGAGGATTGGGTCAGGCCGCGTAGCCTTTAAGGACACTGCGACTGCAACTTGTCTCAGAAGAAAACACATTCTGGCACTGACCTAGTGAGGGACAGAGATTGACAGGCCACTCAGCACCAGGGCAGCCCAGGGAGGCTCCGAAATGTGCGTTAATGAGCTCTGCAGAGAGACAGGCCGGCGTCAATCAAGTGGCTGCAATGAGGGTGAGGGCGAATGGGCTACCACGAACCCAACCTAGATCGTCTGCAGGAACTGCAGGGTGGCAAAGCCAACGCTGGGGAGATGCAGGTTCCAACATCGGGTGGTCCCCATGAAGTGGTTTGGTTTGGTTTTGTGCTACTGGTGGGCTTCCTCAACCGTTCTCCCCAATGGCCCCCTCAGTACTGCCCAGGATTAAGCATGCAGGGCCAGTACTCACTTCAGCTGGTGGGATCCCCTCTGGAGGGTGGCAAGGCAGCACAATTCCCTGCTCAATGGAGACCTCTTTGGCCAGGGGCTCCTGCTCGAAATTCTTTCGCAGATCTAGAAAGAAGAGAGGCTTAGAGTGGTGTCAAGATGACATCGAAGACCCCCCAGGTCATACTAGGCCACAGCCTTGTCTGCTGCCTGCCAACATGAGCATCCAATTGATCATAGTCGATTCAGACATGAAAGAACAGGCTCTGATTTTCAGCTGTAGGTGGGGGGAATGACAATGAGGCTCTAGGAGAGGGAAGATGGGTGGTTTGAAGTCCTAGAGGGGTCCCCTGAGCAGACAGGATGGTAAGCAGGGCGCCACTCACAAGCAATGCGCACGTAGGCCTTTTGACTCTTGGTGGTGCCAGACGTGCTCCAGGCGACACACTGGCACCAGTACTCTTCCAAGCCAAAGATCTTCTCCACCTGTTGCCGCGAGATGTCGATCCGCACTTCCATGAGGGGCAGGCCTGCCAAAACACCAGGGGGCAAAGAGGCAAGGGTGGAAAGCAGGGAAGGGGGGAGAGATCAGTGGGTGGAGGAGCTCTACATGAATGGGTGTCACAATTCTGTGGAAGTGCAGTAAGTGTGCAGAACGCTGCTGTGTTCAGTTTCCAGAGAAGCTCAAGTATCAAGAGAAAAGGGGAGGGGGGACAACCCAAACATGTCTCTGGCTCTGATTGTTGCAAATATATGCTCAGAAGCATGTGAGAAATCTCTAAAAAACTTTAAAATGTAATGGTGAAATCTCAGGAGACCACAGCAACCAAAGAAGCACAAAAGCTATGCTAACAGTATAAATATGAGGCCTCCTAACTCCAGGTCAGCAGTGCGACAGGAGCTGAGCATCAGCCCTGCAGCCATCAAAACAAGATTCCTCTTCTGCCCTTTGATGCCCCACCCCTTTCAGCACTCACCCGTGGTTTTGTTCATGCTGCGCTGTATGATGTGGTCGCCCTGGTGCACCCACTCGCCATTGCACTTGAAGTAGATCTGGGTGGCAGGCGTGGCCTTGCAGGCCAGTGTCACCGGTTTGTTCTTGACAATGTAAACATCCTCCGGTTCCAGCAGGAAGTGAGGGAGCAGGTCGGAGGAAGAGCCAGGCACAGGGATGGGCACTGTGGCACTCTGCTGGGCACCTGGGCAGAGAGGAGAGGGGCTAGAAACTGGCACACTAGCAACCACAACATTCACAGAGGCCATGAAGAGTCAGGTTTCCACCATGGGCCTTGCGTAGGTGGATTTCATTCCAAACCTCAAGGTTAAATCAGTACATGCAAAATGCCTTTGCTCTGCTGGCCACCAAACCCCGCAGTCCTCTAAGATCAAACTTCTTCAGTTAAAGGGCAAGGCTTCAACTCTCCTTCACTGTAATCAGAGCAGCAGCAGCTCTTTGGGGATCTCGGCTAATTACACAGTTAATTGGTCTGTAACATTAATGAAAGCAACTGCAGCAAAAGCTCTCAGCCATGCTGCTGTCCCCACAGCCAACTCAGATGGCCATGTTCTCAGTCCTGCTGCATCCAACCAAACACCACTGGGCGTAAGGGCCAACAGAAAGCCCCCCTAGGTACTTCCTCTTTATTAAGTACTATGCTCCGGCAAGTGTCAAAAACTCACCATCATTTGACATTTACCAGTAACTCTTTTAAGATTTTATGAGGCTGGTGGGAGATGTCAGAAAACACTTTCAGAGGAGTAAGTTAAGAGCATTACAATGCCACATGATACATCGTCCCACGCTTGTGTATTAACAGGGATAATCAGAGGCGATAGTTCTAGATACTGCCTTCAACAGGAATGCAGACTTACAGATGGTGTGGTAGTCAGAAGCTGCCTTATACTGAGTCTGACCACTGGGTCATCTAGTTAAAAACTGCTTACACTCTCCCAGCCCTAGGTAGAGATGCCCGCGACTGAACCCACGGCCTTCTGCATGCGAAGCAGATGCTCATTGATTGTGTGTAGGTTTGTTTTACTTCCTGACTGTTCACAATATGGAATAACTTTTGGTTATGCCTGATGCTACTAACAATTGTGATACTTGCCTGTGTGTATGTTTCCAAGCAAAATACTGGCAATGCCCTTTGGCTTTAACCTACAATCACACACACACCCCATATCACTGCTTTGTTAATACTGTTCCTGGATGAACTTGGGGTTCCTTCTTCAAACTTAAGTCTAAAAATACCCTTTTAGTTTCTTACTGGGACAAGCGGGCAGCCTGTGATGTATGGATAGGAACAGTGCTCAGGTTTAAATTCCCTCCTCTATGCCTTAAATTCAGCTTCCTACACCTGAGGAACAGGAAGCCCCATCTGATGATCGGCTCAGATAAAACCAGCTATTAGATGTAACTCACATTGCTCCAGATATGGAGAGCTAGAACCCTCCGCCTTCTGTCTCACTAGAGTCAACCCACATATCCTCCAATATGTGTTAGGTAAAAATCTTCATAATGTTTGCACTGCTTCCCATTTGTCACTGGCCTGTGTTGAGCTGGGATAGCACAAATGAGGTTAAAGCGATGCGATTTTGCAGTAAAATAGCACATTGCTGGCTGTCCTGGGAATGGGGTGGGCTAGATGCTGATAGCATTTATGTATTCTTTTTTTAAAAAGTGTTAACATAGAGATTACAATCCACTTCAGTGTGAGGGTCAGCACACAGTTTGTCTGACACTTAAGGATTCTGGAATCTTTCACTTCAAAATGTCAATTGCCCTATCATCTAAAATGTATATGCAAATGCTTAAAGCACCACATTTTCTTCTGCTTCGCCCACGTGCCTGGATGCTACAATTCCAGAATTTCTGAAGCACAAGTGTATGCTGAGGACGGTTCCAGACTCATTCACAAAACAAGCAAGCCAGTAGTGCTCACCAGCCGAACACATACATGGGGAGAATGTGCCGGCAACTAGCAGACACAACGGGGAAATGCCAATAGGTACACTTGCCTGTGATATATACAACCAACCTACTCCTTGCCCAGCCTGTCCCACCTCATCCGCCACTGTGCCCTCATCCCTGGACGCTAATGCGAGGCCCTGGTTCTTCTCCCTGTCCTTCCTATTTGCGGAGACGTGTGTCACGGTGTCCCCCCCCACCTCCCCCCATGACAGGCGTCCACAGCTGGGGCTGCTGACAGCATGCTTTCCCCCCTCCCGCCCTCGTCCCCGCCGCCGCCTCCACCGGGGCTAATCCATCACGGCCGGAAATACCGCACGGCGCGCGCCCAGTGAACCTGCGCCGATCCCTCATGTCTGCATTTAACTGCTAATGAAAAAGAAATGTAGTGTGACCAATAAGGGACATAGCTCACTTCTCCGGGGGCCTCGTCTCGTCATGCCACGCTGAGCTGATCCCGCTCCCTCCCCTCCGCCTCCCAGCCGCGCTTTCGCCGGGCCTCGAGGCGCCTCTCTCCGCAAGGGCAGCGCCACCGCAGGCAACCCCGAGGCCTCCAGCTCCGGCCCCGCGGCCCGTGCGGGGAGGCCGGCCAAGGCCTGCTCGTCGAGGCAAACCGGCCGCGGCGAAAGGGAGGCCCCGCGCTGCTCCTTTGGCGGGAGCAGGATTGCGGCGAGCCGGAGCAAAACACGCGGGGACTTCGCGTGGCCGCTTCTCTAGCCGCAACACGCGCGCCCCTTTCGGACAGGCCTCCTTCCTCGCCTGCCCCGCCGCTCCCTTCTGCATCCCATTTCAACAGCCCCCTCGGAAGCTCTGCCATTGTTGCTGCTGCTGCTGCTCCTCCTCCCTTTTTCAGCAGGAAGGGCCGGTTTAGCGCAGCGCAGGCTCCCGCACCTCTCAGGTTTGCGCGCAACAAGAGGGGATTTTCACTCCTGCAGCACTACAATAGTGAGATAAGCTGCAGCCGCCCAAGTGCCGTCTTGTACTGTATGTACACCACCACTGAAGACGGGCACAGCAGCGTCCTGTCCTCCTCGGCACCTGACTGCTCCCCTTACTCATCTTTCCGTCTCACCCGTTGCTGTACATTTAAAGCACACCCAGTGCACATTTACAACACATGACTTCCCCCAAAGAAGCCTAAGGACGGTAGTTTCCCTCCTCACCGAGCTACCGTTCTAAGCAACCTTAAACTATGATTCCCGATAGTCTTTACTTGGACTTCGTGATTTTAACCCACGTGCAACTGGTCACCTTCTACGTGCCTCTTTTATAGTTTTGTCTTTCATCTTTTAATTTCCGTCTGTTGTTATAACTGTTCTCTCTTGTTTTATATACATTATAAAATGAAATAATTATTTTAAAACTTTGCAAACAAACAAACTATGGTTCCCAGGATTCTCTTGGGGGACTTGTGTGCTTTAAATGCTCATTGAATATATGTTGTGGATCCACCCTTAGATTCACTCTCTCCCCACTTGCTTCTCTACTCCATGGCCCCAGGCCAGTCTGCTGCTTTCCTCCTCCCCTGGTCCAACTCAGGCCTTAAGGATCTGCAGTGGCATGATCAACAACTACCACCACCACTACCTCCTAAGCTTCCTAGTGTCTCTATGCTAGAGATTTATTTCTAATATGTAGGTAGTTCCCACGCTTTAATTGACCTACCCTTTGCTACCTATCATCCACACACCACATGGGATAGGAACAGTGCTCCTACACTGCTCTTTTCGCAGGCATGTGATGTGCCAATTTCTGCGCTGTAATTATTTCAAATCTGAGCTGTTGGTTTTGGGGTGGGGTGGGTGAAATGTTATAATGTTGCTTTATCTTTGTTGTTCTAAAATTTTGCAAGCTTTAGAATTGTTGTGAGTCACCTAAAGACCATTTGGCATTAGTCAACTAGCAAACAAAATAATAAAGCAATAATATTCCCAATTCTGTGCGCATACACCTGATCAGCATATGTTACTTTTGTATGTTTTGCCCCATTTCCAAGAGAGGATCATCTTTTCAGAATCAGTCCCCCTTAAAGGGGGAGATGGGACCACTAGAAATCTGAACAAAGTCTTTCTGCTATCACATCTTCTTTGACCTTTAGACCAGAGAAGTCTAGGTTCAAATCCCTATGTAGACACTAAGCTTACTGGCTTACCTGGACAAGTTGTTATCTCTTGGCCTAACCTACCTCACAGGGTTGTTGTGAGAACCTGCGTATGACACCTTGAATTCCTGGTTGAAAAGGGTGGAATAAATCCATAATAAGCGAAACTAACAAGAATCTTTTTGGTCAGTGTAGCAGTGGATGTAGCCTACCTTGATTTCAGCAAGGCATTTGACAAGGTGCCCCATGATATTCTTGTAAAGAAGCTGGTAAAATGCGGTCTTGACTATGCTACCACTCAGTGGATTTGTAACTGGCTGACTGACCGAACCCAAAGGGTGCTCATCAATGGTTCCTCTTCATCCTGGAGAAGAGTGACTAGTGGGGTGCCACAGGGTTCTGTCTTGGGCCCGGTCTTATTCAACATCTTTATCAACGACTTGGATGATGGACTCAAGGGCATCCTGATCAAATTTGCAGATGACACCAAACTGGGAGGGGTGGCTAACACCCCAGAGGACAGGATCACACTTCAAAACGACCTTGACAGATTAGAGAACTGGGCCAAAACAAACAAGATGAATTTTAACAGGGAGAAATGTAAAGTATTGCACTTGGGCAAAAAAAATGAGAGGCACAAATACAAGATGGGTGACACCTGGCTTGAGAGCAGTACATGTGAAAAGGATCTAGGAGTCTTGGTTGACCACAAACTTGACATGAGCCAACAGTGTGACGCGGCAGCTAAAAAAGCCAATGCAATTCTGGGCTGCATCAATAGAAGTATAGCATCTAGATCAAGGGAAGTAATAGTGCCACTGTATTTTGCTCTGGTCAGACCTCACCTGGAGTACTGTGTCCAGTTCTGGGCACCACAGTTCAAGAAGGACACTGACAAACTGGAACGTGTCCAGAGGAGGGCAACCAAAATGGTCAAAGGCCTGGAAACGATGCCTTATGAGGAACAGCTAAGGGAGCTGGGCATGTTTAGCCTGGAGAAGAGGAGGTTAAGGGGTGATATGATAGCCATGTTCAAATATATAAAAGGATGTCACATAGAGGAGGGAGAAAGGTTGTTTTCTGCTGCTCCAGAGAAGCGGACACGGAGCAATGGATCCAAACTACAAGAAAGAAGATTCCACCTAAACATTAGGAAGAACTTCCTGACAGTAAGAGCTGTTTGACAGTGGAATTTGCTGCCAAGGAGTGTGGTGGAGTCTCCTTCTTTGGAGGTCTTTAAGCAGAGGCTTGACAACCATATGTCAGGAGTGCTCTGATGGTGTTTCCTGCTTGGCAGGGGGTTGGACTCGATGGCCCTTGTGGTCTCTTCCAACTCTATGATTCTATGATTCTATGATTCTATGATATGCATCCAAGAACCTTGTGAGGTAGTCATTTTTTAAATTTCCATTGGACAGATCATGAACTGAGGCAAACGAGAGAATCTGCAGCTGAGAGGGACCCTAACACACCTCAGGCCTCTCAGTCCAATACACTCTAGTTCTGCAAGCTTAAATCAATATGATCAATTGATCAATAAACAAAAGCTTTAATTGAAGATTAACATAAATTGGTGGGGCTGAGAGATGCAGCCTCCTTTCCTACTGACACGGAAGGAGGGATCTTTCTGCCCCGCCCCCAGCAGAAGAGAGGGAGGTGAAAAGGGAGTAATGGAACAGGAATGATGCTGGCTCAATTGCTGCATCCCCTCTTGGGGTGTGGATAGTTTCACAGTCTTCATCTCTGAATAAAAACCTGCAAAGTGCACATGCACTACACAGCCACATCAGCATACTAACACCTTTCTCCCTGCAGCAAAGCTGATTAAAAAGAACCTTCAATATGTTTTTTTCTGAAGGACCAACCTCCTTCCATATGGTTCTCCCTGCATGCTCTGGTCATCACCTGACACACTGCTCCAGATTCATTAACTCTGTGAAGCAAACAGCTTAGCTGCTGCACATGCGGCTTTTTCTTCAGTGACACTCACCCTGTAGAACACCCTGCCAGCTGAGATCAGTCAGGCCCTGGCACTCTTATTTGTTTGTTTTTTTGCAATTATTTACTACCTCTCTGCCAAGGCCCCCAAGGTGCTATAATAATGTTTTCAGCAGTTGGTGAAACTTGGATCTTCATAAATACTATGCGATTTAATTGATATTGCTACTTGCAGTTTGACTGCTGTTCCCAGAATATTTTTTTTATTCTATGTTATTCATCGGTCACATAATGACAGTCATTATTTTTGGCTCATTATATTAACACGGGGTTTATTATTCTTGCTGTTTTGAATGAGGGTGTATATGATATTTGTTTGCTTGATTTCATTAGCTGACTTGATTTCCTATGGTGGGGTATAAGTTTTATAAATAAATTCTTTCAGTCCGTATCCAAAACTAGCATTTCAGGGTAAAACCTCCATAGCTATGCCTTTCCACCTAGTGCAGGCATGTCCATTTCAGGGGCCTACTTTGGCCCGCTGGTCGATTTAATCTGGCCCCTGTGGCAGTATATGTCTTGGGGTAAAATCCAAAAAAACTCAACAACTTTGGGGTAAAATTGTAAAAAGCTCAACAACTTCAGTCAGCCCTCACGCATGTTCACTTCATCAAATCTGGCCCTCTTTGAAAAAAGTTTGGGCACCCCTGACCTAGTGCTAATAGTACAGTGGTACCTTGGTTTTCAAATGGTTTAGTTGTCGAAAAAATTGGCTCCCGAACACCGCAAACTTGGAAGTAAGTGTTTCGGTTTGTGAACACTTTTCGGAAACTGAACATCTGTCGCGGCTTCTGCTTGAGTGTAGGAAGTTCCTGCAGCCAATCAGAAGCCGTGCCTCGGTTTTCAAACAGTTTCAGGAGTCAAACGGACTCCCAGAACGGATTAAGTTCGAGTACCAAGGTACCACTGTAATCACAAAAAATGGTAGTGATCAACTAATATCAGTGCCAATGCATTTCTAAAATTTGGGTCTTTAGCATGGATGAGACTTGAATTCCCCCTCCAAAGCCACGCTGGCTGTAGGTTGTTGCTGTCATAGGGATTATTACTTGGCAGACAAGCCAAACTGAAGAGAAATACATTTCCCCCTCTAATTATACATAGCAGTAGTTTTGTTTATTGAACTGAAATTTCCTGCATGTTTAAAAGAAGCGACATCCTTCCTTCACTTGCCCTTAAGAGGCTCCTAGATTGACATTTTGTTCATGTGAGAGTATTTAATCACTCTGATCACACGGGCACACACACACACACGTTTCAGTGCTGACCTGGAACAGACGTACCATCAAATCATGCACTCGATTTCTACACCACAGGACGATCTCTTTGCACATTTCACCCATCTCTCTGTTCATATCTGGAATGGTTCTTTTCATGCCCAGATGCATAAAACATGTACCGTTATTGCAAAAAGGGAGCCAATTAGTTGCCAGTAGCTGCCTATCTCATCCTCCTGCCTCTTGACTGGGGACAATCTCCTTGTCCCTGATTGGCTATGGCTACCTGGATGTGGCTGAAATGAGGCAGCGCCCTTCCCCAAGGCAATGCAGCTACAGCACTCAAAGTGAATGTTCAATAACGCCATTGGCTAGACTGGGGGCAGGGGTTGTTGTTTTCTGTCAGGATCCCCGAGGCCCTTTCTTCCGGCTGTATAAAGCAGAGTTTCACATGTGCGTTACTCCAGATCATAGGAATATAGGAAACTGGATTATACCAGGTCAGACTCTTTGTTCATTGACTGGCATCAGCTTTCCAAAGAATGGCTTTCCCCATCACCTGCTACCGGATCTTCACCACTCGACCAAGACTTTAGCTGAAGCAGATGCCAAAGGATGCCCTAGCCATCACTTTTTAAAAGTCGTGCTACGCAGACATTAAATTCCTGCCGCATTTATTCCTCCCACTCCTTGCTTGGCCTCCAGAATCAGCTTGCTTCAGTCTGCTGCATGGCGGATTCTTCCACTTGGATTGAAACTGGGTTCTTCTATGTACAAAACATGGACTCTGCCACTAAGTCACGGTCCCCAGTGATGGGTGCATGAACACTTCATTCCCAGTGTCCTGAACCGATGCCTTCATGGAGAGGCACCAAATGGCGGCTGCTGCTTTGGTTTCTACACACTCTGGATGATTGGCCTGCCTATCTGCCACATCTCAGGAGAAGAGGCATTTGAAACCCCAAGGGAGAGAAGAGTCAAGGCGCATCATGGAAGGCAAGAGAATGTGGGGAGGGGGGGAGCCCTGAAGCTCCCTTCCCCCAGCCTCAGGGACTGGGCTCTCCTTCCAACAACAGCTAATAAAGCGGACTCCTAAATAAGCATTTGATTAACAAATGCTAAAGCGGCGATTGTGTCACTGCGCGGAGCTGTAATTGCTGCTGATAATTGGCTGCTTAGAATTTAATAAGCAATTAAACAGAATGGAATGCAGGGGAATTAACGCCGAGCCTGCTCCCCGCCTGCTCCCCGCCCACCTGCACACTTTCCACCTGCTCCCCACATATACCCCTTCCCCACATGCTCCACACCCACCCGTTTGCCTCCCACAAAGCCCCCCACATATCCAGTCCTCATCTGTGGGCTTCCCACATGCACCCCTCATGCCAGAAAGCCCACTTGTGCCGGAAGGGATTGGAAGTCTGACAGTAGAGTGATTTCCCTCACACCCCTGTCAGGCTTCCAAGATTTTCGATCCACCTACATGCTTCCTACAGGTTCTCCTTGCCAGACTTTTCACATGTGCAATGCAAATATCCCTGGACTCGCTTGCCTGTCTCACAGTGGCTCATGACTTCCTGAGCTCCCTTCATGCTCCACCCCAAGCACCTCTCAGACTCCTGGCATTCGGCCTAAAAGCACATGAGGTGAGCACCTTGCTGCAGCTAAGCGGTTCTGGCTTTGATCAGTGCCTGGAAGGGAGACTCCTCTTGGGAACCCAAAGTATGCCACCTTGGTTTCCATCATGGAGCAGAATAAGGTGGGCCATAAATGCTAAATAAACCAGTGCATCTTTCACAGACAAAACTGTTGTGCTTGCATTTCTTTTATGTCCTGTTCTCACCTGCAAATTTCAGAATGTGCACACATTCGCTATATGCCTTCATATGACGCCCCCCAAGACACCTCCAGCTCTTGCATACCTTGCAGGCATTACTTCTGGCATTTGTTGGACCCCCTTAATGATCATGTGGCTATTCCTTGGGGCTGCCGCACCAAAATATGTGCTAGACTAGATTGACTTCTCAGTTCTTCAGAAGTCCATTTCAAAGTGCCCATCCCTTCAAAAGCAGCTTCTGGAGACTCAACAATCAGCTGGTTGTCAGATGTCCTGAAGCTCTTTCAAAGTGCAGCTTGAGAGAGTGCTTTGATAAGGACTTCTGAAGACCCCTGTAGGCAAAAAAGGTTACCTGCCATCACTGATAGGTGATTCTTCCCGTCTGTCCAACTTGGCCAGAGAGGGGTTGGGGAGATACCGAGATCTCTTCCAGTACCCCTGGGCTAAAAGGTTGTGCTAGGACTGGGAAGACCCTGGCTCACATCCTCATTTGCCAAGAAGCTCACAGGGTAATCTTAGGCCAGAGACTCTTGCTCAGCTTAGCCTCAGGGGCAGGCGGTGGAGGGGAAGAGAACCAAATATGTCACTTGGAGCTCTTTGGAGGAAAGGTAGGATATAAAAAAATTAATAGGCAGCTAAACTGTTGCTAGAAGCAACTAACTAGATGTAAATGGGAATCTACCCCAAGCATAATGATGAGACTGAAGAGAGCTATAAACAATCTGAAGACAGCTATAAAGAGGGAAGCCGCCACAAAAATATAATATTTGTACTTGTCCTCAGGTTCTTAACCAGCCTGCTATTATCAGACTGAGGTCTATCTAGTCCAGCATTCTTTGTCTAAAAATGCTCAGGGCAGCTTTTACATAGGCAGCTTCTTTTGAAGAAAAGAGCCCTAGAGACTTGTGATGTTGTAATCATTATTTTTTATTTACTAATCCGTAAAGGCTGAATGGGTATTACAGGGCCGCAGAAGCAAGTCCATAGTGCAAGTAGTACCAGTCCCAAAGTGAAAGCAAAGCCAGTCTTAAAACAAAAGATGACCCCGCCAGGTCTTCCTTCACACACACACTGCCAGGTAAAAACTAGTTTCTGCTGATGATCTAACTCCAGGTACATTTCAGGTGCTTGGAACAAAGGGCTTTGAGACAAACTGATGGTTACTTCCCATTTGTCCACCATCAGTGACCAGGACATACTAAAGCCCCCCAAAGATGGGCCCTGTCTCCATTTTGCATGATAGAACAGCATGGCTCAGATGAACATGATTCATTAGCCCTTGCCTCTGCAACCATGTTGTCTCCATCACCATGGACTTCCCCCATTCCATTCATTGCTTTCAAAACCAAACCTCTACGTAGACTTCAAAAATCCATATCTAAATGGCAAAATGATGTCAAAATTAGCAGATCCACTGACATATGCTAACAGTTCTTCTGGAAGAAGAAGAAGAAGAAGAAGAAGAAGAAGAAGAAGAAGAAGAAGAAGAAATGGCTTTGTGAGACTGAATCCAGAGGATGATGATTTTGCAAGTAGCACACAGTTATTACTGTGTCCCCCAGCAAACAGTTATTCCCTTGGAGGGAAAGAAAGAAGCTCATTGTCTAGAAATAAGCTTCTACCGCACAGCTGAGCCCCATGGATCCCACTGAGCTGCCACCTCAAACTCACCCTCACCTGGGCTCTGCAAAGGTAAGAGATTTTCCAGAATCTTCTGGCAACCCCTAGAATTCCAGCTAGAGGGAATTAGAGAAAGTCTTGCAACCCCCTAGTCTAGTGTGGGCTAGAAAGAAGACAGAGAACCCTGTCCATTGGAGGAAGAGCTAAACGTTAGAGCTTTGGAGGGGGAGGGTCTGACTCACAATGGAAATATAACAACAAAACCTTCCGTCAAATGTGCAGATAAGAAGCTCTGGCTTATTTGAGTGATGCATGCCAAGAGGGTAAGAATTGTTTATTAAACCTTTTGACAGCAGAAAAAAAAACATCATGGCTAAGGCAAGGAAGTCTCTTTCGCTGCCACCGAAAGACTGGCTGACTAAACAGTGAGAAATTGCAGAGATGTAGAAACTGGCATTTTATGTTCATCCGAGAGAGGAGAGATTAAATATAGAATCATCATCTGTGAGTAAGTGGAAATTATTTCTGAACTGCTGGAATAATATACAAGGGGCAAATTCCATCTCAAATCAAGCGCTGGCTTTGTTTTCCATGGCAGGGAGCTGCATGCAGCCCCACCACCGCAGCCCCCTGCCGCCACCAGTGCTTCATCAAGCCCAGAACACAATGGAGGACAAGGCAAGGGGCCGGGACATGGGCAGGGCAGGGCCCAGGCCTTCCCCTTCTGACCAGCTCCCACAAAAGCAGAGCTGCCTCAGCTTCCACCCCTGTGGTGCCCACACACCCTGTTGTAAATAATGCTTTTACAACAGGAGTGGAGAATCATTTTCAGTCTGGGAGCCACATTCCTCATTGAGCAACCTTCTGGGGGCCACATGCTGGCAGTGGATGGGGCCTGCCTGTCCTCCATCCAGTCAGACAGGAGGCATTAGCAGAGCAAAACCAGATAGGCAAAAACAGCCCGAGGGGGTGGAAAGCAGGGCTACTGTACAGGGCATGTCTTGGGGAAAGGCTGTTGGCTTCAGAGAGACACCAGAGTCAGTTAAAGAGGCCTGAGGGCCACATTTAACCTGAGATTTCTCATCTGTGTATCAGAACCGCGACGCCCAAAATGGAGGGCAAGGCAATGAGGAAACCCTCTTGCCCACAGGGAAGGCAGTCAGAGCAGCAACTCTGCACTTTCCCCATCAACTTCCCTTGTGGAGTTTGAGGCTAGAGGTGACTTGGCAGTTGGGAATGATCCAGCCTCTGAGATCTGGGGGCAGCAAGCTAGCGAGTTTCAGTAGCAACAGTTTTCTGTGGCAAAAAAGTGCCCAAAATTACTTTCTTCCTCCTACCTGGCAGGCATGGAGGCTGGTGGGCAGGGGGGGAACCTGTGTGTGTGAGGCGGAGTGGAGAGAGGATGGATGGATGGCTGGAGAATGAATAAGTGAATGAATGGGTGAGAGGCTGGGAGCAAGTGAAAACTGACGGTCCCAGAAGGAGGGAGCCAAGCTTGCAGGGTGCGGGGAGCCTGTGTCTATCCATGTAAAATGGGCGCAAGTTAATAGTGTGAGTATGAGAGAGAGAGAGAGAGAGAGAGAGAGAGAGAGAGAGAGAGAGAATACATAAAATGATACATGAATGGAGAAGACAGACAGATAAGGAAAGACAGAAAAGAGCTGTCCCTGCTAGTTTTTGGATTTGGCTCTGCCCACTGCTGGTATGCAGCCCTAGATTACTCCCCACCCAGGGGAATGCAGCTACCAGCCCTGAAAATGATGGTGTACCACCATATTTTTTTACCAAGTCCAGTCTTAGGCCAATTAGGAGCCTCATTCATGCCCCCTGGATCTTGGCTTCCTGCCTTTGGGGTCCCTGGCCTCCTGCCCTGCCTGCAACACTGAGGAGACCTCTTTCCTCCCTTGTCCCTGTTGTTACTGAGCAAAGTGTCCCAAGGCCCTTTCCACCTGCTCCTGCACCAAGCCCTACAAGCCCCATCCCAGGCATAGCAGCCACTGAACAGGCGCTGTCTAAACAGCATTCCTTTCACCCACTTCTCCCATCGGTCAGGCTGGCACAGAGAGCCTGAAGGATGCTCAGTGCCCTGCAGCCTCCCAGCAAGCCAGAAGAGGGCAGTATGGACTGGTGCGGAGAGAATGCCTTTGCTGAGTCAAACACGCACCCCCCTCCCGCCACAACTGGCCCCATGTCAGCCAGATGTGCGATGGCACAGACCACTTACTGCAGCTGGGAAAGAGGAGCCGGGGGCAGGAGAACTCCCCCTCCCTGCCCTTGGCTCCCAGAGACTCAACCTGCCAGGCATTGCACCCTGCTCACGTCCAGCTGCCGAGAGTAGTACGGTGCAGCAGCTAATTTACGTGGGGAAGATAAACGGCGCCATAACGCTCCGGTTATTACCCCTCAGCACTTTTACAGCGTTGCTGGCAATTAATTTAATTAAAACCCCTGTCCTGGATATAAAGGCATTTCATAACTCACTGATTTAACAACTCTCAACCCCCCACCCCACTCCCTAGCCTAGCTGCCTGCAGCTCAAGCAGGGGGGCATCTGGGTCCAACAAACACTAGCACAGGTATGTCTGCATGTGCAAGTTACTGGGCACACTTAAGCCTGTCAGGCAGATGTGCCATAAAATGCACACATGCAGCAAGCATGCCGCTGTACCTGCAGGCAAATGCACTTGTAGAGGCACACAGAAAATACATCAAGTACCCATTGCATCCTTCCTTCATACCCATTTAGCTGCAGCAAACTCAAAAAATGGTACCCAGAATCTATGCACCGACAAACACAGCACTGTGTATACATGCCAGTGAGAGGCTTGTGAAATAAAATGCAATTGCCATGCAAGATGCACATGAGATGCTCAAAAATGTGTCTTAAAATATACACATCAGTTTGCCAGACAGCCACTCCACTCACATATCAAATACTCTGGTTGTAATCCTGGATTATGCAGCCTCCTATGGTCTTACACAAACATATCCTGTGCATCTGCCCAATTCATCTATTGCCAGGCAAGCCACCTACGGCCAGAAACATCATCTTATTGGAAACCACTTTATTTATTCCATTTACTCCTCATTAAGCCACATTATGGCAATAAAGTGCAATGTGCCCTTTTCTTCTCCTCTCCGTCCCCAGCCAAAGGCCTCTTGGGCCTGGCACAGGGAAAGAGCACCTGGCAATGCAAGAGGGCTGCTGCTGCTGCTGCTGCTGCTGCAGAGCCCTGCGCTTTTAATCCCACCAGGTGAAGTGAATTTAGCAGCCTCTAAAATTGGGCATTCAGCTTTGTCACAAAAACTAATGCACACAATCTAGCACAGTAGCGCAAGCAACGGTCCCTGTTGAGAGGGAGCTCTAAATGGGAGGTTTAGAGGTGTGGAGGTAGAAGATTGAGGGTGCTAGCAGAAGCTGACGGTGGAAGGGGGAGAGTGCAGAAGGAGGGAAAGCAGGTGAGGCAGAATAAGAGGGAGCCCAGATACAAGCCACCAGTTTGCTGCTGTCTGGTAGTAGGTGCATTGGCAGCACTAAACATTGCCCATATATCCTTATTTGGAAGGATTGCGAGATGGGGGTGAAGGTGGGGAATATCTGCAGTGCTGTGCATATGGGAACACAAACCTGGGATTAGGAAAAGGTGCAGAAAGATCAGGAACGGGTTTGGTGTTAGCAGAGGTGAAGGCGGCAGGGAGAGGAAGTCGGGGTAACAATGCGCCGCAGAAGTTAGGAATGGCGGCGCTCCAGAAAACAGAATTGCTCTAGCCAAACTGCGGAGCATGCATTTTGCCTGTAGGAAAACGGCATTTCCCCTTCAACTAACACATCGATACTGAATTGCACTTGTGATGGAGAAGCACCTGACGCTCATTGGTTGAGCGGGTAAGATTACTCAGAATGTTTGCTTACCTGCTCGGGGAACTAAACAATTTGCAATCCATTTTCTACGAAGGAAAGGAAAGCCGTTACTTTGGCTGGGAATCAAGAGGTACAAGAAAAGATATCGAAAAGCTAAGGTGCAGGGAGCCCCTAAGCAGTGAAAGCAGAACCAAGGGGCTGACTAGGCCCTTGAAGAGACAAGGAAGGCAAACATAGACATTGGGCGCCACAGGGTGCTGAAGACAAGCAAGTAGAAGAAAAGGAGAAAGCAGGACTGGGACTGAACACTGTTTGTGTTAAGGAAGCAGGAAGGAGATACAGGGACTCTGGACCAAGGAGGCCAAGAGAGGACAACTGATATGTGGGACTTTTGGCCCTCCAGATCAGCCCCATCAGCCCCAGAAAGCATGGCTGGTGGCCAAGGATTATGAGAGCTGTAGTTCAGCAGCATCTGGAGGTCCACAGGTTCCTCACACCTGAGCTTCAGGGTACTAGATGTGGATTCTAAACCCTAACAGGGTACTCTGACAGTCATGGCTTCAATGGTCTCTGCAGCACTGTGACCTCCCAAGCAATCTTGAGCAGTCAATGAGGGACAAATAGTAGGGCTGAGCCCACATACAACTATGGGCTTCTCCATTTGAACTAGAAAAGAATAGTCTGCACCCACATGAATTTGTATATTGCATATACTTGATTTGTCTTTGCTGTTCATACCAGTAGGCATTCCATTTTGTGTGTGTCGCTGCCTTCTAATTTCTTGATTCTGTTATGCCTATTAAGTACCAGTAGGGCATGTGTGCAGATAGCTACATGCACCCTGCTTTAAAACAACAACCTCCACCACCAAGAAGTGTGCAAAAACACACAGCCAGGGAATTGCAAAGTTGCTTGTGTATTTTCTGGGTTTGTGCAAATCTGGAGGCTCGGAATAAAATATGCATTGATGAGGCTAGTACCAATTGTCTGTGATGTTTTCTGGTTTTGTGCGAGTATTATGTTCTGAAGTGTGTAAATTATTGCCACATCCATTTTGGCCTTCACCACAGGCAACCAGGTGAGTGGCTACTTACAAACCTGCCTTCTGTCATCCTGTCTCTGCCAGTGCCAGTGCTGAACAATAAATGCCCTACTCCTCTGCCTCGTGATTGGGTCCTTCTGCCAACTTCTATTTTAGGCACTTCTTATTTTAAAAGATAATAATTTATCTTGCTGATGGCTACGTGTTTCCCCAATGCACAAAGTAAGCCCTGATGTAACAGCTCATCCAGCACTCGCTTGGTTGTTTTTAACATCCCAAAAGCTGACATCTGCCCCTACGGCCCCCTCCTTTCACTGCCATTTCAGGAACCTTTGCGTGGAAGCTATTTTTTCCCCGTTTTCTTGCTGCCTGTGTGCTCCCCTGCTGTGCAAAGCCAGCCCTGGAGTGATCGCCCAGCCTTCTACTTAGCAAAAACAAATGGCAAACAGCCGCAAAACGACTGCCCTCCTCTATTATGTGGGGGTGAATGATTGTGCAACTGGCACCGGATCAGGACTATTGCAAAGAGAGCGCTACAGGTAATCCTCCATATTTTTATGATCTGAAAAGGCTCTGAGATTCTTAAGCATAATAGAAATGTTCCCACCCCATTCCTTTTCATTAACAAGATGATAATATCCTAGATCCAACCTCCTGAGCTGTTACAGAAACAGAGTATCAAATGTTTTCAAACATATTAGTCAATTTCTAGGATGAGTACTTCGGTGACTAATTCGCTAACCATTCCCACATACGACAGGCTACGTCAGGTGTGGCAAACCTTTTCCCAGCCCAAGGGAGCATCCTCTTGTGGTGGACTTCCCAGGCACCCATAGGAGCCAACTCCTAGGGGCCAAGGTCCCTTCAGTCCCCCCAATAAAATATTTGAGGGAGCCGGGGCCCAAAAGTTAATGGGCATTGCCATTCAAATGCGGTGTGTGTGTGCTGCATCTTATGATTAATTATGTGGGGTCGGGATTGCCTGCCCCTCAAAATATTTTATTCAAGTTGGCACCCCTGCAGGTGCCACATGCCAATGACAAGCAGGGCCAGAGGCCAAAGAGGGCATAGCAAGGGAGGTGATTCTTACAATTATATAGTCTGCACTTCAGTCGCACAGTCAACAGCTTGTACACCCACACCCCCTACACCCCTCTGCACATCCAGGCTAGTAAGAGTCAGGGGAAAGTTCTTAAGGAGAGTGGGGGGCATGGCCTGGAGAGGGACTTGCCCCCCCAAGACAGATGTTTCATTGCAGGTGTTCTCTGCAACATGTTATAGACACAATAAGTGCTTTTTTTCTTAAAAATGTTTAGGGGTCCTCTCATTTTGACTCAAGAAAATCACTGGGAAAGGAAATGAAGCAGCCATTGGAGGTGGTAACAACGAAACTGACGATTCACCATGCTATTCAACAGAACTGAAGATTCACCGTGCTAGAGAAGAAACTTAGCTTCTTCTCCCATTAGATTCACAAAGTGTTTAGGGGCATGCGTACCACTGTGTATCCCCAGAAAAAAAGCACTGGACACAATAATAATGCATAGTAGTGGATTTATCCCACTTGGGTTGGTTCTGCAGTGCTTCCCCAACGCAACCATGTTATTGCTGTCCAGAGGGGCTATAGCGCACCAAAAGCTGGACAAAAATAAACCAGAACATTTGTGGTATAAAAAGTTATGGGATTTCTGCAAGAAGCTACAGGAATTGCATTGACTGGAAATGAAGCAATGTGGTTACTCCCAAAACTTTGCAGGTAGTATTGAAAGGGAGACTGTGTGTGACCACCCTGAGTGAGCCAGAGTGCTGGACTGGGAGATGGGGTGACCTTGGGCCAGAGATGGAGCTCTCTGGGTGACCTTGGGCCAGACACTGTTTCTCTGCCTAACCTACCTCACAGGGTCGTTGTGAAGATAACATGGGGAAAGACAGAACCATATAGCTCCTTGGGGGAAAGGTGGGGTATAAATGTAACAAGACAGCAGCAACAGTAATGTTTTAATGTAGGAGGTACGGAGCAGCAAAACAGTGCAGATGGACTTTGAGACCGGGAAATCTTTTCACAGAAACCCTTGGCCAGCTAAACAGATCTTATGGCATACTTCTGCTTGGGTGGAGAGGATGATGCACACTGCATAGTTATAGTTTGTTTGTTTTTAGAGTAGCTCAATGACTAACAGCATGATACTATGCCTGCTCAAAAGTAAGTCCTATTGAATTCAATGGGGCTTACTCCCAGGTAAGTGGGATTAGGACAGCTGCCTAAAATCAGATATGCACATGCATATGCATATATGGATCTGGATTCACAGATTTCATTTCAATTGCAGAATTCAGGATTTCAGTACAGAAATTAGGGACAGCCTCCTACAAGTGACAATGCTACTGTACATTGGTTGTTCATAACCCTTCCTTTTAGCAGAGTTGGACCTTAACCACCAGAACTTTTGCACCTGATACTGCAGTATAAACACCTGTCGGATTCCTGATTTCAGTGACATGCCCCCAAACTATTAATGAATAGAACGGCAGGTTTCCACAAGCACCCTTCACACCTCCTCATGTTAACTGTGAGGATCTTCTTTTGTTCCTCAATCATTTCCTGGTAGGAATCCATGCCAAACCCACAATTCCAACACAGATGTAAGACTGGGATGTTGGCTTGGAACAAGTTGTGTTCTTCTGGGCCCATTCCCAATGCTCTTTAGGCAGGAATCAGGACAATGCTAGGCTACCTGCAGTGTACTAGTTTGAGCGGCCGATTAAGAATGGGGAGGTCTGTGTTTAGATCATTGATAGTCAATGCAGCAGAGTGTGAGCGCCAGACTAGGACCAGGGAGACCCAGGTTTAAATCTCCACTGAGCCACAAAGCTTACTGGATGGATTTGGGCAGGTCACAGCATTCAACCTGATCTATCCTGCATGGTTGTTGTGAGGATAAAATGGGGAGGGGCGTTGTTGCTGCTACACTGAAGTCTTTAGGGGAAAGGAGGCAGAATGCATATGTAGTAACTTTACATTCATCCTAAAGGTTTGAATTCATAAAGGTTGTGCCTCAAATGTCAATGAATACCGTATTTTTCGCTCTATAACACACACCCGACCATAACACGCACGTAGTTTTTAGAGGAGGAAAATCCGTAGGCATGCCACCCGTAGGCATTCCCTCCATAACACGCACAGACATTTCCCCTTACTTTCTAGGAGGAAAAAAGTGAGTGTTATGGTGCAAAAAATATGGTAGCTTGTCCCCAGCATGGAAACAGAATCCTCAGTGACAACAAATGTGGATCTAGTGCATACACATATACACACAGAGAGACACCTATGGTACACCTGCATAAAGGTAAAGGGATCCCTGACCATTAGGTCCAGTTGTGACCGACTCTGGGGTTGTGGCGCTCATCTCGCTTTGTTGGCCGAGGGAGCCGGCGTACAGCTTCCGGGTCATGTGGCCAGCATGACTAAGCCGCTTCTGGCAAACCAGAGCAGCGCACGGAAACCCAGTTTACCTTCCCACCAGAGTGATACCTATTTATCTACTTGCACTTTGACATGCTTTCGAACTGCTAGGTTGGCAGGAACAGGGACTGAGCAACGGGAGCTCACCCCGTCGTGGGGATTCGAACCGCCAACCTTCTGATCAGCAAGTCCTAGGCTCTGTGGTTTAACCCACAGTGCCACCTGCGTCCCGCCACCCGCGTAGGGTACACCTGCATATAGGAGCTCTAATGACTGGGTCCATACCTACACCCTGATATTAACTTGGCAAAAGATTTGTATGACTCAGGAGAGCATGAGACTCTTAATCCCAGGGTCATGGGTTCAAGCCCCACGTAGGGCGTAATATTCCTGCCATGCAAAGGGTTGGACTACATGACCCTTGTGGCCCTATCCAACTCTACAAATTCAAAGATTCTATTACCTTGGCTTATTCTTGCAGCAATAGGGCTGGGATAGGGACCTCTCTGGGGCTGGCTCTTGAGCACAAGCCGGAGTGCAGCCCCCTGCCTCCCCTCCTGCCCCTAGTAAACTGCCCTGATCACAGTTATCCCTGCAGAGCTGGTGGGGAAAGTCGCTTGTGGCAGGCCTCCACCTGATGGTACTAATTAGCCCTCAACCCACTTAATTGCCCGCTGTCCCTGTAATTACAATCTTGTTTCTTTCTATGAGCACAACGGGAGCTTGGGGGCTGCCTTGATTTTGTGTTTCCCTGTCAGCTCATTATCTTCCCAGCCCCTTTAATAGCTGGGGATGTGGCCGTGTGGCTGTGTGTATGTATGTGTGTTGTTGGGGGCACAGATTGTGGAGGCAGAGAGTGGGAGCTCAGCGAATCCCTTCCTTATGCCAGGCTGCTGCAACATCAAGGGGCTGCCACCTTTCATTACACTAATGGTTGTAATAGTGAACTCCTCCTTTTGTACCACTTGACACAGCGACGAACACATGGCAGGGAAACATGCAAAAACAGCCCTTCTGCTGCAGAGGAGCCTGCCATTTTGGGTGAGCTGGCATTTGCTGGGACAGCAGGAAAGACTCGTTGCCATGAGGGGAAAGGGCCCCTGAATTAGCTCTGTGCAAGGAACTGGGTAGCAGGTATACAGTAGCTGTTGTCACTGGGTAGCATCCAGCTAAGTTTTCCTAAAAACAGACCAGTTTGAATAGGCCCAAGCTAGTCATGCCCATTCATTTCAATGGGTCTACTCTGAGTAGGACTGGCATTGGATATAACCCACTATCCTTAGCATTGTGATCCCCAAACAATGTACCATGGGAAATACAGTCACTTGTGAGCCCAAAGCCTTCATTCATTCGTTACCTGCTGCATCTTGCAACAATTTACTGCTCCAGTCATACCTCATTTTGATCATTCTCCACTGGCAGGGCAGGGGTATAGTTTGGCATCACATGTGACTGGTTCATCCAATCGCTCCTGATGCAGAGACTCAGCAGAGTTACCTGCTCTCAGAAGAAGCTGTCTGTGTGACTGCCCTCAGCTCCTGTGCTTTCATCCCACCAGGAGTCGCTCTCATCCTAGTGACTCATGCAGAAACAGAGAGGAAGGGGACCACCGTTCCATAGCACTTCCCACGTTTGTGTGCTGGAGGTCCCGGGTTCTTCTCTTGCCATTTTCAGTTTGAAAACAACAATCAGGAGCATGCAATGGGGCAAAAGCCTCTGCCCCGAGACTCTGCAGATCGGCTGGTAATCGGAGGAGACAATACTGAGCTAGATAAGCAAATAGCCAGACCTGGTTGAAGGTACCGTAGTTTCCTACATGAGATGTAGGCTTCAGCAGGTGAGCAATGCTTACACTTCCACACTTTAAAAATAAATATATTTGGCTATAAGATTGAAGGGTACCTCCAGTTTTAATTCGGGGCAGGCAGTGTTTCAGCAATGATAATTTTATGCCCTTGCTTTTGTGCAGCATTTCCTGTGGTGTTTAAGAAAACCTTTGTATTTGTTTATTAGATCCTTCAAGGGGGGAATCAGTGCAATTATCCCCATTTTACAGATGATGGGGTTGAGACTGTGCCAGTGGTGTTCAGGGGGGCGTTAAACAGGGAGGGAACCCTGCAACATAAGAGTAGCATTATAACTGACTTGCTCCAGCACTGCAGCCTCTGCCAAGTTGAGACAGTGCCCCAGACTTCCCAGGACAGAGGGTTGGCACCCTCAAGGGAGGCCTGCACCGCTGGGAGCAGTGGGAGGCAGGCTCAGATTGCCCTCTTGCCTTTGCTGCCCTGCTCACCTGCATCAGGATTGTCATGGAAACAGGCTCAATGCTTTTGAAGTCACCTAGGTGATGGATCTGAGCCACATTTCCCAGACAAGGAGCAGGAAAGGGAGGTGAGGCCTTGGGGGAGGGCAAGGGCTGAGCCAGGTGGAAGGGAGGAAGACTCTGCAGAATGGATGCCAGCGGCTCCTACCATGACCCTGCAAGGAGGTGCCTGCAGCTGTGCTTGGACAGTATTTATGAGCATCGAGCTGCAGTATATAACCATGGGGATGGGGCTGATTGAGCAGCCTGTTATCTCAGCAGCTAAATGGGTAATTGGGAGCAGGAGACGCTATCGGCAGCGATAAATCCCCCAGCAAAGCCAGTGCATTAACTAGGGCTTTAGTATCAATTATCCCTCCCAGCAGTGTTGAATAGAGAAAGTGATGCCTTTAAGTGTTGCAGGGTGGGGTGTGGGGGAGAGACTTCTGGCTGTTCTTGCCCCAAGCCTCAGGTGGAAAGAGGGAGGGAGCAGCCCAAGGGCAAGAACTTCCCCCAGGAACACGGGAACAGGGATATTGCCAGTGAGGCAGGCATTCAAGGGCAGGGGTGGTGGTAAAAGATGGGGGAGCAGCCTTAGTGGCAGACCGGCAACTTAATCAGGCTGGATTGTTTATTTTAGTAGTCCAATATACTGCTTGCCTCTAGAGCCAGGAAGATGGAAACTGCTGAAATGAGTGTGTGTGCTTTTGAGCATGTATAGAGAGCCTTCCTCTCACCACTGAACAAGCCCATAATCAGCCCCTGCACAGAGAAGGAGAGGTTTCAAGGTCAGCTGGTGTATCTTCCAGCTGGGCGTCAGCCTTTCCATTTTGATATTGGGCTGTGCTCAGCATGCCATAAATGGATAGCATCCAGTCCTCATAGAGGCTGCGTATATTGTGCAGATGAGACACTATATGACTGAGGTTACGCTTGCTGGGTTTCTCTGCACTAGGACCAAGCTTATCCCCAGTAGTCACCAGACACTAATCCATAAAGCAACACCAATTGTTCTTCCTCCTCACCTTCACCAATATTGATGTTCACTGCACTCATTCTGACTCTCTTCCCAGATGGGAGGAAGTTGTTAGCAAAATCCATGCCCTGCTGTCTTGCTTTGCATCAGGGCATCACCCCCATGTCCTCTTGGACTTTCCAATTAATTGTTTAAATCACCATGGTGCATGCAAGCTATTTTTATTTTACATGTGTATCTGTCCTTTCCTCCAAGGAGTTCAGGGCAGGCAATTCTCACCCCACTCCCCATTTTATCCTCAAATGCAATCCTGCATGATAGGATAGGCTGAGGTTCAGTCAATGACCCATGAAGCACCTAACTGAGCTTCATGATTGTGTGGGGATTTGAACCCTGGTCTCTCAAGTCCTACTCTACCACTTTAACCACGACACACCGATTCTCAAACATTTCATTTTTGCTTTCGTAGTTCTGAGAGAGACCCATGTTCCAGGGTGAGGGAGAGAGGGAGGCAGAGACAGGACTGGTTATCTGAATCATGCTAGTTTAGACTACAACTCCCATCAGCCCAGCAAGCTGGGAATTCTCAAAGTTAACCCTTCTTATACAAGGAGTCTGTGTAGACCAGGCATGGCCAAACTTGGCCCTCCAGCTGTTTTGGGACTATAATTCCCATCATCCTTGACCACTGGGTCCTGTTAGCTAGGGATGATGGGAGTTGTAGTCCCAAAACAGCTGGAGGGCCAAGTTTGGCCATGCCTGGTGTAAACTATTACTCTCCTAGGGTATTGACTGTGTAACTCACATATATGGCTCCACTCTTCCAGATGGTTATTTATTGCCACCTGCCAGTCATTGGCTTCCATTATCTCCCAGGATGCTCCAGCATTTGCAACTTGTACATCCTTGTCTGGTGAATGAAGGGAGAAGAGGGGCTGTGCATAACTAGAATCAGTTGTGTGGAGAAATGCTGTCCGACAAACTCACTATCACAACTGGTCATGAAGGCCTTGGTGATAAAACTGGTGGTTCCAGAGGACATCTCCCTTAACAAAAACAACAGTAAGGTATATGGTAGATGTTCTCTCATTTGCTGTTGTTCCTACAGCCGTGTTCTGGTAGAAGACCAGCTCTGGAATGGGGATCACTTATTATGAAGGTTTCACAATCGGGAAGAGATATTGGGTTGGATCGAGACTAAGTTAGTTAGGACTTCCGGGGTGGCGCCATCGGCAATGGCAGATTCCCTCTGAACTGGAGGGGCCAGCTCCACGGGAATCGGGTCTTTTCCGCTACGGTGAAGCGGGGACCCATTCAAAAATCATAGGCGGATGAAGCCTGTGACAATGGGACTCGGCGGGCACCCTTAGCGCCCCCCCAACCCGCAAAAGAACCCATCAACGGGCTCCGGAGCGAAGAGGGGGAAGTGGCGCGGTGCTGAGAGTCAACTGCTTCTTCCGTGGAGCGAAGCCGCACAGTCATTGCCGGAGAGCGCTCCCTTTTTCCTGGGACAATCTGGCTTCTAAAATAATCACCCGTGAGTACCTAAACTCAGACAATTGGACTCTAAATAAGGACTTGTGAGCAGAAAGGAAAATTGGACTTAAAAGTTTACCTTAATTTGGCGCTGAAACGGGAAGGTCTAAACAGGAAGTCAGCCTTCCGTTTCTTTGTAGATAGATTAAAGCAAAGACATGGCAAACTAGAGCTCAGAAAATCGCCTGTAAAAGATTAACTTTCATCATTTAAAATTGTTGAACCCCCTTCAGAAGCAGGAGAAGAGGGGGGTTTTTTTCGGACTGTTTAAACCTGCAGAAGTGAGGGTAAAGTAAAGTAACTTTCCACCGTCCTGATCCTGGAGCGGGGTGTTAGGACTGACGTTTTTTGAAGCTCATTGACCAGAGACAACGTTTTTGACAGATAGCTATAAGAAGAGAAACTTTGACTCCATTGTTCCCTTTCGCTTCTTAAAGGAACAAATATTGACAAAATATCTGAAAAAGGAAACTTTGTCGCTAGACTTGTATTTAAAAGAAAGAACAAATAGAAGTTTTCCCCCTAGAGGGAGACTGTGAAACTGTAACCAACTCCAGGGAGCTGGCAGCTGTTACAGATTACAATCGTGGGAATAGACATCTGACCTTGTAGGACAATGTATTCAGAAGCTCTGTTGTGTGCTTTCTATAAAACAAATGCCCTATTGGAACAGCTACATGAGAAGACGAATTTGATGGCTGATTCAATTAGAAATTTTGAACAGGCAGTGGGAAATTTTGAACAGGCAGTGGGAAAATATGTGGAGCCCACCCAGGAATTAAATCAGGAGTGTGCCTTGACAGAACAGGCCCAACAGGAACATGAGCTTTCGGATTTGACAAATGAACTTGGAAAAAGCCAGATTTGGAAAGAAAAAGTTTGGTTTGGCTTGGAAATGGGGGGCTGGATAGACCCCCCTATGCAGGGATCTTTGGACTTTCCAAGTCTGGCAATGGGCCGTGAGATGTCTGGGATTGTGGGGGCTCTTAATTTTGGAGGGATTCTGAAACACATTTGTAAATACCACATGGAGTTTAGTTTGGACTATGGAAAAGGGGCTGATCTGTTGAAAAGGGTCAAAAACATTGTTAAGCTGGAGTTCCCACGAGTGAAACGAGCAGGAGACAAGGGAAAATACAGTTACAAATATGAAGAAGCGCTGCGGAAGGGACATGGAAGAGACTTAAGGGCCTCAGATATAAGGTTACCAGGTTAATGCGCTAGATCGATGGGAAAATAAGGACTGACAAAACCCGGGACCAGGACGAAGGGACGTTGGATGAAGATCGGATTGTTTCTATTTCTTTTTCTACTACTAGGATTGTTTTATAAAATTGATGAATGTTAGAAAAATGTTGGAATGAAATTACTTGGCTTTAGTAAAAATGTTTAAAGAATTATGTAAGAATACCATGGTTATGAGAAGTTGGTAAAAATAAGATTTAAGTTTTAAGTTTCAAGGTTTTTTATAGTAAGGTAAGATTAAAATAGTTTAAGGTAATGTAATGACAGAATTTTATGAAATATGGAAAGGATTTGCTGCAACAATTAACAACTAGGATACAAAAAAAGGGAGGAGGAGGTGGTCAAAGAAAGAAGGTAATGACAGTTGAGGATTTGAGAATAATGGATTTGTTTTTAAAAGTTTGTGGTGTATTTTTGTTGTTTTTTTTTTGAATTTGTATTGTTGGATGTGGTTTGTGTTTTTCTTCGTTCTTTCCTTTTCTTTGTTCTTTCTTTGTTTTTTTTCTACTTTGTTTTCTTTTGTAACTCTAAATTATTTTTTTCCAATAAATATTATTAAAAAAAAAAAGAGACTAAGTTAGTTAGATCTCACTGAAGTCCATTGGGCATAATGAGTCATCATTAACTTTCCAAACAGATTTCAACTGGGCCTCAATTTGGCTACCTACCTGAGTCTGAATCCAACTGATTATCTCCAAAGATAGCAAGCGTACAGATATATTGATATGGAAGACAGGTGTGTTATAATTCAGAAATTATCAGCGAGCAAATCTGTACGAGAGAGAGAAAGATTAAAATCTTTTCAACCCACAGGGAAATTTAAGTCCTGGACTAGACAATACGCTTGGCATGTGATCATTTATTCCAGGCTTGTTTTTCTTTCAGAAATAGCCATGGGCAGGAGGGGGTGGAATGGATTGGAGCTGCAGTAAATGCAGCCCCCCCCCCAAATAATCCCCCTGAAACTATAATTTGGCTCAAAGGTGCTATTGAAGGAAATGTCACCTTCAGGGGTAAATCCCTTCCCCTGAGGTACTATTTTAGTGATCTGGATCAAGCCCCCACAGCTATTTCTAAAAGAAAAGGAAAAACCCAAGACACACAATCACCTGGGAAATGTATCATTTTGCTTCAGCTTACTAGGCTGCAGAGGAGGCAGGATTCTTACCCATCGCACTCTGGTCCATACCAATGTAAGAACCTCGTAGATAAAAAGTCATGCACCCCACAAATGAGCTCATTCACCTGCCACTGCTGGTGAGAACATTTTCCCTTGCCCCTTCTCTCAAGCCTGGAGAAAGATAAAGGACCTCATGGACCTAGTGCTGGTTTGAGAATGGACAGGAAAGCAGAGAGGGGTCTCAGCCCTTTACGAGCCTTCCCAAACCCAGCATGGGCTTCAATAAACTCTGCTGCCCTCCTCTAGGCTCAGGAGGAGAATGGGGAAGTCTCCCTCATCTGACACAGGGAGCCACTCAGAAAGCAGAGAGGCATTTTACTGCTTTGTGCAACTCTCTCAGTGCAGCAGGAAGGGTCCCTGATGCTCTTACCCAGCTTGGATTTGCAGGGTAGGGAGAATTAGAGCTTGCCCTTGCAATTGCACTAGACTAGGGGTGATGGGAGTTGTAGTTCAACAACACCTGGGGACCCACCGGTTGAGAAAGGCTGCACTAGACAAACCTTTTCTCTTTTTCCTGTCAATGGCCCCATTCCCTTAGGGGTACCCCGTTGGTGGCTGCGTACTGACTGCATTCAGGTTCAAAGCCAGCCACCCCTTCCCTCTCTCTCTTTGCCCTTCCTCTTCCTGACACCTCCTTCCCTTCTTTCTCTCCCCCTCTCTTTTCCTCTTCCTCTGGTGCAGGTGTGTGTGGGGAGAACCTTTCTAACCTTCTGGATTTTATGGAACTAAAACTCCCATCAGACTTAGCAAGCATGGCCAATGGCTAGGAGTGATGGGAGTTGTAGCTCAGCAACATCTGGGGGCCAGAGGTTTTCCCCCATGCCTGCTTAGTGGGCTGCCAAGGAAGAAAGAGAATGCTCTTGCCGAAGATTGAAACTGGTGGTTTGCAAAGGGACTTTGAAAGTCGGCCATAAAAGTGGCATAACATCGGGCAAAGGGCCAAAGCTTTGTTGGGTCAGGCCAAAGTTCCATCTAGTCCTGCATCCCTTTCGCTCAGTGGCTAACCAGATGCCCATGGGAAACACCCCTGCTCTAGGGCCTGGAGGTGATCAGAAATTATGCCACAAGGGTCAAGGTCAGTGGTGAGAAAAAGACTGTGTGCTTTTTTTTTTTTTTAAAGATATTTATTCCAAGTTTAAAGTTACAAAAAAGAGAAAAAAAACCATACAAAATACAAAGAAAAATTTAACCTTAACAAAGCGAAAAGTAAAAAGATAAAAGTAAACAATAAAATAGAATAAAAAAAGAAGACTTAACAAAAAATATAAAAATGCATTAAGTTAAAATGAAACAAAAACAGATTAAACCTTTACATAGCCTTTTCCCTTTACTTATTTCCATGACCTCCTCTCACCTCCCAATTTTGTATTCTAGTTCAGATTGTATTTCCAGCAAATCCTTCTAACCTTATTTTCATTTACGTATTTTAATTTAAAATAATGTAATTAAACCTCCTCTGTTTCGTCAATTTCATCAACTCATTTTTGCTTAATCCTTTATATCATATCTACCAAAACGACCTAATTTTCTTTTTCCAACCTCTTTCTAACAGTCTTTTATATTGCAATATTTTTGAAGGTATATTTTGAATTTTTTCCAATCTTCTTCCATCGACCCTTCTGAGAAAAAGACTGTGTGCTTACCAGCCTCATATAACCAATACACTTAAGTCTAACTGATACATGAAGGGGTTAATACAGGCATAGGCAAACTTGGCCCTCCAGATGTTTTGGGACTACAACTCCAATCATCCCTAGCTAACAGGACAAGTGGTCAGGGATGATGGGAGTTGTAGTCCCAAAACATCTGGAGGGCCAAGTTTGCCTATGCCTGGGTTAATACTATAGACTCTATAGTAAGCTGTCCTGCCAGGCTTAGCTCACCTTGGGAGTGACTAGGTCATCAAGTCATTATTCCCCTCCAGAAGCTCAGAGTGTGAAGAGACTAAAGCTGGTTGCTTTGGCTTAGCCACATGCCTCTCACAAACCACTCAAGTTCCTATACCAATAATTTAGGAACGTTTGCCAAACTTTTACTGCCTGTGCAACCTTTCTGTTCAGATATATGGAAAAGCACATGAACCAGACCTTTGAGGAGTTTGTAAGTAAACCAATTTTTAATTTACCAAATGTGTGGTCTTTTCCTGTGCTGAGGGAAGAGGGAAACTTTCGAGGAAACTCAGAAGGGCATATTTTAAAGGTCTAACAGGCTATATTTCCACACACTACTTTACTGCATGTTTTGTGATTTTAAATCTCTGCTTGGGTTTTCTCACCAAAGAGTACTTGCTCCAAACCTGGATCTTGGTACCCAGGAATTCCTAATTTCATACCTATTCTTCCTTGAACCAACCAAAATTATAGCCAGCTACCATTTGAGGCCCAGTGTCAAAGCTTCATCTAGTCCAGCATTCTGTTTCCCACAGTGGCAAAATCAGGCATGCCATTGCAGAATGCATGGGATGGAACATTTCCTTCATACTGTATTGTCAGATGGGCATTTTAAGAATTTTGTATTGTACATCGTTTTCCTTTTCTTACTAAGTTTTCATTCATTTTACCTGTTTTGTATTTCTTCTTTCTGTTAAGTTGCTTCAAAGTGGCAAACAAATGCAAATCATAATGATTATAAATAATAAATATTATTGTTGCATCATAATTTTGATTAACGCTTACGGTACAACAGTTTTTATTATTATTACAAATACATTGGCTGGTAAGAGACCTGTAAAAGAGAGCTGGGGATGTGGGCATATCAAGAGAAGCTCATCTTAGAATTGTAGAGTTGGAAGGGACCCCAAGGGTCATCTAGTCCAACCTCCTGCAATGCAAGAATCTCAACACACCGTTCCCCATCCAATTTGCTTAGCTTTGCAAATGTGCTAGCAGTTTTACTGCTGCACCACTAGCCATAGCCACCAGGGGGTTTGGAGCTTCCTGCCTATCGCAGAAGCCAGCAATTAAATGAGATTTCAGAGAAGGTCAGAATGTTTGAATTTTTCCAGATGCAGGCACAATAGAGAGCAGTTCACTACACGTATATACTAGGATGAGAAGAAAACAAGCCAACAAACAAAATATATCTACTGATGATGAAACGTACCCTAGCTAGATTTGGGCTGCTACGCCAAGCGCAGCAGACGTGCTTAGTTGTGTTAGGAACAGGATTAGACAAATACTATATATATATATATATATATATATATATATATATATATACACACGCTCACATAGGTCGAAGATCACTGACAAACTCATACTACAATATTATGAAAACCATTTCTTTTTAAAGGCAGTGCATGCAGAGCTTATGGCGGTGGCCCCATAAACTGTGCTTCTCAGTAGTAGAATATGTGTTCTGCATGCAGAAGGACCCAGGTTCACTCCCCAGAATCTCAAGGTGGGGCTGGGGAGACTCCAGAGAGCCAGGGGGCACAATTCTGAGCCAGAGGGACCAATTGCCCAACTCACTATAAGGCGTCTTCCTTCGTGAGCTAATCTTGGCACAGGGTCAGGTGGATATTAAAACTAATTACCTCAAGAACCACAACTCAAATTAATATGCAAATTTTACGTAAGCACATCTGCTAACAGGCTGCTTCTTTTGTATAAGTAGATATTAGAGGCAGGGTGTTGAGGAGGGGGCAGGAAGGGTGGAGAGGGGCTAACTTTCCCATTAAGGGTCCTCTCAGACAGCCTTTTGAGTGTAAAGATCCCTCATTAGGGCTTGGAGCACTTGATAGCTCCTTCCTCCATAATTGATGACACTGGTTCTTACAAATCTCGCTGAAGTAAGTCTCAATTAACATGCAAATTTTGGGTAAGCGCATCTCCCCATCTCTACTTCCTTGGTACAAGTTCATCACCTCTTGAAGTTGCTCTGGTTACCAGAGAACAGTGTGGTTTGGGAGCAGCTATACAAATATACGGTTCTTTTAGGCAGGGGGAAAAAAACAACAGCCAAAAGATGAAAATAAAACACAGAAACACTTACATAGGCCAAACCATCATTATGCTACCTTATCTTCAGGAGGTCCTTCTGCCAAGAGAGGGGCCACCCTTATTCCCGTCAAAGTCCACACCATCTCAAAGCGTCCTCGTACAGGGCCTTTGTTTTACAGCCAAACCACTAATATATTTTGCAATCTCTCCAAATAGCAAAGTTCAGAACATCTTACCACAATCTAACCACAACTAACTGGGCAAAATTCCCAGCTTAAGCAGGTGTCTGTCCTTCCTTTATGTCTCTCTTGTTTGCGTCACCCGTCAGCATTGCCTCTGATCGGGGTTTCTCTCTCTCAGAGCTCCCACAATCAGCCATTTTGAGCAATCTTCCATTTTGACATCTGCTTTGGCCAACTCAGTTTAATCTACATCATCTCAAAAGCAAGCCATGGGGCCTACAATGCAAGCCGGGATGCAATAGCAGCGCCTACCTTCAGCAAGCAGCCAACACAACAGATCCAATACAGCACAAGCCCCTACACCTTTGGCAATAATCTGCGGCACCATAAAGGATTGTGAATTATGAGCTACAGAAAGGTTGGGTCCTTTGAAAGTGCCAAAAATGCTTGGGATGGCCATAAAAAACATTTTATTTAACTTAAAAGCATTTATAAACCACTTAATATTTCAAAAAATTCTAAGCAGTTTACAATATGAAAACAATAAACAGAGCGTGCAGATATGCATCTATTTTGCACTCAGGTATTTGTAAAGGTAAAGGTAAAGGGACCCCTGACCATTGGGTCCAGTCGTGACCGACTCTGGGCTTGCGGCGCTCATCTTGCTTTTTGGCCGAGGGTGCTGGCATACAGCTTTTGGGTCATGTGGCCAGCATGACTAAGCCGCTTCTGGTGAACCAGAGCAGCACACGGAAACGCTGTTTACCTTCCCGCTGGAGTGGTACCTATTTATCTACTTGAACTTTGACGTGCTTTCAAACTGCTAGGTTGGCAGGAGCAGGGACCGAGCAATGGGAGCTCACCCCGTTGCGGGGATTCGAACCACCAACCTTCTGATCGGCAAGTCCTAGGCTCTGTGGTTTAACCCACAGCGCCACCCATGTATACCACCCAGTATGCAATATGAAAACAATAAACAGAGCATGCAAATATGCATCTATTTTGCACACAGGTATTTGTACCTAAGTACAAAAACACCTTGCAAATGGCTACCAGCTGCCCTAATTCAGAGGCAGCCAATACGGTCCCACCACCACTGGTTTCTGGACTACAACACCTTTGACGATTTGCTGCTGGCTGGGGCTGATAGGAACTGGAGTTCAATAACATCTCAAGGGCACCTCGTTGACTACCCCTGCTCTTAAAGAACTCATTTCCCCCAAACAAACCTTCCCTAGGAAAGCACATGATTCCACTTATAGCACTTTGATGAGCACCAGGAGTGTGGCATCAACACTGCTGTTTGCTCTGTATTCAGCCCATTTCATTTATGCATTTTGTAGCGGTGAGTAAGGGGAACAGCATGGCCCAAATTCATTTACTGCTGATGGTTCCAGGGTGCTGAGCCCAGTGAAGTGGGTGGGTGTCTGAGTCTCACAGCTGCCTCTTCTGGCAACTTCATGGAGATGCTGACTGGCATTTGTTATTTGTAGGATGCCAGCTCTTGGCATCCCCTGAATGTGCTCATCACTTCCAGCAGAAAATAGGTTTCTGGCCCTCACTGTTTGGGACAAAACTGGGGGGGGGGGGGTGAATCACTTAATCATATGCCTCCCCACCAGACTTCAAGTCCAAGGAAACATTAATTTTCATGTTGTTGTTTTTAAATCGTAAGTGAAGAGAGTGCTCACTACAGCTCTGCACCCTCAAAGACTGCTCTCTGCCACCCACCCTTATGGTACATTGTTTGCCTTGGTACTTGGTACCCTGATTCCCCTCACGGAGCTACAAATATGGTTTAATAGACAATCCCTCTTTATGGGGAGCTCTGCGAATTGTAACTCTGAGGGGGAAAGGCATCTCCTAAGAACTCTCAGCACCCTTAACACAGTTCCCAGCATTCTTGCGGAGGGAAGCCATGACTATTTAAAGTGGTATGATACTTTAAATGCATAGTGTAGATAGAAAGCTTTGTGGTGGTGGTGGGGACTCTTTCTTATATGCAGGTGCTCTGGTGGTAGAGATACAGTGGTACCTTGGTTTATGAACAGCTTAGTTTATGAACAACTTGGATTAAGAACGCTGCAAACCCAGAAGTAGGTGTATTGGTTTGTGAACACTGCCTTGGAAGCAGAACATGTTCCGCTTCCTGCTGAGTGTGTTCCATTTGTAAAGTGAGTCCCCCGCTGCTATGGGAAAGCACACCTTGGTTTAAGAACACTTTGGTTTAAGAACAGACTTCCGGAATGGATTAAGTTCCTAAACCAAGGTACCACTGTATTTAGAGACCAGTTGACCTGGTGCCTATTCCTAGGCTAGTAGCCTGGTGACTCATTGATTAACTCCAGAACAAAATCTGGATTGATGCTGGCAGGATCCAATCAGGCATGCACCATTGTCTGCCATCCTTGCCATCCTACTTGCATCATCCATCACCCCCTCCCCTTTGCACACCATTGCACAATGGGAAAGACAAGGCATCTGCGCCAGCCTCTCTGAGATACTTTGGAAAGTAGGCGGCTGCATTGCAGGGGCATAGAAAGGACCGACTTGTTTGCCTCTCTAATGCTACAGTTAAGACCCAGCTCAGATCTGAACCAGATCATCTCAAGTTTGACAGCCTAATGTCATGGTGCCAATAAAGCTGCTCCAACACACACAAACACACCAATTCTAGGAGGAAAAGAACAAGCCACGTGCATTGTGGCCCTAAGCTGAGGCTATGACCCATCCTTTCAGTTCTGTCCCACATGATGTCAGAATCAAGCCTTTAGTGTGTCCTTCCCATTATAAACCAGACAGGTACCTTCTCAACTGCTAAGGACGTTCCTCTTTCAACCAGCCTTCTGAATGGAGATATTTATCCCAATTGGTATCTGTTTCTGATTTGAATTGATTTTATGTATGTGTTGTCGTTTATATATGTCTTTTTAAATTGTATTTATATATGCAGTTGCTTTAACAGATATATCAAATTGCTTCAGGTTGTCTCATGGGAAATGATTCATGAGTGAAAATAATAATAGGGTGGTAGTAGTAGTAGTAGTAATGCTCATCTAAGATGCAACTTCGGTCTCAGAATCAGGAGAGACGCTGTCCAAGCACATCTGGGTTCAACAGACCTCTGCTGTGCCCTCCTGATGGCTCAGGAATTGAACCCCCAGAGACTGCTAGAGATCCTGCCACTTCAGGGGCTGCTTAATGTGGCTATTTCTGGCTATGGTAATGTATGTATCTGAGCAAGGGAAACAAGCATCAAAAAGCTCACCTCTTCCCAGCCCAGTTAGTTATTATTACAGCCCTGACAGGGGGAGAGAACTGCCATCCAGAGTGTGAGCTCATTTAGGGAAATGGATGCATTGTGAGAGAGGCACAAATATTATCTGCAGCTACACACTGCGGGAGGGTCCTGCCAGGCACACACACACTTAAGCAAACATTTACATGCACATGTGCACACACACACATTCTTAATCTGATAGAAGAGTAGAGGCTTTGGCTAGCAAAGCAAAAGAACTGCAGCTATCATGGCAGAAAGAGACTGAGACCCTTTGGAACTAACCCCACCCTTCAGGTGAGTAGCTGCTGCTTTTGTAGGCATGTGTATGTCTCCCCCTGCAGTGGGGCAAATGAAAGACAGGAGAGGCCAATCGCTTGCTGTCAGTCACAATAATGAGGGATCTGACAGAATCAAGGTAGCGCATAGCAACAGTTCTGACAAGAGGCACAATGCCACAGATCCTCAGAAACATCCCGCTTGCAGCCAGTGCAGCAGCCAATTTTCAAAGAGCTGCTGAGCATTTGGAAGAGACCAGGGGTTGGGGGGGAGGATGGATAAGGGTGATGAATGTGTGTGCTCCAGTCCCAGCGGCTGCTTTGGCTTATTACTCTACACCAGCTGGATCCCACCAAGCTGTACTCATGAGATTTAACAAACCAGAAGCACATTAACCTGACACAGTAGTCACTACAGCCCAGAACAATGTCCTCTGCCCCTTAAAAAAGATGTGCAGCCCATTGATCCCTGGAGAAGGGAAGCCTTTTCAACATAGGACCTTCTGCTGTCAGCATAGGGCAGAATAGAACCATCTACAACTCACTCTTCATATACCCATTTGTGTCGCAGCTGCCCCTGTGTGGTTGGACCTTTCCAATAGTGGCACCACAAAGTTCCTCTGCACCAACCAGCTTGTGCTTGGGAGAGTCCAAAGCACTTCAGATATATTTGCCTCAGCAACCCTTACATCAACAGAGCCCCATACTTGAGCAAGATCTCACATGGTAGACTTTCACAACCATGGGCAACACTGACCAAGGGAGGGCTAAAAGCACAGCCCCACTCTAGAGTAATCATGGTAATGCCCCCACCTGCAAGTAATGCATGAAAAGGGCTAGAGTGGTTTGCCATACATGAGATTTCCTGGCTCACAGGAGCCTGGTTCAGGCTCTTAACCACGATACTACAACTGCTCTATCCCCTTCTCCAGATCCCATGGATTAGACAAATTCATGGTGGATAAGGCTGCTACCCATGATGGCTATACTCTGCTCCTCCAGAGGGAGGATACTTCTGAATACCAATGGATGAAAACTGCAAGAGGGCAGGATATGCCCTTGGGTCCTGCTGGTGCATCTGGTTGGTCACTGAGAAAAGGATGCTGGACTGGATAGATCACTGACCTCATCCAGCAGTGCTATTATGTTCACATGTGCTCCAGAACTGAAAATAATCTTTAGCGACAAGGGTTGAAATACTGCACACATACCGTTACTCCAGAGGCACATCTGAGTGCCTAAGAAGTGGAATTCTGGGAGGGTTTCGTCCCTTACTACTATAAACCCACCATCCATCATCCAGTGTTGTCAACAGATCTCTCCTGATAAAAGTCTGCACTGAAAATCTAGCTGTTGCTCTCTTTACGTTCCAAAGACCACTACGATAGGCACAGCAAGCATGATGATTTGCCCCAAAAGGTATGTCCCACCTGCATAATGCTCTCAGGACACTATTTGGCTAGGAGCCCAGCACCACCAAGAGAAAGAAAACAGCCGTGAGGAGTCAAGGCAGCAACTCTCCCACTGATCTGAGAAAGAGCAGGAGAGTGTACTGCCCTGTCCTCTCATCTAAGGGGGAGTAGCAGTAGAGAATGAAAAAACTGTCCCAGTTCACCTGCAAGGAACTTGTAACAAACAGAATGTCTCCCTCCCTCTTCCCTCTCCCCATGAGCCCAGAACTCAGGTAGTGTTCATCCAGGGAGAAGCCAGAAATGAAACTCCAAAGAGAGTCATAAACCCAGCAAAATGTGAACAAACTTGTTACCTCTGGTTTGAGAACACAAAAGGGGTTTTAGTATGTGTGGCCAGAGCTCACCAAGAACAAGCTTCCTGGGATTTCACTTAAGCAATGGTCTAACAAGCTTCCTACTTCTCCAGCAGGGAGGGAGGATCTTGCCATGTGAGGCTTCTGGGAGCAGACAGGCCTTGACACCATGTTGGGCTTTACTCTGATGGGTTAGATCAGCATACGAGCCCAATGTGTCCACTCCAGTGACAATGTTAGCGCACAGAGCTGAGCGACTCTGACACAGACCATTTATCAAGCCCTTTCTGCTGCAAGCAAGACCCTGGTAATATTGCTCAGTATAGGACTATGATGTGGCCGAGACAGCAGAGTGGTGTTTTGTTTCTTCTGCCAGTGCTGTGGAGCTACTGGCATGCATGTGGGGGGGGGGGGACCTGAACATGTGATGCGTCCTTTTATAGCATCATCGGCAGAAGAGATTTATGAAGCCAATCCTATCCACTTCCCAAGTCAGTTTGCAGTTACCATGCTTGCTAAGGACTATTTCTCTGTGTGTGTCCATTGAGGAGGAGTCAGAGACATTAAAAGAAAGGCAAAATTACAAATCTGGCGCTTTACCTGTTCCAAAGCAAATTGCCTCTCTAGCCCCTCCAAAGCCTGTCCCTGATGTAGACAGCAGTTGCAGCATCTCTAAATTCCGCTGTCTGAAGGCATGTGGCCATCACTCACTCCACAGTTACTGTCCCCTCAGACTTTGTTAACAAAAGATCAGGCCTGGAACACACTGCTCGCCTCGGCTGCTGAGCCTAATTAAGCACTGCGGGAATGTTCCATTTATGAATGGACAGACAGCTCCTCTTACGCCACTTTTGATGTGCTGGGTAAAAGGAGATGCTAGGAAGCCTTGCCTTGGGAGCCTGTTTTGGGGTGGGTTGGAGGAGCTGAATGGAGGGGGTGGAGAAAAGCTTCAACCCTCAAATGGAACCTATTATTCTCTTGTGCCCAAGCTGACATCACTCAAGCCCAGGAAGAAAGGACATTGCCCATGTCACAAGGCCATCTAAGCAAAGCAGTAGCTATTCTTAATTTCCCAGGAGGTTTTCCAAGTAGTAACACACTGCAGCCAAAACGGAGAAAAGGTTCATCATTCTACCATATGGTTCATAGGTAAGGTTATGTATATTAGAAAGGTTCAACATTCAATGCCAAATTGCCCCCAATTCTGTGTCAAGAAAAGCTGACTTCTGCATCCTATATCAGTTTTGCAAGCTGAGCAAATCTGCATCAATTTGCTTACTTTGCATAATTTATTTGTTTCTATCCATCCCAAGGAGCGATGGAAAGGCCTTGCATTCTGATGACTGGAAATTCTACAAAGCCCTTCTTTGATTTCTGAGGGTTCCAAAATAACTCCCACACTTGCAAATCTCGTCTGTTAAGGACTAGAAACATGCTTTTAAAATATAAACAGAGATTCTCTGGATGCTGTTTAGTGTACCAAACACCAAATTTCTGTCCATGTAAAGTGGGGTCATGCAGATGCAGAACAGAAAAGAGTCCTGGGCCACTGGACTTCTCTTCCAAAAAACATTTCCGGAATCCTTACTTGAAGCAGCTCACTCTCACACTTCATTCATGACACATCCTGCAACACTTGGTTCTCTCTCTCAAAATCACCCTTGACTGCTTAAGATTATGATTTCCCCAGTCAGGGGAAAGGGTTTTTGGCACTCTCTTGCCATGGGCAGTGGAGTGTGAAAGTGTTCACAGAGTACAGTTCCTTTCGAAGAGCTCAATAAGGTTTCTAGGGTGCCTTACTACCAGCCCTCTAGTTTTCAGTGAATTTCAGGCTAGCTACACCGGCTTTGAACTCTGACTGCACTCAGCACTGAATCCTTGTATTTTCCTAGGAAGCCGCCTATTCCGCCTAGAAAAAGGAAAGATCTATTTTGCTGTGTTCTTGAAACTAAAGATCCACCAACCAGAGATATATTCACTTAGAAAAAAATCAAATCTGAGCCGAAGTGATTGGTTTTGAATACCAGAATTGAACTGAGCTTATGGTCCTTCCACACACACAAATTCCACTCCTGGCAAACCCCTTCCCAGGCTTCCTTAATTTAAGCAGTGTAATAAATTGGGAGTTTGAAAGCCTTGCCAATCTACTTCAGACCATCCAGAGCCTTACCAGTCAGTTTCAATCTACCTTCTGCCTTCCCCTGGCCTAGAGATTTCGCATGCCCAGACACTGGTTCATAGAAAGCGGCTTTAAACTAGGAATTGCATACTGACCTGTCCATGGTGCTGATATGGCTCTCATTACTCTAGTTATGGGTCACTGGCCCATGGTGCATTTACGTAACTGGGGCTCTTTTGGCCTCTGCCCACACAAGTGAAGTCTCTGCTGGCGGAGAAGCCAGCCGCCACATTCCAAGTGTGCTCTCTTTGGTGCAATCTTTATTTTAGACTCCAGCCCTTTCAGTTATGCCCTGAATTTGTTGATAAAGGGAGAGGAAACATTTTCTCTGAAAATCTGGCAGGGATATTAACTGGAGGGCTATTGTCCCCAACAGGCACATATGGTCTGGCAGTGTGCAGGCTCCACACTGTATCTATGTGATTGGGCCATTGTCCTCTAAGTGGCTTGCTGAGACCTCTAGATCCCCAGCACATGACAGCTCCAGTGACAAAGGAAGCAGCCAACTGGACATACACAGTAAGCCCAGCCAAGAACACACAGAGGGGATGTCCCTCTAGGTTATGGCTCAGGCATGCTGGCTCAGCACCAGAAAAAGAGGCTTCCAAGCCATGCCTCTATGGAGCTTGGTTCAAGCTGTTTGCAGTTCATCACTAAAACACAGAACCAAGCAAACACCAGTTACTAACAGCCAACAGTGGATGGATGAAGTGAGCTGTCCACAGGTGAGGTTCACCATCTGTGTTGATCTTCCTGAAATGGGTTCCCCTGGTGGACTGCACATTGCCTGGCCAAACCAGAGAGCAGGTGAGGTGGAAGGAAGCAAGACCGTGAACCAATGATGTATGACATCTAAACTGTCTGAAAAACTCTGAAAATTTTTGATGAAACAAGCTGGCTGTTGAAAAAACAGCCATAGCTCAGTGGCAGGACATTTGATTTGTATGCTGAAGGTCCCCGAATAAACCCCCAACATCTCCAGGTAGATATTCTCAGCTTGATACCCTGGGGAGCTGCTGCCATTCCGTGTAGGCAATACTGAGCTAGATGGACAATGGTCTGATTCAGCATAACCACTTGCAACATTCTTGTGTAACCACTCCAATCCAAAGCTGTGCTTCTGTAACAAGAAGGAAACTAATAAATGGGCTGTAGAGTATTCTGTTACAGAGATCTTGATTACAGTCCCCTCAATACTAGTACACCTAATGTTTGAGAGGGAGAATTGGGAAAGCCACAAGGATGTCTCAGAAGGATGTAGAACAGCATAAAAGACCACCAAGTTAGATATTAATAGGGGAACAGCGAGGACACAAGGAGAGCTAGGGGAAACCAAGAATATATGGGTGTGTGATAAAAAGATTCTGGGAGACAGGGAACAGGTAAACAAATTCCAGCTAACTGCCAAGTGAAGCATGAATTACACACATGGCTGTCGTAACACAAAACATTATCAAGTAGGCAAGTGCATTAGCCACTTAAGTCTTACATAGAGTGGTGGTTACAATCATATTCTTTGTCCTATAGGCACCTCAGGCAAGATAAATCTTGACTCCTGCTCTCTACTTGGAAAGTACTAAAGCATGTACTAGCGTGCCTGAACAAACAAAAACTCTTACTTTTATTCTGTGGAATACAGACAGGATCTTAGCACTAGAGGAAACTTAATGGTTATGCAAGGTTTGAGGTTGGCACCAGTCTTAAGTTTCACCAAGCTGAAATGTTAAAATCTATTCTGTGTACTACTTTCTGGAACCACTGGACTCCTTGGGTCACCTCACCAGGCTCTGTGAGCCCTGATGATGTTCCCATAGCCATACCCAGACAGTTGTTTCCTGCAAGAGACTACAGTGGTACCTCGGGTTAAGTACTTAATTCGTTCCGGAGGTCTGTTCTTAACCTGAAACTGTTCTTAACCTGAAGCAGCACTTTAGCTAATGGGGGCTCCTGCTGCTGCCGGAGTACAATTTCTGTTCTCATCCTGAAGCAAAGTTCTTAACGTGAAGCATGATTTCTGGGTTAGTGGAGTCTGTAACCTGAAGCGTATGTAACCTGAGGTACCACTGTAGGATATAAATGATAGCTAATCCTTGGTGCCCCTACTCCCCCAAATTTGATTGTTTTCCTGACACATCATCCCTTTCTGTTCCTGTCTGCCAATGTTTCCTCAGCTCCATCTCCCATCAGGCTCTCTCTCAGATTCCTTGCTCCATACTAGTGGACTGGCAAAGCGCTTTGCACTTGCTCCCTGGCATTGAAAAAGCCGCCCTAGACTTCTACCTAGTCCCCCACAGCCACCCGTACTGGATTTAGAGAAGTGCAAAATACTAAAATAAAAAAGGAATTATTGTGAAAACAAGACATATTTTTGGGAAGGCGTCAATTTTTGTCCTTGCCCAGGGCTCCATGTTCCCAAAGGCCACCCCTGTGGGTCACAAATTTGGGGTTGGAGGGCTCAAGAATGCAGCTTGGCCCTTTCCTGTTCACTCAGCTCTGCCTGGGCCCAACATTCAGCGCAGCTTAATTGGGTAACTAAGGTGAGCATACTGACAAGGCCGAAGATAAGTTCTTTTCTCCCCTCTGAAGTGGAAGCAATTGCCTGGATGCGTCCTCCTGAGGCTCGCCCTGTCTGGCGTCCTTGAATCGCCCCGCTTCCCCTCTCAAGCTCGTCTTGCGTTTAAACGGAGAGTCGTCCTTCACTGGAGGATGAGCCCGAATCTAGTTCAAATGATTTCCACCAGGCGCACTTTCCTAACTCGCTCTTCCTCCCTCAGTACCACCGATAACAAATGGCCCTCCGTCTAGACGCGCACGTGGCCGCTCAGCGCCATGTTGGCACGTGGCTTTCTCCGGCGAGAGCCACGAGGGAGGCCCCGGAGCCGCCGCGCGCTGCAGCTGCCTGCCTCTTCCCCAGCCCCTGCAGTTCGTCGACTCTAAGCTCCGCCGCCGCTTCGGAGAGAAAAGCCTGCTGCTCAGAAGATGAGGGCGAAGGCGCTTCTGCCCGCCTGCCGTTCACGCTCCTCTTTGCCCTTTGCTTTCCTGCCCAGGCGGGTCCCTTCGGTTCCTCTGGGGCCTCTCGCATGCATCCTGACACCCGGGTCACCCCTAAGACGCCCCCTCCCCATGAAGGCCATGGCCGCTGAACTGGGGCGGGGGGCGCCACGAACTGAGGAGAAACTCGCTCCGAAGACGCCTCCGGGGCTTCTCTGCCGGCTGCCCCTTTTGCTGAATTACTGAGAGGGTGGCCCCTGCTGGCCAGGTCCATTCCCAAAACATTCGCGAGCCGGAGTCACGCCGGGAACTGGAGGCTCAGCAATATCCCGATGCCACCTGCAGGAAGCGAGGGGGGGGGGAGAAGAAAAGCAATCCGCTCCTCCCCTCCCCACCCCTGTGACCTGGGGAGACGGGCTGATGCGATGCGCACAGACAGGTAGAAGGAAGCGGAGACATTGGAGCTGGGAAGCCTATTAGCGCAGCCGCAGCCTCCCGCGGGACCAGAAGCGGGGAGCTGACACGCAGCGCCCACCCCTCCCTCCTCCCGCCCTTCCCCGGTCGCTTTCTTCCTCTCCCGCCAGCGCCCTCGCGGGGACAGCCCCGCGGGCCAGACGCTTTTAATTAATTGCCCCCTGACAAGCGCGCGGGAATCTCTTAGCGCGCCGGAGTGTCGAGCTGCGGAAGAGTGATAGAGCGGCAGGAAAACGCGGCCCTGCTCCGGGCGGGAAGCGAGCGAGGGCGCCCTGCCCGGGAACGAGGCCTGCCGGGCCTGGCCTGCTTCCTGCCGCGCTTCGCTACGTGGAAACTGGAGCTGGGTTTTGGAAGGCCGTGTGAACGCTTTCAAATGGACTTTGAGTCATTATGTCCACTGGTGTAGTCTGGTCTTGGAGGCCAGTGCCTCTGAATGCCAGGAAGTGTCTCTACTCCGAAGCAAAATGTATGAAGAGGATGATGTCCTCCCCATCCCAGTGTCTTCCAGGCCTTCCCTCGCTTTAAATGTGGGTTTATTTTAAAATTATCCTGGGCTCTTATGATGCGGGTGCTTGCTTTTTGGAAAGAAAGTCCCCACCTTGGTCCTCAAGCCTAAGAATGTGAGGACAGATTAGGGTTTGGCGCACTGTATGTGCTCAGAATCAGACTGCTTTCTAATTGTTTTGTGTATTCTTGGATCCTAGGGTTAGAAATAGATTCTGGCCTTGGCACAAATTAAGCCTTGAGGCCAATCTATTATTAGAGTAAGGCATTGTACAGTCATACCCTGCTGCTACCATTTTAATTTAAAAAACAACCAGGTATGTGGACTTCTATATCCATTTCTCCAGATACTAGCTTTCCCCACTCTCATCTGGACATAGAGAATGGGGGAAAGTGGGCATGAGATTTTGTAATGTTCAAGCAGTTAAATGTCAAACTGACATAGAACTAGCAGATCTTACAAAGCCTGCTACTCCTGTTTTAGTTGGGAGGCTGGTTGTTGGTTGTTTTTTTTAAAAAAAAGACAAGCAGCATCTGGCAGAAATTGAAATAATCAAGTAGCTGCTTATTGCTGTGGATCAGAAAATTGTTTATTGGGTGGCATTTGCTGCTGCACCTAAAGCAAAGGCACAGTATGTGGAAAATTGTAACTTGATGCCTTTCAGTTTAAATTTTGTTGACTGTATTTGTGGTTATCATTTTTATTGTTTCAGCATTATGATGTATAATAGCTTTAAGGAAGGAACTGCAGTTTTAGTTATTACACATTATGATTGTTTCCTGGAGATTAACTTGTTGCTTTAGATATAATCTGTGGTTCGAACAAATGACCTATGCCACTGTTCCTATTTAAGGACTTCTTGTTGCTTTAGATATAATCTGTGGTTCGAACAAATGACCTATGCCACTGTTCCTATTTAAGAACTTCTAATTTGCACAAGTAGGGGACGCGGGTGGCGCTGTGGGTAAAACTTCAGTGCCTAGGACCTGCCGATCGTATGGTCGGCGGTTCGAATCCCCGTAGTGGGGTGAGCTCCCGTCTTCGGTCCCAGCTCCTGCCCACCTAGCAGTTCGAAAGCACAATTAAGTGTAAGTAGATAAATAGGTACCGCTTTATAGCGGGAAGGTAAACGGCGTTTCCGTGTGCTGTGCTGGTGCTGGCTCGCCAGAGCAGCTTCGTCACGCTGGCCACGTGACCCGGAAGTGTCTCCGGACAGCGCTGGCCCCCGGCCTCTTAAGTGAGATGGGCGCACAACCCTAGAGTCGGACATGACTGGCCCGTACGGGCAGGGGTACCTTTACCTTTGCCTTAATTTGCACAAGTACTATACTGTCTTTATCCTGCTTGCTTCCACAACAACACTGTAAGGTAGGTCTACGAACAGAAGCACCCCAGATCTGGCTTGCAGCTTAATTGATTTGATTTATTTACTGTATGTATAAGAGACCACCCAATAACATTGTTCCCTGGGTATCTCACAAACATAAAGTGAGAAAATACAATTAAAATACAATGTCATAAAATACCAATATAATAAAAGAACAACTTGCAATAAAAAATTCCAGCAGAGAGAATAAATTCATATGACTAAAAAACAAAAAGAAAACCTGCACATCGCATAAACATCCGTTTTTTCAGATGCGTGCCTTACTACTCTGACATTATGAAGACTTATGTTCTCAGCATCCACCTCCTCCACCTCCATCACAAAGTCCTTTTCTGCTAGCAAAAAATAAGGCTTGAAACAGCCCTGAGGGGTTCAGCTCGTTATTAATTAAAATTTAAAGGTAGACAAATAACATTGCCTCTGACTTTGAAGTACAGTCCAAGATTTCTCAGTAAGTGCAGTTTACAGCTAGAAAGATCTGTGTGCACCTGTTTATAAAGAATGGATAAGATAAGATGCCATTGTTCTTTGACAATAGTGATTCACAAGCAATAAATCAATAGTGCCTCCAATGGAATGCACCAAAGAATCCAAGATCCATGGCCGAGATTCCAGATAGGTACTGGGCTAGCCTCCAAATGTGGCAGGAGAGAGAACATAGAGCCTGAACTGTGCAACTCACAACTTGACAGTATGATGCAAAGTGGTTGCTTATGCTACTGGGGACATAATACTATGACTGGTATTGTTGCTGGTTGCTCTGTTAGTCTCAGAGAATAAGATGCAGAATAGATGCCACATAAAATACTCTACAGTATGTTGATGTGGCAATATGCAAGCTGCTGAGCTATACAGTACCTTTCTTCCAGCAGATCCAGTTCATATCAAGTTTCATTAGTGTAAGAATATTCAACCACAAAACTCATATGGGAAAGGAAAGGAAAGGAGCTGCTTGAGGAAGAATTATTTGTCCTTCAAAAAGGATGTGTTGGACTAGATGTTGGACTACTAATATGTATCATTTTATCTGTTTCATGGCTTTGGATCAAGAAAGCATAGAATAAAAAGAGTACCCTGTAGTTGGACACATAGTTTAAACAATGCATTTCAGCTGTTCTCATTTCCAGATTTGCAAAGGTCATTTTCACATGTCCAGCAATGGCCTGAAACCCGCCCCCCCAGTTTATTCTACGAAAGGCCATAGGTAGAAAAAAAAATGGTCAGCTGTTTTTGTAGTGCAATTTACCTAGTGATCTTAGGAAGCTATGCCCAATGCCTGACTGTCTTGTGCATTAATATAAAGTGAGACTGATCCACCTGAGTAACAAAACACTGACTTCCCTTGCAGCACACCAAGGCCTTAAGTGGTGGGTAGGCTTATTCACCACCCCTCCAACCTCACATCGCTCAGTAACCATATAGGAAACCCTATGGGTGTGGGGAGACACTCTGGGGATGGAAACATGGGCATAGCCAGGGGGGCAGCTGCCCCCTCTAAATCAACAGAAATCCATAGCTAACTGAGGTTCTGCCCCCCCCCAACAAAAGGCCTGCCCCCTAGAAAAATCCTGGCTATGCCCAAGGATGGAAAGCAGGGAACATAACAGGTTTCCTTGTTGGGGTGACCCCATGTCCTACTCCACTCACACCCCCAGTTCCTACCACCTCCTAGGAGGAATAAAGGCCTCCTTTTTTGCGTTTCTCAGCACAGAAACAGTAGCTCAGAGTGCCTTTTGAGCCTTCAGTGAGGTATAAACTACATTAGGAGTACAGGTTCTGCCTTTAATGAATCAGTCCATTGGTCCATCTAGCTCAGCCAGCCTTTCTCAACCTGTGGGTCCCCAGATGTTGTTGAACTACAACTCCCATCACCCCTAGCTAGCAAGGCCAGAGCTCAGGGATGATGGGAGTTTTAGTCCAACAACATCTGGGGACCCACAGGTTGACAACCGCTATGATTGGCAGCAGCTCTCCACAAAATATCAGACGGATCTCTCAGCCCCACCTGGAGATGCTTGGGACTGAACATTGGATGCTATACCCAGGGCTTGCCCACCCATAAGTCAAGATGAGGCAGGATCCACAGGGGCAGAAGATCTGGCCTCCATGGAAGGCATTACCCGCTCCTGCTGTCAAGGTGGAACTGGCAACTGCAGCAGCACTCCTTGGAGGCCGGATCTGCTTCCTCCTCAGCAGTTCCCCTCACTGCCACCTTTAGTGGCCTCTTGTTTGAATAGGAAGTACTACTGGTTTCCTCGCACCCTTGTTCCCAGTGTAGTTCATTCACCCCTTCATCCTTGATGGGGAGGTGCACCTCCTCACCTCACAGCAACACTTACTTATGGGGCCTGTGCTCCTCTTCCTGGCCAAATACCCCAAACTTCCTTCTCTCTGGCACCCCTCCTGCTTTGATCAGTATGACCTTGATCAGTTCCCTTCCTTTCCATTTCTGGGCAGCAGAAGCTCCCCAACGGCTGGCTTCTAGAAATCTCTCTCTGCCTTTTCCACACGCTCTTGAATGTGAACATTTTGGGGCCTGCACCTCACCTTCCTACTTTTGACAGCTGGCTGCGCTTGGCATGTTTGGGTGGAGAAGCAGCGCTGACTATGGGGCATAACTGAGACCAAGATTCACAAGCGTTTATAACCCTTTATTTGGATGGATACCGGCGAAAGAATAAATCAGGGGAATCAACTCTGAAAACTTGCGGTGCATTTATTTACCTTACCAATAAATAACCAGGCTGCAGGCTTTTATTAGGGGTTGCGGAGAAAGGCTTTGAAGCAGCCTTCCCTCTAGGTTAGGATAGAAGTTAAAGCATTGGTCAGCGTAATGCAACGGGATTCCCTCCCGCTTTCCCACCCCCAACTCCAGCCTAGCTCTTCTTACCCCAATGCCGCTAACTCCAGCGGCGTAGGTAGCCGCGTCGGCGCGCACAGGATGCGGGGCAAGGTGCCCGCGGGATGGGACGGGACAGGGCGCGCCAGAATCCCAGAACCCGAACCGTGCTCCGCCCCGGCGCCCTGTCTGCAGGCCCTCGTTGCTTTTTCGGGCAGCGTAGAGCCTACAGGCGCTCGAGCCACCGCGTCACTCCCAGGAGAGACGCGTGGCTGGGGCGTGCTGCAGGCCCGCGGTAAGCGCCATCCCCTGCGGTGTGGTGCCCAGCTCCCCCTGCCTCTACCCCCCCCCCCCGCCGCCGCGAGCTACGCCTCTGGCTGACTCTGCCGGACCCGCCACCTTCCCTCCCTCCTCGCCCCCCGGATCGGGCCCGCCCACTCCCGGGGGCCCCTTTAAGAATCTGCGGGTTTTCACGGCGGAGTTAAAGATACCATCTGGAGCCTTATAAATCGAGTTCCCGCCGCGGGGCTGGCACTCCATTACAATGAAAGATTTTAGCGCACTTTACAACCTCCCCGGCCCGCGCCGACAGCAGGTAATTAAAGCAATAATTGCTTCTGATGGCGCTTCCTAAACGAGGAAACTTTGGTGTTAACCCTGCAGAGCGAAAAGGCTGTGGGTGGGGGGAGGGGTCGGCCAAGTCACCCGGGAGGGGAGGAGGTTGGAAATGCGAGGGCTCCGCCACCACGGTGGCCCCGCGGGATCATAACCTGGCGCGCGAGTCTCTAGGATTGTATTTTTAAAAAGTGCAGTGTGTGTGTGTTCTTTCATCTACGCGAAAACCGTTCTATTTTGAATGACAGTGATGTCTGAGCAACGTATGTGTTACAGCATACGTTTTATTTTATATGTGAGACAAACTGCATATCACACCCCCGCCGCCCAAAGCTTGCCTTTGTAAACATTGCCTTTAAAATGAATGTGTAAGATGTGTGCAAGTGACATTATATTTTAAAAATACAGTAAGTGCCTAATTTTGACTATCACAAGAAAGCCCTGCTGCCCCCACTCCTGACGGGTAATTTGGCTTAACTAAAGTTGCTCTATTCTATTTACTTATGTATTCCATTTTGAGCCATCTCTTCCTCCAAGGTGGCCTGGTGGTTACTCTCTTGGTATCCACATAACAACCTTGTGAGGTAGGCTGGGCTGAGAAGGAATACAGATTGGCCCAAGGAGACCCCGTAAGCTTCAGTCACTCAGTGGCTTCACCTAGCAAGCTCATATGCTTTACTTTTTTTCCTGTCATCCCTCAGCACTGAAGCCCCAAGAGGATGCTTAGGAATGTCTTCATCTTACTTTCCTAAAGCAAAAACATAGTTGGACACGAGTTTGTTCAGAAGGGCTTCTTCTGCTCTTGCATCCAACCAGACTCATTTAACTGCTGCCAAATTAAAGATGCATCCAGTGTTTATGCTGCAGCAGGTTATCCCCTGCCAAAAAAGGCAGCTCTGTGTTTTGCACTTTTCTTCCCCTTCCCCAATTGTCTTCTTGGATGTGATTAAAATGCTATATTGAGGCACCATATCTGCACATATTGCAGATTTACATATTTCTGCGGGGATCAAGAAACAAAGCAAACTTCCAAGGCTGGGAAATAGTCTTGTCTGAGATCTGCTCACCTGCTGTGGCAGGTAGAATAGCCATAGGCAATGGTGGGGGAATAAGGTTATCAACTTTTTTTACCATCCTGTGCTCCTCTGCCTTTAACATCAGCTTCATCTACAGACGTTAGGGTGATGGTGCTTATTTCTGTACCATCAAAAAGCACCTCCTCACTTCTCCTGATTTCTACAGATCAAGCTGCTCTTGAAGGTACAAGAACAAACCTTTTTCTAATCAGCTGGTAACCTAGAGGGGTTAAGTATAAGCACCTTGGAAGATGTTTTAGAAAAGATGATGAATATTGGGGCATATGAGGCAGCCTTATTTTGAGGCAGGCCTCACACAGTCTGTTACAAATAGCACCATCTTTTTGAGGCAATGCACATGGACCAACCTTCTTTTCCTCTTGAATACACAAATTACCTCTTACCAGGTGCCCCTCTGATGTGACCTATGAAGCTGGAGAAGGGGAGGTCCAGCATTTGGTATCTGCTAAACTGCAGCACCACCTTCAATACCAGATGGAAAGTGTTATGCTTCCCCTTCCCTACAAGTGATCTGACAAGAAAAGGCAGCCTTGGAGATTCCCGTCTCCCCACCAGCTTCACAAACACTTTTGGGGAGAAGTGGGCTCCTACATACAGCTTCACAGACTCAATGGGCTGCAAAGAACCTCAAGGATCAGCCTACTGTTTGGCTCAGTCTACGCTCCACCTGTCACAACGAAGGAGAGCGTATTTTACACTTGCCAGATGCGAGTCTAAAAAAGGAGGAGGCATGTGGAGTTCTGGGTTTCTTTCCTAAGAGATGCATAGAGGTGTTCTGGAATAACTTAAGGCACATCCATTAAGCTTAATGGAGCTGTGATCTTTCAGAATAAGGGTGTTAGTTGTTATTCTTGGGGGGGAAATCAGCCACATTTGGCAATCTAAATCCAATATATCATATTTGATTGGTGTTTATCTAGCCACTTTCTATAAATCACAAATGAAAGCAGTTCCATGACTTCCCTACATAGGGACTTAATGTTCTGTTATTTCCTCGGGAGTACTCAATTGCCCAACTTAGACATTTCCCCTACTATTTGACTCAAATCTTCCTCCCTGCATCTTAAAGCCATTTTCTGCTGTCCTGCTCTGTCGTGAGGGAAAACAACTGTTTCCCATTTTCTTTGTAGCAGGCTTTTAAATATTTGAAGACTGTTATCATGTTCTTAATCTTCTTTTCTCTAAGCTGAACATCCCCAATTCCTTCAACCTTTCCCCATACGCCTCGCATTCCAAACCATTTATCATCTTAGCTACCCTCCTTTGAACTCCCTCCAGTTTCTTTGCAGCATTCTTAAAATCTGGTGACTGAAACTGGACATACCATCCTCCAGCTGCAACCTATCCGGTGCCAAGTGAAGTGATATTATCTAAGGCTTGGTGCTCTAGTAGTCAGTGCAATCGCACATGACACTTTCTGGCACATGCAGTTTGTGATCCACTATAAACATGACTCCATCATCATCATCATTAGTTATGCATGGACAGAAGTATGTATGGCATCAGGTGCAGAATTTAGCTTTTTTCTAAAACGTGTGTCTAGTTCTCAAAGAGAATATCCAAAAATACCCATCCAGACCACAAGAAGCTGCCTTAGACCTAGTCAAACTATTGTCAATCTAGCTCAGTATTGCTTACACCGATTGGCAGTGGCTCTTCTGCAGGATTTCAGGTGGGAAGTCTCTCCCAGTTATACCTGGAGATGCTGGGGATTGAACCTGGGACCTTCTGCATGAAAAGCAGATGCTTTGCCACTGAGCCACAGCCTGGAGATGTGATGCACACAGAGAACTCGAATAAGCACAGGTTGCCCCACTAATTTCAGTAGAGAGAAAAGATCAATGTGCTCGAGAGAACATGCCAACCCAGGGGAGTGCCAGGTTTCCTGCACCCATAATAAATTTCTGCATTGGAGCACTTATCTCCAGAAGGCTGCACTTTTTAGGGGAGCACGTTTGGGTGGCTCTTCCTAGCCTCCTGGTCCACCTTTGTGCCCTTCATCTTTGTTCTCCTATTGCCACCCATGCATGCATTCCATCCAGCCATTCCACCACTCTCTGCCAAAAGAACTGTAAATTCTCCTAATACTCAAATATTTGGTTAAGAAGAAAATATGCCAATTGAGCAAGTTATGTTAATTAAAGGTATTTGCATACATATTATTGCATACATATTACTGCTTTGCATAATTTATATTAAGCATAGCATTCTAGGACTGGAAGAGGCAAGAAATACACCCATTTCCTACCTTTAATAGAGGTAGAAATCCGCACTTGATTTCCCACCTTCCAAAGGCTTAGCCACAAAATCTAGAGTACGGTATGTAAGAAACAGAGAACAGCACACAAAGATACCTTGAGCTTTCTTGTGAACAGTCTATAAACCTAGAGAATTAAAAGTTTTGCATTTTGAGTGGACATTTGTGGCTTGTTACGATTCAGACTCAACCACATCATATCCCTTTCTAACATAATCAAGGAGATGGCGGGGGACGGGACCTTACTAAAGAACAAGTAACCGAATCACTGGAGTGCAGAAAGAAAGAGTAGTATCATCTGGATCATATGAACAGCCCTGCTGAATCAAGAGAAGGACCCACAGCAGCAACCTGTTCCCACAGTGCCCAACCAGTTGCCTATGGGAAGCTCACAAGCAGGACCCAAGTGCAGCAGGGTTCTCCACACTGGTGATTCTCAACAATTAGTACTCAGAGACATGCTGCCTCTGACAGTGGAGGTGGAACAGAGCCATTGTGGATAGTTGTTTTTGATGTCCTCCATGAATTTGTCTAATCCTCTTAAAACCATCCAAGTCTATGGCCATTGCTCTCTTGTGGGTCATAGTACTCTTTTGTCTATCCTGAATCTTGCACCACTGAGTTTCATTGGATGGCCCCAAGTCACAGTATTGGGAGCGATGGCAAAAAACTTCTCCTTTCTCCCTGTCCACTTTGTCCACACCATGCATGATTCTACATACCTCTATCATGTCGCCTCTTACTCTAAAGTAGAAAGATCCAAATCTACCTTTCTACAAAGGGGAGTTGCTCCATCCCTTTGATCATTTTGGTTGCTCTATTCTGAACATTTTCCAGTTCTACACTATCCCTTTTGAGGTTAGGCAAACAGAACTGTTCACAGTATTGCAAGTGCAGTAACATCAGAGATTTGTATACAGTAAAGGCATTATGATATTGGCAGATTGTGTGTGTGTGTGTGTGTGTGTGTGTTTGCAATCCCTTTCCTAACGATCCTTTAGCACAGAATTCACTGTTTCCACAGCTGATGCACACTGATGCACAATATCGCCATTGAGCTATTCACTACAACCTGGTTCTCGTTCCTGTTCAGTCACTACCAGTTCAGACTCTGTGAATGCATATGTAGAATTAGGTTGTTGCTGTTTTTTGCCATGCTGGCCTTTGCCACTTCACAGGCCCAGAGTGAGGACTTTTCACTGCTACTATACAACTGTAAGTATCCCTTCTCTAAAGGGTGTGTTTAAATGTACTTACAACTAATGTATGGCATGAGGAATGGAGTGGTGTTGCTAATCATTAATGATGACATGGTCACTAGCCAATATATGCCTTTCCACGTTCATGCAGCCAATTCCACACTGCCCCACAATAATACCAACCCCAAGACAGATCACTTGTAGAGCACCTGGAGTGAAATCTGCACGACAGTTGAGAAGATATATCCTGAGATACATACTGTCAGGAAGGAAGTCCGATTCATTATTGCTAATGACACTGGAATGCAATATTGATGGCTATCCAGCTGGGCAAATACTAGAAAACTGGGATATGCCAGCTGGAGTTGTCAAGCACCAATTCTACCTGGGCTGAGCTCCAGTGAGTTAGCAGCCAAAGACAGGCTAGGCCTGGCAAGCCTTGGCTGGTGTCTCTAGACCACTGGGAAGTGAGGTTAGGAAAGGCTAGCTGGGCCAGCCAACAAGGACTGGCAATTTTCACTGCTGAGACATGTTGGCTCTGGACGAATTTATTTGAAATGAGGTACCTTTGTGGGATCACCTGTGCTCCTTTGGAGAAGGAAACTCAAGTTGGGGAGGGAGGTTGAGATGAAAGTAGGTGCCTGCTCATGGGAAGGGGCAGTATCAGAGGACACCAGTTGGCCAGGAGCCACAGGACCTAAAACTAATGTCTAAATCTCAGCATTTTGTGGCATAACCGATGAAAATAATGTAAACCTCCCTGTTGACTGAGACAAATCTTAGCCAATCATTGGGCAAGTGATTTTTAGTCGGATACATGAGGGAAATTAAGTGCCCCAAAGCAAGAAGTTCAGCTTTATAAAACTCCAGAAACACTTATGCTCTCCCCACAATGAGTCAGAAGCCACACACAAACACACACAGTTCGATCCAGTGCACAACCCGTTCCCAACCTAAGCAAAGGAAGTAAGCCACATAACAGAAAATGGCCAAAGATAAGAAAGAGACCTTCCCTTCTTTATTTTCATCCATCCATGTCCAGAGAAAGAACCCAGGAGTCCTGACATCTAGTCCCCACTGCACTGACCTCTAGACTGATTTCTTGTTTGTACATCAATGAGAAAGGCATTAGATAGTTTACGAAGCAAACAAAAGCCAGGTTACTGATCTCTGCAGAACAAACACTCCCAGAACATGGGATATGGGGATTTGTTGGAAAGTAGGACCCCGGGATGGCTGTCACCTGTGGAGGCGGGGGCCCAGAGGGGACTCGATGTGGAGGCCAAGTGGCCGAAGTATTGGGAAATCTTGGAACAAGAGGGGGACAGATTGGAATTGCAGAGCTTTGAGGGATTGGGAAGTGGAGTGCGAGATTGGCTCCATTGTTGTCAAATAATGGAGGCATGTGGTCAGGACGGGGGACTGGGTTTTCAAGTGGGGGAATCGGGGCTGGAGGCAGAGTTGTTGGACCCTGGGGTTGGGAATTTGTCGGGGGGGTGTGGCTTGCTGCTGGAGTGGAGTGCTCGGGATGGGGTGGTGGGGTCTGCTGTGGTTGGGTGGGCACAGGATGTTGGACATGGTGTTGTGATGGCTGGCTAGGGGCAGTTGTGGACCACTGGTGTGAAGTTTACGGCATGCGGTGCCTTAAAAGAGAATTTAGTGGGGGTGGTTTGCAGGTGGTGCATGGCACCGGTCGGGCTTGCGGGAGTTTGTCATTTGCCTGGTGGCAAATGTTGGACATGCAATGAAATTGAAGGTGCTTTCTTTCGCCTCTGGTGGACATGCCCAAAGATTAAGGCATTCTGGGAGATGATCTATAATGAAATGAAAAAGGTATTTAAATATACCTTCTTGAAGAGGCCAGGGGCCTTTCTCCTGGGCGTGGTGGGCCGGTTGGTGCCAAAGAGGGACAGAGTTTTTTTCATGTGTGCTACAACAGCAGCGGGGGTACTCGTTGCGGAGCACTGGGGGACACGGGACTTGCCTGCTGGGGGGGAGTGGCAGATGAAGCTGGTGGACTGCATGGAGTTGGCGGAGGTGACTGGCGGGGTCCAGGACCGGGGAGAGGAGTCGGTGGAGGAGGATTCGAGGAAGTTCAAAGCTTATTTACAGAAATATTCCAAAATTAATGGGTGTTGGAAAGATGCTGGAAAGAAGTTATATGACTTTAGTGGAAATATTTTAAAGAATCAAGTATGAATGGATTGACGTTGGGTAAAGAGGTAAATTTAAGTTTAAAGTTGCGTTAAGTTAAACCATGGAACTGAATTTGTGAAAGAGGGAAAGGACTTGCTGGAATATTTAATTGAACTAGAATACAAAAAAGGAGGTGTGAGGAAGTCGAGGTGGGCAGGTGAAAGATAAGGATATGAAAATATGTGGTTCTTTTGTATGTTTGTTTGTTCTTTTTGGGGTTTTTCTTCTCCTTTTTAATGCTTTTGTTTTCTTTTGTTTTCTTTTTGTATTGTTGATGTTTTGTATTTCTGTATTTATTTTTGTTTTTGAGGTTTTGTAATTGTTTATTGCTCATATTTTTCTTTTGTTTTGTTTCTGTTTTTTTGCAATGTTTAAACTTTAATAAATATTTTATTAAAAAAAAAAAAAAACACTCCCAGAACTAGGAGAGAACCCAGGAGGGGACCTGACTCTGCACTGGGCATGATCCCCATGCAAAAGGAGAGAAGCAGTCCACGGGCAACATTTCTGCTATCTCCAAGGCTTTCATTTCACAGAGGATATTGATGGTAGGTCCTCGGTTCCTTAAGTACTGGAGCTGAAGAGACTACACCTGATCACACTATTGGGATATATCAGGGCAGTATTAGGGCAAGCTGGTTTCTGGATATTCCAGTCCCATAAACTGGAAGTGGGATGAGCTTGCACTGGTTGGTAACTGGTAGCCTCTGGGACAGTTGGTTTGTCTAATGCTATTTGCAAACGCTATTATATGCCTTTGCAAAAAGAAAAGAACTTGATAACTCATTTCCTAATTCTTTCTAAACAGTGTTGCAATCATGCTCTATGCAAAAGTGGCTCTTCTCTACATAAGATTTCATCAACCTGATGTCCCCACCCCAATGAGTAGAGGTAGGTTGGGAAGTCATAACTGGGTGAGATTGAAAAACAATATCTGGACTATTACTATTTTTTAAAAGACTTGCTTAGGTGATGAACGCTGTGCAAAATTGGACATAAAAAACAGAACAGAGAGGTGCAAGACATTGTTTACAGGCCTACCCAGCTGCCCACGTGAGTACCTCCCAACAAGTTCCTTGCTTCTGTTACACACACACACAAACACACACACAGGTCTTCCTTTGAAAAAATTGAGAAAGATCTAAAATCTTTCTACTTCTGGGGCCTCTTCCTGGTCCTTTGGGTTCCCCCAAGTCCTTTTACGCACTGAGCACTGGGCAGGCTGAACCTCATTCTGCAAGATCCATGTACTGCTTATGTCACTGGCTCTGCATGAGCAGCAAGCTACATCCACCACACCTGGGCCAAGCTGATCTGGCAGGAGGTCCTGGCTGGTGGACCTGGAACTGTGCCCACAAGCCAGACTGAAGCCAGGAGCATCAAAGGGGTGGGAGGACATGTCAGCCATGAAGAGGTTTACAGAAAGCTGCTCTCTCCCTCACCCACCTCCACCTCTTTCCTGCCTGGAGGAATCCCTGAGAATCCCAGTGCCAAACAACTCCAAAACTGACAGTGTCTGAGTTACCCAAGACCTACTGCTACTGTCACTGTCATCAGGAAGTCCCTGTGAGGTGTGATTGCCACCACAAAGCAGCTTCCTTGTGGCTGGTCCTTGCAATCTTTTAGAAATATGTAAAAGTCCCAGGCACCTGCAGCCCTGATCAGGGGGTGATCCCTGGCATGTGTGGTGCCTAAGGGGCCTGGGCCAGTCCAACTGAGTGGCACTTTGACATGTGACCCATGCTTCGTAAGAAGCAGCCACAGAGAAAGGGCTTTGCAGCAGCCATACAGCAGAGGTCGGATGCAAAACAGGCCAGAGTTCCCACTCTTATCAAAATCAAGCCAGAAATATCACTGACAGGATAAGATGTGCCATTTCCAAAATATAGCTTCCCATGAGGGGCTTGTCAAGAGTGAGCATGGCCCACCCAGGATGGAAGCAGGCAAGAGCAGGTGCATCATTTCTGGAAACAGAGGTCGGGGCTGAAGCAGCTCCTTATCTTTTACACCTTGGGGTGGGTGAGAGAGATGGGGAGGAGGCATTCTGCACATGCTCAAGAAATGCTTATTATTCTACCATGGTGCTGAACATTTATTGAGAGGGAGGGCTGGGTCCTGACATAAATTAACCCCAGCTAGAGCCTATATTTGGGAGTCATATAATAAATCAGCAATGGAGGCTGGTTTGCCCCAGCAACCTCAATCTGCCCTAAGCAGCCTCCGCTTGCCTGCCTTTTAAGTAATTATTGTTGCTGTTGCTACTAATTTTATGCCCTTAGCTTCCTCCTAAAGCAGGTGTGGCCAAATTTGGCCCTCCAGCTGTTTTGGGACTACAATTCCCATCATCCCTGACCACTGGTCCTGTTAGCTAGGGATAATGGGAGTTGTAGTCCCAGAACAGCTAGAGGGCCAAGTTTGGCCATGCCTGTTCTAAAGGAACCCAGATTGGGAAAGTCTTATGCGTTTCTTGCATCCAATCCAGGGGGCAGCCTTGGCTGTCAGCTTCCTCCTTAGTCTCAGGACTTATCCATACAGTGGTACCTTGGGTTAAGAACTTAATTCGTTCTGGAGGTCCGTTCTTAACCTGAAACTGTTCTTAACCTGAAGAACCGCTTTAGCTAATGGGGCCTCCTGCCGCGCAATTTCTGTTCTCATCCTGAAGCAAAGTTCTTAACCTGAGGTACTATTTCTGGGTTAGCAGAGTCTGTAACCTGAAGCATCTGTAACCTGAGGTACCACTGCACTTGCCTTTCCTCTGCTCTTTCCAGATATAGTCCATGGTTTAAAGCTCTGTGTTAAAGCACCCTTTTGTTTGCTCCAGAGCATTCCTTGCCAAAAACCTGCTCTTTAAAGCTAAATCAGAGGAAATATCAATCTGTGGAAAACCTGAACTGACTTTTGCTCTGATTCAGCTTTAAGAGTATGGTTTTGCGGGGAAAGTTTGGGGCAAAAAAGAAAATGCTTCAATGCATGTAGCATTAAAGAGTGGCCCTGTGTCTGGAAAGAGTAGGGCAAGTGTGGGTAAACCATTAGTGTTGCTATTATAGAATTCAGCAGGGAAGAGGAAGTTACTGGAATTACCATATTTTTTGCTCTATAAAACTCACTTTTTCCCTCCTAAAAAGTAAGGGGAAATGTGTGTGCATCTTATGGAGCGAATACAGGCTGCGCAGCTATCCCAGAAGCCAGAACAGCAAGAGGGATGCTGCTTTCACTGCACAGCGATCCCTCTTGCTGTTCTGGCTTGTGAGATTCAGAATTTTTTTTCCCTTGTTTTCCTCCTCCAAAAACTAGGTGCGCCTTATGGTCTGGTGTGCCTTATAGAGTGAAAAATACGGTAGTTGGCTCTGCCTCTCATTGACTCTAGCGCCACCTGCTTATGGCCTCCCTGCCTTTCACAATACCAGTCTCAGTGGGCACCAGGTGCCCATTTAAATCTACCTCCCCATACCTAGTGTCCTCCAGATGTTATTAAACACTAGCTTCTATCACACCTATCTATACTAACTGAGGTTGATGTGAGTTAGGAGTCGAAATACATCTGGAGGGCACCAGGCTGGGGGAAACTGCCCTAAAACCATAGTTAAAAACCCAGCAGTTCATGGCTTACCCAGCATCATAGAACTGTGTATCTGATTCTGTCTTACCACCACCCTTTTATTATTTTTTTTCAGACCCAAATGTCATAATTTTGGATGCTGCAACTTTGGCTCTGCATATTCTATGCCTCTTGAAGCACATTCAAAGGATGTTATTTCCCTCAAAGGATTCTGGGCACTGGAGTTTGTTAAGGTTGCCAGGAATTGTGGTTCTGTGCAGGGTAAACTACAGTGCCCAGAATTCTCTGAGGGAAAGGATATGTTTCAAAGGTATAATGCCATGCCACCTGAGGAGGTTAGGAGCTCCTTCCTCAGCCAGTGCCTCTCTCTCACACACAGCTTCTAGCACACTCCCTGCCGCCAGGCTCTCGGCTGGAAAGCCAAACGCAGTTGCGCTCATGAGACTGAAGTTGGTTCCCAGTACCCAGCCTCATGTTGTACTCGCAATAAACGGTAGGGCCAAGTGCTGATTAAGTCAGTGATTGTTATAAATGAATTTGTCAGTGGCGGTTTTGCATCACAATGGAATTTAGCTAATTAAGTATTTCAGCTGATAACACTTCTCCCATTACATGCAATTAGCAAAGCACTAGAGGCTGCAAAGATCTCTGCTGCCGCCCCTCCAGCCAACAAGCACATCCCCAGGGCTAGGGCTGGGCTACAAAGACCACCCAGAATCCCAAAATGGAGGGTGTATTGCTCAGAAATCCTTGACGCTTGTGTTGTAGCATAATCAGATCCCACCCTATTCCCCAATACCAGGGCAAAATAAGAGAACATGCATTGCTGGGGGTATGTATGGCGTAAGAGTAGCAAACCTGTGGCCCTCCAAATGTTGTTTTAATTTTTTTTTAAATTAAATTTGCTATCTTGACCAAGACAACAACTTCCATCATCTCCAAGCACTGGATATGCTGGTTGATACTAACAAGAGTTAGGGCCCAACAACTTGGGGTGAGCACAGTTTCTTCATCCCTGATACAGGAAAATGCATCTGCATCATTATGGAATGTGATGGTGACAATTACTGAGCTCCTGTCTTATATGAATTACTGAGTTAGTTCTGCATCTTGGGAAGCCAAGTCCCATATGATCATCCCAAGTGGTGTGGGTCTGGTAACTGGATCCTAGAAAAGCTATCAAAGGAAAAAACCAATCACACAGCTGGGGCCAGCCAGCTTGCCAGAGGCAACAGGTCTACTAAGGACAGGAATCTCCCTTACATACTACCATTTTATACACAGGGAGTTTTTGTTTGTGTGGAATAGCATTTCATTGTGGGAGCCCTGGTCTACGCTTTGAAGCGACACAGCTGTGATAGTAGAGGCCGTCATTTCCCATTTTTAACCCATCGTTCCTTCCTATGCTTGTGCCCAAGGAACAGCCATACTCCATTTTCTGTTGCTTTTTTCCTACTAACCTTTCTTAGGACTAATTCTCACCAAGATGGTGAACATGTGCCTAGACTATACCACTTCAAATTGCAGGGGGGAACTTAAATTGTGGAGTGTTTTCCTAACATTGCCTGCACATTAGAGGGGGGGGGGGCTGGAAGCCAGGCAGAAAAGTCTAGGCTAGAACACTTCTCTACTTGACAGCTTGTTTTCTATGTGCAGGGAGTATTTTGTACGGAATAGTGACACTCAGTTGCTCAAGTTCCCGCCTGCGGTTTGAAGTAGACCAGGCTTCCTGAACCTTGGCCCTCCAGATGTTTTTGGCTTACAACTCCCATGATCCTTAGCTAGCAGGACCAGTGATCAGGGATGATGGGAACTGTAGTCTCAAAACATCTGGAGGGCCGAGGTTGAGGAAGCCTGAAGTAAACACAAATTTATCACCTGACTGAGGAAGAGAATCAGGCCCAAGAATTAACACATGTCATGTTAAATTAGGATCAGAAACCTGGCAGTATTTTGGACGTGGACAGCACTTCAATAGTCTGACCCACTCATTGTTGAATCCTGGGGCAGAGCATACGTTGGAGGGAGTGTGCATCAAGAATAGCAGCAGAAAGCAGTGGAGCCTGGACATAAGGAAGGATGAACAGATAAGAGCATCTATAAGCCTGCCAGCCTCGCTCACACACCAGCTCACCTCTCTGCTATTTTGCCAGGGGTGCAAGGCAGTGTCTAGGTCAACAAAGATCCAGAGCTTGCGTTCCTGCTCTGACAGCGATATCTTAACACAGCTCCCCAGTTGTCACTGAATACATTAAAGCGGCTTCTTTCAAAGGCCAGACTACAAACCCGACATTGGTAACATCGACTTATAGCGGAAAGGGCACTGGGCTAATTGGGGCAGAGGCAGCTGGGCTCCAACAAGCTCAGCACAGAAGCCGCTAACAGCTCCCTTGCAGCACAGAGGCATTTCATGGGGTGGTGGAGGGGAGGGAAAGGGGCTGCCGGGTACTCTCCTCCTGCTGCCTCTCTCCTGCCTCTCCCCACCCACCCCCTTGTTACCACAATTGCTCATTACAGGGAGGCTGCCCTTGCTAATTGCTGATCTGCACCAAGCATCCTGCCTTGAGAGACCCACTTATTGCCCTGATTAATGGCAGATGCTTCCCCGGTCGTCAGGCATCAGCCGTGCTGCCGTAGCAACCACTCACCTCAGCAACCGCTTGCCACAGCCACTTCCACCTGTCCCAGATTTAGGGGCCGCTGCAGAGTTGGAGATGGGGAGGGGGATGGAGCTCGGAGTCAGAATCACTGTGGTGGCGGAGCGGGAGAGGGCCAGGTTCAGACAGAAGGATGAAAGCAAGACTAGGTGGAAGAAGAGAAGCTATAGGGGTGTGCCTGCTGGGGTCTGTGGGGCATTTGTCGGGCTGGGGGAGGAGAAGAAACTGAGGTTCTGGGTAGGAAGGGACCACACTACTGAAAATTCCTGTGAACCCCTTCTCTCCCTTCCTCTCAACCCTCCGGGGCAAGACTACATACAGCAGCTGCTCCAGCAGGGAGTGTCACGGTGGCTCCAGGAGGCCAAGCAAATTCTTTGCCTCTCCTTTAATTGCAACTGAGGATCAAACGCTTGGATTCAATAACGTTCCTGCTGGAGCCTCAAGGTCACCCTGAGCCCTGGTCCCTCCAGCTGCAGAGTAGAGGAGGAGACAGAGGCCTTGAGGAGGAAGGGGGGGGGGATGCAGCAGGCAGAGGCAGCCACTGTATACTCCCCACATACGCACAGCCAGTGCCCAGCAATGGGATCCCAAGCTTGCCCCACATTAGAAGGAACATGCAATGAGGGAAGAGGGCTTTCGGCTCTTCTTGCCCTGCACAGAGTGCCTCTGCCTATTCCTCCCTGGAGGCAAATTGTGTTTGGTGCAATGCAACTTGCCCTGCCTGGAAGGAGAGATGTAATTTTGAGAGGTGGTGGTGCCCCCACACCACCACCACAAACCCATCCCCCCTGCAATCCCTCTCCCAGTTCAGCCTCTGGTGTGTCCCACAAGATAGGGAGATTTCCAGCTCCTCACACATTTCCTGTCTCCTGGCCTCCTTCACAAAATGCATCCATGTGGAGATGGGGCAATTATTTAGCAAGCAGACTTGTGAAGTAGGGAAATGTTGGCAGGTAAGGCCTTGCACAATTAGCACCTTCCTCAGCTGTTCTGTCTCTGTGGTCTGCTCCAGCCCTGCCGCTTCTGTGAGCCATAGTGATTGTCACAGTAACAAAAACGCAAAACCATACAGATCTATTATGTGTGGCTGGGGCTTGTCAAGCTCTGATAGATTTCTGACACGGGCATGACCAGCCACGGACCTAACATACAATTCATTTTCCATTCCAGGGCAAAAGCCAGCCAGCCTCTTCTGTGGCCCTTTTCACACATCTGATGTGTGCGTATTTATCTCTTCTGCAATTCAAATGCAATTTCTACTTAGATGTTGTTGGGGGGTGTTAATGCTTCTTTTTCGCTTTCAAGCCTGCATAAACAGTGCCCGCATGTGCACACAAATAGCAGCATAATGGCTTTGAGTGACATTTGGGGGAAACTCCTAAAGGTTGAGTAGAGAGAGCTCCAGGCCAGTTAGTCTAGAGTTGCCCAGTAGGGGGTCTCCTTGCTTCGTTCCACGAAATGGCTGGGTTGGCTCCAGCGCTTGTCTGATGACCCAAGCACATAATTACAGCCGCAGGAAACTTTCTCAAACGTCACTGATCCTTCCTCCCTGGCCCTTGCTTCCACCATGCATGCACACATAGCAGGGATGGGGGGGGGGACGAGCCACCCTGCTGTCAGATGACAGTGCTCATCACCCCTGACCGTTGGCCCTGTTGGCTGACGCAAGCTGGAGTTCAAAAACATGTGCGCACAACCAACCACCTTGCCTGGAGAACAGCTATGGATGTGGGAACCCTTAGGTTTACTCTAGAGGCTGTGGGGCATCTAGTTTGCTACCATGTGGGTCAGCTACTGAGGGAGGTGTATCTTCTGGAAATTATAGAAGCCCCCCTTCTGGAGCAGTATCCATTTCTCAGTCCCTGTTCCTGGGCTGACATTCAGCACCGCAAGCTAATCCATAGCCCAGTTCAGAGATAGAAGCACAAGCTGCTACAGACCCCCAGGCACCATACCAACACAAATACACACACACACACCTTACTCTGATGCACATCAAAACACACCAACTTGCCTTGTTCAAGGCATTTGGGCCAGCACGCACATCTGTGGTTTCTCATACGGAAGCCAGAAATCAGAAATCAGAGGGCAAGCTGCCTAGGAGATCCCTCCTGGGAGCCCAGTCTGACCTGGGGCTAGGCTTGCCACGTCTATATGAGGATCGATGGTCAGGTTGTCTGAGAAGGAAGCTCTGCTGCTCCCAGGGCATCCCTAGGAAGCTTTAGATAACCATTTACCACCTTGCAACCCTGCCTGAAACCCTGGAGAGCTGCTGCCAGTCAGCAGGGGCAATGCTGAGTGAGGTGGACCAATGGTCTGACTTCCTATATTCTCCTATAGAGAACCCCCATAGCCGCCTATTATGCAAAGCCCCACAACCCATGGGACTAGTTTTGTAATACAGGGACAAATGAAGGAAAATCCAAGACTCAGACAGGATTAGCACTTGAAAGGGCCCTCAGGCAGTAAGATCGATCCAGCCTAAGAAAGACCGGGAAAGTGTTCCAAGCTGAACTACACCTCCAGAAATAGCACATGGTGCTGCTGTCCTAGGAGTGTACCACTTTGGAATGCAGGTGAGAGGCTCATAGGAGTGAAAGCTCCACATCAAAACAAAACAAAACACACCATGCATCTCTTGCCGGGGGGGGGGGATGCCAGAGAGGATTCTCGCAAGCTTTCCCCTCAGTTTCTGAATGGTACAGATCAGAAGCCCCCGAATACTCCTTGTGGGGGATACAAAATGGGCTGCTGCTTTTATGCTCTGCTTGTGTCTTTCCCAAAGGTTAGAACACCATTTAAATTAGCAGGGTTCTTCTGTATGTGCTTATGTTCCTCATTTTCTATGTGCAAGAAGAGATTGCGTGTTGGGGGGGGGCGCATTGAAACACAATATTGTCCTGCATTCTGAAGTAGTGGTTCAGTCCCAAGCGATCAGTACCATTTGTATTTGTGGAATGATTTGCCTCTGTTCCGAAACTTGAGTAGAGAGCAAGTAAGTGAGGGGAGACATAATAGAGGCACACAAAATTATGCAAGGTGTGGAAGAAGCAGATAGAGAGCAGCTTTTCTCATAATAGCAGAACCCTGGCTATCAGTGAAGCTGAATGTTTAGGTTATGGCCCTTGCTCCACCACGGAGAATCTGCATTGCGTACAGAAGGTTGTCATGGTCTTGTTACAAGAAGAGTCTCTGAAGTGTACTTGCCTGGAGGAAGAGGCAGCATCCAAAGTCAGGTCCAGTCCTACGGCTGGATGAACAGTGATCCATGGGGTCAGATGGTTCAGGGATCAGGGAACCTGTTGATCATGGGGTCCAGGGTCACAACAAGCAGGAAACAGCAAGGTAGGGCCAGGAGCTACTAGCATTGCTACCAGCATCCACCTGCTGCTTGAAGCTCTGCTTAAGAAGGCTGAAGCCAGCTGGTTCTCATCAGCACCTTCTCTTAAGTCCTTGAAGGTTGATCAGCTGCAGGTGGAGTCACTCCCCTTTCTGCCCCTTCAGGCTGCTGCTCAGCAGGTGAGGCTGACTCCTGGCCCATGGCAAAGGCTCCAGATTTAGTCCTGGACATCTTCAGTTAGGGCTGGGACAGTAGGACAAAGTCTCATCTGAAACCCTAGAGAACTGTGGCCAACCTGTGTGGACAACACTGAGCTAAGTGACTGACTCAGTATAAGGCAACCTGCCCCTAATGGAGAACCAGTGTGGTGTAGTGGTTAAGAGGGGTCAGACTAGAATCTTGGAGACCAGAGTTCAAATCCCCCACCTGGCTCTAAAGGTCACTGGGTGACCTTGGGCCAGTCACTGCCTCTCATCCTAACCTACCTCACATGCATGCCGCTTAGATCTCCTTGGAGAAAAAGGTGGGATATACTGTAAATGCAATAAACAAATACAAACAATTTATGTTAGAAGGTTCAGGACAGGCAAAAGTACTTCTTCATACAGCACAGAGGCAAACTTGGGAATTTTCTCCCACAAGAGGCAGTGACAGCCACCAACCTGGATGGCTTTAAAAGAGGCTTAGACAAATTCATGGAGGATGAGGCTATCAATAGGTAAGAGGTCTTGATTGTGGGCTTCCCATAGACATCAGGTCGGCCACTGTGAAGATAGGATGCTGGACCAGATGGCCCTTGGTCTGATCCAGCAGAGCTGCTCTTATGAGGGGGTATGAGGTAGAATTAACTTTGCAGAAAGAGCCTTTCCCCCATTTGAATACATTGTGTGTCTGTGTATATCAGGGTTTCCCAAACTAGGGTCTCTAGCTATTTTTGGACTTTAATTCCCACCATCTCTAGCTAGCAGTACCAGGGGTCAGGAATGATGGGAACTGTAGTCCAAAAACAGCTGGAGACCCAAGTTTGGGAAACCCCGATGTATCTGAACATACATGTACTGTTGAGTCATGAGTGAAAAAAGTCCTTAATCAATATTTGCTTACAGGGAGGGGAGGGGGAACATGCCCTAAATTCTGACAGCCTACTTGGTCTAAATAGGGAGGACTTGATGAGGGACATCCTCAGCACAGCTGGGGGAGATGCAGCAAAAGTCAACTGAACAAATCAGGAAGTTGGAGAATCTTCCCTAAAAGGAAATGCTAAAAAGGGAGATGCTTCTTAGTTTAGGAAAAATGATGACTTAGAAAGAACATAATAGAGGTTTATAAAATTTTGAATGGCGTGAATAGGATGAATAGAGAGATTTCTCTCTCAAAATACTGGACCTCTGGATCATCCAAATAAAAATTGATTGGCAGCAGACTCAGGATACTTAAGAATATAGCCATGCAGTACATCATTAGCATGTGGAATTTATTGCCACAAGATGTGGTGGAGGCCATGAGGATCAGTCAAATTAATGGTGGATAGTTTGATCAATGTGTCTTAGCCATGAGAATGAATAAAGGAATTCTATATTCAGAAACAGTTTACTTCTAATTAACACATGCTGGGGACAAACAAATCTTCATCATGACCTGCCTGTGATGATCCAAAGGTCATTTGAGTTTCCAGCGTTAGGAACAGTGGGTCTTTGCTTATGCTCTTGTGGTCACATTTGAAGCTCAGTTCGGGTACAGCGGAAGTGGGGGAGCTACAACTATGGATAATTAATTAGTGGGGGGGTGCAGAATCAGAACAACCCTGGGGGGGTCAGACTTGGGGTGACAGTACAAGAAAGGCCTGAATAGGAGGAATCTTAAATGGAGATACTAGCAGATGCTGGCAGGGACTGAGGGTCACACCACTGGCAAAATTCTCATATTTAGATGCACTTCAGGATCTCTGTTATTCTTATATTGGTGTGATTATATTAACACGAGTGCCTGAAGTTGCTGCAGGGGTTGTTCACTCAGTATTGTTTTCCTGTATCTACCTGGACAAGGAAAACCTGGTGTGCAAAAACAAAGCCCTTGCATAAGTTCAATTTGCAGTCTCTCTAGATATAGCTGCCTGAATCACCGAAGATCTCCTGCCAGGCAGGGTAGACCAAGGGTGGAGACTGTAACACTCCAGATATTTTTGGACTCCCAACTCCCATAAGCCCCAGCCAGCATGATCAATACTTGAAGATTATAGGAGCAGTAATCCAACAACAATTTTGGGAAAGCCAATGTGGCCATCCTTGGTGTGGACAATAGTGGTCTGATCTATTGGGGTTCCCATGTTCCTACTGTCGTGGGTCAATCAATCAACATGCATTCCTTGGAGGCTGGATCTGCTGCCCCTGTGGATCCTGCCACCTGGGGTAGTTGTCTCATTTTGCCTCATGGGTGGACCAGCCATGCCAACAGCAAGAGAAAGCATGCAGGTAGAGCTGATTGTTTGGGTCTTTCCCCATTGCTTATGACTCCAGTAGCAGGCCAGTTTCAGTATCATGGGATAGAGATGCATGATTGGTCCTGTCCACGTAGTTGTGATATTGCTTCTCTCTCTCTCATACACACACGGACACATACAGAGGCCCCCTACCATACCACGGGGAACTAATTCCTGCATTTCTCTTTCTCTCCTTTCACCAGGAGCTGAGAACTACATAACAGGCAAAAAAGACTTGAAGCTCCTCATCCGAGCATTCTCAAGGAACTGCAGGTAGGATGAAAGTCGTTCGATCTCAAACCCTGGAACTGTAGAAAACTGTAGGGACATAGGTATAAGCTTAGAAGCTGCCTTATTCCAAGCTACACAATTGCTTCAGCTAACTCAGTATTGTGAAAACCCTGAATGGAAGTGGCATTCCAGAGTCTTTCCTAGTCCTACTTGAAGACACCAGGGATTGAACCCAGGGCTTTCTGTATGCAAAGCTTTACCACTGAGCTCTGACCCCAATATCAGAACATTGGAAGTGTCCATTGTGAGTTTCTGCACCTGCTGGGCTGGAGATTCTTACCCAAACATTCAAAGGGGCTTTGGCATATAGCTCCTGGAAAGGTTGGGTGGCATTTACCCTCACTTCACACGAACGCCTCTCTGGTTCAAGAAAAGAAGAAAGTGCCCCTCCCGTCTCCTTCTCCTGCAATATTGAAGGAAGGAGCTGAACGCACCTGACCCCAGCATGAGCTGGTAAGAAACAAAATGAAACGGCTCAGTGCAAGTTGCCCAGCTGATGTCATCCCAAAGTCACCAGGAAGCGTTTGGTGTTCACATTGCTTGGAACGCAGAGATAATGAAAGATCTTGCACATACCTCGTTCTGCCGTAAGGGGCTATTGTGAAGGAGGGCTCCCCCCCCAAAAAAAAAGCAGCAGCAGCAGCAGCAAGGCGAGTCTGGCAATTCCCTAGCTAGATTGTTCCAGTGGTTACTTTCTTTCTTCCCCATGCTAAGAGGGTGCAGCTTATCTGCACCTAATTTCTTGTCTGAATTTGTCTGCCTTCAGCTTTCAGCCGGGGGCTCTCATTCTGCCTTTGTCTGCTGCATTAAAGAGCCGCCTGCCGTCAGAAATCTCCTTCCGTACCATGTAGGTACTTAGAGATTGTGATCAAGTCACCCTTTACCCTTCTCTTGGAGAGACTAAACAGATCGAACTGCTTTGGTAAGGCAGGGCTCCCTGCCCTCCAGTTATTCTTACAGCTTCTCCCCACTTCCTCTGATTTATGAACACATTTTTACTGACACGTTTTTTAAAAAATAAAAATAAAAAACTGCAATATAAGCAGGGCTCAGGATGCAGGTTTTAGCAATGTTTGTCTTCACGATTCATACAAAGGTAACGTCACCATCTTCTCATTCCTGCTGCAATGACCCCTGCTTATTTAAGGGGTTGTTTACAAGATAATATAAGGCTAACCTTCCACACACTTTTAAAACGCATGAAAAACCACTCTATAACCAGAATGCTTGAAGACTAGCAAAAAGGTGGACCACCCCTCTTTTCTCTTACAAAGAGTGTTCCAAGAATGGAAAGGTGATTGTACTACCTGTTGAGGATTATAAAGGAACACTCTGTGTTAATTAACCCAGAATAAAAAACACAGATTAGCACGGGATTGGGAGTACCCTCCCCAGAAGATGCACTGAAAGAGAAGGCGATAGGAGTCCATCAATTTACTATGCTTTAGCTTCTGCAATTACGCAAAGCAAAAGGATGATTAAACACACATTACGTAATCTTGAGAACACACAATAAAACAGAGGTGGGCAACCTCAGGCCCTTCAAACCCCTCTATATGGCCCTCAGGATTCTGCCCTGCTCCACACCCTCCTTGAATGTTTTTGCCTGGCTGGAATGTGTCTTTGAGCTTTGATCATGCCTCTTGGGTGCCTGGGTGTGTGAGCGTATTTAGAAATTGTCCAGGATGTAATTTAGAAATTACATCCCTTGCTCTCCCACTTTTGCCCCTGGCCCCGCCCACCACCTGCATGGAATGTGGCCATTGGACAGAGGTAGTTTCCTCACGTCTGCATTAAAAGCTAGAGTGGTGATGCTAATCCACATTGGTGACTGTGATTAATCGGGAATAAAAATGTGTTACTTTATGACAGCTCCCCTAAATTATCTTTATATATATTTCTCAGAGAGACTCATAGAGAACTCTCAACCAAGTTCCATCTCTGGGAAAGATGACATTCAGCTGTCAGTCTGAGTAGGCTGGCTGGCTTTGATTTGGAGCTGTGGGGGCAGAAAGGTTATACGCTGGTGATCCACCAAGGTTGCTGGAAGAAGGGGTGGAGGTGACAAAAACCCATAGAGGTTCATCTAGGGAATGGGAGGGAGTCAGCATCGGAAAGGCTTCTCAAAGCCCACCCTGGTTTTGGACTGCTACCTCCCTCCCACTCCAGAAAGGTGCAAATTTGACAATTCTCACTGCCCCATCCTACCTAAGCCATACTGACATCATCAAAACCAAGGCTTCCAAAACTGTGGAAACCACCATAGTGGTTAGAAATGGCTCTGGGCTGCAATCAGACCTTCTGGAGCTTGCCTCTGTTTCTGTGGCATGGAGAAAATGAATATATTGTGCCACACCTGAAGCCCCTGCCTTCCACATAAGAAGAGAGCCCTGCTGGATCAAGCCAAAGGGGCCAACCAGTCCAATATCCTGTTCTCTCAATGGCCAACCAGATGGTGAAGCCTGAAAGCTGGACTTGAGCCCAACAGCACTCTGCCGACCTTCAGTTGCCAGCAACTGGTATTCATGGGCACAACAGCTCTGGCGTCCACAATCTGGTTCCCTCCAGATGTTTGAGTATCAACTCCCATAATCCTTTGCTGGCACAACCAATGGTCAAGGATAGCAAGAGTCGTGGTCCAACCAAGACCTCCCTGGAGAGCACCAGGTTGGGAAATCCTGCAAACCACTGCAGTTCAGAGGTGCTTCTATAAGGCATGTGAAAGACTGTGGAAGGACATCTGGTGCACTGAGACCAGTCCCTAGATCAGGAATCTTCTTGGGCTCCCCCTTTCTTTCTACAAAGCATGCCTCTGAGGTTTTCTGGCTGGGCTGGGCTGGGGTAGCATCTGATTGCTGAGGACTTGTACAGCAGGGCCCTTGGTTCATGACTCAGCTTCGAAGTATGACCAACCTATGTCCATAAGAATGATCACATGGAGAGATTGATAATACAGTATTGCAGCATGGAGTGCACTGGTTCATGGCTGGCTGGCTGGCTAGAGCCCTGCTCTCTCTCCCAGGTTACTCCAGTCCATTTCCCTATTTTGTTGTTGTTCTTTCTCCTTCCCTCCAACAGTCCATCAGCATCCCATGGCCACTGTGTGCTGTTTGTACCAGGGCTGGGATGCTGCTGTGGACTCCAGCTCCCATCAGCCCCAGCCAGCATGAACAGTGATCAGGGATTATGGAAATTGCAGTACTGTAACATCTGGAGGTCCACAGGTTCCACATCCCTGCATTAGTATTTAATTATGTAATTATGGGAACGTAGGAACCTGGCGCCTGCCACCACAGTCTTTTCTTTTACCTTGCCAATCCTTCACCTTTCTAGTTCTGCCAAGAGAATTCCCCCACCTACATCCTTCTCTCTGCCTTTGCAGAGTCCAGGCTCAAAGGTCCTTATGAAGACAGCATCTTCTAGTGAGTGAATGAGAGAACACATCTTCTCACGCCAGACCTGGTAGCGTATGACATTTGCCATGGGATTCTCCCAGGGTTGTCTTTTGTCACTAGCTCACTTGTTCCAAATCTCAGGCTTTATAGAGGGTTGCACCTCACAGCCAAGCAAATCAAGAACACCAAGCAGACAGGTCACCCCTTTTATCTAAGAACATTTCACCTCTGCATAACCCTGCGGAGCACAAGGCACATCTCCAGGGTGTCCTTTGTTTTTATTTTGATCTGACAACCCTGTCCTTTCCTTTTGCTTATCAAAAGGAAGTGGGGTTGTATGCTTCCTTAACTTGTAGCTTAACTTAGGCAAGGAGCACTCTGGGGGCACCATGAAGTTGTGAAAATAAACAGATGATGCATTGTCTTATCTCACTACTGGCATATAGGCAGGGCAAATCACAGACCTGGCTGCCTAATGGAGAGGCAGTCCAGTAATACACCAACTGAAAAGCAGGCTTCAGATCCCTCTCACTTACATCCACTGGCCCCTTATGTCCCACCCCAGGCACAGCTCAGAGGCGTCCTTCATCTACAGCTGTTGATTTCTGACATCTTAGTCCACTGTGAGTTTTCCAATCAACCCTCCGTTGGAGCACATGCTGGGGTCACAAGATCAATTTCAATAGAGATCAGTTACTCCATACTACTTTTTATTTTAACCAAACCATCAAGCTATCAGGGCAGTCCAAGAGAGTCAATGGGTGGACCCCTTCCATGTTCTGGAGGAAATGAAATGGAGGAAAAGATTTTAATCCACTTCGGTGCTATGCAGGGAATGCACCCAACCATAGGCTAGCAGTATAAGATGGGGTGATATTGTATTATGTGTTGATAGTGATTGGATCACCTCTCCCCATATGATCTCCTTGCTCACTCCCCACAAACAGAACTGTGGAGGGAAATTGGCATCAAGGCAGTGGAGGATCATAGAGCTGAACTGAGGGCCATTCGTCTTAAGAAGCCAGTGAGGAAAACCAAGAGACACGACTTTGGGGAAAATGCATGGGAGCAAAAAGAGAGCTAAGGGACAAAGACAATCTGAGATGAAAAAGGTAGTTGTGTGATCCTAAGGGAGCAGGCTGAGAAAGTCAGCATTATGGAGCATTGGTAGGGGGGAGAGGCAATTAGTCCAGCAGTTTTTCAATGCTTGTTTCAGCTCTGACACTGTGCCTGGCTACAGCTGATACCGCCATGGCTCCCCGAGTCCTCAGAACAGCACAATAACTTGGGGCATGTGGGGTGATGCAATTGGCTTGGGCTCTTGTAGATTTGGAAGAGCACAGAACAAACTGTCTGCATTCTGGAATTGCCAGAATTTGTGCAAAGGGGTCAAATTGCCCTCATCCATAGGCAAAAGGCTTCCTATGCTGCCAGGATGAGCCGCAGCCTCCAGGCAGGTGGAATGCCCACCATCTTCAGCAGGGAAGAGGCCCCCCTCTATGTGGGCCCCTTTTTTGACTGTGCCTCTAGACGGGAAGACTTACCCCCTGCTTGGCTTGAAAGTTGGCTGTCTCCCTACAGGCTGGCACTGAGATCAGTGAGAAGAGCAGAGTGAAAAGACAAAACAGTATCCACTCATGCTCCTCTCTGCTGCCAGGTCCAGGTCCTCATCCTTCAAAGCAGCCTGTGGCATGTGTGGGTTTTCAAAGAATCACTGTGCAGCTCTACAATAGGCAGCTTGTTTGTGCAGTTGGTAGTGGCTGCTCTGTAGAGGGCATGTATTTCTCATTGCCAGGTGTTCTGGCTAGGTGTGTAACTGAAGGGCTCTGTGACATACAAGTGTGCGGCCAGGAGGCGTGTTGCCTAGAGAGGAGTTGTTATAATCAAAGGCAGCATAACATGTGTGCAGTTGTGTGACTGTGTGGTTGTTTGCTGACAATGCAATCACCGTGTGTGTGTGTGTGTGTGTGTGTGTATGTGCACATTATCTTTTGCATTTGTGAATGTGTCTGTGTCTGTGCTTGTTGTGCGTGCACATGAGTGCCTAGCATATGTTCAAACCTCTTGCTGTATGGGGTCGGTGGGAGCTGCAAACAATTTGCAAAGGACCCTTCTAATCCTCAAGAGATCCTGAAAAGTATGCGTCCATGAGTGCATGTGTGTGTGTGTATCTTTGGTGCATTATGACGGAGTGGCTGGGGTTGTAGCTTGGAAATCCTTCTGCTGATGAGGCGCCAGAAGCAATTCCAGAGACACACCTGTGCATGCCAGGTTAGCTTCCCCGAGACCCTGCTTAGAGAAGGAGGGTGGTAGGAATGAGAATGGCTGTCCTTCTTCGGTTCCACGCTCTGCTACTGACCTGCTGGCTGACCTTGGCAATGTCCTGAAGGCTCTGGGCCTCAGTTCGCCACAATTTACTTTGGGAATCAAAGCCCTGCCAGGCCTCATGGAGGCTGGAGGACTGCACTGTTGGTTTTTGTTCAAGCTTTGGATGCTGCTCTGATCAGGAAACTAACTGCCTCTGAGCCCAGCCGGACAGTGAACTCTGGGTGAGCAGATGTGTGTCTTTGTTGGAGAGGAATGTGAAACAATTAGCCAACCCTCTGAAGACACCCTCTGTCATCCTAATAACACACACGCACACCACTTCCCACATCAATATTCCTCTCTTTGGCACAGGGCAAACTGAACGCAGATGCACCACTAGGCCCCATGCCTTTTGTCAAATCCTCAGCTTGGGGTTCCCATCACAGACCCAGGGCTTTTCAGCTTAAATATATGTACCATAATCTTCTCCCCTTACCCCAACCACAAACTTCCCCTGCCAACCTCTAGGCACAACTGCCCCCATAGTTGTTGGAAGTCCCACTTCCAGAGAGGTCCCAGTTATCCTGCTGAGGCCAGAGCAGTCAAGCAGTCTCTGTTTCACATCCTTCCTACAAAAAACCCTTTCGGTCACCTTGCAAAAAAAAGAGCTGCCTGCCAGATCTGAGTAGCAAGACAAATAAGACTGTGAGCTCCACTGAAGCCAAGAGGATTGGCAAGAAGGTGGGTGGGGAGGGGGCAGAGATGCAGCCAGACACCCCCACGCTCCCCAGCTCTTGTTTTAACTCAATCAATGGGGGGGGGGGGAGCAATGGGCAGAAGCGCAAGCATTGAGAGATCAGGACCGAGCCGCGGAAAAGAGGGTCCTTCTGCTGCAGACGCAAGACACACTTTGGCAGTGCCAGGGCAGCGGGTGGCAGAGGCAGCGTTGCACATGGCACCGAGCCCAATGGCTGCTTTAGACAGAGCAGGGGGTGCAGTCGGGCTGGAAAGTTTGTGATTACACTTGGTGATGCCGAGTGGCTCCCTGTCGAGTCCAGGGTTCCCGCGCACCTCGACAACGACGATCCGCGCCCACTCCCGCTTACCGAGCCCCTGGCTTCCATAACACACACCTCGTGCCCACTCCTAGGACGATGCCACCTGGCGGCTCCAGTGCCCCCCTGGATGAAGCCACGGCGCCGCATCCTCCGCCAGTGCCCACCGTACTCCCCGTCGAACCGAACTCAGATGCCTCTTCCGCTCCAGCCGCCCCCTCATGCCGCCGCCGCCGCCACCCCCCCCCGCCGTCCCCGAGGCTGCCACCCGTCAAGGAAGGCACCCGAGCAGAGCGCGAGAGCCCCTCACGCTGCTCCAACCAGACCGACGCCACCGCGCGTAAAGAGCGCTCTGACTCACCGTTGGGATGAATGTGGCTAGTGAGGATCGTGCCAGCCAGCAGGACATGCCATAGCCTTGTGCCCAGGCGGGCACCGGCTCCCAGCTGCTGCCATAAAGCCATCCTTCGGCAGGAGAGAGGGTCGTCGTGTGAGGACGGGCAGGATCCGGCCCAGGGAGAGAGGAAAGGAGAGAGGAGGAGGAGGGGATGGGGACGGCCCAGGGAGCACTGGAGGGGGGGGGTGTCCCAGCTGGAGTCTGCTCCGCGCTGCCGCCGCCGCCGCAACAACTCCTCAAGGCACCTCGGGGGCACTTAGCACCCCAGCCCGCCGCGGGCTCCCTGCGCGCTCCATCTGCTGCTCATGGCCGGACGGACCCGCCGCCAGGGCTTCGAGGGGCAGCTGGCAGGGGGCGGCGGCAGGAGAAGGGGCTCGATCCGGCCGCCAGCACTGGAGCTCCGTGCCGGGCAGCCGCAGAGACCCCCTCGCCGGCCGGTGGCGGCGGCGCGTCTTGCCCGTGTGTGTGTGCGCGCGCCTCTCTCTCTCTCTCTCTCTCTCTCTCTCTCTCTCTCTCCGCGTATGCCAATCTCTCTCTGCCTCTCTCTCTGCCTGTCTCACCCTCGTTGCCACTCACTGCCAGGCAGCGCCGGGCTGGCTGCAAGCACCTTGTCCGCGGCAATGCAGAAGAGAAAGAAGAAAGAGCCAGCGAGGGGCTGCAAAACCCGGACTGGAATCCGCCACGGGAAGGGACGGAGCAACAGCTGGTTCCAGACTGACAAGCTCCGGAGACGCAAACAAGCCCTCCTCTGGGAGGGAGAGGGAGCCGCAGCCGCCAGGCGGAGCCCAGCACACCTATCTCCCGCGCCGGGCTCGCTCGGCAACGCCGGCGAGGGAGGGAGGGAGGGAGGGAAAGCCCGCCGCCGGCTCGGAGAGGGAGGTGGGCTCGGGGGCCAACGGCGCCCGGCGCTTGCTAGTCTCTTCTTTTTATATGGCGTGGTAGGGAAGGCGGCGGGGGGGGGGGGCAGGAGGCTGAATCCTCTCGACTGGCCGGCCTCACAGCACTTTCCCTCCCCGCGGGCCCCAGGCTTCCCTACCCGCCCCCGGAGGAGCAACAGGCGGCAGCAGCAGCAGCGCGAGGCGAGCAGGCTTCCTCGAAGGAAGCCCCCAGTTCCGCCCCGCAGCCGACGGCCAGCCTGCCCCCCTGCCCCCTCTTCACACAGGACGGGGCCAAAGGTCTCTCAGCCCCCCCTCGCAGCGATCCCGCCGCCGCCCCCTTAGCCATCTCTGCTGTTTCTGGGAGACATCATCACACCTCCACAGCACTCCTGAGAGGCGAGCGAGCAGCATTCACACATCGCAGAAGAAGGGAAAGAGCGGGAGAAGGGCTGAGGGAGGAGGGGAGGAGGGAGGGAGGGAGGAAGAAGCCCCCCCAGCTCCAGGAGAGTGGACCCTTCCCCTCATAAAGGGCTCCAGTCCCCCGCTCCCCCCCCGCGGCCACAACGTCTCTGAGGGCGCAAGGCGTCATTCCCAAGGGGTCCAGAGAGTCCCGTCCGGCTGCCGCCTCGCCCGGACTCCAGTCCTGGGCTTGTCGGGAGCAGGGACTGCCAATCACCGGCATTTATGTTCTGGACAAACGTCCCCTGAGGAGCTGCCTGGGACCCCCGCGCTCTCCCGGTGCCGTCTCTGCCGCAGCAGGGCGGGGAGCAGAGGCGGGCGGAAGAAGGAAGGGCGCAGGGTGTGAAGGAGCCCGCGGGGCAACCCTGCCCGGCGAGGGGGCGGGGAAGGAGGGCGCCAGGGTCAGGCGAGGGGGCTGGCGAGGAAGAAGCCCGCGCCTCTCGCAACACAAGGAGAGGCACAGGGAGAGAGAGGAGAGAGACGCCGCTCTCGCAGGAAGAGACACAAAAGACGGGACAAAACAGGCTCGGAACAATACGGGCAGACTCCGGCGCACGTACGGAGGGCGGCGGGCACATGGCATCGCGGGGAGACTTGCACCACAAGCCACATGCATGCATGCACATCGCATGTCAACACAACGCAGGATATGAACACGGCGAGCGGAGACGCGCCGAAGGAGGAGGGGAGCGGGAGGGAGGGAGGGAGGGAGGCGGGGAGACAAAGCAACACAAAGAACAACAGACAATTCGCACAGAAAGACCAAACGGAACAGGAGCAGACCCCGGGCACTCTCTCGCGCGCGAGGCAAGGGCGACAACCCTCACAGACAGCGCTGCCTCTTTGTATAGAGCGGGGCTCGTAGCTCAACACACAAGGTCCCACGCTCACCGCATGGTACTAGAGGGCAGGACGCGGGAGCCTTCCCCTTACACTTTGTTTGTTTATTTAGGGTGCCTCTGCAACTAAGTTTTACTCAAAGTAGTCTCACTGGAATGAATTGGACCGAACTCGCATAGATTCATTATGGGTCTTCTCTGAGTAGGGCGGAGCGGAATACCACCTTTTGGTTATGTTCCACACTTTCTCCAAGCTCAAAGTGTTTCGCATGGTTCTCCCCGTCCCATTCCGTCCTCACAACAACCCCGCGAGGTAGGGCAGACTGAGGGGCAAGGACTGGCCCAAGGTCACGAGTGAGCTTTGTGCCTGAGTCTCCCATTCCTCATCTGCAAGACACGCACTGCTGTGTGTCTTGTGGGCTCTGGGAAGTGGGGCCAAATCCAGCCTCCGGGAATCTCTTTGGCAGCTGCATAAGGGCTTCCATCTTTTACCCTGACTTTGTGGAGAGGGAAACTGCTGGCCACAGTTTGCTTCTCTGCAGCACCAAGCGCCAGCCAGGCATTTTGCTGCCAGTAATACAGTCATCCCATCACTCCAAGGAATAAGCAAAACACATGGCTGAGGGTAACCCCTTCCCCACCCCAATTTCTCACCCTTCGACTGCTCCTCAAGCAGGGTGGGCTGCCTAAGAGCAATTTGGAGGTAGGTGCAGGAGGCAGATCTAGCCAAAGTTAAGAAGTTCACAACCTTTAAATACACACATACACCCTTCTTCTGCTTATTTAAAGCTTGCATTTTCTTAACACACACAACTCCCCTGTGGCCCAGAATGCATTGGGCATTTTGAATGGAATTGTCTGTTATAGAAGTTTGAATAAATCTGCTCCTGCTGCAGCCTCCTACAGAATGCTCTTGTGCTGTGTGTGTGCTTATCTTGAGAGCTTTTTTGCCAGGCCCAGGCCCTACCCCCAGAGTCTCGCTGGAGGGTGCTTTCCCCACCACAGATCCCAGCCTGAGCCTGCTCTGTTTTGTCAGTACTGCCTGACCTCTGCCACCACGGGTCTCAGCACCCTACAAAGAGCATGCAGCAGCACAGGAACACTTTAAATGTCAGAGGGAAAAAAGGGGTGATGCTCTCTGAGGGGATGCCCATCCTGGCAGCCACAGCCCCCCCCCCTTGCATGAGGCATTGCCTCGGTAGTGACATCACTGCCCAGCACTGGGGTTTCCATAGAAACACCCCCCTCTTTTCAACACAGATTGACCAGAGCTGATGGGAGGCTGAGGGGAAGATCTGGCCATGAGCCAGCAGGTGTTCATCATCCCCTGAATGGTTTTGACGGGGAGAGGAATTTCAGGTACTGAGCAGTATCAAGTAAATGTGAATGCACAACTGATCCCTGCTTGTGGTCATGTTCTGGTTACTTGGCTGCTCTTCTGATGTCAGTGAAAGGTGACAGCAAATGGCCCCAAGAGTGACAGATAACACCCCCCACACAAACACATTCTGATAATGTTAGAGGCAGTTTAGGAAATATAGGATGAGACACACACACACACGAGAAAGAGAGAGAGAGAGAGAGAGAGAGAGAGAGAGAGAGACTTGGGGAGCAGGCATTCACTGTTGTGCTGAGCTGGCAACTGGGCAGAACAGGCCTGGTGAAACACATCTTTTAGCTTAGGCTGAGGGTTGCTTATAAAAACTGTTTAGTGGCTGAAAGGAAGTCAGGGCCTCTGAAACTATTCTGCCAGGATAGAGTGTGTGGGCTCAACCCAGGGGTCAGCAAACTTTTTCAGCAGGAGACCGGTCCACTGTCCCTCAGACCTTGTGGGAGGGCTGGACTATATTTTGAAGGAAAAAAATGAACGAATTCCTATGCCCCACAAATAACCCAGAAATGCATTTTAAATAAAAACACACATTCTACTCATGTAAAAACACCAGGCAGGCCCCACAAATAACCCAGAGATGCATTTTAAATAAAAGGACACATTCTACTCATGTAAAAACACGCTGATTCCTGATCCATCCATGGGCTGGATTTCAAAGCCAATAGGGCCAGATCCGGCCCCCGGGCCCTAGTTTGCCTACCCATGGCTCAACCATTATGGACTGCAACACTTTCCCCCCACATCACGTATATGTGCACACACCACACTGAGTAGCACAGATATATTATGGAATTTGACTTCTTCCAGAGAACCTTGGTGTGTGTGTCTGAAGGGAGTGTGATAGGAGATGGTAGAGCAAGCCTCCAGCTTTCCTTGGCCCCAAGGGGTGAAAACTGATGTGACTGTGCCTGCAAAACTCTGCCTTAAAAAAAATATACGAAACCTTGGCCAGGGCTCCCACTGGTCAGAATGAAATGGGGATTCTGTGCTCTCAAAAACTAGTTGTGTTGCCCCATCAAACCCTACTCCCTTATCTTTAAGCCCGGTTTACTCTCTCTGGTTAACCCTTCCTCTAGCTTTGTCCTTTCTGCTGTCCCAGTCTTTGCCAAAATATTCCAAATTTTGCAAATCCCTACTGTTGGAATAAGTACAGATGTCACCAGTTGAAAATTGGAACTGTGTGCTGCAAGGGCACAATTGATCAAGAGTGGCTTTCATGAGGTCCGCTGGCAGAGAACGTGGTTGCAGAGACAGGCCTCTCCTGTGCTACTTTGTCTCCATGTAATCCTGGGCACTGAGATGACATCTTTACACCCCATCAGATGGACCCACAGTCCCTCTTCCCCAGAAGGGTTTCCCTAGCCAACAACTGCTGTAGAGTCTTCCCTCTGGGTGTCCGTTCACCATGCCCAGAACCCCGTTCCTCTGCCCATTCACCTCCAACATTATGTACAATTGCCAAGCCTTTCTCAGGGACCTTGCCATATACCTGCCAGGAATCAACTCCTGCAAATAATGTGGCAGGCCCCAGCCATGGCACAGTCCCTGCTGTTCTGGAACACTTTGGTGGCTGGCAAGAGAGCGAGAGAATGAGACAAAGCCATACTTGCTCCCACTTTACTAGTCCCGTCCCTTGGATATTTATTTACATCCACTTGGCAGCGTGAAGTTGGAGACTCATTAGCCTCTTCTATTTGCATGAAGCCGATAAATAGTCCTAAAGGAGATGCTCGTGCCACATCTGGGCTTGTCTTTCCCAGCAGCACTTGCTCCTTCTTGGCTCGGCTTATTATCAGTCATGCAGCTGCCTAGGCAAGCTCTTTCCCGGGAGTACAGAGTGGTCCCCGCCAGTTGCTGGACACAGTTAACATTGCAGTCAAGGTGCCCTATTAGCAATGACACTATCCTCTCCCCTACTTGCTGTGTTTTAGGCCTTGGCTGCCAGAACAGAGAGGGAACCAGAAGAACAGATGACCCAGTAGAAACGCTTCTGCAGATGTAAGGGGCAGTTCCATGTTGCCTCCCATTTTCAGCTCTGTTAAAAGGACTTATTCAGTGCAGAATACCGTCACAACAACTTGACAGTCAAAGTAATAGAATCGTAGAGTTGGAAGGGACCATGAGGGTTATCTAGTCCAACCCCCTGTGAGGCAGGAAGCTTTTTGCCCAATGTGGTACCCAAACCCATGACCTTGAGATTAACAGTCTTAGTCTTGTACCAATTGAGCTATCCCAAGATGTCATATGCAATATAGTGCTTATTAATCACCCCCCATAAACTTATAGCCTCATTCTCTCTCTCTCTCTCTCCCTCTCTCTCCCCTTCTTTCAAAATATCTTTTCTTTTAAAATAGTTATATGCCAACTTTTCCAGGCATGCCCATCCAAAGTAGTTTATAACAATGAAAGCTACAAGTATATCACCCCTCCATCACCATATAGAGTCAATAATGAAACAGAATTACAAAAATAAAAACAGACTAAAAACTCTGATAACGACATAATATTCCAGGGTGGTATAGGTGCAGGCAATTCATCTGACAGCTCACAGTCAAAAAATTTAACGGGTTTTCACAATGCACCGCAGGGGAGTTGTATCAGCCTGGCTCTTTGGAAACTGGAGTTTTTACATTTTCCTTTCTCTGATCAAAATTGATCTTGCTATAGTAGCTCATTTAGTGCCCATTAAAGAAGCTCTATTATGTTCCTCTTATTACTGAAATTTCCATATATTTTAATCCCACTTTTATTCCACCATAGGACCCAGGGCAGTGTACAGATGGTCTCCCATCCAGGCACTGACCAGGCTCAGACCTGCTTAGCTTCAGGAAGGGGGGCAATGGTTTGGTTTAATATGCCATCAGACTAGGCTCTGATTGTCAATTTCTTGTGGGGGGAAAGAGGAAGGACTTTGATAGAGGGTCTAAGGTGGGAATCAGCAACAAGTGGCTTTGTGGGCCAACAGTGGTCCCTAAGGGCTTCCATCAGTCGGCAAATGGGAGTGTGTGGATGCAGCTGCTGTGACCATGGGACTTGCTCATGGTCCTTTGCAGTTGAGCATCTCCTCTTCTCAAAGAGCTTCTAAGGTACAACCAGTTTCTCACCACATCTGGCTGATGTGGTTGATCATGGAATGAAGACGTAGCCCGTTTGGGGGATTTCCTATCCAATTTCAGCAAAGAACAAAGAATTTTATGGAGCATCCTCAAAGGACCAAAAACAAGCTCTGAACTGCATGGAGTATGAGGAGTTGATCTTTCAGCAGGCAACTCAAGAAGGCGCCCAAGGAAATCTTAGAGCATCTCTGAGAAATTAATATTAATTAGGAATCTCTATCTTAAATTAGAAATTGTTTGGCACTTTATTTCTGCACAGCCATTTTGTTTCGCACAAACCTCATTTCCACCTCAGATTACCTCATGTCTTCCCTTAATAAACGTATTGATATTGCACTATAAATTCTATTTGAAGTGCAGTGTGGCAGACCAGCCGACTCTGGGTGCAGTGACTCCATGATAGCATTAAGTCTCAAACCTCAAGCAAGAGAACTGAGCCCTAAGAAGCTGGATCCAAAAGGACTCAATATGTAACAGCTTCTCTGATTCCTGGGGAAACAGAACTAAGGCTGAGGTAGCGCAAGAGAATCTGCTTGCCGTCTAGGACTGCTGGTGTGTTGGAGGGCAAGTGAAGCTCTTTCTTGCTCATTTGGGGCAGCAAGAGTCTACTTAGGACCACAAGTGCTGGAGAGCAACTCACACTGTGGGTTAGTAGGAGAAAGAGCCACTGTGGCACAGTGGTTAAAGTGTTGGGACTAGACCAGGGTTTCCCAAACTTGGGTCTCCAGCTGTTTTTGGACTACAACTCCCATCATCCCTGACCACTGGTCCTGTTAGCTAGGGATGATGGGAGTTGTAGTCCCAGAACAGCTAGAGGGCCAAGTGGTCATACAGCAGGACCAGCGGTCATACTGCTGGTTCAGTATGGGCCAGGTGGAAGCCAAGAAGCCAGCAAAAGGGGAAACAGTGAGTCGAGAGGGTTAAGGAGAAGCAGGTGACAGTGGAGGAGAAAAGGCAGGCCTTGCAGTCTGTGATGGGAGATGATCTCCTCCTTGCCATGTGCCAGCATGCTCTGCAGAGCTAATTTCATTTGTAGCTCCAGGAAATGAACAATTAACAAGATGCTCTGATGCCTTTAAAAGCTGAAGTGGGCGAGAAAAGGCCTGGGCCAGCTGCTGCCTTCCTTCACCCTATCATAACACATGCTCCATACAGGTCCCCTCCATCGCCAGCAGAGGACCTTAGACCTTCCCACTGAGGATCTGGTGCCACCACAGGTCTGTCTAGTACTCCATCTCCAGGTCAGACTAGCTGCTGCTCATCCAAAACCAGCCTGAAAAAGCCTCTGCGCATCCTCTCCTTTGAGTTTCAGCATCCTGACCCCAGTTGTTTCAAGCTTCATGCTGGAAACACTTTTTAAAACTTCAACCTAGACTTAGCTTGAAGCCACAGACAATTGGATGTTAAAGCTTTAGCACACAGCGAAAATGGCAAAACTAAGGGCCAGGCTAGAGAGGATGTAAATCATGTCGCTGGCCCATCATGCCTGTTTTTGTTCTCTGAAATAGCAGCTGCAAGGGACTGGAGCTGTAGCATGTGGGGAGGAGAGGACCTCCATCCAGATTGGGTATGTGCATAGGTATGTTGCTGCAATTTGCCTTGAGAGGAAAGCTCCCACTGATGCCGATGGGAAACACAGACTGCCCGATTCCAGAACAGTCTGACTGTGGAGTTATTTACAAAATGTTTTTGCTTCTTTGCATATTGAAATTGTTAGTATCTTCAATAGACACTTCTCTGAAAATTTGTTTCCCCCCTCATCTGATCTTCGTGAATCAGAGAACTGTAGAGCTGGAAGGGATTCTGAGGGTCATATAGCTCCACCCCCTGTGATGCAGGAATCTTAATTAAATCATACATGACAGATGACCATCCAACCTCTGCTTAAAAACCTCCAAGGAAGAAGAGTTCACCTCGTCTCATGGGAGTCTGTCGAACAGGTCACTTTACCAACATAAAGTTCTTCCTGGTGTTTAGTCAGAATCTCCTTTCTTGTAACTTGGAGCCATTGGTTCAGGTCCTACCCTTAAGAAGAGGAGAAAGCAAGCTTGCTCCACCTCCATGTGACAGCCCTTGAGATGTTTGAAGGTGGCTATCATATCTCCTGTCTGTCTGTCTGTCTGTCTGTCTGTCTGTCTGTCTGTCTGTAAGTCCAGAGCCCTTCAGGGGGCTTAAGAAGAATTAGAGAATGACTGATATGTCTCCTTAAATTCAGCTTCTCCTGTATTTACTGGTGTACCTCAGGTCCCACTCAGCGTTTCACATCCAATGACGGTAAGCCAAATGGACAGCTAAACATGCTCAATGTGGTCCAGGGAGGTTCAAATTCCTGCTCAGTTGTAAAGCACTCAGTCAGACTAGTCAGCACTTCTCAGCTTAACCTACCTCACAGGCTTGTTGTGAGGATAAAGCTCCATATTCACCAGCCAGAGCTCCTTGTAAAAAAGGGGAAAAGGAAAAAAGGCAGAGTGCAAGTTGCAATAATAAAAAATTAAATCAATAGGGGAAACAGTTGAATAAGGAAGGGAGGGAATGGCAAGGTTGTAGAGGAAATGAATGTGAAGCCATTTCAGCCAGCACATGATTTTTCCAGGCTCGACAAAGAATATAGTAGTTACCTGAGGGGAGGAGATGGGATTCTTCTTTCATGACAAAGGTGGCAGCCCAGCAACTATTCCAGATGAAAAGACCACACTTCTCTGACTTGCTTTGAAGACCAAACTCCCAAGCTACTCCCCACTGGCTTTGTTCGCGCAGTTATCCCCTCTGCCTGCTTCTTGAGGGGGAGAAAGCCACTGCCAGCTCTTCCTTCTCCAAAGCGGTTTGTCCCAGAGGCAGCTCCTCTCAAAACACTGCAGGGCGAAACCAGCTGGTTTTGTTGAGGATTAGCTAATGCAGCTGGGGAGGGGAGCTTTTTCAGGCTAAGGGCCAGATTCCACACACACACACACACACACAACCCCAGTGGAAAGTTGCCAGAGGCATCATGCCAGAATTGGGCCATATACCAGTACTGATAGGGGTTGGACCTGCCCCGCCCCTGACACTCACACACCCTTTGCACACACACAGCTATTTCCCATGAAAACAGAGGGGTATATTTAAATCAGGGTGTATGGGGTGCTAGCTCAGGGGTAGTACCTCTGGTGGGGGACACAAAATGCTCCTTCTGAAGTAGCTTGTCCACCTTTGGTCCCCACCTGTGGCTCCTTAAAACTGCCAGCATGCGACAGCAGCCACACCCTGGGAACGACTTCGACTGGCTGGCGAGGGTAGCCGATGGGTCTCAAACCCTTTCCCTGCATGCAAAGGCAGGCTCCAGTGGATTGAGAGGACAAGACCAATAGTGGGTCCAATGGTCAAGAAGGCAGTTTCTGCATGTGCTGTAGAGGGAAGCGAGGGGCAGATGGGGCTCATCCACCTAGGAAGGTAGCTCATCTAGAAGGAAAACTCTGGCCCTAAACCTCCACCGCCTGCAGGACATCTTTGGGAGAAGAAAAAGCAAAGGAGTGGAGTCCATAAGATAGTGGGAGGCACCTTGTATGCCTCCTTCCAGCAACTCCTGCAGCCAAGTGGTGCCAAATGTATTGCTCTGCTTTCCTTTGGACCACATCAGCAACGCATCTGGGCAGCCCAGGACCTCCCTCCATACAGACTGCCCAGGCTGTGGTGCCACTGCAGCGGTTTGCCTTCACCCCCAGGCACACTCCATTGTCTCTTGAGACAGACAGAGGCCAACAATTTAAATATTAGTGATTCCATTCAAGTTTCACCTTCTGTTTTCTTCACAGACATTGTTTTAAAAAGTTTTTTTAATGAAAAAAGAACCCTGTCCAACTGGCTTAGGAGGAAGGCCAATTTAGTCCAGCCACTGTGAGGTCCGGGAGTGAATGGGCAGCCCCTTCATGTTTGGGGAAGAAGCAAGGAGATATTTAGGAGCCTGGGGGACTGCAAAAGCCATCAGCACTTGACCTTCCTGAGCCTGATTCAGCAGACTGAGGATATGGTGAAAAGAAACGCCCATGACATTGCCTCTACAGGCTACCCCACCAGTAAGAACACTGTGGCTGAGAAAAAATTCCTGCATGCTATTCACCAGAAAAGGAAGGCAGAAACTCTGTAGTGTCTAGCCTTAGCAAGGCCAATGAGTACAATTTGTCTCTCCCTACTGCTTGAGTTCAGTGGTAGTGGAGGGCAGAGCTGAAATAAATCCACTTAGGATAGAGGGGGTGTTCATTCACATTCCCAAATGTTGAGATTGTAATGATTATCTGTAGCTCACACTTCAAGGCCAAAATCTGACATTTCTTAAAGGATTTATGTACGTGTGTGTGTGTGTAATGGTATCAGCAGTAGGGGTATTCACTTACTCTGCCATTAAGTACCAAATGTTACTAGAAAGCCCATCTTTATCATAGTTCTGACCTTCTTTGAGGGTGTCTCTTTTTGCTTGTGATCTGCTTGGCACTTCCATATTATGCAGATCAGAGTTGAAACAAAGGAGCTCCAAAGTCTCTCTTAATTTCCATACAGAAATTACCACTTCAAAATCTCCAGGCCCACCTCTGCAAACTCACAGTTGCACAAAGTTCCATTTCCGCTCTAGACAAGGGCACTACAGTCACAGTGATCCATGCGGCAGCTGAGGAGTGGGGGGCTCTCCTCACGCTCTCTGGCCTCACAGGGGGAATCCATCAATCCACAGTTCATCTCCAGCCTCTGCTCACTTGGCCTTTACTAGTAAAGCAACCAGCTTCTCTTGCCATTCTCACAGCTAAGTGGAAACACGCAGCGGCTGGCTCACAGACACTCTCTCAAAACTATCACCAAGATCCCAGCAACAAGCATCCCGCTTTGAACAAAATGGGAAGGAACCACTAGAAAACCAGGCAAGGTGTTAGCAATTAGGTGAGCACAGCCAGAAAGCAATGCAGTCTCTGAGAGGACAGGATAGCATCTCTGACACCAGGTCAGCTGCAACAGATTTTGTGTCTGATTTTAATAACCAGGCGTTTCTCCTAAAATTATCTGATCACTAACAACCTATCAGGATGGAATGTCAATGAAGCCTGTGCCATGCTCAAGGAGAAGATGTGTTGTGGGGGTGGGGGGAGTAGGGCAGACAGAAACTCATGTGCCTCTCCCTCCCCCAAGAAAGGATGTAATGAAGTGCTCCTAGATTCCAAGGCAAATCTGATTAGCAGGTCACAGTTGTGCCATCTTTCTGCAAGGGAAGGCATGCTAGTCACCACCTGGATGGATTGCCCAGAGATCACCTTATGAAAAAGAGGAGGAGGAGCAATAAGATGCCCCTATGCAGGCATCCCTCCAGCTTCTTTTTTTATATATATATAAATTTTTATTAGTTTTACAAAATTTTTAAAACAATACAAACATATAAAAAGACATACAAACACGTATAGTTTCATGACCTTTTTTTCATAAACCTTCTTTCTCGGTCTCCCCCATACCTCCCCTTTCTGCATCCCAATGTCCAAAATTTTCCAGCAACTTCTAAATAGTTCTGTCAAACATATGTCTTCTTAATCTTCCCTTCAGTCTAATCTTATATCGCTGTAACCCTTTCTTTCTCAAAACCTCGACATTCTAACATTCATCAAGTTTATAATAGTCCTTAAGATAGATTTTAAATTTCTTCCATTCTTCTTCCGCCGTCTCCTTCCCCTGGTCGCGGATTCTGCCAGTCATCTCAGCCAGTGTCATATAGTCCATCACTTTCATCTGCCATTCTTCCAGAGTGGGTAAGTCTTGTGTCTTCCAATACTTTGCGATGAGTATTCTTGCTGCTGTCGTAGCATACATAAAAAAGATTCTATCTTTCTTTGACACCAATTGGCCGACAATGCCCAAGAGAAAGGCTTCTGGTTTCTTCGGGAAAGTACATTTAAGTGCCTTTTTCATTTCATTATATATCATTTCCCAGAAAGCCTTAATCTTTGGGCACGTCCACCAAAGGTGATAGAAAGTACCTTCAGTTTCTTTACACTTCCAACACTTATTATCAGGCAAATGATAAATTTTTGCTAGCTTGACTGGGGTCATGTACCACCTGTAGATCATTTTCATAATATTTTCCTTTAATGCATGGCATCCCTCCAGCTTCAGCACCGACCCACTGGTAACAGGTGCATAGTCACAATACTGCTGGAGGAAGCTGGAATAAGAGATGGCCAACGATGCCAAATCCCCTCTTAGAAGGTGGGAAGTGGGATGGAGGTGACTGCCAGAGAATGATGTAGAGCAAGAAGGGTGCTGATCTGGGTAAGTGATAGGCAGAGAGCATCATGATATGGATGCTGAGATCCAACTACATGGAAGATTTCATGTATCTGCCCGTGCAGTTTTGGGAATCTGTGACAGGCAGCGTTCTTTTATTCTGCACATGCGTGTGTGCAAGCGTGCATCTACACAGATGCCATGCATACAGGGAAAAACAGCCTCTCCTGGCACATTCCTCGCTCCATTTTTTTGGGGGGGGGAATTACTAACAGCATTTGCATAAAAACAGGATGTTTTGCAGCTCTCTGCTCCATCTGCTCCTGCTGAAGTCATAGCCCCTGCGCATGAGCTCACGGCAGGTTGCCATGGTGACAATTGTGATCTCACATGTGCAGGAGTGAAGCTTTCGACCAGGAAGGGGGAGTTAGTAGACACATCTGGCCAGAGCCAACTGAGCCAACTGAGAACACCAATGCTCATGTAGACTGGAACACGACAAAATGGCACCCACCAAACCTATGCAGGCTGCTGTATTTTGCCACTCTCTGCCCTTCATTATAAATTATAGATCAAAGCTCAAAAAATGTCAACATTGTGGTGATGAGGCACAGGGCCTTCTCAGTGGTAGCACCAGAGCCATGGAACTCTCTCCCCAGTAAAGCTCGCATTGACCTTTCTCTTATGTAATACACACACACACACACACACACATATATAATGAAAAAGCAAGCACAGGGGGAATGCAATCTGCTATGTGGGCAGCTTCCAAGTTTCTGTTCAGGCCTCATTGCACACCAGGTCATTCCTTTGCACTTGACCAGAGCCAGAGTGAAAGAGGTGACTGTAGGAGCTGTTCCTGCTTCTGGGACTGCCTGGGTCCAATGGGAGTTGTAGTGGAGGGCATGGGTGGTGGTTACAACAGGCAAGCTCCATCCCCATCTTTTTCTTTAAAAAAATCCTCCCTTGCTCTCCTTGCCGAGTGCCATTTCCCTTCCAGCTCATCATGCATGTGAGTCAGAACCCTCAAAATATACTTTGCCCTTTCTTTGTCCATTGCTCACTCTCTTCACCCTCCTCTTTCCCACCTGCAAGCCAGCGTCAGAGCTCTCTCCTTCACGGTCGCAGACTGCCACAGTTCCCTGCCATTACTCTTCGTTGCCGGGTGGGCACCACCTTCCTCCCCGCTTCACCAGCACCCTGGCTTGCCTATCTCACCAGTCCTAGCGCCAAGCTCTTGCAGCACTAGGGAAGATGGGAGCCGCCTTCGAAGACGCTGCGTAGCACGAAGACTGAGCCCCTCGCTATCTTCGAGCACAGAAGGTGCACAGGGGGAGGCAGCTGGCCTCCGGGCTTGGTCCTGCTGAGCGCAGCTGAGCCTGGCCTTTGAAAAAGCACCATCAAAGGCGACGGAGCTGAGGAAGGGCGGGAGGGAGGCAAGCAGCTGTTCAGCATTCCAGCTCCTGCACTCAGCCAACAGGTGGCTGCAGGGACAGAGTCGGGTTGGCCTGCGCTAGGTGCTTTTTAGGGTGCAGCCAACCCAGAGCCAGTGGGCCACCTCTTCGAGGGAACCCCATGTGTCCTGCGACAGCATTCCGAGCTACACACCCACACACCCCGGACGCCCTTGGAAGAGGGCAAGCGGAATCCCACTGCTTTCTTTCGCCCACTAGGGGGCACCAGGGAACACGGCTAGGGATAGATTTCCCCGCAAATGCATACACATCAAATGCAGACATAAAAGGATAAACAGAAACAGGCTTTGCATGTAGATACACTCATCAAAGCTTTTTCACACACACGTGCCCAAAGTCCACACTTTGCATGCAAACATCGGGCACCCAAGCCGACATGCATAATACCCCGCTCCTCACCCAAACGCAGACACGCAAACTGCGGAATGGGGCTATCTTGGGGCAAAGCGCTGTGGTATGTTTCTTCTTTGCCAAAGCGGCCAGCGCTCAAGCACTCCATCTGTTCCCCCCTCTGTTATTATTCTCTCTCTCCCCGCCGCCCCCCCCCCTCCGCACGCCGCCGCCCCCCGTTCAGGATGATCTCCCGCTCTGGCTTCTGGTGCTGCCAATCCGATGCCAAGAAAAACACACCCAGCAAAGTGTAGAGCTGGCCAAACGCCCCCACGCGGGGATGAGGGGAGGGGCGCCGGGAGCAGCGTCTTGCCGACAACTGATAAAGTGTGTGGCTTTTTATATTAGTGCTTGAACAAAACATCGCAAGGAAGGGAAATTGAGCGAATTCCCCTCATTTGCAAGCATATAATTCAATTTTGAGCGCTTGCAAATGATCACAACTTTCACAGAATCCTGGGTCTGGGGTGCAAACCGTTGCTTTCTAGGCAATGAAACTTGAGTTTTCAGACAAGAAATCCGTCTTTGGGCTAAAAAAAAAGGGGACTTTGAGAGGAAACTCTCCATTCTGTGCAGACGGTTTCTGTAGATTTCTGTAGATCGAGTTCGGAACTTACAAAGAGAGAGATTTTCACGTGGGAACTGGAACTCATGTCTGGTTTGTTTTTTCTTTAAAAACAAACCAACCATGCTCTATTTCTGCTTTTTAAATTTTTAATATATATTTTTTTACCTTGGAGAGAAGCAACACTCAGAGAGCTAATCTCTCTTTCTTTGAATCAAGAATGGCAGGGGTAGAAAAAGCCCAGCCAGCCAAGAAACTAGTCAATTCCGCATAGCCTTTCTTGATTCTGGTCTGACCCCATCCTTGTTACCCTGGCAACTCTGAAAGCCAAGGCTTTCTGTCCCCAACACTGTTGGGCACAGGGCTGGCAATTGAAGCTTGCTCTCTGAAAGGTGCGCACTGCACCACCACCGCCAACCTCCTGTGTCCCTCTGGCTTGAGACTTCTCACAGGCCAAGTCGGAATGCCCCTCTGATATGCCTCTGAATGCCCAGCCTCATTCCCTACATATTGAACGGGCAACCCGGGAGACAAGGAGCCAGCATTTTAAGCATTGAAAATGGTGGGCGGAGGGGGGAGAGAGAGAGAGAGAAAGAGAGTGAAAGGAGGACAGAGTGCATGGGCAGCAAAGCAGGCCTTTGTGCTGACAGCACAGTGTCTGATCGAGAAAATTGAACACTTATGCTCCCCTCGTTACCATAATTACCACCGCCTTTAATGGGGCTGCATGCCTGCTCTCCTTCACTACCACACACAACACTGGAGGCTGACAGCTCCATTACCAAACCTTTGTTCTCCGTCTGCTGGAAAGCAGCACAATCTCGCTGGCCATGAACACTTGGGATAAGGAGACGTTCCCCCCAAGAAGTCCTGACTGGATCAAGGGGCAGAGGGTAGAGAGAAAGGGAGCTGGCGTTTAAGTAGGTGCAAGCTTCATGCAGCACACAATTAACTTGCGGAATCCATTTCTGCAAGATAGGGTGATCACAACTTGATATCTGGGTTTCAAGGGGGCTAGACAAATCCATGGGCCCCAGCCATGACTTTTAGCTATGAGCAATAAAAACAGAACTCCAGGGTTAAGATGCAGTGTGCCTGGTGACCAGTGGTTAGCACTAAATGTGTCCTTCACGCCCTCCTTGTAATTTTGCCAGGGCCGTCTTGCTATCCCCTAGGGCCTAGTGGCAGCACCAGTGGCCTAGGTGGTCCTTTGGTCTAAATCAGCATGGAAGCTATGATGTTCTCACTCCCAATTTCTGTGGACAAGCACACGCAAGCATCTCAAGTGGCACAGAATTGTTCCTTAGTGCATGACACAAAAGCTGTAAGAGGATCTGAGCTGAAGACTCCCCTCTCCCATTAGAAAATAGTCTAATAAATGAGATCAGATGACTGACTCAACCCATTTTTTATTTTTTATTTTTAATAAAAGTTGGGGAGGCTCTCAACCCAATTTTTGAGCAGGTTGGTTCTGTTTTAGGTGGCAGGCTTGCATTTGTGGCTTCCCAAATGACTTCCTGCTCTCCTTACCACCAGGGCCAGCCCAAGAATTATTATTTTTCTGCCTGAAGCAGAGCAGCAATCACAGTTAGGCTGCATTGTAAGCAAGGCCAGCAGATGAGCTCGAGGACCCTGAAACAGAAAATCTCACAAACGCCTTCTCCTTTGCTCCTTGCCAGTAAAAATACAGCACTAATAAATTAAATAACTAAGAATTTGCTGCCCTTTTGCAGCACCCAAAAGCAGCATCCTGAGGGGCAGCTATCTTACTCTATTCAATGTGAGGTTTAGCCCTGCTGGCTTATTATTGCCTGGAGGTTACCTGTGGGCAGATTGAATCCCTACTGCTCTTCCCTAGGCACCACAGAACCTGTAAGGGGCCTGAACCAGGCCTACAGGGAGGCTTCTCCTTTTTTGCCAGCTCCTTGTGAGCAGCTCTCAAGGGCCCTTGTGCCTGGAGGAGGAAGGAGGGCCTGAACTGCTCAGGAGGCCTTGCGTTTTGTACCTTCTGTGAGGCGCTCAGCTCTATGGGGACGGGCTCTCTCTCTTTACTTGTGGAGGCACTAGGAAGCTACAGGAGAGGAAACAATGGGGGCAGCTTCCTCTCCCACCCTTAGTTTAAAGTGGCTGAGGAGAGGCAAGGAAATAAACCTAGGAAGAGAAGCAAAGAAGTTGGAGGACGGATAACTCTGGCTGTGTGTCAGTTCCTGAAATCCTTCATTTAAAAAATCCAAGGGCTACATAAAACTGGACATGGGCTCTGAATAGCAGTAGCTGGGAATCACAACTGGGAGAGGGTTGCTGTTTTGCTCATGCCCAGCTTACAGGCTTCCCACAGGCATCTTGTTGGCCACTGTGACATTAGGATGCTGGACTAGATGGGCCACTGGCATGACCCAGCAGGTCTCTACGTATGTGCTTACTTGGTAAAATGCTCAGTGGATTTACACCATAATCTTCTCCTCAAGGCCAGACTCATAATCTAGGCCCCCCCGCCCCCAGCTACCTGCTTCATTCTTTTGTCCAAGACATTTCCATTGCATCCACTTCTCCAGGGCCAAATGTGTCCCAGTCCTACCATGTTCTCTCGTGCCTCAGGTATTGCCCTCATCTGGGCAAAACTAGGTGGCATTTGGAGGACCAGCACACCTTGAGGTCATTCCCACCCTACTATTCTTCTGCACATCTCTTTTCTTTTCTCCTGTCTCTCTCTCTCTCACAGTATATACACACATGCACACACAGATTGCTTTCTTCATTCATTTTCCCCACCAGCCAAATGGCAGGAAGTGGACAGCAATAGGGCAATGAAACCTGTCAGGCTCCTCTCCACCCCACTGCAGTCCACCTAGGGGCTTTATGTCCAGGTTGCCTCTAACTGAGAGCAAGGCCCTGTCCTGAACATGACCACGAGCGCTCTCCTTCCAGCTCAGCTCCCCCCTCTGCCAATAGATGGTGGTGGCAGCTCCCTTCATGGGAGAAGCGGCCCGTGCAGCCGCCTGTGTGCGCTCTGATGAGTTAATAGACTCTAATTAATACAGATTGGGGAGATCACTTTCAATTTCCCCAGCTCTCCCTCTTACTGAAGAGCCGCAGAGGATGCTGGCTGGAGTGTCTGCAGAGGCTTCAATGCGTAACTAGGCCGCCCTCTTCACTCAGCCTAGTCTTGCATTCTTGGCTTTCACAAGGGCCACAGAAGAGGTCTGTCTGCCCAAGGTTGTGTGAGAAGGTCAGATGTCCTGCACATCACTGGCATCCGTGTCACTTGCTCTTGCCAAGAGATTGGACATCAAGTGCATGGAAAAAAGTCTGGTTTATGAAATTGTCAGGTGGAATACCAGGCTATGGGGAAAGAGCAGCATGGAGCCTCTTCTGCATCCAAGACAGGAAGGGGAAATATTTTCCCTCCAGAACCAGGCTAGGGAGCCTGCAGACCTCCTGATGCTGCAGGACTTCAGCTCCCAGTGCTGTAGCCAGCATGACCAATGGTCAGGGATGATAGGAGCCGTAATTCAAAAATGTCTGGAGGGCCACAGGTTCCCTAGCCATTCTAAAACGAGGCCCTTAGATGTGGTGCATCTCTTCATTCTGTCCTTGCTAAGTTGGAGCTTCTTCCCTCTTTTGGAGCAGTCATCTAGAAATCAGACGCAAACAGAAATTAAGCAAATATTGGAAATGTAGCTCTCATTGATCCAGCAGCTGATCCAGCCCAAGGGTGACTTTTAAAACAATAGGAGTATGGAGTTTTTACATTGGCACCTCATTCGGCGTCGCTCAATGAACTTTCACTTCCAGGAAAGGTAAACAAATATTAACTAAACTGTAAGCTGGCTTTAATGGCTTTTAGCTGGAGAAGCAGAATAAAAGCATCTAAATCAGGGGACAGGGACTTCATAGAATCATAGAACTGCAGAGTTGGAAGGGACTCTGAGGTTCATCTAGTCCAACCCCCTGCAATGCAGGAACATGCAACTGTCCCATATGGAGATTCGACCTGCAACCTTGGTGTTATCAGCACCACACTTCAACCAAGTGAGCTATCCATTTTTTTAAAAAAAATAATATTTATTGCTTTTATACCTTACAAAAAGAAAAAGGAAAAAAGAAGAAAGACAAGAAGAGAAAAGGAAGAGAGAAAAAAGCAAAAGAGAAAACAATACAATACAATATATAAACAATACAGAATGCAACATTAACATTAACACATTAACCAAACAAAAACAAAAACAATTCAAAAAAAAACACATCGTATCATCTCAGTATCCTCTCTTTCATTCCCTTGTTTCATCGACCTCCTCTCACCTCCCTTTTTGTATTCCATTTCTATTAATTGTTTCAGCAAATCCTTTCCATCTTTCTCTATTTTCTGTCATATAATTATCTTAACATTTTAACCTTATTTTCCATTAATACTATAATACTTATTTATACTTAATTACTTAAGATATTTCTACTAAAGCCATATAATTCACTTCCAACATTTTTCTAACACTCATTAATTTTACATTATTTCCATATATAGGTTTTAAACTTTTTCCAATATTCTTCCGCCGTCTCTTCTCCCTGGTCTCGGGTTCTGCCAGTCATTTCCGTCAATTCCGAATAGCCCATCAACCTGGTGATCTTCTGTCCGAGGCTCTTAACTTTTTTCCAGGTCCCTTCTGCAGATCTTCTTCATATTTATACATGCACTTTACTTTGTCTTCTCCTGATCTTGTTCTTATTTTCCTTCCTTTGATGCTGAAAAGTAGATCTCCGGGGAATTCCCATCTAGCAATGTTTTTATTCCTTCCCAACAAGTCAACCAAATCTCCATAATTAAAACTGAAATTCAAAAGATATTTCCAATCGTGTTCCAAAGTTCCTCCGAGTCTGGCAGTCCCCACAACTCCAATCTCCTTTTGACCCAAGTCCGGGTCCCAGAGGTCAATCTCCATTCCAATTCCAAATGGGGCTCCAATCCTAAAAGTCTGACTTTCTCTAAATTCAGTCTTGGAAGGCATCAACTTATAATCATCCAATTGCAACTGAAAGGCTGGAGCTCTCTCCCTCTCCACTTGTGCCACTTTAGGTTCCACAGCAAAAACTTTCTCCCCCGCCTTCTCCTCGATTTGCCATGTCGAAATAGATCCCTGTATCGATTCCTGAGTAATTTCTGTATTAATATTTTTGTGCCAAATTAGTCACTTTTTGTTCCAAATTATCAATTTTTATAGTCCTCGCATCCGTCTTCTTGAAAAGCTGTTCCAGTGAGTCGTTAATCTTGCAAAATGCAACCACTAAGGCTTCTTCTGTCAACATTCTTAGCGAGTCAAGGTCAAATCCAATTTCTCACAGTTTGTATCTTGCAGATGGAAAATTCCCCCAACTCAGCTCTTGTAACAATTTCAAAGGCTTCCTCTAGGGGGAAACAGTTTCTATTTGTATCAATTCTTTTAAGCACAGTTCAAACAATAAAGTTAGTTTCAATTTTCAGTTACTTTTACCCTTTTTTAAACGCAGAAGGAGACAATGGAAACAAGATATTTTCCTTCTTTAACTTACTGTCAACAAACAATCTAGTCACAGTCAATGAGCATATCCAAAACTTCAATGCTTACTAGCAGCCCGTTTCCAGGTTCAGAGCAGTGGTAATTTGACTTTCTTCACTCTGTCCTGCAGGCCTACACGATCTTAAATCTCCCCCCTCTTCTCCTGCTTCCAAGGGGGGGTTTAATAATTTAACCAATGGAAGTTTGATCCTTTATGAGAGACTTTCCAAGGCTTTAGTTTGCAGCCTCTTTGCTTCAATCTATTTACAAAAGGGGGAGGCGGACTTCCTGTTTGAAACCTCCCCATTTCAGTGCCAAATTAAGACGTTTAAAAATCCAATTTTCCGTTCTACTCACGGGTTGTTGTTTTAAGATCAAATTGTCCACAGGAAAAAGTCAGCGCTCTCCTGCAACGGCAATGCGGCTTCACTCCGTGAAAAAAGCAGTCAATTCAAAGCACTGCGCCACTCACCCCCACCTCGCTCCGGATCCCCGAAACCGGGTTTCCCCGTGAGTAGGGGGGGGGCGCAAAAGGTGCCAGCCGAATCCCACGTCCACAAGCCTCTCCCGCCTGTGGTTTTTGATGGGTCTCCGCCTTCGCCGTGGCGGCCAGACCCTAATTTCCACGGAGCGGATTCCTCCCGATCAGAGGAATCCAGCCATTGCCGGAGGCGTCTCCCCGGAAGTCCCAAGTGAGCTATCCAGGCCCTCCAGACCTTTCTGAATGCCAACTTCCATCAGCCCCAGTCAGCATGGCCAGTGGTGAGGGAGGATGGGCACTGGAGTCCAATTTGTGGGGTTTGCAGCCAAATCACAAATGCATGTTTTGCTAGATAAGCACAGGGCTAGTACACAGAGTTCTTAAACTTTCTAGAGAGGACCCTCTGTGCATGGCCACTTCCTTTGCTTCCTCTGGGTGGCCCTCCAGCTGTTTTGGGACTACAGTTCCCCTCATCCCTGACCACTGGTCCTGTTAGCTAGGGATGATGGGAGTTGCAGTCCAACAACAGCTGGAGGGCCAAGTTTGGCCATCACTGATGTAACAAGTAAGACAATCCTTTATATTTCCTTCCATCTGTGAGGAGACTCTCTCTTTCCACTATGCTTCCAAGCTGACCAGATGGCCATGGCTAAAGTTTGTGCTTTCAGCCATGTTAGCTAAGACTACCAACTTCTATTTGTAACTTAGAAGCATTTTTCTGCACACTACTTTGTTGTATTTGCTGTCTGCATTGAAATGCAAGTAAACCTTTTTGTTTATCTTACTAAAAAGGTGTGGTTTATTCTGCGCAACGGGGGATGAAGAGGGGAAGGTCAGCAGACCACATATAAAAGGGAATAAAAAAAAAGTATAACTGCCTAATTCCTTAGCTTTTGTAAGCTGCAAAATGCATAACTGTTTTTACTCAGCTAGAAAGGCTTCACATGCTTGTTTACTTTTGTATTTCTCCCACACGCATGGGATGGGAGGTTTAAATTTTCCCACAGAATTGACACCTGAAGGGCCACAGCTTTCCCATCCCTGGTCTAAATAAATGGGGTCATTGGTCCATGTAGATCAGTATTTACAGTGTCTGGCAGTGGCACTCCAGAATTTCACTGAGGAGTCTTCCCCAGCCCTATTTAGAAATGCTACAGACTGAATCTGGGACTTAATGCATGCAAAGCAAATGCTCCACCACTGATTTGCTGAATTTAATTACGTAATAATAATAATAATAATAATAATACAGCCTTTCCCTTTAAAAACTTGAGCCGAATTGATCTGATGTCTAAGTATTTCATTCTCCCTTAACCTAGAGGGATCTCTGTTGCACCACCCACCCTGTCAAATACTGTTACTGAAGTTAGGGAAAACCAAAGAGTTTACAGCTTATGTGGATTTAGGACAGAGTTTGTGAATTTCCCGGGGGCAAAGTGGATAATCGTGCATGACAAAAGAGGTTTATTTACTGAAAACAGGACACAAATTCAGGAGTGAAAGGAAACAAATATGCATTCTCACTAATAATCTGTCATAGTTAAAATGTTGAAGGCTAAACAATAGGCAGGCATACACAGAGCTATGAAGATTAGAATATTACCATGATGCAGTTCCTGAAGAATCCCTCCTTCTCCAAAGCTTTCCCTTTGAGGGTTTTTCTAGCTCAGTGGTAGATTATCTACTTTGCATGCAGAAGGTCTGAGGTCCAAATCTCCGGTCTCAAATCGTGGAGAGTCACTGCCACCCAGGGTAGACAATACGGAGCCAGATGAACCAATAGTCTGATTCAGTATAAGGCAGCTTCCACACTTCCTTTATGCTTATTTTTCATCTAGTACAAAAATATTCCAAACACCTTACATGAGTAAATTATGCAAACTAAAAGTCTGAGAATTTCTTTTTAACATTTTTTACTTCTTCATGAGAATATCACAGTGACAGGCAAATTTCACCAAATAAATCAGTGACAGTTCTTCATAACTGATCTAACACTAAGCATGTTTAGGATGTTTTGAGTGTAAAAATTTTGATGCACAAACCTTTAAAACCTAATTTGTGTGCTGGTACAGAAGCCCATTCTTCCAAAAGAGTAAATTCATATAGAAATTAAAACTCCTGAGATTTTGGGAATGCACAAATTTATTGCACATTTCAATGAAAATCCCTTCAACTTGAGTTCAGAGGGCACATTTTACCACAAATGTGGAGATCCCTCTGGTTTTGCACCTCCTCTGGCATGCCAAGAACAAATGTCAACTTCACATTGTGGTTTATTTGAAGGAGCTCAGCAAAACAAAAAAACAGTCTCTGCACAATAAATACCCTCTTTCCCCACTGCATCCTATTTTTGTAAACCACTTTGAGGTTTTTCTTTTTCTTTTGTTTTTACAATCAAGTAGCATATAAATTTTATGAAACCAACAAACAGATGAATAGTGCTGTCTCCCTAGCCTTCGGTCTCTCTGCACCGCATTATCTCAGCTTTTTTTGGTCCTATTTCTTACCTCTGCCCCTTATCTCTCCTTTTCCTCCTCACTTTCACTTCTCTGGCAGCAACAGCCCACAAGATTTCCATTCCTCCAATACACACACCGACACACACACTGCCATAGGTTGGATAAACTGGTGCCAATTCTCCATGTGCCTTTGAATCAATGCAGACATAGTGGTGCAGCCACTTTCCCCCTTGGAGAAGCTTCTATTTTCCCAGCCAACAGCTGTAGGAAAGGGCCACAAACAATGAATTCCCATAGTGAGGTGCAATTAGGCAAGGAGGGAGCTATAATTGGCCCATGGGCCTGTGTTAGGTTGTGGGGGGGAAACCTTTAGTGAAAAGGCTGCTTAAATTCTTCTGTTTTCCCGCAGTTCCTAGACGGCACTTTGATGACGAAGAAGGTCATCATTAAACTCCAATTTGTTTCCTTTCTCTGCTCCTGTTCTTAACAACAACATCCTTGTCTAAGATTCGCAGATTGCAGTTGCCTCCCCTGTAGTGAGCAGAAGAAGGGGGGGAGGGGGAACCATGGAGAGACTCTTCTTTGCATCTAGTGTGCCAGGAACCAGATGGACCTTGCTAGATGGCAGAGCTCCATTGCAGCCATCCATTTTGATCAGATATTGCGCATGACCATGGAAACAGCAGAGTGGCTGATCTACGCAAACGTTTAGCATTAACTACTACTCAGCTACCAACACCACCCCCTCCTCACATAGCTCAGACGCAATCAGGGCTGGAGCGTTTCATCCAGCGTCCCAGCATGCAATGTGGGAAAAGTCCTGAGTGGCCACTTCTGGTAGCTCCCTCTGGGTCCACCAATTCAACTCAGACTGATCCACCGAGGCAGAAGGCTTTTATCTTTTCCATTGCAGCTGACTCCCCCAGCCCCACTGCAGCCATAAACTGTAATTGGTGGCTTCTTTGGGAATCCTACCCGAACTCTCGCCATGGTTATTTTATTCTCTTTATTAGCATTATGGCAGTCAATGCCCAGGACTCTTGTCACTTGTTGATCTGTGCATTGTGCCAAGCACAGAGAAGCCTGTCTCTCCTCCTCTGGCTTCTTACAAGAGGCAGGCAGGTTTCAGGTTTGTGGGATCTGTTTAGAACGAGAAGCCCTAAGTACACCTATCACAGCCAGGTGCAAAACAGGGGTGGGACAACATAGTCTTAGAATTAAGGAAAAGAGTGCCTCCGCAACATGTGCTCAGACTGGGGTCTCCTGACCAGGCCAGATGAGTCACAGCTGGCTTCCCCCACATCCCATCTCTCCTGTGGAAGACACAGACACAAGCAAAAAGGACGGATTAGACAAACTAGAGGATTAGACAAATTCATGGAGGATAAGACTATGGTGGCTCCTAGCCACAACGGCTATATTCTGCCTCTGAATACCTGGGAATCCCAGTAGAGGGAGCACTATTGTGCTCAGGTTCTGCTTGGGCACTTCCTAGAGCATCTAGTTGGCCACTGAAAAGAGTGTGGGGAATAGATGGACCTTTGGCCTGAACTAGAAAGGCTCTTCTGATGTTCTTATAAGAGGGGAGGACAATGATGCTTAATCTTCTTTCCTCGGCCTCCTGGTGCCAGTCTTACTGCACTCTGAGGGTCTATGGCAGCCTGGCTCAAATACAGTTCAGAGGAGATGGGTGCTCCTTGCCAGCCCCAAACAACTTTAGGAACTTTCAGTCTGGGGCCAAAAGCCCTATGTCCTTATTGCCCATTCTGAGCCTCCCTTTGCTGCTTCCCACCTTCCTTCCCCCTTGGTAGCAAGGCCTGCCTGTTTACAGAGAGCATTCAGAGGGCTTATCAGTGGGATGCATGGGAAATCCAGGTAGTTGTTTTGTGCAGCAGCCTGGAGTGGGGATGAAGGGAAGGACATGCTTGCAGTGCCACCCAAGGTGACAGCTTCCTGGCCCTTATCAGCTCTGCTCCTGCATGCACATACCCATAGCAAGTGCAGAGCACGTTTTAATTCAACAGGAAAAAGTGCTTCCAGCCATAGACCAGTTCCTGGGATTAGTGTTGTTGTGGCCTCTGGGTGTCCATCCTTTGTTAACCTGATTGCTTGTTGCTAGTCAGGGATGATTGGTTAATGTTTCCTCAATGAGAGCTAATGATTGGACATGTTTTCCTTAATGGGCAATTTATCTGCATGGCAAGGAGGTCTGAAATCAGTGCTCAGGCATGGATAGAAAGGAAAGAAGAAGACATATGAGAGATGCAGAGAGCAAAGCTGCAGAGCTGCTTGGTCTATTAGAAAATCCAAAATCAACCTACTAGGACAGTACTCTTTTTTAAAAACAGCAACAACCAAAACCTCACAATGTAATGAGCAAGCTCCTGAGTTCTATGAAAGTCTCAGTCAGGTAGGAGAGAGAGTTGTGGGTTTAGTTGGCCTGGAATCAGACTGGTGGGAGTGCAGAGATCCACACTGTTGTTTAGATCAACTGGTGCAGGTACAGCTGTAGCTCTGGTGCTGTAGGAGGCTATTTGTTTCCACAATGTGTGCAGCTTGTATTCCTGTAAATAACAGAAATATTACAAAGACACCACTACTCTCCAGGGCTCTGTCTCTCATCCAAAGGAAAGTAAACCCTGTAACACTGCCGCTGAACTTCTCACCCCCGGGGGGAATTGGAGAATGCTGCACAGAGTACTTTCCTGATCTAATTCACCCCATCCAAAGCCACATTCGGCTATTGGTTATGTTTGCCCCTGTGAGGAAAGTAGCTTTAGGGGAAATTTTGAAACTGGAAAGCTGTGTGGAGAAAGGGTTAAATCTCCTCCCACCACCACAGCCCTGAACTAACCCCCCCCCCAGCTTGCTCCAAAGGGAGGGGTGTTGTTGGAAATACTAGTCACAGATGATAGTGATGATTCAATTGATTACCCACCCTTCACTATTATGTCATAGGGCACGTCGGAGGAATTTAAAATTCAGCATTTAAAACTTTGAAAATAAATTGCAGTCACAGGAATAGATTTGTGTCCACCTCTCATCTTTTACCCTATGTGGGTCTGCTTTTTATCTTTGGCTCTAAGGACTATACCCAAGAGTGTCAAACAGGGCAATGGAGCAGGCAAGGCCAGGTAGGGGAGCAGTGAACAAGCCCCCTTCCTCCCTTAACAAGATACCCTTCACTGTTATTGTCAGCATGCATGGGGATGTGGGATCAAGGCACCAACACATTTTGTATGTGATTTATCTCCCTTGGCAAACAGCCAGGTGGAATCAGGAAAGCATGGGGCAAGACTAATTGAAGAACAGGGTCAGAAGAACTAAACCAACCCCCTGTATTGGGGCTGGAGACTTCCAGTCTGCACTGATTGGATCATAGTTGAGATGCCTGCAGCAGCCTTGGCAGAAAGTAAAAATGGGCAAAGCTACATCTTCCATACTGGTTGCTGCACTGACACCTTCTGCATTTGCATCTGACAGATATGGCTGTCAGAACCTGGCCCACCAACAATTAATTTAGGTAAGGGCTGCTTGCCAGAGCGAAGGCCTGCCGGTGTGAACTATAGCAACAAGGTCCAGCTCAGTTTAGACCAGAGCTTTCCAAACTGTGTGTTGTGACACGTTAGTGTATAGGCTGCAGTGTGTAGGTGTGTCACGTGAACGCTCCCCAAGCTCCTCCCGGGGCTGGAAGGGGGTTGGTTTGGTTTGCTAGTAAAACTGAATTACTGCGTCACGAAATGCTGCATGTCTAAAAAGTGTGTCACTAACGTGAAAAGTTTGGAAAGTTCTGGTTTAGACCCTAATCATCAGCCTGCATCACATTCACAGCTACCAGCCTGTCTGTGAGCAGAGAACTGGAGGAACCAAAATACGGCATGTCAAAGAAGCAAGAGAGCAGAATGAGAGGGAACCTGGGAGAACATTCACAGAGGTGGTCAGCTGGAGGATCCAAAAACAGAATGGCAAAGGCTGGTGGTCAAGTTTAAAGAGCAATATAGAGAGATGTGATAGATGAGGAGAGAAATAGTATTGTCCCAATCCTGGTTCCTATTAAAGGGAGAAGGTTTATTTGTCCAAAGCTAAAGCTTGGGTCATCACAGCAAAGGCAGTTTCACAGGGCTGCTTAGTGCCAAAATAATTACTAATTAAATGTGAGCAATGGGGAAGAGGCAGCCGCACAATCCGAAGGGACTAATCGAAGGCTCCAGACTCTCTCAGGGCACCTGGCATAATAATCGCCTCTGATTGATTAGTTCAGCTGGTCAGCTGACAAGGGCATTAGTCACATGACTCCAGCCCTCCGGAGCGATGGAATGCATGTGGCTGACCGCGCTGGTCTGTGTAAATGGATTATTACTCCGAGTAATTAAGATGGAATTAAAAATTAATTCTTTTCTACAGAGCGATTGCATTTCAAGGGATAAGCTGGATGTTACAGCCTTTGTGTGATTTTTCTCTAAATTAAATTGGATTGTGTCGGGTGGGGGAGATTGGACGGGGATTAACCGCCTGTTAAAGGACTTGCATGAGAAATGAGCATGGACTGAGATGTCTTGGTCTGATGAGATACTCAGCGGGGCCTCTCTTTATTTGGCTGGCAACCATCCTTTCCTTGTCTGGGCTTTATGGTGTAGTCATGCCTTCTTGGCCCAAGTGGGACGTTATCTACTATAACACATCCTATCAGCCTTTATGAGGCAAAACTAGGGCATCAGGGATCCAAGGTCTGCCTGAGAACAGCAATCAATAGCCAAAGAAACACTTATTCATTCTAATGATTTATAGACTATCCTATAACCAAAGTTCTCTGGGAGGCTTACAGGGGTTGAAACAAACAAAACTACATCAAAACACAGCTAATACAATATCGCTATTTAAAAATTCTTCAAACCTTAGAGCAACACTAAGAGAGAATCTGCAAAATTCAATTAAAACAAGGGTGAAGCACTAAAACTGCTAGCACATTTGCAAAGCTAAACTGAGTCCGGTATGGTTTCAAATTTGATGGGGAACCATGTGTTGAGATTCCTGCATTGCAGAGGGTTGGACTAGATGACCCTCAGGATCCCTTCCAACTCCATGATAATATGCTTCTAAGGTGAAGAAAAATTAAAATCCAGAGATTTAAAGTAGTATCAAACTATAAACATAATTTTCAAAGCCCAAGAAAATTAAAAGGTCTTTGCATGGCACTTTGAAGGACATTAATAAGGTGTCAGATGGGAGAGCGTTCCACAACTAAGGGGCCACTTAGAGTAGATTGTCGGATGACAGTCTCAAGGAGCTACACGAGAGAAGAGGTGTTCCTTCAGATACACCAGTGGTCCCAAGCTGTGAAGGGCTTTGAAGGCCAAAACCAACACTTTGATCTGGGAATAATAATAATAATAATAATAATAATAATAATTTATTATTTATACCCCACCCATCTCTGGGCGGTTCCCAACCGAATATTGAAAACATGATACAGCATTAAACATTAAAAACTTCCCTAAACAGGGCTGCTTTCAGATGTCTTCTAAAGGTAAGATAGTTGCTTCTTTCCTTGACATCTGATCGAAGGACGTTCCACAGGGCTGGTGCCACTACCGAGAAGGCCCTCTGCCTGGTTCCCTGTAACCTCACTTCTTGCAGTGAGGGAACTGCCAGAAGGCCCTCAGCACTGAACCTCAGTGGGGGTAGAGACGCTCCTTCAGGTATACAGGGGATGTTAGCAATTTCACTCATCCAGTGCTGCAGATGAGATTGTTGTAAATCACATGCCTGTCTGGGACGACTCTGGGAAAGGAATACACTTATCTCTTCCGCTGAGGGTACTATTACACTGTACTTTCGCTTTTATTTGTTTGTTTGTTCTCTCAGAGCTGGAGAGAATGGACGCCATTATGCTTTTGTCTGTACATAGTGTGTAAATAAGTAGATTAGCTCTACAATGTCTCACTCTTCTTGCTGTGTTGTGCCAGAAGATTAGTGTACATGCATCAATATGATGTATGTTGCTAGAAGTGCACTGGAAGAGAAGGGAGATGCCTTTTCCAGAGCTGCGCGTACCAGAGGACACTCAGAGATCCAGGGGCTTGCAGGCACCCCCAGAGCGTTTTTCCAACAGGGCTGAGGCCATTTAGGGCTTTAAAGGTCAGAACCAACACTTTGAATTGTGCTCAGAAATGTACCGGGAGCCAATGTAGGTTTTTTGGGTCCGGTGTTATATGGTCTTGGCGGCCACTCCCAGTCACCAGTCTAGCTGCCGCATTCTGGATTAATTGCAATTTCCGAGTCACCTTCAAAGGTAGCTCCAAGTAGAGCGCATTGCAGTAGTCCAAGAGAGAGATAACTAGAGCATGCACCACTCTGGTGAGACAGTCCGTGGGCAGGTAGGGTCTCAGCCTGCGTACCAGATGGAGCTGGTAGACAGCTGCCCTGGACACAGAATTGACCTGCACCTCCAAGGACAGCTGTGAGTCCAAAATGACTCCCAGGCTGCACACCTGCTCCTTCAGGGGAACAGTTACCCAATTCAGGACCAGGGAGTCCCCCACACCAGCCCTCCCCCTGTCCCCCAAGAACAGTATTTCTGTCTTGTCAGGATTCAACCTCGATCTGTTAGCCGCCATCCATCCTCCAACCGCCTCCAGACACTCACACAGGACCTTCACTGCCCTCACTGATTCTGATTTAAAGGAGAGGTAGAGCTGGGTATCATCCACATATTGATGAATACCCAGCCCAAACCCCCTGATGATCTCTCCCAGCGGCTTCATATAAATGTTAAAAAGCATGGGGGAGAGGATGGAACCCTGAGGCACCCCACAAGTTCATACCTGGGGGTATGAACACTCATCCCCCAACACCACTTTCTGAACATGGCCCAGGAGAAAATGGACTGGGAGCCAGCAAAGATAGCAAACTACTGGCACAATATGTTTATAACACACAGCCCCAGTGAGGGGAGGACGAGAGCGAGCGAGAGGGGAAGGGGGCGGATGCGGGCTCTGTGGCCGGGTTGGCGCTGCTGGGGCTGTGAGCGGAGGAAGATGAAGCTGCTGGCGGCCGCGGCCTTGCTGGGCCTGGGCGGCTCTCTGCTGCTGCTGCTCTTCCTGGCTACTCACACGGAGGAGCGCAAGAAGGGGCCCAAGGTCACGGCCAAGGTGCATTTTGATCTGCGGATCGGGGATGAAGATGTGGGCCGAGTGGTCATCGGCCTTTTTGGAAAGACAGTTCCGAAGACGGTTGAGAATTTTGTCGCCTTGTCCACAGGAGAGAAAGGGTTTGGCTGTTTTAGTTTCTTCTTTGATGTCTGTTTTAGTTTCTTCTTTGTTTTTCTTTTTTGCTGTATTGTTGTATTGCTTTTATATGTTTTTTTTATTTTTTTTCTCTCTTTCTTATTGTTGTTTTTTTCCTGTAATTTTTAAACTTTTAATAAATATCATTTAAAAAAAAAAGAGAGAGAAAGGGTTTGGCTACAAAGGCAGCAAGTTTCACCGTGTGATCAAGGACTTCATGATCCAGGGAGGAGACTTCACCCGGGGAGATGGAACAGGAGGTAAAGCATCTACGGGGACCGTTTCCCCGACGAGAACTTCAAGGTGAAGCACTATGGGCCTGGCTGGGTGAGCATGGCCAACGCCGGCAAGGACACCAACGGCTCTCAGTTCTTCATCACCACCGTCAAGACGTCATGGCTGGATGGCAAGCATGTTGTCTTCGGCAAAGTCCTGGAAGGGATGGATGTAGTGAGAAAAGTGGAGAACACAAAGACCGATAGTCGGGACAAGCCTCTCAAAGACATCACCACTGCCAACTGCAACGTCATCAAGGTGGAGAAGCCATTTGCCATTGCCAAAGAATAACCGGGTGGCCGCTGGAGGGTCAGACTCTGGCTTGCAAAGGGCTGCGAGGGGGCTACACACTCACGGAGGCCTCGCATCATCACTGTCCCACAGCAGGTCAACTGCCACCACTGCTGCTCCCTTTCTGCCCGCCCTTCCCCCAGCTACACGCTTCGGGGTGGGGTGGGATCTCCATTCTTGTAACAACTCATTCCATCAGCCACTGGTCATCCAAGTGGCTTTGAGGGGTGGGGGTGGGGCAATGGGTGTCCCATTCCGTTTTGTAAGAAAGCACATGGACCAATAAACGCGACCATTGTGTTTTTGTAAAACACACACACACACAGCCCCAGTCAGACCTATTGATACCGACTGAAACTTACCAATCATTTTAAAAAACAGCCAACCTTGTGAACAATGCCTCGTGGTAATTGAAGCTAGAGGTGACCAGGCCATAGATCACTCTCTCTGTTCAGGTAGGGTAGCAGCTGATAGAAGGCGCTGATAGAAGGAGCCTTGAGTGACAAAGATGGATCAACGAGCACCTCCAAACTTGGTTGTCCACGATGAGCGCAACCTCCTCCAGAACATGACTTGCCTGAGCAGATGAATCACCTCCTAACAGTTACAACATAAGATGTGTCCTGCTGGATCAGGCCATTGGCACTTCTAGTCCAGCATCCTGTTCTCAGTGGCCAACCCAATGTTCCCAGGAAGCCAACAAGCAGGACCTAGGCAAAACAGCCATCTTCCCACTTGCAATTGCCAGCAGCTGATATTCAGCATACTGCCTCCAAGGGTGAAGGCAGAGCACAGCTATCATGGCCAGTAGCCACGAATATCCTTATCCTCCATGAATTTGATGAATCCTCTTTTAAAGCCATCCAAGTTGGCAACCACCAATCTACTTTCTTTTGTCTATCCAGAAGAGAAGTGCTTTCTTTTGTACACCCTCAGCTTCATTGCGAAACCCAGAATTGCGCCCGAATGCCTTCATCTGTTTTCTGGATTGAGCCTCAGTATGCTCACCCAAGTCCAGCCCATTATTGCAGCACTAAGTGCCGTAGCCAGGCACTGTGCGCAGAAAAGAAGCCCTGCGTCATCGTTTCAGCAATCATCTGACAAAATCTGAATAGGATTTTCAGTCATCAGCGAGCACATCTTCAGTGCCCCACATAGCTCTTTTACTCTATGATGAACAGAAGCCAAATAAATCTTGCCCAAAAGCAAATCCTTGCAATTGTGCTGGATTTGCATAATACATACAGGTTGCAGGATGCAGCTTTCTTGGCCCGGAATTTTGATGGTTTTTTAAAATATATGCTGCAATGATTATTCATCTACATAAGAGATGAGCGCCACCACTTGTAGCTCTGCTCTAAAAAGCTTTGCTGGAGTTGGGAATTGATTCATTCTCTGGAGTGGGATGCAATATGGAATCTAGAATGCAATCAGCAATCCACTCCAGTCAGGGACATGCAGTAGCATCATGTACTTGGGTGACATTTCTCAGTTTGCACAAGCCCTCTCAGCTCATGCTCTGAGACCATGAAGATGACAAGGAGTCAGCGACGTTATCAAGCCACCTGGCTTGCAAAGCAAAACCTAGCAACCATGGCCAAAGGCCATCCTCTCCTCCCATGCTCCTCCCTAAACGGACTCGGCCCAGTAAACCTGAAGGAGCGTCTCCACCCCCATCGTTTGGCCCAGCCACTGAGGTCCAGCGCCGAGGGCCTTCTGGCGGTTCCCTCACTGTGAGAAGTGAAGTTACAGGGAACCAGGCAGAGGGCCTTCTTGGTAGTGGCATCCGCCCTGTGGAATGCCCTCCCACCAGATGTCAAAGAAATGAACAATTATTTGACTTTTAGAAGACATCTGAAGGCAGCCCTGTTTAGGAAAGTTTTTAATATCTGATGAATTATTGTATTTTAATATTTTGCTGGAAGCCACCAAGAGTGGTTGGGGAATTCCAACCAGATAGGTGGGGTATAAATAAATTATTATTATTATTATTATTATTATTGAAACAGAGTTTGCCAAAATGTTGTAGGTTCTGAGTTGGTTCCAGAAACCACTGTGCTCCGACTGGAACCTGGATTTCCAGGCTGAACTCACCTCCTAGGTCTGCATATGTCTACAGGCATATCTTCACAGAGAATGACTTGATCAGATGCAGCCAGCAACTCAAATATAGCTCCACATGTGATGCTGGGATGCCATGCAGTGCTGCAGATTAGAGTGGCAGATATTTGAGTTGATTTTGTAGCTTTAATAGAGTAGCCAGGCAGCATTAAATGTAAATGTCACACTTATTAATGGGACCAAATTAATGAACATAGGTGGGAGGCCTCAGGTAAATCATATTCTGGGGACATAATATGCAGACATAACGGAAGATAGGCAACAACCACTAATGAAGCCCCCACCCACTAACAGCTCAGTTGGATAGAGTGTGGTGCTGATAACACCAAGGTTGCTTGTTCAATCCCCCATGTGACAAGTTTCACATTCCAGCATTGCAGGGGGTTGGACTAGATGATCCTCAGGGTTCCTTCCAACTCTAGAATTCTATTATTCTAATGGCCAGTGGGGCACTCCCGGCATCTCAACACAGTGGGTTGCTAGTGCTTACCAAGAGAAGAAGGAGAGGGGCACAAGGAGCTTGTTTTTTTTTTTTTTTTTAAATAATATTTATTAAAAGTTTCAAAAATACAGAAAGTAAAAAGTAAAATACATTCAGATCCTTATTTTCATATATCCACTTTCTGGGACTCCCCCCTTCCCCCACCCCTACCATATTCCTTTTTCATGTTGTTGGCTCCACAAGCTCTCGGTTCTGATTATAAACATAATTTGTTTAAACCATTATTCGAATTTAAGATTTCTACACTCCTCATCAATACCCTTAATAAAAAACCAAAAATTTCTTTCCCAGAGCCCACCCCATTTTCATTCCACAATTTCCCTTTTTTTAGTAATTAAGACACCCCACATAGTAGAAATATCAGAAATAAGAAATAAAAGATATAATAGATAAAACAAAGCCAGTTCAAAAAAAAAGAAGTTGACAAGCCTTTGGATTTTAGTTCTCCCCCTCTGTCCCCGGTTTAATTTCCCCCTGACCACCAAACCATGTTATCCGCCTGGAATTCTTACAATCCATAAATCGCCTATTTCCCCCAACTCCTTGCTGGTTTTGTTTTGTTTTTTTTTGTTTTTTGTTTTTTTTCCTTTCATAATTATTTTTAAAACACTTAACTTCAGATCTTTAATAAAGCTCCCCCCATTGTTCTTTCCAAATTGTAGTCCAGTTTCCTCTTGTTCCGCTGCTGAAACGTTCTAATTCAGAAGCTTAGTAAGCCTGCAGGGATTATTGTTATTCAGGAACAAAAACTTGCGTTCAGTCCCTTCCTTTCTTCAATAGAAAATTCTATTGTCTCCTTTAGCTGAACACCCTGTAGACAAAATATTATTTCCGTTTTGCAGCTTTCCCAGAAGATAACCAGTTCTGTAAAATTCCAATGGTATTTTTCCACTTACGACCATCTTTGTAATGTCCCGAAACTCCTCTAGGGGGATTGTTGTAACTTTGTTTTCTCTAGTCCAAAAGTCCGATTGTTATCCATATTTTCGCCATTTTGTATCCAAGTTTTAACAAGTTGTAGCAAATTATAACAAATTTAGCCAGCAAAGTTCTCATAATAAAATCCTCTCTGCTTTCCGACTTTGACAGCTACTTTGACAGCTGTCAAAATCTCCGACTCTTTTCACCAGGCTCTCTCTTCAATCACCCCGGTTCCCAGGGGGGGGGGTTACGTTTCTTCTCCCTCAATTCGTCCTCCAGCACAGTTCTTATGATTCCCCATCGTGGAATTCTTAATTTTTATCAGCAATACAAATCTTTTTGGACCTTGGTTTCCCCGTCCTTGTCTTGGAAGGTTTACAATAGGGGGGGGGACTGACTTCCTTTTTGGATCCCCCCCCGCTCGTGTCCAATTCAAAAAGAAATTCTTTTTTTCCTCCTTTTAAACCCAATTTTCAAATTACTCACGGGTTGTTGTTAAAAAGTCCGAATTTTCAATGGAAGAAGTCAGCGCTCTCCGCCGGATGGCATGCGGCTGCGCTCGGCAGGGATAGCAGAGGACTCAAAGCACCACGCTTCTCCCCGGCACCCGATCCGTAGCCTTTAAAAAGGCTCCTTCACGAGTCGGGAGGGCGCTGACGGTGCCAGCCGAGTCTCCATGTCCACGGCCCTCGTGGCCGTGGTTTTTAAGGGTCCCCGCATCGCCGGTGCGGTAGGACCCAGCCCCTGCCGAGCAGGCTCCCTCCGGAGCTCGGAGGGAGTCCGCCATTCGGCGATGGCGCCAACCCGGAAGTCCCACAAGGAGCTTGACCCAGTGCAGCATTTGGTTCTGAGACCATCAGAGTGATGCCAACATTACGGACCACATTGTGCCAAGCTCCCTAGGCCTTTCCCCTCTCTTCTTGGTAAGCACTAGCAACCTGCTGTGTTGAGAAACTGGGACAGGATCTTGTTCCGCACCCAGTCTGACATCTACATGAAACCACTGAAGAGAGTGAGTGGCTCGTGTTCACCTAGCAAGCTTTGCTGCTCAGCTGGAATTTGAACTGAGCCCATCCCAGTCAAAATCCAACACTCTAACCACTACAGCATGCTGCTTCTCCTAGTGGCTGCTCCCTTGTCACAAGTCAAAGAAGAAGTGGCTGGTTTCCCAGGTGACAGTCTCAGGAAATAAGTCTGAGGACATGTAACTCTACCAGTTTGCTAAGCTAAGCAGATGTGGGTCTGGTAAGCATCTGGATGGGATCTGGGAACAAAGGAATGGCTGAAGAGAGAGCTGTGAGAGCTGTTGCTACGCGTCGCCGCTGTTATCGCTGTGGCTCCCCCTCCCATCTGGTGAGAGAATGTCACCAGGTGGTGGGAGACCACCTGGAACTCCATGTAGCAGTAAGTAGGGGTGAGAGAGAAAGATATAATATGCGCCAAATAAATAAATGCAATAAGAGTGAGGAACAGAATACAGTATTGACTGTCCTACAATGTCTGGATGCTGGACTGGACTTGGTGGAGAAGAGGACAATTACACACTCACAGACACGCACAGCCAGACAGGTTGGGAGGATGAAAAGTGGGGGGTAGAGAGCAATGTACACCTGTCAGCCTGAACTCCTTGGAGGAAGGGTAGATTAAAAATATATATCCACAAATATGTGCTGGGATTTTTAAATGAGGATGAATGCCTACCTCATACTGGAGACTCCCAGGCACCCCCACGGCCCTCCCTTCAATTGATCGGGAGCCTTGAGTATATTGGTGAAATGCCCACTTACCCCCAGAACATAACATCTCCGCTTGAACCGCTGAGCCGGTCCCACTGAACCGGCGCCACTTCCCTCTGGGCCTTTTGATTTCGAAACGGCGGCCGAGTATTTACATATGCCTCCGTTTGGGTTTAGTCTATAGACTACGGGCGAGACTTAAATCTAGAGCAATATTTGCCTTTGATTCCTTAACCTGGAAGGTCGCCCCTTCATTAGCGCGTCTTGCGCGGCCCCTTCCTCCTGGCCTTTCCTTTGACTAGTTTAGCCTCTATTAATCATGCATGTGGAACTCCTCATTTGCAAAGTGTGGCGCTCATCCCTGAAGAAGGAGGCCATTATCATTCCCACAGCAGCACGCAGGCAGAGAGAGCGGAAAGAAGGAGTAGCCAGCCCCAGAGACCCCAGAACTGTGTGGGGCGCAGCCTGTGGGCGGACGGGTCCCCGGGTCCCAAGGCCCAGTCATTGCCACTTTCGCTTAACTGGAAATGCTGCGACATCCACGACGCCCAGATGGCGCGAAGTCTCCTCTCCCGCTTCCTCCTCAGCAAAGCACCGGATTCAAGGGGAGGAGGTTGGCTCTGCAGCGCGCCGCTCGGCGGCCAGCGACAGCCAGGAGAAGTCCCAGGCGCATGTCGGCCTTCAGGGCTTCGCCGGGGCTCAAACTTCAGCATCTTGGGCGCGCATGAAAAGTCCTCAGCCCCCCCCCCCCGACTTCTCTCCGTTACCTTCCCTCGGGCGGCGGCGGTCAGAAAGGGGCCGCGGAGCGCCGAGGGTTTTCTAAACTCCTATCAAATATTTAACTAGGTATCTGCGCTCATGTATAATGAATAGCTCGGCCCCGCGCCTGCCGGCCGGCCTGCCTGCCTGCTCGCTCACTCACTCACTTGTGGTGTTTAAGGAAGTGGAATATTGTTATTAAACGCCATTGTATTAGCCGAGCTGCTGCAGGCGGCCCGACGGAGTTACAGGCGGAGAAGGGCGCGCGGGCTAATAAACAACGTATTATGCGGGCAGACGGGCCGCCGGCTCCTGCTGCCGCTTTGCGAGCGGGCAGGCGAGGCGAGGGAAGAATCTCCTTCATCAAGGAAAGGCAAGGAATGACTATGGCTACCTGCTGAAACGTCTTCCCAGTTAAATTATGCTCAGGCTCATCCGGCCAGGCCAGCATGGTAATAGGGGAGAGTTTCTATTTGCAAATCAAAGCAGTGCTGGAACCAGACACTGTCCATTGCAGGGAGTTACCCGTTGGGTCCTCCCTATTTACCATTCTGTGATTCTATTCCTGGCCCTGGTTGTGGAGGGCGGTCTGCAAACTATCAAGTGCATCTTGCGTTCCTAACAGGGAAAAAGGCAGGATATAAATAAATACTGTTATAATAATGATCTTCCTGGAGTTTCTGAGGTGGGTTTATTCAGCCAAAGGAGGTTAGTGCTTTAGCAGTATGTAAAATGTCCTGTGCTGCAAAGGGCTTAGGTTATGAAAAATGGAACATTGTTAGAGAGAATGAGTTTTAGAAGTTTGAGCAAGCTTTTGAATTCCACAGAGCTTTTTCTTGGACTGAACATTAAGCTGAGGAAGAGTTCTGTGAATCTTAAAACCTCTCTCACTGAGTTATGTATTGATGAGAACCAAAGGTAAATACAAGAAGCTGTCTTACACTATCATATCACTGGTCCACATAGCCCAGTGTTGTTTTATCTGACAGGCAGAATTCGCTGCAGAAGAGATCCTTCCCAGCCCTGCTAGTTGAGAACCCTGTCTCGTTTTGTGATGGTGAGGATTGAACCCAGTGGTCTAGCAGACCACACACTCTAGCACTGAGCGATGATGATCCTTCATAAATAAAGGTATGCTCTCACTTTTCCTTGGAGCAGGAACTTATCAGGAAATTGAAGCCAGAAGCAAAATGGGGGGCACAGCGATGGTACAGCACTATGTTAATGAGCTCTGCTGGGGGGTATATCTGTGTTCATGGTGAAGATGATTTCCCCAGAAGGTATGGAATGGAATGGAACAGAATAAAACTTTGGTCTAGAGACTCTGGCTCATTATGAAAATAGGCCTGAATGCCTGTCGTGAGGGTGGAACTGTTTTTCTGTCAGCAGTGTGAGAAGCAGAAATGTGCACAAGGCCTTAGTCGAGCTAAGGCAATGCACCAGTGTGAGGAAGGTACAAGATGTGTTACTCTATGTGACTAGCAGTGCTGGGTGACCTTCTTGAGTCTCTCTGAACCTCAAAAAGGCTTGGGGTCATGTTAACCCCTAAAACAATGGTGACTGCTTCTGCCGATGTTTGTCCTGTGACCTGCCATTTGCCAGTACAAAACCAATTTTAGTTGCAAACAATGGGGGAATTAAAAGGAACCAATCAGCTCACAAGAAAATGTTTTATGTGATGCTGGGAAACAGAAGGAACAAGTCTCACTGGGCTTCATCTCTTTTCTATACAAGAAGCTTTTTCTGATCTTTTTTGTGTTGAAACTTTTCTCTGGAGCACACACATACACACAAACAGAAAATTTTGCTTTTAGATTCCATTCTTGCTGCTTGTAATAATCTTACACTGAGTTAAGTGTTTTCTGATAACTTTCCCACATACTTTTTGTACAGCTCTGATAATCCCACCCCCCCCCAGTGCAGTTCAGACTTCACTATTTTATTTTTCTTTAATTTTTACCTGGACACATTTTCTCTTTTGATTTTGCTGGATCCCATATCCTAAACTCCACTGACATCTAGTAACATGCATCCATGGGAGCCTGTTATCTATAATTTCATTCTGGATTGACAGCTATGTTCTTCTGTTTCTTATTTCTCTCTTCCCCAAGAGTCACTCATGTATACTGTGCTGTTGATTTCTCCTCGATACTATTATGCTTATATCTTTCATAAACTGAACTTCCTTCACTGGTCTTCTGCTATAATGTATTTAAAATAAAAGTTTCTAAACAGCTTTTAGCCTCTCAAATTCTGTCTGGTCACCACCCACTTGCCCGTTGGAGCAATTTAAGAACCTCGTTTTCATTGCTACATTTCAGCTGCAAAAAAATCCCCGAGAGGTTTCTACACTCCCAGCCACCTGCATCTGTCTGTCTTCCCTCCAGGTAAGCAAGAGTCATTATCACAGCTCAAGGACACATTCCAACCAGGCGAAAGCACTCAAGGAGAGCAGAGAGCTGGGCTGGCAAGGGATGTGGCATTGAGAGAGAGAGTGGTCTTGGAAAGTTTTGAGGGCCAAATATAAAGGCTTGGAGGGCAACTTGTAGCCCCTGGGCCTGAGGTCCCGTCCCCCCGCTAAAGATCAATAACACTTTGACATAGATAATATGAGGGTATTATATGAAAATTCTTTAAAAGATGAGTCATCTAAAATTCTGTTGCAATTGAAGGAAGTCATGTGCGACACAGTAAAAAGTAGAGTAAGAAGTTTTTGTCTTCCAGCATAGGGCAGCCAAATCACTTCAACTCAGGTGCTCTACTCTAGGCAAGCTGTGGATGGAGCAATACCTTTCCCCTGCCTTAAGCCCTGATAAATTTATTATGGATCTACCCTTTCCATTCACTTGGGTTTTCCACCTTGAGTTTTCCTAGCTCGCATTCTTACTTTCTGTTACGTTCTAAACAGGGCTGGATCTGCCCTAGCTATAAAGCTGAAATGAGTCTGCGGCAAACTCTGGAAGTGAAGCCACACTGCAGATTATTTGAATTGTAACAAAACACTCGTGTTTAAAAAAAGGCAGAGGCTGAATTTCTATGCACATTTCACAGGGAGGAAATTCCACTGAATTCAGTTGGACGCCGTGGGCAGGATCAGGCCTGCAGATATCTGATATCACTTGCTGGTGGGATGACAACATGTTTTGACTTGTTGTGGCTGCCAGCATGCGTGACTCGGGGGAAACTGGATTCCAGTTCACTTGGCTGAGTAAGCTCTGTATGAGTTGACCATTTGGATGAGACATACCTTATTAGTCAGGAAAGAATCTTGTTAATAAGCAGGGGCTCTGAAGTGCATTTTATGGTGCTTTTCCTCCCTTTTCTTTTCTCTGTAACCATCTGTTTCCAATCCTTCTGCTTACTGCTATTTGAATCTTTATCAAAGACCTTGTTAAATAAGCCTCTACGTGGCTTTATTATAGACACATCTAAGAGCTGTGTGTTTTTGTAAGAGAATTGATGGTAGCTGCAAAGAAGGAACACAGCTTTTTTTTTTTTTTTTTTTGGAAGCAATAATTTGTTTTGTGCTGAAGGCACCAGGAAGGTGAAGAAACAGTCATTCTATTATGTGAGGTTGTTAAAACCCATGTGTAATAATGAAAGACAATACTTTTGAATTGCTTCTGTTTGTTTGTCTATCTGTGCATTTTGTCAATAACAAAAGTTTACATAGTACCTGAAGTGGAAATCCAAATGGCAGCCCCACCCACAAAACACATACACACAAATCAACAATAGTCACAGTACATGGGGAGAGACCCATTGCACCCTGGTTCTTGCTTATGGGTTTTCGAGACTGGCCTCTGTGAGGACAGGATGCTGACTTTTGGCCTGATCCAACAGGTGGTTCTTATATTCTTATGGAAGTTCTCCTGCACAAGCCTAACTGAAACGAATAGCAACTGCACTATGACTATGTATGTAGCATGTGCAGGAGAAAACCCTTTTATATTTTGCCTTTTGGGTCAGATCTGACTCCCAGTCTGCTACTTTTAATGCAACTCCAGATCCACCTCCAGAAAGCCCCTGGCCTCATTGTTAGGCCTACAGCTGAAATTCAAAAAATTATAGCATGGATGGGGGCAGAAAATGCGAGTTAATATTCTGCACTGGAATAATCATTTGTGCTCCTTCCTAAACCACTTGCCTAGCCAGAGTGTTTCTCACACCATTGCTCATTACCAATGGCTTAGCTAGGGAGCTTTGGTAAGGCTTGTGCCTTCTGATCCCTGTTCTCATCATCCTGCTCCCAAAGCAGGCAGTAGCAGCATTTGTTCATTGACTGAAATGCATATTTTAGGATAGGGATCGTGCAAGCAAAAGATAAGGAACAAGGAATGTTTTAGAAGTGTCTGTCTCCCCACCCAACCCCCAGATTCCTGGCTGTTGTTGCTTTGCCTGGTGGTGACTTGACTGACCACTTTGTGATCTGCCTTTGACCGGATTATGTGTTAATATTTCAGAATCCACTCTGCTGCTCAGGGAACTGGCTGATTCTTTCAAGCTGACTGAGAATAGAGCAGGAAACGCAAGGTGTACCTTCTCCTTTTTTTTAACCCAAGGCAGGAGTGGAGAGGAAGCTACATGGGGTGAGAGTTAATAAATAATGGGTGCTGCCATTCATTTGAATTCCACAGACAGAATAGCAGGGCTCCAGCAAGACAGTGAGGAGAAGAGCCAGGCCTACGATAGACTCTCGCCTCTTACTAAGTATACCTGCCACTTACCAGTTTTCTTCTCCTTCTTTGAGCAGGAACAATTGAATAGGGGCTCAACTTCAGTAAGCCAGGTTACTTACCCAGGAAGGAAATACAAGGACTGGAGTAGGTTGCATATGGGTGAATACCTTGTTATAATCACCCAAGACTCAACCAGAATGGACTGAACTGGCTGGGACAGAGACACAGGAAACATTCGGAAGATCCCTTTGGGCTGCAATCTTGTTTGTCAGGTGGTGCAGTGGGTCAGTGCATCTGGCTGTTAACCAGAAGGCAGGTGGTTCGTGCCCACCCAGGGATGGCTGTGGGCAGGATTCCTATATATTGCAGGGGGTTAGACTCAATGACCCTCGGGGTCCCTTCCAACTCTGATTATAGGACTTCTGTGACACATACAGGGGAGTAAATTCCATTCAGTACAGTGGGACTTGCTTCTGCCTAATGCATAGGATTGTGCCACACTTGTCTACTGCCCCCAACGACAATCAGTATCTTTATCCACGCAGTGGTTAAAGTGGGTAAAGGTAAAGGTAAAGGGACCCCTGACCATTAGGTCCAGTCGCAAACAACTCTGGGGTTGCTGCGCTCATCTCGCTTTACTGGCCGAGGGAGCCGGCGTACAGCCGCCGGGTCATGTGGCCAGCATGACTAAGCCGCTTCTGGCAACCCAGAGCAGCGCATGGAAACGCCGTTTACCTTCCTGCCAGAGCAGTACCTATTTATCTACTTGCACTTTGATGTGCTTTCAAACTGCTAGGTTGGCAGGAGCTGGGACCGAGCAACGAGAGCTCACCCTGTCACGGGCATTCGAACCACCAACCTTCTGATCGGCAAGACCTAGGCTCTGTGGTTTAGACCGCAGCACCACCCGCATTCTGGTTAAAGTGGTTAAAGAATGGCAAAATGAAGAGTGTTGTTGTGTGATTTAGGTTGACTTGCCTATTATATTCCATGAAATCAGCCTTTAGGACTCTCCTGATGAAGTGAACCAAAGTCTGATAACGGCGCGCTTTGTGAGAGTGCTCCCAGAAACACGTGAGGAAACAGCAGTGCTGTACCTTCAAACACCCCAGTTGTCAAAGGATGGTTTAAAAATGGTACTACAGCAAACTGGTCCAGATTAGCTCATTCAAAATAAAGGAACGATTGGGGGTTTTTTAAGCCAGAAGGAAAGAATGTCATTGCCGTGGAGAACTGGTTGAAGGCATTCCACTTTTCTTCCATTGAAGCCATACACTGAAACCCCACTGCTGGAAGAAATGTATAGACTGAAGGCCAGTATGCTTGTCCTTGAATTACATTATATTTCTATAGGAGAAAACTCACAGGGTGGGAGAGTTTAGAATGAATGCACTTGTTCATGAAGAACAACATGTTGCATTTCCACCCTTCCATTTACATAATGCACATTCGTGAGCAGCAACCCAAGTGCATTCAAGGTTGCCATTATGCATTGTACTTCTGGCTTGATCCAGCACAAAAGAAACCGGTCTCTTCTTTTATGTCCATTGTCCTCTTTTTCTCTGCGTCTCTGGGATGACATCACAGTCCATGACGATGCCTTCCCTCCGCCAGCCCGTTTTCTTCTCCCACCTCTCTCCTCCACCAGGATTCTCCGAAATGGAGCCAGCCATTTGAGTAGAGAACTCAGTCATACAAACGTAGAGGGGAGTGGGGGGGAGATTATGAAAATGAACAGTAAATAAATACCAGTGCTGAGGAGCTAATGCTGATAAGAGGATTTTCAAAATTAGCCATTTGCAAGAGCAGATTAAATACGTTTAATGTTGGGGGTGGAAAGCAACTATTAAAATATGCAGCAAATGCCGCTGCAGCCCTTCCATGCGGCCCAGTCGTTTTGCCCTCTGCACACACTGTTGGCTCGGTGTTCAATGTTGGTTGAGGACACTAATTTACTGTTGTCTTGCTGGTAAACAAGCCGGCTGCTGGCAAGGGTCCAGAATTGCCCTCAGTTCACCATGTGAGATAGAATACCAAAGGACTTCCTTAAAGGACGATGAAGCATAGGGCAGCAACTGATCTTTGAGAAACACAGAGCGAGGAAGCTATAATGCGGGGTTGGGCTTTGCTAGCTAAGGGGAATGGGAGGCCCCAGTTACGGCCTGCAGGGTTGAAGGACCTGCCCTTTCAGGGATACCAGTCATCATCCAGACTGTGTTCAGAACACCAAGGAGCTTTGCATGAAAGTGGCCCCTTCTCCCGTCACAGCCCCTTCTGCTCCAGGCAGCTTAAGGCAGCATAGCAGGGCACATCTTGCAGAAGGGAGGCGGCATAAAGGGAACCGCATGCATTGGTGTCCATGCAGCCCACAAGCAAAAGCTGCAGGCAGGGGAGGCTGGCCCATTTGGGCAAATGGGGGCACTGCCCCACCAAGCTCAGTCTGCCTTCAGCCAGCTGTCCCACCCCACCTTATAAGCAGCTCAGGTGGTGCACCGTCTGTCAGCTTCCTCCACTTAAGCCTCTTGTAAGGGCTCAGCACGGAGGAGGGTGGGGACAAAACTAGAATGGCTTTGCCTTTTGTTGACCTCCCTGCCTTCTGCCCAGGCAGCCCCAATGGACACCAGCTCCCACTGGCCGCCAATATGGCGGTTGGCATTGCTTGAGGAATTTATGGGAGCCCTGAGGAAAGGACCAGTCTAGGTGTGGAGGTACATTAAATGTTACATGACTTCCATCATGCCAGAAAAAAAGTGTGTGTGTGCGCGCACACGCATGAACATCTGTCTGGATGTTCTGGGTGGGGCTCAAGCTAAGAACTTTTGGATCTGTATGCAGCTGTTCCATGTGGTGAGCCACTGAACGATAGTATTTCCTTTCGCAGCTTTGTATCCTCAGGTCCTGGCCTGATCCCACACACCCATGCTGGTCATAGGACACACACACCCCTGGACACGAAGGGGGATTTCTGTCCCAATAAAGCCTTGTTTGAGCAACAAGAGCCTTCTACAGGTGTTCTCTACTCCACTGTATTCACAGTGGGGGAGTTCAGGCCCATCTCTGGCCTGCCTACTTATTTTTAAAAGGCGGGACCGGCCTATCTAGATTACTGCAATGTGTTATATGCAGGGCTGCCTTGGAACACAGTTCAGAAACTTCAGCTGGTGCAGAATTCAGGTATCATTGTTTATCTTTTTACTTGGGTTAACAGAAAACAACAGTGATATTTAGGAACATAAACTTTCAGATTTTTTACTTTTATTTATAAAAAGATTATATACACACACCATTAAACAGACTTTAGAAGACCGCATCAGACTTTGTTGTGCATTTGCTGGGCTCAGCTCTTGACCTGGGTGCTTCACATTGACTGGTGACCTGTGAGGTAATATGCTGATGGCCTTATTTCATGCATGTGGGGTGTATGTGTGTTTGTGTTTTGCAGTCTATAGCAGTTTCCTCCTCCAGACATTCCCCCAGCATGCGGATGATCCTGTCATCCCTCAGCATGGGGAGATCCAGCATGGACACGGGGTGGTGATCCAGTGGGTCCTCCCACTCTTCTCCCCACACACAATTAGAGAATGCCTGAAAGGGATTAAGGTTCCTGTATCCTGTGGTTGGCCTTTGGTTTGTTCCTGGCTGTACCCTGTATTTGACCTTCACCAGGGGCAAAACTAGGTTTTATTTCCCCAGGGTCAAAGACCCAGTTTGGCACCCCCCCCCCACCCCACTATGACTTTGCCTTCAGTTGTGACCTACTCTTCACCCCATAGCTCCTGGTTCATCTCAGACTGTGGCCTTGGACTCTGATTCCATTCTCTGCCCTGGCATCTCTCTGCACTTTTCTCCCAGCCATTCCAGGACCTGGCGTTTGGCTGAGAAAAACATATATGGAGAAAAGTTTCCACAGTCCAATTTTCACCTGCACACCCCTCTTGTTTTGTTTTTAATTGGAAATATCACTCCTCCTTCTTCCTAAGCAATTGGGACAGTTCTGGGTCGAAGCACACAGAACTGCCCCTGTCATGTCATGCCAAGCTTTGCTTATCTTCAGGTAACACCAGTGTGCTTCCTTCTCTGCTGTGGTTTGTTCCCTTAGCAGCATCCTTCAAGAGGAGAAGGAGGCCTCCTTCTGTCCTCTCCCCCCCCCCACTGCCCAGAGTAGGCAGGCAGCTTGGTGATTGATGGCCACTTTCCCTCCATCGCGATCGATGCTGTGTCACTCGGTCAACATGGTAGGGATTTTTTCCTTATTTAAATCAATCAGGCCTGAAATTTCTTGCTGGCTCTGACAGCTGTGGAGCCCATGTGGCCAGTCCAGGCTTTCCAAGAGCTGGGGGAGCCATGAAAGGGTAAAAGGGTGGGGGAAGCCGTCTATGAGAAAACTAATGGGCAAGTCAATCTGTGCAAGTGAGGTCCAGGGACTTCCTAAAGACAGGAAGCCATTTTCGAGCACAGCCTGGATGGCTGAATTAACCTCCGGTGATAACTGGGTCTCCAAAACCAACTCTTGCAGGAAATCTCACTTGGGTACTTCTCTGGCTCCTAGGGGAGGGGAGGGAAAGTGAATTCTTCCTCCCTAGGGCCCCTTGGAAGCTTATCAGGGAATGTGTCATGGACTGGCCGGATGCAAAGGAGTGGTGGGAGGGAACCCCCAAGGGGGAAAGACTCAGAGCCAGGGGATTGGTGGTGGGACGAAGATGAGTGGTCAGAGGGCGAAGTGGGAGCAGACTGGGAGGTGTCAGAAGCTGAAAAGGCAACAGGGTTTAGTGAGCAGGAAGAGGCTGTGGCAGAGAGAGGTCCAGAAGCAGAGGCAGAAGCAGAGACTGGGGAGGCAAGAGGTAGAGTGGAGGCAGGCTGCTGAAGAAGCCAGGGAGTCTCCTGCTCCTGCTGTGACCAGCTCCCCTCCCTTCTGGTCTTCTAGAAATCAGGGGAAATGAAGAAGGCAGAGCAAAGAGAAACAAGACGAAGGAGCCTCAGGTTGCTGGGGAAGGAGGAAACTCGGAGAGCTGTGGGAAGGCAGGGTCCTCCAGCCCTTGCAACTGCCTCATTGGGGCAAGACCTACTGGGAAGAGTTGCTGTGATCACTACTTCTGAGCTGTTTTGATTTCTTTGAATAAAGAGTTAACTTCACGGGCACCAGGTGTTTTATTACTGACCAGCTCCTGGCTCTGGACTTAACATTCAGTGACAGAAGACAAGCTTCTGGAAAGCTAGTCTTCTGTAACTCATCCTTCTCTGCAATGTGTGTGAGGCAGGTTAGGTGGGCACATTCCAGGGCAAACTCTTGGTTCATGAAGGCAAACTGACCCAACCAACCAATGTGGGGGAAAGTTCCCAAAGGGAGAAGTGGAAACTCTTCTGATTTTCCTTTGGGTTTCACAGTCACAGAATTGTAGAGCTGGGACCATAAGAGTCATCTAGTCCAACCCCTGCAATGCAGGAATCTTTTGCCCAATTTGGGGCTCAAACCCATTGCCCTGAGCTCAAGAGTCTCATGCTCTTTTCACTGATCTCTCTCCCCCCCTTCAGGTGAAAGGAGCTTCCTGTTTGGTGAAGCATTACCCCGAGAGTGATGCTGACTTGTGTGTGGTGGCATTCTATGGCACATACTCCCAGGTAAGTGTGTGTTTACAGGATTTCAGCCGCAGTCTCATTTCCTTCCTTACGCCCAGATAGGCAACTGATCATCCTGTTCCTGCCTGCACCTGCCACACAGCGAGGCTCCATTAAGGACGCCTCCTTGGCTTCCAGCAACATGGTCACAGCAGTCTGCCGTGCAACACATCGCTTTGAAGCGCGTGGGTTTTGTACGAGGGCCAAGCAGCTGCAGCAACATTTTCCTCGCGAGCACGCCGAGATGCCCCCAATCCACTGTCTACTCGCACACCTCGCACGCTCACTCCCTTGCCCATCCGGCCGCGGTTTTCCCCCGGCCCGTGTCCAGAAATACGCCGATCTGGGAGAAAAGTGGCCGAAGAGGGCTTACATCAGGGAAAGACTTGCCAGGGGCGAAACAGCCCCTCTCTCGCCTCCCTTTACGGCTCTTCGACGGCGGCAACAGGTTGGCCGCCGCCCATCCAGCGTTTCGAGATGGGGGGGGGGAGGAATCCATGGGCTCCAGCCACAAACCCTCGCGATTTCTTCATCCATTTCTTCTCCGCTTCCCGCCAAGACACCGTCTAAATCACACAGGCCGGACTGATGCCCAGCAACGCCGTCGCAGGAGTAAGAAAGTGCCAGGAAAGGGAAGAGCTTTTTGGAGGCTCGGTGACACTGTTGGCGGGTGCAAGGCGAGCTGTGTGTGCTTGGTGGGAAACTGGGTGACGAGAAAGCCACCCCCTCCCCTCGCTGCCTGCGGCGACTGATGGTTTGATGAGCATATAATCTGGCCCAGTTTCCACGAGGTATTCAAAAGGAGGTCACCTAGGAGCGCGCGGAGGGCCGGCGCTGGCAGCGGGATGCGCTCCCCCTGCTCTCTTCCTCTTCTACACTCCAGGCCCTAATGAAGCACGTGGCGCTCGCAGGGGGCGCGAGGGAGCCTCTAGTCTAACGCGAAACGCCTGTTCTTGTAGGCCGCAAATAAAAAAGGCAATTTATAGAACCCACAAATAAGAGTGTTGTTCATTTAACTGACATGGTGGTTTGCTGGGGTTCCCCCACCGCCTGCTTTGTTCGAAACGGCTGGGGAAAAGACCCCGATAAACTCTTCCCTTTTAAAATCATAAAATTGTAGAGTTGGAAGGGACCCTGAGGATCATCTAGCTCTACCCTCTGAAAAGCAGGAATATGCGGGATCGAGCAAGATGGGTTGGGTTTTAATTTGCATTCGTTCTACTGCTGTCGGCCGCCCTGGGGCGTTTGGGTGCAAGGCGGGTTAATAGAAACAATCGTAAGAACGGAAATACACGGCAATTGCGCGACGCCGCCTTGCCGGCCGGGCGTTTCTTCTTCCGCGTTGCCGCCTCTCTTCTTCGGGGAGCGCCCGCTAATTAAAGCGCTCGGCTCGGCTTTGCCCGAGGCGGCTTTGCCCGGCGGCTCCTCCTCCTCCTCCCTGCCTGCCTGCCTGCGTCCCTCGCTGCCTCTTCCCCCGACGCGCGAAGAAGGGGACGCGGGCGCAGCTCCAGGTGGCTTCCGAGACGCCGCGGCGAAGTGGGAGCGGAGAGCGAGAGAGACGTCGAGTGCTGAGGTAAACAGATTCAAAGCCAATTATCCCGAGCAGCCTCCCGGCCTCCCCGCTTTGGGGGAAGGAAACGCCGCCAATGACAAGCTCGCGCGCTGGCAGGGACTGGCGGGCCGGGGCACGTGAATTTACAGGGATGGAAAAGCCCGCCCGTCTCGCAGAGTTCACTTGGGCTAACTAGGGAGAGCGTCAGCGCAGGACTTTGGGGCCACAAGTCCGCAGCAGTGCCGGATTTACATATAAGCTAAACACGCTATAGCTTAGGGCCCCACTCTCTTGGGGGCCCCCCCAAAAATTTAAAGCAGAAAACAACAACTGGATGTACATGTCCAAAATATAAGATAAAAAAACAAATAAAAGAAAACCTACATACAGCAACAGTGTTTTGTGTTGTGTAGGCTCCTATTTGTTATGTGCAAAATGGCTTTAGATACCTATCAGGTCCATAAATTACTATATAACATATATTCAACACGAAAAACAGCGACAATTTGCTGTTGACAAAGGACAGCTGGACATATAAAGGGCCCCATTACCTTCAGTAGCTTAGGGCCTCATCAAACCTAAATCCGGCCCTTGTCCGCAGCCTCACTCCTGAGGGACAAAAACGTTGTAGGTCACGTTCTGAAGTGACTTGAAGGAACACATCCTTAACATCTGAAAAAGCCCAATTGCGTCCAGAGTTTAAAAGTACCTAACTGCGCCACTGCCGGTACTTCTGCAGAGGATTGGTATACCTTGCTTGGTATGTGTGGTGCTGGGGTTGGCATCATAGAATGTCAGAGCTGGAAGGGACCGCAAGGGTCATCCAGCCCATCCCTCTTGCAATGCAAGGATCTTTTTGCCCAACCCCCACGACCCTGAGATTAAACGTCTCATGCTTTGCTGGCTGAGGCAGTCGCGCAGTGCCCTTGGCTTTGCACAGGGGTGGTACTGGAGGGATAACCTGAGTTCAAATCCCAGCACTGTTGTAAAATCTGCTGGTGACCTTGAACCCGTCACTCTCTGACTCTCTCCCAGAGTTGTGAGGATGAAGGAGGTGGAGTGGGGACCTTGAAAACTATTTTGACCTCTTTGGAGGAAATCCTACATTGGACCTGCCTTAGCTGCATCCGAAATGTGAGCGAGCAGTGAAAGGCTGTCCACTGAGCTCAGAGATTGTGTATAGAGAAATCCAGAGAGCAGTGTAAAGAGCAGCTAGAAGCAACGCCCTTTTATTTATTATTAGGGGCTCCTTGCAAAGATAGCAGGAAGGTGAATATTGGATGAATGAAGACATAAAATGCAAACTAAGGGCCAGTTCACATAGATATGGTTATTCTTCATTACTGCAGCATCAAATGAGGACTTGCTCATGTGAATGAGCCACATAGAATTTTCACATCAGTTGCTCTGCATTTTTATGGAGTTGGTTCTCACTTTCAGCTGCAAATCATCCTGGTGAGTAATCAAAGGATGTTCATGAATGCTTGAACCACTGACTCAATGCCTGCAGTTCTTTTTGGCTGGGTTGGGATGTGGAGGCATTTCCAGGTGAAGGCTTTTGCTGACACCCAGCCGGCTGGATGTGGGTGTCCAAGCACATACCGTAAATCAACCCCAGTGCTACTGACTTCCTTGTCCCAATGCTACAATTAGCAGGGTCCGTGTTTGTGGCAAAGTCCAGACAAGATTTTTTTGTATCTTTTCTCTAGGCCCTGTTTCCCCACTTCAGATTTTGCACTCAAGTCTGCAGCCAGCACTGCACTCCTATTATTAAGAGTGCTTCCTTCACTTCATTTTAGTTTTGTATCCTTCTACTGAATATACAGAGGTAATGCAGAAATGAGGTAAAATTCACCAAAGATGCCAGTTTAGTAATAAAGAGGGCAATCTATCCCTATGATCTGCCTCCTTCCTGAATCAAAGATGTTGGATCTTCTCTTTATACTTTGGACTTTAAGGAGGCTGGTTTCAAAAAGCTTAAGGAGTTAGTGGATGAGATCCTATACTCAGAAATACTCAAAAGAGAAGGGAGTCCAAGATGGATGGGAGTTTCTTAAAGGTGAATTATTGAAGGCTCAAATGCAGACAATTCCAACAAGAAACAGAAGTGGAAGGCATCTAAATAAAGTGGTGTGGTTGCTTAAGGAGCTTGCATATGAGCTCAGATGTAAGAGGGGCATGTAGAAGAAATGGGAGAAAGGGAAAATCATGAAGGAAGAGTATACACAAGTAGCCAACAGTTTCAGGAAGGTCAGGTGGGCCACTCAGAATGAGTTCAGGCTTGCAAGAGAGGTTAAAAATAAAGTTAAAAGGATTCTTTGGCTATGTTCAAAAGCAAGAACAAGTGGTCCTCTGCATGGAGAAGATGGAGAAATGCTGTTGGGGGACAAAGGGAACTGCTCAACACCTACTTTGCCTCTGTTTTTACCCAAAAGGAAAGCAGTGACCAACCTGGTAATAACAGAATAATGCAAAGAGGGAGCTGCAGCCAAAGTCAGGAAAAGAGGTGGTAAGTGAACACCTAGCTACTTCAAATGAATTCAGATCTCCAGGGCCTGATGAGCTGTATCCAAGGGTACTAAAGGAGCTTGCAGATGTAATCTCAAAGCCTCTGTCTATATTCTTTGAGAATTCTTGGAGAACAGGTGAGGTCCCTGCAGACAGGAGGTGGGCAAAAAGGGGGGGGGGGACCCGCTACCGGCAGGTCAGTACCATTCTATGATTCTATGAATTTGTGCAAATGTACCTGTTCACTCCTATGTCTCCTGCCCAACCCCAAAAGAAGAAGGAAGCAGCTGGGGGGGGGGGATCATGCAGTAGCTGGACTGACAGTTCATAAATAATCTGGTTTAGCTTCTATTGAAGGAAAATTAGTGAAAGGGTGAAAATGATAAATGTACGCACAAGTACACAAACACATCTGAGCAGATCCCTAAATTGAAATCGCATGCATGCTCACACACAGTGATGATTACAGTCTCTTCCTTGGTATCTGCAAAAATCCATCCTCTTTGCTAATTTTTTTTAAAAAAACAGATGCTATTCACTTCACTTAGTTTAAGCACCCGTAACACAAATGCAAAGCATACAATGGCTAGAATGTACATTCATTTTTAAAATGGTTCTCTCCCCCCATATTCCACATTAATAACATTCACAAATGACATATTCCAGACTGGAAGCCATTTTTAGCATCAGTTGTGAGAACACCCTAAGCCTATTGGGCAGGCGTGCAGATGGAAGGGCCTCCCTGGGGGCTGTCAGAAAAGAAATTATATTGTGACAGAGGGAATCCATGTTGCTTATCACTGTACAAAATTCAGCAGAGCACTGTGTAGGGAGAAACAATCTTTACACATATTTGCTCAAGTCTTTGGGGGCTTGTTTTGCAAACTGTGCAGACCACCTTCCCTGCCATCCCAATCCTGCATAAGCTGAATGAATGTGCTTGTGGCAAACTGGTCATGTGCACTGGCCTGGCACAAGCACAAATCGCTGGCGTGCTCACAATGAGCTATGTGGATTTTTTCCCACAGCTTATCGATGGCATGCTGTCAGTTTGTGCTTATGGAGGTCTGATGCACATGACCAGTTTGCCATGTGCATGTTCCATTCGTGCTAGGAGAAAACAGTGGCTGCACAGATTGAATTAAGCCATAACCATGGCCATATAAATTGCCCTTTAGTTTAACAAGCACTGAGTCACAGCAGAATCAAAGCATTGTGAGGCTGCAAGTGATCCCAGGTCATCTGTCCAATCCACTACATGGAGGTGAGATATACTGCTGTCTGTCACATTGACTTAATATATCCCTGACCATTGCTGTCCCTGCTCAGACTCCAGTGAAGGACAAACTGTGCCAGCGTGGATAGTGTTAAACTTTGAACAGGAAGATCAGAGTTCAGATCCCGATTCTGCCATTAAGTTTGCTGAGTAGTCATAGTAGTCTGCATGTCATGCTTGATTACAGGCAGGAGTTCACCAGGACCTCCCCCCACCCACTCACCCCCATTCTTGCAGCTACATCCGAGCAATGGGAATTTGTGTGTGCATTGCAACAGGCAGGCCCTGACAGAGCATATTGTCAAAATTTGATTAAGGAAGAGCTCTTTCACATAATGCATAGTTAAATCATGGAATTTGCCACCACGAGTTATACTGATGGCATCTATCACTACATCTTTTGGTAATGAATTTCATAGTTTAAAAGGGAATTACACACATTCACAGAGGATAAGGTTGTCAACGGCTGCTAGTCACAAAGGCTAGATATATATTGCCTCCAGTATCAGCAGCAATATGCTTCTGAATGCTAGTTCCTGTGAAGAAATCAGAGGCAAGTTCTTCCATTTTCAGCTAACCACATTGGGTGGAATTCAGGGTCATGCTCAGTGGGATATGGGTGCACAGAATGAAGTCCATTCACAAAGTGAGATTTGCTCCCCCTGTGTACCTCCTAAATCTGTTCTTGGTGTTTCCCCAACCCCACCTCCCCAGAACAGATTTAGGGGGTGAGGGAGGGGAGGAAGGGAAGCGCCATTGCATGACTAGACTTCAATCTGTGCACACAGTAATTGTCATGGACTGGTTGGACACAGAGGAATGGTGAGAGGAGCCAGCTGGGGAACACCCAAGGGAAGAAGGTTCAGAGCCCTGTGAGTGGTGGTGGGACAGCAATAAATGGTCAGAAGGAGAAAAGGGAGAAGACTGGGAAGAGGAGGGTTCAGAAGCTGAAGAGATAGCAGGGCTTGGGAGAGTGAGTTGGGAGAGTCGGTGGCAAAGATAAGTCCAGAATCAGAGGCAGATGCTGAAGCAAGAGAGTGGAAGGAGGGAGGGAGGCCAAGAGGCAAGAGGAAGAGATGAGTCAGGCTAGTATCACAGATGTCTCCCCCTCCTGCTGTAAGAAGCTCCCTTCCCCCCTGTCTCCCAGAACAAGAAGAGGGCTGAAAAGAGCAGAACAATGATAGGCTGCATGAAGGCGTGGTCTCTGACTGCTTGGGAAAAGCCCTGGAGAGGAGGAGACACAAGCTGTGGGAAGGCAGGGACTTTCAGCATCGGCAACTGATTTCATGGAGTAAGACCCACAGGGAATGAGCTGTTGTGTTCATTAGGTGTGATGCTCAGCCAAGTCTGCCAAGATCATGGTTTTGCTAATAAAGAGTTAACTCCAACTTTGAACTTTGTGTGATTTACTGACCAGCATGCGCTCTGACAGTAACTTAGATGAATCCCACCCATTGTGGTGTTTGGTGTGAACCAGGACAAGCTAGTTAGTTTTCACTGTGATTGGTTCAAACAAGCCACCTTCAAATGTTGGTTTATGGTCCTGGTTTGTTCAATAAACCACTTTAAACTTAAGGCAGTTTGCAGTGTGGATGCAACAAGAACCTGTGGTTAGTGAAAAATGGAAATGGATGATTCCTCCTCGTGCCTGTGCTGTGCGAGGAAGGAGCAGCTTCATGCAGGTAATGGTAAACTATGGTGTAGCATCACGTCTGAAACATATTAGTGTTTCTGATAGGTTTTTAGGGTAGCCAGCCTCATGGTGCTTGCTCCTGACACCAGCCTACATCAGTATCAGGAAGGATGGTTTTTCATCTCACAGAAGCTGGGCCAATGCTTGTGAGGGAGAGTTACAATGGGCAGGCTTGCAGCATGGCTTGGGGAGACAGTGCAAGACGTCTGCTTTGGATCGTCTCTCCACTCAGCCAAGCAGAAATCTCATTACAGTTCAACACAAAGACTCCATCCCTGAAGCAAGTGCACCTGATCTTGCAGGAGGTGGCAGGGAAGAGGTGGAGGGAAACATACAGATGCAGAGCAGCAGAAGGGAAGGATTTCAGGAGTGCAAATGAGGCTAGCGAAAGGGTTGTTCCAGCCCAAACCATACCACCCTCCCCACTTTGTGCTTTCAGCTGGATGCTAGTACCCCTTTGTGCTCCACTCCTCCTCCCTTCTCTTTCTTTCCTTCCTTCCATTTAACAGAGTCCAAAGCTGGCCTGTTTCCATGCAGCTTAACCCCAGTCCCTGTCCCTCACTGCCTACCACAAACATACACTCTTCCCTCCCTCCCAGGCTTTTGTCTCTGGCTGGGATAAGAAGCAGGTCATGCTTGTGATAAAGACCAACTGCAGCTTGTTTCCCAGGGGGACAACTGGCTATGCAACACCTACCCCATAAAGTGCTGCTGTCTGCTCTTGTAACACGATTAAATGCCTGCCTGTGGCTCTATGATAAATACTCATACCTCCTTGCCCCACTTCAAGCAGTAAGCTCTCCTGGCCCAGAAATTAAAAAAAAAATCCCAACTTATCTTACAAAAGCCCTTGAGATGACCCAGAGAAGGCAAACCCTGACTCTTGGTGGTAGGAAGAAGGCAGGGGGACAGGACACTCCTACCCCTAAAACTGGCATCTTTAACCCCTTTGGGCCCATGGGTGCACCTGCAACCTGGAGGAACTGTTGTGGGCACCGCAAATGAGTCACAGCTTTCCCCTCCCCACCTGCACCCCATTGCTCCCTGCACCACAATTAGGCTCATGAAAAGCATTCTCTTGGCTAATGAAGTCTTCTTTAAAATTTAATTTCCACACTGGGAAGGCTAGAACTCCAGAGAAAGCCTCTGTAAGCAGATGTTCATCCATGGGGCAGCCACACTGGTGTCCCACATCCAAAGGCATGACAGAACACATCACACTCAGCTGTCACCCCTGGAAGTGCCCTGCCTACTAGAAGACCTCCGATCCTACAGGATGCCTTCCTCTACTCACTCAGAGGCTGGGGATTCTTCCAATGGCATTGCTTTGGTATTACGTAAGTAGCACATTTAACTACTGGCTGTCATGGTGGGGCTTTGCTACTAGCTCATTACCATTTAACAATGCTAAATAGTCAAGAGTTAGCCAGGTGGTCTCCTAGCATGTGTTGGACCCTTGCTCAGATGTAGCTATCCACATGGAACCTCTGATGGGCTATGGGGCCAGAAAAAGAGAGATGGTGTGCAAAAAGCAGGCTGCGTGGTGTCCATGCCAGCATGCAGTGTGCCCAGTAGAAGCTCTCCCAAGACTGGCTCCTCTCCAGCAGCATTTTGGCCTTTGCGTGCCTTGATGGCTCCAGCTCTCACATGCAGCTCCCTCTCCGTTTCTCTGTATGCGCTGCTGGGCTTTGGCTCCCAGCCATTGCAGGCGCTGTGCAGTGCACAGCTTCTCACCTGTCAGGAGCTACATGCACTCTGGGAGAGCTGGGCTGGTGATAATGGAGTCCCCCCGCCCCCAGCTGTTCAGATAGATCTACATCAAGGAAGGTAATCAGGTTGATTTTCTGCAGCAGGTACAATCAGACAAAATAATTCTGACAGGCTTGGAAAGAAGTCCCTGCCAGGGAAAAGGGGGTGCGGAGGAAACGCCTAGCCTCGGAGCAGGGAAAAACAGGGACCTCTGTCTCAGTGTAACAGCACTCGGTTGGTGGCCCTGTGTCTAGCAGCCTGCACCTGGAAGACCCCACCAAAGAGCTCTGCACTGGGTTTGGGACTTTGCCGCTTGATACTTCTGAGGCCACACAGCCTCATTTCCATTGCACACCTAGAAGAATACCCCATGTTCAAGCAAAGAGGTCTGTGCATATGGGCTTTGTGATCCTGGAACAAGTCACCCCCTCTGCCCCAGCCCCACTTTGTACCATTGCAGCCATTTGCATCGAGTGCTCACATAGCGTTGTCATTGTTTATTATTTATAAAATGCCTAATATATACTAAGAACTGTACCTGAGCAGAGCTCCTTCCCTGAGGCTCACAATTTAAAATACATGAGACCAAAGGAGAGGGGAGTTGTAAGGAGGGGAAGAAAGAACTTTGCTGGATGAAAGCAATAGGAAGCAAGACAGAGTTAAAAACTATTCAATTAATAATCGTAACAATAAGAAAAGAAGAAAACACACAGAAATGCAAGAGAGAGCACGGCGAGTGTTTTAATAATATCCTAAAGCAAGGCAAAGAGGCCAGCTGAGTATCTGAAGTGAGAGAATTCAGTGCACAAGGGGCCAAGAAAAACCCAAGCCACAAAAGTGGGGACGCTTAAAGGAGGGTTAGTAAGATGCGTATTTGATAGACTGAGCAGCTAAGAAGGAGGAGAGGCAGAAAGCAATGAAGATAGATAAAGAAGAAGGAGCAAGACCGCGAGGAGGCTTAAAGGTCAAAAGTTTAAATTTAAAATGGAACAATAGAGGAAGTCAGCGAAGGGAAACAGAGACACGTAACATGTTTAAAGTGCAGGGAATAAAAGATACACAAGCAAAAATGTTGAGGATAAAGATAATAGGCTGAAACTGTGAGACAGGACAGGAAGAGAAGTAAGTAAAACATGACATCTGGGATGGGGAACCTGTGACCCTCCATAGGACTCTATCTCCTACCTTCCCTGGCCACTAGTCGTGCTGGCTAGGACTGATAGGGAGTTGGAGTCCAATATACACTTTTTCACCAGCCCAGGTGCTGATCTGAGCCTGGGAAAAGCACATTCAGATGAAAGAGGAAGTGTTGCTCTTCTGACTTCCTTCTTCAGCTCTATGTAGTTTTGGGGGCACGGCTGGTGGTAATCACCCTTGCCATCTCATGACAAAGGGGGCAGTGTATATGTGGGGAGCAGGAGAGGGGCTCATAGGCTTCATGCACCTGAGGATAGGTCCTCAAGAGTGTCAGAGCACCCACTGGTGACACATTAGCAACCCCAGCGATAGGGAACGGTCCAAGGGAGAACATAGAATTATATAACCTTGTGGGTTCCCTAGTCCAGCTCCTTGCAAGGCAGGATCTCAACTAAAGCATTCATGACAGACGGCCATCCAACCTCTGCCCAAAAACCTCCAATGAAGGAGACCCTACCATCTTGTGAGGGAGTCTATTCCACTTACGTCCAGCAAGACCTGAAACTCCTCTTTGTTTATTCTACAAATGGGTTCTAAGTAGCAAAAAAATGGTTAGCTGTTTCTGAAGCGGAATTTACTTAGTGATCTTAGGAAGCTATGCTCCATGCCTGACTGTCTTGTTCATTAATATAAAGTGAAAATGACACACCTGAATAACAAACTGCTGACTTAGTAACCAGATAAGAAATCCTTTGGGTGTGAGGAGACTCCTGATTGCTATCTTTTTTTCCTTCAAAAGAAGTTAATAGCAACTAGCTCAGCTGGTAAAGCGTGAGACTCTTAATCTCAGGGTTGTGGGTTTAAGCCCCTGTTGGGCAAAAGGAGTCCTGCATTGCAAGGGTTGGACTAAATGATCCTCATGGTCCCTTCCAACTCTACAATTCTATGATTCTTTTGACCCCGACTTCATATGACTGGGACAATAGTGCTGGGGGAGGAGGTGTTAGCCATATTCCCCATTCGAAATGCACTGTTCAGGGCCAGTTCTACAATGGAGCAGGATGAAATGACCTGCTTCAGGTGGTACAAAGGTTTGTGTCATAGATAAAGGCTGGGATTGGTGTCTGAATGGTACAGCATATCTGTCTGAAGAGATAACCCTTGTGTGGGCACAGCACCATCTGTGCTCCACTTCAGACACCAACATATCTAGGATTAGTCCTCATCCACACCCCCATGACTTGCTACTTACCCCATGAGAAGGAGGAAACATATCTATTCATTTGGTACCTGTACATTCCCCCTCCAGGCATCTAGCAGGTTAAGAGGCTGGTTTAAATTGAGACGATGATTGGGGAGGAAAGGGCTAAATCTTCCTTTATCCCAGCACCACACCAGAGTCCTGATCCAATTTTCCCCAATTTTCTAGATGCTTTTTAAAAATACACAATCTTTGGTGTCTTGTCTCATTTGGTCCAGACAGTGAACGTTTATCATTGAGTATATATGGAAAGAAATAGAGAGGAGCAGTTCAGCAGAAAAACCAGCGCATGTTCATACTGTCCACATGTAGGCTATGTCCATGCAATCTCAGATCAATGAATTGGCAGGGTCATAATTGTGCTGGTGAAGAGATGCATGTTTTGTCTAATCTCTGTTTGCCTCACCACTTAACCCCGGGAAAATCCACGGTTTGCTGCTGAATCGGACCAAACAGCAGTCAGGTTTTCCATGGATTGCTGTTTGTTCCAATTCAGCAGAAAAGAGTATGCTTTCCATGCGAAAGCAGTGGGGAAAATGCAGAACTACTCGGACCCATGCTTTCTAGGCAGGGGACAAGCAGAAGCGTGGACAAATCCTCACTTGGTCCAGCTAGTGAACATGTCACTGAGTATTTGTAGACAGAAATAGAGAGGACCAGTTTGTTGCTTTGGTTAATGTTTGTAGAAATATCTCTGCACCTCATATTGTTGTGTAGGGTTGCTTTCATTAATTTGGGGGAGGTTTCTCCTTACACAGTGTGTGCATGTGTAAAAATAGCTGTTCTGGTCTAGGAACCAGGCTCAAATCTCTGGCCTGATGAGATGACGTGATCTGGAGAGGAGTCTGCTCAGATCTGAATTCTCTTGGGCATGAGCTGCTCCCAGAATGGGTACAGGAATACAGAGATTACACATGATAGGGCATGGCTGTTTGTGTGTGTTTGTGGAGTGTGGGCAGGGAGACATTTGCACACACAGCCACTTGTCACAGGCTCATCTCAGACCATGACAGGCATATGGAATGGGGAAGGAGGACAGGTGCCAGCTGTGCGACATAACCAGGGAGCCAGCAGGAATATGCACAGCTCCAGCACTGAGTGCAGCCAGGCAGAGACACAGCAGGGGACTCGGTTTGGGAGGCAGGCGGCTGTGCAGGATGATGATCAGGCTGGTTCTATGCATCCAGGAAGAACTCTAAAAAGTGAGCAGGCTGTGGGGATGAAGACGGAGGAGGGATGCTGATCGGACTCCTCACTACTGGCCAGAGAAAACCAGCAACGCTGCCCCTAACAAAAAGTCACTGTGACCACATCAGTGCAGAGCAAGTCAGCAGAATAAGCAGCTTATTTGTGAAGCAGAAAAGATGCAAGCCCTGTTTAGGCATTCCTCTTTGCCCACTAATCCAGTGCCTCCTTTCTCATGTTCATCAGAGATCCTACACATGTGCATTCTGCCTGTGCAGTCTCAGATCCTTGAATAGCCAGGGTCAGGATTGTGCTGGCAAAGACCAGGGAGGTTTTTTCAAGGCACAGTCACATAAGGGAGAGGCCAGCAACTGAGACTTTACCTCACCTCCCTTCCAGATGAATATCTGAACAGGGCTGTGGTGTATGCCCAAAGAAAACCTTTCAGCCTCTGACTGGATGCAAGGCTAAGTGGGAAAGTCAGAGAGAACATATTACACCTATTTTGAAACATTTGCACTGGCTGCCAGTTCATTTTGAGGCGCAATGTAACATTCTGCTTTTGTCCTTTAGACCCCTGCATAGTCTGATCCTATGCAGCCTTCTCTCAAATAACACTGCAGAGCTCTTAGATTGTCCAAGGAGACCCTCCAACAGATTCTATCCTCTTGGGAGAGGAGATTGTTATCTACAAAGGCAGGGCCTATATATATTTTACTTACAATCTTTATATGCTGCACAACAACTAGGTACTCTGGGCAGCTTACAATAAAAATAGCCGGTGGCTCTAGTGCCAGTGCTGGATCAATGAGCACCCCTGAACTGTGAATTTAGGGAGAGTGCAACCACCATCAAAACTGCCTGGCCAGACTGACAATCCCTCACCCTCTGCACAGTAGCCCATCTTGTCCAGTGTATTGGTCCTGTTCAGTTGATTGCCGCTGATCTAGCACATCCACTGCCTCTCCTGAGTTTGATGAAATTGAGAAATGACGCAGTTAGGTACTATCTGTGTCATTCCCGTGGGGCATTCTGCTCCTGCTTGGTGGAGAGAGATAGATAGATGACTATTTCAGAGCAGCCACATCATCCCACTGGAGCAGGGAGCAGGTTTAATTTAGCAAGATTTCTGCCATGTTGTTGCTCATTGTTGGTGCAGGGTCCCCAGGATGACTGATTATTATGTGGTGATATTATTGGTCGGAGGACCTTACGTAGAGATACAGGACCAGCTTCTGGCTGTAGGAACTGTGTCCTGGAGCTGGGCTGGGCTATGCTCTGGAATGGAGGGCAGTCTTATAAGTCGCTAACAGAGTGTTCCTCACCCCCCCCCCACAGAAAGGGGAATTCCACCAACACATGAGACTGAATGCTGGTGCAGTGAGGGAATGTCCAGAGACAAAACTCTGCTTGGAAGGGATGGGATGGGATAAATTCATGAGAGATGCAAGAGGGTCTTCTTTTGGGGTAGGGATGCCCAAGAGCATTACCGTATCCTAGATACTCCCAAAGAGGAAGATGGGAGCAGAGTACTGAACGCCAAGGAGTTTGAGCACATGAGCGATGACAAGGATGGATGACCAAATGTCAAGAGAAATCCCAGTGGGATTATGAATTGTTGGCATGGTGGAGAGTTCCACTTAGCTTCCTTGCAAGCAGGAATGTGGACACAAAAAGCCCTCTTTGGCACACGCTGGAGTGCCACTCAGGACTGTCATTAGGGAAGCGTCAGAGGGCAATGGCTGTTTCCAGAGTGATACCAATTACTCATTTGTGTTTTCACACCACAGAAGCCAGAGGAGCAGCCAGGCGGGTTGTGTCAGAGCCGTGCCAGTGCATTTCCCAGTGCATGGTGTGTGCAATGTTGTGGGGTGGAAAGGGATGGAGATGCAGCAGGACCCAGTGCAGAGCTCTCAGTGGAGATTATGGCCTGCTGCTCTGCCAAGTGTGGCCTGGTTGTTCAATTGGATGGCTACACATGTTGAGCAGACGCTGCGTGTGTGGCCACTTTAAATCACTGCGTTGCAAGCCATTCTTCCCAAGTGATCCACAAAGGTATGCATACAGGTGGATTGGGGGTGGGGCGGTGGCAACTGTGGGTCTTTCTGGGAGGTGGACTGTAACAGAAGAAAGGCTCCCCACCACAAGGCAGCCGCTATATTGTACAGTCTTACACAACAGAGTTTAGCACTTGCACTACAGGGCAGCTGTTTGTGTGTAATTGCCCATAGTCAAACTATAAAATGCAAGAAGAGAGACACCTGTGACATCATTAAACAGGAAATGAGGCTGTGGACATTGCTGTAATGATAGGAGTTGATTCTTACTCAGAATCACATGGGGGGGGGGAAAGAAGTGTTTTTCTTTTTATGGAAAGCTTCCCAAACTGCTCAACCAGTTTCCTTTGAAAGTCCATGGTGGCCAAGCAAAGATTATACAGTTAAATTTAGCAAAAGTTACTCATAAGTCTAGGAATTCTCCCAAGTCCTCCTACACACCAAGCTGACTGGGTATTTGACTGTGCAGATACAATAAAATACATTTGGATTAGGGAATTTAGAGAGAAACTACATGCAAATGCAAATAAAAAAGCCCTGTTTTTTGTTTTAATGAAAAGCAACACCAGAAGGCTTTAATTTTAAGGTTAGTAGCAATAGAGGAAAGGGGCACTTAACCCTTTCCCCACCACCTGTTTTTCTGCTCAAGTCTCCCTCCCCAAGCTGCTTTTTTTTCTGCCATAGGAAGAAAAGCTGTTTAGTGGGGCAATTTGGAAGGAAAAATGGCTAACGGGAAATGGTTAAGCACCCCTCCCTGCTGCTGCTCTTCCACTCAAAATTGTGGCTTCCCAAGAATGCTTTTCATTTTGAAAAATGTCAGGGCTTTGTTAACAATCATCTGAATATAACAGAGAGTATGCCCATTTAAAAAGAATGATTTTGGGCTGTTCTTCCATCTCCTTTTGTGGGACCAACAGAGCATTAACTACTCAGCCTAAAAATACAAAGAAGAATCAATGCTGAGTCCCCAGCTTGGGAAGAACAATGCGACTGCAAGTGACAAAGCAAGAGAGAGGAAATCCATAAGGCTCCTCTCTGTGAATGTGCTACCGGGTTGGAGAAAGTAACCTACAAAGGTGTTTGATTAGCACCAGGGAGGACATGAGCTATTGTGAGGAATCTGAATGCTGATCGATGGTAAGGGAATCTCCAAGGGTTATGCAGATTTGATTTACAAAGCGACTGTGTAACCAATACGTTTCCCCTGTCTTTCTGTTCCTTATACTGAGAGCCAGGATGGCATAGTGCTTGGAGTGTAGGGCTAGGGCCTGGGAGACCAGGGTTCAAATCCCCACCTGGCCATGAAGCTCACTGGGTGGCCTTGGGCTAGTCAATGCCTCTCTGTCTGACCAACCTCAAAAGGTTGTTGTGGGAATTAAATGAGGAGGGGAGAACCAAGTTCACCACCTTGATCTCCCTGGAGGAAAAGGTAGGATATCAATTAGATAGACAGACAGACAGACAGACAGATAGATATAGATATAGATAGATAGAAGATAGATAGATATTCAGTTGACTTACTGCCTGGCACTGTAATGGCTGACCATGAAGGAACATAAAAAACTGCCTCATGCCAAGTCAGATCATATGATTAAAACCAAGAGTACCATGCTTGAGTAGTCTTAATAATGGTTAGGTATATGATTCTCCTGTCCTGCTGCCAGTTTTTATTCCCATGTTTTCTCAGAAGTGCATGTGACTTGACGAGGTGTGTTTAGGACTGCAGCCTTGGTGACCTAAGTCTAAGCAAGGAATGGGCGTATTGCATTCTGGAAGCAGTACTTGGCAACCATTTGAATGGGAAGAACTATAGCTCAGTGACAGAAGACGCTTGAGGAACACACTGGTGATCACGAGCGAGGGAATGCCATTGCGCTTGTGTCCTGCTTGTGGGAGAAGGGTCCACTCTAACTTCGAACGAGCGTGTGCTTGGAAACTCCTCTTTGGTTTTGCAGACATCTTATTATGGGCTTCAGAGCCAGCTGGCTTGGAAACCCCTTGTTCTCTTTACCTGAGTCTGGGTGACAGAAAAATGGGCTTCCTGCTCAGATCAGGCAACACTTTGTGCCAAAAGCAATAGGGAAAACATACAAGGCCAACAAATACCCTGTGGCCTTGCTCGCACAGCCACCTTTTCCCCCTCCTTTCCTCAAAGTGGCTTCCCACTTGCAACAAGCAGCTTGCGGTTGTGGCAGCATGACAGCAAACCTCAGCATGAGCATCTGATCCGTGCAGTGCAACATCACAACTTCTGCTCATGGCAGGTGAGTCACGGAGCTTGTTTGCCAAGAGTAGGCCGTTGCTGTTGGCCAAAACTGTGGGATGCAGCCACTCTGGGGAGGGACTGTGCCCTTAGCGTAATTCAATTCAAGCTGCCCAGAGTGGCTAGGGCAACCCAGTCAGATGGGCAGGGTACAAATAATAAATTATTATTATTATAAGGACATATTCCAGGCAGGCAAGAGCACTTCCAGAGTGTGTGGAGAGCGGGACTGAGGAGCGATATGTCCTGAAGGCCAGAGAGACCTGGAAATTGTGAGTTTCCCCCATACTTTTATTTTCTGTAACAGCTGACAAATTATTTTTGTTATTTTAAAGTTGTTCTTCAAATTCTGGTCGCCGAGGCCTGGCTTACGCATGCAGTGGGGCTTATGTGGATGCAAGAAGCATGCAACAGGAAATGATGGAGAGAACCCAAAGAGGCATTTATCCAAATTCAGATGTGAGATGCTGCAGAAGAAAAAGAATAAACTGGATCGTCTTAGACAGAAGGTGAGTGACTCCATTTTTCCAGTCTTCCCTTGAAACAGAAACCAGCACAACAGGCTTGAGCCTTGACTAGAAACTTCCTCCTTTACATGTTAGCTTCCTACTTGCAGCAAAGGCTTTTTTCAAATTGGGGAGCATTCAGATTGGCATTCTGCCCCCTGCAATCTGAAGTGGTACTTAGCATTCCAGCGGCATCCTTCCTACGTCATCCCCTGCATGTGTAGTGCTAGCCTCCACAGAAAACTCTACCCTTTGCAACCAAACCTGTGATATTCATTCTTTGTAGGGAGCATATTGGTTTCAGCTCTCTGCTACAATCGAGGCAGCTGCCTCTAGAAGGTCAGGTAGCTCTGTAAATTGGAGGTTTTAAAAGACACCCCAGTTGTCACCAGAACTGGGTATCTCAATACAGGAAAGCCAGTGCAGGGACCACGGAAATACTGGGCTAGCAAGCCACACTTGGCTCCCGTCGGGGGCAAACTCATCCTTTGAAGCAGACACACTCTGCTGTGGTGTGGATGAATGCCCCCCATGGCGCTTTCTGCTGGGGAAAACAACAGAGGCTGGACACTCTTGCCGCAGTATGGAGTGCCATTAAACACACTTGTCTGCAGCGAGAGCCTTACAAGCCAAGGGAAAGCAGGCACTTGTTTTGCTCTGCAAACAAAAGCAATGGTTGTCATGCACCCCACATGTTTGAGCTCCCCCACCTTGTCTTAGCAGAAAAGAACAGCAGCAATCTCCAGCCCGGAGCCGGGATTAATGGCAGCATTTAATTATGCCACTCTGCAGCAGCAGCTGCTTTCGTTCCACAAGGAGTTGGGGATGGAGTGTGCACAGGGGAAGCGATCGTTAGGAGCCAGACAGAACCATCAGAGTCATGTTTACTCAGGGCTAAGCCCCACGGCGTTTAATGGGACTTCCCTGCTAGTACGTGGGTTGAGGATTTCAGCTTAAGGTTTCTCCAGACAGCTGTTCCACGTGCAGTTTTTGGATTCGCCCCTTGATCCTTCAGTTCCATTGCCCACTTCTTCCGATCCATACCAAAAGACCAGGCTTGCTCAAAGAAAGTCTCTTTTGTTAGGGTTAGATTACACTGAAGAGCCACTGCTTGTTGAAGTAGACAATACTGAGTAAAATAGACCAACGTACAAGGCAGCTTCCTGTGTTCCTTGTACATAAGCCCCAGAGCTCCATAAAATCATTCTCTGTGCTTGGAACAGAAGCCTGGGTGAGTCAAAGGTCCATAGCAGCCAGGTAATTTCAGATGATAGCTCCATTTCAGCAGGGGCAGATCTACTATGAAACTAATGAAGCTTAAACTTATTGGCCCCTAATCCTGGAGGGGCCCCAGAAGCGACTTAAGTCCACATTACTTAAAAATGTTGGGTCTAGTAGGCCCAATTTGAGTCCCATGGCTCAAATTGATTAATTTTTTGTTGTATATATTTCAACAATACCAAAGTTTGAGAGTCAGTAGCACAGATGTTGTAAAGGTGTGGTGCTCTGTCATGGAACAACCCCATTGAAGAAGATAAGAGTGGTTACCCAGACCTCATTGCAAAGGGACCCCCATAAGAGTTTAAGCTTCAGGGCCCTGAAATGTAGGTCCACCAGTGCTTTTGAGTCAATTCTAGCCCTGCTCTCATCACACAGTTTCCTTCCCAGTTGGCACCTGGGTCTAAGGCCCACCAGCTGGAGGTATTTAAAGTCGGCATCTCATACTCCTCTTTGGGATTTGGGGAGGTAAGGCTGGTTTACCCCTAGCTGTGAGTGATGCCGCCTGGGTGTCCCTTTCCACCTCAGCCAGAGGCAGGGCAACACTGATCCCAGGGTTTCCTCAGGGAGAGATCCAGCACTGCCTCTCATTGTTCCCTGGCAGTCCAGGTGTGGCCATGGGATCACTGGAGGGAATAGACTAGAACCCTCTGGATAGGGAGGGTGCCTGCCTTCAGTCTTCCCCGGGGAGGTCTATGAGGTGAGGGCTAGTCTTGAAGGGCGGCTTTCTCTCCTGGAGGGAGTTCAGCCACTAGTTGTAGGCTATGTTAGACTCAGCTCTCCCCCTTCCTGATTAACTCAGGGCTGCTTAAACCAGCTTCCTCCCCCTTCATCAAGCCCATAATCACCAGCTGAGACTGTACTTGCCCAGCAGGCAGGCATGTGAGAAAGCACCTTACTGCCTGGTGTTTGATTGTGGGTGATGTCTCTTGGTGACACCCCAATGTGGCCAACCCCATTGGATCTGGCAGGAGCAATGGATGCTGTCTTAAAGGTACAGGCAGCACTGATGCTGCTTGGTAGGGAGGGAGCCCTTGTAGCTCACCAAAACAGTCATTACTTGTTGGTGAGGGGTGCAGCAAGATCAAGTAATCTTTGAGCCACCACATTCAGGATAGGAGAAACAGCAGACTTGCACCTGCAGTTTGAAGTGGTTCAGAATAGCAATGGGTAAATCACATCTGTCTCCTGATTGGTGTTGTTTGGTTTTTAGTGTATTATTCCATACTATTTGGTCTTACCTGCATGGGACCAAGATACGAACTGGCCAAGGGAACAAAAAGTCCAATACAATACACACTTATTTTGCAGGTCTGTAGAGCACCAAGGCCTCACACCACCACCCAACCTGTGCTGTGCATATTTGGTGGAGCAACTCCATTCCTGAACAAGCCTATTCACTTTCAGGGTTGTTGTTTTTTTCCTCCACTGTGGTCATTGGCACTATCAGACCCCTCCCTTCATCTATAAAGGTCTTGCTATATCATTGCACTTGCTTTAGGCTGCACCATGCAGACTTGCTGAGGAGTCAGCCCTGCTGACCTCAGTAGGACTTCCTTCTAAATAAAACTGCATAGAGCCAACCTGTTAATAAAGGAGAGGGCCAGTTGTCTAATAAAATGGAGATTTAATTAAGAATGCCAAGCACTGGATCTTACAGAGGAAATTGATCCGGGTTCTGGAGGTGCACTCCTGTGAAATGTGAAACCCAAGCTGTTTTGCTAAGAAGGGAATACAGTGGGAAATATTATTCACACAAAATTCACAGAAGAGTTGGGGAACCCTGTGAGTGTGCCACGTACCTGAACGTCCTTTAGACAGACATTCTGGAAACACAGGATAAATGATTAACAGACTCAGAATGCAATCCATTGACAGAAGCCAGACGAGCGCAGACACAGAGCATACCCAGAGAGAAGAGGCTGTGCAATCAGCGTGACTGAGAGGAGATTGAAACACAGAGGCATTGTCTGCCACAATGTCCCATGTATGAAAAAGCCAGGAGATGCTATCGGTGGTTGTACAAGATTTCACATTGAAAGGGGAGGGGTTAAGGATTGTGTCTGATCCTGAGGGAAGGAAGAGAAACATCGGAGGCAGTCAAAGGCTACACTACATCGTGCAGCTGGATATGAAGAGTGGATAAAAAGAATGGGACCGCAAAGGTGGGGTCTTGACTTTACTGGACAGGGAGATCTCTCTCTCTCTCTCTCTCTCTCTCTCTCTCTCTCTCTCTCTCTCTCCTTGAACTTAGGGTAATTCAATGAAATTGACTGGCAGCCACCAATTCAGACATTAGACAAAATAACATCTTCACCTAACACATAACCTATGGAATTCACTGATGCAGGATTTATTGATGACCATGTGATTTTGAAGAAGCATCAGAAAAACAGGGGAGATGGAAGTTGTCAATGGCAACTCTCCACATCGAGAGTTAGGAATTTAAATTTGCTTCCCTTGGGCTGCATTCATATAACTGTCAGGCCAATGAAACTGTGGGGGGATATTTTTGTTTGTTACTACGGTATGCATGTATTTTTGTGTTTTTACATTGTAAACCACCCTGTGATCCTTGGGTGAAGGGTGGTATAGAAATTTTAATTAATAAATCATCATCATCATAGCAGCTCAGTATTGTCTACAGTGACTGAGAGTGGCTCTCCAGGATTGTAGATAAGTGTCTCTCCCAAGCTTCGGTAAATATCGCTTCCTTTCTCTCAAGTAAGAGCCTCTGTTGTCATGATCTGAGTGGGAGCCAGGAAAGGCAGTTGGGTGGAACAGTCAGACTCCCTGGTTTCCACACTGCCCAAGGTTTTGCCCCTTCTGCAGGGCAGAGGTAAGACACCTGTGCAGTGCATGAGGTGTCCAACTCTAGGCCTGCACTGTTCTTCCTGCTAAAAACAAACAAACAAACACACACCTCACTTGGGTTTGTGTCAAAGGAAATGGTTTCAGGCTCAGCATTCCAAAGGGCTGGTGGCCCCTAGACAGGGGGTATTTGGCCATGTTCCTTATAGGGCTGGGAAAGAGGGGTTGGAGCCTCCCCACTGAGATTTGGGACAGGTGGGTAGAACCTGTGGAGAGGGCTAAATGAGGAAGGCCCCAGTTCCATATTTAATCCAGGTCAACCCACCTGCTGTGATTCTGCCCAAGGAAAAGTATGTTGTGGGTGCAGTACATTTCCTCAATGCATAAAAACAACTTTGCCCTAGCCACACACAGAGAGATCCCTGTAAATCCCACTTATCATCCTCTTATTTCATCCTTTATCCACCTGTCATGCCACGTCCTTAACTGGGAGTTATGAAAGATTGAGTGGGCCAGCGAAGGCAGCTGATGGATTCACGGTCGCAAGCTGGGAAATGTCCTTTGGATAAATCTCCTACCTTTTTAAGGGAAATGGCGATTTGCCATACCTAATGCTGAGCCAAGGATTGGAGACTTGGGGCCTGCATACAATGAAGAAAAGTGGAAAAGGAAGACGGGGATATCGTGTATGGATGATACAGCAATTTGAGAGTTCCACACAGGTGGGATGCTATGGCAGGAGGGCTGCCACTTGGCTTTTGAATGCCAGGCAGGCTGAAGCTGGCATGGAAAAGTGAGCAGAGACCCATCCTCTTGAGAATAGGGAGCATATGCAACTAGTTTTGTGGAAACTGCACTGGCTGCTGGTTAGTTTCCAGGCCCAAATCTGCATGCTATGGTTTTGGTGTCAAAATTCTGCATAGCCCAGAGTTAATTTCTCCCCCTATTTATCCACTCACCACCAGTGAAGTTCTAGTTTGGACGCCCTGCTTTGAGTTACCCCCATTGTTTGAGGTTAGATTGGCCACAGCAAGAGCACAACATGGATGTCTTTTTAGGAAGGCGTTTAGGAACTGAACAGAGTTCTAACAGGAGGTAAATGTTTCTACATTATAATTAAAACAAAAACAATATATGTCTGAAATATTGTGTGTGAGTTGTCTGGCATGTAGATGTGGGAAGGTTAGAAATAAATATGCACATACACACAAAGAGATCCCAGTAATTCAGCTTGATAATATATCCATGCCAGGGGTACTGTCTATGATCCCTGTGGAATTGTTTTCTCTCTCTCCCTCTGTGTGTGTGCGCGCGCCCACACACACACACACAATTGCTTTCATGAGGGCTTGCAAAGAGAAAGAATTGACTTGGGAGGGGCTTGTTTACTCTACAAAGATATAGAGCTTGCTATCTTAGATTTACTCTCCCAGGGTTGTTAGCCTTGGATAACAAACCCTGTCAATAGAAAGAAGGAATTTCGGGGGTTCAACCCATAACTCTTGCTAACGCTTTCTGGTCACTCACAAGCCATTGTGTTTCTCCATGGAACTGTACACTGTACTCTCATCCACTGGAGAAAGCAATCTTGCCTCTTTTTTTCCCCATGGGTGAAAATGAAGTGAGCCAGGAAGGGTCTTTGACCACAGGCTTGACTCCCCGAGCTCATTCCAACTTCAGTATCATTGCTCTGCTTAAGTATTTCAGGGAGGGCATCCTTCAAACCTACCACCTCTGCATGGCAAATTGCTTTTAATTTTTCATCTGCCTGCAAACACTGCCCCTAAAACTCACAGCCCTGTAAACTGGCTGAAATCATTCAGTGGAGAGGAGAAACAAGCTAAGGAAGGCATGTTTGACAAACCCTCACCGTGATCAACTCCTGCCTGCAAACCTATGTCCCCACTGTGGAAGGACATGAGGGTCCAGAATTGGCTTTCACAGTCACTTAAAACCATGTTCATGGAAGACATTCTTACTCAGCCAGGAGTGGTCACCAAAGACTCTTCTCTCTGGGTCATGCAATGCACTGTCCATGGTCCTGATATGGGACCCGCATGTTCTCCTCTGTTACCTACTTTGCCCAGTACTCCACTCCTGTTTCAGATTGCAGGCTCTTTCCTCCCTCCCTCTCCGTGTAGATGCCAGATGTGAACAGAAGAAACTGAAGTTCCTGCACATTCTGTTCCCAACCTTTGTACAGAGTGTTATGCTTCTGTCCTGGCCCTCCCTACACTCTCCCTAGACTTCCTTGTTGCAGGCTTGGCATAATTCTCTCTCACACACTCTCTGCAAAACCACTCAGCTCCTCATCTCTCATATGGCTTGGGGAGGTTGCCATGGGAACATGGCATACTACCCCACTTAAACTTGAATGCAAAGTGATTAACAAAGCTGGCTTGAATCACTCAGGAAATCTGAGGAGGACCCGGAGGCTCTGAGTTCAAATGAACATCAGGAAAAGTACACATCCCAGGGTAGAGTGCAGCTTGCTTCACTCCCCTAACAGTGAGGCGAGGCAAGTGCCCATCAAGGGTGATGATCTCGATTTTGAAGTGGTGGGCTGTGCGTACGAAAGAGGGGGTGGGCTTAGCAGGGAAACTGCTGTTGCCATGACAGACAGCTCCCAGGCACAATAAGTGGCTCAGTGCCTACTAGGAGAACTTGTTGGGTCTGCTGCCCTCCATCTCTCCCCACTTGGATCTATTCACTTTGGAGTCTTGGTGCTTTCTTGATATGTAGCGCTCACCTGGCACATTTCAATCCTGCTGGCTTTCCCCTTCCGACATTCTCTCTAATCTTGCTCTTGAGAGAGACTACAAAGTCCAGTCTCACTCTGTAGGCTGATGCGGGAGATCCACTATTATAGCACCCCTGATGATAGGTGGCCGCCCAGCCCCCTGCTTGAAAACCTAGCAAAAAATAATCTTCCAAAGCAGGTCTGCTCTGATGTTGAATAGCTTGTACTGTCAGGAAGTTTAGGGCAGCTGCCTACCATCTCCATTTGGTACTCTGGCTGAGACTCTGCCTGCCCACACACCATCTTGCCAGAGTGGTACATGCTCTGGCTATCTGCAATCTATGTGGGCCTACCTTTCATAGAATCGTAGAATCATAGAGTTGGAAGAGACCACAAGGGCCATCGAGTCCAACCCCCTGCCAAGCAGGAAACACCATCAGAGCACTTCCGACATATGGTTGTCAAGCCTCTGCTTAAAGACCTCCAAAGAAGGAGACTCCACCACACTCCTTGGCAGCAAATTCCACTGTCAAACAGCTCTTACTGTCAGGAAGTTCTTCCTAATGTTTAGGTGGAATCTTCTTTCTTGTAGTTTGGATCCATTGCTCCGTGTCCGCTTCTCTGGAGCAGCAGAAAACAACCTTTCTCCCTCCTCTATGTGACATCCTTTTATATATTTGAACATGGCTATCATATCACCCCTTAACCTCCTCTTCTCCAGGCTAAACATGCCCAGCTCCCTTAGCCGTTCCTCATAAGGCATCGTTTCCAGGCCTTTGACCATTTTGGTTGCCCTCCTCTGGACACGTTCCAGTTTGTCAGTGTCCTTCTTGAACTGTGGTGCCCAGAACTGGACACAGTACTCCAGGTGAGGTCTGACCAGAGCAGAATACAGTGGCACTATTACTTCCCTTGATCTAGATGCTATACTCCTATTGATGCAGCCCAGAATTGCATTGGCTTTTTTAGCTGCCGCGTCACACTGTTGGCTCATGTCAAGTTTGTGGTCAACCAAGACTCCTAGATCCTTTTCACATGTACTGCTCTCAAGCCAGGTGTCACCCATCTTGTATTTGTGTCTCTCATTTTTTTTGCCCAAGTGCAATACTTTACATTTCTCCCTGTTAAAATTCATCTTGTTTGTTTTGGCCCAGTTCTCTAATCTGTCAAGGTCATTTTGAAGTGTGATCCTGTCCCCTGGGGTGTTAGCCACCCCTCCCAGTTTGGTGTCATCTGCAAATTTGATCAGGATGCCCTTGAGTCCATCATCCAAGTCGTTGATAAAGATGTTGAATAAGACCGGGCCCAAGACAGAACCCTGTGGCACCCCACTAGTCACTCTTCTCCAGGATGAAGAGGAACCATTGATGAGCACCCTTTGGGTTCGGTCAGTCAGCCAGTTACAAATCCACTGAGTGGTAGCATAGTCAAGACCGCATTTTACCAGCTTCTTTACAAGAATATCATGGGGCACCTTGTCAAATGCCTTGCTGAAATCAAGGTAGGCTACATCCACTGAGTTCCCTTCATCTACCAGGCTTGTAATTCTGTCAAAAAACGAGATCAGGTTAGTCTGACATGACTTATTTTTCAGAAATCCATGCTGACTATTGGTGATCACAGCATTCCTTTCTAGGTGCTCACAGACTGTTTGCTTAATGATCTGCTCCAGAATCTCCCCTGGTATTGATGTCAGACTGACTGGGCGGTAATTATTTGGGTCCTCTCTTTTCCCCTTTTTGAAAATAGGGACAACATTTGCCCTCCTCCAGTCTGCCGGGACTTCGCCTGTTCTCCAGGAATTCTCAAAGATGACTGCCAGTGGTTCTGAGATCACATCTGCCAGTTCTTTTAATACTCTTGGATGCAGTTCATCTGGCCCTGGAGACTTGAATACATCTAAACTAGCCAAGTATTCTTGTACTATCTCCTTAGTTATTCTGGGCTGTGTTTCCTCTGCTGAATCATTTGCTCCAAATTCTTCAGGTCGGGCATTGTTTTCTTTATCGGAGAAGACTGAGGCAAAGAAGGCATTGAGGAGTTCAGCCCTTTCTGTGTCCCCTGTTTGCATTTCACCATCTTCTCCTCTGAGTGACCCCACTGTTTCTTTGTTCTTCCTTTTGCTACAAACATACCCATAAAAGCCTTTTTTGTTGCTTTTAACCTCTCTAGCAAGCCTGAGTTCATTCTGTGCTTTAGCTTTTCTGACTTTGTCTACACGTGCTGGCTATTTGTTTGAATTCCTCTTTGGTGGTTTCCCCCCTTTTCCATTTTTTGTACACTTCCTTTTTTAATCTTAACTCAGTTAAAAGTTCTTTAGATAGCCACCCTGGCTTCTTTAGGCACCTTCTATGTTTCTGTCTCATTGGTATTGCCTGAAGTTGTGCTTTTACTATCTCCCTCTTAACAAACTCCCAGCCATCATGAACTTCCTTTCCTTTTAGTATTACTGTCCATGGGATCTCACCCAGCACTTCCCTAAGTTTTATGAAGTCGGCTTTCTTAAAGTCAAGAAATTGAGTCCTAGTATGCTTGGCTGCTCCTTTCCGCTGTATAGTAAACTTCAGAAGAGCATGATCACTCGCGCCTAATGATCCTTCCACTTCTACCCCACTAACCAGGTCATCAACATTGGTTAGGACCAGATCTAAAATGGCTGTTCCTCTTGTTGCTTCTCCCACTTTCTGGACAATGAAGTTGTCTGCAAGGCCAGTGAGGAATCTGTTTGACCTTATGCTCTTGGCTGAGTTTGACATCCAACAAATATCTGGGTAATTGAAGTCCCCCATTACTACTATCTCCCTTCCTTTTGCATGCTTGGCCATCTGTTCCAGGAAGGCATCATCTATGTCCTCCATTTGGCTTGGGGATCTATAGTAAACTCCCACAATGAGGTCACTGTTATTCTTCTCTCCCTTAATTTTGACCCAAATGCTCTCACTTTGGCTTTGAGGTTCTAAATCTTGGATCTCTTCACAGGTATACACATCCATGACATTTAACGCCACTCCTCCTCCTTTCTTGTCTGGTCTGTTTCTCTGAAATAGATTGTATCCTTCCATTATTACATTCCAATCGTGGGACTTATCCCACCAGGTTTCAGTGATGCCTATTATGTCATATTTAGTTTGCTGTACCAAGAGCTCAAGCTCATCTTGTTTATTTCCCATGCTTTGCACATTAGTGTACAGACATTGAAGTCCATTAAGCATTCCCCTGTGGCTCTTATTTAAGGATTTTTTCCTCCCACCACTAGGTCTGCGTGCTGTTTGCTCCATTTGGTCTATGACATTTGGATGATCATCTTCATCAATTGATAGACTCCTACCTTCAGGAGCACTGTCTCCCTCCCCCACATTAGTCAGTTTAAAGCCCTCCTAATGAGGTTTCTGAGATTTTTGGCAAAAACATTCCTCCCAACCGTTGTGAGGCGCAGCCCATCGCTTGCCAGAAGTCCATCTTCAAGAAACTGCAGTCCGTGATCTAAGAATCCAAACCGTTCCTGTTTACACCATTCGCGAAGCCAGCTGTTCACTTCCACTATTTTCCCCTCTCTCCCTGGGCCACGCCGTTCAACTGGGAGGACAGATGAGATGACAATTTGTGCATTTAATTGCTTCAATTTCCTGCCCAGAGCCTCGTAGTCTCTTTTGATCTTCTGGAGGCTATTGCTTGCAGCGTCATTGGTTCCCACATGAACCAAGAGGAAGGGGTATTTGTCAGTGGGTTTTATGATTCCTTGCAGTCGTTCAGTTACATCTTGGATCTTAGCCCCGAGGAGACAGCACACTTCCCGAGACATCTTGTCAGGCCCACAGATCACTGCTTCTGTTCCCCTCAGTAGGGAATCCCCTATCACCACTACACGCCTCCTCTTAGGTTTGGTCGGGGTTCTTCCGTGAGCTGTCCGTTCCAAGGTCGCCTGCACATTCCCTGAGGACTGACTTTGCTGCTCGTCTTCATATACCTGATCGACTGTAATGAGGGAGAGATCCTCAAATGCAGTCTGCTCTTCGTCTTCCATGCTAGGGGAGAGGACCTCAAAGCGATTGTGTATTTCTAAGCAATCAGAGCGAACCCTGGGCCTCCTACTTCTTTGAGTCACGTTTCTCCATATATCTGGCTCCTGTGTTGGTGAACTAGCCTCCTTCTCAGGGGAGTCCCCTGTCTCCTCCTTGGTGGAGACTGTGGAATTGATTTATTGGTTTGGCGTGACCCCCGCTAATTGATTTACGGTCCCCAATTAGCTCTTTATGCCCGGCGCGCTTCCTCCGAGCTGCGCCACTCAGCTCCGTCTCCAGTAGCTCTCCAGTCACGCCTCAGCAGAGTTGAACACAGCGGTGAAAACTGTCACGTAGCTTCACTTAGCTTCAGACAAACATACACAGAGTCCAGGTTTGTCTAATATCAGTTCTTTATTCCGACATTCCCCAGGAATCTCCTGGGCTCACCGCAGCCATGACAGAACTGCAACCTTCCTCCCTCAAAGACCAGAGAGGAAACAGAAACGAAACTCCTCCCAGCTCCTCCCAGCTTCGAAAGCTGACGTCAGAATGTTGAGGCATCATGGGAACAACTTAACCAGTTAAGTTCCAAACCCAACACCCCCTCTTGCCGAACCATTCTGACAAGACCTTTTTGAGTTCAACACCTTTCCCTTTTCCTTGTGCCCCTTCCCGGCATCTTTCCCAGGCACCTGTTGAACCCCTTCAACACTCCCAGAATCACACTGTGCGACACTTTTCCACGCACTTGTGACCTGAAACCCTACTGACCCATTTGGGCCAGCAGTTGTGTCTTCTCCGTCAGATCCTTCCCCCTCTGACTTGACACCCTGTTTGTGAGCTTTCTCCATTACGCTAACCGGAGATGAAGCCTCACACCTGGACACTCCTTTCACAACCTTTGGAGATGCCCAGACCTGCCCTGAACCCTGATCTTGGACCTGGTCCCCATCACCGGGTTCTGAACCCTGATCCTGGACCTGGTCCCCATCACCGGGATCAGCCTCTGCCTCCCTTTCCTCCTCAGAATCAGACAGACATTCTGAGAGAAAATCAGGACCATCCCTGAGTCTTGAACACCCATCCTGTTCACAGAACTCAGCCTGCTTACTGACCAGCAGCTTGGTTTGATCACCCTCTGGGTATGCAAACTTCCACCTATTGGTTGCAGGATCATATCCACAGAAGATCATTTCCTGAACCTTTGGACCACCTGCCTCAAAGAGCTCAAAGGGCTCTTTGGCTACCCTCCCAAACCCGGGAAAACCATGTACCTGTGCACCCTTGCATGCCCTGCACCCTAGGGACCTCCCACATTTCCGGAGTTTGTACCCTTTTGTGCACCTGTGCAGCTTTTGCACATGACTGGGAACCTTAGCACACTGCGCCTGTGCTTTTCCAGCATTCCCACCACCCTCCAGAGGTGACTCCAGAACAAAGAGATTGTTCTGCCCCCTTTTCACGTTGGCCACTTGTTTCCCCCCTCTGAAAATGGAACAGGTGTCATTTTCAAAGCAAATTTTGTATCCCTGCTTCATTAGAGCTGATACAGATAACAAACAACAATTCAGTCCCGGCACAACGTAGACCTCTAGCTCCTCCTGTAAAGGAGAAAAAAACATGTTAGCCACAGCAGAAACCGACTTTCTCATTCCGTCTGCTAACATCACAGTTGTTCCTGTTGAAACAGCCCTGCAGTTCCGCATTTCGCCAGCAGGCTCGCTTAGCAGGTGCTGACCAACAGCAGTATTCAAAACCCAGCGCGTCACCGTGTCCTGGCTGGAGTTGTTCTTCACAGTTGCCATAGAAGCAGTGATAAGAAAACAACCCTCCCCAGTGTCTGAGCCACGTCTTTCCCTTGCGTTCCCACGCTGGCCTCCTCTCCGAGACTGGTTCCCATGAGAACTCAGCTGGTTGACCTTGGGACCTCCTTGCCCAGCTGTCTCCGCTCTCCATGGGCACACGTAGCAAGCGTCGCGTCAAATTGCACACATAGCAACGACGAACTCCAGTGGAAAAACACTGCCCGGGGCTCCTCCCAGCTGGCCTCCTTCTCCTTCTTCCGGAAAAGCACTCCTTGCCAGCTCCGCCCCCTCTGGCCTGGCTCCCACTGCGGCTTTCTGGGAACCTGCTTTGTTGACATTCCACTCCAGCACGCACAGTGGACAAGCCTTTACACTTGCCTTTGGAATCCTTCGCCCCCCCGATCTGCTCACTAGCACTCCTTGAGGCTAAAGCATCAGGAACAGGGGCACCAGCCATCTCTAGACTTTTCTCAATACTTTCTCCAGGGCTCTGGTCTCCTGCTGAAGCTTCACAGCACACGCAGCACATCCCCAGATAGCCCTTGCTCAACTTCTTAGAGTGAGCCTTTGAAACGCAATGTCCTCTAAGACCTGGCTGCCTGCCATTGTCTTCCGTTCTCCCAAGGGGCCCCAAGCTGTACTCACAGATTACAAGCTCCTCCGGCACCCATCCGTGGGGAAACGATTTTCCAGCTGCTCTTCAGCTCCCAGCACTCAGCTCTCAGCACAGGCAAACACTTTGCGTCTTTCAGCCAGCTGCTCTTAGCTCCGCAGCTACTCCTTGCCTCTTAACAGCAGGCAAAAATCTCCGCTGCGTCCTGCCGGCTTTCTCTGCCTTAGACCGCAGACTTCAAACGCATTCCGGCACTTCAAAGCGTTCCTGTGACACTTTTACGATCGGTGATTAAGGGTCCATAACCTGTGGAATTGATTTATTGGTTTGGCGTGACCCCCGCTAATTGATTTACGGTCCCCAATTAGCTCTTTATGCCCGGCGCGCTTCCTCCGAGCTGCGCCACTCAGCTCCGTCTCCAGTAGCTCTCCAGTCACGCCTCAGCAGAGTTGAACACAGCGGTGAAAACTGTCACGTAGCTTCACCTAGCTTCAGACAAACATACACAGAGTCCAGGTTTGTCTAATATCAGTTCTTTATTCCGACATTCCCCAGGAATCTCCTGGGCTCACCGCAGCCATGACAGAACTGCAACCTTCCTCCCTCAAAGACCAGAGAGGAAACAGAAACGAAACTCCTCCCAGCTCCTCCCAGCTTCGAAAGCTGACGTCAGAATGTTGAGGCATCATGGGAACAACTTAACCAGTTAAGTTCCAAACCCAACTCTGTGCTCTGTTGCTTCCAAGAAGAGCTCTAGCTCTCTAATTCTTTGGAGCGTAGCTACACGTTCCTCCAGTTGCTGGACTTTGTCTTCTAAGAGGGCAATCAACATGCAATTGCTGCAGGTAAAGCTGCCTGCAACCTTTGGCAAGATGGCAAACATTGCGCAGGAACCGCAGGCGACTGCAGCTATTCCCTCCCCCTCCGTCTTGAGAACGTGTCATGGGGGTGGTTACAGCGGTCCTCCATCATAAAAAGCGTGAAGACAGGACAAATAACTCCCCCCCAAAAAAACCTAGGTCTCCCCCAACAAACGTTTGAGACTAGCTCCCCTAAATCTAAAAGATGGATCAAACTGTGCGCGCCACTAGGCGCGCGTCGCTGCCCTGCAAGCTCTGATAAGCTCCTCCCACAGCTAATCACCTGCCTCAACAGAAACCCTGCCCCCTCTGACCTTTGCACAGGGAGAGCAGCTAATCACCTTTGAAGGTGACTCAGAAGCTACAACTAATCCAGAATGTGGCTGGTGACTGGGAGTGGCTGCCAGGACCATATAACACTGGTCCTAAGAGATCTTCGCTGGCTCCCAGTACGTTTCCAAGCACAATTCAAAGTATTGGTGTTGACCTTTAAAGCCCTAAATGGCCTCAGCCCAGTATACCTGAAGGAGCGTCTCCATCCCCGTCATTCAGCCCAGACGCAGTTCTAGCTCTGAGGACCTTCTGGCGGTTCCCTCACTGTGAGTTTCTCACACAAGAGAAAGGAATGAGGCTGGCTGGTTTGTGATGGCCAATGCATTTCCTGACTGGTTCAAAGTGCTGTAAGGCCAATTTACTTAAAGGGTCACCTTCACATGTATGAACCTATCTGTGCTTGAAGATCAGTTCAGAGGTCCTGCTTGTAAGCCTGCCCATCAGATCAATAAGCTTGGCAAGCTCTAGAGACAGGTGCTTTTCAGTGATGGCCCAACATTTGTGGAGCCCTCCCTCTCAATCAATGTACATATGGCCTCATCAATACAGACTTTTAAAAAAGTTTTAAAAACCTGTTTCTTTCAGGTTGCTTTCTCTTAAACGTTTCAGAATACTGCTGCTTTGAAATGGTTTTTAAGCATTTTTAGCTGATCTACAGCAGTATTTTGCAAGCTTGTTGTTGGTTTTTACTGCTGTTTGAAGTGGTTGCTTTACTGTAATGCAATATAGCATTTTGTGATTATTTATATTGTACCATGCATTTTATGTAAACTGCCTTGTGATGGCTCTCCCTTTAAAGGCACCCTTTAAAGAGGCCTAAATAACTTGGTAAGTGCATGAGGAAGGATTCAGGAGTAACTGGCTCAGTCAGTTTTTAGATCGATGGAGGGCAGTATCCCGTACAACAGGGACAAGGGACCCTGTGTGCCCGCCTCCCACAGGTGTCATGGGACTATGACTCCCATCATCCTCAACAACCGGCCATGCTGCCTGGCGCTAATGGGAGTTGTAGTCCAACAACACCTAGAGCATTTGGTGCCTCCTTCATCAGAGGTAGCTACCTCAACTATCCCCCTCCTGGCTACCCAGCAGCCTTAACTGCTTTCCTCTGCGCTGTGCAGAAGCTTTATTTTTTGACAAACACAAAGTGGCACTTGCTGCCTGGCACCTTCCGAGGGCAACCCTATTGATAACCAGGTGGTATGCAAAAGAGAAAGGCTGGGAGTGGAGAAGAGATGGAGAAAGATGCTGCTTTCGAGAAGTCCCCCAGCTCCAAGCAAAAGCGGCCAGGACGGCAGGAGGCTGAACATTCCTGAGGGCAGGACCCTGGCAGCTGCAGCCTACACACGGCTCCGTCTGCGCCATGACCTGCTGCTACACCTTGTCACACTCCAGCCCCTCCCTAAAGCAGCTTTGCCAATGCACTTCTCAATGCAGCACTTTTTACTATTCCAGTCTTGCCATCTCCAAACATACAGAAACGGCTCTGCTTCAGCACATCAATCCCGGCTTGCTGTGCCTCTTCCAGCACCCCTGCTAGGATCACACGCTTGCACCCCCAGTGACCACCCCCAGCCCTTTCCTGCCCTCTTCTCTTCAGCTGCCCCAGACGTGGCTTCCCCCAGGTGCTCATTTCAGCCAGTGACCAATAGGCAGATTCTGGTGCTATGCTCAATATTCACCCCGTTGGGTCATTTTTCTTCTGCTTTCTGATTCCCTCACTCCTGGGCTTTGTATATTTTGAACTTTTAAAAAAAAGGTGCAGGGGGGAAAATGTGAGTTCTGGGACTTCAATAAATGACGCAAGTTAAGCCAATCTGCAGGCATTTTGTAGCATTGATTCTGCTTCTGCACATCACGGGGGAAGGACAAGGGGCTGTAGAGAGACTGAGGTCCTGTTCTCTGGTTTCTGGAAATGCTCCTCTCCCCCTTCTGAAATGTTATTAGGCTTTCCAGCCTAATTTCACAGCCTTCAGTGTTAGAAACTGGCTTTTTAAAAAATAAAAAGCTGAGCTTCTTTGGGTCCTGACTTCTGTGCCCAGTACCAATGGTGTATTTTTCAAATGCAGATGGCAGCCCTGCTCGTAATTTTTTATCTCTTCTAGTGTGAGAACACCTAGAGCTAAGCTGCTTCATCTTGAGCTCAGTGCCAACACTCCCCCCCTTACCCTCAGGCTCTCTCCCCTTGCAGGGCTACACTGCTGACACCTTCCACTAGTGGCTCAGCACCTATGGGCCATGGCTGTCCTAGTTCTGCTGTTCCTCTCGCCACATCAAGGGCTGCCCTTGCTTCTTGAACCCAGTGTGTGTGTGTGTACGCACACACCTTTCTGTGCTTATTCTGGTGCCAGCGAAGAGCCTACCACTGACTATGATCCTGCATCAGGATGCCTTGCGATGTTAAATTCTAGGGGAAAACCCTCTAACAGCCACATCTGAAAAAGAAAAAGCAGCAGAGGCCACCAAACTCATCTCACGGGTGACCTAAATCCCAGCTCTTCACCTGTATCTCTGGAGACGAAGGACTGGCTCCGAAGTTAATTAACGTCGCAGACAATTGTGCCGTTTGCAGGGATGTGCCTCTTTTATTGACAGCTCCAGCGGCATCATCTGCAGTGACCGAACAGAGTGCTATCCTGGAGGGAACCGAGAAAATGTGTGTTTGTGGAGTTGGGGGGAGATGTTGTATTTGCATTCTGGGTGGGATGGGGGGGAGCAGAGGAAGCGCCTGCAGCAGAGCCACAGGTACACACTCATCCTGGTTCCCAGATCCCCATTTTATAGTGTGTCGTTGTTGCTTTTTTAAAAAAAGACTTGTGGTTAATTTGAGGATTGAGTCACTCGACTCCACAGCAATTTAGATGCTACTGTTCTGGCCACACTCCAGTGCTATGCCTTTGTGGCTGTGGGAACCATTTCTGTTTACGGGGCCTGAGGATATGGACTGGGTGCTCGCAGGGACATGTCCAACTAAATGCCCTCTTGATCCCTGCCCATTATGACAGGTGAAATTGAGCCGGGAGGGGGGTTGATCAGGTGGGTCCAGGGAGCAGTAAATATGTCTTGCATTAGTGGGGTGGGAGGACTTGCCACTTTAAAGGAGACAGTTGTGCAACCACTACAGGAAAAAACTAGCCCTGGACCCAATGAATTGGAGCAGCTATTGGCCAGTTGAAACACTGGCCAGTTTCTGGGGAAGGTGATTGAGAGGGTTGTGGTGGAACAAGCACAGACATTCCTGGATGAGACTGTCTATCTGGATCCATTCCAGTCTGGGTTCGGGACTGAATCAGCCTTGGTTGCCCTGATGGATGACTTTTATAGATAGAAGGATGGAGGGTGCAACCCTGCTTGATCTCTCATCGACTTTTGATACCTCCTGGATTGACTCTGCAGGATGGGTGTTGATGGCCCCATGCTGCATGGCTCCAGTCCTACCTGCAGGGTTGTGTCCAGAGACTGTCTCAAGGCACCATTTTGTCCCCAGTGGTATTTAACATCTATATGAAGCCCTTGGGAGTGGTCATTAGGAGTTTTGGAGCAAGGTGTCATCTATTTCCTCAGGGCTTGTTTCTTGCAACATGTTTTCTGTGGGGCTGCTCTTCAAGCTTCATGTTGCAGCAGCCAGACCACTCATAGGAGCAGATTACTGGCAACATGTTACCTCATTGCTGAAAGAGCTGCATTGGTTGCCAGTTTGCTACCAGGTCAGGTTCAATGTAAAAAGGTAAAGGGACCCCTGACCATTAGGTCCAGTCGTGGCCGACTCTGGGGTTGCGGCGCTCATCTCGCTTTATTGGCCAAGGGAGCGTACAGCTTCCGGGTCATGTGGCCAGCATGACTAAGCCGCTTCTGGCAAACCAGAGCAGCGCACGGAAACGCTGTTTACCTTCCCGCCAGAGCGGTACCTATTTATCTACTTGCACTTTGATGTGCTTTCGAACTGCTAGGTTGGCAGGAGCAGGGACCGAGCAACGGGAGCTAACCTTGTTGCGGGGATTCGAACCGCCGACCTTCTGATCAGCAAGTCCTAGGCTCTGTGGTTTAACCCACAGTGCCACCTGCGTCCCTAGGTTCAAGGTACAAAGCCCTAAACTACTCAGGCTCAAAATTCTTTATGCTCCACCTTGATCACTGAGATGCTCTGATGGGGCACTTCTGGTGGTTCCCAATGCCCCTGAGGTCTGGTTGGCAGGCCCTGCCCTATGGAACTCCCTGCCAGTAGAACTTCAGCAGGAACCATCCCTCCCATCGTTCAGATTCTTATTTGGACAGGCCTTTGCAACATGAATTTTCTTTTTAGTCTGGCCAATATCTATTGATGTTTTTAATGACATTTTTATGGATAGAGCTGTTGATTTTGTGTTTATATGTTGTACTCTGCCTTGCTGCTGTTATTATCTTTTATGAAAGTGCAGCTTATAAGTTCATAAATAAATATATTTAGCAGAAGGGAATCAACTACCAAGTTTTGCATATGGTGTACTTAGGATACCCCCAGAACTGTCATTTCCCTCTATGGTGAAAATGAAAAACCTTTCCAGTGCCACATTAAAACTGTCCTGTCTGGGGTTTATTCTTTGCAGCTGGGTTCAGGGAAGGAATTCCTTTTTAAAGGGGGTTGGGGGGGGGGAACAACTTTAAAGATCAATAAGTCAGCCAGTGAAGTGTGGGAATGCACAGCATGATGACATCACTGCATGGGTACATGTGGCCAAATGTTTCAGGAAGAGGGCCAAGGACTTGGCACAGGGATGCCGTTTCGGGTGGGAGCCTTGTGTTGCAACATGCACAGTTCTGCCTGGCTAGGCAATGAGCAATTTAAACATTCAGCACATTAAACCGAATCAGCAATATTGCTCCCTCCCTACATGTAACTGGCATTACTAAAGGATTTGAGAGAAACCTGGGCGGAAGGGAAAGCTCATAAATCCTACAGCCAGGAACAGGGGAAGCTGCCTTATACCGAGTCAGACCATTGCTCCACCCAGCTGAGCATTGTCTGCTCTGACTAGCAGCAGCTCTCCAGGGTTCCAGGCAACCCCTCAAGTTGCTGGGGACTGAACTGGGAGCATGCAAAGCCATGCTCTGTCCTTCTCGCCTACATGGAACCTGCTGGCAAGGGCCAGAGAGCCCTCTAAGACTCCAACTCAACATGCAACTGTGCGGTAGCTCTGGCTATGCCGATAATGCCACCAAAAGGAATCCCTTCAGCTGAAGACTTTCATGGAGCACACAGATAAGCCCAGTCTCCTTATTTCCTTAGAAGCAAGTGCAGGAAACAAGAGGCAGGAGAGCAATAAGAGGTTTCAACTCATTGTTCTGCATAGTGGAAAGCCACAGGAGAAGGAGGGGGGAGAGGTGGCTGCGAGCTTTGCTCAGCTCCCCGCTCTCCCCATTCTCATGGCTGCTTCTCTGTTGCAGCTGCCGTGCTGGGCCAGGTAGCACATGTGGAGTTATATTGCCTATAAATAGCTTGGCTGATGAATGGGTACCACTGCACAGTCGTCAGCGCTGCAGCCCCGTTCCCCTCCCCTCCCCTGCTCTGTGTGTGCCTTGCCACCTGTTCTGTCCCAGATGGGGTGGAGGGGGGAGGGAGGCAGCCTGCTTGCCAGGCAGCCAGCATCATCCATCCAGAGCTATTAAGTACCCAACAAAGTACAATGTTTGCAGAGCAGCCTTCAGCCCCTTCCTTGCTTCCGTTGGCTGTGCCCATCAGTTTGGCAGGGGCGGCAGCTCGTGGCTCGTCATGGGATGAGGAGGAAGGATCCAAACTTAGGGGCAGAGCTAGGGCTTTGCGTGCAAGAGGTCTTGGGTTCAATTCCCTGGCATCTCCAAGAAGGACTGGGGAAGGGCTGCTGCTCAAAAAACTGGCGGTGCTGCTGTTAACAATATTGGGCTATATGGGCTTATGCAAGGCAGCACTATTGGACCCTAGGAAGCCGTCTTCTTCTGAGGACATCCAGCTGAGTATTGCTGGGCCTGGACAGCAGGAGCTCTCCAAGGTAGTGCTTTAAGCTACCTTTTTTAGCACAATTCCTGGTGTTGGTGCTGACCTTTAAGGCCCTAAACAGCTTTGGCCCTGTAAACCTGAAGGAGCGTCTCCACCTCCATCGTCTAGCCTGCACACTGAAGTCAAGCTCCAAGGGCCTTGTGGCGGTTCCCTCACTGTGAGAAGTGAAGTTACAGGGGACCAGACAGAGGGCCTTTTCAGTAGTAGCACCCACTCTGTGGAATGCCCTCCCATCAGATGTCAAGGAGATAAACAACTATCTTTTAGAAGGCACCTGAAGGCAGGCCTGTTCAGGGGAGTTTTTAATGGCTGAAGCTTTATTGTGTTTTTATATATGTTGGAAGCTGCCCAGAATGGCTGGGGCAACCCAGTCAGATGGGCAGTGTGCAAATAATAGAATTAGGAGGAGGAGGAGGAGGAGGGAGACATTCCCAGCCCTACCTGGAGATGCCAGGGATTGGACATGGGACTTTCTGCATGCCAAGCAGATGCACTGCCACTGAGCTATGGCCCTTCCCCGTGCAGTGTTCTATGTTCCTATGCCAGGGGGAGTCCTGCATTTCTGTAAGAGGCTGCAGGGTGGCAGGTGTTTTTTGTTTCTGCTGGAGGAAAGAGTTCCAGAGACTTGGATGGTGTTTTTCAATATCAGCCTATGTGCAAAGATGCAGGTCAAGCAGGCAGGGAGCAGGAAGGCACAGCGGCATACGAACACGGGAAGCAGCCTTATTCTGAGTCAGACCATTGGCCCATCTAGTATTGATGAGTTACAAACTGGCAGTCTGGTTGGGAAGATGCTATAGCAGCTGCAGCGACTCCCAGTCACTTCCTGTCCAGACTTCTCCTTGCCCCACTCTCCTTGCTGACCACTCTCTCCATTCCAACTATCACTCCAGCTCTATTTTCCCATCCTCTTCCTCCTACACCCTGTTCCTTCCATCCACTCCACACAAACACATCCATTTGCCCACTTAGCAGTAGCAATGCTGGTCGTAGTGCTGCCCACCCGAAAAGCTATTGTATGATAGCAGAGCATGCAAGCCCTCCACTCCTCCATCCCCTCCAGTAGCTGTCGCCGGAGCAGACTGCAAAGAGAAGGCATCGCCAGGCACTACCCCTCCCTGATCGCGCGTATAATTACAGATTATCACCCCCACCCGCCCCTTCACCTGCAGCACAAACAATAATGGAGCCCTGCCTACTCCAGCACTTTGGAGCAAGCCCTATTGAAAGAGGGCAACATCCATTTCCCTGAAGAGACCTAGAGTAATATAGCAGCTGCTATCCCCGAAGCAGCCATACAATAACAGCGCAGTGTCTTTCTCTACTCCAGCATGCTAGAATAAACCCTGTAATTACAAGGCAATGCCTGCCTACTTCAGTGGGTCTTAAAGGACATCTTTCAATAACATACCAGAGACGGTGTGTAACATGGCATTCACAAGCAAATCTTAACATTTCAAAATGCCAGAGCAGGTGCCTAGGGCTTAGTGCTATCCCTGTCCCTTTTCCTTTCCGCGGCCAAAGAGGGGTGGGTGGGGAGGGGGGATTGGGAACAACGCAGGAGGCAAAAAGACACCTGAAACCAATGCACTCAGCCAGCCCTTAGCAGATTCAGCGCATCTCTTGATCACAGAAGTCAGATTATTTATATGCCACATGGTCTGCAAATAGCATTTGTGCGCGCATGGGCTCACAGAAAATGAACAGCCAAATACAATAATCATAGTACACAAATAACTATCATAATATCAGTACCATGAAAGGGAGGCAGTGGAATAAGGAACAGTTAATATATACAAGAAAATATAAGCGAGCATCAAGCTTATCTATGGGCCAGTTCAGAAGATCCACATTCCAAAGCGGAGCCAAAGCTGGTGGCATGAGTGCCAAGCAACCTCCACCCAACTTTTAGATGCAAGAGGTCAGGAAGCCCCCTCACAGTTCCTCCAGCAGCAGCTCCCTTATGAAGGTGGGGCAAGGGGCAGGTGGAAACAGCCACCCCCTGAAGGCATACACAGATTCTTTCCCCCAACCATTCACATCCCCAAACCCAGAGCTTCAGTAATGGCTAACTATGAACTTTTGTGTTTCTTGGCCTGACAAGAGATGGTCCTTCAAAGGGGCACCCACCACCCTTTTTTTCAATTCAGAAGTGCGCATGCATGCACACACACAAACAAACTAGCTTTTTAGAAGCCTCTGGGTTAACTTTATTTATAGAAGGTGTCATTCATTAATGCTAGTCTTGCATCACGCATCACAGCAGCAATCATCAAGTCGTTCAGGTGGCCAGAAACAAAAAGAGGGAGCACATTGAGATTCACATTGGGTGCTGCATCTTGTTTGTTTAAGAACATGTTTACTAAGGGAAATGAGCAACATTGCCTCTATGCTCCAGCAGCTGTCAAACAGGCAGAAGTTTCTGGTTGCCTCTGCCTCTACGTTGCTAGAGGTAATTAAGCAGAGACTGGGCAGCTCTCTCTCTCTCAGGGATGCTGGATGTGCAAGATTCTTGCATTGAGCAGGGGGCTGGACTAGATGACTTCCAAAGAGCTTGCTGGCACACCCAAATCCTGCAGCAAGCAGGGCCAAACTTCCCACACATCAGCTGGTGCATGGCGAGCTCAGTCCTGCTTTATGGCTATCTCCCTTCACTCCCTCAGGCCAACTTTGATCGGTGGGTGGGGCAACCCACCTGTCAGTCACATGGTGTCATTATGATGTCAAATGACTGACAGGTGGGTGATCCTGCCCACCCTTCAAAGTTGCTGTTGTTGTTGTTGTTATATTATTATTATTATTATTATTAATAATAATAATAATAATAATAATAAAATATATATACTGCCCTATACCTGCAGATCGCAGGGTGGTTAACAAGATAAAATTACAATATAAGAACACAAAATACAGAACCTAAATGTAAACAGAAATAGCCAAATAACACCCCCCCAAAAAACATAAAAACATTTAAAAACAATTAATGTTTTTTAAAAATGAAAAACACAATAAAAAGCAGTTTAAAAGAATGTAAACAGTACTCTCAACTGGGCAGCAGCAGTCCTTTTGTATGCTGTCAGGCCCTGCCCTAGGTGGAGAGAGGCAGGAGCAGGACCCTCAACCAGTCAGCATGGCCCATGCAGTGGGTGGAAGTAAAGATCTGACCCATTGGGCCAAAAAAGTTCCTGAGAGCCAGTGTGGTGTAGTGGTTAAGAGCAATAGACCCGTAATCTGGGGAACCGGGTTCGTGTCTCCGCTCCTCCGCATGCAGCCGCTGGGTGACCTTGGGCTAGTCACACTTCTTTGAAGTCTCTCAGCCCCACTCACCTCACAGAGTGTTTGTTGTGGGGGAGGAAGGGAAAGGAGAATGTTAGCCGCTTTGAGACTCCTTCAGGTAGTGCTAAAGCGGGATATCAAATCCAAACTCTTCTTCTCTTCTCAGCCCTGCCATACTCAATGACACTGACTTACCTTACAACTGTAAGGATTGCGGTGACACTATACATCAAGCCCTCTGAACAGGCTAGGTATTATTTTTCAGAAATATTCCAAATACCTGACTGCCCTCCTGGAAGCCCCCAAATGGGCTGCCACACCTAGGAAGCTGGGTCAGATCTCCCCAAGGCATGCAGATGGAGAAAAGAGATTAGGTATTTCATTAATTAAAAGAGGCTCTTTCTGCTTGATAACAACCACTAACGACTACAAATAACCAGTTGATGAGGAGGGGAGGGCAGCAGAGGGGGCAGCGAGGAGGCAGAGTTCCTTTGCCAGACATGTCTATTTGATAAACATCAACTAATTGCAACAACTAATTATACAGAACTCTTCAATTTGGAACAGAGTCTCCTTCCCACAACGTGACAATAACATCGGTGTAAATCTTTCAACTAGACAATAGGTAACACTAGTTATAGATGGCTTCACAGGTTCTGAAGATTTTATAGAATTTCTCTCCTAGTTCTAGAAAGTATGGGGAAGTTGGGTCATTACAGTCGCCAAGCCAGGGATTAGCATGATAATGGCAGTCTCTTTCTCACAGGCACAGCACCTGGGTCAGAAGTCGTCCAAGCATAGTGGCCCACAAACCGAGGTGGAGCTTTAATTGAACTTTACTGCCCCCATGCACCTTTGATTAGGGTTGTTATGTCCACATGGAGTGCCTCTTTGGAGCACAGGTGTGGGGTGCGCATGCATGCATGCACTCTGGTGTACCCCTATGTACAACTGCACACTGGTTTTATACACAGGTTTTGGTAGTCAGATTTCGTGCCTCTGGATAAACCGGCCCGCGAGAGGGTTCCTGCTGGCATGTGGCCTTCTTTAGGCCAGTACCAGCTCCCTCGCTGAGTGTGTTGATTGGAGCCATCAGGGGCTAGAGCAAAACTGGGCTTAGCTGTAATGAGGCAGCCTGCAAACGGCAGGATTGATTGTGTCACTCCAGCTTTGGGGAGAAGGGAGGGGAGAATCAAATTATCAGGTGGGCGCTTGTTACAGAGACGCTGCTTTAATGGATTTGCTCATATTTTGTCAATAGATGTTTGTAAACGATTGCCGCAGCTTAGCCATCGATTTGGCACAGGCAAAATCAACCAGCTGCTCATGCATGCCAGCCTAGGTTGGGGGAAGCTGCATGGCCATAGGCAGGGGCAAGACAAGCGGGGAGATGTCAGTAACTGGGCAGGCAGGAGAGGCTGGTACTGCCCCCTCCCTCTGGAGGGGGAGCAGATATCCAGAGCGCTTAACTGTACCAAAGCTTTCTACAGCATTGCAGCTGCCAAAGGGTTTAGCATGAAGCATAGCTGCAGCAGCCCTGCACGGCCCTCCCAGACCAGGTGCGTACGCCTCATGCTGCTGAGACCGGGGACTAGGACTGGAGGAGCAGCAGACCTAGCACAGACCTCAGCTCAGAAAGATTAAGCTACATCCAAATGTTTGTCTTTCATCTTCTCACACTAAGCTGGCTGCTTCTCTAGATCATCTCCAGGATCACAGCACACCCGACTGACAATGCCCATGCTGGCTCCAAAAGGAGGACAACTTCTGCAGCGCTCTTCCCTCCTGCAGTATTAAAAGCTGCACCTGCCGCTCCTCTTTCGTACCTGGCAGGGAACAAGGAATTTCTTTGGCCTGTCTCGGCCAACACCATCTATAGCAACCTTCTTCAAACTGGTGCCCTCTGGATGCTGTTGGACTGCAACTCTTTTCGCCCCAGGCCACTGGCCATGCTGGGCTGGGGCTGATGGGCCTTGTAGTCCCAAACTTCTTGAAGGCACCAGCTTGGGGAAGGGACTGGAAGCAGCTTTCCAAGGTGTCTGACAGAGGGCTTCTACAGCCCAGTCGTTTGACTGGACTTGCCAGATTCTGAACCTGGGGCATATTATGTGCGCTGTGTTCATGCACTGTGCCATTGGGCCATGGCACACCAACCTCTTGTTCTAGCTTTGCAAAGTAATATGTCTCACGCAAGAAGTGCTCAACAAGAAGGGCAGGGTCAATCTGAAACCTGGAGTGCAGCACCCTTCCATTTATGCCTACATGTATGCAGTGCTTTCTTCCTGTGAATCTTTGTACTTTTGTCCATTTACTGTATTTATTTTCCCAATTTGAACTATAAAATTGTGATTTTCTTGAGTCAAAATGAGAGTACCCCCAAACATATTTTTTTTAGAAAAAAAGCACTGCACGCATGTATTGTTGGCACCCATGTCTCAAGAGACAATGGAGTGTGCCTCTGGAGTGAAGCCAAGCCCAGGCATGTACATAAGCAGCATAGATATCAGACAGTCCCAATACTGCTCAAATAACAAAGGGCCACACTCCTTTCCACCCTGGTCCTGTGCAGAGCCACTGCTGTTAGTAGTCACCAGTTGCTATAGTTTTGCCGCTAAACCCGTTGCTGTGTTCCATATGCCCTTTCCCAACACCCCTGCTATAACCTCATGCTCAGCCACCACTGCACCATCAAATCCCCAGCCTGGTCCCATGCACAGAGCATGCCATGCCATCAGCTGCATGACCCGGAATGATGCCAGGGTGAAGCCCAGTCCACAAACAGTGTGCCTTTCCTCACTGTGTGTGTGATTCTCACAGAGCTATGCGGGGTGGGGGGTTGGGGAGTGTCCTTTCTGCAGCTCTTCCACCCATCAATCACAGGCAGCAAGAAAGAGCATGCAGCCAGGGATAAGGCAGTGGGAGGGTGCACTGGCAGTGTTCCTAATGAACAGGCAAGTAAGAAGGCAGCAACGGAGGGTGGGGGGAGGCCAGAGAAGCATTCCCAGTCTTGGCCATGAGCCAGCTTCTCACTGGCTGCCGGCAACCAACCAAGGTGACCCCCATCAGGGCGGGGGCGAGGAGGAGAAGGAAAGGCAATGGCTGGAGCGGTCAGCCAAGCACTGGCTACAGACCACCTGGTCGGGATTACTGAGAAAAGACCCTTCAAATTCTTGTCAGTCTCGCCTGTGCAGTCCTACACCTTAGCTTAATGCTGACGACTGACCAGTCCTTTCAGTGTGGATGCTGACAGCAGCCACTTGACAGGGCTGGCAAAATGGCCCTGCGCTGACTGCTGCTGTGAGATATCGAAAGGCATGCACGCACATTATTGCCAGCCCATATTTGCATTCAGGTGGGAATCCGCTGAACCCCCAACTCATTGCAGAGGGTGCTCCATCCTTAAGGAATAATGTACCAAAAAGAGCCTGGATGACAACATCACTTCCCTTCCCTCCCCTTTTCTCTTTTCCTTCAAATTCCTCTCACAAGGCACCTCACTCCCACCCTGTGGAGTGTGTGTGTGTTGGTGTTGTGTGCAGGTACAGCGCACAGCAATAAAAATAAATACATATAACTGCACTTCATGACGTCAATTTCTTGTTATCTTTGCCTCCCCACGCTCTCTGATTTCTCTGCTGCAGCCAAACTATCAATTTGTAAGCTTCTTGGGGGCAGAGTCTGTCACTTCAGCACCACAGACAGTGGCAGGGCTCTATTCATTGTAGCCACAATCCCAGTCTTACCATTTTGACAGGCTAGCTCTGCCCACACCCCTCCAAGGGCTGCTGTGAGAGGCTGATCTGGCTCCTGCTATAGCCATGTCTGTAGCCGCTGAGACCTATTGCTCACTTGTGCTGGGGGCTCATGTTGCTCGGCCCCCTGCACTGCCCAGCTTCTGTTCAGTGGTACCCATTTCCCATTCACTTCTGCTTGGGGCTAGGGCTGTTGTGCCCACACAATCCTCATTGGAAGAACTCTGCAAAGCCCAACCAAGTTTGTTTCCTCTGATGCCAGAACAGGGAAGGACAACTCCAGCAAGGGGGGGGTGCCCCCTCCCCACCATTTGCTGCCTGTTCTTCTTCTTCAAGATGCCAATAACTCCCTTCCCAGTAGGTGCATGCAGCGTGGTCTGGTCTCGGCACATTGCCTGCCGCGCAAAGCGCCCACCCGCACCACTGACTTCCTGTGCCAGGCTAGCCACACGCGACACCATCTGCTTCACTCTTTCATTAGGAGAAGATCTTCATTATTATTGTTATTGACAAGACTGAATCTCTGCAGCTTGTGCGGCAGCAGGACTTGACCAACTCCAGGCAAGCCTACGGTAACGATGTAGGACCCCATACCATCTGAGCCTGCAGGGTGGCGTGGGGGAAGGCAGATAGGCGGATTGGGGTGTGTGTGTGTCCTGCATGCTGCATGGAAGTCTCAAGGTGTGATGGCCTGGGATTCCGAGTCTGAGAGTGAACCGGAGGAATCCCAGCCGGCACAGGAGTCCCCGCCTCCAGGGCCGGCTGAACTGGGGCAAGGCCTAGATGCTGAGGAGCCTGCACCTGTGCCAGATCCTCAGGGGCAGGCACCAGGTGAGACCATTCTGGCCCCAGAGGTGCTGGAGGACTCAGTGGCTACAGGTGAGCCTCCCCTGGGGCCCAGTAACCCTTCGGCCTCTCCTGAACTGCAGAGGCTTAGGGCAGAGAGGCGAAGGGAACTGGTCTCTCCCAGGAGGAGTGCTCGCCTTAAGGCCAAGAGAGGCGGGGCTCCTGGGGGCCGGGACCGCCCCCGGCCTTAGAAGAAGATAAAGGTCAGGCAGCCCGGTCCCAGGTTGCGGGAGCAACGTCGTTGTGGAGTACCTGCTTTACCCAGACCTAGATCTGCACTCCCAGTGTGCCTGTTCCACGCCCGGCTTCCTGCTCCTGACTCTCCGGTGTTCCTGTTCCTCGCCCAGCTGCCCGCTGCTGACCCACCAGTGTTCCTGTTACCCGCCTGGCTTCCTGCTGCTGCCCTACCAGCGTTCCTGCTCCCCCGCCCGGCTCCCTGTTTCGGACCTCGCGTCTCATCTAGTGATTGTCTACCCTGCTAGTGACTCTGGACTGAACTTCGGCTACGGTATTAGTACCTTCCCCCCCCCCCCGGGACCAGCACAGTTTGCTCCCGCCACACCCGCACTCCCTCTTTGTTGGGGTGCGTTCGGGAAGAGTCAGAGGCCATGGCCGACCAAGCGGCTACACTGTTGGCAATAGCCCAGGAGAACCAGGCCTTGACGCACACCGTGCAGCAGCTCAGTAACGCGGTTACGGCACTTCAGCAGCGGTTGGACGCCCTGCCGGCTCCTGGGGCCGACGCCCCGGCTCCTGGCAAGTACCCAGTGGCCTTGCCTGAGAAATTTGATGGGGCCCCGGCCAGCTTTCCCATGTTCCTTGCCCAGGCCAAGCTGTATATTCAGGGGCGCGCCCGGAACTTCCCTGACGACCGCACCAAGGTGCACTTTTTGATTAGTTTGTTAAAGGACCAGGCGGCCCAGTGGGCGTTGCCGCTGCTCAGGCAAGACTCCCCCTTGCTGGTGGACTATGTGGGGTTTTGCAATCTGTTGGGGGCCGCGTTCGGCAACCCCCAGAAGGGGAGTCAAGCCAACCGGGCGATTCGGCGGTTGAAACAGGGCAAGTCCACGGTGGCCGCATACACCACGGAATTCCGGCTGCTGGCACAGGACTTGACCTGGAATGACTCTGCTCTTCGGGACCAGTATCTCGAGGGGCTTTCAGACGAGATACTGGACCAGCTGGCCACAATGGAACACCCCACCACGCTAGACACCCTCATTCAACGGAGTCTACAGATAGACGATCGGCTAGAGGACCGTCGTCAGGCTCGGGGCCGCCGGCACTTTCAGTTCTCGGCACCAGTTTCTACCAGCAGCCCCACAGGCACAGCTGAGTCATTGGAGGAACCTATGCAGCTTGGGGCAGTGCGGCCACGCCTCTCCCCCGCAGAGAAGTCGCGGCGTCGGGAGGGGAATTTATGTCTCTATTGTGGCGGAAGCGGACACTATGCCCGGTCCTGTCCTGAGAAACGCCAGCCACAGGGAAACCGCCAACCCCAGTAGCTGATGGCCCTGGCTACCTGGGGTCCCAAACAGCACAGAATGGGGCCGCACCAATTGAACTACAACACCTTATGGTTCCGGTACGTCTATACCCTCCAGGTGGACCCTGGATTCTTACCCATGCTCTAGTGGATTCGGGGGCAACCCGCTCCTATATGGACGCTGCTTTTGCTGCCCGTCATCGGGTGCCACTTCAGAACAAGCCAGAACTGGTACAGGTGGAGGCAATCGACGGGCGGCTCCTGCGTTCGGGTGCCGTTACTCAGGAGACTCAGCCCCTGGTCCTGTGCCTCCAGCAGCACCGTGAGATGCGAACTTTGGATATTGCCTCCATGCCCCGGTTCCCCCTGGTGCTTGGGATGGACTGGCTGGAGGCTCACAATGTGCAGATTGACTGGGTCAAACGGACTGTACACTTCCCAGACCCAAGTTCTCCTGCTGAGACTGAAATGCTAGCAGCTGCGCCCACTGAGGAGGCTGCTGCAACGCTCCCCGCTGAGTACCGGGACTATCACGACGTGTTCGAGGAACGGGGGGCCGACCAGCTGCCGCCGCATCGGTCCTTTGACTGCAGCATAGACCTCCAGCCCGGAGCGCCCCTACCGGTGAGTCGCTTATACTCTTTAACAGAGCCAGAGCGCGAGGCTTTGCAGGACTTCTTGCGCAAGAACCTGGAGCGTGGGTTCATTAGGCCTTCGACCTCGCCCACTGCTGCGCCAGTGCTCTTTGTTAAAAAGAAATGTGGGGAGCTCCGCCTTTGCCATGATTACCGGGCCCTGAACAAAATTACCATCCCAGACCGGTACCCCTTGCCCCTTATTTCGGAGTTGCTGGAGCGGGTGCAAGGGGCGCAGGTGTTCACCAAGCTAGACCTCCGGGGTGCCTACAATTTGATTCGGATCCGAGCCGGGGATGAGTGGAAGACAGCATTCGGGACCCGGTACGGGCAGTTCGAATACCTGGTTATGCCCTTCGGTTTGTGCAACGCGCCTGCTGTGTTTCAACGGTACATCAACCACGTGTTCCAGGACTTGCTAGACAAGTACGTGGTGGTGTACCTGGATGACATTCTGGTTTACTCCCATGACCCGGCGCGCCACGAGGGTCATGTCCGGACCGTGCTGCAGCGCTTGCGCGAGCACCGTTTGTATGCAAAGCTCAGCAAGTGCGAGTTCCATCAGCGGTCAGTGGACTTCCTGGGTCACCGACTCTCACCAGGTGGGGTGCAGATGGATCCTGGGAAGGTGGCAGCGGTTCGAGAATGGGCGGCACCTCGGAACCGCAAGGACCTACAGCGTTTCCTGGGGTTCGCCAACTATTACCGGACCTTCATTGCGGATTATGCTCATCGCACCACCCCGTTGACCCGGCTACTGCGCCCCAAGACGCCGTTTTCCTGGGACAAGGAGGCAGAGGAGGCATTTCAAGGGTTGAAGACCTGTTTCCAGAGAGCGCCAATCTTGCAGCATCCGGATCCTTCTCGACCCTTTGTGGTAGAGACTGACGCCTCCAGTACGGCTCTCAGTGCCGTCTTGTCTCAGCAGTGCGGACCGGAAGCGCCACTCTTACCCTGCGCCTTTTATTCCCGCCAGCTCCTTCCAGCGGAGCGTAACTATACCGTGTGGGAGCGGGAACTACTGGCCATCAAGGTGGCCTTTGAGGTTTGGCGCCACCATCTTGAGGGGGCACGACACCCGGTGGAGGTGAGAACCGACCACCGGAACCTGGAGTACCTCCAGACCACCCGCAAGCTGAACCAAAGGCAGATCCGGTGGGCGTTGTTCTTTTCCCGGTTCCAGTTCCGGATCCGCTACATCCCTAGCTCCCAAAACCAGAAGGCGGATGCCCTGTCCCGGAAGCCTGAAGACAATGCAGACACGGTACAGCAAGCAGTACCCACCACGATTCTACCACCAGCTGCATTCCTGGCCACCCAGGAGGTTGAGCCACTGCAGGCTCGGGTGCGGGAACAGCAGCGGGTCGACGCTTGGGCCCAGGAACGACTCCGGGAACTGGCCGAAGGGTCATGCCCTCAGTATCCAGGGCTGGTCTTGCATCAGGGTCTTCTGCTGCACCACGGGCGCCTGTACATCCCACCAGGGCCGCTGCGGGCTGAGGTTCTCCGGATGACCCATGATGCTCCAGCAGCGGGGCACTTTGGGCGGTATCAGACCACCCATCTGGTAAGCCGTGAGTTTTGGTGGCCCCGTCTGAAGGCTGACGTGGCTCGCTACGTCGCTGGTTGTGATGTCTGCAGGCGGGCCAAGGGGTCTACCGGGCGACCCCCCGGCCTTCTTCAGCCGTTGCCGGTTCCACCACGTCCTTGGCACACAGTTTCTCTGGACTTTGTAGTGGAGCTACCCCCGTCTCGGGGCTACACCTGCCTTCTAGTTTTCTCCGACCATTTCACGAAGATGGTGCACTGTGCCCCCTGCCCATCCGTACCCTCAGCTAAGGAAACCGCTCAGCTGTACCTTCAGCATGTCTTCCGCCTGCATGGTCTACCTGAGCGTGTGGTGTCCGACCGTGGCGTTCAGTTCACGTCCGGGTTTTGGCGTGCTTTGCACCAGGCCCTCAGAACAGAGGTCTGTCTCTCATCTGCTTACCACCCACAGACTGATGGCCAGACGGAACGGGCGAACGTGGTGCTGGAGCAGTACCTCCGGTGTTACTGCAGCTACCAGCAGGATGACTGGGTCGACCACCTAGCCTTGGCGGAGTTCGCTTATAACAACGCGGTGAATGCTTCCACCCAGCAGACCCCGTTCCAGGCCAGCTACGGTTTTCATCCACGGTTGTTCCCGGATGTGCTGCCGGCATCTGCGGTCCCTGCGGTGACAGAGTGGCTTCAGGAGCTCCAGTCCCAGCAACAGCTGTTGATGGAGCAGCTGCGCCAGGCCAAGGAGGCGTACAAGGTCCAGGCCCACCGCCACCGCCAGGTGGGGCCGGAACTCCACGTCGGTGACCTGGTATGGCTCTCCACTCGCCACCTCCACCCTTCTCGACCTTCGCGGAAGCTGGACGCCCGTTTCACCGGCCCGTTTCCCATCGTGCACCAGGTCTCGCCGGTGGCATTCCGTCTCCGGTTGCCAGCAACCCTGAAGGTTCACCCGGTATTCCACAGGTCCCTTCTGAGTCCGGTGGCCCCACCCGACGAGTTCCACCCGAACCGTCCCCGACCGCAGCCAGTTTTGGTTCAGGGAGAGCCTGAGTACGAGGTGGAACGCATTCTGGACTCCCGATACCGCAGGGGAAAGCTGCAGTATCTCATAGACTGGAACGGGTATGGGCCGGAGGACCGTTCCTGGGAACCAGCGACCAACGTCCACGCGCCTGCCTGCCTCCGAGAGTTTCATGCGGCGTACCCCAACAAGCCGGGTCCGGACCCTCAATTGAGGGGGGGGCCTGGGAGGGGGGATGGTGTGATGGCCTGGGATTCCGAGTCTGAGAGTGAACCGGAGGAATCCCAGCCGGCACAGGAGTCCCCGCCTCCAGGGCCGGCTGAACTGGGGCAAGGCCTAGATGCTGAGGAGCCTGCACCTGTGCCAGATCCTCAGGGGCAGGCACCAGGTGAGACCATTCTGGCCCCAGAGGTGCTGGAGGACTCAGTGGCTACAGGTGAGCCTCCCCTGGGGCCCAGTAACCCTTCGGCCTCTCCTGAACTGCAGAGGCTTAGGGCAGAGAGGCGAAGGGAACTGGTCTCTCCCAGGAGGAGTGCTCGCCTTAAGGCCAAGAGAGGCGGGGCTCCTGGGGGCCGGGACCGCCCCCGGCCTTAGAAGAAGATAAAGGTCAGGCAGCCCGGTCCCAGGTTGCGGGAGCAACGTCGTTGTGGAGTACCTGCTTTACCCAGACCTAGATCTGCACTCCCAGTGTGCCTGTTCCACGCCCAGCTTCCTGCTCCTGACTCTCCGGTGTTCCTGTTCCTCGCCCAGCTGCCCGCTGCTGACCCACCAGTGTTCCTGTTCCCCGCCTGGCTCCCTGCTTCTGCTCTACCAGTGTTCCTGTTACCCGCCTGGCTTCCTGCTGCTGCCCTACCAGCGTTCCTGCTCCCCCGCCCGGCTCCCTGTTTCGGACCTCGCGTCTCATCTAGTGATTGTCTACCCTGCTAGTGACTCTGGACTGAACTTCGGCTACGGTATTAGTACCTTCCCCCCCCCCCCGGGACCAGCACACAAGGAGTAAATGGTCCCGGCTGTAGCAGAAGCCATTGCAGAACTTTATGGCCAATGGTCTAGAAATGGCACTAGCATCCCACTTCTAGTAGCGTCCGGTGCCCAATGGGATGGGTAGGGTGGAAAGCAAGGAGACAGACAAGAGGTGGAGCCAGAGCCAATAAAAGAGAGAGCCAACCCATTCCAGATTTCTCCCCAGCTGAGTTCTACAATGGCAACACTGAGACAAACAAGAGGATGGAGCTGGCTACCCCCTGGACTGGTTGTAAGTAAGAAGGCAGGCAGGTGGGGGCTGGCTGAGGGAAGGCTGAGGCTGGTGGGACAGTGCCCCATTTAGCCTATTGGACCTGCCTTCACTGTGCCTACCAGCCCTTTAGTCCAAGGACCAAAGAGGTAAGAGTGCCGTGTTCATCCCTTGACTCTCCTTTCTTCAAGGCCTCCTTTGTGCAGGGTCTCTATGCTCAACATGCGTAGCCAGCCACACCCACAGCCACAGCAGACTACAGTCTCCCCAAGACACGCTGCAGTGTGAGGAACTCACAGTGTAAAAACAGGCGGTTGTGTCCAGTGCCTCAAACTCAAACGACGTTGCATGCAAATCTTCACACAGAAATGAAAATGGAGAAAAATGTTTTGCTGGAGCTTTGTAGCATCCTGTCGCCCCCGCTTTGTGGGCTTCTATTCCATAAAGAGCTCTGCAGGAGGCCCAATGTCCAGGCCTTGGCATAAACCTGAATGTGGATGCCTTTCCTTGCTCTGCTCCCTTCCCTTCATCTCCCTCCCTACAACCCACTTCCCTGTGCCATGCTAGGCAAGGAGTTGGCTCTGAGATGGATGAGCTGCTGCATTCATGCTCAGCACTTTCTATTCCCCAGAAACAGGCTGGGAAATTTATGGGGACGAGCAAGTCAGAAACATTAGTTCGGAGTCTCCCCACCCACCCAAGCGCAGGCCAGCCAGAGACTGTGGCAGATGATGTTCAGTGGCCTGTGGGACCCTGCCTAGCAGCTGCATTTTGATGAACTGCATTGTAATGGGACCTTCTAACCCACTGCATCCTGCAGTTCATGGTGGAGCATGTGGGGAACAGGCTGGCGTAAGACACCCTGGCTTTGTTGGCTGAGAACAGGTTGGGGGGGTTGGGGGGGGAGAGACTAGAAGAAGCACCATAGCACTGCAGTGGCCAAAACAGATTGAGCCTGGAACTGCAGCTGGATAATCTTGCCTGTTCAGCAACAGCTTTCATGCCCAGGTCTGGAATGCTTCCACGGAGCAGAGCTCATGCATCTCAAATGAATGCCACTGAGCGCCCAGGGCAGGCAAAATAGGACATCTTGCCCTGACCTACTCAGTAGCATCCAGCATCCCTTGGCCCTTCTACGTAAGCAGAGTCCAGCAATATCACTGCAGTTACTGGGTTCCTAAAGAGCTCCATTTCCACGGAGGGAGGTGTGCTGCAAAGGTCACGTTTACACCCCTAGGACCGTGGCACCACTTTAGCCGGTGGTGCCTCAGTGCCAGTAAGTGTTCCCACCTAGTGATTCTATAAAGCACAGGTGTAAAAACCATTTACAACGTACTAAAGTCAAATGCTCAATGTGTGTTGGGAATGGCTGAAACGCTTGAAAGCGACTTGCTTGCTGTGCACCCGCATGCCTTGGGGACAGGCAGGCAAAGATATCACAACACAATGGGAATAGGCTTGAGTTGTATGGGCCTCCTGGTGTGTGGATTGGAGGGTGTGCATGTACATGCTCTTTGGCTTGCTACAGAACAAATGTTGTCCCCCACGGGAGGAGCTGATGCCTTACAATGCGCATGAGGCCACTGCCTTGCTGAAGCTAAGCAGCCCTGGGTTTGGTCAATGCCTGGATGGGAGACCAGCTGGAACCGCATACATGCTGCTCTGGGTTCCATAATGGAAGAAAGGTTTATAGTTTTAGGTACATGAACTTGAGGTCTTGTGTGGATGCTCTTGACTGGTGTAATATACTGGAAGTGCAGCAACTATGGAGAAGGTGAAGGAATTCAGTATTCAAATGCTGTGCTTCTTAAGGATATCATGGAGGGTTGGGACCACCACAGGTTTTCTCCCTCCCCGCCCCCTGTTGCCCCAGTTCTCACTCATTCCTGCATCAAGGGGCATTACAGACCCCATGTCCATAATGGAAAAGGTCTTAGCTCGATGGGTACGCAGAAGGTCTCAGGTTAAACCCTTGGGATCTCCAGGCAGAATTGACTAGTAGCCATGAGATAGTAAGCCTCTGAATGTCAGTTCCTAGGAACTACAAGTGAGGGGGATGCTGTTGTCTTCAGGTCCTGTTTCTGTGAGCTTTCTGCAAGCATCCAGTTGGCCACTGTGAGAACACGATGCTATGCTGGATGGGCCACTGGCCTGATCCAGAGGGCTCTTCTTATGTTCTTATGACTTTGATGGGGTTGCTTTGAGAGCCACTGCCTGAAACTCTAAAATCTGCAGCCACACAGTGTCAACAATACTGAGCTCTCTATATTAACCGATCAATGTTCTGTTGTGGTGTAAGACAGCTTCCTTTGCTCCTATTCTTACTAATGCAAGAAGTTTAATGGAATTATGGAAGTGCCCTCAAATTACAGGGGATATCTGCTAGCTAAACTCACGTCTTTCAACCCTAGGGTGTGTGTGGTGGAATTTAATCAAAGTGTCTACTTACCTACACTAGCCTCTTCAAGAAAAAAAAAATTGGGCTCTCTGTAGCCACGTGGTCTTCCCTCAAAAACATGGCTATGAAACTGGTGGAGCAGGTAGTGGCTGTTATGTTCCCACTCACTTGAAATCCCTGCCTATGACTTTATATGAATTATAATAAGGCAAAACAAACAAGCACTTAGTGCTCGTGTCAGCACTGGTCCATGCCTGCATACCAAGGTAACCTTGAGCTGCAGAGCTCATTGCTTTCCCACCGACTCTGAGCCCCAGCTCAAGACCACTTTTAACCCCTTGAAGTGCCAAGTCAGCAGTTCATCCTCCAGCCTCCCCTGTCCCAGTATAATGCAGGCTTGGTTGGAACTTACCTTTCCAAGTTTGGTTTCTGTTACAGACCTGTGCCTATGATGAGTGGTAGGTTGGAGAACATGTGGCAGAATGCCCAAAACCACAAGGCAAATCAGAAAAGGAGGTCTGACTGCTCTGAGTAGGGCACAACCTCTATCTGATTTCTCAGGACTGGGGGAAAGTCACTCAGTTGGGGCCTTGGGACAACAGGGTGAAAAGGCTACCAGCAGCTCTAAGTTTTATGAACTCTCCCCATCCTCAAAGATACTGCGGACACTTAAGCAATGTAGTTAAGTACAATGACTTAACATCTAACTCAACTTAGCCTTTAATTGAAACATGGTTGGAACAGGCAATGAAAGAGCACCCTGGCCATGCCATCCATTTCTGGTGTTAAGCAAGGTGAGGATAGCATCCCATTATGTTGGAATACGTTAGGAGTAGAGCACAATGAAAGAAACCATTCCTTGGGATCCGGGGGGCGGGGAGGCCACATTTATATACACAGACATCTCACAAACGTTCTTAAGCAAGCACTGTTCCGTGCCACCCCAAATCACATACCTAGTCATGCTTGCTTTCTATCTCTCTCTCTTATATGACCCACACATACCGCTTGGCCTTTCAATCACAACTGTGCAACATCACATCCACACCTATTTAGTTGCACATTATGCTAACTTGCACACTATGCACTCTCGTCGCCACCCATGCCACGTCCTTGCGTATTCCGTAAATCAAGACAAGTTTTGAAATGGCGAGAGCCTCAGCTCACGGGCAGAGCATGTGCAGAAGGCCCCTGGGTCCACCCCCAGCATCCGTAGGTAGTGCTGGAAAAGGCCGCTGTCTGAAGCCCTAGAGAGACACTGCCAGACCAAGCAGACAATTCTGAGCTAGATAGGCCAGTACAGACTTGCTATAAGGCAGCCTCTGATGTTCCTCAGTATTCTTAGATGTCGTAAAGGTAGAACCAGAGGGCATTTGGCTATGCCAACATGCCACAGATTTTAAGTCAGTAATGTATTTTGTGCTCATGGACCTTTGCCTCTAGAAGTAGGAATTGTTGAAAAATAACAGTATTTTTAAAAATAAAAAAATAGACACGTTTATGGAATATAGGGATATCAGTAACTATAGGAGAGGGTGCTGGCGTGCCCGTACTAAGCATGAGAACATCCGCCGTTAGGCCCATATGGCACAATGGAGAAATGTCTCAGCCTCTCCTCCTCTCCTCTGCTATTTCTCTACAACTTTAGAAGGAAAAAGTGCCAGCATTGCTTTTCTTTAACCAACAAATTCCTTACAGCAGAGTGAACTAAAAAGCAGCAGCTGCACCTGCTGACAGTTAAAAAAAAGTAACCAGACAATGTACTTCAAATTTGTTCAATAAACTCTAATGCACTTTGAAGGAAGCCACAGAAACGGGTGGTGTTAATGAAGTATTAATGGCTTTGGAGGAGGTGTAAATGGTTGCTGCCTTAATGGCTGTTGCACAAGCATTCTAGCACAAAGGGTAAGTGAGAGAAGCCACAGTGGAGTTCCTTGAGCTACATTCTCTTAGTCTTTGATAAAAGAAGAGGAAGGAGCACATGGATGTGCATGTTGCCATGTCTTCTGTGGCCGCAGGCCTTCAGGCAGCTGCTAGGGATGTCAGTGTCCCAGTAGGGCCCAACAGCACTGACACCTACCGTGGGGTTGTTCCCACCATTTTAAAAAGTTACCCAAATGCCCTGGTGTGTTATGGGAAATTTGCAATTGCAGCTTCCCAGACATCCATTAATTGCTGCCACCAAGTAAGCTTGCAGCTGGTGTGACAGCCTAACAGAGGAAGCAATCCACTAGACTGCACTTAGCCAAGGCCACCCAACCCTGTAAAGACTTCTGCTCAAAACTTTGCTGAACGGCTGGCAGTCAGTGCTGGCGATACTAGATAGAATAGGTAGAAGGCAGATTTCCTATGTTACTGGAGTCAGCCCTGAGTGGTCCTCGGGATTACTAGTGCCCTTCCCATAAGCCCTAAATTGCCCCATTTCCCACAATACCTTCAGTTATTAATTTCCCAGACCATGCAGGGTTGAGCACTACTGGGCTGTACAAACAGCATCGCTACTGGGAGGACACTGCCCACAATGCCACACGACACAACATGCCTTACATGGTCATACTTGAGCGCTGTTCCCTACATCAGATTTCCCTGGAATATCTCCTGTTGCACACTCCTTGCGCAGGAATGAATATTCTCCATGCAATGACTGGAGTTTTTCACATGGAAGGATTTCTAAAGGCTAACAAGGCCGATGGCTCTAGCATTGGAACTGGCCTGAAAAAGGCGCTTCTTCAAGTTACTTTTGTCAAAATGCATTCTTAAGAATGCGTGCAAGGAAGGCCTGGAAGATGTTCCTTTGTCACTTGCAAATAGTCAGATGGTGCACACAGCTGAAACACATGTTCAGCAAATTTCCTGGAAGTTGCTGTGCCAAACACGTATCTGAAAGCGCTCGCCTGACTATTCCCTTCTCTACAGCAATATGCTACTTTTAGCATATTCCACACACACACACACACACACACACACACATTTTGGGAAATGTGGATAGAGAAAAGTTTTTCTCCCTCTCTCTTAACACTAAATGTTGAAAGATTCAGGACAGCTAAAAGAAAAGAATAGCAACATTAGTTAAAATCAGATCTACTTTTGGGTACTTTATTTGACACATTAATTCTGTTCTTTTTTAAAAAAAGCATTCTTCCTCTCATTACTATCTCACTCCTGGATAAAATAGTCAATTAATTTAAAGGGGAAACCCCATGGATAATTAATATTGTTTCTGTTGCAGAGCTCACTTGATTTTGCTTTTTTAGCATTCGGGAAATTAATTAAGGACTGACCAACCATCAAGTCAGGTCCCTGCCATACAATAAATTTGATTAAATTATTCCAGTCATTGTCAAACAAAAGCGTCAGAAGAATGTTTCTGGGATATTTACTGGGACCAGTATAATTGGATTGCAGTCTGAACACTGGCTCCATCGTAAGAATGTAAGACTAGCCTGCTGGATCAGGCCATCAGCCCCTCTCATAGCTGTCAACTTTTCCCTTTTCTTGCAAGGAATCCTATTCGGAATAAGGGGATTTCCCTTAAAAAAAGGGAAAACGTTGACAGCTATGGCCCCTCTAGTCCAGCATCCTGTTCTCTCACTGGCCAACCAGATGCCTTTGGGAAGCCTGAAAGCAGGACCTTAATGCAATATCACTTTTCGCCACTTCAAATTCCCAGCAGCTGGAATCTAGAGGCACACTGCCTCCAGCAATGGAAGCAGAACACAGCCATTATGAACAGCAGCCATTGATAGCCTTTGGATCCTTGAATTTCTCCAGTCACCTTTTGAAAGCCATCCACGTCAATGGCCATCACTACTTCTTGTGGTAGCAAATTCTATAGTTTAACTAGGGGATTATTATTATTATTATTATTATTATTATTTTATTATTATTATTATTATTATTATTATTATTATTATTATTATATAGTTTAATAAATCCTTCCTTCCTTCTAGCAGTGCTCTGCCTATTGTTATAGCTGGATCCACCCATTTTTAACTAGCCTGCCTGCTGCCCCAGCAGCCACAAGGAGAACCAACCACCACATGCAAATTGTCTCCTTAAACAAAACAAGCTAATCCAGGTCACAATACAATTAGACCACCATTCAACATTTGAGTTATTATTCAACCCACACAATGCAAAAAAAATAAAAATAAAATAAATTAAATACCCCTCAGTAATCACACATAACAAAACCATGTGAGTTCCAATACACCTATGAGGACATTCCAAGCAATTTCCAAATGCACACATAAGCCAAGGACAATATAGATAATCAAAGACTTGGTTTCTCCAGGCACAAACAAGAGAACCCAAATGCCTCCAGATGGGCCACAGCAGGCAGTGCTTCAGCACACGGCCTCCACCTGTAGTAATGGAAACAGGTGAAGGTGTTGCCCCAGTAACAATCCAATCAGTCTCACTCACTATAGTTACGGGCAGGGCGGGTGGGGGAAGGCTTGCCAGCCGAGGACAAAGGCTGTCCCCTCACTAAGTGCCAGAGGCAGAAAAACAAATTATGGGGCCTCTGAATCAGGGGTGGCCAGGTGAGGAAGAGGGCAGGAAAAGGGAATTTCAGCTGGTGTTCTTTGCTTACCTGACAACAGCTGAAATCCCCTCTTCTCTGCAACTATTAAAAGTAGTTTAACAGTAGTCCTGCTATTCCCCCAGCTGCCCACCCCCCACTTCAAATGGAGAGATAATTCCTCCCAGTAGAAGTTCATTCAGCCACTATCAGCACACACCATTTTTTAATTATTATTACTACAAAGGCTATAAAAAGCTCATTCACAAAATAAAATATGCTTTGTTTCAGGTTAGCAACAGTAAACTATGGACCTCCAGGTGTTGCTGGACTACAACTTCCATCAGGCACAGCCAATAGTGAGGGATGATGGCAGCAGCTGGAGGGTCACAGCCCTCACCCGCCTGATTTTAGGCAGAGAGAGAGAGAGAGAGTGCACGCATGAGTTCCACTGCCATCATTTTGGGTCAGTCTATTTAGTTTTTTAAGCTATGATTTGAGTCTATTTTGCATACGCTATAACATGAGTCTATTTCATAAGCGGTTTTATGTGCTTTTGTAGTCATATATTTCGTTCCCTCCAATATGTTGAGGTGAAAAACCAGGCCACACATCTTCCGGGGCTGCACTCCTGAGCGAGTCACATGATCTGTGCAAGATTATGGCTACCCCAAAAGCACTTTTTGGGTGCTGAGACGGCGGCCCCCAAAAACACACAGCCCAATTTTATTGGGACAACTGAGGAGTAGGGTCTATTGCACTGTTCTTTCTATCAGTTAGCCTGATTCCCTCTTGTACTGTCTAAGGGTCCCATTGACTTTGTGCAATTTGTGGGGAGGGGGCATTTCTGCATCCTATTCATGCAGTCGCGTTGGGCGGGAACTGCTGCTTGGACTGGTGTGAGGTGGGGTCTGTGAGGCAAGAGTGGCAGTAACTTGAGGTGGATGGCGTAGGAAGAATTGTGGGAAGCCTCTCAGCAGATGAATATGTTCTTAGTTTGCTCCAAAGGAGGCCTAGGCATCCTGTGTTTTGAATGTCGTGTTTCAGCCAGCGAGCTTTGCTTTGTGCCTGACAGAACTTCTTATTATTACTTACCCTCACCCTTTTGTCTCCTGTTTTGGCGTGGAGCAGTTGTCCTCCTTCAGGGAACCGATTCCTTTGGCCTCTGCCCTTTCTCCCATGGGAATTCCATCAACAGTCCTTCCCTCTCTGGCCTCCCAAGAAACAGACTGGTTACGGCCAAAGAATTCCTCATGCACAAGCGTTCGCCGAAACAGCCTGAAATGGAGGCTGAGTCTTAAAAGCCTCACTGCTGGGACACAGAAATGACAAGCAAAGCGAAAAGGGCTGGGAGGGAGGGGGGGGGGACTCCTTAGCACATCTGAGAGGGGCCAGCAGCAAATTAACTCTGACAGCGCCAGCCTCACTCATCGGGGTCAATGTGAAGGAGCTGGCATAGCGAATGGGCTGAGGGTGTGTGGGGGAGAAGCCATGGATGACAGAAGACAATCCTGTTTGCCAGCATCTAGCCTCCTGCCTTCAACTCAGCAAGTCTCCCTCCTCGCTTTGCTCTGTGGACCCGGGCAAAGGTTTTGTAGGCCGTGCACAGAAAAGGACTGCGCGGCTGCTCTCTCGTTAGGGCTAACCCCTTAGAGCGCACTACTCTGGTTCTCCCTCTCCACAGATGGCGGACATTTCCCCTCAGGCTCCTCTGCGCTGTCTCTGCTTGGGTCCTTCATCTTACACCACCTCTGACTATTGGCTGTGCCGGCTGGACCACAGGCTCACTGCCCCTGCCCTGTACAGTGTAACATGGGAAGCTGCCTTATCATGAGTCAGCCCACTGGTCCTTCTCGCTCAATATCGTCTACACTGACTGGCAGCTGCTGTCCAGGGTTTCAGGCAGCATTCTCCTCCAGCCTGGGATTGAATCAGGGACCATATGCATGTAAGACTGATGCTCTACCATTGAGCTACGACGCTTCCCTGTGGGCACCTAGGGGCCTTCCGCAGTGTGTAGTAGGGAAATGGAGTCCAGAAGGCAATGTGTTAATTTTGTTGTTGTTGTTATTAATTTATTAGTCGCTTGCTATATGAAGAGTCTCTGAGCGACTTATAAAAATTGTAAAGCACAATATAAAATCAGAAAAGCATTAAAAACTGTAGAAAATCAATATGTTTTGCTGCTGTTTTGCTGGGTCTATTCTATTGATTTTCTATGGTTTTTATTGTCCATGCTCACTCCTAGGAGGGGAGCTGCACCTGTTGAATTTCTACCCTGCCATGCTGCTGTTATGAGGACAGGAGCATTGCAAGGGAGGAAAGAAAGGGTGTATTGTGGGCTGATGTTAGTCTAGGAACATTTTGTTGAGGGCGGGCAGGAAATAATATCTCTTGTCTACCCGAAGGTCTTTAACTTGCCTTGGAGAACCTCTTTGTTTGCCAGCAATCTGGCTTCCAGTGTTCACTTTGTGGGGAGCACTTAATTCCTGACCTCCTGACTCCCTTGTCCCTACTGAAGAGAGGGAGGGTTGTGTGTGTGTTGAGGATAAAGAGTAGGTTTTAACTTGTGTAATCAGGAATCAGTTCTGAAACCTATTTTCAGTGCCTGGTGCATGTAAAGAAATAATAATAATAAAGGACAGTGCCTGTGAGTAGGCCCCAACTGCATTTCCCTAGCAACCAGAGAGCAGAGCTCACAATTTGATATCTCTGCAATTGAGGACTCAGGCTTCCAAGACAGACAGTGCAGCTTCCAGCCAGCCCTAAGCCTCAACACCTCTCTTTTTCGAAATTAACTAGTGACTGTCCTGCTTAGGCTTGACTGCACGGACCACATTTAAGGCAGACATATTGCTGGAGATTGGGGGGCATGCCCAGGTCGGCTCGTGCAGAATTTGGCAGCCAGGTTGCTCACCAGGGCAAGATGGAATGAGCATATAATGCCAATCCAAGCCCGACTGCACTGGTTGCCAATTAGTTTATGAGCCTGCTTCAAAGTGCTGGTTTTTACCTATAAAGCTGTAAGCAGCTCAGAACCACAATACGTCATGGACCACTTCTCCCCATATATACTGACCCAGACCCTGCGATCATCATCTGATGCCCTTCCTTGTGTCGATGTCCAAAGAGTGGCAACATGGGAATGGGCCTTTGCTGTGGTGCCCCCCCCCCCGCCGCTTGTAGAATGCTCTCCCCAAGTAGGCTTGCTTGACACCTTCATTACAGTGGTACCTCAGGTTACATACGCTTCAGGTTACATACGCTTCAGGTTACAGACTCCGCTAACCCAGAAATAGTGCTTCAGGTTAAGAACTTTGTTTCAGGATGAGAACAGAAATCGTGCTCCAGCGGCATGGCAGCAGCAGGAGGCCCCATTAGCTAAAGTGGTGCTTCAAGTTAAGAACAGTTTCAGGTTAAGAACGGACCTCCGGAACAAATTAAGTACTTAACCCAAGATACCACTGTACATCTCTTTAGGTGTCAGGCAAAAACTTTCCTTTATAACCAAACCTTCAGCATTTAACTACCTATGACCTTTTAGATGTGGGTGGAATGTTTTTAATATAGTTCTTTTTCCTCTTGGTTTTAATGTATCTCGGGGGGGGGGGGCGCTGCAGGGTTATCTGTTATGTTTGGTTGTAAGCTGTTTTGGTTGCCCTGGGCAAGATAAAGCAATTAACAAATTTGAATAATAATAATAATAATAATGCCATAGGATATGCCAAGTTGCGGCAGTTTGTCCTGCAGGGGCCCATATTAAACAATTCTATAGGCCAGAGGTAGCCATTGGGGTGCCCTCTCAATGTTTGTTTGTTTACCATATTTATACCTCATCTTTCATCCAAGGTATCACACAAGTTTCTCCCCTCTCCATTTTATCCTCACAACAACCCTGTGAGGTAGGTTAGGCAGAGAGAAAGAGACCCATGGCAGAGCTGTAGCTGCAGCAGGGCTAACCAGGTGTGTTTTTTTCTCCCAGGTGAAGCCTCCAGAGGGGTTCCATTGAGACTCCCAGCCTGAGTCTGAGTCTTTAACCTGGGTGAAATAATGCCTAGTTTCGTCCCTGCCCAAGGGTCTCCCAGGTCCCAGTCCAACACTCTAACCCAGGCATAGGCAAACTCGGCCCTCCAGATGTTTTGGGACTACAACTCCCATCATCCCTGACCACTGGTCCTGTTAGCTAGGGATGTTGGGAGTTGTAGTCCCAAAACATCTGGAGGGCCGAGTTTGCCCATACCTGCTCTAACCACTATGCCACACTGACTCTCATGTTGTTGGACAACATGGCCCAGGGGCTGATGGGAGCTGTAGTCTAGCAGCATCCGGAAGGCAGCAGGTTGGCTGCTCCTGCTGACAGCCATTAATATCCCACATTCTTTCTGGTAATGCTCCTCGGTAATGTCATGTTTTCAGGTGAGACAATAACTCTGAGTTGTGTGACACATCGCAGTAATAATGAGAGAAAGCAGAGTTCATTGATAACAGTGAGAGGGAGAGAGGGAGAGAGAGAAAGCACACAGGCATTTATTTGGGGACGGTGCCAAAAAGGATATTTGCAGGCAAGATGCAAGTGAGGCACCATATATACATATAATGAAAGGGGGTCCTGGCCCTCATGTTTGGTGTGTCTGAGTTCTCTAGCAAATGAACCCTTGTGCCAAAGAACAGGCCTTCTCCCAGCATGGGCCGTACTGGTGCTGGGGGAGCGGGGTGGGGGGGTGGGGAGGAGACGGGACACTCAAGGTTAGAGCATGTTTGCCCCCTAGTGGTCACTTTTTCCTTCCATGGAATGAGACGTTTGCGGGAAGAACCAGTCGCTAGGCTTCTCCATGCATGAATCTGAGGCAGCGGCACAAGCTGGGCTTCCTCGCTGACAGCAGCATCCACACATGAAATAGTTAAGCAACGGTAACATAAGTCATGGGCAGGTGACCAGCACTGGAGCAAGCAAAGCTTTTGAAACAAGCTGGTTGTCTCTCTGTTGAGTCTTTGTTACATAACTTCAAGAATCACTTATTGTTGTGTGGTCTGCTACCGATCGCCCTTATGGTGAGGGTCTGGCTTAGTTTTCCGCATGTCACTATGACGAGTGAACTCTAAATATAATTGCTGCTGAGGAACCTTTAGCTTTCTTTCTCAATTTGCTTTTCTTAGCAGCTCATACTTTGCCCTCTCTCTTTTTTAGGTCCATTCACTGGAACATCTTTTATATTTGATTGCTTATTTTCCATTGCTGTTGCTGGTGGGAGGAGGGCGCTTAGCCAAACAGTGATAGTACATGATGTAGGAGGGAATTTATATTAGTTTTTTTCTCTCCCAAAGTTATTATTATGTTTAGTGTCTAAAGTTTAACTAAGCTTTGTGCTTATGTGCCTAGATTTAAGTGTGGCAAGAGCATTAGCAGCTGAAATGTTACTGAAATAACCTGAGTTGCTGGGATGTGGCCAGAGGAGAAAAGAAGTCAGAGTTCCTGTGCTTTTATTAGTTTTGTAGGAGAAGGGATCCTGACAGTGGCAGCTTGGTGTGTGTGTGTGTGTGTGTGTGTGTGTGTGTGTGTGTTTTGGGGTTGGATTGGGCTCGGATCATATATAAGAGGCTGCAGATCCTGGCATCTCAACCCTTGACATCTCCAGTTACCGTATTTTTCGCTCTATAACACGCACCAGACCATAACACGCATGTAGTTTTTAGAGGAGGAAAACAAGAAAAAAAATATTCTAAATGAAACAGTGGATGTATGATTTTTGTGGTTCATGCTGTGGCCACAGACATGTGATCTGACAGTGAGTTTGGAGTAGCCCAATGCAAAAATCCTGAGGATCCATGTGGATCCATGCTTTGTAACCACGTTTTTGCACCACTGCGACCCCAGGCAACAGTGGGTGCGTGATTTTTTTGGTGCAAGATGTAGCCATGGACATGCTATGTACCCTAATCTGATGCTGAATTTGGGGTGACCCAGTGCAAAAATCCTGAGGATCCATGTGGATCCGTGCTTTGTAACCACGTTTTAAGTGGGGAGGGAAGGAAAAGCACTCAAGGGACAAGGAGCACGCATGGGGTGTGTGGAGAAGGATGCTGCTAATAATGCTATTTAGCGAGCTGAGTGGGGAGGAGAGAGGGACAGAGAGCCTGCTTGCTTTAAAGGAGCCAACCGGACAGGAGCCACTTACACTCGTGTAAGCGGCTCCTCTCCTCTCCCGCTTTGCTCCTTTAAAGCAAGCAGACTCTCTGTCCCTCTCTCCTCCCCACTCAGCGGCTCTTCTCCCATTTTGCTGTTTCAAAGCGAGCCACGGAGGAGGGAAGGAAGGGGAACCATGGATCCTCTGCTCACAGCTGCAGCAGATCCTCCCCGCCACCCGTAGGCATTCGCTCCATAACACGCACAGACATTTCCCCTTACTTTCTAGGAGGAAAAAAGTGAGTGTTATGGTGCAAAAAATACGGTAATTGCTCAGGAAGCAGGTGGTGAAAAGGTTTCCCTGACTGAGGCCCAGGACATTCACAGCCACTCAGAGCAGACAATTCAGGCCTAAAAGGACAAATACTAGGGCCTCCCTGTGTTTCTACTGAAAGCCCCTCTTCTGCATCAATGGTACTATCAGGGCAGGATTTGATGTCCATGGCCCACTCAGGACAATGAGCAGGAGGGTTCCCAAACTCAGCAGGGCTGGCAGAGCACTTTAGAATTAATACACAATTACCTGGTAAGACGCATTACTTTGCTTTTCACTGGAAACTTCCAACCAGAGCCAGGTACAAAAGATGTGCAGTTATAGACCAGGTTGCCTCTGAGCTTAGATACTTGTTTTCAGTGTCTGAACTGAACTGAGCTCACAATCCTTTTACATAAAAGTCCAACCCTGCTTAGCTCTCTTCCCTCACCAGCTGCGAAAAGTGTCTGCTTTGTTGTTGTTGTTGTTGCTGCTGCTGCTGCTGCTGCTGCTGTTAAACAACCCTTGCTGACCTGCTCCAGATCTCCCAGAGGTCTGCTAGTAGATCCTGAGCTACACTCCTGATCTAAAGAGCCCCCACTCCTGGAAGACCATTAAGTCCAGAATCTAAAATGTCCTAAGCACACCACTGTTCTGCATAACTATTAAAGGTAACAGTAGTTCTGGCCTCATTTGCCTCTGGCTGTGTGCCCTAGTTCTCTCTGCCAGCAGCACGATCACTGGAGTGCCCTGTATGCCCTTTCCATTGCTTGGAAAATCAGAGAGGTAACCATTCTTCTGATTCCAGCTAATGAAGGCCAGGTTTCTGTTCTAAAGGAGATTTTTTTCCCATTTCAGGTAGTCCAGCACTTGGCAGGGCAAATCAGCTATCAGGAATCTGGAAGTGATTGGCAATTATCCCTCTGCAAAGATGTCTAGCTTTTGGAAGAGACAGAGCAAGATCTTCCAGCAGCCAGAAATGCAGATTGACAGCCCAGTTGTATACATAAGAAGAGCCCTGCTGGATGGGTTCAAAGCCCCATCGAATCCTTCACCCTGGCCTCTCAGTGGCCAACCGGATGCCTATCCTACAAGCAGGAATCATGAGAAGCCTATAAGCAGGACTGTGCTTGCTTAGAAGTAAATTGCACTAAATTCAGCAGGCCATTTCCTGCATAAGCATGCACGGCACTGTAGCCAAAGTTTGGCTTCTCAAAATAGGTTTCGCTCTGTGTATGCTGGGCTAGAGAGAAAACAAGAGTCACAGGATACCTCTGTGCCTTTTAATAGCTGCATAGAAGGAGGAAGTTTTGTAAATATTTGGCAAATACCCTCTTCTACCCAACTGTTAAAGGTACAGGAGGAGGGTGGGCTGGTCTCCAAGGGATAGGATGAATTCCTTTGGGAAAAGAAGCCCTGCTTTATTCTTCCTAGTTTAAATAAACCCTTTGCCCATTTGTTTGCATGCTGTCTTCCATGATCTCTCTGTAAGTGTTCACAGCAATTGCTCTAAGTTGCAGCAATTTAGCATTCAAACCTGGGCATCAGGTGGAAACCAAAAGGCTTTCCCTTTCCGTTTTTTGACAGCGGAACAAGCAGATATGTTTCCCTTCTTTGTTGTTTATTTACTTACATGTTTGCTAATGAGCATGTGTAGTGTGAAGACATGGCTGGTAGTTGGCTTGCCAAAGAGGAAACCAATTTGGCAGTCACAAATTATAACAGCAACAGTTCCTCAGGTGCTGGATTATTATTCTGTTGGAGAAGCTGTAGGGCTGGCTGCTGCGTCCACCGATAACACAGTGTGGCTCTGCAGTTACTTGGCTGCAGGGCGCAGGTAGATTGCTGAGTTTGGGATTATCGTCCTATTCAGCCCAGCCAGTCTCAAGGAAGCATTCTTGGAGTGGTTAGGCAACAGAGTCTTATTAGAGGCACGTAGGAAGTTGCCGTACATTCAGTCAGACTGTTGGTCCATCTAGCTCAGTAACGTTTACTCTGGCTGGTAGCAGCTGTTCTCTGCCCTAACTGGGGACAAAAGGGATTGGACCTGGGACTTACACAAGGTTGATGCTATACCACTGCATTATCAGTGGGAACATTCAAATATTTGGAGTGGGGTGTTGCTTGTGATTTAAGCTGTTCTCCTCCCTTTTATTGGAGCCATCGTGAGCCTCTGTGAGATTTCAGTACTTTTAAACCCCCCACTTTTCAAGTTTAAATCATTTTACACTCTTGAACAAAATGTCTATCGTAGAGCCATTCTATTCTACAGTATTTATTTTGGTTTTAAATTGAGTGTTGGGATATTTTAGGAGTGGTACAAAATTGACCCACACAATTCCCAACATTCCCCTTTGTGGATTTTGATGGCAAATATTCTCAGAACATTCTTTTGGTTGTGAATTCAGTTGTGAATCCAACAGCAGCCACTAATGTTTGATAGGCCAAAAGTAGTAGCAAAGGTTCAAACTTCTGATGTACCGTGAGGTTCAGAACTGTAGCATCCCTAAGGCTGCAGCCCTATACATACTTACCTGGGAGTAACTCTCTTTGAACTCTATGTGTTGCATCCAATGTTAGACATAGACAGAGTAGACACATTGAAATCAATGGATATTGCAGTGGGTTGAACCAGATGCCCCTTGTGGTCCCTTCCAGCTCTATAGTTCTATGATTCGATTACTAACTTAGGTCCTTTAATTTCAATGGGTCTCCTCTGAATAAGGCTTACTTCAGAACAGACACGTATAGAATTGCACTGTAAATGTAGAGTGCTCTACCTCCATTACCTTTTAACTATATGCGCATGTAAATTGTGTCTATATTAAACAGAGATGCCCCAGTCCAGTTTTTGTCATGCTTTGTTGCATATTTCTTACTGGGCAATATCTCCATCTGGTTCTGATAGAGCTAGGAAGTTCAGTCCAGATGAATCTCTGCCTAAGCAACATATAAATATCTCCCTAGGATGACATTGCCTTTTAAAAAAAACAAAAAAGCATGGGCGTGGCTGATAGTCCCTCCCTTTCAATATACTTTCTGTGGACATTTAAAGCCAGAGAAGTGAAGAGGCTTGTTAGACAGAAGATAAAACATTTCAGAATTGCTGCAGGATTCCGGATCCCAGTTCTGAAACCCCTCACTTTTCAGGTTCCAAGACAACAAATGCCGTGTGGCAAACAGAACAGAGATTATGAAAATAATTGCAGTCTTTGAAATGGTAAGGAACGTTAAGTGAAGGTTCAGATCTATAAAAAGGGTGGTTAAAAGCTGTTGCCATGAGACACAGTCACATTGCACGGATCACACTTTAGATTTAGCAGGACACCATAAACCCAGTCATGGCACGAAGTAAAGAGTTCCCCTTCTGAATACACTTGTGGGAATGAACTGCACGGACCAGGACCGGGGCTCCAGTTCAGCCCCTGACCTCTGTAACTCCATGGGGTCACCAGTCCCTGGAGTCTCTGATCCGAGGGCCAATCCCAGCCAAACCTCTCTGCTCAGCCACCTGAGGAAGGAGAACCTCCAGGGTTCAGTGGGCAGCTGGAAGCCTCAGAGCAGTCTCTTCACAATAGGGTTGACCTACTGCTGGGCAGGGCAAGGAGGCCTGAGGATAGACCATTGGGAGTACAATGAAGGAGAGCAAAGTGCCAATTATGTAGTTTGTTTAATTTTTGACTGGGAGGGGGGAACTTCAGGTCCAGGGCCTGAATTTGGATCTTCATGTCTTTCTTCCTGGCCCTCGGGACCAGTGACGGACTTTGGGCTCTCAAACTTTAGCGGCTTGCTGTGTGACACTAAAATCTGGCATGTCCCCCGCCTCTCACGCGTTGTTCTACAGTGGTGGTGTTGTGCTGCTGCCTCCTGCAGCGCGGTGCCCAGGGCAGCTGAGTCTGTTGCAGTGCCCTAAAGCCACTTCTGCTGGGACTCTTCCCAGGGTGGCCCTGTTCTGCATCCTCCTCAAGCTCATTTCCATGTGTTCTTGAACTGTGAGGATGCCTCTTGCCTGGATGGAGGACAGAGAGATGGGTGTGGAGTGAGGGGGGGTGTAGGGACATTTCACTTACGTGATTCAAAAGTAAGAGTCACACTTGTTTCTCCGCTCACTTTTGCCTCTGGTCTCACTCACACCTGGCCTTTGGACCCTGGAAGGTTTCCCATGAAGGAACACCGCTCGCCATATCTTTTATTTTAAATTTATTGGACGCCATTTTGGATGTTCAGCTCTGAGCACCAAGACACCTGAGCCTATCTCTGCCTCACAGCCCCTTTAGCGCACACCACACAATTGCATTTGAACAGCTAGCGGCACCATGCAGCTTCTGCTCCCCGCCATCCGTCTTGTGGGAGGGGGAGAATGGGCTGCTCCTTATCTTAAAAATTCAGTGCTCCAGGTGACACCCAGTTAGTCCCTCCCACGCTGAAAAGATGGGACAGGCAAAGCAGCGTGCTGTTGGAAACACAGAATAACAATAATAATCATTATTGTTTCTTAACAGCCAAACGATCTAGGCACAGTACCAAACAGAACTGTAGTCTATGGACCTTGCCTGCAGGCTTACGATCACGGGATTGGGAGGGACCTTGGAGGTCATCCAGTTCAACCCCTGCTCAGTAAAGGACCTGCGGTGTAGGATGCTGACTCCAGCATCCAGTCTCTGCTTAAATGCCTTGAGCAAAGGGGAGCCTACTGTTGCTCATCCCTTTCCATTAGAGGACATTTCTCCTAGCATTTGTCAAAGTCTGCCCCCTTGCCATTTCTGCCCTTTAGTTCTATTCCTGCCACCCTTGAGTTACAGAGACCAGGGCTGCTCCACCTTCCGTGAGATAGCCCGTCATCTCACCACCATACAAGGAGACCCGTGAAGTATTATGCTTCAGAAACAGCAGGGCTGGATATATTGACGTTTTTCTATGTTTTATTTATTAAAGATTTTGCTCGTTTACAAAACACAAGCATTGTCTTTTTATTCAGGTTGTGTTTTCCACAGATCAGTTATATTTGTTGTGAGACATTGGTGTTATATGCAATATAGGTTGGGGAGAAAGGGGGGGGACTGGAGAGAGGGTGGGGTGGCAAAGCTTATATTCTGTATGCGTAGGGTTTTTGTGTCAGCATCACTTGGGTAGGTTCTCTTTCTATTCACTTGTCTTGTTTCCTTGGTGGTGAGAGAGGTTGGGGTGGCCTAGGGTGTGGCTGATTCCTTAGTGGGCTGCAGTGGGCTTTGTTGTGCATGTGTGAGGTGGGGTGGGTGGGTGGGTGGGTGTTGTTGGGTAGAGTTAGCCATATTGAATTGTATGCTATGTGTGATAAAGGGGAGCCATAGCAGAGTGAAGTCTTCTATTTCTTCCTGTGTCAGTTTCAGTCTATTGGTTAGCTTTTCTAGCTGTTCTAGGCTGTTTCTTTTTCTTTTCTATACTTTATATATGCTGTAAGCCGCCCAGAGTGGCTGGAAACCGAGCCAGATGGGTGGGATAATAATACAGTGGTACCTCGGGTTAAGTATTTAATTCATTCCGGAGGTCTGTTCCAGAGGTCTGAAACTGTTCTTAACCTGAAGCACCACTTTAGCTAATGGGGCTTCCCGCTGCCGCTGCGCCGCCAGAGCACAATTTCTGTTCTCATCCTGAAGCAAAGTTCTTAACCCGAGGTAATATTTCTGGGTTAGCAGAGTCTGTAACTTGAAGCGTATGTAACCCGAGGTACCACTGTATTTTATTTATTATTATTATTGTTATTATTATTATTATTATTATTATTATTATTATTTCCTCCAGCATTTCAAATATGAAAATGGGGTACCCACAACACACTGCCTTCCTGATCTCATCCCATTGAGTACTGTAGGGTTGGGGGGGGGGGCTGTGGCCCTCAATGTGCTGTTGGACTCCCAACAGCCCATTCCATGACCAAAGGTTAGGAATGATGGGGGCTGTAGACCAACATCTGGAGAGCAATGCTTATATTGCATTCTTTTGTTTTGCAAATAGCCCATCTTGATTTAAACAAACAGTTCTTCTTTTAGTTAAAGGTATATGCAGGGGTAACCTGTCCCATCATGTTATCAGCAGTTCAAAATAAATGTTACCTCCTGCTAAGTGCAAAGTGAATATGTGTGTGCATTTGCTTGCATGTTCACTAGAGACAAGATTCATCTGCCCTTCAGATTTTCTGGCAAGCCGGAATCTGGGGAAAAAGCATTCCTATTAGCAAGATTGTAAGAAGCCCTCCCTACCCACTACCCACCCCATAGCTCACCACCATCTTTGCACAGGCAGAACAAGGATTTGCCAGAAACACAAAATCTGGATTTTCCTTGGTAAAAGGGAGTTCCTGGAGCCTAGGAGCTTACGGTCGGGAGTCAGTCACGTGCATTACTTCTTTTAATAAAACACTGCACATCTTTTGAGACATATGAGTGACTCATGGGAGTCCCCAGGCTCTTAAATTGCAGCAGCCCTAAGTTCAGAAGTACCGGCCATGTGAGAAGAGGAAGAAAACAGCTCAGAGCAGTAGCTGAGCAGCAGGAGCCAACATCATTTGCCTCATCACAGAGAGCAAAATCATTTGGTGCAGATGAAATCACCTTCATATATATATATATATATATATATATATATATATCCACAAAACCCAGCTGATTTTCTCTTCTAAATCTGTCTTTAGAAAAATCAGCTTAGACTAAGCAGATGTGTTTGTTTTCAATGCTTTGGTTCTAAACGCTTGGACTTTTGACTCAAGAGATGTGTGGGCCAGAGGACCAGGGGGTACCAGGAGCTGCCATGGACTCAGGCCCAAAGCACTTGGCTTGGGACAGTCAACCACAACTGGCAGCAGCTTTCTGGAGGGACAGGCTCAGTTCTTCTGTCTTTCAGCTTAAGATCCATGGAATTGCCAGGGATTGAACCTGGCACTTCTACAAGGGGTGCATGTGTGCAGAGGACCCGCACTTCCAAAAGCGCGCCCATCCTCCTTTTGCTGCATCACAAGAGACTTTTATACTCTGCAAGTACCATTTACAATGCAGCAAAAGAAGGGGAATTACAAAGACTTTCTTGTTGCAGTGGGCATTTTAAAGTGGTTTTTGGTTTGATAATGACTTTTTATTGTTTTATTCTCTGTATGGTTTATTTTTACATACACCACTTTGAAATGCTAATGATTAGTGTGCGCACACACACACACACACACACACACATATGGCTGGGAAATCAGGGAGAAAGTATGTGTGCAAAAAAATTCTGTCTTACAGCCATTGTGTAGAATGAGTCCGCTTGAATTTATTGGAACACAATTATATTGATGTCATCACACTATCTGAAAAGCACTGACTTCCAGAAATGGAAAGGGGCCACCAGTATGCATGATTCTTTCATGGACACACATAGCAACTACCGTGCAGTGTTATCCCAAGTTGCAGGTATGCAACAGCTAAGGTTCCTTGCCAGAAGCCATGAAAGTTCAGGCTGGTACAAAACCAAGAGACATTTATAGTGTAGATGGGCCCCAGAATCCTAAAATTGGGAACGGAGTAACCCAAGGTAACCTGCTACATTATTCCAGCATCCCAATTTTGTATCTCACAATCCTGCCTGCATTTCCTCAGCATGTACGTGTCGTCATTTAAGCAGATAGGCTTAATTAGCCTTGTCTAAAACAGTGTTTATCTGAAAGCATGTTTACTTGGCGTGATATATTAGTTTAACTCGTCATAGTTTATTCTTCCTACATGTGGTTAGGAATACAAGGAGCTGCCTTATACTGAGTCAGACCATTGATTCATCCATCCCAGTATTGTCAACAAAGAGGCAGTGGATTTCAGGCAGGAGTCCCTCCCAGCCCTACCAAGAAATGTTGGGGCTTGAACCCGGGAGCTTCTGCATGCAAAGCAGAGCTAAGGCCCTTCCCAAGATGGACCAGAAACAGTCCAGATGACTGCTGCCTATGACAGATTGTTACCAACATATAAAGCTGTACGCACTCCACTATATTGCATTAGTGGAGTGTATTAAACTTTTATTGAATTCCATTCTTCAACTGAATTAACACAAATATTTATTTAAAAGACCATTCCCTCCCCACCTCCCCCAAATCTATCCACAGTTCTGGAGACGCTGAATGAGCTTGAGCTCAGTTTAAATTGCTTGTGGATTTATTCCTGGTTGATTCTTCCTTTGTATCAGGGGACTTCTTCCAAACACCAACTTTCACCTGATGTGCTTATCTTCTTTCTTTCCTGGTACAGGATACGAGTCGTGAAGATGTCGTATTTTGCTGTGGACAATGACTGTATCAGATTTATAAATGAGAGATGCTTCCTTAGTGTGTGTCATGTGTGGTCTTTATCAAACCATTTTTCATCCTCCCTGCTTTTTTCTCTGCTCCATTTATATTTTGCAACTTGGGTGGCTTCAGATTTTTGGAGGGGTGGAGGAGGTGAAGGTTGCTTTCTGAGCTCAGAATTATCGATAGCAAACTACCCATTACATACTTGACAATGTCCCATCAATTACTGCTGTTGTGAAAGGTGAATGCTTATTTTGCATATTTTAAAGCTTTACGTGAATTATTACCATATATTTTACATTTCATTGTAAGTGTGCTTTTTCTCTTACACACCTGGATGTATAAAAGGATAAGGCATCTGATGAAGTTAATTCCAGCCTACAATAGTAGGCTCTACATACTCAAAAGCCCCATTGAGTTCAGCAGCACTTTCCCTTGGGAAACAGGGCAGGATAGCAGCTTTTGTCTTTAAGGTGCCACAAGACTCTGGTCCTGCCACAGACTAACACAGCCATCGCTCTAGAATTTAATTTTCAACTATGCTTTGTATTATTTCTTTAAGTCAGCTGTCCCCCATGCTGGCTGAGGCTGATGGGAGATATAGTCCAAAACATCTGAAAGACACCAGATTAGGGAAGGTTGCCTTAAAATATCCTTGCAGCCTGCTGGGATTTGTATTATTTTATGTACATAAAATAATAGGCCATCTGACAACTAAAAAGATCTCTGAGTGGCTTACATCATTGACTGTAAAAGCAGGAACATGCAATTGTCATCTGCTATTACTTGGCAGCCCAAATGAGAATATTCTCTCTCTCTCTCTCTCTCTCTCTCTCTCTCTCTGTGTGTGTGTGTGTGTGTGTGTGTGTGTGTGTGTGTGGAGAGAGAGAGAGAGAGAGAGAGAGAGAGAATTAGCTTATCTCATGTCTATGGACAAATATACAAGTTGTCACTGCACACTGTTCTCCTTTAAGCAGAATGAGATAGGGCAGCAGCAGATAGGACAGAGGACAACCAAACCAATCTACAGTTTAAAACTTTTCAGATATAAAGAACAACTGCAGGTGCCACAGTATAAAGTGAGTGCTGCACAATGTGAGCTACTACAGAAGGCTTTAAAAAAATGGGTGGGTGGTTGATAAAGCTAGGCATGTAGAAAAACATTACTGAGAAGGAAGAGTCTGTACCAAACAAAGATGCACCCCCAAAACAGTTCATCAGCACAAGTGGGTTTATTAATTTATTTTAATCCCCTGCCTATTTGGGCCACCAAATAACTGCAGATGACAATCCCGCATTGCAAAACCGAGTACAACTGGCAGCAGGGCTGAAGGAGATAAGGGAATGAGTAAGAGTTCACCTGAAAAGAGCATAAATAACCAAGTGCAGAAAGAATAAACTGGAAAAAGCAGCAAGATGCAAATAAATGGAGTGAGAAATCCTAAGTAGAAAGAGCAGTCGGATGTGATCTGACATGGCAGCCTGTAGTTTGACTAGAAGCATATTTGTATTACTATGCCTTAGAAGTGTTGAAACAGTCAAGCATGCCGTAGACTTTCTGAGTTGAAAGCAAATCTGCTTAGCAAGTTATCCTTTCCCCCTAGATTAAGATGGATAGGTTGTAGCTTTTGCATATGCAGTAGTTAGTTTTCCTTTTCATAAACGCTGACAGCTTCATAATAGCTTTTTCCCTTTTTTCAGAGGGCTGGGTGCGTGGTTGGGGGGGGGGAATGCTACTGAGAAGTACATAATCATGCATACATAGACTCTCAGAACTGTAGAGTCGGAAGGGACCGTGAGGGTCATGTAGCCCAACCCCCTGCAATGCAGGAATCTCAACACATGGCCCCCCATCCAATTTGAAACCAGTTTAGCTTGGCAAATGTGCTAGCAGTTTTAGTGCTTCACCCTTGTTTTAATTGAGTTCTGCAAATTCTCTCTTAGCGTTGCTAACCTTCCGTTCCACTGTCACTGCCAAAGGTGACAGTAACCAGGAAACCCCTAGCAGGCAGCAACCTGAGCCTGAGCATCAGGCTTCCACCAGCACCTCCCTCTTCCCCCCCAACTTTTGCATAAAGCATACATTTGCCTATGCCGCAAGCAATAAGCACAAGAGCTATGTGGTGTTTGTAACTGTTGGTGGAAAGCTAGCCAAGAGCACCCCCACGTGGAGAGAAGCTGACACTGCAACTGAAAAAGCACCAGGTCTTCTGTAGAGAGGAAGACAAGGAGACACTGCCACCCACTTCACACAGCAGGGAAACCTTGCCAAGAGCACGACAAACTGAGAAGGGCCACAACTCAGTGGCAGGGCACCTGTTTTTGCAGGTTCGATCCCCGGCATCTCCAGATAGGGCTAGGAGTGGATCCTGCCTGAAACCTTGGGGATCCACTGCCAGTCAATGTAGGCCAGAGTTTTCCAAACTTGGGCCTTAGGCTGTTTTGGAACTACAACTCCCATCATCCCTAGCTAGCAGGACTCAGTGGTCAGGGATGATGGGAACTGTAGTCCAAAAACAGCGAGAGACCCGAGTTTGGGAAACTGATGTAGACTATACTGAGCTAGATGGACCAAAGGTTCATTATAAGGCAGCTTTATATGCTCCTAAAAACAGCAGAGAAATCACTGCTTAAGCACAAAGACCACCCTGTTTTTTGGGGGTGGGGGTTCGAGTAAAAAGAGCGTAACAATCATTTGGTAGGGGTTGCTTTATTATTGGGTACAGCAAAATCCCAGACGGTCGGATCAGTCCTGTTAGCAGCAGAGTCCAGGGGGATTAGGGAAGAATGCCAACCGAAAGAGAGCAAGAAAATGACAACAAATCCAAGCGCAGAACAAAATGCACCTTCCCGACCATGTGCCCTCTCAGAAGTGCCACCAGCCGGCCCCCAAAGAAGCACTGGGGGTGGGGGTCCTGCAGGGCTTGTGGGGTGGACAGAGCACGAGGTGCAGGCAAGGCCAAAACTTGGTTCAGCTTAGCCAGGAGTGCTCCCTGTGGGTCCCACAGACAAATACGTGAAAGGAGATGGAATTGCATACAAAGGTTTGCATATTTCTTACACGAGTGAATCCAGCTAAGCCTGGAGATAAAGAAACATGTAGTTTCTCTCTCTCTCTGATACACAAGGGAGTCTTACTCTTCGTGCCAGAGCAGGTCTTAGCCGTGTTCCAGTGCTTTAAACCCAACACAGCTTTTGTACAGATTAGCTCTCTCTCTTGGGTGAAGCATCTGAACCCGTGTCCAGCTTTGCCTGTGTGTGCATAGCTGTCAAAACGGGGCCTCTGAAGACCCTTTGGAAAACAAAGCAGGTAGGGCTGAGTTGTGATGGGAAAGGGGATGCGGCAGCGGGTCTTGTCCTATGCTTAATACTTTGGGCTGGATTCTGATCCTAAGAGAGAGAGAGGGCAGAGACCAACAGTGTGACCCACATAAGCCAACAGTCATATTGGTTTGCATGGGGGGGGGGGAGCAGGGTACATAACCTCGTGTCCTCCTAATCCAATCCCCCAACAGAGAGGAAACCTGAGCAGATGGAGAGAGGGGGGAGCACAGAAAATTCAAGTACAGCAGGGACGAGGATCCCATGGCACTCCTGCTGTTGCAGGACTACAACTCCCATCATCCTTTGCCCACCCCCTAGGGCTGATGGGAGCTGGAGTCCAACAATGTCAGATGAGCCACAGACTTCCCCTCCCGGAAGTAGAGGCTTAAGGGAGGATACAAATGTCAGGGCTGCACCAGGCAGCAGAAACAAGACGGTGGTTCCAACCAGCTTCCCAACAAGAAACCGCAGGGGCTGTGCCTTATCCGCCTGGGGTTCCTGTGGCACCAATCAGCCCCAGAGCTCCCTGTATCATTTGGCCTTCAGAGTCTCTGGCCTGCAGGTGCAACAGGCTGCCTGGCTCCACAAATATTGCAGTGAGGGTAGCGGTGGAAGGAGTCCTGTTCAGAATGTCCTATAATAAATACTATTTACATTGGCCACCCGCAGCTCATACGCCATGTGCACCCCAACCAGGAAGAGGACGATATGGAAGGGCGCCGGGGAGCCATTAATACTGGTAGCGCTGGCTACCCACACAAAAACAGCTGGTTAATGGCACAGCGGCATCCTGTGGCTGTGGCTAGGATTGCGGCTTCAGTCCTGCGGAGGGCGCTGTGGGCCTGGGGAAGGCAGCACAGGCCTTGCTCTGGTGTCACCAGTTGGCTTTCACGGCATTGATGTCGCTCACGAGGTTCTGTGCCATGCAGATACCAAAGATCTGAAATACAAGGTTGAGGATGATGCACGTTAAAAAGAATGAGAAGCACTTATGTACATGCACACAAGCACTATACAAAGCTGGGACCATCAGGAAGGATATTGATTCCATCTTTTCACAGCTCTCAACTCAGTATTATTACTGCCACTCACAGGGGCGAGGGGGAAGTCTTGGGCAGTTTTGCCTTTGAAGTACAATGGCAAATAGAATGAGAGGCAGGCACAGAGGAGAGAAAAGGCAGTTCGAGGTGGAGTGAGTGCAGGATCCCCACTGCAGATGTCTGCCTTCCAATGTGTGGAAGACGAAGGGGCAGGCAATGGGGATGCGACAGAGGGGCAGAGCTAACCAGCGCATGCCTGCCTGCCCTGCCTCCTCGCACAATAGAGAACATGTGAATTTAAGTATCTGAACAAGGCTTGAATGGGCTTGGGTTTGGGATGCCTTTTTTGCGGGTTACTGCTTTACAATATCGAGTTCAGAGGCACTTTATCCTGCAAAAACAACCACCACCTCAGCTTCACAGCAGCAGCAGCAGCTTATATACCTGGAGCAGCGCAACGCCCACAAAAGTCCCGGCTACCACAATGAGATTGTCCTGGAGCCATTTCTCAAACTGGCCAGCACATCCTTTGGTATGGATGAAGCTCTGCTGCTCCAGCTCCTGCAGAGACGGCAAAGGCAAGCGGGTGAACAGCTCTGGAAGTAGGGATGCATAGAACCATCTTCTGCCCAGAGACGAGGGAACCACGTCAGCCAAAATGCTACAATCCTCTGTGCCCAGTGGCAAAAATAATATTTGCTCTGTGGCCACTAGTCCCAGCCCACCCCAACCTAGCCACTTGGTCCCACTTCTGCAGTCCCCCATTTAGAACATGCACAGGCCCACCCCTTGCTTTATTATTTCTGCCCTTAACCCAGAATGTTAACTTGTTCCGTTGCCAGTTGCGCCTGGTCCCATGATGTGTCTTCTAGGAAGCACATCTGCCTGGTTCCTCCCACCCAGGGCCCAGACATACCAACCCAGCTCTCACCAGTTTAAGGCGGACATCATAGCCACACTGTGTGTTGAGAACATCCTCCTGCGGAAACAACAGACCCAAAGCTAATCAAACCATACTGGAAAGCTCTCTAACCACTTCCCTGAGAAAGGTCTCACTACTTTCCCCCTAAATCTCTCCAACACTTGGCTTTGCATGACACACCTTCCCAAATACCTCAGCTGCAACCCTTGGTTCTGCCATCTACCCCCCAACCTAACCCAATATAGCTCATGAAACAGAAAGTTGTGCCCGTCCAGATCATTGTATTTTTAACCTGGCCTCCTATGTACACTAGGTGCAAATGTTCTTGGACTCCAGCTCCCATCAGCCCCAGCTAGCATGGCCAAAAGTGGGGACTGATGGGAGTCCAACAACATCTTGAAGGTCACAGGTTCCTCATCTCTGCCACTAGGCAATGATTCGTACACTTGAGCAATTGCTCTATTAATGTCTCAGCTTAAGCGTGCTCTCCATAGGTCTGGAGCGAATGAGCAGCAAAGAATTCACCCTTGTTCCTGAGGTTTAAGGCCTATTCACCACCCCTCTCCTTTTAGCTCCTTACCGCAGGGTCCTTGACACAGCAGGAGAAGGGCACCCCGCAGCGCTCCCTGCTGGGGTTGGAGTCAGTGCAGTTGAAATAAATGTTGAGGTTCCAGTCATTAGGGCCATGAGCCCCACAGCAAGACCACTGTACAGGGAGACAGTTTTAATCAGTGTAAAGTGTCCAGCAACCAATTACACACAGAAACACCAATGCTGCCTTCCTCAAACAGGTGCCCTCCATATGTTTTGGACTACAGCTATAGCTATTCTTGACCACTTGGCCATGCTGGCTGGGGTCGATGGGAGTTGGGAGTCCATCAACAACTAGATTGGATAAGGTACAAAAATGGACAAAATGGATAGATGTGGTCAGAAGGAAGGGCCTGTTGCGGGCAAAATATTACACAGCAGGAGTGGGGAAATGGATCTGACCCATGGGCTGAATCCTTATCTTCTGCATCCCAGAAGCCTAAATTTGAAAGGTGGGTAGGACTGTCCACCTGCCAATCACCTGATAGCCCAATGGTGTCACGTGACCTGCTTTTGCCCATGTTTACGATCAGCTGATCGGCAGGGTTTGCACAGGTCTGTGTGCTGCACTTTATAAGCACAAACAGAGCATTGTGCACAGGGCTTTGCAAAGCTCCTTGGGCCCAGCTGTGTCTTTACATGCTCTGTACACGAGGTCAGGTGTAGGGAACCTAGGCTTGGCTTGGGCAAAATAGTGTAGCAGGCCAAATTGGGAGACCCAGCTGATCTAACTGGGCCCACGGGCAGGATGTTTCCAACCCCGGCTATATAGTATGAGGCCTTTCACGGAAGACAGCACAGAGTCCCTGTCACTTTCGGATACAGGCTGCAGGAAGCATTTCTGCAACCCTGCAGCTTCATCAACTGCCACCAGATGGCAGAGTCAGCTCTGGTGCGTGCTTGGTAAGCATAACCACTCTAATCCCATGGGGTGCAGAGGATGCTTTTACACTGGGTACCTAGTAATCTGGAAACACCATGCGTTGCTCACTCGTTTGTCATAGGTATCTATGTTAACACTGTCATCACATCACAGTTCTCCTTCATTTTCCCTATGTTTCTTCCATCTCATTTCTGTCTGCAGAAAATACAACTTTTGGGAGAAAGAACAGGCCAACCAGCAGCACAATCTCCACAGGTGGCCAGAATGGCTTCCCAAACTATCATGTGCGCATGCAGGGTCTTTCTACACCACGGCGCCTCACACTCCACCAGCCCTAGAACAAACAGATCGCTCAGGGCGATCGTACAACTCACATATTCCTGAGCAAAGTCTATGAGGTTCTGCAGGTCGATGTCATCGCGGTAGGCCTTGACGTTATTGTTGATGAAGAAATTGAGCTGATCTTTGATCCAGTCCTTGAAGATGAAGGCCAGGACACCAGCCGTCAGCTCCAGGAAAAAAATGAGCCCCAGGAACACAGAGAACTGAGGGCAAAGCAGAGACAGGTCAGAGAGTAAGGCAGGGGGATCCTGGGGATGTCCAGGCAGCGCATGGCTGCAGGATAAGGATCGCCCTCACATTTATCAGATAGTCACATCTCACAGGGGAAGTAAGATGCCCCGAGAACTTGTTTGTTAAGGCAGATTATAAATACAGAAGAGTAAGAAAGACAGTAAGTGTCTCTTAAATCCCACTAAGATATCAAAAGGGACATGGGTGGCGCTGTGGGTTAAACCACAGAGCCTAGGACTTGCCGATCAGGTCGGCTGTTCAAATCCCTGCAACAGGGTGAGCTCCCGTTGCTCAGTCCCTGCTCCTGCCAAGCTAGCAGTTTGAAAGCATGTCAAAGTGCAAGTAGATAAATAGGTACCGCTCCAGCAGGAAGGTAAACGGTGTTTCCATGCGCTGCTCTGGTTCGCCAGGAGTGGCTTAGTTCTGCTGGCTACATGACCCGGAAGCTGTACTCCAGCTCCCTCAGCCAATAAAGTGAGATGAGCACTGCAACCCCAGAGTCAGCCACGACTGGACCTAATGGTCAGGGGTCCCTTTACCTTTACCTTTACCTTTAAGATATCAAAAATCTAAAAATGCTATGCTAATACTCAATACAGTGGTGCCTCGCAAGACGAAATTAATTCGTTCCGCGAGTTTTGTCGTCTTGCAATTTTTTTCGTCTTGCGAAGCACGGTGTCGGGAAAGTTTTGGAAAAGCTTCAAAAATCACCAAAGTCTTTAAAAACCTCAAAAAAGGCTACCACACCACGTTCTATGAGTTGCTCCTCGAAGTCAAGTCGCAACTGTATTAACGGTGTTAAGAAAAAGGAAACAAACTTGCAAGACGTTTCCGTCTTGCAGAGCAAGCCCATAGGGAAAATTGTCTTGCGAAGCAGCTCAAAAAACAAAAAACCCTTTCGTCTAGCGAGTTTTTTGTCTTGCGAGGCATTCGTCTTGCGAGGTACCACTGTACTAGTGCTGCTCACTTCCTCTGAAACTTCTGAAATAGAAGGAAATCAAGGGGTTATTACAATATTTTCCCCAAAGGAAGGTAACAGAGGTTAAAATGCAGCAGCAGCACTAGGAACAGAATGCATGTATTCCAGTTTCATTCCCAACCGTACTTCTCATTCTAACCTCCATAGCCCACCCAAAAAATGTTGGCTCCCTGCTCAGTCCTTCCATTCCAAGCAGTACATCCAGTGTTCCTTCCTCAGCTTGCCCTGATCTTCCTTGTACTATCTAGGGAAACCCCTGATTGCAGTTGGCCTTCCTTGTGCAGCAATGCCTGCACTCAGCCTCCCTCCAGGCTCCAGCATTAGTTCCTAAGGCCCAAGGAGGCTGAGACAGAAAGGACCCCACTCCTAGGTATTGGTGTGCTGCATTTTGCCAAGCTGAGATCTGAGCAAGAGGTGTCCAGCTCCCACCACCCAGAATGGGAAAGCAGGAAGACCCAAAGACTTACAAATTTGAGCAGGAAAGTGTTTTCCCTCAAGGCTCCAATGCAGCCAGCAAACCCCAGGACGAACATCACCCCTCCGACCACAAGGAAGAGCCAGACAGGGTCAAAGCCACCCAGGTCTGTGATGGACGACAGGTTGGAAAGCACGCCCTGCGGGGAGAAGGGATGGATGACTCCCAAGTTCACAGCACTGATGTGTAACACTTTTAATGCTACGATCATGTAAATCACAACAGTTATTACAGCAAATGACTCACTGGTTAACTACTAGCAGTAATAACCGTAACAGAGTGAAGGTCAAACTACCTGTTATGTTATCGAGGCTTTAAAAAAATACGAGCTGTGCGCAGTAAACTGCCCCTTTGGGGTCAAACAGTAGGAGTGGGGAGAGAGACTAATCTCAGGAAGGAACTGGCTGCTTTTTCTTCAAAGCGGAAGTGGCTGATTTAAGCCCACTTTTGTGAATCATGTAACACAGCCTTCCCTAATGCAGTGAGCTCAGGATGTTTTCAGACTCCATATCACAGCACCCCCAGCCATCACGGCTGCAGAGGGCACCAGGTTGGGAAAGGCAGGTGCGGTACCTGCTCTGAAGAGCTAAATACTCTTTGAAAAGATGGAGGAGCAGGTAGCAGAAAGGAGACCATCTCTTGTCTTGCCATGTTCCAAGAGCAGAGCAGGGGAAGACAGGAGTCTGTTTCCAAGGGAGCGCATCACCATGGACACACACGGAATAGGAGTTTTATTGCAATTTATAGTAATATTAGTGGTAATGCACCAACACTGCTTCTCCTGTGGCTTATATGGAAGCTACCTTGCAGGCCAGGGACAGCAACAGGGTTAGGGTGTGTGGCAACGACTCGCTGAGACAGCATTAAAACGATTAGACAGATTCATGGGAGATAAGCGTAGTGTTGGATATTAGTTCTTATAGACAAATTGAGCCTCCCTGGACAGCAGCAGCATACCTCTGAACAGCAGGTGCTAAGGACAACAGCTGAAGGCTGGGGAGCTCCCAGAAGCACCTGGCTGGCTACTGCTGGAAGGAAATAGGATGCTACTGGGCTAGACGGACCCTTGGGTTTGATGCATCAAAAGAATTCTTACATTCACATGTCCATTATTTAGATTCAGAGGAGCTGGCGCGTCCCAAAAGCCACTGGATACAAGAGACATGAGTCCCTGCTTAGATGTAACAACAAACCATGGTTTACTAATTATGTCTAAACTAGGCTCAAAGGGTGCTGGGTGATTCCAACCTCTTGATGCTTTTGCTCTAACCCCACCCTACATCTTTGGGATACAGGAGAAGCAGCTAACCCCCAGTCCAAGGGGCTGACGTGGCCAGTTTGGGTGGCAGAAGTAAAAAACGGGGGGATTGAAGAGGACACTGTACAGGGCAGTAAACCCTCCTCTTCAGCTGCTCTGCCTGGATCAGTTAAGGAGGGATGTTGTGTGCCTCTCAGTCTCCCGCATGTGAGTGTGCATGTGAAAGTGTGTGTGAGAGAGGGAGTGGCCAACCCTGTTCTGGTCACCTCCACCACTGGATTGGCCAAGGGTAAATGTGGCCATTGAACCAAAAAGAAAAAAAGGTCAGCCACCACTGAGATACAGAATCTGCTACCCACAACCATTTCCCACCACTGCAAAGAACAGGAGCATCCTTCTTTGAGCATTAGGACCTGACATTCACAAGTCACAGGACTCAATATTTCTTCTTTATTGATAGGACACACGCATTCTCTTTAGGATGATTTACTGGGGTTAGAAGTGGAGGTGGGAAGAAAACGAGGCTCTCAGTATTAATGTGCAGTGACTTTAGGGAGAGGAAGGGATTTGCTGTAAATACCAGGGGAGTTATCCTGCAGAGCCAAGTACAATAAAAGTGATGTTTCGGAGTGGGAGCTCTGCTGTACGTGGGTAAAACAGCTTGTAACACAAGGAACCAGGGTTCAGAATGGAAGCAGGTATTACTGCAGTGTACCCTAAATCGATCACCTTCACAAAGGACTAGTAAACACATGCAAGCACATCCCTTGATTTTTCAATAGTGGGCAGCTTGAGCCGACTCAACTGAAAAGCGCCGTATTTGAGGCGATGTCATGTCATATGAAAGGCGCGTCTGTGGTCATAAACTCTGACAGACAGCTCATTTCAAACATGCAACCTGTCACCTGGTATTGAAGTCCTCAGTTTGCACATAGGCCTGCTGTATACCTGATAAGGACTTGAAACTTGGAAATTCAATTTGATGTATAAGCTGGCACCACAAAGATACTGGGCAGGATTCAACTAACAAGTCTCGCTAGTGGAAGCCAGCACAAGCGCTCCTTCTAGTGCTTTGGGGCTTTACCCCTACCCCACCCTACCCCCCCAAAAAAAGGCTCAAGGGGGTGTTGAGAGACCCTGCAGAATGACTGCCATAGCTCTATGGTGAATTCCTCCCACTGGATAGTATTCAACTAAGTTTTACTCCGTCAACCTCCTGAAATTTATAGGCGCAACTTAGTCATGTTCATTAATTTCAGTGGGCCTACTCTTAGTAAAACGTGGCTGAATACCACCCACTTTACCTGGAAAACAGGAAGACTTATTTCAAAAGGATTCAAGCCCCATGTTAAGAGAAAGATTCCTGCATTGTAGGGAGTTGAACTAGATGATCCTAGAAATACCTTCCAACTCTACAGTTCTATGATCCTATGAAACTTACATCCAGAAGTGTGTTTTAAGATCATTGCACAAGTCTGTATTTTCAGTCCAACATTGAGTCCTTAATAAACTGAAATAGAGGATCTGAGGCCTGGATCCAACTAGCCTGGCATGCCAGCAGAAGTCAGAGCAAGGGCTTACAAGAGTGCAATTGGGTTTCTCTCCCCCCACCCCACCTTCACCTCCCCCAGATCCACTCTGGAGGGTCAGGGTCCCCAGAACACTGCATGGAAGAGAGGGGAGATAATTTCACCCAGCAAGCAGAAATGCTTGTGCTGTCAGAAGCATCAGAGAAGTTGCAATGCTGAATCCCTTCCTTGGTGTTTCTAATGAACGTCGCTCGCTGGTGAACTAGAGTATCCTTGCCTGCTGGAAGAAAATGATTGGTTACCTCAGCTCACTTGTCAAGAGCTGGCAGCACAGCTATGTGCCACAAAGCGCTCAGAGGCAGAGGCCTGTCAATCACTTGTCCTTTTCACCTAGTCAGAGGGGATAAGCTACTTACTTGGAGAACCTGGGTTAGTTTACAGGCATGTTCGTTTCAGGAACCTAACGCCATGGCTAAGAGTACTAGAGCCATCTATAATCCCGAACGCCAGTGAGAACATTACAAAGCACCAGCCAGAAAATTCATCATTACTATGGTCCAAGGCAGCAGCCACACTTACCTTTTCTGCCCAGGCCCACAGACCAATGGCCAGGAAGGCAGCCCCCAGCAACTGAAAAAGAGAAAAGAGCACAGTGTTATGGAGAACACAGCAAGGAGGAGGAGCACACCCTACACACATTACAGGAATCTTTGCACCAAATCTGTTGCATTGTTGGCATCCATCTGTCTCGAGAGACAATGGAGTGCGCCTCTGGGGGTGAAGATAAACCACTGGAGAATTACAGTGCCTGCTGTAGCTGCAGAGACCAGTAACTTGTACAGTGGTACCTCAGGTTAAGTACTTAATTCGTTCTGGAGGTCCGTTCTTAACCTGACACTGTTTTTAACCTGAAGCACCACTTTAGCTAATGGGGCCTCCTGCTGCTGCCGCGCTGCCGGAGCCTGATTTCTGTTCTCATCCTGAAGCAAAGTTCTTAACCCGAGGTACTATTTCTGGGTTAGTGGAGTCTGTAACCTGAAGCGTATGTAACCTGAAGCATATGTAACCCGAGGTACCACTGTAACGGCTGCTTCCTGCTGCATTAGCAGCACTGAAGTGGCCTCCCTTGGGCAGAGTGTATGGAGGTCCTGGACTAACCAGATGACAAGACCCCCTTCTTGGCCTTGCTGATGCGGTCCAAAGAAAAGCAGAGCAATACGTTTGGTACCAGCTTGGCTGCAGGAGTTGCCGGAAAGAGGTGTACAAGGAGCCATCCAACCACTTTAGGGACCCCATTCTGGATTTGTGTAGGGTTTACTCCTTAGCCTTTTCTTCTCCTAAAGATGTCGCGCAAGGCAGTGGGTAATAAGTCTACCAGGATCCACTACGCCATTTGCCTCCCATGCAAAACACACAGCAATCTCCCATGTGCTGCATAAATTGCTGAGAAATAACATAAAGAAGTATTCATCTTCTATCATCTTCCACATGGCCTGAAGCTTTTAGAGTCAGTTAAGACCTGACAAGGTATGTTCAAGTTCCCCTAGATGCAGGGGATCAATGAGGACCAGGCTAGGTGAAGATGTTGCCAAGGAACTGCACTCTATCCCACCAATGGGACGTCCAGTCTCTCCAGCACCTCCTCCCCAATGCATGCCCACTTCCAAGCACTGCAGCCACCTGCAACTCATTAGCAATGCATGGCATTTCCCAGGCATGGCAGCATGATTGAGACTGCAGGAAGAATTCAGCATTGTGCTCTTCTAATTGTTCCATCAGCGCAAGCATCTCAGCTTGCCTGACAGAACGATTCCCCCTCTCCTCCTGCTTTGTGCTGTTCTGGTGGTTCTCCAGAGCCAATGGCGGGTGGGGTGGAAGTGCAAGGAGGAAGTCCCGTTGCACTAACAGGACTCTGTTGTGCTGGCTCCTACGGGTGCATGAACTTAACTGAATCCATCCCTAGGAGTGATAGTGCCTTTCAGTGGACTTTGGTTAGAGGACCAGCAGGACCAAAACAGTGTGTATCCTCTTCTGATCTGAGTCCCAGAACCTAGCAATCAGATAGGCCTATATCCTGCCGGGGGAAAAATCCTAAAAACCTAAATTTTGAAAGTGGAAACATTTCATATTCCTTCTCTCACACTCTCCATTGCATAATTGACAACACAACCCTATGCATCTTTATTCTAAAGTAGGCCTCACTTTGTCCAGAGGGATTTACTCCCTAGTGGGTGTTTAGGACAGCAGTTGATTTGTGGTTTTGGGTAAGGAATTAGGTTTCATTTCAGCTCACTGCCGCATCTTGAGACAGGGGAAGGGTGAGTCAGGCACAAAGGGGAAGAGGTATGGAGGTCATGACTAGCAGACTGGAACTTTGAGTGAGAGAAGCTCAGCTCAAAACATCCTCCGTTTTTGTTTTGTTTTTTAAAGATCCTTTTCGCAAAATGACTTTTTGATTTCCCAAACTTCAGAATGTAATAGAGGAAGACAGGGGCACCACATGCTTCCTTGAGTATTTCCAAACATGGAGCCCAGGATGTACATTTTTACAAATCTAAACTGCGGCCACTGTTAGATCCTTGGATCCGGATGTCTGATGGATATATTACAGCATTAGCTACCCATTCAGAACACGCAGCAAGAAAGCAGTTGCTGTACCTCTTAAGTAGGAGCAATTGGAGGGCACAAAATTCACACAATTAAGAACAGGCCTTCTGGATGAGATGAAAGGCCATCTGTCCATCATCTTTGTCCTCAATCAAAGGCATGGAGCTGTTTAGATCCCAAGACCACCAGCTCTCCAGCTAAGAGGAGGCCCACTCTGAATGAGACATCTAGGCCAGGGATGGGGAACCTCAGGGCTCGGGGTTGAATGCTGCCTTCTAGGTCTCTCTATCTGGCTTTCCCTCCCCTCAGCCCACCCCCCTCACTGGGCCTACTTCACACCCTGAGGGTTTCTGCCTGGCTGGAATGTGTCCCTGAACTCTGATAAATCCTCTCGCTTGTCCGGATGGAGGATAGAGATGGGGCATGTAGAATGCCTGTAGAAACTAGTCTAGCCAAATAAAGGTAAGATGTACATGATCTGCTCTGCCAATGTTTGCTTCTGGGATCTCCCACTGATGCTTTGTGCATAAGAGGCTGAGAAGGGTTTCCCACCCCTGATGTAGAATATCTCCCAGCCCTGCACCCTTGGAGCCAACACCTAATCGAGACTCTTAATAAAGGGGATCAACTTCTCTTTCTGAGAGAGATCTTACAAGGCCAACTTTACACCACTGCAGGATAGAACGCACTGAATTGCCACACTTTTCCAGTCCCACTGACACTAACAGGCCACTCCCCACCCCCACCCCCGATATGGGTCCTGGCTTGCCAGTCTTGGAAAACAGAAGGCTGGAGACACAGCGTCTGGAGCAATTCAAAGCCTGGCACAGTGCAGACAATGGCTGCTCTGTTCCCGTGGTAGGAGTTGGAACGTTCCTGAAACAGCAGCAGCATTGATCAGAGCTCTCCCCTTGCCCACAAATAAGGCCCTGCCCCTTTCCTAGGGCAATTGCTGCATGCTTACCCCACTGTCTGTGGGGAGCTGCATGTAGGTGCCACAAAGGAAATTTATGTGATGGGAGACAAGGGGCTCCGGAGCTCCGGGGATGCTCCAACATGGAGGTGATGATATGCAAAAGAAGCAACATCAGTACACAGAGTACTGTTTAACATTGTGCCCATTCAGACGGACAGGTTTTGGCTTAATAAAACAAGGTGTGTTAAGCCAAGAACAGGCATCATGCCTGAGCCCACCAACCCTGCATGAGGACTTCACCTTTTTATCATGCTTTGTTTAAACTGCAGTTTCCTGTTGCATGTGAACAGGGAAACTGTGGTTTAATCGCAACAACTAGGATCATATCCTGTGGCTCAATGTTTAAATCTTAAACAAATCAGGACAGGATAAGTGTAGCCTGTGAACTAAAGGAGGAGGAAGCAGAGAACTCATTCTTGGCTTAATAAATCATGGTTTATTAAGCTGTGATCATTACATCCGAACCAGCCCTCTGCCTAAAGCCAGCCTCACATCTGGCCTGCCAAAGTCTCTCAATGATTTTGCATGCCTCAGACAAAGACAAGCAGAGTTTGGGCAAAGCTAGGGCTATTCAGATCCATCTCGGCTAAGGCCCAATTCCTGACACATTTTTGGCACAGTAAAAGCATTACAAAGTGACTTTCGAAAATCAAGTCACTGTTGTAAAAACTTTGCCCTGGTTTGGTAATGCTAATTTGTCACTACTTTGGGACTCATGCAAATACACTACTGACTACACAAAAGCCAATACAGTCGTACCTTGGTTGTCAAATGCCTTGGAACACGGACATTTTGGCTCCCAAACGCCACAAACCCGGAAGTAAGTGTTCCGGTTTGTGAATGTTTTTTGGAAGCCAAACGTTCGTTTTGGCTGTTGGCATTTTTCTGGGGCCAATCAGCCAATCGGAAGCCGTGCTTTGGTTTGCGAACATTTTAGAAGTCGAATGGACTTCTGGAATGGATTCTGTTGGACAACCCAAGGTACGACTGTAATGATGACTTTAGCTTGTTAAAAAATAGCATCCTGGCCTGTAGCCACAAGGCCTTCCAGGGTGCTGCTTATGGTTCACCCTACAATCCTGGACAACCTTATCCCTCAATGTCAACCTGGACACTTCAATCTTGCTATTTCTACCACCTTCTGACCTAAGATGATGGATGCTATAGCTTAAAGATCTCCAAAGCAAAGATTGATGCCAGCAACAAATCCTGTTCAGAAGATCAATTTGCCACCCACTGGGACTAGGTAATAATACAATGAAGTATGGCTTCTTTCATCACCATTACATGAGCAAGGGAGGGCAACTCCATCAAGTCCTGCCCTCAATGCAGATTTCAGCTGCCACTGAGTTCCGATAGCTAAACTTGGGTGAACTGTGTGTTACCTGCTTAGCTGCCAGATTTGATTGGTGGTGGGGAAGGAAAAGAGTTTTTTCCAGAGAGCAGTTGCTCTCTTAGACAGCTAAAATCTACACAAATAGAACTAAATAACTGTGTTATAAGAACAATAACTTTAAGAACTGGTACCCAAGGCCTCCTCCCTCCCCATCCCTTTTTCTTTGTGTGTTTTGCCTTTTAGATTAAAAGTCTGAGGCAAGCAAATGTCTTACCACAGTTTTTTGTAAGCCACTTGGGGAGCCTCTTTGGCTAAAGAGGGGAGCAAAAATGTTCCAAATAAACTAGGACTCTGAAAGGATAAGCATTCATCTTTAGTTACCTTTATCTCTCAATTCCATCAGGCAAGCTAATGCAGACAAAAAGGTCTGAGGAAATACAATTTCCCCAAATCCTGCATTAACTGATGTATGGCGTGAATCTGATTGTCCCATGCCAACCCTCTCTATTGAACCATTTTTGCTGATGCAATACTCATACCCAGGTGATCCTCTTTGTGTCTCATTTATGGTGATTTCCCCTCCCTCTCTAGTTTTTTATGCTTTTTCTTCTGGAGAGAAGAAGAAAAGGGGGTGGGAGACAGATCAAACAAGGTATTGTGATAGAAAAGTAAACCCTTCCTAGAGAAAAAGATCAAAGTTCTGGAAGCAACACAAATCAAACTTGCATAATACACAGCTGGGAGGTCCTGTCATGCCAATCAAAGCTCTCAGTCCCAACCCACACACCCGCTGCTTACACACACCCCACAATCTCCCAATGCAAAATAAGCACTTCAGCTGGGAACTCAAAGAAAAATTCCACTGAAGTATTTGGCTCTCTGTTTCGACCCAGCGTGAGTACTCCTTGATCTGACTTCATGAAAAGCCAAGAAAAGTTTTCAGGACCAGGGGCTATTGCATTTGGAACTTTGCCAGGCATTTTGTTGTGTGCCCCCAAAATGCAGCAGCCAGCACCAAAATTCTAGCGGTGTATAATGGAGATATAGTTAAGACATCAGCCTACCTAGAGGGGACACTGATTAGGGTTGTGTACACACAGAAGGTAACGTAAAAGTACTGGTAACTCGCAGCTTATGTGCCTTTAGCATGTGTCCATTCAGCTTTACGTGCTTGGCAAAAATAAAACATAGAAAGGGAGAGGGCATCCAGGAAAAAGTACTTTAGCAATCCCACGTGACATTGAACTCAATTTTGGCTTTACACACTATTTCTGGAAGTACGTTGAGAGTGTCCTGTGCTGCATTTTCCCCTCTTCAGCTAGTCTCCATGTGTTTTGGAGGTCATTGTGTACCATGGACAATACAAGCTACCACACTGTCTCTGGAAAAGAACTGTTTGTATACAATAGGGCTAGTCAACATGATGCCATCCAGATGCTTTTAAATTACATCTATCATTACTCCTGGCCATTGGTCATGCTGGCTGGGGCTGATGGAAATTGCAATCCAAAACATTTAAAAGCACTCTGTTGGCTAACCTTGTTGTATACAGGCAGTCATATTCCAGAAACATGGAAATGGCGTGAGAGAGCTGGAATTGGCCATGGTACACAATGACCTGCAAAACCCACAGTTCAAAATGGAAGGGGCCAAGAACAGAAAAGTCAATTAACTAAAAGAAATTGAATTAACTGACGTGGCTTCCAAATGGTTACTATTCTGTGAAAGGGATTCAGGTGCATACCGGAACTTTGGGTTTGTGCCATTAAAGTGGATTAAAAGGCTGCTGTCCCTTGCAGAGCAAATCCACTTTGGAAATTAAAAAAATGGACTTTGTGGTTGGTTGGCAGGAAAATGCACCGAAACGTAAGGGATGAATGAAGCACAGGAAGACATGTAAACAACCCACAAGCAAATCAAGATGAATGTTCCTTGTTGTATAACCGCCCCGTAAAAACAAGGTACGGTATGTTCTAACCTCCGCATAAGCTTTGTGCAAGCAAATCAGGATGAATGCTCAATAAACAAGTCATCTGGAGGACACCTGAAAAGAAAGCATAACTCAGTGGCTGAGTGCATGCTTTGTAAACAGTAAGTCAATCCGTGGCTTCTCCAGATGAAAGGATCTCAGGTACCAAGGCTGGGAAGTATTTCACCCTTGGAGAGCCATTGCCAGTCACAGTAGATAGTACTGTACTGGGCTAGATAGAACAGCAGCCCAACTCAGTATCTGGCAAACTTACAGGTTTGTAAACACACCAGGATTTAAGTAAACTCTGGATAAGCAAAGCACTCACAAAACGCAAGGAAACTTATTTCTAAACAACAGCATCTGTACCTTTGCACAGCCCATTTCTGGATCACTCTGTCAGGTTGTCTGCCTTATCAAAATATCAGAGATGACTCACCCTCATCCTTCAGCAGGTTGAAACAAGTCCCGGTTGTTGCATGAACCAGATGTTCTTATCTGAAGGAATGCTTCCTACCACCTTGCACATATAGATCATCCAAGGAGAATCAGTTGTGAATGCCCCCAGCCACCTGAGGTAGCTCTAGCCACCTGCAACATCTAGATCAGTAATGCGGAATTTGTGGCCATCCAAATGTTGCTGGACCACAACTCCTATCATCCCTGACCACTGGCTGTGCTTGCTAGGGCTGCTGAGAACTGTAGTTCAGCAATACCTGGAGGCCAAAAGGTTCCCCACCCCTGATCTAGATCTTCTCTGGTGGTACCCAAGTGTAGAACTCCCTGCCCCAAGAGGTTTATCTGTCATCCTTCTCACTGGTTTTCAGAAAACATGTCAAGACAATACAATTTTCCCTTCAGATAAGCTTGAAGGAATTTTTAATCTAGAGAACTCTTGGGTTCACTTCTTTCTCCACCCTATAATCTTGACTTAATAGTTGCTTTTGTGATTTTATTATTTATGCAGGTTTTCATCTTGAATTGCATCGTGTGGCCTTGCCCAGAGACATTTTAAAAATAAATAAATATTTCACAAACAGCAACATTCACTGTACAGGAAGTGCAGGAGTCCAATGCCCATCAGGGCAGGCAATATGTTAAGGGAAGTAACTCTAGCTAATCCCAGCTTCTCTGGAAACTGTAGGCATACTTACTAACACTGTGTTTATTTTCACTCCCAAACGTGACTGGTAGAGGTTGGAACAATCACAGCGGGTCAAAACAAGCCAGCTTCAAATGTGACAACATGGAAAGCTGTCTTGTGGGCAAAACAGAAGGCAATGCAATCTATGGGTAGACCAGGGGTCAGCAAACATTTTCAGTAGGGGACTGGTCCACTGTCCTTCAGACCTTGGGGGGGGGGGGACGGACTATATTTTTTTTGGGGGGGGGATGAACGAATTCCTATGCCCCACAAATAACCCAGAGATGCATTTTAAATAAAAGCACACATTCTACTTATGTAAAAACACACTGATTCCCGGACCGTCCGCGGGCCGGATTGAGAAGGCGATTGGGCCGGATCTGGCCTCCGGGCCTTAGTTTGCCTACCCATGGGGTAGACCATCACATGTGAATATGCACGTATGCAGCTCTTCAGTATGATGCATATGCAGTGTACGCATTCTGGGGATAGTTTCACAATGTCTCCTGTATGGAAGCATTTTCTGTGTAAGAGTTTTGTCACTTTTGAAGCATACCCAAGTCTCATTATAGATTATAGCTGGAAGCAAAGTTCTTTTGCATTTCCAAAGGAGCAACTTGCTTGCACCACCATGATGTGTATCAGGGATTTGGGATAACTTCCCTGTAAAAAACAACAGTCTTGCTGCAAAATGGCTTCCCTTCTGGGCCTATTCCCCCTGTTAAGAACAATTTTACAACAAACATACATAGGTATTGTCATAATCAGACAAACACTACCATAACTAAACCCACAACATCATCTTATATAGAAAAATGCACTTGTTAGCACAATATTGTGGTAAATGAGTCAGAGGGCAAGTCTGGTGTCTAGCATCGCAGGCCACTCCCATCTTTACCACAATGCCGTCTGGGGGTTATGTCAGTCAATGGCAAAAGCCACAAACAAACAGATGCAGGGAGTCTCAGTGCTGCAACTGGTAAACCACAAGCATATGATACAACCAAACAGGCAGATGGGCGCACCTTCCCATAGCACAACTTCCTTTGCCGAGGGTGGTGAAGCATGCAAGAACAGTGGAGGCTGAAAGCAGTGGTGGCTAAGTTCCCCTTGTCTCAAACGGCCACGGTATTTACAAGATTTCTCAGAGAACGCTTAGGAAAAGCTCATCAGATTTGGAGCTCTGCTGGACCAGACCAATGGCCTATCAAGTCCAGCATCCTGTTCTTACAGTGGCTGTGCAAATCCTTACGGGAAGCCCATCTGAGCACAACAAAACTCTTCCCCAACTGCGGTTCTGAGTAGTTACTATCAACAGTCTTATTCTCTCTGAACTTGTCTGCTTCTGTTTTAAAGCTATCCATGTTGGCCATCATGACATAAAGAGCCCTTCTTTGACTGGAAGATGCTTTTCCGCTCATGGAAGAGAACCAAGGCATTACATGCAAGTTCTTTCCTAGTCAAGCTCACAATGGTGGCACGTGTGACCTGATGGCACTGGGTGCACTCAGATCATCCTATTGCTCCCTGGGAACTGTAGTTTTGTTGGATGGCAGCTTGCAAAGGCAACTACCCTTCCCAACAAACACACCTGAGAACAAGAAAGGGGGGGGGGTTAAGTTGGATGAGGGGCAACCAACCAATGCAAGAAGCATTGGAGGAGTTTCACCAACAGTAAGTAGTTAAAGAACATTGGCGCATGTGCCTTCAAAGCAGCTGACTTTGGGCACCTGGTTTGCTGCACGCTGTTCACACATGCGCAGAATTTCTTCTAACCTTCTGAGCCAGAGAATAACTTTTTTTGCGTGGGGGGCAAGCGAATGACACTATTGGCAATAAATACAGCTGAGCATTACCAGCAGGAAGAATCTGGGAAGAGCACATACTCTGCATACAAAAAGCTCAGGTAGTAAGCGGTGGGGGAAACTGTGTGTGCCCGAAGTGTATAATGCTGCCCGTCAGACAATACCGGATTACACGGATCACAATCTAGCTTCGCACATTCATGTACCAAACCAGGTATAATGACCATCCCTAGCTGGAAGCGTCTTCGTCCCAGGGAAAGGGCGCTCCTAAGAAGGAACCTTCCCCACCCCACCCCCACCCCCGTACCAAGCTCAGTTTCCTGCAGACTCTCCACCGGAGCACCCTTAAAATGAGAGACGGCTCTCCATTATTTCCGCCGCAAGGAGGGTGAGGGGAGAGGGAGAGCCCCCTCTGCTTCCCGGCAGGCCAGCGACCCCCGAGCCAGGCCCGGACCTTGCAGCCGAAAATAAGGGGAGACCCGTCCGTCTCTCCCCCCACCCCCACGCCTAGTTCGGCACCCCCGCGGGAAGCGGGCGGCGTAAGCCCCCTCCCCACCGCGCCCCCGACGCCTCAGGCGGGCCGCGTCCCGCGCGCGCGCCCGCTCGCTCACCCACCCAGAAGAGCACATTGGAGGCGAAGAGCAGGTACTTGGTGCAGCAGCTGACCTGGGGACCTTGGAAGTGCTGGGCTTTGCCTGGCATGGCGGGCGCGGGGCCTGGGCGCTGCCCGGCCGGCTCACAGCCCCATGCCGCCCGCCAGCCAGCGGCCCAGCAGCTCCGCCGCCGCCGCCGCTCCGCCCCGTCTAGCCCGCCCCCTAGAGGAAAGGAGAGGCCGCTGCCGCTTGCAGAGCCAGGCTCCGGGAGCGGCGGGTAGGCTGCTGCTTGTGCGCGCGCATGCAGAACTGGCAGACAGAGACAGAGAAAGAGACAGGCAGGCAGACACACACACACCTGACTTGGAGGGAACAGGAACCCAGACTCGCATGACCTGGGGTGTTTTTTTTAAAGTAATAAATACTTAACGTAGCGCGGTATAAGTACTCCACACTTTTCACACACATTACCTCAATAACAAGGCTGGCTCTGCCCTTGGGCGGCCCCTCACGCAAGCTGATTTGGGGTGTCATGGAAGGAAGGGCAACAAATTATGGGTTATTAAATTTATTGTTGCTGCCCCTCTAGTGCCAGGGAGGAGGGAAAGGCGCTTGTGGGATTTCCCTCCTCAGGTAAAATAACTTGGCTGGCCTTAAATACTATGCACCATTTACTGTAAAAGGAAGCTCGACACTGCTGCAGCACATGAGGTAAGAATACAGGCTTGCCCACCCCTGGCTTTAAATTAAAGCCTTTAATGTAGCTTTGAATCTACGTGTACGTCAGCTGATTTAGTGTCATCTATATGACATCTAAGTGGGACACGGGTGGCTTGCCCATTGGAAGGTCGGCGGTTCGAATCCCTGCAACGGGGTGAGCTCCCATTGCTCGGTCCCTGCTCCTGCCAACCTAGCAGTTCGAAAGCACGTCAAGTGCAAGTAGATAAATAGGTACTGCTCCGGCGGGAAGGTAAATGGTTTTCTGTTCACTGCTCTGGCTCGCCATGCTGGCCACATGACCTCGAAAAACTGTCTGTGGACAGACGCCAGCTCCCTCGGCCTATAGAGCAAGATGAGCGCCGCAACCCTAGAGTCTTCCGCAACTGGACCTAATGGTCAGGGGTACCTTTACCTTTATATGACATCTTCCTCGTCCAAGTGGCATTCTGCTCGCTTGGTTCAGTAAAGTTGTTCTTTCCCCAACCAGAAAATGCAATTTATTTTTTTTGAAAAATCCACTATACTATCAACTTCAAATTGGTCCAAAGCAAGGTGGCAGGCGCAGCGCAGCACTGTGTTGTCAGTGGTTGGTATGTTCCTTTTCAGCAGCTCCCTTTTCCACATAAGCTATTTCCTTTTTCTTCTTTATTTACTTTCTGGTCACAATTGTGTTATTGAGAACACATGCATTGTCGCATTGGTAAGCCAATTAGCACAAAAAATGTGTTAAGAATCCTTTGTCTTGGTTCAGTCCACAAGTGACAGCATTGAACAACTTGCTGTATTGCATTTCAGCAGCTTCATGTTTCATTCTCCTTTTGGAGTTTCTTTGCTCCAGGATGGCCACTTTAGAGTGTCCTGGAATGCTGAAATGTTGGTCCACTATTTATTTATTTTTTAAATGTTGCCATTTGTGATGTTAGATTTCTTCCCATCTGTTCTTTTGCACAGAGACGGACCTGCTTGCCCTCTGTAGAATGCAGAAGAACATTGCTGGCAATGGCAATTGTAACATAAAAACAGGAACAGGTAAATAAACCCCTGATTACATTATTACCTGCTCTAATGGTGTTGCCAGAGTAAACACATGGGGACAGAATTAGCATCTGGGTCTGCTACAAGAGCTGGTCCCTGTGTTCATATGTCATATGGCCTGTTGTTGCTGGCAAGTAGCTCTCTTAAATCAGGGAACCGGGGTGCCAACTTGAATAAAATATTGTGGCAGCTCAGGTAAGCCCCACCCTGCATAATCGATCACATGATGCAGTGCGCACACACCATTTGAATGTAAATGTCCATCAACTTTGTGGGGGCCTGGTCCCCTCAAATATTTTATTGTGGGGGCTGAAGCCCCCACGGCCCCTAGGACTTGGCTCCTCTGCAGGGGTCTGTATATAAGCAGTGATCAAAATTCCTATTGTTCTCGGTGCATTTTGTGACAGGGAATTTCATTAGCACGAGCAGTTTCTGAGCTCTGGGCACAGTACTGATTTCAGATTAACATTGCAGAATGGAAGGAAATAGGACCCTTTTCTACATCCTCACTTCCAGTACTCTCTTAAGAATAGATGAGACCTTCTTAAGACTACTAGGGGGTGGGCAGGGGAAGGACTAGACCATGTGAAAAATGAACATAATATTTTAGCAACAGTTCATTCATTTTCAGCTTTGTATTCTTGTTATTTAAAAAAGTGTGCCTAGACATCCTGTTGTTGTGCCCATAACCTAGGTTTAAGGTGCCATTTAGCTCCTAGCTTTCATATCTTAGTTTCTAACACTGTGTATAAGCAAGTACAGGCTTCCCACCTCAGGCCTGTGAGAGGAGAGTGTCATTTTCTAGAATGGGCTGCAGATCATCAATTATACATTTGAGTGGTTTCAGCTAAGAACTGTCAGAGATATGAACTGGTGTCCTGGAATTTTCTCTTCTGGGTTTTATATTAAGTTATTCCTATGTCTGCTCTTGTTGTCCTGATTTACCTCTTCATTGGGTGGGGATCATAGTTAGAGGGACACCCGATTTAAAAAATAGAATCTTGTGCATCTGAACAGATACAATTGTATCATAGGCCTCGACTGTATATAGTGGATTTTGCTCTGGGTGAAAGCTGAAAGCATGTAGGTACGTATCATGATCAATATAAGGTGGTGCTTATATGTCCACTAGGAAATTACACTGCAGTGTCCAAAAAGTCAACCTTTTGCATGGACTGATCAAGGCTCAGATTGATGATAAAGTGAAAGCTATTGAAGTTCTGCTGGAATCACTCAGCATTCTCCTGTCTAGATGATAAAATATGTAATCAATCTTAATAAATGTTAGCTACTTGTTGCATGAAATTCAAACACCTTTAGTCTAGTTAGCACTTCTGTTCCAGTGATAGGATTTTTCAAGCATGCAAAAATGCATAATTTTGTAATGGGGGAGCAGAGGCATAAGCCTTTTCCCTGGGACACACATCCATTGCACATTTACCAATGTGGCCAGACACTATCTGAGATAGTAGTCGTTTTAAGTACTTCTCTGTATCCACATGCTAAGTTAAGTTTATTTTTTATTTACATTTGCTTCTCTTAAAAAAGGACTGGGAGTAGAAGCCCAGCCTCAGAACTTCACAACTGGACTCACCCAGATCCTTCTCTTCTGTCATTGAATAACACCTGGCACTTTGACATGAAACAAAGCTACCTCCATTTATGTTTTAACAGACATTGTTGAACCTTGCATTTAACTCACAACTGAGGCACAGGGTCTGAATGTGTGCGTAGCTGTTTCATTGCCTGCAGTGTTAAAGATGTGCTGACTTTTAAAAAAAAATACTAGGGAACAGAATCTCCAAGACCAGGCTCTGTCATAAACACAAAGTGTTCTGGTATGGAGGCTGCCACCATTTGCACTCACACATTCTCCTATGGCAAATTGCAAGGCTGCTTGAGAAGCTCAAGGCCTCCGGTTCAGAAGCGCCTCATTTAGGGTTTTTGTCTTGGCCTTCAAAACCAACCCCCTCCTGTTTAGTGATTCCCTTGGTTTTGATTTTCTTCTTTTGGTTAGTTATTTGAAGAACTCTCTGTGCTCTTTCTGCAGCTGTCCTTAAAGAGCATACAGTCATATTACAATGTCCTGTTTCAAAATCCAGCAAGTTACACCCCTGTCTTTGAACAAGGAGAGGGGTCAGCAGAAAAAGGATAAGATGCAAATACTGTATACAGACCCAGTTCCCTAGCTGAAGCTAAAAACCAGGGGCTGCTATTCTTTCTGTTTTGAGCACTCCCTTTTGCATGTTTGTCATCTAACAGCTCTGGCCAGCTTCTTCCTCCTTAACTGAAAGGGTTTTTATTTTGTTACTTTATTACCACCAATTTGGTCTTCCAAATTCTACTTAGCTTGCCTGTTGGCAGATTTCTATTTGATTAGCCTAAGTGTTCAGGCTCTATTATGCTGTTACTTTGCTGCCTAAAGAATGTGACACTAACTGTATCATTTCATCTCTTATTACATAATCTTCTTATTGGATAAATTCTCTCACAACACTAAATATAAGTGTGCTCTGTTTTCAGAAACACAGCACAGCTTTTATTTTTCTCTCTCTTTGTGTGTGTTAGCACAAATCCTGTGTACCATGTTTTGCCCGCCACAATGTGCAAATCCTATCACACTTACCTGAAAGAGTAAGACCCATTGAACCAAATGGGGCTCATTTCTGAGTTGACATGCAGGAATCCATTGTTAGTTGAATCAAATTCCGTCTCCTTTTGCTGCTTCTATAATTAACTGTGACAAAGCACAATCTCCTTTTGAATCTAGAAATTGTATCCATGTCATGACCTGAATTGACATTTAAGCCTGCTGGTAACTGAAGTTGCCCATAATACATGCTTTTGCTGCCTCTCCCAATTTCTTTATGTACTGTGCTAACATTCAGTTGTCAACCTTAGCATGGGCCAACTTAGAGAAGCATTAGTTGATTGGTTGTGTGGGTTTTACTCAATTAAATTTGTGCATAAGCAAAGCCATAATTTTGAAGCAAAAAACATGATTTGTTTGTAGATGCATCTTATAGACATTCCTTTTTATGAGGAAGAATGCACCTGGAGCCATCGCTGAACCTTTTAAGCAAGTTCTTGTTTTTTTTATGGGTTGGATTCAGGCTTAGTCATTCTCTGAGTAAACCCACTGAAGTCAACAGGACACAAATAATTACCAACTCAACTTCCATTGGTTTTAATAGATCCGCTCAAAGCATGTCTGCCTAGATCCAACACAATAAATCCAACAAACTCCTGCTGCCTATGGATCATGGGTGGTGGTGGTTTTTTAATTGATCATTTGTACAGAATTTGGATGGCCAACCATTAAGGCAAAAGCAGACTGCACTCAGTTAAAGTATATTTTAAAACTTGCTATGATGCCTATTGAGCAATAATAGGTTTGTAACATACAGAGTGGTCCTCTATGCACTGACTGCAAATAAGAATAAGAATAAGGAAAAGGAGTTAGATAAAGGTTGGTGGGACAGTGACCCATTCACCCAAATGCACCAGCCTCCACTGTCCTTACTCACATACCTCTACATTCAGAGGATTAACAAAGGCTGCCTCTGCAGAAGATAAAGCTGCTCTTGCATTGACACATTGCTCAGTAACAACACCCAACAAGGGGCCTCCTATATCACAGTTACCCAGTGCCCCTCATCAAACACACAAAGGCATCATCGTTTTGTTGAAGTACTTGGGCTCTTGGTATTTTCCCTGAAGAGAACCATCCAGAGCTAGTTGTTATGACCAGACATCCTGCTGCTCACTTTGTCAGTTGCCATGAATGGGATAGAGCTGTGGTAGCCGCAGCTCTGAGTTGCAAGAGCAAGCCTGATATCATCTCTTATTACAGAGGCTAATCCCAGGAAGCAACCTCATTGACTTTCAAGTCAGCTCTGCTACCTCCTTAAGAGTCATACAAGCTGCTTCAGAACAGGAAGCAGGCCCTGCAATCCTTTTAATTCAGCAGCTCCTGCTTGCAGCAGAGGGCAGCCCGTTAGCACCAGGCTGCAGGGAGGTCTAAAGGACTGGTGGCTGAAGTCTGGCAGCAGCAGATTAGACTCCATCAAGATCAGTGGTGGTTGTTGCCCATTGGGTCAGGAGGGGAAAGGCTTAGCAGGTGGAACCAGAGTCAATGACAGACAGTCAGCTAATTTTGCCCCCATCTCCTTCCTGCTGAGTTTAATAAAGGACAGCACTGAGTCTAAGGAGGAAGAATTGGCATGCACTGCTACCCCCTAGACTGGTTTGTAAGGGAGCAGGCAGGGAAGTGACTCGCTAAGGGCAGACTGAGGCTGGAGGGGCAAGTGCTGCATCTGCCATAACAGACCAGCCTCTACTGCAGACCCTGGGCATAGCGAGGGGGCAGAGGGGCAGTAAAACAATAGAAATCCTTAACTGACCAAACACGTCGGTCCTGCCCCCCCAACAAAAATCCTGGCTATGCCCATGCTGTGGACTATACCCACCTAAAAACTACCACAATACAAGTATTTATACTAGAACTGACTCTAAGTCTTCCTGCATTTAGCAAATGCATAGTTGCTCATATGAAATAACTGAGCATGGGTAGGCCACTATTTCTACGCTTCTCCTTATGGGGGCAGCAGATGTCAGCCTTCCTTCCATCAAAACCAGGGTGATCCAAGCAATCCATTTGTTTTATTCAGAAACCTGAAAGGCTAGGAAGGCTCCAACTACTGGGGGTGGGGGGAGAGAATTCGTGATTGGTATTTTTTGGCTCTAAAAATCTTCAGGTTTTCAGACATGCCTCTATCACATTGTCAAAAAAGATCCCAACCCTGTGTCAGGGGTGCAGGTAAGAACAGCAGACTTGTGTGCAAATGGCAAACTTAGTAACGAAGTTCAGTTCCAGGCAAATCCTCTCAGCGCAGAGGAAGGGAAACAAAACTTAGAAGATGGATGTTGACTCTCAAGAGTGGGTGGTTTCCTCCAAAGTTCCAACTCAGGACCAAAAGAATACAAGCTGTTTAGCCTCAATTCTTTAATAATGTTGAAAGCCAGCAAAAGCCATGGGAGTATTATGCCATGCTATACTCATCCATCCTGCTTCCCCAGAGATCCTGCCAACTTCAAGGGTCTATCGTAATGGCTTCACACCACAAACTTGTTCTTCATGAGGGAGCCACTCTTGGTGGCAGTGTCGGCATGAGCCTGATAACCAATCACCACTTTGGAAGACAGGCCCAGGCGTTCCTTGTAAACACGCCTGAAAGAGAAAAAAATTATAATTAAGTTGTACTCAAGACAGCTGGCTATCTTAGCTCATCTCTCTTCTGTAGTGTGTATGCACATATCATCCATTTCCACCAAAGAGTCCTTTCCCTAGGCTGCTATAGACACCTACAAACTCCTTGCATTGTATAGCTGGCATTCCTCATGCATAAAGGCTTCAAACTCTTCAAACACACACACACACACAAGCACCTTAGTAATCCTGTTGGTGTTTAATTATACAAACACGCTCTGCCTTACATAAGGTGGTTGGCATTAGCCCTCCTGTGTGTTGCTCAGCATTTCACACACACATCTCAACAAAGGGAACTGTCTGTCAGCTACCCGATATGTGTTACGCCATCCCGGTTCTCTGCCTCCTGGGTCCAGATTGCGATCTTGTCCCCCTTAGCACGGATGTTGATGACGGCCCCACAGACATCTTCGCTGTAGTCATCAAACATCTCTCCAATCAGGCACAGCAGCTACACAGAAGAGGAAAACCCATGAAGCGAACAGGGAACCAGATGCAAGCTACTGCTTGATGTACCATGGTTAAATACAGTGGGGAATATTTCTTGCCTCATAAGGGTCTTTAAGCTGTTTTCCTGCCCAAAGAAAAGAGCTACACTATTTGGGAAAGATCAGAATAGCTGGCTCAGCTCAGAAATCCAGCAGGCATCAGAGGGATTGGGGATGAGTGTGTGTGTGTGTAGATAGGAAAGTCCATCTGAGCAGATAAATGCCATGCATCCTTTCCTCTTCCCCTTCATCTCATGCCGCCATGTGGTGCAAGTTGCCTGAACACAGTAAGCCAGCCTCACCAACCTGACATTCTCCATATGCTTTGGACCACCAATCAGTGTTCAAAACTCCCATTGTTCTAGGCGCATTTTGCAACAGGGAATTTCATTAGCGTGAGCAGTTTCTGAGCTCTGGCCATAGTACTGTGCCTAAGATTTCAGATTAAAACTGAAGAATGGAAGAAAAGGAAGACCTTTTTCTGCCTCCCCACTTCCAGCTACTCTCTGCGGACTGGAGAAGAGACCATCTTAAGAATATTAGAGGGGTGGGCAGGGGAAGGGATAGACCATGTGAAAAATGACATAATATTTTAGCTGCAGTTCATTCATTTTCAGCTTTGTATTCTTATTAAACAAAAAACTTGCCTAGATATTCAGCTGTTGCACCCATAAACTAGGTTTAAGGTGCCATTTAGCTCCCAGATTTCATATCTCAGTTTCCAACACTGCTACCAATCCCATCAGCCCCAGCCAGCAGAACAGGTGATGGGAGTTGGTAGTCCAAAACACCTGGAGAGCAGCAGGCGGGCAAAGACCTTGGCTGAGAAGGGGAACTAACAAAGGAGAGTCACTTTGAGGAGCAGCTTCCACCTGCCCAAGAGAGAATGGGAAGTGCTGTATGCCCAGCACTGGCGGAGGAAGAGGAGTGTGGGGGGGGAGTGCACCACCCCCAGCAGCATGATCCCCAGGGTGCCCACAGGCGGCGTGCCCTGCTCCCAGAACGTGCACCACGCCCCTGCAGGTGGCACACCACACCCCCAGGACAAGCGCCAGCCCCGCTCCCGCCTGCTCTCCGCCTCCAATGCTGGAGAATGAAGCTCTGCCACTGATGCGCAGCCCAGAAACATGGCCAGAAAGCAGGGCAAATGCCACATTTCATAAAGGAGAAGCACCCACACAGCGTTCTGCCTACTTACAGTCTCCAGCCAGAAACGGTCAAGCTCTGCATGCCGCTGCTGCTTGGACAATGTGATAAGCCAACGCCCACCACGCTTATTCCTGTTATCTTCCCACATCGGTTCAATGCCATCCTGGAGGAAATGCAGGATCTCAGTATATACAGCTCTTACACACACACACACACACACACACACACGAAATTGCAAGGCTTTCTTAGTCCACCACAATGCACTTAGATCCACAGCAAGCCACGTGTAGCCCTATGGTGTGTGGGAAATCCCATACAACAAGAGACCCCAAGACTACCACTTGAGAGCCTGTTTTGCCTCCCTATAGGAGGCATGCAGCGTTAACAGACCAGGAACAGACCAGGAATAACCAGCAGGACTTACCTTGAAAAGGGAATAGTCACAGCCTGATGTCAACTTGCTGGCCAGTTGGATGTTGCTATACAGCCTGCAGTCTCAAGGAGAGAAGACAGATATGTCAGGAGAACAGAATGGGTGGACTTGTGTAAGGAACCTATGGCTCCTGATGTTGATGCAAGGTATCTTGCGTGAATAGTCCCAAAGCAGGTGGCCCACCCTGGAAACTGCCTTGAGAGAAGTTTCCACTAAATCCAGGCAAATACCACAGGAAACTATGGTTCATTCGGAGCTCCCTGTAGCACACATCTCTCTCAACCACTTTTAACTTTCAAGTGCTGCTTAGGACGTGTTTAGCCTGCAGATACAAGTACATGGTTTTCAAAAGTGAATGGACTGGAGAACCCAGCTCCCATCATCCCTGACCATGCCAGCTGGGTCTGATGCGAGTGAGGAGTCCAGCAACATCCAGAGGGCCACCATATTCCCCACTGTTGGTTCAATCCCACAATGGCCTTCCTTCTGGCAAGGCTGTTCCAGTGACTCTAGCTGTCAGAGGAAGGACTGGAATGCACTCACGCCCAGAAGTCTTCCACGGTGTCAAATTTGGTGATAAGCCGCAAGTTATCCTGCCAGGTCTTACTCTTGTCATTTTTGAAGAACCAAAGGGCCCACCTACGGAGATGAATGGAAGGCAAAATTAAGCCACTAGCTATGAACATCAACACTCCCCTCCGCGAGGCTCTATGTACACACAAAACACCCAGCACATCTTGCCACATGTGTGAATGTTGCCTGTTTGGACTGGAAGGTGCTGTGTCACACTCTTCTCATTTCACATTTGATTAGACTCACTGTAATAAGGCAACCCTAAGGTGGGATGTGGGTTGTGCTGATAAACAATGTGGTTTTGTAAACCACTCTGTTTTTTTTTTTTTTTTTGTATGAACAGCAGTATATAAATATTTGTATAAATTAGTAAAACAAATATTTTCTTAATAAAAAAATCCTTCCAGTAGCACCTTTAAGACCAACTAAGTTAGTTCTTGGTATGAGCTTTCGTGTGCAAGCACACTTCTTCAGATACACTGAAACAGAAGTTGCCAGATCCTTCTATATAGTGAGAAGGTGGGGAGGGGTATTACTCAGAAGGGTGGTGGGAATGGGAGATTGGCAGATAGCTGAGATGAGCCTGCTGACGACTCTTAACGACTGTAATAGGTCTTACAGGTCTTACAGGAAAAGGCAAGGGGTGAGAAGGTGAGAAATGGCTTAGTCATGTATAATGGGATAAGAATCCAATGTCTTTGTTCAAACCAGGTCTCTCCATGGTTTTAAGTTTGGTAATGAGTTGCAATTCAGCGGCTTCTCTTTCCAGTCTATTTCTGAAATTCCTTTGTAGTAAAACAGCTACTTTGAGATCTTGTATAGAATGTCCTGGGAGATTGAAGTGTTCTCCTACTCCTTAATACCCCTCCCCACCCTCTCACTATATAGAAGGATCTGGCAACTTCTGTTTCAGTGTATCTGAAGAAGTGTGCTTGCACACGAAAGCTCATACCAAGAACTAACTTAGTTGGTCTTAAAGGTGCTACTGGAAGGATTTTTTTATTTTGACTATGGCAGACCAACACGGCTACCTATCTGTAACTGAAATATTTTCTTGAACTTCTCCAGAGACACAGATGCATGTTCTCTCTCCTTCTCCCAGTGAAGGAGCGAGGGAATATAAAATAGGAGTGGTTTCAAGAGATGAATGGTAGGAAATTCAGGACAGAAGAATGGAATAACTTCTTTACACAATACATAGGATTTGCTGCCATAAGAGGTGATGGCTACCAACTTGGACAGCTTTAAAAGGGGATTAGGCAGATCCATGGACGATGAGGTGATTGATGATGACTACTCATGATGGCTACGCATTACCTCCAGTATCAGAAGCAGTATGTGCCCCCTGAAAAGCATCTGCTAGGCAACAACAGAAGGAGGATGCTGTTGCCTCCATGCTCAACTCATGGGCTTCTCTATAAGCATCTTAGTTAACTAGTGTGGGAAACAAGATTCTGAGCTAGACGGGCCTTTCATCTGATCCAGGAAGACTCTTTAAGCGCATTCCCCACTCCTCCCACCTTTGAAAAGGAGGAAGCAAGAACAGGGTGAAAGTAAATGATTTTTCATGTTCAACAGTGATTTATGGAAGCACACAGTAGCATCGGAAGTGTTCCTTGAAACCAAAAATAGCAAGGATTTCTTGGCAATGAGTATCTGCTGTATCATAGCACAGCTCCCTTGGCCACATTTGGATGCACCTTGCCAGGATCTTTTTGGTTAGCAGCCATCAACAAGCAGGGGGAAAGTGAGCATTAACATTATTGCACTGGAGGGGAGATCCAGGCACACTGGGAGATCCAGGCATTTTGGCGTTCTGCTAGCATCATGCCTCTGATTACCAATTGCTGGGAATCGCAGGTAGGTCGAGAGCTGTGGTGCTCGTGCCCAGCTTGCAAGCTTCCTACAGGCATCTGGTTGACCACCGTAAGAGCAAGATGCTGGACCAGATGAGCCATTGGCCCGATGTACTTACCTGTTCTGCAGGGGGTGCTTGCTGAAGCATTCCACAGCCCCCTCTTCTCTCTTGGCCTTGCACATCCACTGCTCCTCCTGAGGACTTGCCTGACGTTTGGATAAGTGGACAATTCATTACAACAGGCACTACAAGCTCCTTGTATACATTCATCCCCAGGCATGGGGTGCCCTGTACAGGCTACAACTGGATGGACAAACAGCAAAGCCAGATAAGTTGGGGGAGCTATGTGTTTTGTTTGAGCTCTTGACCTCTCTCAGGACAGCAATAAAATATGGGAAATTATTATTTTTTTTATCTGAAACACACTGCTATAGATGAAATTCATGTTACATATATTGTCTGTGTTTTGCCAAGAATTCAGAAAGTGAGTGTGTTCTTACACAGCTTTCAGGAAAAAAACACTTCACAGGAGAAAGAGGAGCTGCTCCCAGCTTTATTCTGGCTTCAAGGAGGAACATAGCCAGCTTCCCTAGGGCCCAGTAAATAGCTGACAGTACCTGGGGCAAAGGGATCAAAACCCTACACACAAAAGGACAGGCCACCAGCTGCCTCCTCCTCCTCCTCCTCCTCCTCCTTCAGTTTGCTCTAGGGTACAGGACAGAGCATTCAAAAGGGCACTTGTTTGCTGCCTGATAAATGGGATCAGAGAGATCAAGTGCTGCTGATGTTATTTTCTGCCCTTTACCGCACTCTAGATGGCAGTGATGGTGAAATGGGCACCCCTGCCAGCTCCAAAGCTTCCTGTCCACATTGGTTTCGCACAGCCCTCTCTCAGGGCAAACAAAGAATGCTATACAGCATTACATTTAGAAGAAGAACTTGAAGGAGGAAGACCTTGCCAAGCCAAGTAAAGCAACCAAAAAAAAGCTTTTGGGTCCTTAAGAGAACTAGGCAAATTATTGCCTAGCTTTTTCACAGCCAAGTGCATTAAAGCCAGGCCAGTCTTGGCCATACTTGCAGTGCCCTCGAGCAACCGTGTGAAAATTGCATACATAAGCAGACACATTTAGCTCTCCAGGGACTAGAGTCACCAAGATCAATACATGGCAGACCAAGGATTGACAACTCCCCACCTTTTTTTCTGGCAGGGACTGTGTTCCTTTAATAGCTGCATGACAAGCAGAAATTCTGTAGGAGACACTCCCTTTCCACCCAACATGCAATGCATTATGGGAAGAGCATCTCAGACTACTGTTAAAGATACAGGAGCCCTGGAAGAAGCAGCCCTGCAAGCCATGGCTGGGCCTCCTACAAGTTTTATAGCAGGGACTCACCACAATACCAAAGTAAAGTGGTCACTCTACTGGGAATAGGCACTCTGGAACACATCCCAGCATAAAGCTCAGTACTGTGCACACTTGCTCAGAGAAGTCAGGCTCATTGAATTCAATATAACTTGCTGACATAAGCATGCACAGAACAGCAGAATTTGCATCAGACAAGATGGTCAACATACAGAACAAACACTTGGCTACATCCAGCCTAGCTTTTCCTACCCTTCAAGACCAATAAGGTCCCTGAAAACTAAACAAGGAGCTTTGGAGGTAGAACTATATTTCAGAAACACAACAGCCTCACAATTGCAGGGTTATACCCTAGGGAGAAAGAAGAAAAAGACCTCAGCAGAAAAAAACCTACTACTTACCATCATTAGTGCTACTGCCACCACCTTCTAAGAAAATAACTGAGCCCACCTCTCCAGGCTTCCTTTTTATATAGAAAGCACCTTTGAGCACCGCCTTTAACCTAGAAAATGGTTTTGTTAAAGAGCCAGGCCTTTCTTTTGTCATTCCTTCAAATGCTGCCATTGTAGAAACTGTAACCCCTGTCCCTCTTTTTCAGCTGGAACACAACAGGGACCCATGGTCCTCTAGATGTTGCTGGAGGCCAGTTCCCATCATCCCCAGTCAGCATGACCAAAAGTTGGGGATAGCGGGAGTTTTAGTCCAGCAACAACTGGAGGACCACAACTTCCCCATCCTTGATTTAGGCCAATGGGGTCACTTAAAAGTCACTGCGTTCAAGACACTAGATCAGAGGAGGGGAGCCTTTGTTCTCCAGATGTAGCTGGACTATAGCTTCATCATCCTTGTTCATTGGCCATGTTGGACAGGAGGTAGAGCACCACAACTGCTGGCCACAGGTTTCCCATCCCTGTACAAGATCACTGTGTTCATGTCAAAATTAAAAGGCAAACAATATAGGGCCATCAGAGAAATTGTATCCATGGAACTAAGGTATCATGCAAAGCTCAGCCTCCAATAGGTAACCAAGGTTGCTTTGAAACAGGTGGTTCCAAAGCCTGTGTAATGTAAGGGACAACTGTTGCTGAAGATTGCAACCAGGTGCGCTTGGCTTGGCTCTACCTTACTAATCAGGCCTTTAAAATCTTAGCTTGTAAGAGGAGATAATTTTCCAAGTGTGCCATTCTAGGTTACATTAGTGTTGTCCTCAGGGTTTTTTGGTGTGTGGGTGGAGGGCGGGGGAGAGGTCTTTAACAAATCTATAGTACAACTTAGATCTGTGCAGTAACCTTGGAATTCTGTCTATAGCTCTGATACAACCACACCACAAAAAGGGTACTGTAGAGATGGGAAAGTTGCAGAAAAGGACAACCAAAATAATCAAAGGGTTGGAGCAACTTCCCTATGATGAAGGGTTGCAATGTTTGGGGCTTTTTTAGCTTAGCAGAAAAACAAGTGAGCAGGATATAAGCAATAATGCCTTAGAGAAATTAAATGCATATATATACATTATATAGAGTAGCATCACAGAGTGGGAAGGGAGCCTACACACACACACACACACACACATACATACACATAACGATAAGCATGTTAAAGCTTACATGCACATAAAATTATTTACAATGACAGTTCATAAATCAGTCTTGGTGGTAACACAAAGATCCTGGCACTGGTAAACTAATGAACACTTGTAGTGGGATTAAAACACCTGTAGTGGGATTATAGTTCAATTCAGGCTAGAGGGGATAGAATTTAACTTCTTGGTAAACTGTTATTCAGTGACCTCCCTTTGAAGTTTTTTTATTCAAGGATGACTACTTAGGTTAGTACCAAGTTTCTAAAGAGACTGAAATCAGGGTAGTGTCCTTCCTGATGTCAGATTTGTGCCCCTTTAATCATTTGCATAGACCTGTTTGTCCTAGGTAGAGTTATTGGCAGGTGATGGCATAAGTCACATTAGATGAGCAGGTGAATGAACCCCTGATGTTGTCATCTGAGAGAAGAAAGTGTCCTTATCCAGGATGGGCTGTAATTCATTGATGATAACTTGCAGCGGCTTTAGCTGGGAATTACAGGTGGTAACAGGTAGTGCCTTATCACTTTCTCTTCTCAGTCTGTCCTATGTACTACATTGTTCCTGAGTCCTCAATCTTGCTTTGTTCTTTTGGTCTTTCACTTGATTGGGCGAGTATTTTAGTCTTTAAGGAATAAATAGATACATAACTAATATGTTTTGTCCAAACACTGGGGGGGGGGGGGCAACAGCCCTCCCACTACCGTTTTCCCCATCACGCTCCCTGTGAACTAGTGTCTGCTGCTGCCCTTCCTCCATGTATCAAATCCCTTCCAAAAGCCACGATCTAAGCAAGGGCACATCGCATCTTGTGTGGCAACCCAGAAAAGTGGCATCATCCGTGGTCTGCGATTCTGCATCCTTCCGCCTTCTTAGCTGTGAGCCACTGACTACGTGCCTCTCTCTCGCTCTCTCTCTGTACGTGCCAGCCCTCGACTCCTCTCTGCTCCCCACCTCCCCAAATCACCGCCGCCATCAGCCACGCGGCAGGCTCCACAGCTCCTCCTATGCGTCGGGGCAGGAAGGCTCCTTTGGCGCCTTCTTATCGGATGCCCCGCCCCAGGTCAGCGGGCCGGCGGCCTCTCCGCGCCAGGGCTCCCGCCGCTGCATCCGGGCAGGGCCGAGGGGCGGGGAGCGCGAGTTGCGCGCTATGATGAAATCCCCTCGCCGAGCGGGTATAGGGCGCGCGGCGGCTCATTGCAATATTCAGCGGCGGCGGCGGCGGCAGCAGCAGCAGCAGGGCGAAGGCGCCGGCGTCTCCTCGGCTCTCCTCTTCTCAACCTCCTCCTCCTCCTCCTCCTCTTCCTCCCCGCCGAGCTACTCCATGGCAGAGCTGCCCTGACTGCCCCGCTGCACCTCGCCGCCTGCTCCACTGACCCTGCCCAGCCGGCTCGCTCGCTCTGGCCCGGAATGATCTGAACCCCCTCAGCGGAGACGCACCCGAGTCCAGCGCTATCGCCGATCGCAGGTGAGCAGCGCCTGGGCGCGCTCCTCTCCCTCGACTCGCTCGCCCCTTTGGAGAGCGCGGGATCGGAGGCATCCTCTGGAGATCGGATTGGAGGAGGCGGGCGGTGGCATAAGGTTTGGCCTGGAGGTGAATTCCCCCCTCCATCAGTGCGCAGGGCGACGGTGCCGTTATCTCTCTTTTCGGGAGGGGGGTGGGATATCTACCCACACACCATCTCCGCAAGCGTAGTCCCCCCCCCCCCCCCGGAATTGGAATACTGATGGAGAATGAGGTGGCTTATATTCCTGGATAGGAACACCACACCCCAGAAAATCCCCACCCCAAATAATTGGCAGAAAAGGAGAGCGCAGCAGCGTCTCCTGTCCTCACCCTTCCCTTCCCCTCCCCGGTTTCAAGGACACGGAGTCATCCCTGTTTTGACGGCTTTAATCCTGGCTAAATCCCAGCCTCTCTTACCTCTTCCTGTCTCTCGGGGGATGCGGGAGCGGATGCTTTTGAGGAACGGGGCTGAAGAGGAGCGGCGCTTTCCACCCCCGCGTTAAAATGCCCAGGAAGGGAGCAGCTGCAGCCATTAGAGCAGGCGAGGTAGGCCGGGAGGATGGGGATGGTCATGGCAGCAGCCGAGGAGGAGGATGGAGGGTGACGGCGGCCTTTGCAGCACTAACAGCTGTCAGCAGACTTGTTGAATCTGGGGCAGAAGGTTGCTTTTGCCATGGCACCGAGCTGGGCTCTGCACCTGCTCCCCCAGCCTTCCACCTTGGGAGAGCCCGCTGGGCAGTGGAAATCTCCTGCCTGTTTCAACAGCGAGCTGAGATGTTGTGGCTGCAGTAAGATACAGCCTGAGGCTGTTGAGTTAGAGGGCAGCCCTCATGCTTTGCTGTTGGGAACGCTGTGGCTCCAGCCTAGGGAAGCCCCTCCACGGAGCCATACCCGATTTCCTCCATCTCTCTCCAAAGCCCATATCCCTCCAGCTCCTTCTCCCCAGCAGTCTATTTAACCATTCCCCTTCCTTGGGAGCAGCAGAGCCCTGTGCTGAAGCCATCTTGCCTGGTCTCTTGTCTCCTCCACACAGAGCTCAGTGCCGGGATGGATGCGTTTATGAAGGGCTTGTCCAAGGCAAAGGAAGGGGTCGTTGCTGCAGCGGAGAAGACTAAGGAAGGGGTAGCGGTGGCAGCGGAGAAGACCAAGGAAGGCGTGCTCTATGTCGGTAAGGCTGCTGCAGGCACAGCTGCAGAACTGCCCTGCTAGCTGTGCCCGCCTTTCGCAGGAGGAAACAAATCTGCTAGAGGGAGGGAGGGAAGGAGGAGAGATGGTTCCCATTGCTTGGGTTTTTGTATCATTCTGGCCAGGCCTTCAAAGCTGGCAAATTGGCATCCCTTCCCCAGTTTGATTCCTTCCTCTTCCCCTCAGTGGTGAAGGACCACCATTTACAGGGTGACAGCGACCTAGAAAACTAGAGTCTGATGCTGTGGGGCAGTATCTGCAAAGCAATGTTCTGCATCCTCCTTCCTGAGCACCACCATCCCCTGGGGTTCTGATGTCATAAGTCCCTCAACGTTCAAAAAGTATCACCATCTTAGGCATACCTGTGGGGTTCTGTTTGTTTTTCAGATATGCGAACAGTCCTTGGGTGATCCAAGAATCTCACGTTTACTGTATTTAAAGCACTGCTATCAGGTAGATCTGAACCATAATCCTCTTCTAACCAAGGGATACAGAATGAATGGCATGCCCATAGTGGCATATGGGGTCTATGACACAACTAGGAATACCCATAGGATGATGATGATAATAATTAGTTTTATCCAGCTTTTCAGCCAAAAAGCGTCCCAGAGTGGTTTATAAATAGTGACAAAGCAGTACCTGCCTGCAAGCTCACAATTTTAGAAGACACAAAAGGAAAAGGAATGCGTAGGGAGAAGGAGGGAAACCATCTCAGGTACTAGATCTAAGTTTCAGAGTTTTTGTAGTGACTGGCTGGGATGGAAATATTTGGAGAAGAGAAGCCAATGGAGGAAACATTGCTTTCTCTCTTATAGCCTGATGGAACATCTGCTGATAAGATGACAGTTAAGGGAGTGACCTGTTGAAGCTGGTCTCTTAGAGCCAATGCAGAAGCCCTGCAGTCCCACCTCTCCCTCTCCTGTAGCCTGATGGACTGGCTGCTGATTGGAACTCTACGAGACCCAACACTGCGTGGTTATTCCTTAATTCTGTCACTTCTCAAGTTCCTGGCCTTCTTGGTCTCATGCGAAAAAGCAGGCACAAGGCACAAGCTGGATGTAAAATAAATGAAATAGTAGTTTTAAATGGGCGTGCAAGCTTTCTAGTTTCCCAGAATGCAAAACAAATGTACCTTAGATGAACATTATGATGTAGCATGGCCTAATGAAGATTGTGAGCTAGGAAGTCTTCCTTATCTTTTTTAACAGGTTGGTCCAATAAAATAAATAAATGTTAATTTATTTCTGCCTGCTCCTGCATGCAGAATGATGAGGCCCAAGCCTTTGGCTCAGTGTTGCCCTAGGCTGCTGCCCATAGATATAGACACCCCAATGCAGCGATCTGTATTTCAGGGAACAGAGGAGGACAATCTTCTTAGCTTCTCTCCTTCGGATGTAATAGAGGGACCATAATGTGGCTAAAGCAGAAGGACCTCAGAATAGTGAAATGCATTTATGGTCCTCCTTTCCTCTCCCTGCCCCCAATAATTTAAGGCTTGCTTAGGTTCTGGATGAGATGTGTGCAGATGCCAGCCCAACCTTGGGGCTGGTGTTTCCGGGGAACCTTCTGCCAGGGCACAAGTGGGGTGCACCACTGCAGTTTATTGGGCAACATGGTAGGGAAAAGGCATGGGGATGGCTCTCTGTCTGCTGCTTTTGTGTCTGGCTCTGCATGAGAGGCAGATGGATGAATATTCATAAATGCCTGCTCTGCATTCAGGACCTACCTTGCCTCTTACAGATTCATCAGCAAAACGGCCCCAATCAGCATGGGCAAGTCAGATCTTCTTCTGTCATACCACTCCCTCTAGCCAGGACAATGAGATGCATATCCAGAGTGCTTCTCCTTCCAGGACTTCATCTACCATCTTCTCACTGACACTTTTGTCAGCTGTCACTTTTATTTCGCTTTGTCCCTCACTGTGCTGGTCTTCATTGTTGGCGGTCCTCTTGCACATATGAGTTTCTTCCTCCTAGAATTGTAGGTTCAGTTAAAATAAAATGTGAATGTGAATGTGTACAATTGCAGGCATCCACTGTAATTCATTTGATGCATTCCACCTCCCACCCCCCCAAAAAAATACAAGGTAGCAACAGAAATCCTGGGTGAGATCAGGAAGAGTAGATCAGGAAGGGTAGTCGAAAGAGAGGAAATGGGAAGAAGGAAATATTCAGTCATTGCTGAAATATAGGCAAGAGATTTAAGTGCACAGGTGCAATGGCACAAATTTGCTCTTGGGAGAAAAAGGGAGAGATTCTGATAAGGGACAGAGCAAGAGTGAGAAAGTGAGGTGAGGGTAAGACTTCTGTCCACTAGTGAGGTCCAAACTTTTATGGGGGAAATTATATACATTGTGATGGCATTGTCCACATCACATCATGTTATTTATATGTCAGTCTGGACAGGCGCTTCACAGCAGAAAACTTAGGAACCCACCCTTCCTTGAATATTGTTGTGGGCAGATATTACAGTACAGTGGTACCTCGGGTTAAGTACTTAATTCGTTCTGGAGGTCCGTTCTTAACCTGAAACTGTTCTTAACCTGAAGCACCACTTTAGCTGATGGGGCCTCCTGCTGCTGCTGTGCCGTCGGAGCACGATTTCTGTTCTCATCCTGAAGCAAAGTTCTTAACCCGAGGTACTATTTCTGGGTTAGCAGAGTCTGTAACCTGAAGCGTATGTAACCCGAGGTACCACTGTATAGGACCACCAAATGTCCTCAGACCAGGGCCGTCTTAAGCATATTCGGTGCCGTGGTGCATAGCTCCCTTCGGCACCTCCCCCCCAGCCCCCATTTCCCTGAGTTGTCAACCTTTTTTTAGGGAGGATGGCGGGGCTGGAGGAAGTGGACAATGGCTGGAGGGCGGCTCCTCTGGCAGGGAAGAGGCTGAGGCTGGACGCGGTCCCTCCCGGTTCAGCTGGATGCTTCGTGCCACGGTGGCCACAGCAGACAGAGGCTCTGGGCGCGGCACTGCTTCAGTGTGGCATGGCGGAGGCAGGTGAGGGCGGCGAGCTGATGCTGGGAGGCACCGCTTCCAACCTCCGCCTCTTCTCTGGCACCCTCCAGAACTTGGCACCCTGCTCCAGTAGCCTCTATGGGTAAGACGCCCCTGCCTCAGACTACAACTCCCATCAGCCTTAGATAGCATTTGTTACCTTGTGGTTAATGGGAGTTGTAGTCCAAAAGATCTTCCTGCTTCAGACTTTGCTGCCTGTATCACCCAGTCTTTCTTTGCCTCATTTTCTGTGTATCTCTGCTTATGTCTTTAAATAAAAATATTAGGGGCTGTGGAATGGCATGCTTAAAAAAAAGCATTCTTTTGCAACTACAAAATCAATTCTGCATCTGAAATAGATTATGCGGATTTTGACATGTGCATGCATAGGGTGGATTCAATCTAGCACTAAGTGGGGTGTGCATGCATGGAATGAGGTCTACTTGTGCAGCAAGGACCACCCCCCCATTTCATGCCCCTGCCTGCCCCTAAACTTGTTCTTGGGGTTCCCCTAATCCTCCAGACCAGATTAAAGTGGTTCACAGTGACGGGGGACGGGAAGTCCCATTGCTTGAGCAGGCTTCATTTCATGCACATGGTAACTTGATTGAATCCCACCCATAGTTGCATGCATGGATATAAAATTTCTTCCCCTTTTAACAATAGAAGAAAGAACATATAGAAAAGGCCTGGAGAAGAGGATAGGAGTTGTAAGGATGGGGAGATGTTTATTGGAGGCTAAAGGTTGGGGCTGACATGTTAAGTGAGCAATGGATGCCCAAACCACCTTCATTAGGGAGGGGCCGTGGCTCAGCGCTAGAGCATCTGCTTTGCGTGCAGAAGGTCTCGAGTGGGATTCAATCTCATACCGCAAATACAGGATATGCCATTATAGCTGATTGGGAGGTGTTGTACAAACAAACCCACGTAAAAGAACCCCAGCAACAACTCCACAGCCTTTTTTGGTGAGAAGGAAAGTGACAGGAAAATGCACTGGAAGTGTGGGGGTAAGCCTTGCTTTGATGCAATGTCATCACACCTCCTCACAAGCAAGCAAGAATGAATGCTCATTAAATAGCCACTGTCACTCAACTTCCTTGCAAACAAACCTGGATGAGTGCTCAACAAACAGGTTGTTTGGAAGTACCAAACATTTTGGTGGTGCTAGGAGAGCACTGAATCTGTGGGTGGTATGCAACAGTTACTCAGAGTGGAACTATGGAAATGAATGGACCTAAATTCACTCATGTTTATTAATTTTAATGGGTCTACTCTGAGTACAACCCTTTGTCAGAAGACTGCTGTGTAGTTTATAACATAGAACACAAATATTCATAGATAATATCTATACAGTGTAAAAATTCTATACTATATCAAAAGTGAAAAAGTTATATATAATAATAGTAATTAAAATATATAATAAAATACAGCAACACCATAAAATTGAGGGAAGAGAAAATCTGCAGGAGGATATCTAAATTACAAAAAATAGTGCACAAATATGGAATCTTATCTCTATTGAAGAACTACATAGAGAGTACCCAAGCAGTCTGCCTCTCCTGCTGCTGTTATAAACTTGTGGATCTTGGATTCACAGTAGCCAGCTGTAATAATCCGGTTCAGGGATGAAGAACTTGTGGCCCCCCATATGTTGTTTGACTTCAATCCCCCACCAACCCTAAGTATATATCCTACAGTTTCCTCTCCCCGTGTTATCAAATGGTGGGGCAGCCTAATGGTTGCATGGTGACATGGAGAAAAACCTGAAATTAATAGAATCATAGAATTGTAGAGTTGGAAGGGACCCCGAGGGTCATCTGGTCCAACCCACTGCAATGAAGAAATCTCAACTAGATCATACATGACAGATGACCATCCAACCTCTGCTTAAAAACCTCCAAGGAAGGAGAGTCCACCACTTCTTGTAGGAGTCGGTTCCAGTGTTCAACAGCTCATACCATCAGAAAGTTCTTCCTGATGTTTAGTCAGAATCTCCTTTCTTGTAACTTGTAGTCATTGGTTTGGGTTCTAGCTTATGGAAAACAAGCTTACTCCATTTTCCATGTGACAGCCCTTGATATATTTGAAGATGGCTATCATCTCTCCTCTCAGTTTCCTCTTTACCTGGCTAAGCATACTCAATTCCCTCAACTGTTCCTCATAAGGCATGGTTTCCAGATCCTTGATCATCTTGGTCGCCCTCTTCTGCACACGTTCCAGCTTGTCAGTATCCTTCTTAAATTGTGATGCCCAGAACTGGGCACAGTAATCCAGGTGTGGTCTGACCAAGGCAGAGTAGAACAGGACTATTACTTCCCTTGACCAGGACACTATACTTATGCTGATGCAGCCTAGAAGAGCACCAGCTTTTTTTGCTGCTGTATCACACTGTTGATTCTTGTTAAGTTTGTAGTCTACTGAGACACCTAGATCCTTTTCACATGTACTACTGGCAATCCAAGAGAGAGAAAATATTTGAGGCAGGTGGAACTCTCCCTCCCTTTTCAGCTAAGATGTGCTATTGTAGCCACAGCTGCCCTGAAGAAAAGAGGCAGGGCCTTTCGGTGTGAGGCCCCAAGGTGGCAGAAGAAGGCTACAGGTATAGAGAGGAAGAATAAGAGCTACTGCCATTGCTGCATACATGTAATGATGTGCACAGATCTCCGTGGAAAAAATGGTTGTGTGGGAAGGAATAAAATAGGGAAGGTCTGGGTCCAACTTTGCAACATTAATTACACTAATCTAACGGTATTTTGCCCATTACCAACTATTTTGTGCTAATGATTACCTTTTAAAGCCCAAAATGGTCTAGGATACCTTAGGCATCACCTCCCATCTCATTCCTTTTCTCCTTCCCATGCCCCACATGTCCCCAATCAGATCTGGGGGCTGAAGAGAGCCCCCGGGTCTGCATGCAGAGGGAAGGGAGAAGAGGTCATTCCATCAGGAAAGCTGAAACGCTTGCACAGACAGAGCAATCTCCATAGCGCTACGTTGAATTCCACCCTTAGCCTGGATCCTCACAGGAGTAAGTAATGTGGCAATCTCGTGTTCACCTACCTGAGAGTAAGTCCTATACAGTATAATGCACTAGTACTTATTTCCAGTAAGTACCAGTGAGGTTTTTTTCCAGGGTGTTTGGTATGTTTAGCCTGGTGAAGAGGTGATAAATGTTTAATTTTTAGCCTGGAGAAGAGGTAATGTGATAGTCACCTTGAAATATTTGATGAGCAATGGGTTCAAATGACAAGAAAAAAGATTAGGAAGAAGGCAGTGGACTCTCCTTTGTTAGAGGTTTTTAAGCAGAGGCTGGGTACCAAGAGTGTTTCTTGGGAGGGGGTTGGACTAGATGAGTTTTGAGGTCCTGTCCAATTTTCTGCATAGGATCAGGCTGTCCATTATTCTGTTTTTTATATCAGGCTGTGATTTCTGTGGCTTATGTAGCCAAATTGTCACCTCCCACATGCAAAAGGGTCGTATCAGTCCGTTGGGAGAACCTTAAGATTTGGAGAAGTAAAAAAAACCCACCAAACCCTTTATAGCACCTAAGCACACTCAGTGGCCACAGAATGCTGACTAACTGGGGGAACAGAATGGAGCAGCATGGGGAAGGACTTAACTAATGGAAGAGTGAACAAGAGCAGTCCATGCTGCAACATTTCGTTGCAGGTTCTACTCATTTCCTTCTATTATCACTGTCTCAAATGCACAGAATTCTATTTGGCTAAAGAACCTGGTTGACAGGAGAATCTAGCCCTGTTCCACGGTAGAAAACCCAACCAGTCCACAAGCCAATAATTAATTATCTTCATTATTGCTGCATGCAAACAGGGTAACGGAACAGAGAGGTAAAACACCATTTTGCAAGCTTTTGATATTGAAGGTTGTCTGAAGAAAATGTTGGTTAGCAGGCTTAAGGTTTAACTAGTGCAACTATTTGGGATAGGGCTGCAGCTCAGGGGCAGAGCAATCCGACTTGCATGGTCAGTCCCTGACATCTCCAAGCAAGGCTGGGGATGTCTCCTGCTCGAAACTCTGGAGATCAGCTACCAGGCAGTGTTAAGACAGTCCTGACCAGGATGGGCCATTGGGTCTGACTCAGCATAAGGCAGCTTCTCGTAATCCTAACCAACCCATGTAAAGTGTTCTTGACTGGTGGGAGGGTAATTCTCACAAGCAGGGAATGTCAGAGGGAAATGAGGGGCAGATGCCATGTACTGCAGGGTATTTAATAGGGAGAGCTTCTGCTTTCCAGGCAGTCTCCCGTTCCCTAGGTATGCCCTGCATTCATTGTTCCTAGAGGGATGACCTTGCATCTGGCTGCAGCAACATGTTTCTTGGAACAAGCCCAGCATAGCAAGCAATTCAGAGAGCTGGAAGCGCCCGGTCCTTCCCATTAATTACCACTCTAGCCATTTTGTTTCTTGGGCATGCTTTATTGGCAGGGATTTTAAGACCTTTCTCCAGATTGCTGATTAAAAAAGCATATTGAAGACCGCTGGGCCTGCAGGCGATCCCTCTGGGATCTTAATGCAGACATCTCTGGTTTCGGCGCACTTAATCATTGGATTGTGCACTTTATCGATATGGCGTGGTGCTACTTTCTTAATTGGAATGTCCTAAGGAAGCAAGTCCAAGTCCCTTGAAGCTGTTTTTTTGTAATGACTCGGTTACCCTTATGAACCAGTGCTTGTAAATAATAAAAAGAGCGATCCCAGAAGATGCTGGGCAGCAACACTGACCGTGTGGGCTGGGAAGTGGAAGAAGGGAGGGAGGAAGTGCTTGGAGGTGAGTTGGCTTCTCCAGTTGTCCCAGGAGGGCACAGTAGAACAAGGCAGGAGTGGCATCTGCAGGGAACTCCCAAGTAACTCCCTTTCCACCCCCTGCTAGATATGCTACAGAAATCAGAGCAAAAGCACAAAGGAGAAGCAGCTAGCCACCACTTCAGTCCCGGGCCCTAAGTAGGGGTAGAATCTACTGCGAAACTAATGAATCTTAAGCTTCAGGGCCCCTATTCCCAGAGGGGCCCCAGAAGTGAATTTGGTACACATTGCTTAAAATTTTGGGGTCTAGTAATCCCAATTTGAGTTGCACAACTCAAATTTGTTTATTTGTTTTTGGCTGTGTATAGTTCAACAACCCCATAGTTTGAGAGTCAGTAGCACAGATGTTGTAAAGGTGTAGTGATCTATCATGGAACAACTCCATTGAAGAAGGTAACACTGGTTACCCAGACATTGTTGCTAGTTGCAAAGGGGCCCCCATAAGAGTTCAAGCTTCCAGGCCCCAAAAATGTAGGTCCACCACTGGTCCTAAGTGTGAGGAATGGATTTCTGTTTTTTAGGGTTCTATCCTGTGTTCATCATATTCTGATAATGGACATGACTAACTTAGGTCTATTAATTCCAGTGGGTTTCCTCTGCGGAGAGCTTAGTTGGATACAACCCTTAGTCTGCAAAGTGCTTCACTGTCTTTCCCCTACAGAAACTGGCGAGTGTTTCAGTTGAACTGGGAGACCATGTCCTAAGAGGGAGGCTGCACTGTCAGGTCTTGCCTGCATGCTGCATTGGAATTGCCTCCCAAGGGTCTCATCTCACAGCTATGTGGATGCAGAGGTGGTCATGCTTTGAAAGTGAAGACCCAAGGTTCAGTCTTTTGACGTGCATCAAAAGCCTGTTATCAGTTGAGTAGATGGTGTTGGGTTAGAAGATCCAATGTTCTCCATTGATATAGGCTGCTTTGTATGTTCATAAGCCCCCTGCCTGAAGGCTTTTGTGAAACACTGTTATTCTTCACTGCCCTTGTCTCTTGTCTCAATGTTCTGGTGGTGGTGAGGTAGGTTATTAATATCCCCATTTTAAAGTGTGAATGGTGACACAGTCTCTCACCCAAGGCTTGGCGTGCTTTGAGAGAAAATCCTATGCAAAGGGACCCCCAGATTTTGCAGTTAGAAGAGTAGAATTCTGCAACCTGTATAACTCACGTAGATTAGCAGTTTCACCCCTCCCTTAATTATGCACAATTTATTCAGCTGCTCTGCCCACCATGGGGAGTAGTAAGGAGCTATGTAGGGCACTGAAGCCTCACACCCTGAACGCTGGGCTTTTTATACAGTAACAACTCTGCCTTCTGAGAATTACCCATACAAGTTCAAGCCTATCTTTACAACCATAAGGTCTAGAAACATGCTTACTTATTTAAAAGAAAGTCGGGAGAGAAAACAGAGATTCTTAGGATGCTGAATTTTGCTGTCAATACCTCATTCTGCAGATTATTAGCCATCCAGTAAGTGCATGGTTGATGAGGGATTTTTAGGTCTTTTATGGGCATGCTTGGAGCCCGAATTACACTTGATGTTAAGTGGGTATTTGCTTCTTACTTTTGCTAATGGGAGATCCCCCCACCATCAAATGCCATCTTTAGGGAGATGGGGGAAGAGGTCCTCAGAACTGCAGCAGGAGCAGAAAAGAGCTATATTTGCCCTTCACCCTACTCTGATCACATTTTCTCCCTGCCCCACAATCTGATACCACTTCCACATTTTTAAAAACCTGTATGTTAAATGCAAAGGAAGATTTAACTTCAGCTCCAGTTTAGCCATCAGTTTCTCCTGGCCCACTCTTCCCAGGATCAAGGAGAACTGGACAAGAGGGGCTAGAATGCTGTGCTGGTGCTGATGCCTGATCCCTGCTGTTCTGAACTGTGCATCTCCCTTAGGCAGGTTTGCCGTAGGAAAAGAAATACTTGCTGAAATTGGTGAAGCTCTGGAGGTGTAAATTTGACCTCAAGGGACAGATGCCCACAAAGTATCCATTTTGGAATGGAGGTTGTTTACAAGAGCTCAGGTCACCTCAATTGCTGGGCAGGCAGGGTGTGAAATCTTTGGCTGTGGCCTAACCTCTTTCTTGGCTGTCAGCATGATAATGCTCTTTGCCAAGGAGGGATTTAGCATCTGCAGGACAATTGCTGGAAAGCTTCCAAAGGAGTAAAACAGCCCTTGTGCCAATTATACTGCTGGAAGGAGGTATTGGTAGTGGATGGGAGCCGCCGGCATGCTGGAGCCCTCCCTCCCCAACTGCCCAGGACTGTCTGGGATACTTTAGGTGCTATGCACACCTGACCCCAGCATGTCCCCATTGGACCCGTTAAGGGAGATCAGATCATAGCAGATTACACTGCCTAAGAGATGACTTACTGTGACTGCTCTGACAGCGGCCTCCAGCCGTCACATACCACACTCTCCGATGCTGTGCACCCCTCTCCCCTGGCCGATTATGGGATTCCCTGCTGGGAGGGCTGGGTGCTGTGGTGTTAGCTGCATTTCCAGGACCTGGAAGGCTATATTTGCCTGCACATATGGGCTTGCAAGGGCAAGGCGCACATCCTTATTTTGAACAAAGCCCCCAGGCATGAGCAGGGCAGCTTGCAGAGGAGGAGGAGGAGATGCAGTGGCCTCATATGTTTAAGCATGGATTCTGCTAGCACATGCTCCAGAGAGGCAGAGGAACCTCAGGGAGAAATGCTGGATGCAGCAGTGCTTGGAAAGGATTGCTGGCCAGACAAATATGGCCAATGAAAGCACTGCTGGAGGGAGGGGGGCATGATTAATGCCATCCTTCCCTGGAAGAAGGCAATGTGGAAAGCACAGTGTGTCAACCAAAGTCGTTTTTGCTCCCTGGTGGTTCAGCATTTTAAAAGGTTTTATTGCACCACGCAGGCACCTGTTTCTGCCTTCATCCAGCTCCCCACTTGCCCATTTTGTTGCCTGAAGCAGATAGCTTCACCTGGTGCATGACAGGGCTGGCTCAGGGGGAGTAGAGTTAAGGGCTAGCAAGGTAAGTTGATCCCACCTGCTGCTGCTTCAGGATGCTCCACAAGGGGGTGGTGTGACCAGGAGCACTAAAACAATGTTGGGTATATCCATGAAAATCAGTGGAGTTGGAGTGGGGGAATATAAGCTCCATGGAGATGTGGTGATATACTTTTGGGGCTCAGCTTTCTTTTAGTACAAGGCCTCAGCCTTGGCATATGTGAAACAATAAAGCGCGGAGTGCCTTTGAATGTGTACAGATTGAATTCACTTGACTGCTTTTTTTATTTTATTTTTATCTTGCCTTCTGTTATAGAACTCAACAGTTTGCCTCCATAAATCTAGGTTTTGGAGCAGGCAGAGCTTTCCAGACGTGGCTCAAGCCACAAAACACCTCCTGCTACGGTTTCTGTAAATTATCATAGCACGTTCTTTGCATATTCAGGCAAGCCTTGAGAGTTACACTTAAAATGGCCTCCTGCATGAGTCACTGCAGATTCAGGTAGATGTTGATGTGATAGTTGTATTCTAAGAGCAGTTTCCCTTCACAGAGGAAGGCTCACCTACAAATACCACTGTACCCGATACACAAGGCCTGTCCCCAGGGTTGCCATTGGATGCCCCGCACAGCACTTAATGGTGAAACCTGCCTGTGTCAAATGGCACTGCAAGTCACATTGTTTCATAGGCATGCATCTTTGCATAAGCTCACCCTCATGACTGTACCGTGCATGCAAGCTGCTAATTCACAGCACAGCCAGAAGATAGATGTGGAGTCCTTAGGATTTTGGCAAGCTCAGCCACTCACCTCACATGTAGATTGTATTTTTTTTTAATATTTTTTTTATTAATTTAGCATAGTTATTACAAAATCAAAACAAAATATTACAATTACATAACATATGTACAAAGTTCTCGATAATGTTATTAATAAAAAAGAAAAATATAGAAGAAAGAAAAAAGGAATAAATCTATAAAAAGGAAAAGAAAATTAGAAAAAGAAAATAGGAAGAGTTTCTTCCAAGTTTATTCTACATCTATTTCAATAGGTAAATAATAATAAAATTTCATTGATTGACTTCCACCGCTTACACTGCACTTCCTATAAACATTTTAAACAAAGTTACAGTACATCTGTTATTCCGTATTTTTTTCTCCCATAGAATCCCACATAGATGATCAATTCAATAAATTATCTAGATCTCTCACAAGTCTACTCTAAACACAACCAAAACCCTATTTGATCCTTGTCTACATAAATTATAATTTAAACATTTCCATTGTTTCTGTATTATACTTTTCAGTTTTTGTCTTATTAAATCAGTTAACTTTGCTAATTCCAAATATTCACATAGTTTGTTCAATCATTCCTCTTTGGTTGGAATGTGGGAATGAAGATTTATTATTGTGTAGCTTTTCTTTATCATCTCACAGCACAGAAACTGACGTAACTGTAGCTTTGATTTTGATAGCACCTCATGAATTGAAAACCTAGCAGAAACCTGTGATATCTGGACTTTCATTTGGTCTTTGTTAAGATCTGATAGCTAGGAAGTTCAGGCTTATCTATGTATATGTGATAAACCAGGTTCCATTTTGCTCTTTTGGATACATGGAATGAAAGAGGCGGCTCGCAACACTGAAGAGCTGAGCTAGTACAGTATAGTTGTTTCTACCTGTGGAATACCCCACCACAAGAAGTCAGTGGAAGATCATCAGCCCTCACAAAAGATTTACACTGCAGAAAGTAATATGGTATTCTCTTTCACATTCTCCTCAGCATCAAGCTGCAATTTACAGCTAAAGGCTTATCCCCCCAAAAAAAGCAGAATTGCTGCTTTTCTGTTAGTGCTATACTTAATGCTAGCATTGGCAAGACACTATTCTGCCTTGAGGTGGGATACACAATCTTCCAGTAATAAACTTCCATTTTTAAAAAGGCAGAGGAATCTTATTGGGTTTGATGATGTTATTTTTTTTAATTTTTAATGGGTGCATGTGGACCCACACACTTCATTGGTAGAGACTCTGCCTCCAAGGAAGAATTTAAAATCCCATCCAGGCACTGACCAGACAAAGAACAGCTTGGTGTTTCAGCAGGTGGCTGCGTCATGCATCCTCAGTTGATTCCTTAGAGTTTCAAAAAGATGTGGGGAGAAAGGGGGAGTTGCATCAATCATTCCTAGTGATGTCACAGGCATTAGCCAATGAATGCCTGTGATATTCGTACACCTACATAGCACCCACATCATTCACAACCATCATTGCTGCTTGCCTACCAGTCGGGCTATTTTCTCAGTGACAAAATGTTGTCGTTTGTAGGTTGGAACTGGGCAATATACATTGAACACAAGTGCTGCCTTGAAGAAAGACACACCTGGGTTACCTGCAACAATTGTGTAACATTTGTGCATTTATTTTGTACAGGTACACTAAAAAAGAAAGTCCAGAGGGGTAGCAATTTCAGTCATGAAGTCCTGGGAATAAGCCAGATTTCACCACTAGGGGGCCTTTTGCATTATGTCAGATGAGTTTAAGGCCAATAAATTTGGTACACAGGGTTCCTTCTGTCAAGGGATAAGCAGCTCCACCTTTCAGTATTCGTTGCAGACCTCATAATGAGTATGTCTCTTGCCAACAACTCCTGCTTTATTCTGCCTGTCACATTTCCCTGCTATTGGCATCTTGCATGGTGAATGATAGGCAGCTGCCACCACCCATGTTCTTTGAGATAACCAACCTCATTTTATTTGGATCTTGTCTTGGTGCCTCTGAGTCAGCTGTGATGTCAGATCTGTGCACTTGGCATGGACAGCTCAACTTAAAACCCAATCTCCCCAGTTGTAGCTTCTTGCCTAGAACCTTGTAAGCGATGCAACATTTCGGGAGCTGATCATCTGCCTGCCTTGTGTTTTGTTAATGAGGTTTATCTTCTTTTATTAACACTGCACCATGTGTATGTGGTGTCAGGGTGTGCTAGACAGCTTTTTATAGCTCAGCAAGTTTCCCTCCAAACAGCTGCTGCCTACTGTTCTCTCACATCGCTCTACTGTAATTTTGCAGCCCCCTGCCTCCCTTCTTAGACACTGTCTCTTGGCTAGCTCTCAAGTTTGTTTGACTAGAGGACCAAGCCCTAGGAACATCAGTCTAAAGGATGGGGGACTTGTGGCCCCCCAGATGTTTATGACCTCCAGTTCCCATCAGCCCCTGCCAGCAAGATCAAAGGTCAAGTATCATTGGAGTGTACTTCAGTGATGTATGGTGTGTGGTGGCGGAGTGTCACCTGGAGGACCTAAGGAACAAATTGCTTGTTGTAACCATACATGTCCATTCAAACCCTGAGAGCTACTTGTGATTTGGAGTGGGGAAGGCTGGAAGGGAGTGCTTAACCTGGACACCACTTGCCTTGAAATATTCCCAACCCGTCACTTTGGGGTTCCAGAAATGTTTGGAAATGGAGGTGGGCTGGGAGCTGGGAGCAGAAAAGCAAGTGCTGGGGGAAGAGTTCAAGCCACACATTCCACACAATGGCTACCCCTAGCCATGATGTCTGCATTGCTTCCAGTCTTAGAGGCAGTATGTCTCTGATTGCTAGCTGCTGGTTATCACCAGTAAAAGTCATGTCTTGCTTGGCCACCGCAGAGCTGTTCTTATCTTAAGTCTCAGTCAGTGGGTTCAGGATTGCAACCTGACTTTGTGGTCATAGGTGGTGCAGTAGTTAAGAGTGTTGGACTGAAAGATCCAGATTTCAATCACTGCTAGAGCCATGAAGCTCATTCCGTGACTGGGACTGCCCTGCTCCTTCCTTCCTTGCATAGATGCAGGGTGGGAGCCCTGGTGGTCAGTAGGGCTTGCTGGTGGAGAGTGGCTGAGAGGCAAGCTGGCAGCTAGACAAGCCATGCCATTTTTCTGCCTTGCAGTGAGGTCTGATAAGGAACAGCTGGGAGAGACAGAGGTGTGGACAGCGAGGGTTCAGAGTTATTATTGTTGTTTATTGAATTTGTATACTGCCCTTCATCCATAGATCTCAGGGCGGTTCCTTATAACAGAGGAGGAAGGTAAGGGGCGTGAGGGTCCAGCCAAGCCCAGCAGGAAGAAGGTGCTGGAGAGGAACTAGAGGAGGAGCAGGCCACAGGGAGAGTGGACACCTAATCAGTGCCCCAGCAGGGAACTGCTGGATTGTATTCAGTGGGGAATCGGAATGTGATGGAACACCTTGCTCCTAATAAATACGTGAATTAAACAATCCAGTGGTTGTGTCTATTTTGTGTGAAGGAAGAGAAGGACCAAGGGCATAGACACATGGCCTTTTGATGTACCCTTGCACATAGAAACCCAACAGTGATGTTGGGCCAGTCACTATTTCTCAGCCTTACCTACCTCACATGTTTACCTTTCCAAACTATAAGGCCATGACAATAAGGGCATAACTGCACAGATACGATTTGACCACTTTTTCCTTTCTCTTCATTACATACCCCACAGAAGGCTGTGTTTCCTGCCACCATGTTGTGAACCAGCCCAAGAGCACGAGAGGCAGTATAGAATTATTTTAAATATGGGCATTGTCTTCTTTCAGGTTTTTTTCTACATTCTATTACTCTTGGTGCCATAACCCTTCTTCTTTGTGGCATGGAGTCATTTGGGTGACTGGTCTCAGTATGGTTGGCTTATCGAGTTCTGGGAGATGTGGAGGTGGCTGTCTCTCCAAGAGGGCTAAAAGCACGTGTGTAGTCTCAAAGAGGTGGGGATTAAGTTTCAGAACAATGATCAAGGATCAGAGGGATCCAAATCAAGTGAGCTCCTCTCCTTTTGGGAGTTGTGTTCCTCTATCCTTCAAAAAGAAATTCAGTATGTGGAACATATTGTGTCCTTTTATGGCAAGTTGTATCAGCCTCATTTCCCCCTCCACAAATATTAAAGACCCAGGATCTTTGCTTTTGGTCAGCTGAAGTACTAGTGGGGCCTTCCTTTGAGTGAGCACTTAGGTCAGGAGCAGGGAGCCTGTGGCCCTCTAGATGTCGCTGGACTACAACTTCCATCAACCCCAGCCAGCATAGCCAATGGCCAGACATGATGGGAGCTATAGTCCCAAGATATGGAGAGCATTATGTTGGCTACTCCTACATAACACTGTAACACCACCAGGAAAAAAGAACAATGGGGGGGGGGAAGGTCAGTATGGAGTCGTAATTCACATCAAATGTGTGTGAGTAATATGTGCACACAGCTGGCTCTTCAGGATTTATCTCAGGTATTCTGACTGGGCAAACAAGCCTGCTGAGGTAAAACATACAGGGATGGAGAAACTGTGGCTCTCTAGATGTTCTTGCACCCCACTGCCATGAACCCCAGCCAGTCGCTTATGGATGATGGGAGTTGAAGACCCAAAATATGAGGGCTGCATTCCTGGCACAGAGCCTGAAGATTGGTCAGAAGCAGATGTTTCTGAGACATAGGCACAAAGTCTGAAATGCTGCCTGCTTCCTAAAGGGTTGATCTCCTAAATTTCCTCCCTTGTTCTGAAGAAGGCAACTTGAATAGGATTGACCATATCCAATATATGGATGAAAGATTAACTATATTTGGAAGTGTTCCTTCTCACAATTTTTTTATTCTGCAGGAAGATTATTTCTCTGAGAAGAGTCTGTGGCTGGGATGGCGCGGAAATGTGGGCTGGGTCTGAAGGGCATTGGCTAAGCTTTATTTGCTTCTCCTTATCTTGTGTGGCTATTTATTGCGCTGCACATTTTCTCAGGTGACGTTGCTCTTCTCACACATTTTTGAACTATGCATCCTTTCTCTTTCTCTTTTTAGGAAGCAAAACTCGGGAAGGTGTTGCAGGTGTGGCCTCAGGTATTGGCTGCTTGTGTTCTCCTTTCCCATGCTTTGCCTGGTCACTGAGTGGGCGGCTGTGCTAAAGCGATCACAGGCTAACAGGACAAGCGCTGTCATTAAAACCTCTTATGTAACTGGGCCCAGGACAAAGCCTTCCAGCTGCTTCTCACGCGTCTGCAGAGCCAGCTGTGGGGATTGGCTAAGATACCTGACCCCAGCTTTCCAGAGAAGCAGGCATACAAACCTGGAAGCCTTGGTGAACTTGAACTTGCAAAGTACTAGGGCGGGTAAAGGAATGAGCTTACGCACATTGGTGGAGAAGAAACTGTGATGCCGGGTGAGGGCCCAAACAGAGGGGGGCGGGTCCTATGGTGGAAGAAGGATTATTGCTTGGCCTTGTGAAACATGTACATAGATAGCAGAGTAGATAGATACAATTCATACGTCTGCTACAGCAGCCTTCAGTCACCAGACCCCTAGTAGACTCCCTTCCAGATGATAAGATCCTTTGCCCCTCATTCAGGATGTGAAAGGCCACATACTGTTAATCTAGAATAAGGAGCTAACTGCATGGCCTCAATATGTTGGTCGCTCTCTTCTGGCTTTCAGTTGCTGAGAAGACGAAGGAGCAGGCATCTCAGCTGGGTGGAGCAGTCTTCTCGGGGGCTGGCAATATCGCAGCTGCCACAGGCCTGGTCAAGAAGGAAGATTTCCCCACTGACCTGAAGGTGAGCATCCCACACTCTTCAGGTGACCTTGAGAAAAAGCACATAGCCCTTGGCCATATAAAAGTCTCCAATAGAAAGGCAGCTCATCCTTGGAGCCTACTGGGACTATCAGTAGATATGATGGGCATTTGAGATTGGTGCAAGATTCCACTTGCCTTGCTCCATCCCACAAAACAGAATCTTGGATATGGTATGGAGTTTTGCTGTATGTTGCTCTTGACAGAAGATAAGCACAATTGGTTGAGTAGCAGAAGATGGAAAGGCAACAAACTTGTGTGACAGTGACATGAACATGTCCAGGATGCCCATCATCCTGGCACCTCTCAGACTGAGGGTACATAAGCAGTGTGAACAGATACAGGCATGCACGGGCAGAAGAACAAATGCCCTTGCATGAGAGTATGTGCACTGTGTGCTACGTAACAACATGCGATGAATGCCCACATGGGCACAGTGTAAGTCTCCAGGCCAGTGACAACTGCACATTCCAGAGGGATGTTTGCATACATTTATGTCGGCATCTCACTTCCGTGTGCATCGATGTGCTTCGTGTTGTGTGCGAACATGTACGTTTGTGCCGGCATGTGCTTCGAAGCCTGCCTACGTGCACGTTTGAGAATGAGTGTGTTTCTCACAGTAGGTGGGTGGGCGGGCAGCCTGCACTGAAACGGTCTGGCAGCTGCAGGGCTGGTCGATCTGAGGAAGGGCTCTCGAATCTTGCAGCCGAGCTGCCACAACGAGCTGAGCCGTTTGCTTCCAGCTTAGCTTAAAATAGCAACAGCTGAAGAAGAAATGAGGCCAGCGCAGCCAGGCAGGAGCAGGCACTCTGTTCTACTCAGCATGGGGGAAGGGAGCTGTGCATCGTCCCCCCTTCTCCCCACTGAACAGCTCCTGTCCCTCGATGAGAAGCACTGTGCAGGGCCAATCACAGCTCAGCCCTCCCTCAAATGGAAGGTTGTAGATCTACCAGCCACTCTTGCAACTGAACTGGGGAAATAGAATAATCGAGCATATATTAAGGCTTCATCCAGACATCTAAACATGTGTAATACAGGCCACCTGACCTGTCGTTTTTGGTCAGCCAGACTACATATCTGAAGTTAGGTTCTGGGCATGGAACTAAAATGGAAATTCAATACTTACCAGTGACAATTTCTGTTCTTCATAAGTGTGGGGATTGTCCCCCCTCCAGGGTCAAGAAGGCAATTCTCCAATTTTAATGATTAGGGGAGGAAGGACCCCTCCCCTCAACCCCCAGACACTTCAAACCAAGGCAACATTTCTAATGACGACTCTAAATTAGAACAAGCAAGCCCACAGAGGCAACAACAGATTGAATTTGGGCCTCTGAAGGGCAGACTACAGACTTAAGTAAAAATGAATTTATTGATAAAAATATGCGGTAATAACACACCATCTTTCCTCTTACGTGTGGGGTGAACCTCCAAATCATTCCATAGGGCAGGAATGGGGATCCTGTGGCACTCCAGAGGTTGTAGACTATAACCTCCTCTGTGCCTGATCATTGGCCGTGCTATATAGGGCTGATGGGAGTTGTAGTCCAAAAAACAGCTGGAGACCCAAGTTTGGGAAACCCTGAAGCTGTTAAATTAAGTTAGTTTGTGTTCATATATTTACTTTTTGTATTTACTTACGATTATTTCTAATTGCTTCTAATCTGTCATTTGAATCATTATACTTATTGAGCACTCAATACATTGTGAGCCACTTTTTGTGGGACAGTTTTGTGGGAAACCAGCGTACAAATAAACAAGGATGCTGAATGAGAGCAGTAGCATCTCCTGGACCTATAGTGTCCCTTTTGTTGGAGTGTGAGGAAGTGAGATGTATTGTGACACCCGTGGCTGTGATAACCTCTGCAGCTGCTATGCATGGCATATCTCCCTCTAGCCCTGTGGGGAATGTATTGCTTGAGGCTCTGTTCTTTGCTCTGGGAATATTACAGCATGCTTGGGCGAGGCCGTGGCCAAAGGTGGCATTAATCCAAAGAAATTTCAAAGTGAGGATGGATATTATCTCCCTTCACTGCAGTGGGGTAGGGGAGTGTTTTGACTCTTGATGCCCTCTGGTCTTCCTTGGAGAAGACGACACTGATTGCTGAGTGCTCTCCCACCCTGTCCCATTGGGGCAACACTCGTGGGGGTTTCCCCGCCAAGGCATCCCTGTGCAGATCTGCCATGACTATATTTCGTGTAGCGAGGAGCTGTATGGCATTTTGTTTGAAAGCCTAGGAGGGAAGTGAGCATAGACAGCGGTACTGAGTCTCTTTCTCTTATTTGGCACTCTATGGAAGTGGTCCAGATTTCAAACTCCCACTGACGTTAGTCATGCAGGAAAGAGGCAAAGTGTGCTGTAAGGGGACAAATTATCCCTGCCAATGCAGCCAAGCTACGAATCAGAACAAGACAAGCTATGAGAGGTCTCTCTGTTCCACTTTCCCAATGCTTGACTTGCCATAATGGGTGGCGACTGCTGCTTGGCTCTCATAAAATGCTGGAGTCTGCCTGTGCTGAAGACAGGAAGTCACCTGGGGGTTGAAAAAGAGAGGACCTTCCTCCTCCCCAAATGAAAAGTGGAGATGGCCTTCCCAGCCCCAGAGGGACCTATTCCTGTACTGCCTGTCCTCCTACAGTAGAGAGATTCTAATCCCCAAAGTTCGAGGAGAGAGAAGCCTATAAGAATGGGACTACAGAACATGAAGGCAGTTATTCCTCCAAGGTGGTGAGTCTTGAAGGCAGCTGGCCAAACCTGCAAGAACAAGACCTGAGAATCCAGCGAGGCATTCCCAGAAAGCTCCTGAGTACTTGTTAGAAAAAAAACATATTGGGGACCAATGCCTATAAACCTTCCTGGGACTTTGCAGAAAATAATGCCTGCCTCACTGCAGCTGTAAAAACACTTGCAACAGAGTTGGAATGAGTGTCAGCAAAGCTAAAGGGTAAGTAGCAACAACTGGCAGCCCTTGGGCTAAACCCTGTCCTCATCTACACTCTCCCTCCAGGTGCCTATCCAAAGGCAAAAAACTATGTGACCATAGGACTAGTTATTAGGGCCCTTTCACTGCAGAGGTGGACTCCGGCCCTCTTCAACTTCAACTAATATACTAATTATATTAGTATTCAACTGGTTAAGTAGGGCTGTTAGGGGCCGCTGGGCTTGCTTACTTCTCCTTTCCATAGTGTCAGGAATGCTCAGTGCTACAAAGTACTTGCTCTTTTTTGTTCTTAATAAAAGCTTTCTAAAATATTACTGTAAAAGGTGCTCACATCTTACAGTACACCTCCCACAGCATCTGCAGCATGCTGATTTTGACTCTGCTGGACTTTCAGAAGAGACACATGGGAAGGACACTGTCAGTGCTTAATAAGATGTTATTCTTTCCACAGCCTGAGGAGGTTGGTCAGGAAGCTGTGGAGGAGCCACTGATAGAGCCACTGTTGGAACCTGAGGGTGAGAACTACGAAGAACCCCCGCAGGTGAGTGGAAAAATAAAGGCAACCTGATGAACAAATGGGGCAGGGGGAATGCTGGGAAATAAAGTATCTTGGCCTCCCACCAGCCCCCTGTGAAACAGACCCGCACACGTCCTAACAACTGATGCAGGATGGGTGTGGTCTGCATTAAGAGGTCACAAGCAAGCAGGTGGTGAGGAAAGGGGAAATACTATAGTATACACACAACATTTTGCATGCAAAAAGTCCCAGATTCAATCCTGGCATCTCTAGGTAGGGTGGGGAGAGACTCCTGCCTGCAACCCTGGAGAGACCTGAAAGCCAATGTAGACAATATTGAGCTTTGATGGACTACCGGTCTTGTGTACTGGGAGGCTTCATTGGGAATTTGAGGAAGCAAACTGGTTGTATAGTCATGCAGGAGAGAAGAGTAGCTGCATTCACAGGAGCTCTTAGTGATCTAATCTGTGCAGATAAATGTAACTGAACAGAATGGGGGAAAGGCTGTATGTTTGAGCTGGTTAGGGCCCAGCTTGGGGACAACTATCATGTATGGTAGTTAATGCAACTGGCACAGCCAACCTAACAGGAGTTTAGCAAGGGCAATATAGGAATAAGCCCAGGGCCTGTATCTCAGGTAAGCTTATCCATGTGGGGTCTACCTGGTCACCTCCAGTGCTGGGTTGTTCTGACTCACATCCTTGTTTCACTTCATGACATTTATTCTTTTCAGGAGGAATATCAGGAATACGAGCCGGAAGCATAATGGCTACCCCTGTTCCCGACACTTCCACCAGCAGCACAATAACAATAATGACCCTCCCCCTCCCATCCCTCCTCCGCCTCTCCAAAGGAAGGCCTTGATGCAGATGGCGATGGAGAGGAGCCCCAACACCCCATCCTGTCATGAGTTCTTCCTCCAGTTCTGCTCCAAGGGACCTCATCGGGATCTGTGTTTTATGTATCGTGGTCTTTAGCATTAAGAGAAGAATTCTGAAGGCAAACCCTGGCTGCAGCGGTTTGTGTGCGCGCACATTTGCGAGCCCAGCCTTACTGCCCTGTCTCCCTCCCAGCGCAGTAAGGCCAGGCTTCCTTGTGTCAGTAAGAAGCATGTTGTATCTTCTCCGTTTTTAAGCAGAGCATTCCATCACCTCGGCCAGGACCCTGCATTGGGCCTGCTGTACATTTGCTTGCACGTGAATCACGCCAACTCCGCTTCATTACCATTGGTGGAACTTTTTTTTATATCTCTGAATGGATTGTTTACGCCTTTGTGATCTGTCCCTTTCCTGAGCCCCCGCCCCTGGCCTTGTAACAGAGACTCCCTGATTTTGACGGTTCAGAAGTTGTGTCTGTGTATCCCAAACAAAAGGAATACCCTCCCTCTCCTGCCCCCAGCGCTCTGTGTTGTGACTGTGGCATGGATATATACCTCCCACTGTCGCTGTGTGTGCAATCCTGGGGCAACTGCCAGTGACACAGCTGCCCCTGTGTCCATGAATAAAGCCAACTCTTGTCTGTACCTTCTTGTCTGCCTCCACATTGTTCACAAGTCAAGAGGAAAGCAGTTGCCTTGCTGTGTGCTGCAACCAGGGGTGGCTTTTATAGACCAGGTCTCCTGTAGCTACTCTGAAACAGTGCAATAAATATATCCTAGGAGTAAGGAGAGGCATCGCTTCTAGCAAGGAAAAAGTAAAAACCGATTCAACACCAGTGGAGGCTCAAGTACCCAGATGCAAAGGACAACAAGGTTCCTTTTAATATTTAAAATGAAACAGGCATTTCAGCAAATACAACCTTGGAAAGAGATCAAAAATAAAACTGATAGTATTATAAAGGCTTTTATAGATACCTACGATGTGACCACCCTTAGAAAACTGTGTACACTTTGGGCCAACACATTTCAAAAAAGATATTGTGAAGTGAGAAAACAGGCAGAAAAGCATAACAGAAATAACTGGGGCTGGAACTCCTATAAGGAAAGGCTACATTTGGAGCTTGGAGGGGTTTTTATTTTTAAAAAAGCAAGTAAGGGGAGATCAACATTTATCAAATTATGCAAAGTTTGGAGAAAATGGACAAAACTTTCTCCCTCTCCTAACATTAGAACCCAGGATCACCCAACAAAGTTTTAGGATGGGAAAAGGATGTGCTTCTTCACACAGTGCATAGTTAATTTATGAAATATGCTACTACAGGATGAGATGGCTACTAGCTTTATAGCTTTAAATGGGGATTTGTGGAGGACAAGTCTTATCAATGGCTATAAGCCATGGTGACTATATGCTACCTCCAGTTGCAGAAAGTGTACACCTTTGAATTAGCAGTTGTTAGGTAATAACTATAAAAAGGTAAAGGGACCCCTGACCATCAGGTCTAGTCACGGACGACAATGGGGTTGCGGCGCTCATCTCGCTTTACTGGCTGAGGGAGCTGGCATACAGCTTCTGGGTCATGTGGCCAGCATGACTACGCTGCTTCTGGCGAACCAGAGCAGCACATGGAAACACTGTTTACCTTCCCGCTGGAGCGGTACCTATTTATCTTCTTGCACTTTGACGCGCTTTTGAACTGCTAGGATGGCAGGAGCAGGGACCGAACAACAGGAGCTCACCCCATCACGGGGATTCGAACCGCCGACCTTCTGATCAGCAAGCCCTAGGCTCTGTGGTTTAACCCACAGCGCCACCCACTATGGGAGAGGGTTATTGCCTTTGGTTCCCACAAGGGGTTCCCACAAGGGGTTTACTTGGCCACTGAAGGTTGCAGGATGCTGGATAGATAAACCTTTAGTCTGATGCACCAAGGCTGTCTCAAGGCCGGGACAACCTTCCCAGGCCTACTGCCTAGACCAGGACTCCCACTTCCCAAGAGCAACATTGAAGATGAACTCGCTGGCACAGCCACCGCTACAGCAGCAGCAAAATGTACGTCTGGAGAGGTCACTGCACCATCACCATGAAGAGGAGGAGTGTCAGAGATACTGGGAAATGAAGGCAGAAGGGGAGCCTACACAGTGTGATTTGCCTCAGGCCCTGCACCTGCAAGGCTCTTAGGTTAAGCTGCACCTGCCATAATTTGCTCTCTTACACATCAGTACTTAAAAAGATACAGGAACCTTTTCAATCTTTACATCTAGTGAACCTAACACTAAGGGAGCTGCTGAGAGTGTTTCAGGCACTAATTACTACATGCTCAAGTGCAGTGCTGTCCATGTAGCAGATGAGGGAAGACAGGACGTACGACTCTTGCTGAGTAAGGTATTCAATGTACCTCTCTGTACATTTGGGAAAAGTGAAATGCCCACTCAAAAGCTGTTGTTCAGGCAGGCTGCAACAGAGGGAATAAATTCTGTGCTTCTGAAAATTGAAAGATGTTTAATATAACACAGTTTTATTGGATGCATCCTTTTCAAGTATGGGCTGTCTTCTGTGATGGTTAATCTCTGCTAAGCTGCCCAGCCAACACTGGTATCATTGCTACAATAAATGTTAGAAAAGGCTTCTGGAGGCAGACAATTTTTGCATTGTTTTGGTCTATTAGAGATTGCACAAATCTCTAGCCATATATATTAAAATCCTTTTATATAACACACCCAAATATTAGAGGCAAGCTAACGCTATGCCCCTTATCAATAGCAAAGGTCTTCTTGGCACACATGCATACATAAAAGAAATTTAATATCAAGCTACCTGGGTGATGTCCCCAGTAAACATTTCCAAATGCGTGATTTCACACTTAGAACTACTGCATTTTATGCATTTTTTCAAATGAAGTCAGTTTATCTGCATAACTCAACCCCTAACCTAAGGTCTTTCTCTAAGACCGTCAAATAAAACACTGAATAAAATACTCCTAAGAGACCAGAAATATAATTTCCTTTATTCATTCAGTATCTGTGCTGATAATACCTATATTTTTCCATTTATTAGTGATTTGCTAACAATGGTCATAATATGTAGTATGGGAAGAGGAATGAAGCAAAAATACTACATTCTGAGAATTGTAAAAAATTGGTGCCCACAGCGAAGGCCATTGATGTAGATCACAGGGTAGGAAAACTCACAATGTGAAGGGTGGTGACTCATGCTGTGAGTTGTTCTAATTTAAACGATAAGAGTGGGAAAGTTGCTGTGGGAATGCCAATCCTTGTAACAAGCACAGTGTCTAGACAAGCTTACAGCCATTCAGCAAAAAATGCACACTGCAAGTAGTGCCGAAAATGAGCATGTTAACATAATGTTACGGTCAGTGCCAGATACATTGCTACAGAGGTAAAACCTTCTTGTCCGCTCCCGCTCCAAGTCCATTTACATGATCTGGGGTTTTTTACTGAGCCCTATAGGTGTTCAGAAAAAACACCCTTGGATAAACAGCAGCGGAGAAGAGTATCTGTACAATTTCATTGTACCACGAAAGGAGGAAGAGCATTAGCAGAGTTCTTAACTAACAGGCAAAGTAAGTTCGTGGCCTTGATAGAGTATATTTGTAAATTGCTCTAAGATACAAATACATGTTAATACTGCACACTGCTAGCATGCCAATGGATGACTTCAAGCACAGTGAAAATCCACAGTTATTAAGAACTTTTACAGAATGCACAAACTTATATATAAGTCTAACTCCCTGTGCACTGAATGGCCAGCACACAGAATTGCAGAAACTCAGACACACATAATGCACAGCTGAGAAGCTACCTCATATCTTGCCTATTCTGACACTAGCGGCTTCCCCTTTTCCATTCTACAGGCAACTGGGATGAGACACTGCTAGAAAGAAGTCTACTTGGAGGGAAGAAAGGGTTTGCTTTCTTCTTCAGCCCAAAGAAAGTTTAGGTTCAAGTGGCATTAACTAATTTGACATCTGCAACGACAGCCTGATCTATCATAATATAATAATATAATAATAATTTATTATTTATACCCCGCCCATCTGGCTGGGCCTCCCCAGCCACTCTGGGCGGCTTCCATAGAAACCAAAAATACACTAAAATATCACACGTTAAAAACTTCCCTGAACAGGGCTGCCTTAAGATGTCTTCTGAATGTCAGGTAGTTGTTTATCGCTTTGACATCTGCTGGAAGGGCGTTCCACAGGGCGGGCGCCACTACCGAGAAGGCCCTCTGCCTGGTTCCCTGTAGCTTTGCTTCTCGCAATGAGGGAACCGCCAGAAGGCCCTCGGCGCTGGACCTCAGTGTCCGGGCAGAACGATGGGGGTGGAGATGCTCCTTCAGGTATACTGGACCGAAGCCGTTTAGGGCTTTAAAGGTCAGCACCAACATTTTGAATTGTGCTTGGAAACGTACTGGGAGCCAATGTAGGTCTTTCAAGACCGGTGTTATATGGTCTCGGCGGCCGCCCCCAGTCACCAGTCTAGCTGCTGCATTCTGGATTAGTTGTAGTTTCCGAGTCACCTTCAAAGGTAGCCCCACGTAGAGCGCATTGCAGTAGTCCAAGCGGGAGATAACCAGAGCATGCACCACCACTCTGGCGAGACAGTCCGCAGGCAGATAGGGTCTCAGCCTACGTACCAGATGGAGCTGGTAAACAGCTGCCCTGGACACAGATTTGACCTGTGCCTTCATGGACAGCTGTGAGTCCAAAATGACTCCCAGGCTGCGCACCTGGTCCTTCAGGGGCACAGTTACCCCATTCAGGACCAGGGAATCCTCCACACCTGCCCACCTCCTGTCCCCCCAAAACAGTACTTCTGTCTTGTCAGGATTCGACCTCAATCTGTTAGTCGCCATCCATCCTCCAACCGCCTCCAGACACTCACACAGGACCTTCACCGCCTTCACTGGTTCTGATTTAAAAGAGAGGTAGAGGTGGGTATCATCCACATACTGATGAACACCCAGCCCAAACCTCCTGATGATCTCTCCCAGCGGCTGCATGTAAATGTTGAAAAGCATGGGGGAGAGGACAGAACCCTGAGGTACCCCACAAGTGAGAGCCCAGGGGTCTGAACACTCATCCCCCACCACCACTTTCTGAACACGGCCCAGGAGGAAGGAGCGGAACCACTGTATAACAGTGCCCCCAGCTCCCAGCCCCTCAAGACGGTTCAGAAGGATGTTATGGTCGATGGTATCAAACGCCGCTGAGAGATCCAGCAGAACTAGGAAACAGCTCTCACCTTTGTCCCTAGCCTGCCGGAGATCATCAACCAGTGCGACCAAGGCAGTTTCAGTCTCATGATGAGGCCTGAATCCCGACTGGAAGGAATCCAAATGGTCCGCTTCTTCCAGGCGTGCCTGGAGTTGTTCAGCAACCACTCGCTTAATCACCTTGCCCAAGAATGGAAGATTTGAGACTGGGCGATAGTTGGCCATCGTGGCCGCATCTAAAGATGGTTTTTTAAGAAGCGGTTTAATAACCGCCTCTTTCAGCGGGTCTGGGAAGGCTCCCTCACGGAGGGAAGCATTCACCACCCCACAAAGCCCATCGCCCAGTCCTTCCCGGCTAGCTTTTATAAGCCAGGATGGGCAAGGATCCAGGAGACAGGTGGTTGGTTTCACTCGTCCAAGCAGCCTGTCCACATCCTCGGAGGTAACAGATTAGAATTGATCCCACTCAAGTTGACTAGACAAAACTCTAGCACTCTCCCGCCCCGGCCCTGCTCCCATGGTGGAGTCTACTTCTTCCCGAATCTGAGCGATTTTATCTGCAAAAAACTTTGCAAAATCATTGTAGGAGATCATGTGGCCCGTACTGGGCCCCGATGTTGCAGGTGGTTCCGCTAAATTGTGAACCACCTGAAAAAGTCTCCTGCTGCTTTTTTCTGCAGATACAATAGAGGCGGTGAAGAAGTTCTTCTTCACCGTCGCTATCGCCACTTGGTAGGCTCGACATTGAGCTCTAAGTCATAGATGGCAGTGGTCTTATGAATCATTGACCTGGCATTGCACAGCAGCACCTTCAGGTCATGTGGGTATCAGACTGAAAGTGGCCTGATACTTTGCTTCTATTAGTAGAAAAGCAATCCATGTTGGAGAGCAACCAGAGCCAAGCTGCCCAGATTGCAAAGCAAGGTCACAAGCAAAGGAGGAAAGTCTGAACCAATGAAGCCGGTATTAGTATATTGTGGGAAGAGGGTTGAGTCTACCAAGTCTGCTTTCCTACTAAGCTTTTGGCTGGAAAAAAGGCACACTGTATAGCCTCACTATGGTTATATGCAGAGTCCATCTCAAAAAGCAATTCTGGATTTTTAAGGCCAATGTGAAGGTGTTTGAACAAGGAACTATATTAGAGAGAATGCAAACATACATGAAGAGCTAACCAATGTTTTGTACAGGGACTAGGTGAATAAAGAGATGTTTTGCAAACATCCCTAAGATTAATAGATTGATTCATATTTCATTTGAAGACTTCAAACAATGGAAATTCTATACAGTGGTACCTCAGGTTAAGTACTTAATTCGTTCCAGAGGTCCGTACTTAACCTGACACTGTTCTTAACCTGAAGCACAACTTTAGCTAATGGAGCTTCCTGCTGCTGCCGCGCCGCAGCAAAGTTCTTAACCTGAAGCACTATTTCTGGGCTAGCGGAGTCTGTAACCTGAAGCGTATGTAACCTGAAGCGTATGTAACCTGAAGCGTATGTAACCTGAGGTACCACTGTACATTCATTTTTTGGAATATTATTTCCAGGTCTCTTGTGATCATTACTCTTAAAGCATCCTACCACTGATGCTGCTGTATAAATAAATAAATATCACATCACTATGCATATCAATATCCAAAATGATTAATACAGCTGCCTGGTAGCTGAGAATAATCCTAGAAAGTATTGTTCCTAAGCAAGATGAAGAGGCTCCAGTCCAAGAAAGGTGTTTTTAGTCCAAATCATGCAGGGAACATCTCTGGATTCAGATTCCAGTTCTGGCATATTAGCCAAAAACTTCTTATCAGCCAGTGTGGTGCATTCCCAGCACACAAACCAGCAGCAGTGAGGCAGTCAACAGTGCCTCCTCCTGCACTAAGCCATTTGCCATGCTGACTGCAATGTCTTTCTGGGGTGATTTCTGCAGCATGACTGAGCAGTTAAGCTCAGGGCGACAGCAAACAACACTTCTTCCCAACACTCCAAGTTGTATGGAGGGTGCATGTCACCAGAAGCACTGGTTGTTTTCCAGTGATGTATTCAGTGAATCTGCTGGAAAGGATCCTTCCTCCAGCTTTACCATAAGAAACGCAGCAGACAAGCGCAAACCTTTTCAGCAAGCAGCAGAACCTGGCACACCTGCTACCAATTAAATAGGCCCCAAGCTGCTAAAACGTGACAAGGCTTGTGATCAGCCAGCCAAATCTGCTGAAATTCAGATTAGCACAGAATGCTTCATTTCAGTAAAATCATGAAGTAAACTGATATTAAGGTCTCCACTAGCCACTCAATCATATGTTCATATTCCAAAGAGATTGCAGATGTATTGGAAAAGGTTCAATAAAGAACTGAGGATAGATGTGCAGAAGTAAGGATTCATATGCAAGCATATTCCTCCATAGTGAAGTGAATTCTTGTAGTTATGTCACAATGGAATTTTTATGGGCATCCCAGTGTTTTCAGAATTATTCACTACATCCCATCACAGCCCAGTCCAATCTAAGTCCATATGGGGAAAAAAATCAAGCCTGTCCAAATCATGCTAATCTGCAATCATAACATAGATGCTAAAACATTCACAAGACTAGCTCCATGGTTCAAAAATAACCTCCCCCATTCTCTAGTGAGTATATGATATTGCTAATCTGCTCCAAACAACAGCTTTTCAATCCAGTGTGTAAGGCTGAAGCTGGATAACTGCAGGTGACAATGTACAGAAAAACTATGTGCCAGCTGGGAGAGAGGAGGAGCTGTCCAGCACAGTAAAGCTCAAAGCGATACGGCCCAAATTTGACATTACCTATGACATATTTGGCATTCCTATCAGCCACCATTTACAACTGTGATGATGAGAAGTGCCCATCCAGTATGAAACAAAGTTAAACTTGAACCAACAACATGGATGAATAGAAACACCATAAGTAATTAGCAAGTAGTGAGTTAAATTTGTTAGAAAAGCAATACTGGGACAACAATCTTTCAGAATAGGTTTTAAAGGCTGAACTGTTCCATAGGGCCAATAATCTTCACATGGTAAACCAAAAGACAATATATCACAGTTACAATGTGAATCTTTTCCAAACGTCCAATCCCCATTGTCTAGGAGCAGCAGGTTCCTCTTTCTTGTCATTCATCCTCCCTGAATCACAGTTACAGGGTGCCATAGCTGCCTCTGGCTTTTGCTGTGTCCTAAGCCTACTGCAATATGAGAAGCAGCCTTCAGCCAACAGGCAAACTGACTGGATATCATTGTACAAACAATAGTAACTTCAGCAGGCTGACTAGACTACACATGTGTGATGTTGTTTCTGGACAAACACTTCATTGGCACCTATTTACTCAGCCTTGCAAGCATACTTGCAACAAATTCAATCCTTTTGAGCAAGCAGCCTCACCAGTAAAGAATATGCCATTAAAGACCCCACAGCCACACAAGTGTACTGATGCTCATATACCCAAGGCTAAGATCTTGTTTTCTTATCCAGAGCTTTGGGCACCAATACATACAACCTGTACCAAGAACTCTCCAACCCTTCAAATGCTGTTAAGACAAAAAATGCAGTAAGATGTCCTCTGGCCAGCTATCAGGATGGACACAGGCTGAAACCAAAGGTGTGACTGATTCTGGAGCTCTGCTGGAAGTGGGTGAGGAACAGTAACTTGATTTTTCTAATTGAGATTCTGACAACAGGAAGGTAGGCTCAGTATCTTGTATCAAGCAAGAGTATGTGGAGATTCACTAACATATTCTGAGAAAATGCTGTGACTCAGGCAACAGCAAGCCTTTAGTATAGCTGTGGAAAAAAAGAGATTCAGGTACTAGGAATACAAATGAAGGGCACACCACAACTAGGGTGCAAAACAAGAGAGAACAGAAAACATTAGTGTGGATTTTCTATTGTGGCATTTAAATAGAGTATGTATATGGGGAGTATAGTGCAGATAATGCTTGCTAGGACAAGCCTGCAATAAAATATGTGCACAAACTCAGGATCTCTCCTTTATGGCAGGAAGAAATAAAGTAGATTCACTTGCAAAGATGGTTCTCATCTGCAAGAGAGGCCACTGAACAGACGGAAAAGCACCATTACCACAGTCCAAGAAGCAATTAAATGTTTAGGACCAAATATTGAGCTAGCTACAATATGGACATAACCCTGAAACAAGGAGATCAGGGCATTCTAAGCATGTGGTAAAGGCAAGCCACATGAAATAAAAGAATAAGACATTAAACTCTAACAGATGGTTAATTTGAACAGCTACAGTGTATAATTCAGTAAATCAACAGCTTCTCCAAATGGCTGGCACCATCTACAGGTCTAAAAAAGAACAGCTCTCCAAATAAATATCAAGGAAATTGGGAACAGGAAAGGGAGGAGTAAGATGTAAACAGAAGGGAAAGCTTCCAGAAATTCACAGCGACACTTCAGGTCTCTTCGCTCACTGTGATGTTCTAACTTCTCACAGGTAACACACACTTTTTCCTCTTCAGGCAACAGACAGAAGGTCAATAGGATGGTAGTCTCAAGAAGTGAAACTTGACTCACTGTAAACCTTAAAAGACCTTTTCAACGGTGCAGTAACAGGCAACAGTCCAAGTCTACGCTATACCTTGTGGCTGCACCCATGATTTTCTAGAAGATAAAACATAAATAGAAATGAAGCCTTATTTACCTAGGGATCCATCAGCCACGCCATCCCCGGACCTTGGAGAGAACAAAAGTACCAGGAAAGCAAAATCTTCTTTGGAGAAAAAGTTTATTGAAATCTGTGCACAGATTTCAATCTGTACACAGAGACAACCAGCTGGATAGCTCCTGAAAATATACTGGCTGTAAAGCAAGACACTTCAGCAAACTTTCTTATACTCTCTGAGCACTCTCCCCCCTCCCATACCTTCTCAAATTATTCCCTTACATGGCACATCTATATTGCTTGCTAAACACATTTTATTGCTTGCTAAACATTCCCTCCCCTCTCCTTCGTACACGTGTCTTTTCTCATCTTTGCATTAGTAAGCATAAGACAGGAAAAGGGGCCTCTTTAGCAGGCCTGGTTAAATCTGCACTTTTGACCCGCCAGCCAAATTTAGCAGGTCTGGTTAGTTATTGCTAACAGCAGCGGTTTCTTGCTAGCTGGCTAGGCAGGAAACGAACTTTTGACCTGCCAGCCAAATTTTGCAAGCAGTCACTGGCGGTGTGCTAACTGTCTGGCCAAAATTTGCAGAAGTAAGATTAGCACAGGATTAGCACAGGAATTTACTGCAGATAGTATTTGAGAGCAACCTTTCTTAGGTACAGAGTTCTAAGCACAGAAAATATTGAGAGAAACCTTTTCCCATCTCCCTTTAGAAATTAGCATGTCCTGGTACTCTTGTCCTAAGCAAAAACTTAAAAAATGGTGGGTTACAAGGAATTAATGCCAATGAGCACTATTCTGATGATATTATAATGAATGTTATAGAAGAATAGAGAAGGATATTAGAGAGGTATCTGTAGGATAGTGATGGCTTGTCCTGTGAAAATAGTGAAAAGAGAAAAATATTGAGTGAATAGACACCTACCTTGGCTGAACATTCCATGGTGAAAGCTAATCCTGAGTGTACAATTCCTTTCTCTGAGGCACCCTATAAGAAAAAAAAAACACTGTATGGTTTTTAGTTGTATTTGTATTGCTTTTATTTCTTCAATTGTATTTTATTGTAATTGCAATACAATATCTAAGTAATAAAATCAGCAGTAAAAATAAAATTGAAAACCATACAGTGTCTAGCACGGCAAATTAAAAATGCTAAAAGAGGTAGAAAAATCATTAAGCCAAGATGCCCAGCAATTTGGAAATGGTTTGGGTGGGGGAGTTTGAGAACCACTGCTCTAAGGACTAGGTGAAATTTATATACAGAAGACTGCACTGAACTACATATTTTAAATGGAGGAGGAATGTCATGGAGAATAGTATGCCCAACACACACATCCCCATCAAAATTCCAAGATTGTCTCAAACAGGGGAGACCTTGTAGGGCCCACATACAGTGGTACCTCAGGTTACAGGCGCTTCAGGTTACAGACTCCACTAACCCAGAAATAGTACCTCGGGTTAAGAACTTTGCTTCAGGATGAGAACAGAAATCATGTGGCGGTGGCGCTGCGGCACCGGGAGGCCCCATTAGCTAAAGTGGTACCTCAGGTTAAGAACAGTTTCCAGTTAAGAACGGACCTCTGGAACGAATTAAGTACTTAACCTGAGGTACCACTGTATCTCCTATGATTATGGGGCCACATTTTCATTAGCTGTAATCTGCTGTCACATATGTTCTGCAGCACAGATAAGAACTCAAAGTGTTTAGCAACCCATAACCGGATATTCAGACTCTGTAATTTCTCTCCGCACACGGATTGGGCAAAGCCTAATCTTTTACTCACTGTTATTGTCATAATGTTGCAAACAATGCTGAGATGAGGAAAAAAGTAAGTAAAAAATAAAAGCTGTTCTACATGTTCCTGCTTGACTCAGTCCCAGAACTGAAGAGTCCCATCATGTTACTTATTGCATCTCTAAGAGAAAGATCCATGCATTGCCAGTTCTAGTTCTGGCAGCTCTTGATTAGATTGCTTCAAGAGCCTCCAGAATAAATCACTTGTGATCCGTTGCTAGGGATATTTTCGTACAGGGAAAACTGGTTGCTTGCAAACCTGAACACACTACAATTTTTCTCCTTTTGCCAGCTTTGTGCATTAGAGAACAGAAGTGGCTTGCTTGGAAAACTAGCTTCCCAGCAGATCACTGTTGGTCACTGGAGGGAAAGGGCAGAAATTGCAGAGCTGCATTGTGCAAACATACTAGCGGAGCCAATTCAGTGCTTCTTTTGGCGCATTCTTCATGCCAACCTCTCTACTACCTCACTGCCTCCTTCCAGGCGAGCAGCAAGGACCTACCTGACAGGAAGCTAGCACAGCTGCTCTGCCCCAGTGAGATGCTTCTGTTAGGAAGCTCACCCAACATAAAAAGAGTGGATTTGATCAATCAGCTACTGCCTAGTCAGAATATTGACATACACTTGCTCCATGCTTAATAAATGCATATAAGTGCATCAGTCTGGTCAAACGAGGAGCATTCTCCATTGTAAGTTGTTTCTCAATAGTAGCCGAGATGAGGATATTGCAAGGCACTTTGAGGATGCTGCTTTCAAGCTTCTAAGCTTTTCGAAATTCAACTATAGTGCCATGATTGTGGAATGAGAAACACACTTCAGTTTGTCTAGCCTGACATCCAAGGCAAGAGTTTTAGGGATGCCTAACAGTAGGAAAAAAGCGATTAACCTTCCACTGAACCAATGTCTTAAAATGATAAGCTTTGATTGCTCAGAAAGGCTTGTCCTTTGTCCCATAAGTGGACAGTGTTTCCTTTCTGCTATTAATGTTTACAGAAGGGCCCATATCTAAACCACTTGTATCATCTAACATTTTAACTTTCTCTTCACCAGCACTGGATTTAGGGCAGTGTGGATGGTTCCCCCCCCACAGGCATTGAGCCAAGGGGGTGTAAGTTTGAGAAGATTCATTTGGGGGCACTAAATTTTGGCCTCGAACAGGGCACCATATTGCAAAAGATTATCAAAGTCTGCCCCTGCTTTCATCAAAATATCAGTTGTATGAACGAACTTTTCCAAGGAAAAATTCACAGGAGCACCGAAAACCAAACATGACAACTTTGGTAAGAGTGTTCTCTTAGGATGAGAACTACAGTCAAGACAACAGCCAAATTGACAGCACAACCCGTTCCAGGTTAACTGCCAAGAATAAATAGGAGAAAGATGAATACAGAATGCATACACAGTAGCTGAGTTCTCCCCCCTGGAGCTCAGAGTTCAGCTCCTGCCTCAGCTGATTTCTTCGAGGAAAATTTAAACTTGATTTATTGGGCAAGGAAAAACAATTCACAAAGACAACATTCCCCGAGGACCAGAGGGCTTCCCCTCTTAGTTTAATTTTCTTGGCAAGTTAATTAGAGTAAGCAAAGTAATCCTTGGGGGATTGCTCAGCAAACTTAATTCAATAGAGGTGACTTAGACACGGTTCCTGGTACATGAACAGCTAGCCAAGTTTTTTAACCTGAGGGAAGGATTGCTTAGGGGACAAACGTATTTCTCGAGGATTGAAGGGAAACTGGCAGGCTGCCATCTCCTAAACCTGCACAAACAAATGTGTTAGCAGGATACACATTCTGATGAAAAGCTGGTATCCAAGAGTCCACCACCCACCAAACAAAATGTTAGTATTATTCACTTAATGATGCCACAATCAACAACAACAAATAATTTTGTGGAGTCCAGAGGGATAGCTATGTTATTCTGCTGCAGCATAAACAAGAATGCTATAGCACCCAAGACACAGAATAGCAATCACGTATTGATCTAGGATTTCAGTGATCAGGTTCAAATCCCCTCTTCAGCCAGCTATAAAGCACACAGGCTGACTCTTGGCTACCTGCTGTATTTCAGCCTAACTTACTTCATTGAGTTGTTGCGAGCGTAAAACGTGGGTGGGTGGGGGGAATAGTGAATCCCGCCCTGAGTTCCTTGGAAGAAAAACACAGTACAAATATAGTAATTGGTTACAAAAGCTTTCATGGGCCACAACTCACTTTGTCAGAGGTCTAATGAAGTTACCGAACCAGGCACATGCCCTGAATAACTTTTATAATGATTCCCAGGATTTTGCTGACTTCACATTGGATACCAGTTACCATTCTTAACATTCAATTTGTGTCCCTTTATCCTCTTGCCTTGAGACAGACCTGTTCGACTTATGTAGATGGCAAAAAGGCATTGTTGGCAGATGCCAGTGTATATTATGTAAGAACACATGCATGTGAATAAGTCATTGATTGTATGGCTGATATTGTTGGCTCCAGGATGGTATTGCTCAGATAGATATGGGGACAAAGTTGACATGAGTATTTGTTCCTGGGACTTTATTTTCCTTGGGTACAGATGGGAAAGACCTCTGTCTGACACCTAGGGAGCTCTGCCAGTTAAGAGCAGATAGTACTCAGCGAGCTGAGAAAATAGTCTGACTTGGTATAAGGCAGCTTCTTATGCTCATGTGGGCTACAAACTTAATAAAATGTGTAACAGAGAAAAGCAAAAGATAGAAGCCAGAGGTAATTTCCTCCAACATTCCAATCTTCTCTCCATTTCATTCTGTCCTGTTTTCATCATCTCCACTCCATCAATTCAAGAAATGCCAACAAAGACACTTCTATTGTGTACTTTAAGTACATAATACAATGCTTCTAAAACTGTTGGTCCCAGCATATTCCAGGGTGTGTCATACAAGAAATAACTTTCTTTCACTGGGCTGACAGCACACTATTACAGTTATATGAACCCTTTTGGAGATAGGCTTCCTCCCTTCCTCCCAAAATATATGTAAATTCTATTCAAATACACATTGCATATTTATACTGACATTAAATATGAAATATAAAATATATATGTTGTAGAGGGGTCCCAGTTCAAAGTGTCTGAGAAGCACTGCATACTGTTTTTCTGAGATATGCATTAACTCTTCTGAGTATCTCATCCATACGGTATTACAGTAGTGCCACCTCCTAGCCTGTTGAGCCCATCCTAGTATTTTTCACATTTGGTGCAAACCTACCCACTACAGCACATTTGTATGTCATCAAAGCAGCCAAAGCCTTTACTTCATCAACAGTAACGGCACTGCTGTAATGAATCCCTGGGGAAAGATAAGAGAAACAAACAGGCACGTAGTCAGTGAATGTACAACAGAAATGTATCAATGTATTTGCATTGATAGTCCTCCCCACCTACTCCAGTTCCAAGGGTTCTGAGCAGCACATAAAAAAATGTACAATTTTCTGCTCATGGTGGGCACTGAATTTCTATCTATAAAAAAGAGATTGTAGTGTTGGCATAATTAGTTTGGAAGGATGTCATCAGATTAATATAAGGCAGCTCAGGCCATTGTAACTTCTGTGTTAGCTGGAGATACTTTGTTCCAGCCACATGTCATCACAATACAAAATAAAATAATTAGCAGGAATTAATTTTTCTAAAGTCACCTTGGAATGATGACCTTATTTGATCCTTCTCCCCTTTTCGTAGGACACTAAGGATTAATGGGGGGGATCTGATTAATTGATGAATAATCTAATGAAAAAGGGGGTGGGAGACCGGGAGACTGGACTTTTTAAAAAGGTGTCAAAGGACACATTCCTCCCTACTATTTTAATACACACACCTGCTATCTGTCAGCAGGCAACAAAGGTAAGCTCATGTATCTTATGGTGTAGTGGTTTAAAAGCCAATCTCTAACACTGGGTATATTTGTAATCATTTGGTGTGTAGGACTGGTAAGACAGACATTATTACATATATTACAATTTTATCCAAAATTTCTGTCTCCCCAACCCTGGGGTCCGTTCCCATGGCTTCCCAAAATCAGAAGTGTTTTTATAATGCTAGTTTCAAAGCAGATGTCAGCTTCTGTCAATGGATTATAAAAGAGCAATTTCTAGGATTGATGGGTGTAAAAAACTAAGGCAGTGCTAAGGACCACAGACTAGGAACACAGCCCAACTGATAGTAGTGCCTCTAGAGTGAGCTAGATGGTAGTATTAACCAAGTAAAAGAAAAGAAGCAGGATGTACACCACAGTTCAAAGGAGTTCTACTCTTGGAACCATACTTATTCACATTCATTGCAGGATAGGAATCTTGTCGAGCTGTTGCCATAAGCGGCAAAAGCAAAGACAAATGCAGTTCACCAGTCCTGTGGCCTGCCAGGTGCTTGATCAACCCTCTCATGTTTTTGCAGTTCCACCCTTTCGTAGCTGGTTGGCTGTTTTGCCTGACGGTAACATGTCTGTCAGACCTTTTCCTTTGCTTGTAACAAACGCAAGTCAGTTACAGCAAACACAAACACAAACACAAATAGTCTTGTGACTCCTTAAAGACAAACATATTTGTTGCAACATAAACTTTTGTGGTCTAAAGTCCTCCTTTATCAGATACAGGATAACTGAAGGGAGCCACTTCACCTATCTGCTGACATGTGCGGCTAGAACTCATTCCACAGTAACTCTGCAATCTTATGCATCTGCACTCCGAATTAAGTTGCATGTGGTCAGTGAAGCTCACTCCTAATAATCGCGTTTGGGATTTCACAAGGATCTTTTCAAATGCCGCTAGCTTCGTTTGGGAAGGTTTGCTTCTGAAACCCTTGCCAGCAGAGGAAACCCCCAGGTTGTTTCCCGCAGCCAGGCTCCCCCTCCCTTTGCAGGGCAAGCGGTTATGGCTGTGCTGGTCCCGGCAGGCCTGGATCACTTCCCAGTTGCCGCAATCTCTGCGGAAAGGGAAAGACCACCTCCAGGACGTGGCCGGAGTCCGCAGCTCCGGATGGCCGTGAGGATCCCGTGAATCCGCTGCTCCCGCCAATTCTAGTCTTTGGGGCTGTGGAACCGCTTCACCAGCTTCACTCGCGGAATATCTCGACCATGCCCAAGCTGGGCTCTCTGCCCCGCGCGCCCTAACGGGGTTCTTCCTTCCACCTGCGCAGCACGAGCGCTTTCCCGCAGGCGGCGGCGGCGGCGGCGGCTTCTCGTGGTCGCCATGGAAACGCGGCCTGGTGCCCCTGGAGCCTTGTCAGAAGCCTCTTGGGGCTGGTACCGCAAGTGGTCTACCCCACGGAGGCCGCTTCCCAAGGCAAAACCTTAACACCCCTTAACAACCACCGCATTCCGAGCAGGGGGAGTCAGAAGCCGACGTGGTATCCGCCAGCCGGCGCGAGGGACCAGCGCCCTAAGCTGAGGGGAAAGGACGGGCGACCACGGCCTACCCTAGCCATTAGAAAGAGGATTAAAAAGGGCGGGAGTCTAACATATTGGTTTCCCGTTGGATAGGAATTTTGCCCAGTGGGGAAAGCAGGCGGGGAGAGGAAAGCCTGGCCATTGGAGAAGAAAACGAGGGAGCCGTGAAATGGGTGGGTCTTATGGACAGTTTGTGGAAGAAGGTGTTGAAATTCTGTTGAGGGGTGTAATTGAAGTGGGTGGGGAGGCGGTATCGATTAACTAGATTTAAATGCAATTCGGGGTGCAGTGGCAGAGATTGCATTCACCGAGCGGGTGAAGGAGAGTAAGTATGCAAAGTCCTCCCATTTCCATGCTGTTTCCTATATACCATGAGGGCTAGTAGCTCTACTTATGAAAGCAGGCGTTGGGGTGTGAGGCTTCGAAAGATCTGGGACCCTCAACAGTTTCCTTTGCTTATTCCATTCTTAATTCAGCGTTGTACAGACTGGAAAGTGGGAGGGCAGTTTTAGGATTTCCTGATTCGCTCATGTTCCAGAAGCAGGATTGTTAACTATTTTGTTTATTTGCTTACTTGTTATTGAAGGTGCAGCATTCTGCATCCACAACTGACAGAAATCAGTAAAAACGTTTTTCATTACTTCCTCTGGATCAGCAGTGGAGAGCCTCAGGGCTTGGGGCCAAATGTGGCCCTCTTGGCTTTTTATATTTCCCCAAGCCACAACACTCACTGGCTCTGGTGCCCTTCTTGAGTGTCTTTCCTTGGCTGGAATGTGTCCTTGAATTGTCATAATGTTCCTTGCTTACCTGGATGGAGGACTGAGCGGGGTGTGGGAGCTTGTAGAAACTAGCCTGCTTTACTAAGATGACCTTTGCAGCTACTGCTCTGCACAGTTTTGCCTTTGACCAAGGCCAAGCCTATTCTTTGTGTGTGGCTCCTGGATGATTGCCCCGAAGTGAATGCGGCCTTGAGTTGGAAAGGGCTCCCTGCCCATGATCAAGATGCTAGATTAACCAAGATTCAGTAATATCCAACTGTCTACGCTAAACTCTCTTAATGAAATTATCCATGGGCATATTTGTTGGTTAAATTATGTTTGACAAGTCAGTCACTCACATAAATTTCTGAGACATCTATCTGATCTACTGAGAACAATTTGTACACAAAAACTGGTTTTCCAGTGTAGAGCCACTGAATCAGTTTCCTTGGGTTCAGAAGGTTGCTGAATGCAAAGTTTCTGTTGCTGGAAGCCTATCTGGAGCACCCAGAGTGTATATGTGGTTTCCTTCTCTTTAGGGAGGCAGGCACAATGCCTATATAAACATACATTCTGTAAAAGCCAGCCATTTTATGATAGGTTTTGGTTAAACGATGAACAGCATTTACTAGTTACAGTATTCTCTTTTATCGTTCTAGAAGACATGGATGGAGGGTCAATGGATGTGAACTGATGCAACTGGCAGTTTCCTAGTCAAATATCTGAGACAGAACACACTACACTCTCTGCTGAGATCAGTATATAGAGCTCCTTTGGGAAGGCATCGTGACATGTAAGTGCTTGCAGTAGCTTGCCCTACTCTGCAGTGATAGCATAATGTGATAATTGGGAAGCTTTCATTCTTCAGAACTGTCAGCTTGCACACCTCTCCTTGATGCTAAGTTGATCATAAAACATTTAAAAATAAATAAAATGGCTTCATTTTGTTTTTTAAGATTTGTCAAAAATATTTAAGCTCACTAGTTGAGAGCACATCTTCCCAAAGCAGCTTAATGAGGCATTCACCTGACAAATCTCAAACACTGTAGGGTAGGTGATGCATATTTTATAGCCCTGAATATTAAACCCAAAGAAATTAATCACACTTGCTGGAGAGGTTTTTTATTTATTTAAATATTCCTATTCTCCTGTTAATACATACTAGCCTTTAGGAGCCTGGGGGGGAAACCCTCCCTCTTCCTTCAATTTCCACTATTACTGATTGTTGGGGTTTTTTAGGTTATTGAGTTTAATATCTAAGCATTAGATCCTAAGGTTTTGATATTATGTACTCTTACATGGAGAGATAATTCTGTTGAATTAAATAGGATTTATGTCAAGATAAATATTCATTAGATTGGGTTGCACATCGTTCTAATGTTTGTTTGGAAGAAAAGGGTGTGATTTGTAGAGAGGCAAATATTGAAAGGTTCTAAAGCAAGGATGTAGGAAAGACTTCTGGCCCTTGAGCTGGCTACACCTTGCCACCCCCACCCACTGCAATTAGGATCACCCTCTCCTCATAAACCTATGGGTACCATTAGAAGCTTTTATTCTAAGCTGGGGGTGGGGGCTTGTCTGGGGAAAGAAGGGTTAACCCTCTAGACTCTAGTGTAAAAATAATTATTTCAGGCTGCTTGGTTTTATAATAATAAACGATGGATGTTAAGAGAAACAAGAAGATGATGTTGTGCATGTTAGACAAACAAACATGGTAAGGTGATATTGAATATTGGCATTAAATTTTCAAGCTTTTTAGTTACACAGAATTATCCAAAAGTCATAATGGAATGTGTATTAATTCTAAGGTATGCAGGATACAATAATGAAATTTGAAATCCCTTTTCATTGAAGAAATAATTATGCAGCTTTCTGCTTGCATATGATGCAATATGTTAACCAGGTGTTAGTTAATATATTTTGCATTGAATAGAGAATGTGAATCTTAGAATTTTGATGTATTTTGATAATCCACTTTGTAATGATATTTGCTAAAATATTTGTAAAACTTCTCTTTCTCTCTTTCTGTGAGATTGAGTAACTTTTGCATTGTGCCTGGTTAGATTTCTGTGAGATTGAACAACTTTTGCATTGTGCCTGGTTAATTGTTCTGTGTAAATCAAAAGTTGGCATGACAACGGCTGTCTGTACTAAATCCCACATTTGCTCATTTTCCTGGTTCTCACCATCAGTACTCCAAGGGCTTGTCTGCATGGTGCTGTCTGCATAGTGCTTGTTGTAGGTCATGCTGATCCCCAGCTAGATGGAATTGTGGACTGAGCACAGTGTGCATAGTCCATATGACAAGAGCAATGATGTCAGAACAAGAAACTATATTCTTCCTTTCTTTTAGGAATACTAAGTGCTGAATATTGGGCTCAATGCAAAACAATAGGGTTTCTTTCCTGGACAAAGGAAAAAAAACACCATTCAGTTTTACCTATGGAAATTATTTCCCATTATTCACTTTATTTTTTTCTACATATTTACATTTCTCCAAGCCATCGAATCAATTAGTTCATCCTCACAACAAACCTTCAAGGGAGATTAGACTGGGAGATAATGCCTGGTTCAAATCCTCCTAGTTAATTTACTAGAATTTTAATTTACTGGAATTTTAATCCAGGCAGGTAAAGGTAGAGGTAAAGGGACCCCTGACCATTAGGTCCAGTCATGACCGACTCTGGGGTTGCGGCACTCATCTTGCTTTATTGGCCGAGGGAGCCGGCGTACAGCTTCCGGGTCATGTGGCCAGCATGACTAAGCCACTTCTGGCGAACCAGAGCAGTGCACGGAAATGCCATTTACCTTCCCGACAGAGCGGTACCTATTTATCTACTTGCCCTTTGACGTGCTTTCGAACTGCCAGGTGGGCAGGAGCAGGGACTGAGCAATGGGAGCTCACCCCGTCGTGGGGATTCGAACCACCGACCTTCTGATCGGCAAGTCCCAGGCTCTGTGGTTTAACCCACAGCGCCGCCCGCGTCCCTAATCCAGGCAGGTGTTATTGTTGTTGTTTAGTCGTGTCCAACTCTTCGTAACCCCATGGACCAGAGCATGCCAGGCACTCCTGTCTTCCACTGCCTCCCGCAGTTTGGTCAAACTCATGCTGGTAGCTTCCAGAACACTGTCCAACCATCTTGTCCTCTGTCGTCCCCTTCTTGTGCCCTCCATCTTTCCCAACATCAGGGTCTTTTCCAGGGAGTCTTCTCTTCTCATGAGGTGGCCAAAGTATTGGAGCCTCAGCTTCAGAATCTGTGCTTCCAGTGAGCACTCAGGGCTGATTTCCTTAAGAATGGATAGGTTTGATCTTCTTACAGTCCATGGGACTCTCAAGAGTCTCCTCCAGCACCATAATTCAAAAGCATCAATTCTTTGGCGATCAATTCTTTATGGTCCAGCTCTCACTTCCATACATCACTACTGGGAAAGCCATAGCTTTAACTATACGGACCTTTGCTGGCAAGGTGATGTTTCTGCTTTTTGAGATGCTGTCTAGGGTACCCCACCCCAAATCCAGTGCCACCCACGTGTGTGTGTGTGTGTGTGTGTGTGTAACATACACACAGTCCAAACAGCACTTTAGAGTACTTAATACAATGTAGTACAATAAAATAATATTAGACCTGTTCTTAAATTGGGGGCTGCATTAAGGGGAAACCAAGAAGTGACAGGAAAAGACAAAACATGGAGATCAAGAGAAGTAAATTCAGAGTGTGAACTGATTCTTTTTTTTGCTGCTATACTATTTTTATTTTACTGTCTTTATTTTGTTCTCTTCCCTCTTTTTTCTTTTGTTAATTTTGTGAATAAAAATTACTTTTAATAAGAGAAATAAGCTCTACACCAACAAGTTTATCGCATTAAAGGCCTGATCACCTGCTGATCTAAGCTACAATGATGGAATCCCCAAACACCTGGTGGTATTGGAGCATGTGCTGAGATTCCTGGGGCAGATTTTGATGAAACTCAAAGGGGCTATTTTGTTCAGTTTCTCGCCTTTCCCTCACCCTTCTACCTGTTGTTGTTGGTTTTACAGTATACAGGAAACAGAAGGTATTCACTCAGATCTATTCCCAGAGTTTAAGTCACTGGAAATCTTGAATCAGTCTGTGCCTTTGTCATAGTGAACATATTAATGTTAACCAACTTGCCTTTTTTATTATGATGATTGCAGAGGAATGTGGAGGTTCTCATTTTGCAAGGTGTGAGAATCTTCAATTTTTATAATGTTTCTCACTCTGAAAAAAGCTAGATATTTTTCCCATCAGAAAACATTATGGAGGAAAATCTAGAAGATACAGCTGCAGTTTCCTCTTTTGAAATTATGGTTTAATGTGAACATTCTTTTACATTCACATAATAGCTTAATTGGCTTAAATTCCATGTACATGATTTCAAAATCAGGCACTCAACCAGTTTCTCATTGTATTTATTCAGCATGCATGCACTATACCAGCTATTGGCAGAGTCTATGTTTTTGAATAGACTCACAAGAACATCTTTTTTTCGCATCTGAAAGTAGAGTTTATAGTGTGAGATAATGTCCACAGACTCCATGATGGATGAGCAGCTCTCAGCAGTATTAGTGCAAGCTTTGTCACTTAGACAATGCAGCCATGCTGCAAGGCATTCTATTCTTAACAATGACTTCATCATTCATAGCCTCTTGGTTGCCACCATTTGTCATTCTAGCAGTGTTTTGCAAGCAGCTGTAGCTTGCAATCTGTGGGATAAGGGAACTCAGGAAGTCAAAGAGCAACTGGCTACTATGCAACCCAAGTAGAAACTGAAAAGGCCATTATGAATGTATCCACATCAGATCTGTTGTTAAGGGGCAAGCCATTTTTAGGGCATTTAAATTTTTTAGATCCCCTTGGTAACTTTCAGATCGTTCAAAAATGCTTCACCATTCTCCTGATGAACCTCAAGCAGGTGATTCTCTTTTTTTACGCTGCAGCATTTCATTTTCTTTTGCAGACTCTTACCTGTATAGCAGGATCTGTTCAATAAATACTCATTTTTATATATTTTAAAAGTTATAGATATTTATTGTATTATATTTCTCACATCTTATGAAAGAGGATAGCTAGTGGAGAGGGCCCCTTCATGGATCACTGCCTTGCCGTGGCGAAGGGGCTTGAATAACTCAGAGAAGCTATGAGCTATGCCGTGCAGGGCCACCCAAGATGGACAGGTCATAGTGGAGAGTTTTGACCAAACGTGATCCACCTGGAGCAGGAACCAGCAAGCCACTCCAGTATCCCTGCCAAGAAAACTCAATGGACAAAGGCAACAGGCATATAAAAGTTATGACGCTGGAAGGTGAGCCCCTCAGGTCGGAAGGCGTCCAACATGCTACTGAGGAAGAGCGGAGGACAAGTACAAGTAGATTCAGAGCTGATGAAGCGGCTGGGCCAAAGCCGAAAGGACGCTCAGTTGGGGATATGCCTGGAAGCGAAAGGAAAGTCCAATGCTGTAAAGAAAAATACTGTATAGGAACCTGGAATGTAAGAACTATGGACCTTGGTAAGTTGGATGTGGTCAAAAATGAGATGGCAAGAATAAATATTGACATCTTGGGCATCAGTGAACTAAAATGGACGGGAATGGGCGAATTCAGTTCGGATGACTATCATATCTACTACTGTGGGCAAGAATCCCGTAAAAGAAATGGCATGGCCTTCATAGTCAACAAAAGAGTGGCGAAAGCTGTACTGGGATGCAGTCTCAAAAATGATAGAATGATCTCGATACGAATCCAAGGCAGACCTTTTAACATCACAGTAATCTAAGTTTATGCACCAACCACTGGTGCTGAAGAAACTGAAATTGACCAGTTCTATGAAGACTTACAATACCTTATAGAAATGACACCAAAGAAGGATGTTCTTCTCATTATAGGGGATTGGAATGCTAAAGTAGGGAGTCAAGAGATAAAAGGACAACTGGCAAGTTTGGCCTTGGAGTTCAAAATGAAGCAGGGCAAAGGCTAATAGAGTTCTGCCAAGAGAACAAGCTGGTCATCACAAACACTCTTTTCCAACAACACAAGAGATGACTCTACACATGGACATCACCAGATGGGCAGCATCGAAATCAGATTGATTATATTCTCTGCAGCCAAAGATGGAGAAGCTCTATACAGTCAGCAAAAACAAGACCTGGAGCTGACTGTGGCTCAGATCATCAGCTTCTTATAGCAAATTTCAAGCTTAAACTGAAGAAAGTAGGAAAAACCACTGGGCCGGTAAGATACAAGCTAAGTCAAATCCCTTATGAATATACAGTGGAAGTGAGGAACAGGTTTAAGGATTTAGATTTGGTGGACAGAGTGCCTGAATAACTATGGATGGAGGCTCGTAACATTATACAGGAGGCAGCAACTAAAACCATCCCAATGAAAAGGAAATGCAAGAAAGCAAAGTGGCTGTCTAACAAGGCCTTACAAATAGCGGGGGAGAGAAGGCAAGCAAAATGCGAGGGAGATAGTGAAAGATACAGGAAATTGAATGCAGATTTCCAAAAAATAGCAAGGAGAGACAAGAAGGCCTTCTTAAACGAGCAATGCAAAGAAATAGAGAAAAACAATAGAATGGGAAAAACCAGAGATCTGTTCAAGAAAATTGGAGATATGAAAGGAACATTTCGTACAAAGATTACCATAATAAAAGACAAAAGTGGAAAGGACCTAACAGAAGCAGAAGACATCAAGAAGAGGTGGCAAGAATACACAGAGAAATTATACCAGAAAGATATGGATGTCTCGTACACCCCAGGTAGTGTGGTTGCTGACCTTGAGCCAGACATACTGGAGAGTGAAGTCAAATGGGCCTTAGAAAGCACTGCTAATAACAAGGCCAGTGGAAGTGATGATATTCCAGCTGAGCTATTTAAAATTTTAAACGATGATGCTGTTAAGGTGCTACACTCAATATGCCAGCAAATTTGGAAAACTCAGCAGTGGCCAGAGGATTGGAGAAGATCAGTCTACATCCCAATCCCAAAGAAGGGCAGTGCCAAAGAATGCTCCAACTACCGCACAATTGCACTCATTTCACATGCTAGCAAGGTTATGCTTAAAATTCTACAAGGCAGGCTTAGTATGTGGACCGAGAACTCCCAGAAGTGCAAGCTGGATTTCGAAGGGGCAGAGGAACCAGAGACCAAATTGCAAAGATGCGGTGGATTATGGAGAAAGCTAGAGAGTTCCAGAAAGACATCTACTTCTGCTTCATTGACTATGCAAAAGCCTTTGACTGTGTCGACCACAGCAAACTATGGCAAGTTCTTAATGAAATGGGAGTGCCTGATCATCTCATCTGTCTCCTGAGAAATCTCTATGTGGGACAAGAAGTTACAGTTAGAACTGGATATGGAACAACTGATTGGTTCAAAATTGGGAAAGGAGTACGGCAAGGCTGTATATTGTCTCCCTGCTTATTTAACTTATATGCAGAATTCATCATGCGAAAGGCTGGGCAGCTGGATGAATCCCAAGCTGGAATTAAGATCGCCGGAAGAAATATCAACAACCACAGATATGCAGATGACACAACCTTGATGGCGGAAAGTGAGGAGGAATTAAAGAACCTTTTAATGAGGGTGAAAGAGGAGAGCGCAAAATATGGTCTGAAGCTCAACGTCAAAAAAACGAAGATCATGGCCAATAGTCCCATCACCTCCTGGCAAATAGAAGGGGAAGAATTGGAGGCAGTGAGAGATTTTACTTTCTTGGGCTCCATGATCACTGCAGATGGTGACAGCAGTCACAAAATTAAAGATGCCTGCTCCTTGGGAGAAAGGCGATGGCAAACCTAGACAGCATATTAAAAAGCAGAGACATCACCTTGCCAACAAAGGTCTGTATAGTTAAAGCCATGGTTTTCCCAGTAGTAATGTATGGAAGTGAGAGCTGGACCATAAAGAAGGCTGATCGCTGAAGAATTGATGCTTTTGAATTACGGTGCTGGAGGAGACTCTTGAGAGTCCCATGGACTGCAAGAAGATCAAACGCATCCATTCTTAAGAAAATTAGCCCTGGGTGCTCACTGGGAGGACAGATCGTGAAGCTGAGGCTCCAATACTTTGGCCACCTCATGAGAAGAGAAGACTCCCTGGAAAAGACCCTGATGTTGGGAAAGATAGAGGGCACAAGGAGAAGGGGACGACAGAGGATGAGATGGTTGGACAGTGTTCTCGAAGCGACAAACATGAGTCTGACCAAGCTGCTGGAGGCAGTGGAAGACAGGGGTGCCTGGCGTGCTCTGGTCCATGGGGTCACAAAGAGTCGGACATAACTAAACGACTAAACAACAACAAGTGGAGAGGGAGGGAGGGCGGGAGAGAGAGTTTTGATTGGGTTTATGCATGTTAGTGAATACAATTCTAGAAAGCCTACAAAAATATAGTAGTGGTAATAATAAATGTAGTAGGAGTAGTAAAAGTCAGATACATTTGTTTGCCTGACTAATGCTAATGCAGAGCATATTAGTACTGGGTGACAACATAGGTCTCGGGTCAGATCTGTTGCCAACGAAGGGGGAAGTATTGCTTTTCTGACCTTTAGTTCCCAATTATCTAGATGATCAAGCATGACCAACAAGGTAGTCAGAATCTCCTAATTATAACAGTAGTACTTATGTCAAACTAATGATCCATGTAGTCCAAGGTCTTGTATCTATCCATTGCTACTTTGGAGGAAGTTACATGACCATTTTATAGTGTGATCCAGCTTTAAATGTTTATGCACATTGTTAAATATTTGTACGATATGAAAAGATGGCACCAGGCCAAATTCCCCCAAATATGGGTTTAATAATTTTAAGGGAGTTACAGAGTTACGAAAAGGGTTCTGCAAATTCCATGACCTTCCTCTCTCTCAAAACGTGTTCCTTGCTGTTTTGTCCCAAACCTAATCCCACCCCCACCCCCCATGGCCAGATACAAGCATTTTGGAATGTGTCCTTAATGGGTATAAATTGTACCAACACATCACAGAGATTAACGTTTTCAGAGACTCTAGGTCTCCATAGACCTAGTTTAGGGGGGAAACAGGAGAGTAGAACAGAGATGTGGCCTACATGGTACGGGAAAAGTGGATAGGGATATGCCCCCACCATAATACAAGAACTGTGGTCATCTATTGAAGCTCAATGCTGGAAGATTCAAGAAAGACAAAAATAAGTACTTCTTTACACAGCACATGGAATTTTCTGCCATGTGACGCAGTGCTGACCACCAATTTAGATGGCTTTAAAAGAGGATTGACAAATTCATGGAGAATAAAGCTAACAATGACTACTAGCCAGAATGGTTAGGTATGCCTTTGAATACCAGCTGTGTTTGTGTTCTGCTTTTGGGTTTCCCACAAACATCTGGATGGCTCCTGTGAGAACAGGATGCTGGACTAGATGGGCTTTGGATGTGATCTAGCAGGCCTCTTCTTAAGTGGAAATGTTTTCTGTTCAGCCTTCTGAGTAAATAAGTTTTAATTGAGGAAGAATGTGTTTAAAAAGTAAGTGTAAACTACTTCTCAAAATATCTGCATTTTTCCACTCTTAAGATGTGCTGTTAATCCTTTGGGGCAGCTGTTCTCCAAGAAACTGAAGTGAGAGGTGTCTCAAAGGGGATCAGGAGGGAATTAATGATGTGGTCTGGCCGATGTGTTTGCTTACACGTTGCCAGAATATTTTGTATTCCATAGGGATGCAGGAGAGATCTCCAGGCGCTCTGTGTGGTGCTTGCTTTCTGAGAAATGTCACTTCAGGGACTTCGGGAGCTCCTTGTCAGAATGGCTTGAAAGCAGTCACAACTTCACGAGTAGAGAAAATACTTTTCAGAAGTACCTATACATCTGCTTATTATGTTGTATACAAAGCAACCACAACGAATGACCTTAAAATGTACTGCTACCTCTCTCCCCCCCCCCCAGCCATCTTGTGTGTGCATGCGTAATTTAATCTTGAATATATTCAAGAGCAGGCCCCTGTCAGGCCTGGGCCTAGCTCTGAGACAGCCACAGTTTGGGGTGTGTCTGTGTCCAGTTGTGCTCTAGCAACCAAGGTTCAAAAGGGCCTGAGGCAGAAGATGTTGTCAAAAACAGGCTTGTGCTCAGCTTCTGGAAGGGGTGGCCGCTGGAAGGAGTGGCTACTCCATGAGATGAGTTCTTCAGGCTTGAGGAACTTGCCTTGGATGTGAGGGCTTTATCTGAGCCTGAGGTATGCCCTCCCCACCCCATCAGCTCTGAAGTCAGTTCAGGCTGTGGTCTCGGCTAGTTTACTCAGGCTGCAACTGCAGCCTAGAGGGTGCACAGAGCTGAACCTACCTTGTTTGCTGAGGGGGCAAAATGCCAGTTCCCCACCCCCCAGAAGGGCCTTTTTAGCCTATGGACCTTTCAGTGGATCACTTTTCCCAACCCCAGCAGCTCAAGGGTATTCCTAGCGGCACGTGACTTAGAGAGCAGATTTGTTAATAGTCAAATCAATGGAGATGGGGAGAGACTATGGGGTGCGAAATAGAGATAATTATACTCTCAGTAGCAGGGCTTCCTTAATCTTTGCCTCCCCATTTGCATTGGTGCACAAAAAAGATGTGCGGTATTTATGCAGCTGGAGTTGGGTACAGGTATGTGTCTGTGTGTAAAACCCTTCTTCCTTGGTCCAGCCCACCCCTTCTTCCTGAAGTCAAGACTTTGCTTTTCATCTGTCAGCACCACATCTGCTTTGGAGCTTGGCCTTTCTGCTCGGCTGCCTGCAGGAATTGGCAGAGCACTCTTGCAGATAAAGCAGGCAGCCATGTGTGAAAGAAGGGGTGGAGTGGGGGAGCATAGCTTCAGGCATCTTTGTTCCTTTCTACAGGAGAGAATGCTCAGTGCTAACACCATGCAACGCCAGCCAAGCAAATCAAGTTTCGGATGTGTGTCCCGCAGGTCACTCCAGGCTTGCCAAGTCTATTCTGTTTGCTTCTCACCTTTCCTTTTCAAGGGTTTCCCCCACATCTGTTGTAACTGCAGATTTCTACCTTGTGCCTTTGGTCTTTAAAGGAGGGAGGGGTAGAGCATTTTACTACAGATTTTGTAGCAAGGAAGTTTGACGTGACCAGTTACTTTCCTTTTGGCCAATCTGAATGAATGTTTGAAATTTGCATGGGTAATATATGCAGTTTTAAGCTTGTCTCTCCTCCCCCCATTTGGTGAGAGCAGTGGGTGTTCCAGTGGGTGGTGTTGTCTTTCCTAACCCCGAGCAGAGAAAACAAGCACCAAGGCCTTGTGGAATACCCTCTTTTTGCCACGTTTCTGTGAGGGGGGGGCATGGTGGTTGAAAGGGTGGAGTGGGTGGCATGGTGGGGGGCAGGGTTTGTGGGGACAGGAGGTAGCACATTCCCGTTCCGCCTCAGGAATTAAAATGGGACCTGGATTTGGTAGAACATCAGGTATACCACCACCGTGATAGATGTTGCTAGAGAACACCTCGGGTGCACTGCCAAAATAGCTGAAATGGGAGGGACATGGATAGCTGAGGGGGTGAACCACACTTCTGCTGTGTTTTAAACCCCTTAAATCTACAGCCACATGTCCTGTCAATAGCGCAATTTATACCAGCCGCAGACCTGGCACAGGAAATTTCCCATCCATTTATTCATTGGGGTGGGGTGAGGTATTCAAAAATAGCCCCCTCCAACATTGACACCTGCCCTGCTCATAAAACAGGGCATTAGGTATGGGCCTTGGGTACTTTGAATGGTGTGTAAAAGATGGAAGTTATGTTGAATCCAGGCTGTTCTGTTTTTCTGTGGTATGGAAATTAAGCAGCCCATGTGCTCATGGGAGCTGAACTGCATTTGTGGATTTATGGTTTTGAAATATGCTTTTGAAGCCTCCCATTTTGAAATCCTAATAAGATATTTTTTTAAAAAAGAAACCTAGCAAATTTTGCACAGCATTCGCTGTAGACCCAGAACACGAACACACAAACCCCTCTCAGAAGATATCCTAATAGTTTTTTCATCATTCAATTATTTCAGCTTTTCGGCAGGGGGTCCCCACTCATATGTTTGAATAGTTAGGGTTGACAAGCCAGCAGTTGTGGGTAAATTGGAGCAAGACATGTGTGCAAAATCTGTGTAACTGTTGCACTATGTGTGATCTCTGGCATATGTCTATAAATGAAGAATGTTGGCGTGGGGGGGGCATATGTTTCCATGCTTCTTCCAGTACAAGGGAGAAGGGAGGCTAGGGGGTGGGGGATGAATACAATTCCTCTTGAGCTGCCAGCCTTCTCTGGCACAGGGACTGGGAGCATGCGTTTCCAAGGCAATCAGTAACATCTTACTCATCCCTTTCTCCTATTGTTATCCTGCCAATCTTACTTCTTTTAGCCGGGAAAGGAGGATGGACCAGCTGTTGGTACAAGGCCCCATGCTGCCTCAACCGGGGGGGGGGGGGGGGCGCCTTTAGTTAAAGCTGTTTTTCCTCATGTAACTGAGGAATGAAGACCTATGTACAGAAACAACAAGATTATTAACAAGGCTGAAGGGTTTGCTTCAGCCAAGGCTATTTTACTGTTTTAAAAATGCAAAGTGGGGGTGAATGCATCAAACCCAGTAATTCTGCATGCTGTGTTGTTGGAACCTGATGAGACCAGACCAAAAGGAGTAACTAGGGGCATTTCATCATGAATCCTATAGCTGAACTCAACAACAACAACAAAAACCCCAAAACAGGTGGGATATTCCTCATTAATGCAGGAAAGGACCTTTGCTAAGTGGGATTTTCTTGTGAATAAACATATTGATCACAGGGAAATGCTTTGCAGGATAATGTAATGACATAGTAAGTTCTGCATGGAACCTCTGCTTTAATTTCACATCCAGCTAATTAACCATAAAGCAATGCCTCGGGGATACTAAAGCACTCTAATGTGGAAACAACCTTGGACTGTACCAGACTGCATGTGAGGGGTCGTATATAAAACTACCTGTATGGAGGCAACAGGATATCATGGGAAAGTTATAACATAATTTCATATTTGCTAACTCTTTCACAAAGGATGTATATACCATAGTTTGGTATACGCAGGGAACCTTTTTCATGGGGAAGCATTCATATGTGAAGTCCCTTCCCATGTAGTCGGAATTGTTAACAGTCCGGGACCAATTTTACCACTTCATCTGATATTGTGTGACCCAGCTGTCTTTCCTGACCCCAGTGGTCTAGGCAAAGTGACAGGTGCCATTGACATCTGTGTGCTCAGAGTGATTCTCTGTCACCATCTGCCAGGAACCATAAGACGTGGTTGCCATGTCAGGCTGCTAGCCCTTAAGGCAAAAGAGAAGTCAAGAGGATTACACAGGCAGCCTCAAATGGAGGCAGTCAGTTTCGGCTTTCTTGCTTTTTTGAGTTTTGCCACTCAAGTGCTCAACCTAGGAGCTGTTTGCCACTTGTGAAAAAGCAAGTAGACAACTTTGTTCATTTCCTGTATGTGATTCTGTACAGAACTGAATATTTTATTTTATTTTTATTTAACAAAATTTATAGACTACTTGATTGTAGTAAAAATTTTGAGTAGTTTACAAGAAATACTAAAAGTACCAATAAAAACAAGTTAAAAACACATAATTAAAAACATTTAAAAGATAACTAAAATAAATAGTAGACAAAAAAGATTAAAAGACATCAACATCTATGTGTCTGGTTAGGCTTGGCTAAGCACAAACATTTTGAGCTGGTGCTGAAAAGAGTACAGTGAAGGCTCCCGCCTGATGTCAATAGGCAACAAGTTCCAAAGTGTAGCAGCTGCCACACTAACAGACCAATTTCTTTAAAGTGTAGAGCAAGTATTATGTGGCACCTATAACAGTGTCATCTCCATAGATTGAAGCAGTTGAGAGGGTGCATATGGAGTAGAGATTTCCCGAGTAAACTGCCCCCAACTGTTAGGGGCTTTATATACCAATAGCCAATTGAACTTTGACTGGTAATAAATCAACAACCCGTACAGATCTCCAAGCAGAGGTGTTACATGCTGACAGTGTCTCACTCCAGTCAGTAGCTATGCTGCAACATTCTGCAATAGCTGCAATTTTTGCATCAAGCATAAGGGAAGCCCCACATAGAGTACAATGCTGTAGTCCAGTCTTGAAGTCACCACTGCCTAGACTACTGTGGTCAAGCTCTTCTGGTCCAGGAACAGTTGTTGATGTTGTAGTAAGCCCATGGGTAGGCAAACTAAGGCCTGGGGGCTGGATCCGGCCCAATCGCCTTCTAAATCCAGCATGTGGATGGTCCAGGAATCAGCGTGTTTTACATGAGTAGAATATGTCCTTTTATTTAAAATTCATCTCTGGGTTACGTGTGGGGCCTGCCTGGCGTTTTTACATGAGTATAATGTGTGCTTTTATTTAAAATGCATCTCTGGGTTATTTGTGGGGCATAGGAATTCATTCATCCCCCCCCCCCAAAAAAAAAATAGTCCGGCCGCCCACAAGGTCTGAGGGACAGTGGACCGGCCCCCTGCTGAAAGAGTTTGCTGACCCCTGTATAACTAAGCACAGCTGTTAGAAGGTGCTTTTAGCCAGTGTGGCTACCTGGGCCTCCAGTATCAAAGCAGGATCCAGAAGCACACCCAGGCTGCATACCTGCTCCTTCAGGGGGAGTGCAGTTCTGTATAAGGCAGGCAATTGACCCGTTTCTTGAACATGGGGACCACTCATATAGAAAAACATACACTTTGTGTGATTCAAGGCCAACTAATTCTCAAGAGATATATTTTTACAAATAAATCAAGGCAGTTTGTTATTATTCAAGAGGAATAATGTTACATAGTTTAATTGAGGAGGTTCCCTCCAAATACCAATGTTCTCCTTCGCTACCACCACCGCATATGCATGCTTGCACATGCACACATGTGCAAGGGATAGTTAAGGTCATGGACAGGGAGCCCTATCCAGAACCCAGTCTATCTATCTCCTGATGCTATTCGCAGCTCCTGGAGGTATATGGCACTTTATAATTTCACATCCTTCTTGTGTAACACACAGTTGTCATGGTGATTGTGGGCTCAAGGCACCTGTTGCTTTCTTTTGAAAGTATATATGAAGCTCTTTCAGAGCCGTAGAGCTAGATTTAGACAAGGAGGAAAACAAGGTAAAAGGGAAGGGGGGTCAGGAGTGGTGGGAATGGTAGTCTGGGTTTGAGGCGGTTTACGATAGTAAGATACCATCACTGGTCTTGGCTGATAAAATGAGGTGAACGCTATGTGCTCTTCTGTTGCTCTCAACTAAAAAGCAAAATCCAGGGCCAACCCAGGATATTTTGGCACTATAGGCAAAACAGAAAGTGCCGCCCCCACCTCTTCTTCTGTGCACTCACTACTCACCTGTCCGCTCACCTAAGAGTGCCCCTTCATACAGCAATAATGTCGTAACATTGGGGAAGCATCCAGCTTGCATATAAATCCACCACTAATGTCAACAACATGCTACAGAATGCACCCACAAAAAAACACCACTTTGGAGGGGCGCTTAGTAGAACACCAGCCCATACATATTTCTCTACGTTAGTCATTTGTGATAAAAGTACCATAAGACTTTATTCCAGTTTTTCACCAGTTTCTGTTGCCTGGTTGCTTGTGAGACAATGCTTATCACAGGCAACCAATGTGATAGCTATTTGCAAGCCTGGGCTAGGAAACAGGAAGATGAGAGGGGGTTGAAATAAGGTGAGAGATAACTGGGGTTGGAGTGGGAATTCTCAGGGCAAGGGCTAAGCTGGGAGCAGGTTTGGCATGGTGGATTAGAAAATCTATGATGTGCCAGAGGAGAGGAAAGTACTTTGACTAGTGGTGTCGACTGACACAGCTCAGTGGTTTGGAAGATAGATAGAAACTATTGTTTAGTGCAATAAACCACCCTCTTTGGTGAAATACCAATCCAAAGAATATAGCATGCCCACACCCAAAATCCAAACCTTTATGCACACAAATATATGATGAAATCAGCATGCTCATATACACAGAAATCGAGGGTGGTGGCTTCAATGTCATAGTGTGTTGGATAAAAAATGAAATAGAACACATCCAGTCCTGTGAAAGCTGTTGGGCTGCTTATTATGTTGAGAGATTGAGAGCCCAGCACATTAGTATTCACACACACATCGGTCCTGCAAACTAGGATTCTTTGTCTCCCCCAGCCCACCTTATCCTGTAGATACCCCACTATCCTGGTGCTTTAATCAACTTTATTTTTATTCCTTCCCTATTTTTAGGTCTCTCTCTCTCTCTCTCTCCCCCTCCCCCTCCCTTGTTCCTACCTCACTGTTTACTGGAAGGAGCATTTTCTTTCTCTGCATCCTCTGTGTTGCCTAGCAACCAGGTGCACCGCAGATGCCAATTGGCTGAGGCCATTCAGCCAGCACTAGAAGCATTGTGCCTCCCCCCCCCCTTCTTCATATAGACCCACCATACAATTCTAGATAGAAAGGGGAGTGTGGGTGGGGAAAGGGGATGATTGTGGAAGACAGGGTGACAGAACATCCAGTCAGGAGATGTTGGTACTTCTCTGGGCTCATGATTCACTCAAGCTAGGCATGTCCAGCTCTCGGTGAAGTGCATTGTGGCCTGCTGCAGCCATGCTTTACATCTCCTATTCCTTCTTTTGCGTCCTAGGGATAGCTTATTTTCTTCCTCCATGCTGAGAAAACATTACTTTCAACCTTTGCCCTAGTCTTCCCAACCTATTATTATTGCAGGATCCCAGACTCACTGGAAATGATGGTGATTGTTTTGCTTCCGTTTTTATCCCACCTTTCAACTCAGAGGGCCCTCGAGGCAACTTGCAAAATGATAAAATGCCAATAGAAGAGGGAGAGAGGGAGAGAGGGGGGAAAACAGCTGCAGAACAAGGAAACCAACAGCAGGCTATAATTCAGATGTCTGATCACTTGCTCCCTTCTCGTTAAAGTAGTAATAAAGGTTTGCCTTTATTTACTTTTAAGACAGAAGGGAACTAGTTGCACAGGCTTCAAAAGGAAAGGATGTACCACTGCAGAGAAGGCTCTGCAGCCTGCCTAAGGTAGACCATCTGGAGCAAGATCCTACCCTGATTATATAGGGAGTTGTTTGTAAACTTACATCATTTCTTACAAACCTAATACTGTACAGAAACCTAATGCTATAAATCTTTGGCATATTTTGTTTGTTTTGCTACCTTCTTCCTATACATTATATGGTTGCAAGCAACTCACTTCTCCCTGCTGGGGCCATAGTCCGCCAAAGGAAAAAGGAAGAGAAGTGCAGATATTTTAATATACTAAATATAGTCATATACATCAATGAAACGATTGACATTGTACACTACAAGAGAAACCAAAGAAAAGAGATGTGTTTAACTCAGTTTTAAGCCTGTAATATAATGGTCATTCCCTTTCTCCCCAAAGAACATAGGAATTGTAGTTCTGTTATCAGGGCTAAGCACCTCTAAGAGAAGTCTCTGCACTTCAGCAAGCTACAAATCCTATGGCTTTGAAGGGGAAGCCCTGGCAGTTAAAACTGTTTTAAGTCTTGTAGTGTGGATATACCATTAGGTGGCCTGGGGAATATTTCTTCCCGACTTGAATCATCTTATTTTTAATCAGCCACCTGTCTCACTTTTTGAACTGATTCAACACACCCATTGCTGAAATTAATGTTTGGGGTGGGGGTTGAAGTGTAGGTGGGTTCCCACGAGGCAAGACACAGTGATAACAGCAAGAACCTTTATTGAACTACATAACTGGGAGGCAGAGGCAAAGCAACTACTTATATACATTTCTGAAAGCCTGGGCCACTCCCACTCCCAACGTGATTGGCTGTCTACACTTGCAAACTGCAAATCACGGGCCAGTGGCAGAGGCCAAAATCCTGAAATGTTCTGTGATTGGACAACATGTATCAAATCAGAACAAAGGAGCTCAGAAATCTTAGTCCAGACTCAAGCTTGGGCAAACACAGACCACTGAATACATAACAGGGTTGGAGGGAGAAATACTTGTCTAGGGACAGAGCATGATGATACCATGGAATAGGAAGTTTGCTCTTCAAAACAAGCAAGCTCCTGAGAAATAGACAAGCTCTTCCTCCTGAGCAGGCGCATCACTTCCCCCTAGGAATCCTGTTTGCCTTCAATGAGTGAACCAGGCTCGTCACTTTCCCCTAGGAATCCTCCTGTTTGCCTTCAGTGAGTGAACCAAACTGAGCTCATTGTGATCTTTTTCCCCTGTCTACAAGAGTCACTTGAAAACACAGTGATGTGATAGTGTCCAGCAGAGCTATGAATTTATTCATGCTTCATATTTATTTCTAGCAGCACTCACAGTGAACCAGGCACGGTACTGTACCCACTCCAGCAAAGGCAGGAATGTCCTCCAATTGGCTTTGAAAGTAGAAGACCATAAACAAGGTGATTTTAAACATCATAGAGGCTCATAGATCCAACTGGCCCCAGAAGCTTGGTGCTGACTTACAATAACAACAAAGAGTCCCATGGCACATTTAAGGCTAACAAATTTATGGCATAAGGTTTCTTGGACTGGAGTCAATTTCATCAATGGTTCTCCCAGGTTTCATGGAAAGTTTTTTCCTTCCTGAGGCCACATGTCAGTGGAGGGCGGGGCCAGAACCAAAATTGGATGGAGCAACAGCTGTGACTCTGTATAGTAGGCTTATAGTAGATTGAACAGGACAAGACTTCTAAAATGTGGTCATGGTACACTTGAGTCTCATGAAGCCAGTGCTTGTGCTTCTGGGTCTTGTGCAAAGAAAGAATGTGTGTATCTCCCCTGTACATGTGTCAGGCATGCAAGGCAGCTCTCCAAGGGTGGAATATGCATGTCTCCTTAGAGGAGACTCTAAGATGTGCAACTCCTGAACTCTCTATGGTGAAAATCAGAAAGGGTAGAGCAATTGGAGGTGGGGAGCTCCACAGGGTACAGCAATAGATTGTGGAATAATGCTTGTGGGGAGTTATGGGATATTATTCTCCGGACATCATTCTAGTGGATGTTAGTAATGTGAGCAAGCTGATGTAGATTTTGTGTTTGCATTACAAACCCAACTGAAGGGGCAAGAGCCATTTTTAAGCTTTAGCCTTGGCTTAAAGATAAACCCCAGTGTTGTCATTCTTCACAATAACAGAGGGGCAGAAGAGTTCTTGGGCAAAGCAGTGCTGTGTGAAGAGAGGTGATGAATTGCCATGCCAGCGTTGTTTTAATTTGTCATAAGGACACAGTGCATGCATCCCTTTCGCTCCTCTTCCCCAGGGAAAGGGCATCCTGGTTAGGCCCCTTCCTACGCACCCTGGCCTCTTCTCTTCCACCCACCCAGCAGAAAGGAACAGTGATTTTGATGTGTGAATTAGCAACTGGAGAGTGATTCATGTGTGAGTCACAGCACAAAGCACAGGTGGCATCAGGCAAATTATAGGGCACCCACCCAACACTAGCCTCTTTCAAATGCCAGGATACAGCCACTAATTTGCTCCCTTTATGTACTGAGGGTCCTGTTCCCTTTCTTTGCATCCTTCCTTTGCTTTCCCTACCCAAAGAGAGTGACAGTAAGCAGAATAATATGGCCGGAAGATCTAACATTCATGCTATTAGACTAGTGCGCATTCCAGACTAGCCAAGGGTACTCTATTTAGGAACATAGGATGCTGCCTTAAACTGAGTCAGGCTATTGGTCCATCTAGCTCAAAGTCGTTTACACTTACTGGCAGTAGCTCTCCAAAGTTTCAAGCAGGAATCTCTCCTAACCCCTGCTGGAGAAGCTGGGAATTGAACTTGGGACCTTCTGCATTCTAGGGAGATGCTCTATCACTGAGCTACAGTCCTCCCCCTAAGGGCTTTTCTGCTATTGATCATACTGGGCAAATGATGTGATGGGTTTCTTGGATTCTACAGGGTTTGGATGGGTTTCTATTCACACTGATTAATTGGGGTCCATGGCATTTTTGCCTTGGGCTCCAGGAAAGCAACATCAGGTTTGGAAGTGAAACCAAAGAGGATCCAGCGATATAGAGATATTAGGAAGGAACTAGGACTCCGTTCAGCAAAGACCAAGAGCAGATCCACACCATAGAATAATAAATTCTATGCATTTAATGCACATTCAACAGATATTTAGAACACATGACTAGAGCAGTAGATATCAGCCAGCTTCAGGCTGTGGAGATCAGCCACCTTCAAGTCATAATCCCACTCAGCAAGTGAACTTGCCTTATGGGTGCTCCATAGCATCCCACAGCCAGGTGATCACCTCTGTCCACCTGCCAACTTCCTTCGTCCAAGTGAAAAAAGACTGGGCAATGCTGAATATCAGAGTTGCTGCCTATGTTGGGGAAGAGGAAAAAGCCCACCTTTATATCCAGTCATCTGTCATGTGCTTCTTGTGGGATAACCAGTCTCATACATGCTTAAGTCTAATTAATGCATGAAAGTGTTAAAACCACAGAGTAAGCTGTCCTGCCAAGCTTAGCTCACCTTGAGAGGGACTAGATAATCAAGCCTTTGTTCTACTACTATCTACCTGTGAAGCTCAACATGTGAGGAAGTTTGAGCTGGTTGCTGCAGCTCAGACCACATAGCTCTAACAAGACCCTCTTGGGTTCCTGTACCAATAGTTATTATTTATTAAATTTGTATACTTCCGTCCATCTGTAGATCTCAGGGCAGTTCACAACATAAAAATACAAGATAGAAATACAAAATACATAATAAAAACAAGAACAAAAAAACCACAACCACAAAGCAAGACCCCCCCCCCCTTCCCCACCATAATTTAGGAACTTTCACCACTGTAACTAAGCAATGTTTTACTGCCCACCAAACTTTTTCTGAATGTTGTGTGGAAAAACCCATGAATCTGACCTTTGGAGAGTTTGTAAGCAAACAATTTTTAACTTACCAAATGTGTGCTCTTTTTCTATGCTAGGGGAAGAGGGAAACTTTGGAAGGAACTCACAAGGGCATATTCTAAAGATCTAACAGCCTATATTTCCACACTTTACTTTGCTGCATATTCTCTGATTTTAAATCTCTGCTGTTGCCCCCGACAGGGTATTCTCATTTTATACCTGTTTTTTCCTTGCCATCAACACTTTTGTAACACCACAAGTATTCTGTAGCCAATGGTAACAGCTGCTATGAAACTGAGAAAAGTGACCTGCCTCGGGCAGAAGTATTAGAGGCTGTGGATAGATGAAACCAGGACCATAGCTGTGCCATACATTTAAAGCACTATGATGCCACTTTAAACAGCCATGGCTTCCCCCAAAGAATCCTGGGAACTGTAGTTAAGGGTACTGAGAGTTGGTAAAGGTAAAGGGACCCCTGACCATTAGGTCCAGTCGTGGCCAACTCGGGGGTTGCGGCGCTTATCTCGCTTTATTGGCCGAGGGAGCCGGCGTACAGCTTCCGGGTCATGTGGCCAGCACGACTAAGCCGCTTCTGGCGAACCAGAGCAGCGCACGGAAATGCCGTTTACCTTTCCACCAGAGCGGTACCTATTTATCTACTTGCACTTTGACATGCTTTCGAACTGCTAGGTTGGCAGGAGCAGGGACCGAGCAACGGGAGCTCACCCCGTCGTGGGGATTCGAACACTGACCTTCTGATCGGCAAGTCCTAGGCTCTGTGGTTTAAGCCACAGTGCTACCCGCGTCCCCTGAGAGTTGTTAGGAGACCCATATTCCCACTACAGAACTTCAGTTCCCAGAGGGGTTTAACAGGCAATTCCTCTTCCCAGGGAACTGGGAATTGTAGCTCTGTATGGAGAATAAGGATCTGAAGCAGTTTTAAACAGCGTTGAAAACTGTTAAGACGTATCATAATCATAGGAATAGGGTGGGATCTAAAGAACACACATCACAGATGTCAAAAAACCAGGGCAAAGATGGTTACTGTATTTTTATAAATAACAGCCCAGTGATGACAAGCATATCAGTAGTAGTTGCATGGAGGACTAGGAAGATCAAGGGGGAGAAGTTCTGGTATCGCCATTTACATTTCACCATTTACCAGCATAATATGGCTGCATTGACCCCGCTCTCCCAAAGTACAGTGCTCTGTACTTGATGCAAGTTACTCTGAAAAGCCTATAATTCATCTACCCTGTTTTGGCACCATCAACAGTCTGGGACATGCTGACTCAAACTCAGATGCTTGACCTGGGTTACTGCTACAGTATCTCAGAGAAATAGAGCACCCATCCCATGTCTGTATCACACATTATAATTTAAAAGCATAGTTTTATAAATAATGACACCAGCCCTGCAAACGGACACCCTGAAATGTAAGAATAGCCCTCCTTACTTACATGTACATGATGGACAATGACGTTTATTTGGGTAAGGGCCCTTTTGATAACTATTAACAAGAAATCAAGAAAGGTAAGCGGAAGCAAACCAATCTCTGTGTGTATACAAATAGCGTATTTACTCAAATGTAGTGCATACCTTTTTGGCCAAATTAAGTCGCGAAAATTAGGGTGCGCATTAGATTTGATGGTACATTTACATTCATCAGCAAATAGTTTTTTGGCATCAAGCTTTTGAAAATTGAGGTGAGGATTGGATTTGATGACACATTACATTGGCATAAATACAGTATTAACATACTAGATCGCATTCCTTGTCCTGCAGCAAAGTGTTATGTTTCAAGGCAGGGATAACACCACCAAAAATGTCGGGGCTTTTTATTCTTTGTTTTCTAGAAAGAATTGTAGAATAGGAAATAAGAGTACAGTAGTGGCTTGGGAACTGTGCTGGTAAAAGATTTTCAGTGATGGTATCATTAAGATCTGTACCTGTGTTAACTGTACTGCAAAGGTATTCTTGCATCTTAAATGAACAGGTTCAAAAAGGTTTCAGTCTTTTGTTTTGTTTCAGTCTTTTGTTCCCGTTGTCCATTTCAAGTACACTAGGATCTAAGCTCATTTCCTTTCTTTGAAGTATAATATCTCCATTGCATCAAAGGACCTTGTGATAAGAGGGTTTCCATATGCTGTAATAGCTATCCTTGACCAGTAAGTGGACTCTTAACATTCAGAATAACCCCTATTGACTTATTAATCGCTCGAGCCCATCTCCAACAGAGAAGCTGCATAATCATCAAGCTATATTGTCTCACTGCATGTTTAAATATGACTTTGAACTATGAGGAAATAGGGTGACCCAGACTGGCCCAAGGCATTTTGGGGCAGAAAATCCAAAAGACAAACCCTCCTTTCCTATAACTAACATGGAGCACAACCCATCTCATTGAAACAAAACGGAAACAACATAGAGTGTTATCCTCCTCCTCAAAGATCTCTCCTGCCCCCAACACCTCTGCTGCCCCCTAAGACTCAAAGCAGGAGTTGCCATTGTGTTGCTCACAGAGGCCTTCCCAGATGCCCATGGGGTCCCAACCATCCCCCATTCCCCCACTGAAGTTTGGCTTGAATGAAGCCTTCTGCAGCAAATGGAATGCTTTTTTCAAGCCTCATTGCTGGCAAGGGGCAGGAGGAATGAGCACATGAGGGGGGAGGCTGAGATGTGTGCATTGTTGCAATGCCTGCATGCTAGCCATCACAGTGTCTCTTGTCAGCAAATGTCCCCATGGGCTCAAGAAGATGGACAGCCCCTTGCTTAATGACTCCTGAAATCCATGGCAGCCACATCACCAGGCATCATGGTTTGATCACCTCTATGTGCAACTGAAATCTACATGTTTATATTAAATCCCTGTTTATATTTTAAAAGAACATGGATTAAAAATAACCCATCTAGCGTCTTTTGCTTGTCTGACAACTCACCTCACCATGGAAATCTGTGGTGTGATATTAGAAGCAGGCACAGATTTCCAGAATGAGACAAAATGGGCTGCTAGCTGGTATTTTCACTTTATTCAAGAATTTTGTTTTTGGCCTTTGAAAAATATTTATTACCTTCTTTAGACATTGTAGAGTATGTACAAGAATGTAGTAAGTCCTTTAGTTGTATACCTGTACATTCTGTTTCCTTCAGAGGTAGTCTTAATCATTATGACATTATTTTAATCATGATTCCTGTATTTTGTCCTGCAAATCCTAAAAGGAATTTGAAAAGACTCACCTCTGGTCTCCCAGGGGCTTGCCTACCTGTTAGTGGTGATCAGCTACAGACTATTACAGTTGAAATATTTCACTTTAATCTATTTTAAGGGAGCCTAGATTACATTCCCATAGTCTAATTTTGCTCCACAAGCCTCTAATCAGCCTATTTTCTTTAAATTGCTAAGTGAAACCCCCTTTTTTTAGAACCAATAGAAACTAGTGCTGTGTACACACTGCCTCTTAGTCTAGCTCCAAGATGCACCTCTATTGTTTGAGGCTGAGTACACATGATGTTAGCCACATCTGGGTCTTGTAGCTTCTCGTGAAATGCTCCTGTTTGATGTGCTTTCCCTCAAATGAGGTTCCATCTGATTAGAAAACAGAAGCAGTGGTTAAACTGAGGTGTGTATGGCTCAGGCAGCCATTACACATGTGCAACTTACAGCACATGCACAGTGAAATGGAGTCCAGCATGAGGAAACAAATCAGATAATGGACATCCCCACCCCCCCTCTGGTCTGTACAGAGGTGTAAGAGACAACTTGACCTGCAACAAAACGTTGCAATGTGGACTGCTCCTGCTGAAGCAACCTTCTGACACCAGCATCACTGCTGCTTATGTGGATGGGTCTAGGGTATGATGGCATACCCCATGGGTCTGTTGGGGCCATGCATGTACATCAGGTGGGACTGCCAATCTGGTGCTCCTGCCCAGTGCACGCGCATGGCCCCAACCTTAACCAATGACCCACCCTAGTCACAGTCAGGCAAACCGTGTTGCTGGTGTCAGGAGGGCGACTGCAATTCTACACTGCCGCACACACCACTACTCTCAGCCATGCTGTCTGCCATCACCTACCCACCCTGCCAGCCCTCGTGTGTGTGTGTGTGTGTGTGCACTCTTTCTCTCATACACACTTACCTTTCTGTTCCAGATAAACATGCTCAGTCCTGACTAGCTGGGATTTGGGAGGGGGCTGTTAATTTTTCTTTCCTCTTTCTCAACTTCTGTAAAACGTGGTGTTACCCTAATCATGCTGGTACCTCCTCATGTGTGTAAATGGTGCTGCTTTGGTTACATAACATTCCACACTCAGAATCAGTTAACTGCTAGCTTTAGAATTATTCACAATGGCTATATGGAGCCAGCAGTGTCAGAGGCAACATAACCCTGAATGCTAGTTGCTGATCTGCAACAAAGGGGGTGTGCTATTGCCCTCTTGCTCTGCTGGTTTGCCCCAGTGGGGAAGCAGGTTACTGGGCTAAATAGGTCTTTGGACTGATCTAGTGGAGATGTTCTTATGTTCGCATGTTTCCCCCAGCATCTGCCTCAGTCTGATTAAGGAAATCCACATGCTGTAATATTAAGACAGGAAGTCAACTTACACTAAGACATCATTGGTCCTTCTGACTCAGTATTGTCTACGCTGACTGGTAGTAGCTCTGTAAAATTTCACACTGAGGTCTTTCCCAGCCCTACCTTGAGGATACAGGGATTGAACCTGGGGCCTGCTATGCCACTGGGCCATGGCCTCCCAAAACTAAAAAGCAACCATCAAGAAGCATGATTGAGATTCCACCTCAATGGAAGGAGAAACAGACAGGGGAAAGGACAGCCTTAAAACTGTTCCACTATCAGTCCTGCTCCAAAGCAAAGCTGAGCAGCATGAGCATTGACACCCTGGGTCAGTGGAAATTGAATACCAAAATCCATATGTAGACCTTCAATTCCCATAGTATCCTGGTGCAAGGGGACAGGTGGTGGCCTCTTTTCAGTAGGAGGAAATGGCTATTTGCTTGGAATTGGCTTCAGTTCTTTGACAAGTGTGTTTACACTACATGCTTTAAATGGTTTTTAAAAACAGGTTTAACGTTCACAGCTGCACTGCCTTTCCATCTCATGCTTTCGCCTCAGGCAAGAAGTCATCTATGAATTATCTGTGATTGCGTAACGGTAGACTCCATGGAGCCCTGTGCCCAAGCCGCTTAGGGATGGGAGTTATCTTTTAGTACAGTTCCGTACACATCAATACAGTTTCTGCTTCTGGGTAGACCTTGGCTATTGCTTACAGAAGAGAAGGATTAGAACATTCTCCAATACAGCGAATGGAGAGTCAGGGTTCTAAAGAGAAACAGTGGGCAGGCAGACCCAAATGGGCAGTTTAGGAGAAAGTGGGCAGTTCAAAAAGAACATTTGGGCAGTTAAAAAAATTCAAGTCTTGCCAAAGTTGCATTATCTTTAGTGATTCAAAACAACTGATAACAATGTGAAAAGTAAACTGAGTAGCCCAAGCCCCTCTAGAGCCCCAGGCCATAATCAAGGATATCCATTTCTCTTTCTCCTGCCAAAGACACCCCCTGCAGACGCCACTGCTGTTCCCCACAGAGTATTCACCAGTATTTCTAATATGAAGGAAATGTAGCATTCTTCTGCATTAGTGTAGTCAGGTTGCCAGTCCTGAGGACGTTCTCCTGCTCTGTGTAAATTTGCTAAATGTCATGCTATTGAGCAAGAAAACACATAGGCACATGCAAGGCAAGTGCATGTGCACCAGTGTGTTGCAACAGAGCTTGCCGTGTGTATTATAGTCACATGCCGCTGGACAGTTCTAAACTTTCCTTTTTAAGAAGTCCCAATAGGGAGCTGTAGTCCAAAACACCTGGAAGGCACTGGATTGGGTAAGGTGACTCTACACAGTAGATGGTCCTGAATCTGCTGTTTTGTTATTTTGAAGTTGAAGTGACCCTGCTACCAACCAAAGCACTGTGCAATGCTGAGCTGCTGAAGTCTGAGCTAGAACGAGGAGGTGGAGAGAGTCCTTCAGGACCTGGGGGGGGAGGGTGTAGCAGGGTGGGAAGAGGAGAAGAACCTGCCGCTGATGAGTATAAGTGGTTTCCTCGTCACTGCCGAGAGTGAGTGCGTAGGATGCTGTTAGACAAAGCCTGAGCTGGGAAGCAGCGGCAACAGAGCTTCTGTGCTCTCTGTGTGGAGTGCTTTCCTTTCCAACTGCTCTGTCTCAGGTAGCATCAATATTCAGCCTTCCACACATTTCTCTCCCCCTCCCATCACCCCATCTACAAATCCTCCAGAAAGATGCCCTTTTCGTTTAGTGCAGAAAAGGGGGCATGAAGCAAATGGGAGGGGGCGAACATGCAGTGGGTGCTTCACTTTCCTCCCCCTCTCAGAGAATCTAGGCTCTTGTCTTTTTTTCTGGCTGCAGCACATGTTGGCTTCTCTGATGGAGTTGGCAGAGTGGGTGGCATCAATTGTAGATTCAGGGTGTGGGTGGATTTGCACTTTGTGGGTTTTCATTCTTTCCCCCTCCTTCCCCCAGACAATATTAGTAATCAAGGCAGGGCAGAGGATGGCAGTTTTGTTGCATATAGGGAGTGGAGAGAGGGAACAGGTCACTGTTGAAAGAGGAGAGTGATGATGATGAAGTTCATTTGTGCCTTTCTTGCAGATGTTGAAGGGTGCTTCTTGGCTTTTCATAATGCTCACTTTCCAGAAGAGGGGTGGGGAATTGAGAGGTCTTGTGGAGAGGATGCTGGAAGGAATGTGTGGTCCATAATCAACTTTACTGACTCCGATGCAAAATCAAACACCATTTCCCCTAGCCATCTATGGCTAACCCAAAACTTTCCAGATGGTTTTTGTGCAATAATTGCACTGTTGTTTGACCCAAATGTTTCTACTGCAAAATATAGCGTTGTCATATCACTCAAACTATGACTTTTGTCATTGCGGAAATGCAATCTTTTCCGCTTTCTCATCTAAATGGTGTATTTAGCACTGTATGGTACGTGGTCACATGGACAAGTGATAGACTTTATGCCCCCCATATATTATATGATTACTGTTTTTAATCATGTTTAAAAACTTGTCTGCTCTCCTAGTATAAAATTCCAGTGTGGAATTATTCCTCTTAACTCAGGGGGGACTCACCAGTGTGATGGCCTCCAGATTTTGCTGGAACCCAGCTTCCGTTACTTCTAATGAAAGACCATTTTGGCTAGAGCTGATGGGAGTTGGAGTCCAACAACATCTGGAGGGCACCATGTTGTGTGTCCCTGTTGTAATTCTTTAACAACAACGGTAAGAACACAAACAAGGTGTGTAACTTTGGCAAGGTTCTGATCCCTTTTAACAATGCCCCACAATTTCATTGACTTCTTCCGCTACTGATTTGGAAGGGTGGAAATTTTATTTTTTACACTTTGACTCGTATGGTCATGCTAACCTGACTCTGTGGGATAATCAAGATTTGAAAATAGAAAGGCAGTCTTTTGTGGCAGAATGGGGTTGATAGTGAGATTTATTTGTTAGATTAGTTAGCAAAAACAGGTAGAGATTTTTGTCGTTTTAAGTTTTATGGTTTAGATACCACTTACCCACTTGTACTGAATAGAAATATATTCTACTACAGCACCTTTTAGTGTCTGTTTATGGACCGTCAGCAGATTAAATGAATAATATATATATTTAAAAGTGTGATCTGAGTAGAATTGGGAAGCTGGCACAACTACTCTTAAGTGACTTTGTAGTAGCACACAAGTAACATTTAACTGCTTCCAGTGTCAGCTGCATATATATCTTATTGTTGTGAGGACCAGGCTTTCAGAAATGATTAAATTACAAACAGGAATAGAATTTCCTTGCTACCTGTAGCTGTTGGGTCATTTTTCACATAGTAACAGTCATTCCTGCATTGCAGGGGGTTGAACTAGATTACCCTCAGGGTCCCTTCCAACTTTACAATTCTATTATTCTAAGTGCTATGACACTATATAGAACATAGAAGTGTAAGCTTGGAAGGGTAACAGGCTTAACAGCCAAGGCAAAGAGATATGGATGGAACAGAAAAATGGGGGAATTGCCAAATACGAACCGATTTACAGAAAACCCCCGAAAGAAACTGTGTTGGTATTAAAACCAGAATAGTGAGCAAGCCTTGAGCTCAAGGAACATCAGGCTGGATGGTAAGCAAAATAGAGAGTAGAGAAGAGAAAACGCTGTCTTGATGTTGGCAGCCACGTTTTTGGCAATCCTGTGCACATCTACTTGGAAGTAAGTGCTACTGCGCCCTGTCACTTGCACCATCTACTGTGTTGCAAACCAGGGACGAGAAACCTGTTGCTCTCCAGATGTAGTTGAACTCCAACTGCCATCAGCCCCACCCATGGCCAGTGATTAGGGGCGACAAGAGTTGGAGTCCCCCAGTATCTGGAGGGCCACAAGGACCCAATCTCTGCTAGAAACACTTTCCTGGGGAGCAAGCTTCGCTGGAAACTGGCACATTTTCCATCGGAGCTCAGCCGTAGCTTTCTCGAAGGTGACCGGCCAGTAGACCCTTGTTATTGCAACAAACTAACGAGACTGCCCCTCTCTGTGTAGAAGAAGAGTCATTTTGTGTATTTTCGCGGCGGGACCAAGAGCAAAGGCAATCTGTGGCCAGTCTACCCGCCCTGCTATTGCATTGCCACGAGAATCGCAGCTCAGGCGAGAGATCCACTCTCTCCCACCCCACCCCCCGCTCCTGTGCAGGTTCCTGAAGAGCTGCATCCCTGACAGAGCCCAGACTCTCCTCCCCCGTTGCTGGGAGCGCTGCCTCTCTCTCTCTCTCTCTCTCTCTCTCTCTCTCTCTCCATCTCCAAGTGCCTAGGCAGGCAGGCAGGCAGCCTTCCTCCCGCTCCCTCCCTCCCCGACATCAGATGCCTGGCTGGCTCCCACACGCATGCTCCGAGCGGCACTTTCTCGTCGCCAGCAGCGCCCGGAGCAGCCGCGCAGGGCGAGCCGCGGCGCCTTTCCCGCACCCCGGGGCAGCGCATGACTCCAGCAGGTAACGGCACGCACCCCTCGCGGCTTGGGGAGTCTCTGGAGCGCGAGGCCGGAGCCCAGGCCCAAGCCAGACTCCAGGAGGAGGGGGAGATCCCCTCCGCTAGGGTCCCAGATGGGGGCGCCTTTCACCCTCGGGAGCGTCTAGAGCGCTCTGCCCGCCGGGGAGGAAGCGGCGCTGGCGGAGCACGTGCCCTGGCGAGCCGGAGCTGGCTTTGTTCGGAGGTTGCTCCGGCGCCACCTCAACCTAACCGGGGGCAGGGGGCGGTGGGCAGAGTCGCTGCTCCAGCCGCTCACTCCTACAGGTGATCAGAGGGTGATCATGGGATGAAGATCCCGGGTGAAGTCGCCTTGCATTTGCGCGCGGTGCGGGAGTCGTGCGCGCTGGGTTCCCTCGTGCGCTGCAAGCGGGAGAGGAGGAGGTGCTCTGCGCGCTCGCCGTCCCCGGGAAAGCTGCTCGAAGGCATCCTCCGAGCAGCCTGCCTTCTCCATGTGTGTGCCGTTATGAAAGATGAAATTTGACCCCAGTGTTTTGCGGGTCTTTCCCCCCACACCCCGCTCTCCTCATTGTGTGCGACCACGCGTACTAGGTAAAGCGTGTTGTCTCGGGTAGGTGCGCGCGCATTTGGCCATGGGGTGTGTGTGTTTTCCGCGCACGCCGCCGCGGTTAAGCAGGCGTGTGGGCAGGGAGCCGCGTTAGTGTTCTTTGCCTGTTTGTGTGCATGCATGCGCTCGCTCTGTTTATGTGTGTGCTTGTGTATGTGCGCGCGGATGGAGCGTGTGCCCGTGCCCGCCCCCTGCTGGTGGGTTGTGAAGATGTGCATTTTCCCGTGCGATCAGGGCCAGCGTAGTTTTGCCCACCTCCATGGCGCGGGATCCATTCATCAGTTTGCAGCCACAGCGCCAGTTCGGTTTCCGAGGCGACTGGTCTCTGCTGACAACCGCCTCCCACCCCCCGCCCGCTCGCCTTCCCCTTCCCCAGTGAATCATGGTTGCTTTCCTACCGCACACAAGCCATTATGGCAAGATCTTCTCTCTCCAGCCAGCTAGAAAGTCCCTGTCTGCCCTCCTGGGGCTGCAGATTATTAGGGATTCTCTCGCTTCTCAACTCTGGATCCAGCATTCTCTAGGCAGGGATTTCGTTGACTCTCAGCTCTTTCGCTTCACTGAACTCTTCCTTCCATTTGCCTGACTTTGCTTTTACTGGCTGTGCATTTAAGTTGGGAGGCCACGGACCTTTGGGTTTCTAGTGGGAGGGATGAGTTGCATATTAAATGTGGATGCAAGGAATCCACTCCCAGTTTAGGCTCATAGTAAACCCTTCACATTTTAAAGGGCTCTTAGAGTGTTTGAAGTGGTGTAGAGATATTAACTAAGTAATCTTTAGAACAACAGGGTGTGTGTGTTTGTTTAATACGTTTATATCCCACCTTTTTCTCCAAGGAGCACACATGATTCACCCCTCCTCATTTAACCCCCACAACAACCCTGTGAGGTAGGTTAGGCTGAGAGGCAGTTACTGACCCAAGTGAGCTTCATGGCAGAGTGGGGATTTGAACCGTGATCTCCCAGGTTCTCGTCCAACACACTGACCACTACATCGCATTGCCTTTCCCTTCATAGACGAGGAGGTGGGGGTAACAATGGGCCATAGCTCACTGGCAGAGCACATGTTTTGCCTGCAAAGGGTCCCACATTCAATCCCACGATCTCTAGGTATGGCTAGAGAACTCCTTTCTGAAACTCCAGAGTGCTGCTGCCAGTAGGTATGTAGACCAGGCATGGGGAATTGCAAGCCCTGGGTCTGAATGCGACCCTCCAGGCCTTTCTCTGGCCCTCAAGACTCTCATTAGATCATCCTTCATTGGCCATGTTCCATGCCCTCCTTGAGTACTCTTGGCTGACTGGAATGTGTCTTTGAACTGTGAAAATGCTTCTTCCTTGCCTGGATGGACGTGTGTGTGTGTGTATAGTACCATCTGGCTTTTGTGTGACTGAAATATAGCATTTTATACAAAAGTAAGAGTCACATCCATAGACCTGCTCACTTTTGCCTGTGGTCCCGCCCACCACTGGCATGTGACCCTCAGATTGTTGGCCCCAAGGAAGTGTGCTCCTCAGGGTCTAAAAGGGTCCCTATGCTAGTATAGGCAATACTGAACTAAGTGGACCAAAGGGGTAACAAAGTATAGGATGGCTTCTTCATGGCTTGCCAAAGACTGCCTAGTAAGTTCATGGAAGGAACAAGATTTGAACCAGGGGCTTAAATGTGCCTGCTTCTGGCTGATGTGATTTTCCTCAGACAGATGCTGCTCCATAACAGAGGTGTGAAGAAACTTTGGCCCCTTCATATACCTCAACGTCTGGAGGCCAAAGGTTCCCCACACCTATCATAAAGATTGCTAGCTTGACCACAGTACAGGCAGCTCCCAGGGGCAGCAGCACTTTGGAAGCAGCATTCAAGTTTTGCTGCTGATGTCAGTCCTGGCCTGGGTCCTCAGGCACATTGACATGCCATGGATTTCCAGGGCCAGCTTTCAGGTTGGTCTTGCACTGCCCAGCTTAGTGCAGTAAGAAAGGCCTTTCTGCCAGCCCTGTTGAATGAGCTGCTTTTTCCTACCCACAGACGAGAGGGAACTAACCTGGATATTTTGTGGAGCCCTTGCATTGCTGCCTCTAGCTTGGTGGAGAAAGAAATGAAATGAGCCTTAATCATAGGAAATAAAGCCAAGGCAGAAAAAAAGAGCTAGTTAAAAATGAGTTTTTGAATTCACTTCTGCTCCTGGTGCGATCCCAGCCTTACCATGGCGATGCTATGCAGCTCAGATCGCTGTAGGGAAGATATTGCAGATGTGCCATTTAACAGCTGGGATATGGATTGGGGAGTGACTGCAGCTAATGCCTGGAAACAGTTTTACAGACTCTGAACTCTGGAACTAAATAGGTGCTTAGGCAGCTAAGCTCAGCTGCCTTGCTAACTTTTGTACATTCAAAAGCAGCATCTGTTTAGAGGGGAACTTGGCCATAGCAGGGCTTGATTTCTCATATAAGAGACGGTGCAGCTCAAACCGGCCATAATGCCAGATCTTATACTAGGAGTCCATATGTGTTGGTTCTAGCTACTCACATGTATGTAAGGAAAATGTGCATGTGCTCAGAGACCCTTACTTTTTTATTATTTATTTACACAAGCAGGATTTGCAACGAAAGGTTGCAGCATGGACTATGCCTGTTCAGGGCAATCAACCTACAGGATCTATGCCCTGCACGTAGCTTCTGTGTTCATAGATAACACATTTTCCTTATTGAAACTGATATCTGGGTGGATGATATCTGCTCACACAGGTTCTGTGCAGGAAGTGTGTATTTACCTTGTGCATTGGTTAAATGACAGGAATGTTACTGCTTCCTCTTGCATACCTCCGAATGGGAATTCTTTGCAGCTTTCTGTTTGACTGATGCTGAGAGTAGTGGGCGAATATATCTGAGGATGGGGAAATGCTGCAAACTCTTTGGATTGGCTTATTATTTTTATTTATTGGACTGAGTTATAGTACTCAATGAGCAATCTAATTGTAGTTCAGCTTTGAAAATAGATTCACAAAAGCTACAAACCCACTTGCCCATGCATAGCCAGGCTAGTTAGTTGCCACCTAAAAGGAAAGAGAAACAGAAATCGCTTTTGTAAAACTTTCTGGTCATCTGGGAGCAATTCTGCATTCATCATAGGTGACCAAGTTGTTCACAAGCCTGCTGTAGATCACTACTGTACAATGCATCTCTGAAAAAAGAAAGACATGTTCAAAACTTAAGTACTGTATCTAAAAGGTTATGGGGCCTAGAAGGCATTTTTGAGCATGTTTGTGAATTTTCTTGAAGGATTTTAAAAGTGACATTTTTTACTATATTTTCTGGAAGCCATGTGATGATTCCCTTGTCTCCATTGTTAAGCGAAAGACTTTTATCACTGATGTCATTGCTCAAATGTTTTGCAAGATGGAAGAAACTAATTTTCAGCCAACCATATCAAAGCCTTTTCTCTATAAGCTGCCTCAGACATTTTATCCTGACAAAGCCAACTATACAAAGACAATGTGAGGCTTCAGCAATTGCTTTCCACAGGACCTGACCAGAATGGCATTCTGCTTAAGGAAGCAGGGACCACAATTGCAGCTCAGGAATGCACAGAGTAAAAATAAGTACTGGCACACAGCTGGGTAGCATTTAGGGCCTATTAAAAATGCAGCTTCCTTGTAAATGCTGCATTGAATGCTTTTCTGTTTGTGCTAAAATGTAAGCAGTAGCTTTGCTTGCCCAGTTGTAGCTTTGCTTGCCCAACACTCTTGAGTGTGAAATGGTACTCTTGCTCCCAGGTTTGTCTGAGCACGAATGTGAGCAACTTGTTTTTGCCCAAATACATCAGTAGGAACCTGGCAGTGGAACTCGGGGCAAGTGATGATTCTTTGGCTCCAAAGATTAACTGGAATAAACATTGATTGAGACCCAGGCAGTCCTGTAGCTCTCCAGACGATGTGGGACTCCAGATCCCATCTGGCCCAGCCAGCATGGCCTATGATCAGGGATGATGGAAGTTGTCGTTCAGGAACAACTAGAGGACTGTAGGTTCCCCATTCCTGATGTGGCAATTGCATGAAATGTGTATGTGTAGCAAACATGCCAAGTTAAGCAGGCAAAGCAGGTACGTCTTGTCTCCTATTTGGTATGGCCTTTCCTTGCATCCCCCTCCATCAGCAACAGACTTGAAAACCCTGCACAGTTACAACAATAACTGTCTCTCTCCACACACTCTCCTATCTGAGAGAGGCAGCAGGCAGGTATGGTGTAGGTATAAGTCCTAGAGGATAGGGCAGGAGCAAAACCTTTCCCCCCACCATGGTGCACTTAATTATACCATAGTTCTAGAAAGGGGAGAATCTTCTGGAATGCCTCTCCTGATGTGAACCTACACAAATCCTCTTCTTCTGAGGCCTTTCTTCAGGCTCGGAGGCTGGTGACAAAGAAGAGGGCCTTTTCTGTTGTGGCTCCCCATCACTTCCTAGTGAGGTTCACCTTGCACCTTCGTTGACATCTTTCCAGCATCAGGTAAAGACTTACATTTCCCACCCCCCAGGCATTTGGTAGACCGAGATGATCTTGTTTTGTTTCTAGTGTACTGCCAAGTTTCTTGTAGCTATTATGGGGGTTGTTCATTCTGTTTATATAGTATTATGTTTTTAATGTGTAAGTTGCTTGGAGACCTTTGGTTAACAGGTCACTAGCAATGATGATGATGATGATGATGATGATAATGATAATAATAATAATAATAATAATAATAATAATAATAAATTCATTGCCAGCCCGTATCCTAGAAATGCTTATGATATAAGGAACAGGGAAACATGTGGTTGAGAACTAGAGGTCTGGGGCATGGAAAAGAAGGGTGCTTTTAGGTAGTTGAATTCATGTTCAAAGCAAAGGGGAGCCAGCAACTGTGCAGCACTGTCAGAAGCAAGGTTGATGTGTTACAGTGAGATTATGCAAAGTGGTGTGTGTGTGTCTTTCACACCATGAAAGTGTGGGCACATTTAGAAGCACTGCTGATCCCTTCTGTTCAGAGATAGCAGAGTGCCTCCTCACTTTTGTCTTTCGTCAGCACAGGCAGAGAAACCTTAAGAAACTCCTATGTGGTACCCTGGCCTTCTAATGCTGTTTGGTCTCTGGGATGTATAAGTTGTTGTTGTTGGCATCTATCTGTCTCAAGAGACAATGGAGTGCACTTCATTAACAGTACCGGGGCAACCTCTCCAGGGTACAAGCCTGGTCAGTGTGTATGGAGGGCCTGGGCTGCCCAGATGACAAGACCCCCTTCTTGGCCTCACTGATGTGGTCCACAGGAAAGCAGAGCAATACATTTGGCTCCAGCTTGGCTGCAGGAGTTGCCAGAAGGAGATGTACAAGGCACCACCCAACCATCTTAGGGACTCCACTCCGCATTTGTGTAGGGTTTGCTCCTTAGCCTTTTCTTCTCCCAAAGATAGCCCTCAAGGCAATGGAGGTTTAGTGTCGAGAGTTTTCCTTCTCCTAGATCAATGAGTCCCATCTACCCCTCACTTCCCTTTACAGCTCATGCAGAACTACCTTCTTGACCACTGAACCCACTATTAGTATCTTCTGCCCAATCTGCCAGAGCCTGTCTTTGCAGGCAGGGGAAGTCTCTAACCAAACTGGGAGATTGAGACCCGTCAACTACCCTCACCTGGTTTAGCCAGCCAGTCAAAGCCATTCCCAGGGTGTGGCCGCTGTCACATTCTGACAGCTTCTAGGAGCCACAGGTGAGAGCTGAGTGCAGGGTAGGGACCAAAGGTGGACAAATTACCCCAGAAGGAGCACAACTTGTCCCCTACCAGAGATGCTGCCCCTCCTCTAACACCCCATACTAATAATCTGCAGTCATCAGCCTCTCTTGCAGTAAAGGCTGAGAATCACTGATTAGGCATTCTGGAAGAGCTGAGGGATCTTTGTCATTGTTTTGTAAACACTTCCAAGTGATTAATGTGTTATACCCAAAGACACACATACATCCAGGTGTGCAAAAATAATGTACAGCGTGCACAATTGCTTATCCTTTTTGACATTTATACACAGTCTTTTTAAAGAAAATAACTATGGCTGTTATCGTCACCTATATGGGCATCAAACATTTTTCTCCATCACCACCTGGTTGGCATAGCTCATGGATCTAGACCCTGGAAGATAGCATTTTAGAGATAATGGATATGCCTGAAGACCTCCCCCTCACACATTCACACACACCGTATGATCTGAAGTCTTCCAATGGCATTTCCATGGATTCCTCAAGTAAATATCTTTGAGTCACATTTTGGCTACATTGAAATAGTGTATAAAGTGCCCAGAGACAGCAAGAGAAAAGGGCTATACCCAAAACTGGACACAAAGGGTGTTAATGGTTTTGGATGTTGCTGTTGTTTTAGAGTAAGTAGAAGGTTGAGGGCAATCCTTATTTTATTTTATTTATTTTATTTTATTTTATTTGTATCCTGCCCTTCATCCAAAGATCACTGAGTGGTTCACAACATAAAAATACAAATATTAGGACTCAGGTGTGTGGAGATGTGTTAAGTGCTTTAATGCTTTCCCCTGCTGATGACGTCTTGATCCAGATAAACACTGCTGCACTTGCTGTTTACTTAAAATACATATGTGATTGCTTGCACATTTTGTTTGGCTCTAAAGCAGGGGTGGGAAATCCATGGCTATTCGGAGATTTTGTTGGACTACAAATCCCATCATCCTTGATAATTGGCCCTGTTGGCTGGGGCTGATGGGAGTTGGAGTCCAACAACATCCAGAGGTGGTACAGCTTTACCATCCCACTCTAAGGGAATGTACCTGTGTCTTGCCAAGAAGTGCTAGGTAGAATTTTGATGGAACGATTGGCAGCTAGAGTTAGAAGAGCAACACATTTAACAAGTTGTCTGGTAGACATAGGCCACCAGGAATTCTCTGCAGCAGGCTATTAGTCTCTTTGGGGGTTGGTAGAAAAAAATCTGTGAGCAAGTGTCCTTTATAGGCTAATTTACAAGGCTATGTTAAAGGCTGAGAGGCCAAAACAAAAGGGCTTGGATAACACTTTCAGTGAGCCTTTGGCAGGCCAGCTCAAAACATTTAGCTGCTTGAGGCAAAGGAGAAAACAGTGCCCACTGATTCCATCTACAGAAGCCAACACTGGCAAGGGGATAGCAATCCCAACCACAACAAAGGGAAATAGACAAGTTTAGAGGGAAGCGAGACAGGCTGTGGGGCACAGATAGCCCTGTCCTCCCAACAGAGGGGTATTGGTGGGCTCGGAAGGGGTGAGGAATGCTGCTCCCCAGAATCTGCTGCCTGAAGCAACTGTCTTCTTCTGGCTAATGATAGGGCCAGCCCTGGCATGTGGGATTCTACTTCCGCTCCTCTGCTTGACTTAGCAAGTTTTATTTCCTCTTTCTTCATGTCTATTTTTTGAGACAGGTTTCCTTCCCATCAACCACATTTGCTTATGAGCACCAATGAGTTTCAGCCACCCCACCCCATTTCTTTAAAGCACAGCATTCACACAATTCCTCAGGGCATGCACACAAAAACCTTCCCATCAAATTTTGCATCAAATTAAGCAGCTTTGTGAGCAAGCACTTGTGAGGCATGCTTTATTCCTATCCCAGAATTGGGAGGATTTGTTGCTGGGGGGTGTTTTGAGGACAGAATTGCAGGCTCCTTGAAGATGCCAGCTTATTACTATTCAACTGAAAGCTGGCTTCTAAGATCAAGGCAGAGTTATGACTGCTAAAGTGCCAGCCGTTGATACATAACTTATGTAGCTGAGGGAGGCATAATTAAAAATAATTGAAAAGTGGTATAATTATTCTGGACTCCAGTTTACTGCCCACTTGCCTATATTGCTATCTGGCCATGATCTGAAGTTTTCACAGCTGCCTATTCCAGCTTTGTATTCAACTACTTGCCTGGTAGCCAAGGGAGCAACAAGGGAGAGGGACTTTTCAGTGGTGGCTCCACACTCATGCTCTCTCCAGTTAGGTCTGCCTGGCACCACCATCAACATCTATGCTTTTAAAATTTTGTAAATTGCTTGGAGATTCCTTATGTCGCAAGCGACTAATAAGTTGAATAAATAATAATAAAGTAGTAATAATAGAAGCATAGAATTGTAGGATTGGAAGGGATCCTGAGGGTCATCTAGTCCAACCCCCTGCCCTAAGCAACAAGGAAATCCATGCAGGAGAGTAAACAGGCTGGTCTAGCATGAATGGATCTCTCTGCCTTCTCTTTGCCAATCTACTTGGTTTCCATGCAGTCTCTCAGGTCCATCCTTTCTCTTCCATTCCACTTGGTGGAAGACAAATTTTTACCAGCTTACTAAGAGGCCAGTACACTGCATTTCCATACTAGTAGGGAACAACCCCAACCCCACAGGCTAGCAACTTTTGTGGGCTTACTTACAAGGCTGCCCTACTGCAGTTCTCTTTTGTGCTTAGCAATGGTAGGATTTGAATTTCATTGACAATGGGAAACCTGTAACCCCTTGTGGTGTTGGAGCCAAAACAATGTAGAAGTTCAAGCAGAATTTGGTGCCATTGTGTGGAATGAGAGAAGGTGATTGAGATGGACAGGCAGCTGCCTGGTTCTTGGAAGAGACAGATTATTCAAACATGGATGGACACTGAGGGGGAACACATGGCAGAACATGTCACTGCTCAGATGTAATAGAAGCTGGCCTGATTTGATGGGAGATCCTGCCCTGCCACAATGAGTTGCACTCATTTGTGTGAGAGATGTTAGAGCTTCTGCAATTCTGCACTAAAAATCCCATACTGCACTAGTTTTCAACTGGTAGGGTGAGACCCACTAGAGGGTTGCGACCTGATCCAATGTGAGTGGCAACAGAAACACTACCACCATGTAAATATTTGGTAAAAGATTAAGATATGGGTCCTCAAATGCATGTTTGCGTTAAAAGTGGATCCTGGGTCTGAAAAGGTTGAAGATACCTACTGTACACCATCTTCTTCCCCCTCCCCCCTCCCAAAATAGATTCTGCCATCTGACTATATAATGCAAACTAGGAACATTCTGCACACACCTGGCATTTTATATATGTATGCTTGGAACTAAGCTTGTTTTGCAAACCAGATGCAATAGGTGCCTACAAATCCTAATTCCCATTCCTCACTCACCCCTTTGCTACCCAATCCAAACATCTAAATTAATTGTGGAATGGGTTATTAGTACTTCAGAAAAACTGAAAGCGCACCACCTGTGATTTCCCTCCACCTCTTTTTATGTACTATATTAATTTACATTCATGAATTTCAGTTCCAGTGTATTTTGTTACATTTGTTGACGCTGTTGCCTAAATGCACTGATCTTTCTCAGCCACAACCACTGCCAAGAAAAGCCCACAGAATGGACTTTACTGTTATTCCATGTGGGTCCCAGAATGCATTGCCACGATGACTGTGGCACTGCTGCTGATTTTCCCATCCTCTTGTACGCCTTCCTGAGCTACAGCATCTTTCTCATCTAACAACAAACCTTTTTTTGGTCTAGCAATCAGCACTATTCCTTTGGACAGCTCCCTTGCTGATAGATCTGTCATCTGTGTCTTTGCCCTGCAATCTCTCTAGATCTGAGGTGGGCAGAAGGCAGATTGGGATTTACTGGGTGATTTTCAGTAGAACCAAGGATTTGTGACTCTCATTTGTTTATCAATTAAAAGCCTAAATTAGGCTGCTGAAGTGAAGAGAGCTAATTAGGAGTGGACTTTGATGTCTTCTTCGGCTATCACTCGTAGCTGAGTAAGGTTGTCTTCCATGACCACAGTCTTAACAGTGAGCCTGTAAGTGACTGTGGAGGCCAGTTCTGGATCCACACGTCCTTCAACAATGGGGACATAGGTTTCCGGGTGGGAGCTGATCATGGTGAGGGTTTGCCGAATGTGCCTTCCCGTTAGCCCATTTCTCCTTTTCGCCCTGAGTTTGAGCTTCTTCAAAGTCCAGGACTTTGATGTAAAATGCCTTGGATAGCTCAGTAAGTTAGAGCACGGTGCTGATAGTGCCAAAGTTGCAGGTTTGATCCCCGTATGGGACAGCTGCGTATTCCTGCGTTGCAGGGGGTTGGATGATCCTCAGAGTGCCTTCCAATTCTATGATTCTTTGACTATGAGTTCTGTTCAGTTCTGGTTTTCAAAACAAATTCCTATGCTCAGAATGTGCTCAGAGGCACCCAGCTCTTTCATTTTATCTGTGTGCTTTTGGCTCTGGTTGGTAGATCTTGGGATTCTAGTAAAAACGACCGTGTAGATCCAACTAATCTGAAGTCTGCCCACCCCTGCTGCAGATGAGTTGGAGCCTCGGCCTGCTTTTGTAAAAACAGCCACATTGTCTTAGGCAAGGGCACCCGTGGGCCAGATTCTGACTCCTCAATCAAAAGCTTACCAAATGGTGCTTGCAAAGCCAATGACCCTCCCTCGCCTGCCTGAGCATAGATTGCCTGATGGCTCTTCACGGGGGATTTGTGGCAGCATCTAGTTGCTGCAAGATTGCAGACCTGGGAAATATAATGAAATGCAGTGAAAAGCTCCAGCTGAGTTCCTTAGCTACAACCCCCGAGGGTGAAGACATACGCACTGCATGGATTCAGCTTCCACTTACCATGTGACTAGAGGGAGGAGGGGAAATAGTTCTTTTAAGAAGGTGATTGTTTACGTGCACTGGGTTTTGTTTTTTTAGATCCAGGACTGTCTGAACTCTTTTTACTCCACAATCCATTAGCAAGCCCACCTTTTTGGGGCAGCCTACTTGCTTAGTGGAGAACAGCATTCCTACAAAGCCATTGGCCAAAAGAGAGTGGGGTGTAATATCTTCAGCTTTCCCCATCCTCACCCCCACCTGCCATGGTGTTTTCTGTGTATTTCTGCTATCTTTAAGTTAACTGATTAATTGTTCCCCACCCCCAAATGTAGTTAAACTTGTGTGTGTGCGCACGCATGCACACACATATAGGCACCAACTTTTTTACTCTCCTTCATGAAGGCCTCTTATCTGTTCTGACTCCCAGCTTGTAGCCCTGAAGGCAAAGCCGTTGACCCACACTTACTCACCCTGCGCATGGAAGATCACATTACAGTGAAGTAGTTGTTCTTTTGAGAAGCCACTTAAGTGTTTGGGTGTAGCTTAGAAACAGGATTTGTTGTTATTATTCATAGAACTGTGGATTTTTAGAGTTGGAAGGGACCCCAAGGGTGATTTAGTCCAACCCCTGCAACGCAGGACAACTGCTGAAGAAGAGGCTTCTCTTTGTATGACAGGCCCCTTTTGGTCGAGTGGAGGCAGCCAGCAAGCGCAGCTGGCAAAACCCCTCCCCCAAAGAAACACACCCATCCCACAGTGGCTAGTTTACATGGATAGCTACCTTTCCAAGATCCAATGAGAATGACTTCATTGTAAACTTCTGCAATGGCTTGCTAGCTGGAAGTGAGGCTGAAACCTTTTCCAAAAGTGACTTATTTCCAAACGTCAAGCCTGAGGCACTGCAGATGATCTTTATGAGAGCCTTTGCAAACCGTGTACGGAATCTTCCTGGAGCACTCTTATATGGTGCCAGTGTCCTTTGAAACTCCATATCCCCAGATTTTTGAAGGTTTATTGCCAATAGGGAATCTCCTTATTAACAGGGAATGATTTTTCCCACTCTGCCGGGTCAATGACTTCCAGGTTGCTGACACACAAAATCCAAATCCATAAAATCACAAGATGCGTCCTTCCACACTTGAGAGACAAGCGGCAGCCAACAGATATAGAATTAATTGCTGAGAAATAAGATGAGCATTGGCACCATCAAAACTGAATAAGAGATGTAGTTTAGCCTCCAAGGTGACCTGTTTGCTAATAATAATAATAATAATAATAATAATAATAATAATACCAGTCTCCATTACAATCTAATTCCAGAACTTGTGCACATAATTACTTCCCACCACATATGCTAGTATGTTCCTCATTCCTTGTACCTGCCAGCATAAAATCCAAAGTTTAATTATTTTTTCCTGGTGGATCTCTAGGACAGCCTCGTAAATATTGTGTTGTTTGCTACTATGTTATGTTTGTGCTTTTATATTGTAAACTGCCCTGGAATCCTCAGATGAAGGGCGGTATAGAAATTTAATAAATGAAAAGTGTAAATGTAACAGCAGTTCAAATGCTATTTTTGTCGTCATCTTGCGATTCCTGCATTTTAGGGGGTTGGACTAGATGGCCCTTAGGGTTCCTTCCAACTCTACAACTCTATGAATCTATTATCATTTCCCATCTTCCAGGGTGGCAGTCCAGCTCCCCCCCCCCCAAAAATCTTCATTTCTTCAATTAAAAAGGCATAATTCTTCCTATTAATTAATTAATTTTAAAGGTGTTATCTGTTTTAATTAAAAAGCTGGAAAACTAGTCCAGGAAGGGGATAGAAGAGCTGGGTTTGTTCCGTGACAAGTGTCAGCCTTTTAGCCCTCTGCACAGCTGTCTCCTGCGGCAAACTCCTGGAACCTCTTTCCTCAGAGCTCAATTCAGCAGGGAGGATAGTTTAATTAAACAAAACACAGCAAGGTTGTACCTCAAATTATGCATGTTTGTACACAGCCTTTGTTTCCAAGTCTAGGATTGGTGCCTACATTTTGCTTTGTTTACATGGCAGAGAAATCCACTTATGCAAATTAAGCACATCTGCACATACCTGTGCCGTCACTGCTTGTGGAGAGGTGTGCTGTTAGAGAAAGTAAAAGACAACCAGAAGGTAACAAGCAGGTTCTCCTTTTTGCAAGGGGAAGCCAAACTACTGTGTCTCACTCTTGCCATGTCTGAAGGAAAATCTAAGTGTGTGCTAGAATGTTTTCACTCAGGCCACATTTACACCATACAGTACATTTAAAACACTATGATCCCACTTGTCTCTAAAATATCCTGGGAAGTGTGGCTTGTTAAAGGGGCTGAGCAGTGTTAGGAGAACCCTATTCCTCTCCCAGAGCTACAGTTCGCAGAGTTCCCTGTGAAGAGGGATTGTCCATTAAACCATTCTGAGAATTGTTACTCAGCGGAGAATAGGGGTCTCCTAATAACTCTCAGCACCCTTAAAAAACTACAGTTCCTAGAATTATTGAGAGGGGAGCCATGGCTGCTTCAAATGGTATCTGTGGAGAAGCAGCACACAAAGAAATGTATGTATATACTGTGGTTGTGTGTGTGTGTACCATAATGCTTTAAGTGTGTGGTGTAAATGTGGCCTCAGTCTCACAATTTCCCTTCCAGTACTACTATATTCAGGGCTGCCGATCAGAAGGTCGGTGGTTCGAATCTGCACAATGGAGTGATCTCCCATTGTTCTATCCTAGCTTCTGCCAACCTAGCAGTTTGAAAACATACCAGTGCAAGTAGATAAATAGTTACTGCTGTGGCAGGAAGGTAAAAGGTCTTTCCGTGGGCTCTAGTTTCTGTCACGGTGTTCTGTTGCACCAGAAGTGGTTTAGTCATGCTGGCCACATGACCCAGAAAGCTGTCTGTGGACAAACACCGGCTCCCTCGGTCTGAAAGCGAGATGAGCGCTGGAACAGCCATTTTAGATCTGGTCCTAACCAATGTTGATGACCTGGTTAGTGGGGTAGAAGTGGAAGGATCATTAGGCGCGAGTGATCATGCTCTTCTGAAGTTTACTATACAGCGGAAAGGAGCAGCCAAGCATACTAGGACTCAATTTCTTGACTTTAAGAAAGCCGACTTCATAAAACTTAGGGAAGTGCTGGGCACTTATGGACAGTAACACTAAAAGGAAAGGGAGTTCATGATGGCTGGGAGTTTGTTAAGAGGGAGATAGTAAAAGCACAACTTCAGGCAATACCAATGAGACGGAAACATGGAAGGTGCCTAAAGAAGCCAGGGTGGCTATCTAAAGAACTTTTAACTGAGTTAAGATTAAAAAAGGATGTGTACAAAAAATGGAAAAGGGGGGAAACCACCAAAGAGGAATTCAAACAAATAGCCAGCACGTGTAGACACAAAGTCAGAAAAGCTAAAGCACAGAATGAACTCAGGCTTGCTAGAGAGATTAAAAGCAACAAAAAAGGATTTTATGGGTATGTTCGTAGCAAAAGGAAGAACAAAGAAACAGTGGGGTCACTCAGAGGAGAAGATGGTGAAATGCAAACGGGACACAGAAAGGGCTGAAATCCTCAATGCCTTCTTTGCCTCAGTCTTCTCCGATAAAGAAAACAATGCCCGACCTGAAGAATTTGGAGCAAATGATTCAGCAGAGGAAACACAGCCCAGAATAACTAAGGAGATAGTACAAGAATACTTGGCTAGTTTAGATGTATTCAAGTCTCCAGGGCCAGATGAACTGCATCCAAGAGTATTAAAAGAACTGTCAGATGTGATCTCAGAACCACTGGCAGTCATCTTTGAGAATTCCTGGAGAACAGGCGAAGTCCCGGCAGACTGAAGGAGGGCAAATGTTGTCCCTATTTTCAAAAAGGGGGAAAGAGAGGACCCAAATAATTACCGCCCAGTCAGTCTGACATCAATACCAGGGAAGATTCTGGAGCAGATCATTAAGCAAACAGTCTGTGAGCACCTAGAAAGGAATGCTGTGATCACCAATAGTCAGCATGGATTTCTTAAAAATAAGTCATGTCAGACTAACCTGATCTCGTTTTTTGACAGAATTACAAGCCTGGTAGATGAAGGGAACGCAGTGGATGTAGCCTACCTTGATTTCAGCAAGGCATTTAACAAGGTGCCCCATGATATTCTTGTAAAGAAGCTGGTAAAATGCGGTCTTGACTATGCTACCACTCAGTGGATTTGTAACTGGCTGACTGACCGAACCCAAAGGGTGCTCATCAATGGTTCCTCTTCATCCTGGAGAAGAGTGACTAGTGGGGTGCCACAGGGTTCTGTCTTGGGCCCGGTCTTATTCAACATCTTTATCAACGACTTGGATGATGGACTCAAGGGCATCCTGATCAAATTTGCAGATGACACCAAACTGGGAGGGGTGGCTAACACCCCAGAGGACAGGATCACACTTCAAAATGACCTTGACAGATTAGAGAACTGGGCCAAAACAAACAAGATGAATTTTAACAGGGAGAAATGTAAAGTATTGCACTTGGGCAAAAAAAATGAGAGGCACAAATACAAGATGGGTGACACCTGGCTTGTACATGTGCAGTACATGTGAAAAGGATCTAGGAGTCTTGGTTGACCACAAACTTGACATGAGCCAACAGTGTGACGCGGCAGCTAAAAAAGCCAATGCAATTCTGGGCTGCATCAATAGGAGTGTAGCATCTAGATCAAGGGAAGTAATAGTGCCACTGTATTCTGCTCTGGTCAGACCTCACCTGGAGTACTGTGTCCAGTTCTGGGCACCACAGTTCAAGAAGGACACTGACAAACTGGAACGTGTCCAGAGGAGGGCAACCAAAATGGTCAAAGGCCTGGAAACGATGCCTTATGAGGAACGGCTAAGGGAGCTGGGCATGTTTAGCCTGGAGAAGAGGAGGTTAAGGGGTGATATGATAGCCATGTTCAAATATATAAAAGGATGTCACATAGAGGAGGGAGAAAGGTTGTTTTCTGCTGCTCCAGAGAAGCGGACACGGAGCAATGGATCCAAACTACAAGAAAGAAGATTCCACCTAAACATTAGGAAGAACTTCCTGACAGTAAGAGCTGTTTGACAGTGGAATTTGCTGCCAAGGAGTGTGGTGGAGTCTCCTTCTTTGGAGGTCTTTAAGCAGAGGCTTGACAACCATATGTCAGGAGTGCTCTGATGGTGTTTCCTGCTTGGCAGGAGGTTGGACTCGATGGCCCTTGTGGTCTCTTCCAACTCTATGATTCTATGATTCTATGAACCCCATAGTCACCTTTGACTGGACTTAACTATCCAGGGGTCCTTTACCTTTACCCTTACTTTATTCCATGTGATTGGAATATGGTACTGGTTACAAAATTCCTGAAAATCAATCTTCCTTTCTTCCTTCCTAAAGTAAGTTTATAGTCCTCACTGCTGCAAAGATAGACTTGAAAGTGCATGGGCAACACCTGGTAAAATTGGAAAAGCCAGAAAGTGGATCATTGGTATTCCCAGTGGGTATTCCCAGCGGATCATTGGTATTCCCAGTGGGCTTTCATTATCCCACATAGCTCCTTGTCCTTATGATCAGCAGAAGACATTACTTGACTAAGCAAATATATGCAAGCATCTACAATTTGCAAATGAATATGCAGATGAAGCACACATTTATATTTTGGCAACTCCCCTCCCAACCGTATTTTCTAAGTGCAATTGAAAATGTAATTCTGTTCCAGTGTAGCAATATGCCTTTGGAGAGCTTCATTTATTGGCAGACCTTTGCTCTTACTCTGGCAGTCTCTGTAGATGTACTGGAGCCTCTGCCTCTATTTTTCTTAGGCAAGGATGTCCATTTGGGTTGCAATTGCATGTACTTGAGTTGTGTTTGCATGTATTTGGGTTATATCCAACTCTAGAGAGACTACTGGAGCCAAGAAGATAGGTCTGCCAGAAAAGGAGATGTCCAAAGGCTTAGTGCTTATTTCTAGAAAGTGGCACCAAATAATAATATTTTTTTGCAGAGTGCATGCCAGTCCTATCCTTTGCCCATAATAAATGTGGATGGAAGGGAAATAACTAATGCACAGAGAGATGAAGGGAGGGTTCATAACATGTCCACTAGCAGGAGAAGTTTTAGATTAAGTTTGGGGAACCTTTGGTCTTCCAGATGTGGCTGAACTACAACTCCCATCATCCCTGGCCATTGGCCACGATTGCCGGGACTGCTGGAAGTTGTAGCTCAGCAACATCTGGAGGACCAAGGGTTCCCCAAACCTGGTATAAATATTGATAGACTTGCTTATCCTAAAAGCTTTGGCAGAAAAGGTCAACCGCTTCGATCAGAGGAATTAGCACTACTATAGGTGCCACATGATACCCGCTCCGTATTTTTAAGAGCTTGATCATTTAGTGTGGAAGCATCTACACTTTGGGACTCCCTGCCTGTTGAGATCAAGCAGGCGCTTTCGCTGTACTCTTTTCGGTGCCTGCTAAAAACATTCTTGTTTAGACAAACCTACCGAGGTGTTTAGAAAGCTGAGGTAACTTTAATCTGTTTTAGTATTTCAGCTTTTGTATGTTGTAAGTAGGGGTATATTTTTTTCTTGATTTTAGTGGGGGGGCTTGTAAACCTATTTGAGGTTTTTTACAGTCAAGCAGTATATAAATTTTATTAAATAAATAAAATAAAAAAAGTAGGAGGAGAAATATGTTTGTATTATATTCACAGGTGTGGGGACATATAAGACTTGAATACTCTCTAGTACTCCGAATACAAGTTTCTGGATACATGGAAGCATAACTTTGAGCATTCGCCACCATTAACTGGAATATAAGGTGGATCATCCTTTCCTAACCCGGTGTCTTCCAGCAGTTTTGGACTACAACTCCCATCAGGCATAGTCTGCACAGCTGATGGAATTGTTGTCCAAAACAGCTGGAGGGCACCAGGTTGACGACAGCAGAGGCAGATCTTGACGCAGTGCTTTTATTGCTTGGAGGAATATGTGCAGATAAAACATAGGAGAACTTGTTGTGCCAAAGTGCTTAACTCACATGGTTCTGCAACTGGATGTAGTGGTCCCTGTGGATGATATCCTCCCATGGAAAAATGTAAGTAGCCCAAGAATCTCTCCTAGATCTTCTTGGATTCAAATTCAAGTACGTGGCTCCCTTGGAGTGGGGCTGTAGAGAAGGAGCTCATGTGTGACAAAGCAGTGATGAATGAGGTGCCTCTCCCGACTTACAGACTCCCTACCCTGGGGAATAAGCGCTTGCTGGAGTGTACAGGGAAGGAGTGCCACAGTTAATAAAGTGATAAGAGAGGCAGGCTTACTCACTGAGCTGAAGACGAGCCTTTCAGCTGTGGATAACTCCCGGATCAGCAGGAAAGCAAGAAAGATTGCCCAGTGGAACTCCTAGGCAAACACTGCTTTAAGTGGAATATGTGTTTGGGGTGGAGAGCTGTGTTGTGTCTCATCAGCACAGGGCTGTGGGTATGAGAGTCTGTCTGCTTTGATTGTCTATCCCAGGGGTCAGCAAACTTTTTCAGCAGTTGGCCGGTCCACTCTCCCTCAGACCTTGTGGTGGGCCGGACTATATTTTGAAGAAGAAGAAGAAATTAACGAATTCCTATGCCCCACAAATAACCCAGAGATGCATTTTAAATAAAAGCACACATTCTACTCATGTAAAAACACACTGATTCCCGGACTGTCCGTGTGCCACATTTAGAAGGCAATTGGGCCATATCCGGCCCCCGGGCCTTAGTTTGCTTACCCATGGTCTATCCTATGTGTGTAGAAGACACTTGGCTGTAGGTAATGTGCCTGCCAATTGGATTTCTTGAAAACCCTTTCCTCTTCCAAGAACCCATTCCATCTTAAAACCAAGCAGCTAGGAAATTGTTTTGCCCAGTGCTATTTTTCTAGAAAAAAAGGTGCTGGAACACACCATGAACACCTCCTTTGTTCTCTTATAATAGCAGCGACCCCCACCTGAGAGGCGCTGGAACGGAGTTTAGTCAAGTTCTGGCTGAAAAAAAAGGCCCTGGTTTTGCCAATGTTCTCTGATGGGACTAAGCTATATGTTAACTGAGCCAGACGCAGCACTATTTTGAAGACTGAAATCCGCCTTGGGGGGTGGGGAAGAAAAAATGATTGCAGAGAAGCTGCAGAAAAGGGGAGGTTTTTAATCCTTTCTCCATCAACTGTTTCTCTGCTACATCCCTCCCCTAAGTCTTTCCTGCTTTGCAAGTAATGTGTAGATAGTTATGAAACAGGGAACTTTCCACCGAGAGTCAGGCAGATCTCTTAGGTTTTGCCATTTTTTGTGAAAAGTATTCTGAATGGCAGCATACAAATATCTCCCTACATGGCGACAAGCTCCATATGGAACCATTTAAAATGGAGTCAGAATGAGAGTGCATGGGCTCTTAGTCTCAGCATGTTATAAGGCAAAACAATAATCAGTTTGGATTCTGTTATAAAGATTTAGCTACTACCAACACAATACATATTCCACCTGCATAGACAAGACTGTGTGTGTTCTGTGATTATGCAATTATGGAATTTGAAGTTGGGCACAGAAACCAATGACCTAAGAATCTCATGCTTCATTTTTTTAAAGCAAATTTCTAGTCCTTGAGGCTGCAGAGAGAAGCTTGAGGATGTGTTGGAATTTATATAATTTATGCAGTTGCAGAACTGAGCATCTCTTTGTGGAGAATTGTGCAAAAATGTTTCTGGAGAATTTAGGCTGCCTTGGTGTGGAATTTTGATGTTTATTCTTACTCCATACCTTCTTGATTATAGCCAATGATCATGTGCTTTCCTTTATTATATGAATGTAGCATGATGAAGGGAAAGAATGAGAAGGTCTGGACTTCACAACAATGGCTCAGTAGTTGCTTCAGACTCAGTGTTGTTTGAAGTCTTAACTGCATTTTTGGCATGCACTGTTTTCTTTTTTGCTGGCCAGTGGTAGACCTGTGACTAGTGGGTAGTATGAGCTTCTAGGCTGGCAAAAATAAAAGGCAGCTGGCCAACCAAACAGTATCTTCTGCTTAAACCAGGAATGGAGGACCTGTGGCTCTCCAGAAGTTGCTGGGCTCTCAACTCCCATCATCACTAGCCAGCATGGCCAGTGGTCAGGGATGGTGTGTTGGGTGTTGTATATGCACCATGGAAGTTCAGTTGAGCAGTTTGGCTCACCACAGGAGCTATGTAAACACACAGTTGCTACAAAAAGTCTTCACTCTCTGAGCCCAGAGAGAGTTCCAGCTTATGAAGTCCTTCATGAGACCAAAGTCCACACAGCAAGTGCAAAGTCCAGTTGCTAACAAAGTCCTGCAACTGCCCGAATTCTCTGAGTCCAGAAGTCTTGCAGGTTGCCCAACTTTCCTCAGATGGGCTCTTCGCAAAGTCTTTCACATTTTCAAAGGATTCTTCCAACAGTCTCCACTTCTCCAGCAGATTTTCCTGTACTCCCCAACAACGGATGCTTTAACTTGAGCCCTTATCTACCTGGTGCTACATGCTAGTTTGCCCAGCAACACATACAAGATAGTCACAAGATACCTTGGCTGCATGGGGTGGGGTACAATTACTGCTGACGCATGGAGAATTTTTTCATTTTCCTTAACATGATGGGAGTCAAGTCCAGCAACATATTGGGGGCTGCAAGTTCCCCATTCCTGGCTCAAATAAAAATAGGCAGGCTCCATCTCCAGATTCGATTCCACTCCCTGTACTCTAATTCCAGCAGTAGGTAGTTGGGATCCACCCATATATGTCAGGATTCTGTATGGCCACCTATATTCATGCCCACCCTGCCCCTCACTTCGCCTTCACATGCTGACATTTTCGCACACCAGCCATGCAGATGGTACATAATGAGCCCAGCTGGCAGATCTTCTTTCAACCTGCCGTGGCACTGCTACTGCTTTGGCATCAGGAACAACCATAGGGATGAGAGTGCACCTGAGAGGGAGAGAAGGTGCCAAAGAAAGTCATCTCAGGTGGCACGTGGTCTTGAGTTGCCTTACTATTCCCACTGCTGGAGAACTGAGGTTGAACCTTCTGCTACAATTTTTATAATTTCTGTTTTCTTCCTTTCCGTTCTTTTTGGGGAGGTGTGTAATTGAAGTTATAATATGTCTTTGTTTATATTATATTTTCAGGCTGTTTTACTCCTGCAGTTGCCATGGCCAAGGCTCTAAGCAATCTCAAAAGTATTCCCATAGAGTTTGCAGCATCTTCTAATGGGTGGGAGCCGGCAGTTGATTATATGTGGTTACAATGGGATTTCTACTATTTGCTTGCTGTTAACACACCACCTCCAAACCAAATGTCTCTTCTCCGTTGTCGCCATGGAATCTCTGCAGGCTTCGGTGCCAGAATATATGTGCACAAATCATGCGGCCAGCCTGTGTGTGCAAATGTTGCAGGAGATTATCACAGCAGCTGGCAGTTTAGTTAGAGGCATGCAATTTGCTTGTGTCACTGGAATGACTATAGACCTGATCTTGTTCATTCACTTATAAGGCTATTTTTTTGGCGGGGATGTGGAATCAAGTTTATTGAATTGTGACATGGCTGAGCAGCTTTCAAGTCTCTTAAATTCCTCCACCAAATCTCCCACCCAATTAGCTGAATGAATCAGCTGCTACCCTTTGAATATATGATTGTCCATATGTGATGGATACTTCCTGTACCATTCAGGCAAAGGTGGCTACAGTCTAGGGACTAATGTTGTAATGTGGCAACAAGGCTGAATTGTGAATGAGGAAACCACTAGTCAAAATCCTGCCTCTGCCATGTATTTAGTATATGACCTTAGGGGAACTAATGTTTTCTTAGCTTCAGCTTCCGACCTGTAAAATGAGGATAACAGTACTGATCTACCTTAGTGGATGAAATAGTGTATGTTAGCTCAGTTGGTTAGGGCATGGTGCTGATAACACCAAGGACACAGGTTCGATCCCCATATGGGTCACCTGCATATTCCTGCATTGCAGGGGGTTGGACTAAATAACCCATTGGGGGGGTGGGGGCTTCCAACTATGACGTTCTTAGGGTGGTATTGAACTACATTTTACTCAGAGCAGACTCATTGAAATAAATGAACATGACTACAAAACCCTGAGTTACCCAGGAAGAGAGACTGATTGTTAAACCATTCTGAGAACTGTAGTTCTGTGCGGGGAATGGGAGTTTCCTCTAACAACTCTCACCATACTTAACAAACTATAGTTCCCAGGATTCTTTGGGGGAAGCCACAACTGTTTAAAGTGAAATGACACTGCTTTAAACGTTCAGTGCTGATGAGGCCTTACATTCAAGAGGTGACACATTAGAGAACACAGGGCAAAAATAAGCCTTCTCTTTGTTATTTGATGCACCTCCACCCTAAAAATCTCAGAAGTTGTAGAAGTAGTTCAGCTATTATTCAAAGGAGTATATAATGAATTGACCAAGTAAACTGTGCACTACCTGGATTTAGCACAAAGGTGGCATGGAAGGGAGGAAGAGAAATAAGAAGGGATAGAGGGGTAAATGGTTGTGGAGAACTGGAAGTCTGTGGACAAGGAGCAGTAGCCGTGGTAGATGGGCCCAGATCCACAATTCTAAGGGCGCTTCCAAGACTATTGTGCTCTCAGGTGGGATTAAATCACTCACCAAAAAAGTCAGGTTGCCCATTTCCAGTTGATTGGGAAGTCTGGCACAACAAATTTGCTTCCCTCAAAAGTTTTGGCAGTAAGAAAAGTGATGGGAATGTACTGGAATGTGTAGGATGGTGCTTGGTAAAATCCCCACCCAAAAATGAGAGAATGCTCTAGAAATAGCAGATCACCTCCCTGCAAACAAATCAGAATAGACACTCAATAAATGGGTTTTCTGAAAGTGCCCTGTTGCTCCATATCCTAATCTGAGGGGGGGGGGGGAATCTTCCTGGTTACCAAACCCTCCCAAGGAAATGCCTGCCTGTTTTCCAAGCTCTTTCTCTGCAGATACGAAGACTAGAAACTTGCTTTTTAAAAAACATCCCCTAACACCCTTCTGAGAATCTTCAGGATGCCAAATTCTTTTTCAGCTACCAGATCCTGTGCTTGTGTCTTAAGCCCACACATGTGCCAGATACACCTAGAGTATACCAGGGCACCTCAGACACAGAAGGCTCCAAACATGAATAGCTTGGAGTTGATGGTGTGTTTGAGTGAGTTTCCAGCATAGGCATAACTTTACTGTGTGTCCCCCACCCCTTTTTATCTCCCCTTTTAGAGTCCTCCAAGAGAGGTGCATGGAATAGCATGGCAGAAGTTTCGTCTCGAGATGGGCAGTGCTAAGCAGCCAGAAGCATTGCAGTTGTTGAAGCAAGATGCAGTTCCAGAAGATGCTCCCCAGCCCAGCAGCAGCTTACCTTGCAGTCAGGAGAAAGACAGCTGTCTCCAACACACCCGATGTGACGGAGGAGATCTCACCATGAGGAACTGCTGTGTGAATGACCTTGGCAGCAAAGACGACAGCCAAGAAGACACCATGGTGGACAACCCAGACCACAAGGAGAAGGCGCCAGCTGTAGCCACAAAGCCTTCCATGGAACTAGTCACTGATACAGGTACCGTGGTTCTGAAAGATGCAATGGCTGGAGGAACCACCTTGGAAGAGGACGGGGAACGAGCAGCCCATCATGACTTGCGGCACAACAGCAAGCAGGGCTCAAGCTGCAGGGATCTTCCCAGTAGCTTATCCAATACCTGCAACCCTCTGGAAAGTAAAGCTGTTCCTGGAGATGTTGGTACGCATCTCCCGGCAGAGCCCTGCCTAAAGGCAACCAACAAGGACCCTTCCAGTGCACCAGCCTCCCTGAAACATGTGGCATTTCTTGAACCAACCAAAAAAACCACTGAGGCTGAGAGCATCCAAGCAGCAACAGCACATTCCGAGGGGGGTCCTGCATTTCCCACGTGCCTGAAAAACACAAGCCAAGGACAGCCAGGTGCCTCCAAGGGAGATATATCACACTTCAGCAGTGATGTCTGTGAAGCAGCGGACCACTTGAGTGAAGGACACGGAGGTCCCCTCACACCAGAAGCTCCCAAGGAGTTTACTCAAGACCCCTTGGCAGCTGAAGCCACATCAGGGAAGTCAAGCAGACCAGCGACAGAAACAGACCAGTTGGGGGACCATAGCAGGGAAGTGAGGTTCCCTGCTCCGGAGGCTAACACAGCTGGGAACTCCAGTAGAGTGCCAGGAAACCCTGTGGCTGCCGTTCCTCATGAAGCCAAGGGCACATCAGGTGAGTCAAAAACAACCCCAGGTGAAGCCACCAAGGAGGCAGAAGGGCTCAGAGAAGTGACACCCTCTGAGTCCAAGTGTCAAAACCAAGCTCAGGAACAACAAACACCAGAAATGACCAGTGTGGCTGTGAGTGAGGAGCGCACAACAGACGTCGAGAAGAGATCTGTGGAACTTCTCACCCAAACCTGCTCACTTGAGGTCACTCCCCCCCAGCACGATGCTGGGACTCAAGTTGACAATCGTGTGTCTTTGGTGTCGGTGGCCGTCAGCCCCATCAACCCGCCCGATGGCTCCTCGGCTTTCACTTTCCACACAAGGGGCTTGGGGGCCTCCTCTCTGAAGAGCCCTGGCCCGGAGCAGAAGCCAGCCAAGAGAGATGCAGAGATGCAGGTGTCCATCCCGGTGGAGACCAGGTCCGTGGCCACGGGGCCCATGACTCCCGTGACCAAATCTCCCCAAGCGTCCTACCCTGAGGTGCACGTGAAAGGGGCCCAGGAGGAGGCGCCCGAGCCGGTGCGGGAGGTCAGCTGGGACGAGAAGGGCATGACGTGGGAAGTGTACGGCGCCTCCATGGAGGTGGAGGTGCTGGGCATGGCCATCCAGAAGCACCTGGAGAAGCAGATTGAAGAGCATGGCCGGCAAATGGTGATGACACCTCAGAGCACCCGTGCCAGCTCCATCAAGGGGGCTCCCCCCAAGGGGGAGGTCAAGAGGCAGCCCAGCGTCTTCAGGGCACTCCTGCAGAATGTGCGGCGGCCCCGCTGCTGCTCCCGAGGAGGACCTACTGTGGAGTGAAGGGGGCCCCGGGCCAACTCTAGGGTTTTCTTATAGCAGTTGGAACGTGCAAATGTTACGTAGTTTCTCAGGCAATGTGTGGGACAGTCCCTTTTGAATCTCTCAAGTCCCCAGGATTACGGCGCTCAACACCCCTGATGTCTCCTGGAAATGCAGGCCAAACCCTATATATTACAAGCAAATAGCACCGTGCCCAGTTCTGAAGCACTTGACATGTCTCAGCCAGCAGCGCTTACACTGCCACACACGCTTGGCAGTGCCGCTTTGCATCCTGGGACATGTAGTTTTCACAGTGCCAAGCTCAGATGATTATATGCAGGGCTCTCAGCAACTTGTCTGTTTGATACAGACTGGAAACAGCTCTCAGATATTTTGGAGACCCATGTTTAGGAAAGTTTGGTGTAGCGTTTGTGGAGATCACTGTACTAGCAGTATCCTGTCTTGGGTCTAGAATGGATTAGTTGTAGGGGCTGCCAGATCACAGCTTTTAGAGAACATATGCATAGTTTGGGATTCCCTCCTCCCAGTGCCAATAGGTTAAGAAACAGTCTGAAATCTTCAGTTATTTCCAGAAGTACAGTATATGTTTTAACTTAGGGGCAGCAGCATGGTAGCATTCTGAAGGTGATTTTGGCTGAATGATCATGTGTCAGGTCTTGAGAAAGCCATCCAATTGAACAACTTTAAACAAAATAAGCTAGTTTGCCTAATATTGTTCAGTTGCATAATTTTATGGTGCCCACAGAACTTGAGTGTTCTTGCTGTGGAGATTGATAGTTTACATTGCACAGAATATAATGAGTTTGGGGCATTATAGAATCATAGAATTGTAGAGTTGGGAGGGACCCCTGAGAGGCATCTAGTCCAACCTCCCCCCAGTTGCAGGAATCAAAGCTAAATAATCCCTGTCAGGAGAGAGTCCACTGCCTTTTGAGTCCAGCACCAGACTGCCTTCCCTATTCTAAAGGACCATTTCAAGAGAAAGCAGGGGCTGGGAGAAAAGTGCAATAAGACTAACCAGGCTCATCCTAGTGCAGGAGAGAACTTGGATGGAATATTTAATCTCTTCTTAATTACACTCTCGACCTTTGCCTGCAGCCCTGCAAGTCTGTTCAAGGCAGGTCCCTCAGAGCCCTCCATTCCCTTTGCTAGAGGACCCTGCTGAGTCCCAGTGGTGGCATCTTGCATTACAGGCTGATGCCGCCACCCGACCAACTTGCCTGAGAAACTAATAATTTGGAAGGTCCCGCGTCTTGTGTGCGAGAGTGTGGCTCGATGCGTGCTCTGGCTTGTGTGCATGTGAGTGTGCGTGTCATAGCCTCTTTTCCTGTCAATGCTATTCCCCTGCCCCCCGGGAGCAAAGAGGCCTGTTGCCATCAGAAACGTGGCTCATTTTTATGTTCCTGACTTTTTCAAGAGATCTGGGGTGGGGTGGGGTATTTTATTCATATGTGTTGGAATATGGGGGCTTTTACAAAACACTCTTTACTCTGTTGTGTTTACTCTAAATCAGGTTCTTGTTTCTCTGAAGGTGTCTTGAAGATGCTGGTTTCCTTTTCCTGCCTCCCCCATTCCCCGCCCCCTCCCAACAATATTTTATGCATTGGGATTTGGGGGTTTTGTGGCTTTCACCCCTAAGAAATGAAATCTGTGAAGGCATAGATGAGAGATTATTTGACACTGTGTAAAAAGAGAGCAGGGGACACTTACATGGTGGAAACCAAGACTTGTTTTTTGGAGGGGAGCTCCTTCCTCCAGAGTAGCTGCACTAGGTACACCTCCTTCAAGGATGTTTTCAGTTGTGAAATGTAGTGCCAAAAACTGACACCCACACTCACTTTTGATAGAGTTGGAGAGCACCTCTGCTGTTTGTAGTACTACCCTGATTTTGCCAGAAGACTTCGTGTTTATTTCTGTTTACAAGTCTCCTCACCTCTCTGTGAATTATAGTTCCCAAAGTTTTTTTTTATCTGGCTGGGCTTCTGTATCTTTAACCATTGCCCAGAAGGAGGACATTTAGGTTCAGCTTTTCCCAGTGTGCATCTAAGGCAAGCAGGATGGGAGTTTTCAGCCAAATTTCCTCCTCAAGGAACAACCCCACTGAAAAACACAAAAAGAAAACAAAAAGCAGTCCTACTATAAATGCAGGTGCTAGGAAGTTTGGGGCTTTTTCCCCACAGAGGGGCAGAATTTATGTCCTTTTAGTGGTGACAACATTCAGCATCCTAACTGCAACACTGTGAAGAGAGGATCTAGGCCCGAAGAATCTCACTGTTCCTCAGTGCTCTCTTAGATCTGGGATGAGGGCCCTGCTTCCCTCCAGGTGTTGTTTGACTATGTCCCATCATCCTAGACCACTGGCTTTGATGGATGGGCCTGATGGGAGATGAGGTCCAAAGCCAACTGGATGCACACAGGTTTAGCATTCTGCTCTTGCAATGCAGATTGGCCAACATGGTGAAGCTGACCAACATGCTAGAAAGTTCTGATGGAGCTGGTGGCTGTGGGGCTTTTCCTTCTAATGCCATCCCATTCAGCTGGGAAGAGCTTGCCTTAAATCTGGATTGCCCCTAGGCAGCACAAGCCAGCGGTATCATGTGCAGATCTTGGGAGAGAGAACTTTTCTCCACAAACAAAGAACCACACTGTTGGCTCTTTAAAAGGACCTGTGTGTACCAATACAGATGGAGAAGAGACAGAGGGTACTTGTCTGCTGTCTGCAAGAAGAGGTACGACTTCCGGCTGTTCTCTCTCGAGAGTGTACTGTACAATCTCCACCTCAACCAGGTTCCAATGAGTGGTATCGATGTGCTGGTTCACTTGGCCGACACAAGCATTCGTGCCAAATTCGGTTCAAGGCACTTCCACAAATGGAACAGGGGGAAGAACTGATCCAATACTGTCATTGTATTAGCAAGAGCTCTGCCTGCCCAAACCTAGCTCTGAATCAGTCTATTGCAACTCCCCTTTGGGAATAAGTAGACATGTACAGGAACTGACCATAGAGGGGTTTCTACAGTGCCCAGTGCTCACAAGTAGCCTTCCAGTTGCAAGACATGGGAGCCAAGCCCTGTAAGAGTTTAGGTGCCTTGTGGATCTGGCATGCTAGTAGGTCTACACACAGAGAAACTTGAGTTTCTGGCAAACAGAAACTTGAGTTTCTGGCAAGCGCTATGCTGCAAGAGGCACATCTAGAACCATGCAAGTGAGGAGCTGGGAAGAGGCATCCCATCTGAGAAATGTCAGGCCACAAGGTGCAGGCATCTGCACCCAAACCTGCATCCAACTGCTGGCAGCATCCCTGGGATGTAGGATGCTGAGCATGTAGACAGTACCACCCCCACCCCCACCCCAGGTTACTGGGGCCATTCACAGAACTGCCGAGGACCCTTCCCATTCCTATGCCCTGCCTTGTGTGCTGTTCTCAGTATGGTGTTCACGTGCCATATGGATCTATAGTACCAAGCAATGATGAGTTGTTGACAGTAACTTTGCCTTTTGGTTTCTCTCCTCCTCCCTTTCTTTATTTGTTTAGGGTACAAACTTGTAAAACTGGCTGTTGGATAATAAAATTTTTCTCCAAAAAAAAAGAAAAAAGCAACCACCTCAATATGCCCCCTGCCCAAGAGGGCTTTATTTGTGTTTGTCAAGCGCTTTGGAGGGGAGAAAGGTTGTTTTCTTCACAGTCTGTTGCCAGGTCAGAACAGGTTCGCTCTGCTGTGGGGTGGGGGTGGGGGAACTACACTGCAGTGCTACATGGATGGGCTTTCACAAAGCTATATCTTGGGAGCTTGTGAAAGGGGCTGAGATCTGTGGTCCTCCCCATATCCAGGCTTGCTGGCTCTTTTATCAGGGACAGTTCAAGCCTTTTTGCAGCCTGAGGTGGAGCCCTCTTCCCATCAAGGTGCATAATGACCAAAGCCAGCCAAGTAATTTTGGCACCTGAGGCAGAAAACCCCACAAGCGTCTGTCTATGGGAGGAAAAGTAAAGTTTTAATAAATAACATTTTGCTGCTCTTTCATAGTAACTAAAATCAGTTCCCTGAATAGCTGCCTCAGAAGCATTGCCTTCAACGGTGTCTTTAAGTGGGTGTAAGTCTGTTGGCACAGCTGAAGAAAATGCTTGTGTCCCTGCAGCTTACAGTAGATGGTGATAGAAGCTCAGAGACCATGGCTTTGTACACCTTTGCATATCTTAGAACGCATTAATTCATTCACCTGTTCATCTGGATGCTGTTTGTTTGTCTGAGCAGCTTCAGCATCTTACCACGGTTTCCCACTATAATAATTTCAGACTGTGAGGGAAACGCTCCCTCATTTGCTGAATATATATTGGGAAGGTACACATGCTTCACACAGCCATGCAAATGGTAAACCAATTCAAAGCCTACTTCAGAAAGCACTGACTATGGGCTGAAGGGTGGGCGAAAGGGTTTATCTGTTAACCAAACAGACTCACAATGCCCGTCAAGCAAAAAGCAGAGGAGAGGCACCCTTCTAGTTTTGCAATCATTAATATGTTTGCCATTTGACTGGGCAATATACTTTTCTCCTAACCTAGCATCTTCCTTACGGTCATGAAGAGGTGATACCTTAGGCAGATCCTGGATCTTGCTCCAATGTTTCCCCCCATTTGCTTCTCCATGAACCCAACCACATATCAAAGGCACTGCAAATAACCTGCAAAGCAGCTGCAAGTTAGTTGGTGATCAGGAAGGACTTTAGCTGTTACAACTAGGACTATATTTAGAACCCCATCCTTAGAACCCCACAATACAGTTTTCCAGAGGAATACTCAAGCTTGGATTATTATCCCAGTAAAAGAAAAGGTGAGCCCAGGATACAAGGAGCTGAATCAGGACAGTGGCTTGTTATTTTGTCACTGGTGATACATGGGAAGCTGAATGTGCTACCTGGCCACCAGTCTATCATGATTTATTGAAAAACAAGGTAAGATACATCACCTTAGCATGGATAGTGGTAGCACTGCACAGCACAGGTTCTATGCCCAGAGATTAGTAGTTTTGGATGATATTCAATACATGCATCTCCACTTGTGCATCAAAACTTGCCTCTTTCTCCCATACCCTGCACCCTTCCCAAACCTTATCCAGAGTGTTGAGTGAACATATTTAGGGGATGCACAGGGAGGGGGGACACCCCAGTGTGCAAGCAGAAATCCTTGTGCTGACAAACCGTCTCTTAGTGCTAGGTTCGGTTGGATACAACCTAATACTTTAAATCCCCATTCCCTCCCTACCCTGTTTCCAGTGAGAGGTGGAATTTTTATTATGTTATTTATTTCATGAAATTTATACACTGCTTGATTGTTTTTTTTAAAAAAAACAACCCACAAGCCATTTTGCATCGTACCTTTTGAACACATGAAAACACTGGTGTTGCCTAGCATGATAGGCACTTACCACCTCTTCCACTTTCTTCTTCAGTGTGATCTCTCTAGTTTGGGCCAGGCTCATTTCTGCCTAGGATGCAGGCTTGCAGACAATCATAAGTCATGGATTAAAAAGGATTCCCAGTGAGTTTCTTTACAGTTGCTGGCTCAATGTCTCTGAGCCAATGTTGCTATACAAGTCCTGCTCATTAGTGTCTCTTCCTCTGCCAGGAGGAAGCAGGGTGTGATCAGAGATCACTGGTGTCCAAAGAGGTGTTGTCGAAGGCAAAAGACTGCTTGGTGTGTCCCGGTTGCTCTGGTTTGTCTTTCTTGTGGCTTTCTAAGGCAGCTTTCAGTGGCTCATTCTGGCCATTTGCCTGGTGTACAGCATCTGCTTTGTCCTGCTGGGATGAAAGAGTATGAGATTAGAATATGATCCATCTATGTTGTAAAGTACTATTTGCCATTGTGTCCTTGGATTATTGGGTGGATTGTCACTCCAAGAACTGCAGCGTTGATCCACTTTGAAGAGGTAGCCTGGGGTGTGTGTCTGCTGACATACCTTTGATCTTAGCTCCGTTGCAGCTAGGCTACTACAGCATAGTAGTGGGTCTTTCCAGGCCTATCATTACACTTGAAGAGAGCCAAGCACATTGCAGCAAACCTTTAAAGTGTAGTGCAGAAGGCACTTTCCGTGGCTGTACACAGAATACCTGTGCAATACCTCTTACTGCCCATCCCAGTGGATTGGAAAGGCCCCTGTGAGGCCTGCTAACAGTGGTGCTGCAAGATGAGACGCCCCATGAGAGCCTCGCTGAACTTGAAGACATACGTATGGCTGGTTCACCAGTAACAGGTTACCTGACTGGAATGTGCCTTGTGACAAAGTCACACTGGGTCATCTACAGGGTGTGTGGCCTGATGGTGGTCATAAAGGGCCACTGCCTGGCATTTGGATTAACAGTCCAGGGCTCTTCAAAAGAGAAGGAAAAATGAAACAAGGGAGGCACTTTTTAGGGGCATGTGTCACATGACTTGCCCGGGAGCGTGCCCCGGAAGATGAGCATCCTGGTTTTGCATCATAAAAAGTTGAAAGGTATGTCACCGTCATCATCAAATGTCAGGAACATGCTTTGGCTTGGAGAATGTCCTGTGGGGCAGTGACAGGTCTGAGGGTCCTCACCCTTTTGTAAACAGCTGGAGCAACCTCTGAAGCATCAACCATGTTCTCATCCAGCGAGTTCAGGCTGTAAAGGGAAAGCAGCATGGGCTGATTAGGGAGCTCTTTGTCACCCCTAGCTGCCAGTCTCCATGCCCCCACCAGCGGGAGCCAGGGATGTGAAGTGAGGGGAACGGGCTCGCAAAGTGGTGGCCCTGCCTTACGTGGCTAGTCATTCTAAACATTACAATGGGTGTGTGGCCAACTCAGTTCTTTGGCAGCAGCCCCATGGCAAATGTGACCTTTGGGGCAATGCATGAAAGAGGGGCTTTGGAGGGCAAGTCAGTTTCATTCATTCAATCATGACCTGGTTCATACACAGGAGTTGAGACTGAAAGACAGGATTCGTAGGCATACCTGGCCACTTCAGAGCTGGCGTTTTCCTCCAGGTACAGGGAGGGGTACAAGGAGAAACCAAGCACGGGGTTAGCCCTGAAGAAGAATAGTCCAGTGGTGAGTTTCTTAATCACTACAAATTCAGCCCACCAGAATCTTATCATTCAGCTGACTAGACAGCACAGAGTGCCAGACAGGCAACAAAATCACATGCAATGCATAATTGATAACAATTATCAGTGTGATGCACACAGTGCAGCAATAGCCTTGTGGTGTTGCACAAAATGTGTATCGCCTATAGTCAAGGCTACTAACAGCTTCCGCCTTAATTTTGCTTACCCATGTACAGCAGAGTTTGACATTTCTAAGAAGGAAATTCACTAGTAACTGGCTAAAAATATGGATATCCCCCTGGGCATCAAATCTAATCCTTTCCACTGTATAGCCACAGATCAATACTTTTCTGAATTTGTCTGGAGATTTTGGACATACTTCTGTCATTGCAAATTCAGTACAGGACCAGTTCAGCACATGGAGTTTAACAACACAAATTTGAATAACTAAAGGGCATGGGATCTACTAGGAGGCAGGCACACGCTTACGTTTCTTCCTGATTTTGCCCCTCCATGGGTCAATCCAGGATACACCCCTTTTACTAGGGCAAACCTTGCCCCACCCCAAAAGCATACCCTTCTGTGTTGTATCTGTTGGTCCCAGGGATAGCAGGCCCCTGTACCACGTCACCAGGTGAGAACTTTGAAGCCACCTTCAGGGCTTTTAAGGCCCTCAGCTTCCTCACATAACTGCAAAAAGAAATGAGAAAGAAGAGTGAACAACCTGAGAAGAGCCCTGCTGGGGAAGACGAAAGGCCTATTGAGCCCAGCATCCTGTTCCCACCATAGGCAACCAGATGCCCATGGGAAGCCCTCAAGTAGGGCATGGCCAACACTCCCACCACACATGATCTCCAACAGCTAGTATTCAGAGGTACTCTCCCTCTGCAAGTAGTACTTAGCCATCATGGCTATTGGTCAGGCCAGGGAACATGCTGCCCTACCACGAGAATGCCACAAAACCAAGCATGTGGAATAGCAGAATGGTGGAACCACGTGAGGGATGCAGGCTATGCTGGCTTTTGGGAAGGTGCTGATGCAGTGCAGCATGTGAACATACATATAGAATTTCATTTGTATGCCGCCTTTCCACATTTAAAACCATGCTCGAGTGGCTTACAACATGAAAAAATACATAATTACATAACAAACACATCAAACAATCAAAAAGCAAACCATTTCCACACAAATCATAACATGAAATAGACCAAAAAAAGCAGTAACAGCAACAAACCTGTCCACCCCCCCTCAAAAAAGCCCTTAATAATACACCAGCCCCTTTTTTGTTGAGTGTGCAGAAACAAATAGAGACAGCGTTGAACCAGCTGCAGCAAGTACGTTCGTATACCTGCCATAATAAGGGGAAGGGCACTTTTGTACCTTTTCCTCATGCCTATGATTATCAGGATCATGACGATGAGGATAACAAGCGCAGCCACAGCCAGCCCTGCAATGACAGCGAACAGCTCATTCTCCTGGTTGGACTGCGTCACTTCCACAGGGCCCTGGGATACACAAGAGTATCACTACACTGGCTCAGCAAGCGCCCGTGTCTACAACATAATGTTTCAGTTATGCCCTGGCTACAGCCTCAGTGCACACAGCCTCTCTCTATGCCAGTCCCAGCTGTGGTGCAAGATTGGTTTCCAGCATGCCATTCTGCCAGGATGCCCGTTTCTCCACCAGCATTGGCTCCAGCCACACAATCTCTCCCATGGCCATCTCACTTGCCCTGGCAAGGTAGAGCTTGCTGTCTTGCCAGGGGCACACACCAAGCCTCCGATGCACCCATTCCGACAGAGCTCTCCTGTTTGAGCTTTGACAAATCCCACCACTGCCGCCTTACTCCAAAGAGACCCTAGAGCTGCTCCTCGGTGTTTGGGAGTATGAGCAGGAAATGTGCACTCACAATGATGGATAGGCCAAGCTTGAGCAACCGAGAGAGTTCCCCAGGGTTCCTCTGGATGAGTCTGGAAAGAAGACAGAAAGGTGTCCATGAAGTGTTCCTTGGGATATAAGAAGCCCTGCTGGATCAGGCCAAAGGCCCATTTAGTCCAGCATCCTGTTCTCACAGGGGTCAACCAGATGCTCATAAGAAACCCACAAGCAGGAGAATGACAATGAGTTCAACAGGACTCTCCTGCCCACTTGGGATTCCTAGCAACTGGTATAAAGAGGTCTGTTGCATCTGACAGTGGAGATGGAACACAGCCATTGGAGTGGCTAGTAGCCACTGATAGCCTTAACCTCCATGAATTTGGCTAGTGCTTCTTTAAAGCCATCCAAATTGGTGGCCATCACTACATCCCAAGGGGAAACTTTCCCCACGATTCAAATTACTGGGAGTGGGGGGAAGAGGGAGCCTGGCCTCTTAACTACTGGTTTTAGAAGACCTGGGGAGGGCTATGATTTCATTCAAACTGGGTTTAAGTCAGAGGGGATCAGCCATCCTTACCTTTCCCCTCATAATTCAAACACTTCCTTGCCATGCAAACTTCTGCCAGAGCAGATGCACATTTCCCCTTTCTGATGCTCCCCTCTTTCCTCCTACCCATGCTCTTAAGCTCAGCCTTCCCTAACCTGGCACTCTCCAGATATTTTGGACTTCAACTCCCATCAGCCCCAGCTACTCTGGCCAATGGTCAGGGATGATGGGATATGTTTTAGACTACAATGCTTTAATCTGGAGAGCACCAGGTTGGGGAAGGCCACACTGACCTTTGCCTGGGCTTCTCAGCCCAGCCCAGCCCATCTCCACCGTGATGCATCACTTACGTGCGTACTTCTCCAGGCATCAGAGCTGTGCCATTGCTATAGACGAAATAGGCCTCCATTGCTGTCTTCACCACAGCCCTAGAGGAGTTGAGATGGTGATGTGTTAGAGGGACATGTATGGGGATGGGAAAGGGGTATTGCCAGAAGCCCCTTCCTAGACCTTTTACTGATCAAGGAGCCAACCCCCAGGGAATTATTGGGTAACCTGACTGGCTTTGCAAACACAGCCAACCCCTGATGAATCAGCACTACAGAGTCAACAGCATCATCTGTCACACTGGTTACATGCAACCTCAGTGCTTGGAACCTCAAGGAGGACATGAATCCGCAAATATTCTTTACCCCTCTCCATTTACTCTACAGACATTCAAACATACTTCCTACCAGCATACTTCCTATGCCTGTGGCCAGCCATAGATGCAAGCATCACAAGTACTTCCCCCTTTGTTCATGCTTCTCAGGCACTACTGTCTTCCCTTTAGCTTCACTCATTTCCTTTCATCTTTTTCTGTCCCAGTCACCTGTCAGATCTGGAGCTCCCGGAATCCTCGATGGACCTGATGTTTGCTACATAGACAGTTGCTTGGGTAGCTATACTCAGAGCCCTGGAAAAAGCACAGAAAATGAGTGTCTCTAAGTGTCTCTTTAACTTCATGTTCAGGGGTCGGCTCCTCTGTGCTGCATGGCTTGCCCTGCACCCTGGGGCATGAGATAGTAATGGTGCCAGTAAGTTTCAGAATCCGGCTTTAGATATGAAAACATTAGCGGAATAGGAATTGTTAGTGCACACAAAGCCCTCAGTTTTTAATTATATTTGCAGTGCTTCTTTCCTTTCTTATGTTGTATTTTCCATGGAATTCAAATTGCAATACAATAAATATGTCCCTGGATCAACCCACTGAAGGGAAGGGAAAAATGCCATACACATTGATTTCACCCGAATTAGACTGCACATCCTGCAAGGAGGAATCAAACACCAGCCGGACACGGTAGCTCTGATCAACGGTGTAGATCTGGAGAAAGAGAGAGGCAAATGTTCTCAGAAGAAAGTCATGGTGAATGTCTGCATTGCGAAAGGAATCTGGGTAGATCAGAAAGCTGTCTTACGTCCAGTGATACTGAGGAATACAGTGGAGGGTTCCCGTGGTCCTTGGCTTCCACTGTCACCCGATACTGACCCTTCAATGAACTGTCAAGGCTGCTGGCAACTCTACAGAAACAAAGAAATTGATATCAGAGGGACTGAGAGTTCCTGATCCCAGAGTCTGTACAGGGACAGACCAGCCCCTAGTTCCACAATGCCCTGTCTGTGCATGTGGCCCTTAGGACACTGCTCCAAGCTTGGGGACAGATCACAGGGAGACCAGATAAAACATGTACTAAACTGGAATTTATAGTGAAGTATTAGACCCCGAACAGGAGAAAGTGAGAAGCTAGTGTTAACATTTAAGCTACCTATTTTGCTATCACTGTCTGTGCTGAGAAGCAACACTCTCTTTCTAGATAGGATGCCAGGAGTATAGCTGCGTTGGTCATGCTCAAGCTATTATCAGAATTTCCCCAAGATCAAATGACTGGCATGGTACACATTCCTCTTGGCTTCCATTCTTCCTGGATTTCCTCTCCCTGTCAATACAGTGGCAACCCCTGTGGTCTCCACAAAGCTCCCAGACAACAAAACCCCATCAATTACTGGATGCTCCCAATGTAGAGGTCCTTCTCTGCTGTTGTCTCCACTTTGAAAAGATTTTCACGGATCTGCTCAGGTCCATTGTCTGGGATGAAAAGTACCCTGGAGATGGCAAATGAAATCACTCTGTTCACACCCGAATCAGCGTCTTTAGCCTGGAAGGAGGAGGAGGAGGACACTATTGTTGCTGCTGCTTTGAACTACCCCACATCACATAGCCTGTGGGAACTAGGAGCCAGTTCCCATCACAAGAAAGGAGCTGTGTGAAGTGTAGGTAGGTTCCCACGAGGCAAGACACAGTGATAACAGTGAGAACCTTTATTGAACTACATAACTGGGAAACAGGTGCAAAGCAACTGCTTATATACATTCCTGAAACCCTGGGCCACTCCCACTCCCAACATGACTGGCTGTCTAAACTTTCAAGCTGCGAATCACGAGTCAGAGTTCAAGGGCCAATGGCAGAGGCCCAAATCCTGAAATGTTCTGTGATTGGACATAATGTATTGAATCGGAACACAGGAGCTCAGAATCCTTAGTCCAGACTCAAGCTCAGGCAAATACAGACCACAGTATACATAGCACTGTGTACCCAAATGAGTACACGCCCATACACACATGTGCCCCAACATTGCATTCTCTCACCTTGACCACAGCCACTTGCAGGTTCACAGAAGAGACTTCTGGGATTATCACTGCAACAAAACACCAGATACAGATCAAAGAATGGGTGCCAAAGAGCAGGGCATGCTGGACAGAGGTCTTTTCTAAGAGCTTGCTCTCACTTCTAGCTCCAGCCTCCTTTGTCCTGGCTAATGTTAGACAGGAAGGCAACCAGCTGCTCCTCCCTTAACAATTGACAGGGGAAGATGGGTTATTTGACACTACTGGAGGAGGAAAGGATACCCTTCCCATGGAAGGAGGAGCTTTCTGAGAGCTACGATTGCTTTTAATTCATTAAAGGGGGGACTCCAATTATTTCAGCCCCAAAGAGCAGGCAAGAGGAATTTCTATCAAAAGAGGACAAAGCTGGAGGAGAATCTTTGATGCAGTCTCTCATACACCACCATCTACCCATCTATCCATTAGGGGGCAGTAGCAGCACATTTCTCTTGCATATATTGCTCTCACCAAAGGTGGTGGTGCTTTCTTCAAACACCGGTGGGTTGTCATTCACATCAGTGATTAAGATTCTCAGGGTCTCTGCAGGAAGAAGAAAAGGCACAACCGAGGAGGCACTAGTTACTGACTGAAGTGGCTCTGCAGACTCCACCCTGCTCCCAGTGAGGAACACAATACTGCATCACCTATCAAGGTTTGTCTCTCAAGTCCTTCAACAAACAGCCCATTCACATAGCTTACTAAATTAGTTCACTGTTCTGTTGCCACCATTCTACAGTGCTAAGGAACCTCCAGCTGTGAAGATGCTGGGACCAGATTAGCGATGACATTCCTCCCACAAAGTAGATCCAAAGTAGATGCAATTGCAGCAGAACCACAGAGATAAGAAAATAAGCTTATGGCAATTAAGTCGTTTCATTGACAGAACCTAGTGTTCAACCACTTTGTCACTAAATCCATCTAAAAGAATGGTGATCAGGGCAGATACTTAAAGAGATAGCTTGCGGGGACAGAAAATGTGAATGGGATCATTTCACCCATGCTTTCCCCTCTAAAACAGGTTCTCTGTAGCCATATTTCTCCCAGTGGGCCTCCTGAACCACGAGTAACCCCTGCTGGGAGAAAAATGGCTGCAGATAAAAGATTATTTGGGGTTGGGAGGAGGAGAAGTGCAGGTGGTGGAAATTCAGTCCCTCCCCCTCCATAATCTCCCCAGTCTAGGACCCTGTGCTTTATTTAAAAAAACCCAGCAGAACACAGGTTGAGTTGTTGTGCCACCATCACACTTAGCTGTTTCCTCATGCAATGACAACATGTTTTTTAAAGTCAACTGTGCAACAAGGTAGATGAGACTCTGGAAAGTTTGCCCAGGTACCAACTTTCTATTCCACTGACTCATTTCCTTCAGGAGCTTTTCTATATACAATGCACACTGCCTCTGAGGGGAGGCTGGGCCTGGAGCATATAGTATTTCCATTACCCAACAAGCATGGCTCCCTAAGCATCTCCAGCTAGGACCTAATGCTACATCCTAGCCACAAAGAGAAAGTAGGACTGATGGAGAAAAGGAAGGAAGCTGTAAAGCTCAAGATTCGGAGGGGATGCAGAACCAAGTCTTCATCCTAATGTCTTACCATTTCCACTGAAGGGGTCTCCCTTCTCAGTGAACTCATCCTTAACACGCAATGTGAGCTCCACCAGGTCACAGGCCTCATAGTCTATCTCCGAACTATTCACAAAAATTGAGCCATTGGGCTCCAGAAGGAACCACTCCCGGCACACGTTGCCCACATTGACTGAATGATTGAAGCAGGCTACAGCTAACTCCTGGAATACCAGCGAGTGGTTGGTGTCCATGTCGGTGGCATTTAGCGTGACAACTAACTCATGCAGGGTGACGTTCTCCAAAACTTCAATGTCTCGTGGTGGAGATGGCTCAATGGTTGGGGACTCGTCATTGACATCCAGCACGTTCACCCTCACCACAGCGGTGACAGCTTCCACGGTCCCCCCAAAGTCTGAATTTTCCGCCTGCAAAGTCAGATTGAAGAACTTCTGCTGCAGCCGATCGTAGTCAAGAGCAACATCGGAGTCCAGATTCAAGATCCCCTGGTACCAGCCAGAGCCAAGGCGATTTGAACGCACCATAAAGTTATTTGAACCTGCGCTGCTTACAATGTAGAATGAGATACGGTTGTTTATCACTGTTTGATCAGCATCGGTAGCCTCCACACTCCCCACAAAGACACCTGGAGATGGAAGGTTAGTTAGAAAGAATAACAACATTTTCACCACATTGCCACAGCCCCACAGATCTTAAAAAGCAATGCAACCTCTACACTTTTAATGCTCATGAAAAGCAACACCTCCTAACTAGGAAAAGCCATTATATGCTTCCTGTTTAATGCCTTGCCACATCTTCCTGTTCCCCACTGCTAATCAATGCAATAAATACTACAGATCACTGGTAAAACATCTGTTTTAGCAAGTAGGGGTTGGTTGGTTGGTTTTTCAAATTTCTACAGATAAATGATAATTTATAATTTCCTAAGGAAATCTCATTCTGCCAAAGGAACCAGAAGTTAGCATTTATCTGTAAGAACTTGAAAAAGACTGCTTGCCAAAACAGATAATGTTTTCATATATGGTCGAAAACCTATTAGTACAATGCAGGTATTTTTTAGATATAAGTTGGGTCCCCCTATTTGTTGTGCATACTATTTTTGTCAACAGAGGCAGATTCAGGGGAGAGCGACAGGTTTGGGCACACTGAGTGCAGAGTCTCGGAGTGCCTCAGGGGGCACCACAACTATGTTGTAGAATGGAAGGGAGGGCACCAAATTTTGGCATTGCATTGGGGGCTGCTGAAATTTGAGACCCCAAGGTCCGCCACTGTTGCCAGACTCTCTTGTTGCATCATATTGTTGTCCCAGGTTAATTCTAGTTCCTTTCCACTCTGGACTAAAGATCACTGGCTCACCGTACCTTTCAAGCCCTCTGGAACGGAAAATTCATAAAAGGAGCTGTTGAATCTGGGTGCGTTGTCATTTATGTCCTAAAGAGAAAAGGGGGAAACTGGTAATGGGGCAATTCCACATCCAAGCATCCACTTAGGGAAAGGGCTATAGCTCAGTGGTAGATTATCTGCCTTGCATGCAGAAGGTCTCAGGTTCAGTTCCCCGGCATCTCCAAGGAGTGTTGAGAGAGAGGACCCTGCTTGAATCCCTGGAGAGCTGCTGCCAGTCAGTGTAGACCACACAGAGCTCAATGGACCAATAATTTGATTCAGTCTAAGGCAGCTTCATCTGTACTCGAGATAATAGAGGGCATCCTCGCAGCAATGACAGAGCAGGGATGACACAGTTTCTGAGACCCCAGTACCATGGGTTAGCCATCTGCCACAAAACACACACTCTTAGGGTGCCTGTTTCCATCACCTACAGACCCTCTGGAACCTGGCTCAGCTTACCTGAGCAGGGCCTAAGGTGCCTCTTTATGCATTAGTCTCCTTTTTCCAGAGCCCTGACAGGGTGCACCATTACCTCCACGATGAAGGTGACGTTCACTGTGTCGTTCAACTGAGGGATGCCCAAGTCATGCACAAGGACTGTCACCACTATCTTGCCCTCCAGCTCTGCAGGGATGGCTTCTCGGTCCAAGGGCCCTTCACTGCTCAGCACTCCTGTGTTCGGGTCGATAGTGAAGTTGCTGCTGAATTCGCCAGGCACAATCTCAAACTGCAAGCGGCTATTATTGGTCTCTGGATCGTCCTGGTCGGTGGCCTGGGAAGTGAGTTGAGGGAATTTTCAGCCAACAATGAGAAGAAGTAAGATCCTGCTTGCTTCGGCCAAATGGGAAGTGTGGGTGAGCCCTAAGTGTGAAGGTGTCTCCTGCCACATAAACTTTCAGGTGCATGTACTAGGAGTAAGTAATTACCTGTTGTCCCATGAGTAAATTATGCCAGGGCTACTTCTTTAAAGTGCACAGCAGCCTAATTTGGAAAGAGGCCCAATGCTCAGGTCCAATAAAGGAGGAAATGTTGCCTTGAAATTACCTGGATCTCGACACGGGTTTCTTGGCCCTCCGTGACAAAGACATTGTAGGAGCCCACCACAACTGGAGGGTTGTTGTTGATGTCAACTACTGTGATCTCCAACTGTGTGGATCCAGACAGACCTCCCCCATCCACTGCCTGCAAGGTGGCATAATAGACAGCACGCTTTCCCCAATCCAGATTAGAGCCATTCTCCACTAGCACTGCCCCGCTTGTTGCATTCACTGTGAACGTGGAATGACTGCATAACAGAGAAAAGACACATCCTTAGTTTTGAGATATTCTAGTTCTCTCCCAGCAAAAGTAGGCCTACACCACAATGCTCTCCTTGTTCCTCCCCCCGTTTCTGTAGCAATCCCATGTACATACATGCTCTGAGGAAGCAGATAGTAGGTGATCTCTCCATACTTTCCACTGTCTGGATCAGTAGCCTGCAGAAAGCAGAAGGATCAAATTGACTGTTATTTTTAATTTACTTCCCCATTGGGGATGTAGAGGAAGCCCAAGATGCCTGCTTCTCAACATAGCCATGAAGCACCTGGCCACATCACAGAAAATAGGTCCTTCTGATGACACAGACAGAGAGTTCTCTGCCCCCACCTCCTGGTCCCAAGGCAGCTGCGGAACTTGCTTACCGTGATGTTAGAGGAGACAACGGTGCCAGGTGGACTCTCCTCCAGTACGTAAAGTTTGTACTCGCTCTGGTTGAACTCAGGTCTGTGGTCATTGATATCCGTGAGATTGATGGTGACCATAGCAAAGGAGCAGCAATCGGTGTCCCTTCCAGTGTCATTTGCTACAATCTGCCAGGATTAGAAGGAGCCAAGTAAACCTCAGCCCAAGCATGGTCATGGTCATGGGGGCAGAAGTGGCTTCAGAGTGACTCTTACTAAACTCCATGCTGCCGCCTTTTGTGGGAAGGAACTAAACAGGGTCTTCTGGGCTTCAAAGACTGTCTACATCGTGGGCCTATTTCCTTGGCAGCCAGCCAGGTATAATAGGATGCTCATACTTGATGAGAATCCAGAGCTGGTGGGGATGCTTTGATTCTACAAGAAGATGGTCAGTCACACAGTGCTAACCACACAGTTCCCACACAGCCTGATGGCTTCAGGCTCTGAGCAGACAGCAGAATGAAGTCCTTTTAAAGCTACCTTCTGGGGTGTCTGATCATAATCCTCACTTCTACACTGAAATGGCCTAGAAGGAGATTCAGTTACTTTTAGCGAACAAACGGCTGAGTTAAGATCCCAGTTCTTGGCAGGAAGGGAATGGGACTCTCTCCCTGACCCTTGTTTCACTCACCTCCACAGTCATAGTAGGTGTCTTTTCGTAGTCCACAAGACTTGAATTGCTTACAAGGACCTGAACGGTGCCTTCATTCACGATTTTCCGGGGTGAGACTGAAAATGCAAACGCATCTGGACCCCGCAGGGACAGCTGGAAGGTGCCATTGGAGCCCTATTCAGGGAAGAAGTCAGGGAGCTTGGATAATCAAACAGGCCAGCCTTCCAGTGCTCAGCATGGCCAAAGCAAAAGTAACCATCCATCATCCCCCTATCCCCACTCCCACTCTCATGCACCCACACAGACCACACACAAATAATAATAATTATTATTAATGTACATACTGGCTACACGTATGCTACACACATACACACACAGAGGCACATACAATGTTATATTACAGTCTTTTGCCCTAGACTAGAAATAGGAGATAGCAGCTACAGAACTGTGTTAGGACCACCTACCCTTGAATTTTCCAGCAGCTAGAATACTACAGTTGCTGACATAGTATATTCTAAATATAAATTTCATATTGAAAAACATTACAAATGGTCTTGGACTGACTGTGGCACACTACTGCAGTGTTTTTTAACCACTGTTCTGCGGCACACTAGTGTGCCGCGAGATGTTGCCTGGTGTGCCATGGGAAAAATTGAAAAATTCGAAAGATTTTTTTAAAAAAAAATTCAAATTTTCGCCCACTAGGCGGGCGCCGGACTGTGTCCTGGGTATGGGGGGGTGGGGGTTTTGACCCCACCCTCGGCCAACAGGGGCGCCGATTGGCACTCCTCAGGGGGACACCCTCCACTTTTCTGATGTCCGGGCTGTGATTGGTCCAGACTCCAGCCTGGACCTATCACAGTAGGACATCATCTTCCGACTTCCTTCCCGTCCGAGCACAGTGTGCGCAGCAGCGGAGAGAAGAAGACGTCGCGACTCGAGTCACCAGGAGGACCGGAGAAGTTGTCATTTTATTTCTCTTCAGTCTCCACTGAATGCCTTGACTGGGTTAGGGACCCTTATAGCTCAGCATCAGTTGGTGGAAAGGACATGACTTTACAGGAGCAGGAGGAACTAACTGAACTGAGACAAAATCGTGGTTTCAAGCTAAGATTTGGTGATCTACCTTTGGACAGTTTTTGGTTGGATACTGCCAAGGAGTTCCCCCTTCTGGCAAACAAAGCTATTTTGACATTGCTCCCATTTTCCACTACATATCTGTGTGAGATGAGCTTTTCAAGCATGATTGCTATAAAAACTAAATACAGAGAGAGACTGAGAGCTGTTGACGAAGAGCTACGTGTGTGTCTTTCTTCGATTCCAGCCAGAATATCAGCTTTGTGTTCAGCCAAACAGGCCCAGGTTGCGCACTGAATAAAGTATTTTATAATTTTTCATATTTCTGTTTACTTACTATTTCATAATAAAGTAATTATAAAATACTTTCTTTGTGTTTATTTGATTCCTATTCAAGAGAATTACTTTATATATAGTCAATATAGGCACAGAGTTAATTTTTTTAACATTTTCTAATGGTGGTGTGCCTCATGATTTTTTTCATGAAACAAGTGTGCCTTTGCCCAAAAAAGGTTGAAAAACACTGCACTACTGAATATACATTTAACATCTTACAATATGGGATGAGACATTTTAGATTGGCCTTTGGCTTATGTTTTGAGTTATACTCCATCTTCACCTGTTTTCCTTCTATAGCGATGCAGATGCTTGCCAAAAATCATAAGGAGCCACCTTCCCACTGCATGGTTTGAATGGCCCAACACTAAAATGATAGTTATAGGCAAAAAGGGGAGCAGCATCCCAGGATAGCATTGGCATCAATCATCCCTGGTATCCCTTGTCCTTTGAGCTTTGCATCCCACCCACACGAAGCCTCACAGACTCTCCTCCCCTGCTCACCTTGTCAGGATCATAGGCCACAATATTGAGGCCAGCCACAGGTGTTCTGGCAGAAGCGTGTTCCTCAATCTCACCGAAAAAGTCACCCTCTGGAGGGCCTGTGAAGTCACAGGTTGCGTAGTCCTCGCACAGATAGAACTGAGGCTTCTTGTCATTTATGTCAGTGACCTGGATGGTCACAGTGGTGTTCACTTGCGCCACCTGCTGGTAAATGTTGAGGTTTCGTTCCCGAGCCTGAGAAATGAAGCAAGAGAGAGAAAGAGAGAGAAACTGAGGCCTTGGACGGGGGGGGGGGGGGGGGGCAGAAAGATCTACCACTTCCCACAACTGCCTGCTACTCACCACAACCTGCAGCTGCACCTCTTCACCTGGAATGCCCTCTCGGTCCAGGTGGCCGCTCACAGTAATGACTCCTGTGGCATTGTTGATCGTGAACAAGCTAGTGGCAGCTAGGGCAGAGGGGAAAGAATGGTGGGGTGGGAGTAGGGACACACGTCATCAATCACATGAGTGGAGCCCCAGTCATGCTGTTTTCTACATAGACACAACTTTAAACCACTAGCACAACCTGATGGGTTGTGGTACCATGGATGTAGCTACCAGCCAATGGTAGCTCATTATGCCTGCTTATGCTGTCAGTCTCAGTGGGAAGAGCTTGAGTGATCCACTGGAACAGAAAGAGCATCTAAACTGATGTGCAGACCTTTCACCATTTGCTATGAGCTGTCAGCCTGTTTGTTCTTTGGCCTTTCCCTCCCTCGTTGTTGGTACCCTATCAATCACCTCCTTAGCACCACCCGCCATTACATAAACCACCTACACAAAAAGAGATACAGGATCTCAGGAACTCTAAGTACCGTCTGCACACTTCATGGCCCATTGTGCCCTGATCCACCCTTCCATCACTCACTGATGATGCTGTAATCGATGATGTCATTCACATTCTTGTCCTGGTCAATGGCCTGCACCTTCACCACTGATGTGCCCTAGGATGAGGAAATGGCCAGTGAGTGCTGGGCCTGCTTTGTACCAGCCCCCAGTGAGTAGGAAAAGGACAGGCCTCCACCTAAGGGAGTGGGGGCTTGAGGTCCGTAGCTTAGTGGCGGAGCATCTGCCTTGCAAGCAGAAGGCCCCACATTCAGTCCTCGACATCTTGTATGGAACTACTTGGGAACAGGGTACCTCAGGGATAGCCTGCACCCTTCTATTCCAGAGCGATCGCTGAGATTATCTGCAGGAGCATCTTTGGTCATTTGATGGGTTTGGGAGGCTCCTTTGACAACAAACTGAGCCTTTCATTTCATCAGCCTGGTGAACACCCTGGCAAAAGAGATTCAGCAGGCACCTTCTGTGCCAACTTTTAAACACTTGCTAAAAAAATTCTGCTCCACCAGGCCTATGCAGGCAATTATGAGTACGTTCCCCATAATGGTCTATTAATGTTTGTTTCAAATTTATATTTGCTTTTAACTTGCTTTTAACTTTTTATTACTTTATTGCTTGATTTTATGTTTTTATATTGCTGTAAACTGCTGTGCTATATCTTTATATTACAGCAGCATATAAATAGAGTTTTAAAAATCTATCTATCTATATCTGTCTATCTATATCTATCTATATCTATCTATCTATCTATCTATCCATCTATCTATCTATCTATCATCTATCATCTATCATCTATCTATCTATCTATCTCTATCTGTCTGTCTGTCTATCTATCTATCTATCTATCTATCTAACTAACTAACTAACTATCATCTATCTATCTATCTCTATCTCCAAGTAAGGCTGAGAGAGACTCATCTGTCTGAAAGCCTGGAGAGTTGCTGCCAGTCAGTGCAGACAATACTGAGCTAGATGGACCAGTGGGTCTGACTCAGTATAAGGCAGCTTTTTGTGTTCCTAAGTTCCAGACTCCCCAAGTGTCCCTATTTTCCAGGGACGTCTCTGATTTAGAGAAGCCGTTCTGGTTTCTGATTTGATCTCGGAATGTCCCGTACTGTATTTCCTTAGGATGTCCTTATTTTCATTGGAGAAATGTTGGAGGGTATGGAGTTATCCAACCACCGAGTTGTCTGAAGGCAATCCCAGATAGCGAAGGTTTTTTTAAATGTTGAATGATTTATTATGTTTTTAGATGTGTTGGAAGCTGTTCAGAGTGGCTGGGGCAACCCAGTAAGATGTGTGGGGTATAAATAGTAAAATGATCATTATGGAATGGGACGTCCCTATTTTCATCGGAGACATGTTAGATGGGTATGAAGTTCCTGCTTGCCAACTTCAAGTGCTTGGCAACTCACAACCCCAAAAGAACTCAAGGTCCCCTTAAGGCATTTGCCGAAAGCAGGCATAGGCAAACTCGGCCCTCCAGATGTTTTGGGACTACAACTCACATCATCCCTAGCTAACAGGACCAGTGGTCAGGGATGATGGGAGTTGTAGTCCCAAAACATCTGGAGCGCCGAGTTTGCCTATGCCTGGCTAAAGCAAAGGACAAGATGCCACCACCACAACTTCCACCCAGTTCTATGGACAGAAGCCAACTAGACTGGCATTTCAACTCAGCTTCAACACTGGTCATGCAGCAGCATCCTCCATTGCACCTGAATGTAGCAGGCTGGCTTATAAGGGTGCAGGGCAGCCTCTGGGACACACACACACACACACACACACACACACACACTGCTCTGCCCTCCAAAGGCTGGGAGAGGCAGCCCAGCTGCCTTAGTCTGGTCCCTGAGTGAGTTGCAAACGTGACCTGTGTTCACTCCACACTTGATGCCATGTTCCTTTCATTCTTGCTCTGGCCAATTTTCAAAGCTGCTTTGTTGAGAACTGCTGCCATGAAGGACACGGTTTCCCCTTGAAGTGCTAAGGTTAAGCCCACATATTTACCACACTCATATGCTTGTCCTAGACCGACACAGACAGACAGACAGACAGACAGATGCAACAAGGTACAATTTGATGGGAAACTCCAAAAGGCTCCAATTTTTTCATGTCAAAAGAGAGCCATGTCAGAAGCTGCAGGATTTTATCACTTGAGGGTCAGGAGGACACTAGAAAGCTGAAGACATCCCTTACCAGAGGGCAGTTCTCTGGTACGGAGCCTGAGTATGGTGCTCCCAGGAATACAGGGTCCAGGTCAGCCACATCAACAACTGTCACAGACAGATAGGCTGTGTTGTTCTGATAGATGTACTGGCCATGCAATAATCCCCCATTATCCTAGAGAAGGAGAGGGAGAGACACACAGATAGAATGATCACTTAAACTCTGTTCTCTCTACCTACCCAAAATGTATCCCTTCTCTGCAGCAATACATACTGTTTTGTCCCTAGTAAACCCTTCCTGCTCATTGCACAGTAAAGAAACAACACCCTTGTCTAGTAGACACTCTTATTTGCTTCCAACATCTTTAAATGTAATTGTTTCTACTGCTACCAGTACTACAAATATCCAAGTCTTCTAATGCATCTTAAAAGGAGAGCAACCAAAGGAAGGGGATGGAAAATACTGAGGAAAGCACATGCTGATGCAGAAGTGTTTGTTCACAGCTTAGTAATCTTTCTTCATTGCTTGAAAATCTGGTTTTGGATCAACTGGTGCTTAGATTATGAAAGAAATAACAGAAAATCACCTCCCAATTTTAGCCAAATCGTTGGGTGGGTTTCAATTAAGTTTTACTCAGAGTAGGACTGCTGGAGTTATGGAGTTATGACAAAGATAGACAATGTATATGCAAATATCACCATCTAAAAATATCAAAATACTGCACAATATTACCAAGCATTAACAAATGGGGAGTACCAGACCAAAAAGATATGTTTTTCACATGCATCTGAAAAGCTGGAACTGCACTAACATACAAAAAATGCCTTGACCCACAGGTAAGCCTTTACTTGGCACTGGAATGACAAAAGAATTGGCTCCAAGTATGCTTTCAAAGGGGGAATCATATCCCCAAAGCCTTGAAAACCAGCAGCTAATGGGGCCTCCACAAATATAAATTGGCCAAGACTGGCCTGTCACTTTTTCTGCCTGAGGTGAAGGACAAGATTCCTGCCACCACCAGCATCCCACAACCTGCCCACTGGACTGCCAGCTGAACCTTCCTTACTTCAGCGCTGGTGATGGCTCTGTGTCCTCCACAAACCTCCAACACTTTGTTGCCACTCGTCACCTACTAGCATCTGCCACCTGAGGCAGCCACCTCATTCTGCCTAATGGTAGGGCCTGGCTGCTCTGCCCATGGTATCTAGCTGCCTTTCTCCTTTTCTGATAAATGCTCCACAGAGAGAAGGTGATGTTTGCCCTCCCCACTCCTCCCTTTTTCTTCCCAACATGTCACAATCTGAGCCTACCCTGGCAAAGATCTTGATTCGGTAGAAAGTGCTCTTGTTATTGTAGCTCAATGAACCATTCAGGAACACCGTGCCATTGTAGTGGATGTAGAAGAGGTCGTGATTCTCTGCATCGTTTGGGTTGACCTGTGTACAGCGCATGCGGTATAAAAATGTGAGGTGTGAGAGAACAAAACAGGGGGGAGCTTTTCCCAGGGCAAAACAGCAGACCCTCCCCCACAGGACCCTCCCCCTCGTGGCAAATCCCTGCAAGTGTTAAAGATCAGGTGGTGACGGTTTTATTTATTTATTTGGTACATTTACACCACACAACTTCAACACACACCAAAATCCTCAGAGTGGTTGGAAGAACACTCAGCAGAAGGCACAAGGAAGACCATCCAAATGGTTCTCTCCAGGGATGGTAAAAATGTAGGAGGAACCTCAATAAATTTTAAACTTGATGCCTTCTAATGGCAGCCTAAATCTGCTGCCTGAGGTGGGATACCTCACCCTGCTCAGAAAGGAGGACTCCTTCCCTGGAATCAACATGTTTAGTTGTCATTTAGCCATTACATAAGGAGAGTCCTGCTGCGTCAGATTATAGACCTGTACAAATCCAGCATCCTGTTCCCCACAGTTGCCAACCAGATGCTTACCAGAGAGGACAAGCAGGACAGAGAAATGAGGTAAGTGTATCTGCATGTATAAAATCCCAGGTTTCAACTGATCTCAGGCAACTGGCTGCGAAAAATATTTCTGCCTGAGCCTCTGGGGAGATGTTGTTGTTAGGCTGACTAGAAAGCACTGGGGCAGCTCATTCTTTGTAGAGTAGAGCAGTTCCTTTTACCTTACATCTGTATTTACAATGTGACACTCACTTCCTCAATTGAATAGGATACCCGTCCAGAGTTTCCACTGTCCATGTCCACAGCTAAGACTGTGTAGATTGAGGAGCCAATTGCTGTATTCTGAAAGAGAGAGCATCAGACCAATCTGTTTAGATAAATTGGTGCTTGTGTACTAGGATTGTGGCTCCTGTTTCCATATAGGCACAAATTGCAGTGGTTCCCTGATTCTTAGGTTGTCCTGACCAGAGAGGTGTCTCAGTTGGTCACACAATACTATTGACACTACTGGCAAGACTGGGTACCTTCAGTAGTTTGTTTGCTTGTAGTCTACTTGATGAAGGAACTAGTGAAAGTACCAAACATTATGCAGGAGCTAGAGCACTGTGGCTTTGATTCACAGAGGAATCTGATCAAGCCTAAATATTGGGGAAAGCAAACGCCTCTGCCTTATCCCTTAGTTTAACTCCTTTGCTGTGGACGTTTCCATCAGATGAGTTATTGGCACTTCAGTTCCTGGAAGTTCCTGGAACCCCACTTGCTTAAAACAGGGATAACCCAAACAAATACAGATCCCTTAGTTTGGTACATGCATGCTGGCCTAGGAAGCGGTAATAGTACGATTGTGGTCAGCTGAAATTAACCACACTGGGTGGGAAGTTGCTCCTCCCAAGTAGTTTCCCAAGTGCCACTAGGTGCATGCAGTTGCAGTGAGCCACTTTGTGAATTGTCCTTATGACCACAGAGAGGGCTGCCCTGCAAATCCACCCAGATAGGACAGGTTCCTTAAATTATAAAACGGATGGGATATTTGCATTGCTTCCACTGTCTTCCGCCAGCTGTGGAATGCCATGGACCACAAAGAAAAGAAGTCTGGGCATGAGCTCAGGTGCCCAAAGGTACCTCTGGGACATCAGTAAAATAGGGTTCATTCTGGAATATTGGCTTATTGTTGTTCCGGTCTTCTACAATGATTGTGATTCCCATTTCGACCTGTTGAAGGAAGAAAAAAGACAGTAATGTGAAGAGACAAGGTAGGGGGGCTTCAGCACCCAAGAACTCCATACAAGGATGGAGGAAACCTGAGCTTTAGGGAAAAGGTTACCAGATGCAAAGAAGGACAGGGACTCCTGAGCCTTCTATAGTAGGGTAGAAGAGGCAGCTTCATCAGGGACCGCTCATCATGGAGACAAGCTCATCTCTTCTACACAACCATTGAAGGTACAAGAGTCCTGTTCCCCTTTGCTTCTGGTCACCTGACACAGGGTTGTGCTGAGCTTTCCCTACATTTGTAAGTAGGCACATGAGACCTCAGCAGACATTGGTTTAGTGAAAGCTGCTTGGTGAGTCCCAGTTTAGTCCAGCGGTTGTTCCTCCTCACCACCACCATCACCTGAGAACTGGGACAGCAGCCACCTTCCATATCCCATTCCACAGGCAGTCTCCCCTGATGGATCTCTGCTCCTTGCTTAAAACCAGTGTTATCTTTCCCCGGCATGTTTCTTCACTTACCGGCACACTTTTCCCATCCGTCACTTGGGCATCCAGAAACATAATTGTTGTGTCCTGGAAGGGAAAATGCAAAGCAGAAGCAGATTGGAAAAGAGGCATGATATCGACACCACCTTTCCTATTAATATACTTTTCCCCAGAGTCAGAATGCCTCCTTTCTTACATGCCTGAAAGAGGCAGGGAATTCTTGAAGCACAGGGTCCACCTGGTGAATAAAATCACTGCCATTAATTGCAAGCTTGACCTGCCCATCACAGTGGAGTGCTCCCTCTGCTCTCTCTCCATGCTGGAATTTGTTCACCCCATTTAGAGAAGGTCCCAACATGGTGCCCTTCAGATGTTTTGGACAACAACTCCTATCATTCCTGGATGCTGGCCATGCTTGCTGGAGCTGATGGGAGTTCTGACCTGCAACATCTGGAGGGGAACCAAGTTGGCTAATGGTAAGCTTCGAGACACAGTTTCACTTTTAGCAAATATTGATCAGCTGAATCACCAAGGCATCACAGAACACTTCAGGGTCCCTGCTTTGACTTGTGCAACCTCGTACAGACTCCACTTTGCCCATGCAAGACCAAAATCCCTTTTGAGGTGCCTAATTTTACCCCATGGTTGATTCATAATTCATCCAAATCTGACACATACCCCTAATGCACAAATACTCACATAAACACACATATACTATATACTATATGGGTTTTGGCTAGTGTGTCTGAATATTCCATTACAAAATGGATAATGTTAAACCATGGGGGAAAGTTAGTCAGGGGAAGAAGAAGAGAAGATTTTGAAAGTTGTAGGTGAAGATTACTTAAGCAGATATTAAAATCACTGTTGTATTTTGACAAGATTCAATTGGTTCTCAGGGGTCAAAGAAATTATTAAGGCATTTTGTTTACGGGGAGCTGGAGAACAAGCCAAATATCTCTGCTCGCTGAAATCTAAAAGCAAGATAAAACCATAATGTCATTTGTAGGAAGGAAGGTAGCTTCTATTTTGAGATATAGCTGGTAAGCTCATGGGCCAGGTGTTCTTAAGAATATTTCACCTTGGTTACATTTCAGATTACAGCAAAGATTTAATTTAACATGTAGGTTTGAGCCCAGGTGGTAGTGAGTAAAAGCAAAATGGGTGACATCCACAGAATTCCTGCAGAGTCTAGTCTGCAAGGAAGTACCAAAATCAGAATATTTAAATAATTATAATAATTAGTTATATATGCATTGCTTATACCAGAGCAACAACTGCCTGGACTCAAAGTACAACACAAGCTTTTGTTCTTGTAGGTCTGCTCTTACAAAAAAAAAATGACTTGCATTCAGGAAACATGGCTGCTCTTTGGTCTTGGAAATATCAGTGTAAATGTACTGCATACGTCCATTTATTCCACGTTCACTTGACACAATAACAGCATTCCTCAACAGGATTCTGCTAGCACCAGTCTTCCTGCTACCCTCACCTTTTTCCCCATCTCTTTTTTTAAATATTAGCTTGGTGAACATCTTCAGCAGACAATGTTTAAGGCAATTTAGTTCCATGGACGATACAGGTGCTTTCCTTGACCTAATGGTGAAGCAGCTGAAGAAGCCTTGCCTTATACTCTGGGTATGGTCATATTAAAGACTCATGCATGCATGTCAGTATCTGTCTGTCTTATCCCCAAATCCATGCTTGATGGAATACCTTCCCTATTATCTCTTTTTCTGCCCAATCAGACCTGCTGGGAGGTTACAGAATGTGTCATAGCATTCGTACAGGAGGGGAGGGGAAACTGCTGGGACATATAAGTCAGGCATAGGCAAACTCAGCCCTCCAGATGTTTTGAGACTACAATTCCCATCATCCCTGACCACTGGTCCTGTTAGCTAGGGATGATGGGAGTTGTAGTCCCAAAGCATCTGGAGGACCAAGTTTGCCTATGCCTGATAAAAGTAGTAGAAAAACAAGCAGCAGTTGTTGTACAACAAACAGTTTCTGTGGTCTACAGGAACGTTAAGATTAAGGTTTATTAAACTGATGAATCACTTCCCATTAAAAGAGTTCCCAATTTCCAACAAACAAACGAACAAACAAAATAAATTCATATAAAAAAACAAATTTAACAATACAGTATCATAGCATTGGTGCTGCCCAAATGCCCATTAAAAAAAAAAAGTATTTGGATGGTGTTGAAACACTGTCAAGACAGAGTCATATGGGGAAAGGTGGTGTTTTAGGTATAGTGGTCCTCCTCAGCCATATAAAGCTTTAGGGGTCAAAGCCAGCACTCCGAATTGTGCGTGGAAACAAAATCAGCATCCAGTTTGGTCAGGCCAGAACCAGTGATATATGTTCATGCCCTTCTTCCAGTAAACAACCATCAACTGACACCTATGCAACATTTACAAGAGCTCATTTGCAAAATGTTCAGATGGGGGGAAATTCACTGGCTTTCCCTGCTTGCTCTGTCTCTCCCTGTTGAATTTCTTCATTTGCTTGGCCCCATTCTTACCTCATAATTCACTCTTTGCTTCAACGTCACATTGCCTGATCTACTGTCAAGATTGAAGTAGTGGGCGTCGCTGCCGCTTATGCTATAGGTCAAAACATCCCCTTCATCATCCACAGCCACCAGCCTTAAAACAAAGGCATCTGCAATGAGAAAGGAGTACCAGAAGTAGAGAGAGATAGGCAGGAGGATTTGCTAGACCACCCAGGTCGGAATGACATCATTACAACAACAACCTCTTTTCTCTGAACCGTCATCCCTGTAGGGACACACCTTTCAAAGGAGAACCAGTAACAGAATGTTTTCTAGCTTCCTTCACTCCTCTTCCCTTCCTATCCGTTGGCCTGGATATTTGAATTATTTGTTATTATTGAAATTTTGTGTCACCTAACGCAGGACACCTCTAGAAAATTTGCACTCGAAACAAAAACAGACAATGCCATGGGTAATAATAATAATAATAATAATAATAATTTATTTATTTATTTATTTATTTATTTATTTCCCACCCATCTGGCTTCATGTGATCAGCATCACGAAGCAGACACCAAGCATGAAGTCCCACTCTAGACAGACCAAATAACCACAGGATCCCCATTCAGAGGATAATAATCCCAATGAACCATCTTAAACTACCAGCAAAGAAAAGACAGCAAACACCTAGACCTCCATAGAGGATCTTCAAGCCCAGGTAGATTCATATGAGAAGAAGTGTTCCTTCAGGTACTTAGGTCCCAAAGTAATGCTTTTATTAGTTGAAATCAGCACCTCTGAGTCAGGCTATATTAGCAACCTCACTACCATGTTCTGTACTAGCTGGGCTTTCCAGACCATTTCTAAGGGTATATATAACACATTGCTTCAGTCTAAGAGGGAGAGCGGCAGAGCATAGATTGGTGATGGTGATGCCAGGTTATCTATATCCACCAAGGGGTGCAGCTAGGTTACCAACCTAAGCTGGTAAAAAGCACTCTTTGCTATGGAGGCCCCATGTGCCTCTAGTGACAGTAGTAGATCCAGGACTACTTCCAAGCGCCATACCTGATAGCTTCCCCAGTAAAAAGGATCCAAGGATCCATCTCTCATCTTCCCATCCAAGCCAAGGAGCAGGTAAGGCAAAGGGAAACCCAAGGACTTCTCTTTCCACCATTCTCACAAGTGTTATCATTTCCCTTTACTTCCTGCATTCCAGATGAGGATTCTTCCCTTTACTCACCTATAGGTGTGTCCTCCGGCAAGTAGAAGGTTCTGTTCATGTCGAAGCGAGGTGCTGTGTTCCCTGATGCTGTAAGGAAAACAGTTGGCTGGACATTAACATTTTTCATAGAGCCAAAGACAGCCTCCGCAGTCTTCTCTTTCCTTGTTCCCATCCCAATCTCTGTGGAGTATCTCCTGCCATTGTTGTTGTTGTTGACTTTCCCCATACTACATAAAATCTAACAGTTTGGGTTTCCAATGAACCCAGTATCGGAAAATATTTCCTTTAATAGAGGAAGCCCAAGTAGCGATGCTCCAATCCTAACTAGGAAAACTTAGGAAAAGACTTAGGAAAATGTACCATCTAGCTGAATCTCCACCCCCAAATACTAATGAGCAGTAGACAAAACAGGTGCCGTTCTAGACCTCTACAACCCAGTCCTATGAATTTGTATGCAAATGCCACTGGTTTTAAGCTACAGCACTGAAGAGTGCAGCCCTAGCCTTCTGAGGCAGTCATCCCACCCACCACCAAGTTGGGAGGCCTGATGACTAGGCACAAGACCACACTGTTTCCACACAGAGAGCAGGGAAGCCTTTGTAGCAAATGGATAACCCTCAACATGGAAAATCTTACCTACTGCCAGAAACATGGAGAGTATCGCCCATGATAGCAAAAGCATCCTGCTAGGGCAAACAGACCTGTAAACACAGCGTAGAGAAGGATCAATTGTTGGTAACAATATGCTTTCTTTCTCCCCATCACTGAACATAAGAAGAGCCTTCTTGGATCAGGCCAAAGGTCCATCTAGCCCAACAGTGGTTCACCAGATGCCTGTGGGAAGTCTGAAAGCAATGGTGCTCTCCTCACCTGTGATTCCCAGCAACTGGTCTTCAGAAACAGACACCCTCTGTGAGTTGAGGTAGAACAGAGCCATGATGGCTAGTAACCACTGATGTCCTTACACTGCATGAATTTGTCTGACTCTCTTTTAAAGCCATCCAAGTTGGTGGTCATCACTACCTCTTGTCGCAGTGAGTTTCTTAATTGAACTATGCACAAGCAGTTCCTAGTGGCCTGCATGGTCCCACAAGCCTGTTGAGCTTGGTTTCCCTTGGAAAACATGGTGCTGTGCGTACTGCAAACACTCATCAGGGAGGAAAACATGCCTGGGAGGATACCAATAGAATACTGTTCATACTCTGGACTGCCTCACTGACCACATTTTATAGGCTTATTTAGGCCTCTTGGGTGCCATAAATGACTTGGTTCTGCAGGTGGCATTGATCGAGTACGTGCAACATATCCAGGAAGTGGCAACAGAAACCTGCTATCTCTTGTTATCTTAGTAACTCATAAACAAGTGAGGAGGTCTATGCTTATCCCAGGAACTCAGTTTCTCCTCTTATCAAATCGTATGGCATAACCAAGCCAAACTGATGACGCACGCTGTGTGTCATGCAAGCTGAGGAGAGGGTCCATGTATTGCTAGACTAAGTACAGAGACCCCAGGGTGTGGTGAAGCATAGTGTGCCGGTGCAATATTCAGGGACTGTATTTGATACAATGAAATGTTAACAGAATGCTTAAATGTGCCAGATGGCTTTGTACTCACTGGACCAAGCAGTGGAAGCTGGAAGTTAGGGTATTTCTTAGTGACTGGGAACACTGTGAGCTGCACATCTCCTTATGACCCCATCTGCACTAGACATTTAAAGCAGTACCATACCACTTTTAAACAGTCATGGCTTCCCGCAAAGAACCCTGGGAAGTGTAGTTCCTTAAGGGTACGGAGTGTTGTTAGGAGACCCCTATTCCCCTCACAGAGCTTCAACTCCCAGAGTTCCCTGTGAAGAGGGATTGATTGTTAAACATTCTGGGAATTGGGGGAAGCCATAATTATTTAAAGTGTTATGATGCTGCTTTACATGTATCGTGCAGATGGGGCTATATCTCCATTAAGAATAATGGGTCTATAGAGACCCATTAACTTTGATAGAATTAAATCTGTCTGTCAGTCTATCTATCAGCTCTTCCCTTAAACCAGCCCCAGCAAGCATGGCCCATGGTCAGGGATGATGGGAACTGTAATCCGACAATATATAGATGGCCACAGGTTCCCCATCTTAGACCATACTTTGAGCCACAATATTGCCCCACCTATAAACTCTTTGGATTAGGGGCCAGATAAAGGCACTATTTTTCTTTCCTAGCTAGGCTTGGACTCTGACCTACCATGAACCTATTACAGGAACTGTATTCATAACTTTGTATGGATGGCCCTTTGACTGTCAAACATTACATCCTTCCTCCACAGAGGTGGGGCTGCCAACCTGTGAGCCTTGCGGGAATCTAGTTCCTTTACTGACTGTGCAGTGGGAGATATGCTGAACTTGCTGGAGTGGAATTTCTACGCACCCCTGTAAATCTACCTCATCTTTCCAAAACCTCCCAAATATGCACCACATGTCACCAAAATGCTTTGCACACAATAATTTATGGAGACACACACTGGTCTCACCATCTCCCATAAAGTTTTGGGCAGAGCTTGGAATGTCCGCTTTAAAAAGTAACTAGTTCTACTTCTAGTTCACCTTGTCAAAAAAGGAACTTGTTCCAGTTCATCCCTTTACAAAAATGAACCCACCTGGTTCACTTCAGTTCAATGTTTAGCTCAAGTTCATCCTAATAATTCTCACAAAATAATAATAATAATAATAATAACAACAACAACAACAACAGCAACAATAATAACAACAACAATAATTCCAGCATTCATAATGCTACAAGCTGCTATGCTGAGATTTAAATGTGCTTAAGAAATTATGTTCTTTAAGTTTAAAGACCCCAAGGATCCCAAGTATTAAAAAAAGTACGCAAGTGGACTAAGAAAACCTCAATGTACACACATGGTAGGTAGTGATGCCAAACTTTTGGGGCCTGGTAGTACATTTGGAATTTTGAAGGAATACTCACACAATAAGCAGCACAGGTTGTGACCGGGCAGACTGTTAAAGTTGCATAAACGTATGGCATAGATGTCCCCCAAGGAGCTCAGATAGAGCTTTCCAAGGGGCTACATGGCTCCATCATAACACCAAAAGAAGAAGAAAACTCCTCAATCTCTTCCAATTTACAAATTCTTCTCTGCCTGCTCAGCAGCAAGTTCTTCTTCTTGTTATTATTTATTAAATTTCTATACTGCCCATCATCCAAGGATTACGGGGCAGTTTACAATATAAAAACACAAAAATGCATAACCTAGTAACAAACAACAATACTGACGCACACAGTTTGAAAGGCCATAAAGGTAAAGGTAAAGGGACCCCTGACCATTAGGTCCAGTCGTGACCAACTCTGGGGTTGCGGCGCTCATCTCGCTTTATTGGCCAAGGGAGCCGGCGTACAGCTTCCAGGTCATGTGGCCAGCATGACTAAGCCGCTTCTGGTGAACCAGAGCAGTGCACGGAAACGGCGTTTACCTTCCTGCCGGAGTGGTACCTATTTATCTACTTGCACTTTGACGTGCTTTCGAACTGCTAGGTGGGCAGTAGAAGGAACTGAGCAACGGGAGCTCAACCCGTCACGGGGATTCAAACCACCGACCTTCTGATCAGCAAGCCCTAGGTTCAGTGGTTTAACCCACAGCGCCACCCGCGTCCCTTGAAAGGCCATAGAAAGCCCTAATTCAGCACAACAGATGGAAACTGACAGCTTATGAATCTGCTTTAAACAGAAGATGCCATTACAAAATATAGGCTTAGGCAGCCATATACTGTTTGCCATCATTCTAGGGTGGCCTAAATGAACAGCCCTTCAGTCTACACTGGTACCTGCAGGAATCCATGATCCACCCCTTTCACCCTCAGTTCTGGCTTTCATTGTTACCCCATCCTGTTAACGCAGAAGCCTTTCCCAGGCCCCACAGCTGCTCGCAGGGCCTGGCACCTGCCGATCTATGCAGAGCACTCATTCTCCAGTGGACCAGGGATGTTTTCACATGGTGCTGCATAATTCCCTAATGTCATTGTAATTCCCCTGGTCACAGCACTGATGGGCAACCAATGATACATGTAGCAGCCCCTTCCCCTTACCTTGTTTCCTGAAGGACCATGAGAAAGCGGCTCAATTCTGCTGCAGGCGACAGAGATCTGAGTACTTCGCTCAGACTTTGGCTCCTGCTGCAAATTAGCTGATCAATCATTAACTGAAATTAGTGGATCAGGCGTTCAGCCCAACTTTCTGGTATCTCAACGTCACAAATCATCTATCTTGCTTGAGGCTTGGACGTCAGTCCCCCCCTCCCCCCAAGAAGGTGTCCATGATGTCATTCTTCCTGGGTGTTCTGGAAAGGAAATATCCCAGCCACAGGCCACATCCAACATGACTGACAGCTTGTCACCCTGAGGGGTCTCATTCCCAACACCTTGCTCTAAGGCAGGCATGTCCAAAGTCCGTTTCGGGGGCCTAATCCTGTGGCAGTTTATTTCCTAGGGTAAAATCCCCAAAAAAACTCAATAACTTCAATCCTAAAAGAAGCTCAACAACTTCAATCCTAAAAAAAGGTTAACAACTTTGGTTGGCCCTTTGGTCGGTCCCCACGGCCCTTCACTTCATCAAATCTGGCCCTCTTTCAAAAAAGTTTGGACACCACTGCTAAGGGGAGTGGAGAAGAAGTGCCTACAGATTATTCTAAACAAACAAATTGTCTCTCAGTGTTTGTAATAACCTTTTATAAACTTACTTTGTGAGATCTGCCTGGAAAACTGTTTATAAATACAGTGGTACCTCAGGTTACATACGCTTCAGGTTACATATGCTTCAGGTTACAGACTCCGCTAACCCAGAAATAGTACCTTGGGTTAAGAACTTTGCTTCAGGATGAGAACAGAAATCGTGTGGTGGCAGCGCAGTAGCAGCAGGAGGCCCCATTAGCTAAAGTGGTGTCTCAGGTTAAGAACAGTTTCAGGTTAAGAACGGACCTCTGGAGCAAATTAAGTACGTAACCAGAGGTACCACTGTACATAAAATTAGGGTGAGGACATCTGTGGCCCTCAGGGTGCTGTTGGGACTACAGTTCTTGTAATTCTGCTCCCATTAGCCATGCTGGCTGGTGCTGTTGGGAGTTGGCATCCAACAACCTCTAGAGGGCACCTTATTCCCCACCACTGCCTTAAATTAATAAACAAACACAAGCCTGCTTTTCCGTTCTTGCCACTTCTGTATGAGGTTCTGGTCCAGACTACTTTATATGGCCCAGCCGCTGCCTATGCATGATGATGACTCATTAGCAGTTGGAGTATCTGTTTCATTGGCTGCTGTGTGACATCCAGGCCACACTGCAGAGTGGACGTAGAGAGATCTACTGGGCGGCGGGGGGGGGATCACTTGAGGGAGATGTATTAATCTATCATGCTGCTGAAATGAAGGGCCAAGTATGAGGTGGACCACAGAGAGGAGGTGAGCTGCTTTTCTGAACACCACTTTTTACCATATGGCATCCCAGAAACCTTGCATTTATAGGTGACCTATGAAAGCACCAACCTGTGAGATGGAACTTCCTGGAGAGACCCCTCTTTCCCCGAGTCACCAGCCCACCTCTGATCTCCTCTCCTCCCCTTCACCACATAAGACCTCCTCATGCAGAGGATGTAAGAAAAAGTTGTATGCTCCTTTAAACGCGCATCTGTGGTACTTCTAAAGGATGCGAGTGCTGCTGTCACCAGTGCTAGGACTACCATCTTGGTTGGGTTTGATTTCCTGGTTGGGCTCCTCTCCCTTTCCATAGCTGCCTAGCAGGCAGAAATTCAACAGCCCCAGCTTCCCTGATTATTGCTTTTGAATGTAGTGAAACAGCTGGATTTCTACCTGCTGTGGAGCTGTTCAAGGCAGATCAAGACAACAGCTCTACCCATGGGACAGGCAGGGGAGAAAGCTACCATCTTACCCCAGGCTCCTGAGCTTGCTCCTGCCTCATGGTCCCTTCCACACTCGGGCTTTGCATTTGGGAGCCCTGCATAGGGCCAGGGATGCCTGCGCTCTGGCAGGGCAGATGAACCCCCTTTCCTGGTGCTGCTGGTCTATGCCTTTGACTTCAGCCTGAAAGAAACTGACAAGCAAGAGGATTCACCAGACAGGGTCCCGGCATCTGTGTGTTCATAGGCGGGAGAGAGTGGCTGCAGCCTCCCCCATGACCTACTTACAGGAACAAATGAGGATTGTGCGATCTCCATTCAAGCAGAAGATGGGTTAGGGTGGAGGAAGTGAAGAAAGCGTGTCAGCCTGATGATGTGTTATTTGGGCTAGTGAATGTACTGTCACTCCTGTTGCTGTGACCAGCAAGGACACAGCAGGGGCATCCTTAGCAGTGGTGGGGGAGGGCAAAGAGACAGGCGATGAGGCTCACTGCTGGTGCAAGCAGGCCTCTGGCCTCTCATAGATTCCTGCTCTCTAGGTGCAGAGAGCATTCCCAGTTCTAGTCTGCAGGATCCCAGCATATTACTTACTTTTTAGAAATGAAACAAAAAACCAGACCAATCAAGTCAAATTTAGATTTTAACAATGTTACTAGATTTTAAAATTGTACTAAAATTCCAGGCATTAAATATAGTAACAAAAATAGGAATGCAAGATAGAATGATTTATTACAAAAACAAAACCTGATTGATCTTAACTAAACAATAAATAATAAGCTGTTGTTGTTGCATTACCTTGAAAACAAATGCCTCAGAAAGCAGCAAATATATGTTTCAATTACTTCTACCTCACTTTAGAATTTTTGTATGTCTTTAGAAATATAATTTCTGGTTCTGGAGAATGCAGTGTTTTTTTAACTTAGAAGAGGCAGCCCCAAACTCAGCCCTCCAGATGTTTTGGGACCACAACTCCCATCATCCCTAGCTAACAGAACCAGTGGTCAGGGATGATGGGAATTGTATTCCCAAAACATCTGGAGAGCCGAGTTTGGGTGCATGACTTAGAAAGTCAGCTCATAATAGTAATTCCTGAGTACTGACCCAGAGACCTTTCATGTGCCAAAACTTACACATTTAGAATACAAAGCATTACATTGTCTGAATTCGCAGTGTGATTTTGTTCTGAATCCCCACACTCACCTTACTGCTGTCTCTAGTTCTCTCAAACAATGTACACCTGAAAAGTGAAAAGGTACTGACATTAGACTGATGACCTTCAATCTTCTATTTCTGGCTGACCCTGGGCATGACTTGTATCATGGAGGTCTCTTTGGGTGGAGAAGTTGTAGAAGCCACATGGTGGAATTTTGTGACATCCATCTTTGAGTGATAGCAGCCCTGTGAGCATAACCAGTGGTGTGGGATGATAGAGTGCAGCCTAACAACATCTGCAGGACCAGGGGCTCCCCATCCCTGAACTAAGGTGACAAAGTCATTTATGTGCATGAAGGACCTTATTGACAGTTTTCAGTGTTTTTTTCCAGCAAAGCCAAATGCACCTATTTATTGAGTTGAGGATTATTCCTAGGTAAGCATGCCTTGGACAGGAATAATCCTCAACTCAATAAAGGGTGATGTACTGTCATCTAGGTGTTGCACTGTCACCTAGAGATTCAGCACAGGATCTGCTGGCTAGGTCAGTGACTGATTCAGTGGTCTGATATAGGAGAATGGGCAAGTGAAAGCTGGAGCTTCCAGAGGATGCTCAAATATGCCAGAGGCAAAACTGCAGCCAGATAGATATGGAAGACATTTGGAGGCTTTGTGCTGCTGCGCCTTTGGATTACTTTTTAAGCAAAAGATACCACTTTGCTTGTTTCAGTAACTATTCTCCACCCTCCTTAAAGGCATTATGTATCTGTGGACATCAGTTTTTGTCAGCAGCTTCCCCTACATTGCTTTCCTTATCAAAACTAGACAGGGCATGTACATCCTTTTTTTTTTTTTTTTAATAATCTTTATTAGATTTTCAAAAGGTTACAAATAGCAGAGCAGATAAGAAAAAATAGAAAAGAAAAAAGTAAGAAAACCAAAAGAAAACACAAAGAAACAACAAAGGAAATTTCCACCTTTTAACACTCATTTTCAATAACTTCTTTTCAGGACTTCCCCACGTCTCCCCTTATTGTATTCCAACTCCAGTTGTTTATTCAGGCAAGTTTTTCCCTTAATGTCCTAAACATAGTTTATTAAAATCACTTAACCTTAATTTAATTAAAATAATTTTTTGTAGTAGTTTTTAGCTTTAATTCGTTGTTATTCCTTAGCAATTTTTAAAATATATACCTTAGTCCTATATAAAGAGAAGAAACAGAGATGTAAAATAAAATTTAAAAAAGGTACCTTTCCTAAGGTTGCCACTATTTCCCCTCCACGGATTCCCCATTCTTATAATAATAAAAAACCTATAGTTACACTGCAAAGACGAAAAGCAAACCCCCTTTGGACTTCTAGATCCCACCCTTCTCTCCCCGGTTTCAATCCCTAACCAAAGTCCAATTAGTCCATCTTTCTAGCCTGGTGATCTTATGTCCGAGGCTCGCAAATCTCTCTCAGTCCCTTTCAACCGGTTTCTTCGAAAGTCTCTCATGCTAAACACCCAGGATCGATGAAGTATTTTCCCAATGCTGGCCATGGTTCTTCCAACAAGGCCTACTTGTTTGGAGGTGGTGCTCCAACTCTGTTTCTTAAGTCTGTATATCCCAAATAGTCCAACTTTCGCCTTGGTCAGTTTAAGATTCTTCTTGGTAGGTCTCCAGCTCTCTTTTTTCTTCTGTGACGTTTCAGCCATCCCTTCTTTCAGCTCCTCCTGTTTGGCAGATGTCTTTTCCTCCTCAATCTTTGGTTCTTTTTCTTGTCCAGCTGCCTGTGTTTTGATCATCGAGCCCCTTTCCAACTCAATGGGTATATTTTCAGTTAACTTCGGGTTTGAAGGGCTCGTAGACAAAACATGGCCTTTTTCATTCATCTCACGCAACTTTCCCACGAGAAAGATCAGATTTTTCAGGCCAGCACGTATTTCCTGTATTCCCTGTTTTAGCTCCATTCTTGTAATGTCCAAGAATCCCCTCTAGAGGGATTCTGATTACTTAGTGTTCTTTCCCCTTCCAATCCAAAAGTCAAATTTATTTGTATCAATTTTTCTTAGCTTTCAATATTTTGTAGCAATATAACCGGTTAGAGTTTCAGCTTTCAGTTTTTCCAACTTTGACAGCTAGTTTGACAGCTGTCAAAAGTTCCTGTAGATCCTCAGCAGGCTCTTTACACGGGTTACTCCCGGGCTTGAGAAAGGTGGTACTTAATCCAAACAAAGTAAACTCTAGTCCTCCAGCACATTAACTTAGTCCTTTAAATCTGTGGAATTTATATCCTTATCCAATCACGACAGTTCTTCCCGCAACCTTAGTTGACAGGTCCTTGCTTTGAACTGTTTACAATAGGGGGGAGACGGACTTCCTCTTTTTTTTTTTTTTTCAACTCCCCCGCTCGTGCCAAATCCAAATTTATAATCCAATTTTCAAATTACTCACGGGTTGTTGTTCTTGCTTTTAAGTCCAAATTTGATAGGAAGAAGTCAGCGCTGTCCGGCAAATGGCATGCGGCTTCGCTCGGCTGGGGAAGCGAAGGACTCACAGCACCACGCCGCTCCCCGGCACCCGTTCCGTAGCCTTTAAAAAGGCTCCTTCACGGGTCGGGAGGGCGCTTACGGTGCCCGCCGAGTCACCATGTCCACGGGCTCCTATGCCCGTGGTTTTTAAGGGTCCCCGTGTCGCCGGCACGGCAAGACCCAACCCCCTGCTAAGCCGATTCCCTCCGGAGCTCGGAGGGAATCCGCCATTAGCCGGTCGCGCCAACCCGGAAGTCCCTAGGGCATGTACATCCTATGCACATTCCCTTTCCCCTCCTCCTCCTATCTCTTGTGCACAGCCTGAGGCAGCAACAACTTTAGGATGAACAGAGCTGAGCATAAGTGGTTAATGGTAAGGTAATCAGCAGCATGTCTGTATCACCCGTTCTGCCACCAACGTTTATGCATGTGCATGTGTGTGGCAGAGATACGTTTTATGCTGTTATGTACATCGGCATTGTTATATCTCGACTGTGATACAGCTATGCTTTATGTTCTCAGTTGCAAAGGGAAATCTGTCATGGTCACAATAAATTCTCCACTGGAACCTCAAGAGCTTCCTGCTGAACTCCTGCCATGTGGTCGTTTTCATACTTGCGGGATTTCTGCCCTTTAGTTGCAGAGTATTTTCACTCCCATCTAAAAGGACAAGTATCCTCTGTACATGTTGAAGCTGCTCTGAACTTTTGGACTCCGTGATTTACTAAGCAGCAGTAATCATGATCTCCAGCAGAGGTCTTTCTCAGTCTGTCACCTAAATAATGTTCCTTTAATTGGAGATGGCAGGAAATGAACCCAAGACCACCTGTATGCAAAGCTCTGCCACTCACCCATGTAGCCCTTCCCTGGCATCTGATTTGAAATGCCTGCCCATACATACATACATACATACTTTTGTTACATTTAGATACAAGCCTTCAGTCAAACAATTCCCAGAGCAATTTACAAAAAGAGTAAAATAACAATAAAATCAGTATTAAAATCACTCAATTCATGCCAAATGTTTGATTTGGCATGTCTCTCTGCAATTGCATCATATTGTCTTTCAGCAATAAAGGAATGACAGACACGAACAGCGGGTGTGTCTTGGATAGCTAAGATGTTTGTGATTTTTGTGGGACCACTGCTGTTGTCTGATGTACATTATTTGGTTTGCTTTGAACTGTTTCATTGTATTTTAAGGTGATATGGTAGTAACATACCCTGTGATCTTATGCTGAAGGGTAGGTAAGAAATCTTTAAAGTAGTTATTAAATAAATGTATTCTCAAAAGTAAATCCCATTCATTTAAGAGGGGCTTGCTTCCACATTAATTAAAATAGTACTATTTAGGAAATTAAAGTAGTACTGTTTAGGAATGTAACTCTTTAGGTATTTGTAACTGTTTAACTCAATGTAACTTTCCGGAACTAGCCTGTACAGTCATACCTCATGTTACGTCCGCTTCATGTTACGTTCTTTCAGGTTACGTCCCGCAGCAACCCAGAAGTACCAGAAAGGGTTACTTCCAGTTTTGCTGCTCATGCATGCGCAGGCATGCAAAATGATGCCATGTGCAGAAGCAGCGAATCACAACCCGCACGTGCACAGACGCGCCGCTGCGGGTTGCGTTCTTTTCATGTTGCGAACGGGCCTCCGGAACGGATCCTGTTCACAACCAGAGGTACCACTGTATTATTTTTACCTAGTGCTACTCTGTTGTGACACAAGATATCTGATATGACAGACCACATTGGCCCCGTTATTCACACCTTGACCAATGGGAGCCTCTGATCTCATCTTGTTCTGATCTTCCTAGTAGGCTCACCCCTGATCAAAGCATCCTCTGCTTGGGGATGGAAAACTGTGCTGCAATGTCCCCTCATGGGCACATGGTGGCAGTGGATAGCATGTGCGATGGGCTGCTCACTGTATTGGGCAAACCGCTCAGAGTGGCTTCTTTGAGGCATCAGCTGTATCTTTATCCTTGTCAGAAAGCACATGGCTTCTAACTCATAAGGGGAATATATAATATTAATATTAATAACCCCACAGTAAACAAGCTCTCTATATTGTTGTATGAATTTATTCATATGACATTTTAACACTCCGGGATAGTTGTGCCAGTAGAGCATGGGACTCTTAATCTCAGGGTTGTGGGTTCAAGCCCTGCTTGTGATCTCTTCCAACTCTACAATTCTATGATCCTATGACCATCTCCCTCAACAAAGGTGGCCCAAACATGCAGCTGAAATGTTTAAATAGGCTAGAGACAGCCACTAGGGCAAGCAATCAGGGTTTCACCATGAGATACTTGCAAACATAGTTCTCCCCCTCCCCACCATTGCCCTAGCTGAGGGGGACAAACATCTACCTCCTGCTAGTAGCAGGCCACTTAATCACACTGTATATAAACAGAGAAATTCCCTCTTCAGAAGGCCGCCATGCTCAGACTCACAGACGCTTACAACTTTAAGGGCCTAAAACCAAAGACTAATGAGGTGAAATCCTCATTGGGCAACTCCTTTCGAAAACAGGCAAAAGGGAATGTTGTGCATGCACATTCACATATCACATAGCCCTCTATGTACTGAAGAGAAAGGAATCTTATTCCATTCGCTTATTTGGAGGTTCCAATGAGGAAACGAGGGGGGGGGCAGAAGTCACCCCCACAGCTGAAGTCACCATGTCCCAAAGGCCTGGAATTGGGCGGGTGGGCAGCTGCAGAGGAGGTTCACCTCAGAGGTTTTTCACCATTAGCCAGGAGGAACCCCTTGAATTCTGCCCCGCTGAGGGAAGGGCAGCCAACTTTTCAATGTACTTCTCTCCACCCCCGCCCCCTGCTTTTTTGTGCCTTTAATACCTGGCGCACCAGCAAGCAGGCGGTGGTGTGTTTTTAATGGCGGCATTTGGGCCCGGTAAATGGCTGCTGGGAACGCTCCCCTTAAACGCCTAGGCGGGACAGTCCGTCCTAGAAGAACCCTAAACGGAGAGGCGAGGGCTGTGGCGCCTTCCTCAGGCCCATTTCACCGAGAGCAATTGCACTAGGCTGCCCGCGAGAGAGCAGAGCTAAGCGGCCTTGAAATGCGCTCTCTCCCGCCCGCCGGCGCTTTCGAGACTTCTCCTGCTCTCCACGGCCGTCTCCTTTTCCGGCGCGCTCCATAGCATTCCCGCTGGTGCCCAGCGAGCAATCCCTCCACTCCCGCAGATCGAGAGGCGCGTGCTTTTGGCGCATTACGGGCGCAGCCGTCGGAAGCCCTCCGGAGGCGCCGAGGGACCGAGGCTTTTAGGAGCAATACGGTCTTCTACCCGTGCTTCTCTCTCTCCCTTGCCCGTAGGTGCAGATGGAGACCGCTGCGGACGAGCCCACTTCCTCGGGAGGGGGAGGCTGCTGCTGCTGCTGCTGCTGCCCTCGCTGCCGCTTCTCCTCCTCCTCCTCCTCTTCGACGAGCTGAGCACAGCGGCCGGTTCCATCGGGGGAGCTGTCTGGGGGGAAGGGGCTGGGAAGCCGAAGCGCGCGGTGGCGAGCAGGAGGCGGATCCGAGAGGACGGGCCCGAGCCGGGACCTCCGAGGAGGAGGACTGAGCCCGCGGGGCTCCCAGCGCCCGGCTATGCGAGGTGGCTGAGTCGGCGGCGGCGGAGAGGAGGCTCGGGTGCCGTCAGGTAAGCGGGCGGTCAAGCGGGGCGGGCGCTCTGCACCTGCAAGGCCGGCGGTGATTCGCGGGCTTCTTTCGCAATCCTCGCCGGGAGAGGCAGGCGGCTGGCCGGGGATGAGGCAGCTGGGAGGCGGAGGCTGCGGGAGGAAGCGGAGGTAACTGCAGGAGCCGCTTGCACTGGGGAGCGGCGGAATGGACGGAGCCGGTGTGTGCGTGTGAACGCGCTCTCTCTCTCTCTCTCCTTGTAACCGGGGGTGTGGAAGCGGGAGAGCCGAGCCATAGGCAGAACCGGATCGGGAGCCGCGGGCGCGCTTACCCCGGCGATCGGGGCCCGAAGGGCGGGTCCCGTTTGCAGGGGTGATGTAGGGAGCAGTTCCTTTCCGCGGGGGCTTGTTGGGGGGCGAAGAGAGGAGGGCGTTCCCCCATTCCCGGGGCGGCTTGCCTCTGGCGCTTGAGTATTGTGCAGCGTAGGCTGCTAGGGAGCCGGAGCGGCAGCAGGCTCCTTTGTTCTGGGGGGACGGATTGGGACATACGGCGAGAGAATTATGGGGCCGTGTCGTTGTCTTCCCTCTCCACCTCCACCCCGCTCCGAACGCATGCATTGGCCGATTACTTAAGATCCCTGGAGATGTCCTTTGCAGATTCCCTGGCTGCAGGAGAGGCTGTTGCTTGTTGCAGCGTCTAGGCCGGGGGAGCAGCGGGAACGTCGTGGCTGCCTAGCGGAAGGGCTGTTGTGTTTAGGGAGGGCGTAGGGACCGCCTGGAGTTGCGCTGGGGCCTGGAGTGGCGGCGGGGACCTGCCTTGGTCATTTGGGCGACGGAGGAGGGGCGATTAGTCGCGCCTGGATATGGTGTCGGGCGACCCAGTAATGTCAAGCGCACTCAAGGGGCCTATTGTGTTGGGCGTGGCATGGACCGCCACTGTGAAATTCCCACCACCACCCACTTTAACGATTTAACGCAATGCATAGCTTGGCTCTTGGCTGCAGATCTCACTGGGATCACTTAGAAGGCTTTTCAGTAAGTGTGAACTCTTGGCGTGACTACTGGGGTCGGGCAGGGGGTGGGGATCGGTGCCAGTAAAGTTTTTGTACACCACCACCCTGTATGTGTGTGTAGTAGATGGTAAAACACCGCAGGAAAGGACTCCCTTACAGACACGTCTTTCATTTATTTATACGCTGTTAGAGTGACTTATGAGGTCAGGGCTGTGCGCATTTGGTACCTTTGTCTATGTTAACACTAATGAACTGATGCAATGAAGTCTCTTCTGGACTTTGAGAAACGTTTAGCTCTGCCTCCCCACCCCCTTTTCCTCTTGGATACTGGCAAACGTGCAAATGCTTTTGCCTTCCTTCTGTACTGCATCATATAGACGTAGCTTTTCTTCTTAACGGGCACAAGTTAACAGAACCTCATATTCTACTCTTCTGGCAAAGAGTGAGAGCTGTTGCATGATGGGATTTGTAGTTCGAGGTGGTTGCTGTTGTATTTTATAGATTCCTGGTTGGCAAGTGTTGTTGTTTTTTAATGGGGGCCATATTTTCAACTGAGCAAGGGCTGAAGGGTCAGCAACATTGGCCTTGCTCACTGATTCACTAGCATACCAGGTGCTGGGCTCTTTAACCCTCTATTTCTCCCAGTGAAAGCAGCAGTAATGGCTTTGGCAAAGTCCTCTCCTTAAATAAGTATCTCAGCTCTTCACTCCTATACTGAAGCCAAGGTAACAGGAAGCCAAGGTACAGAGCAGCTCAGGTGCATAATCAGGAGGCTGTACCAAAATCTCTCATTTGATGTTCGTCTTGTTATTATTTTTCGAATATGTATAGCACTGCTATACATATTATTATGTTTTAAAAAAATAAACTGCATGCATGCCAAAAAAAAAAAAAAAAAAAAAAGGAGCAGAATGTGACTAGTAATTACAGTTCCCCCCCATGAATAAATCACCAAGGAGTTGGTTGGCACAGAATCATACGTTGCAATTACAAAGACGGTATCATTGCTGTGTTTTAGGAAAGAGGATCCCCCTTGTGCTTACCCACTTCCAATTCTGTACTTTGTCCCCCCCCACCTCGTATGGTGACCTGTGTCAGGCTTTGAGAAAATATGGAAGAGATAAAAATGGGAATAGTAGAACTGTGTAAGTTTTGATATGACACAAGAAGACTAGTGGCAAGATACTGGGCATCCTAGAATTGGGTGGTTAATCTGTGCCCCGCCAGATGTTGTTGGACTATAGCTCCCACCAGTCCAGCCATCAGGGACCAATGGTCAGGAAACTGTAGTCCAGCAACATCTGGAGGGCTGCAGGTTCCCCATCCCTGTACTAGATAGAAAGTTGAGCATGCTGTGGAAAAGCCAAAGGCATACTGGTTGAAATTCCCCTCGTGACAGTAAAGTGGTTTGTTCAATATTTCTCTGTTGTTCGGTTGTGCATCATTTGGCAGCAGTGAGGCCTTGCCATATTTTGCGAGAATTTGCAGAGGAGTAGCTGGGTTAATCCATTGCAGCAAAATGAACAGAGACTCCTGAGACATCATAAAGACTAACAAACTTATTGTGACACAAGTCTTTTTGTGGGTCAGAGCTCACTTTGTCACTGAGATATATGAAGTGGAATATGACTAAGTGAGCACATAGGTAAACCTACAAAAGAGAAGTAAATTGGTTTTGATCTGTGCTTTCCCCCCAAAATGTTAAGGATTGGCTTTTCCTGTGTGCATCTCCTCACATGCTTAGATAAATGTGCGGCTTTCACCCCCCAAATAAACACCCCCCCCTTTAGTTTCGTAGTGTCTTAACCCGTTGTGGCACCTTTGTTGGGCAATGTCTTCTGTAGGGATGTGGAATGTCTGGCTTATTAACTGCTGTGCTTTTGACATTAGTGAAAACCATCTTTTCTATCAAGACTTTTGGGGGGTTTGGCAAATTGGGTTTGTGGGCCATTGTGTTGGTTGTTGAGTGCTTTCATTGTTTCATGTTTGCTAGGCATCCTGGTTGTTGTTGCGTGTTCGCTTTGTTTAGAAAAAGAGGCAGGATATATAACCTTTTAAATAAATAAAACAAGCTAAACAGCAAAATACTGCTATAAAGCTGGCATAGTAATATGCAAAACATGCCACAGCAACAATAATATTTTTTCCAGAGAACGTTTGCCTGGCCGGGTCTCATCCTGAGTTAGTATCAGTTGTTGCACTTCTAAAGGGAAAAAATAATAATCATATCTCTTTTGTTGGATTTTACTCTTTAATGATTGTGGTTTGACATGGTAGCATGTTATCAACAGTTCCAAGAATTTTGGCTAGGAAGTGATCTGTAAATAAGATTCTTTTGATGCTTGAAAAAATATTATTTGAAAAAAAAATCTTTAAAAAATAAGCAACTCTTAGATGAAATGACTGCATAGAGGGCAGCTCTGAATCACGTGTATTAAAAAATCCTGCCTTGAAAACTAGCTGTGTGATAGCGAGGTCTTGACATAATAATGACTTTGGTCTTACTTGCACATACAAAAGGCCAAGTCTATATTTTGGGGCTTGCTTGATCTTATAAATTTCTAAGTGACCACACACAGTGCAGAAGGCAGGCCAGCAAACAGACTTTCCACACAAACAGTACCACACAAACTGTTCTAGATTTAGCTAAGTGCATTGCAAGAAGTTTTGTCAGCATCAAGAAAATGTCAAATGCCTACACTCAGTCCTTTCCTCCCCCTCTTATCCACCCTGTGATACTAAAGATACAGATCATAAGAAAGTGCTAAAAGGTTTCCTATCTTGAAACTGTTGTTGTTTGTTTAGATCAAGAATGGGGCTTGTAACTCCACCATCCCTGATTATATACGTCATGCTGCCTGAGGCTGAGGCGAGTGGTAGTCTAACAATACCTGGTTTATTTTAGCAAGTCCTATATCATAACTCATCAGGGATATACATGATGTAGAATCTGTTGTTTGAAGTACTAATTCTGCATTCAGTGAAAATACATGAGCAGTTAAGTTATGGCCTGGAACGTGGACCAGGAGTTGCTTGGTGTATCTGTTAGCATCGTTTGATTGATGGCCTTTCCATCTCTACCATAGACCAGCTCATATTTTGTACCTGTCTGTATGGCGTTCTACCTCCCTCCCACAACACCCACCATGTTCTGAATTCTTTCCCACTCACAACATACCAGGCTAAGGTAACGCCCACAAAGTATGGGGACGTTACCTGAGGAATTAATCCCCTGCTAAGGCTAGCCCTATTGCTCTATTGCATAACACAGTGGAAATCTGTTGCCCCATGGCAACTTGGCAATTGCCTTTGCTCAACAGAGATGCTGTTTTTTCCTGACCATCAATCAAATGACATGAGAGCAATGTGCTGCCACTGTTCATTGCCATGGGGTGATAAACCAGCCGGTTACCCCCATGTCGTGGAGCAAATGATTGGCCATGGCCCTAGATCCATCCCAGAAAGTACTGACCGTTGGCAAGCAATACCTTTATGGCTCTCTAGGTGGAGATGAGGAATAGATTTATGCTTTGCTCTCAAGTACCTTAGTGCAAATGTGCTTTACACTACTGTAATAGAGCACTTAGGAAGAAATGTTTTGTCATTTGACCCCACTGCCAGTCAAGCAAAATAGGGAAAGCAGCTGCAGTTCTGCACTTTGTCAGCTCTACTCAGAGGGTGAGTGTTCTGGGTTCTGGTGGCTTTGTAGTGCTATGTGGGTAATTAGGCACATCATAATTAAAATAATAAGACTGGGTTCATAGCAGAAGCTAAAATACAAATAGCGCCCACTGCCTGTCCCTGAGCTTTATTATATGTCATCTTTGGCTGCTTGATTTCAGGATGCCACCCATCAAAGTCGGAATCTGGACCTTTTGTTATTGTTTGCTCCTGGTTTTTAGCTTAAAAAGTAATTCTTATTTTTCTGTCTCCTTAAAAAGAAAACTTTATGCATTGAATGAAGTGGACTGCAGCCCACAGAAGTTTATACAACAATAAAGTTGTTGGTCTTTAAAAGTGTAACAGGCCTCTCTTGGTTTCTTGTGTGTATATGTGTCTACCGGTCTTCCGAAGTTGTGGAAAGCCTTAAGGAAGCCTTTGTTGGAAGAAACAGAGAGGTTGTGGAATGGACAGGGGAAATCCAGGCATGATTTATAACAACTGTGGGGCGACTGCTGGCACGGTAACTGAATGGGGAATGATTTGCTTCAGCCTGGTTCAAGATAGTAGGTTACTTACCGTAGTTCCCAGGAGACACCTGATAGAATTGCCTGCAATTCTCATCTCTGTTGCCAGTCCTGATGGGAGAGGCAGTGAATGGAAAGAGCTGTGAGAACTTTACTGCACAGCCTAACAGGAGACCTCTTGGAGGAAATGCCAAACAGAGCTGAGCCTCCTGTTGCTTGATAGGGATATTTCAGAAATGCTCCTTCTTAACAGCACAGCTGTGGCTTTTGTTGTTTTTGTTGTTTTCATGATAGACTGCATCCTTTCAGTGTTGGCAGCCATATGGGCCCCTTGTATGCCACCCTCAGCCTTACCCACAATGCGGGCTGTGGAGAGTGCTTAGTGGTTATGGCACAGGGATGGTCAATCTTTGATTCTCCTGAGGTTGTTGGACTCGAGTTCCATAATCCTTGACCATTGACCATTCAGGCTGAGGCTGATGGGAGTCCAACAATCTCTGGAGGGACCGTAGCTTCTTCATCCTCTTCTGTCCCGAGAGAGACCACGTCCCTTCTGAACTTTGTCATGCACAACAAATGTGGCACAATATGGAAAGAAGCTAGCACACTTGTCATGTCAGCGCTGTGCAAGGCGTTCAATATTTCAGATAGTCTGTGCAAATGCGCTCTGTATTTTCTCAGGGCCTGCCTGTCTAGAAGGCTGGTTTGAACTGGCAGGTGAGTGTGCATTCATCTTGAGTTTCTCCCCTTCATTTGGCATGTGCCAGTACAGCATGTACACATCACATCCTGTACAGGATGTGTACCCAGTCCCTATGGGCCTAGCTCTCCTAAGTCTTATTTGCATGTCCACAGCAATGCTGTGTCAGTGAGTTTAAGTGCCAGGAAAACTGTCCCCTACGCTGCACTCCCTTCTTCCCCTCCCATCCTCCCATCTAGTGATAGTTGCTGTGTACCATGATGTCAACTTCATTGTCCCTTCTTTCCCAATAGTCAGGCACAGTTTGTTCCTTAGCTGCATTGGCTGTGCCCCTCCAGGTTTGGCTTTCCAGCAGTTTGGGAACATGTGAAGGTAGCCAACAATAGCCTTTGTGCTCTGGCCTTATTTAAATTACCTGGGCGAAGGTGTGGTATATGCACTTGTCAAAGGAAAGTGCTTTCTCAACGGGCTAATAATACAAGTGTTTGGAGAAGCCCCTTGCTGCTAGGTGTCTGACTACAAAGGATGTGGGAGGAAGAGCCTTAATATATTACGCTATTAGGTAGATCAGTCTTTTCCCACCTGGTGCTCTCCAGTTTTGGACTACAAGTCTCATCAGCCTTAGTCACATGTGGCCAGTGGTCCAAGATTATTGGAGTTGTAGTACAAAATATCTGGAGGGCACCAGGTCTGGGAAGGCTGGTTAAACTTAATTTATTTGCTACATTTGTATCCCACTGTTCCTATGAGAAGAGCAGAGTAGTATTGTATCCTCTGAGCAACTGTATTGATAGTCCATATTGGCGTTGGGTTGCAGATGGTCTGGCTATGTAGATGGGATGGGGAGGGGAGGAGAGTGAGCCTTTGGCTCATATACCCACCCCGCTGTGCACAAACCTTGCCATATGAACTTGAGTTCATGTGAGCAGACCATACTCATATGATCCCTCCGGCCACCTACAGAAAATGATGGGGTGTGGCATATTTAGAGTTCACGTTTAAATATTCCAGATGCAATTGGAGGAAGTGTCTGGATTCACGGTTCACCCCCATGCACCATTCCATGTATAGCTTATGACTCCATTCATCAATTACAGCATTTGCCAACCTGGTGCTCTCCAAATGTTTTGGAATCCCAACTTGCATCAGCCCCAGCCAGCACGGCTGTGGTCCATAACATCTGGCGGGCATTAGGTTGTCAGTGGATGATCTGGGGAGGGGGTTACGTGTCCCCTACTTGTTAGAGCACAACTTGCTTTAGCCGAGGAGGAATGCTGGAGATGGTGGTGGTGGAGCTTGTTGCTTTGGTATTCCCCACCCCTTTAATGCTGAAGTCTGATAAAAAGATAAATGGCACAGTCTCCCCTTTCATTGGGCACTAAATCTGGCTTGTAAAAAACGGCGGTAGAAGTGACGCTCCCTTCAGCAGCTGCTGCTGAACGACATAGTTTATGGCTCCCATTTTCAGGCAATGTGTAATAACAAACAAGAGCAGGGGAGGGGAGGCGGAGAGGATCTGAGGCTTGTGCAGGGGCAATGCTTGCTCCTTGAGGCTGCCTTGTTCCCTTTGCCTGTGACAGATGCTGCCCCACTGCAGGGAATTGATTGGGCAGTAAAGCCCAAAGCCTTGCTAACGAGAGAGGGGGGTGCAGTGCAGGATGAGACAGTGGATTTCTTGGTATTAAGTGGAAGGGAGTTTTAAAGAGAGATTCGATTAGCCCCGTTTTATGAACCCGTTGGAAGAGCGATGAGTGTGGGATGGTTAAAGAAGCCTAGAAACGTGGATGGTTGCTGTTGAGATATGCTGGCTACCGTGAGCCCATGTGCTTGGCAAATAACACCAGCAGATGCCACCCTGTTTGCACTGGGCCTTGACTAATGAAAGCCAGTTTTCTGATTTCCTTTAGTTATTCTGACACATCCCACTGCTTTGCTGGAATAAGAACTACTTGGCATAGGCAGGATCCTCTATTAAACTAGTGAACTGCAAGAGTTCCAGGATAAATGTTTACACTTTTCTCCTTTTTAAATGTGAAGGCTGTGTGCACTTAAAAAAAATAGTAATTATGTGGCAAGGTTTCCCAGCTTTCATGTAGAAAAAGCCCAAACCCTGCAACCTGCATAAGGAAAATAATATTGAGCGCATTTACATTATATTTTGTTTAATTTGTCCCATTTCTCCTGTTCATGGGAGACTGAAGAGGCATGCAAAAATGTCAAGTTAGAACTTACCCAAACCTCCAGGAGAATGTTTTGAAGCTGCCCAACGCTTATGGGACCCCCTCCCCTCACTTCCTTATTTGTAATTGTCATCTGTAGTCATCATACAATTAATGCAAGTTGTGCAAGAACATTTTTGATTGGAGCAAATCACTGTCAGTCTTGAAGAGCTTAGTCTCCCAGTCATGGGGATACATGTTAATAGGGGCATATAAACTTTCCTTGCTTGTCACATTTACTGATTAAGATGTGTTTTGAACAGGGAACTAGCAATCAACTTCTCAATTGTTCTTACGCTAGGTTTCCCCACCTCCTTTTCAAATCTATCCTTGCCGTCCCCAACGTTTGTCTTTTGACTTACCGATTTTTTAAAAAGCTGGAATTTTGTGCTCTGTATCACATAGGTTTCCCTGTGCCTGCACAGAATTTATGCAGCCCAACTTGGGGTACCTCTTCTGTATTCCTTTAAGGACTCTGCTTGCCACAAAGCATCTAGGTTATCTATTGGAAGGTCCTTCTGATGTAAAACCCAAGAATTGGCTGTCCTTTTATAGTCCCCACACTATGTAGTGACTTGCTAAGTCTTCAAGCGTTTCCGAGCACAATTCAAAGACCTTTAAAGCCCTAAACGGCCTTGGTCCAGTATACCTGAAGGAGCGTCTCCACCCCCATTGTTCTACCCGGACACTGAGGTCCAGCGCCGAGGACCTTCTGGCGGTTCCCTTACTGCCAGAAGCCAAGTTACAGGGAACCAGGCAGAGGGCCTTCTTGGTAGTGGCACCTGCCCTGTGGAACGCCCTCCCACCAGATATCAAAGAGAACAACAACTACCAGACTTTTAGAAGACATCTGAAGGCAGCCCTGTTTAGGGAAGCTTTTAATGTTTGATGGATTACTGTATTTTAATATTTTGTTGGAAGCCGCCCAGAGTGGCTGGGGAAGCCCAGCCAGATGGGTGCGGTATAAATAATAATAATAACAACAATTTCTTATCAAGCAATAAAATGCATTGGATAAATGTTGACTTGCATGACACATAGGAACAGGAGGAGGAGACCTCCATGTTTGAGGGCAAAAACAAAAATAATTTCCCACCACCCGCATTTAATTAGGAGCAATAACATACTTTTGACCATGGAGAGGTTCTGGTATAAATTGTTTTTTGCTGAAGTAAGGGAGAGATTGGGCTGAACATTTCCTCTGTGAACTCAGAGCTTAAATAGAAACCATGTTAGATCAGAGAATTCTTAAGAAATGCTGATGGAATCCAAACAGTCTAATCCTTTTGGTGAACTGGCCTTATACCTGGGTCATGGGAAGTGGCACATGTCTGCTGCAGCAGATGGTCTCCTAAGGAGGTTGTGTTCAGGGAAAGTTAGAACCGAGTGACTTCTATTTCTATCTGCTGAGGAAACTGAGATGCATATTCTTGCTTTACAGAGTGTTTGTATAATTGCTATGGGAAGAGGGGGGTCTGCTCAGTTCGTTAACAGTGGATTCTTGAAAACTGATATATATATTAGGATGCTGGATAGCTCAGTTGGTCAGAGCATGGTGCTAATAACTCCAAGGTTGCAGGTTCAATCCCTGTATGGGACAGATGCATATTCCTGCATTGCAGGGGGTTGGACTAGATCAGGCATGACCAAACTTCACCCTCTAGATGCTCTGGGACTACAGTTCCCATCATCCCTGACCACTGGTCCTGTTAAGTAGGGATGATGGGAGTTGTAGTCTCAAGATATCTGGAAGGCCAAGTTTGGCCATTCCTAGACTCGATGATCCTTAGGGTCCCTTCCAACTCTACAATTCTATGATTGGCATGGAAGATGGATCTGGTTTCCTTTGGTGGATCAGATAGTGCCTGATTGCCAGGATGCTTGCAAAGAATGCTAGTCTAGGTAGACCTTGATTTGATCTAGCAAGGCACTTCTTATCCTCTTAAGAAAAATCTGCTTGTCTGGCACTGTGGGTTTGGTGGGTTTTTTGAGGGCGTATTGTGCAACAATAGTGCTTTAACTGTAGGTTTATACTAGACTGTCCATACATTGTTCAACTTTATTCTGTGATGTTTCCCTAATGTTACACATTATTGGCATCTGGAAGGGGAACACTTATTGAGCTATAGTGCAACAAATGTGGATAACCTCCCCCCACCCCCCAAAAAACCACCCAACCCTGAAACATCTGTAGTATGAAAAATTATAGGAATTCAGCAGGAAGCTTTCCAATTGGAAACGAAGCAGTATGATCACCCCAAAACTTCTGCGGGCACAAATAGTACTGAATTTGGGACCAAGTTTAAACCACGCCAATACTGTGATGAGCCCCAAAAAATCATGAATGCTGCATAAAAGGACATAAGGAGAGTTCCCATTGCTGTGTGTAGACTAGTTGTGTTTTTTGTTAAGAGAGGCTGAGTATGTACTCCAGCTTTGTAAACTGATTGCTGTATGCAGTTTTCTGGGGTTATTTTATTTATTTATGTTGTTATATCCCAATCATTCTCCCAAAGGAATCCAAACTATTCCAGTACAGATGAAGACTGGGGAAGATCTTGGCTTAAAAGATTTGTTGCAAGAGGAAAGTCTTCAGTAGGCACTAGAAAAAGACAACAGAGATTGTAATTGTATCATATTCCTCAAGGGGAGGGAAGTCCAAAGGGAAGTTGCCACAAAACGAAAGGCATAATAATCCTATATTATGCAGAATGGACCTCTTGATAAGATGGTATCTGCAGGAGGCTCCTGCTTGCAGAGCACAGTGATCTATTGGGCACATAAGTGGTGAGATGATATTTCAGGTATCCTGGTCCTAGGCTATGTAGGGCTTTGTACATCAAAACCAACACCTTGAACTTGACCCAGAAGCTAATTGGCAGCCTGTGCAAATCTTTCAAGAGTTGGGTAATATGGTGACAACCTCTTGCCCAAGTGAACAGTCAAGCTGCTGCATTTTGCACTAGCTGCAGCTTCTGGACCACCTCAAGGGCTGCCCCCCCCCCCAGTGCATTGCAGTAATCCAGCCAGGAGGTTATCAGTGCATGGATGACAGTGGTAGGCTGCCATGGTCCAGAAATGGCCATAGCTGTTTTATCAATCAAAGGTGATAAAAGGCACTCCTAGTTACTGAGGTCAGTAACTAGGTGGATTTGGGAGCACCCAGAAACCTGCTCTTTCAGGAAAAAGCAAGACCCCATCCAAATGTGCATTTTGCCCAGTTATCACACCACCAGGATCCAGACTGTCTGAAGTTTGCTGTCTGTCTTTTGTTATTTAATGCCTTAGTTGTTAATAGCTGATTTTGTACTTTGGTGTTTTTCAGGCTTTTGTATTTAATCTAGATATATCATAGTCTTTGTTTTGTAAGCTAGTTAGAATACACTTTTGTACAATAGCAGGATTGAAATAATAAGTCTGTTTAACAGTCATGTTTAAGCATATTGGGGTTCAAAAGTGAGTTTGCTTCTTTTTTGTGATAGGTGAAAAGGTGTCCGCAAAAACGAAGGTGTTACAGCTCCTGCACAGATGATAATGACTGAAAGCTTTTCCTATGAATAGCTTCGTGAGCTGGCTGTTGGTACTGAAGTGTTTTCTTCTGTCCTTATGTACTGGCATTTACATATTTAGAAATAGTCTCAATATTGTTACTTCTGTAGTTCATACACCTTGATATCACCTCCATCTGTGGCAGGTACTGCCCCTAGCATTGCAATTCTTTCCATACTCTGTCTCGCGGTCTCAAACTGGCCAGGTGACAACCTTGCTTAGGTCGGACAGTAGTGAACGTCAAGTGGGTCACACCCTTTCTGTAGTTAAGCGCTAGCTTTTAGGGACAATATTTTCCAAGTTGCTCAGAGGGAACGGGCCATATCTCTGTAATTATTGTTATTTAGGTAAAAATCCATGATACCCACTTTTGCTGCGTGGTGTGCTGTTAACATTGCTGTCCCTAATATTTATTTATATTTTCAAACATATTGATATACTGCCAACACATACAAAATATCACTGTGGTGTACAATAAAACACAGTGAAAACGCTGTAAAATGGGCATTAAAATGACTGGCTATTGAAAAAAATGTAATCAGCTGCATGAGCCTGTTGGCATAAAAAAGGTCTTCAGGAGAATCCTCAGCTTTCGGTGACACTGAGTCTAGGCAAGCTTTGGACTTGCACACTCTTCCTTTTCCCATGAGGATAAGTTCAGAAACTTGTACTTCCCATTTAGATTCTCCAGAGCTTGCTGTGTCATCTGAACATGGCAAAGTTGGTTACTCTTACCCAGGGGTCAGCAAACCTTTTCAGCAGGGGGCTGGTCTACTGTCCCTCAGACCATGTGGCAGGCTGGACTATATTTGGGGGGGGGGGAATGAACGAATTCCTATGCCCCACAACTAATCCAGACATGCATTTGAAATAAAATGGCACATTCTACTCATGTAAAAACACACAGATTCCTGGACCGTCCACAGACTGGATTTTGAAGGCGATTGGGCTGGATCCGGCCCCCGGGTCTTAGTTTGCCTATCCATGATCTTAGCTATGAAGTAAGCCAACGTCAATCCATAGTTTAAGAAGCAGGCTTTTTCCAACTGACAGCAGTTAAGATTGACCATAGGCTTCTGAACCCTTTGCGACCCTACTGAAGGAAGAGAGACTTTTAATGTTACATCATGGTTTAGTGCCAAGCCTGAACTAGGCTATATTCATAGTTGAGCCCATTTTATGTGGAATGTGGCCACCTGTTTCCTTGTTATCAGTGTATGTTCTAGGAGAACATTTCTAAAAATAAAACAAAGCAAATCTGTGGGAACTCTCCTCACAAGCCATTCACTGTTGTGGTTATCAAAACATATCAAACAAATGGAAATACTTTCTACAAAACCAACAAACCACATGAGTGGTGTTGGAGATGAAATGCTCATGATGTTAATTAGCTATTATAACCAGGAACTTACTGCATTAATTTTTTTTTTTAAGTATCTCCATGCATCTTCTTGTGTGTAGGATGCAAGCCACTTTCCTTAGCCAAGGCTTGCGTTAGTAAGATATGGGCAGTAAGGCTGGCCTTTTTCACCCAGCTGCTCCAAGTATTAATACAATGATGTGAAACACTTTAAATTCTTATGAAAAGTGCTATATACATTTTAAGTAGTAGTGGCTGTCTACATGTTCTAGTGAAATTAGGTTGTTCTTAAGAAGCTGACAGAAGCCGACATCTAATATGTTCCTAAGTCTTCTTTCACTTCCTCTTCTCCAAATCATGCAAAGTAATACATTAATCGCTCTTTTTAAAAGTATATATTGCATTTTCTTTTTTTTCTTTTTTATAAGATATTTATTAAGATTTTTTAAAATATTACAATAGAAAATGAAAAAGAAAAAGAAAATACAAAATAAAAATAATTAAAAACCACTCAATTTTTCCATTGCTTATTTTTCCTTAGCTTGTTTCCCGGACCTCCTCATACCTCCCTTTTTTGTATTCCAGTTCAGTTTGTTGGTTCAGCAAATCCTTACCCTCTTTATTTGTCCTAATCTTTGGTCTTAAAATAGTAACATTAGATTTTTACCTCTTAACAACCCATTTTTCATATTCCCTTAAAGCATTACAGCTGGAAACCACTTAATTTCTATCCAACATCGTTCTAACATTCATTAATTTTACAATATTTCTGTAGATAATCTTTGAACTTCTTCCAATCTTCTTCCACCGACTCTTCTCCCTGGTCTCGGATTTTGCCAGTCATTTCAGCCAGTTCCATATAGTCCATCAACTTCATCTGCCATTCTTCCAGAGTGGGTAGATCTTGTGTCTTCCAATACTTTGCAATGAGTATTCTTGCTGCTGTTGTGGCATACATTAAAAAAGTTCTATCCTTCTTTGGCACCAATTGACCGACTATGCCTAGGAGAAAGGCCTCTGGTTTTTTCAAGAAGGTATATTTAAATAGCTTTTTCAGTTCATTGTATATCATTTCCCAGAAAGCCTTAATCCTTGGGCACGTCCACCAAAGGTGAAAGAATGTACCTTCAGTTTCTTTACATTTCCAACATTTGTTATCGGGCAAATGATAAATTTTTGCGAGCTTGACTGGGGTCATGTACCACCTGTATATCATTTTCATAATATTCTCTTTTAAGGCATTACATGCCGTAAACTTCATACCTGTGGTCCATAACTGTTCCCAGTCAGCCATCATTATGTTATGTCCGACATCTTGTGCCCATTTAATCATAGCAGATTTCACCATTTCATCCTGAGTATTCCATTTCAACAGCAAGTTATACATCTTTGACAAAATCTTAGTTTTGGGTTCTAATAGTTCTGTTTCTAATTTTGATTTTTCCACCTGGAAACCAATTTTCTTATCCAACTTATATGCCTCCATTATCTGATAATAATGAAGCCAATCTCGCACTTTGTTTTTTAATTTCTCAAAACTCTGCAATTTCAGTCTATCTCCGTCTTGTTCCAAAATTTCCCAATATTTCGGCCATTTGGCCTCCATATTGAGCTTTTTCAGAGCTTTTGCTTCCATCGGTGACAGCCACCTTGGAGTTTTATTTTCCAATAAGTCCTTGTATCTTATCCAGACATTAAACAATGCTTTCCTGACAATGTGATTTTTAAATGCTTTATGTGCTTTGACCTTATCATACCACAGATATGCATGCCATCCAAATACATTGTTGAACCCTTCTAGATCCAAAATGTCAGTGTTTTCAAGAAGCAACCATTCTTTCAACCAGCAAAAAGCTGCTGATTCATAGTAAAGTTTAAAGTCTGGCAGGGCAAATCCACCTCGTTCCTTTGCATCTGTTAATATTTTAAATTTTATTCTAGGCTTCTTGCCCTGCCAGACAAATTTAGAAATATCTCTCTGCCACCTCTTGAAACAGTCCATTTTGTCCACAATTTGCAGTGTTTGAAACAAAAACAACATTCTAGGCAATACATTCATTTTTACCGCAGCAATACGGCCCAGCAGTGAAAGCTTCAAATTTGACCAAATTTTTAAATCTTTTTTCACTTCAGCCCAGCATTTTTCATAGTTATGTTTAAATAAATTCCCATTTTTTGCTGTCATGTTAATCCCCAAGAATTTAACTTTCTTAACCACTGTTAAACCTGTCTCATTCTGAAACCTCTCTCTCTCCATTGGTGTTAAATTTTTCTCTAAAACCTTGGTCTTTAACTTATTCAACTTAAATCCTGCCACTTGACCAAATTCTTGAATCAGTTCTAAAACTCTTTTGGTACTAGATTCTGGCTCCTGTAACGTCAATACTAAGTCATCTGCAAATGCTCTCAATTTGTACTTTTTGGCTCCTACCTGTATACCTTTAACCAACCGGTCCCTTCTAATCATGTTCAGCAGAACCTCCAGGACCGATATAAAAAGCAATGGGGAAATTGGGCAACCTTGTCTTGTCCCTTTTTCTATCCTAAATTCTTCCGTCACCACATTATTTACAATTAGTTTAGCCTTTTGTTCTGAATAAATTGCACTTATACCGTTTTCAAAACCTTGGCCTACCCAAGGTATATATTGCATTTTCAGTTATCTGTCCTGTTGGGAGACAACTGCGGCTTTTATGTTTTGATGAATTTTTGAAGTCACTCAATTGCATAACATTTAAATAACTCCCTCCCCTAACAGATCTTGCCTATTCATCCTATGGGGAGTGCAGCAAGGATAAAAATAGTGATTGTGGGAGATCTCTTGTCCTCTCCATATTTCTGAATGGTCATGGGGGGAAATTTGATCATATTGTATGGCAGTTTTAAGGGGGGGGCAACACCCCTTTTGGAGATTCCTGGTTGTCTTCAGTGCACACAATGGAAGTAGAGTATGCAGGATATATGCCTAAGATTCTGCTTCAACCCTGCTTGCAACACTGTTGTATTTCTCACAGAGGTGCTAGACCTGTCTGGTATGTACCATTTCAGACTTCTAGTTGTGAGCTGCCTAGATGAGAGAGACATCTTCCCGATACCAAATTTTCTATATGCAGGGAGCTTCCCAGACCCCAATAGCCAATTTGCCCATGTAAACTCCAACCTCCTGTCTGAAGTTGACCACCTCTGTAACAACTAGGTGTAGGTTTCTTAGATTTGACTTCCCTTCTTGTTTTGCTAAGAAGAATCCTTTTTGGTTGAACAAAATGAACGTCTTAGTTGCTAAGACACCTCAACGCCACATTTGTTTTCTCAAAGGCAACCCCCCCCTTCCTCCTATTTTTACAGATTCTGATGAGCAGCATTGCTCCTGCAACAAAGAGAGAATTCATATGGATGTGTGTCTAGCTTATTCTAAAGGCAGGCATGGGGAAGCTCAGGCGCAGGGATTGAATGTGGCCCTCCAGGGATCTCTCTCTGCCCCCACCCCATACCCTTCTCCAGCCCTGCTCTACATCCTTCTTGAATGCTTTTGCCTGGTTGGAATGTGTCCTTGAACTCTTGATTCCTCTTGCTTGCCTGGATGAAAGACTGAAGTATGTATAGAGACTTCTGGTTCTTGTGTGGCTGCAGTGTCGCCTACGGTACAAAGGCACTGCTTCCACTGTTCTGTCTGCTGTTGTCCCTGGTCTTATCCACGCAAGGGAATGCACCCCTTGAGCTGAATATGGTCCCCCAGCCCTGTTGACTTTAAAAACCAACACTGTCGCTGCCCTTTGGTACTTGTGGCATAGACTTAGCCTTGCTTTGAAAAATGAGGAGGCGGTGGCTCCTGGGCAGCAGAAGGGGATTAGCGAGGGCAAGCTTAAATTGTTTACAGCCTGCTGTTTGAATAGTGGGAGGTTGCTAGACCGTCTGTACTAGAAGCAGCAGTGCTGGTGGCTACCTGACACAGCTGGAGTCAGCCCAAGACATTTTGATACCTGAGGCAGAAAATCCCAAACGGCATACCTCATGGTGATAAAAATGCAGTAAATTAAGAGCTGTAGCCAACCAAGTTCCATTTGCGGATGTCCTTGTGTGAATGGGACAGTTTTGTTGGCTGTGAACCAGAGGAATTGACAATTTGCTACCCCCCTTTTTTATTACTCCCAAATCTTCTGCCTGAGTTGGGCTGCCTCACCCTGGCTAATGGTGGCTATGGTCCTTACCACAGGCTTTCTTTTCACCCCTTTCCCCCACATTCCCCCAGTAAATTTGGGGATAAAAGTGGGGAGGGTTCCCAGACAGGCAAGAAACGATGTACACATGAATGTCCCTAGGCATATTATACCAGATCATACTTGTTTATTTGAAAATGCTAAAAGAACACTGAAAACTCCTCTACGCTTATAAATCTTGCTGCATACCAGCATTCACATTTAATTAAGAGGAAATTAATGAGGGGGAAATTACCACAAACTCTGAAACACATCCATGACCTCTTGTCGTCTGGCTTCTTCCTTCTTGGGCCCCTTCGCACAGTTACATAAAAAGATGTGGTAGGGTTAGGAACTTTTCAAAAACGAGTTCAAACTGCCACTTGTTAAGTAAGTCAGAATGCTCTATTGCTGGGTGGAAAATTTTGAGGGCCAAGCTAGGCATTACACTGGATATGTGGCAGCATTTAATGTGCCTGGTTTTTGTCCTTTTAATATTAGGTAGGTCGCTCTGATCAGAGCTGGAAGACTGTGGGGTACAAGGAGGAGAGCTAAACACTTCCTCCCCCAGGACTGAGACCCTGAAGCTACTCTTGGCCTCAGGGTGTGAGCTTTTTCATGGGTAGCTTCCTCACTGTATAATGGGATGAGTTTCAGTGGCACCTCATGGGGGGGGGGAGAGTTAAAGACTTTCCCATCCTTGCATTGCAGTCTGATGGACATCCCCACCCTGTGACCGCTCTACAAATAATTAAAAGCAGATCTAAACACATTTAACATTGTGACTGGTTTGTCCGTGAGATGCACCATTATAAACAAGCCATAGAGGTAACTTGGCAGAAGTACTCAATGCTGACCAGCGTGACTTCCAAAATACATGCAGGGATTTTGTGGTGGTTTTTTTTTTGGTGTGTGTGTGTGTGGGGGGGAGATTGCAGGCCTATTGTGTGTCTAGTATAATATAATGGATTTTTGTTCAGAGTACACCCATTAAAATGAATGAACATGAATAAGTTAAGTTCATTAATTTCAATAGCTCTACTCCAAGTAAAACATAGTGGAATAGCACCCAATGTATCACAGTTATGTTTTATCCTGACACTAACCATTTTATACCAACATACAGCTTTTTAAAAGCTTTTTTACCCTGGGCACTTTATAATTTCTTATGTTCTCAAACATCTTTGCTCAATGCAAAACATGGTTTTCCATCTTCTGACCATAGGAAAGCGTATAATACATAAACCACATCACTTATTTTTGTTCTTGATTTGGGGGACCCTTACAACAGCAACAAGCTTTCTGCTGTACAAAGTTTTTCAATATATAATTATGTAGGATTTCTCACTGCAGAAAACTTGCACCATTAGATTGGCTTGCAAAGTGAGATTATACCATATTGATTGATGTTTCGTAAGCTATTTGGCTTGTTCTTAAAAGTAACCAGTAGGGACTAGGCTTGCAATGCTGTGCATAGTTTCTTAGTGTTCAGTCTCCTTGAACACCTTAGTAAATATTCAAGTTGTCCCAGATTGTGATGAATAATGCTAGTGTCAAGAATGCAAGCATCCTATCTTGGAGCTGCTTTGTACCATGTGGCAGCAAATGTGTATTTGCTACCCTGTACGTGCATGCCATGCAGATACAGTGGTTACAAACACCTCGGGATACACACTTTGGATTACAGACTCCGCTAACCCAGAAGTAGTACCTCGGGATAAGAACTTTGCCCCAGGATGAGAACAGAAATCGTGCAGCGGCAACAGTGGGATGCCCCATTAGCTAAAGTGGTACCTCAGGTTAAGAATAGTTTCAGGTTAAGAACGGACCTCCGTAATGTATTAAGTACGTAACCAGAGGCACCACTGTATGTATATTGTCTCGTATTTGCATTACATTTCTAGAAGTTCCATTGGTTGCCCCCCCCTTTAAAGTAACCTAATGCTGTTTTGCCACCCTTCACCAACCTTTTCAACTTTTCTCCTGCCTCATATATGCTAGTTTTACTGCCCTAGAGAAGTGGGTGTAATACTAAGAGCAAATGAAAAGGACTGTCAAGTCACCCTTGTTAATCTGATTTCTCAAATAAGAGGGCTTAAAAAACACACACCCTCTGCTCAAATTTTATTAAGCCAAATCCCATGTGTTTACTGAAAAATAAGCAAAGTTAGTGAGCTTACTCTCAAGTATGCAAATATGTGTGCTGCCTACCAAGTATACTTGCAAAGTGGTTGCTTTCCTTTCAGCAGCAAATAAAATCTGGGGTGCTCCTTTCTACTATTTCTCATGCAAAAGAGGAGCATCCTGCTGGGGTGCTTGTAGGCAACAATCGCTGAGTGATATCTAAGTAGTACTCATCAATCAGCGGACCTACCCTTATGTGTAACAACTGCTGGATGTCACCCACTGTGTAGTGTACCCATGTAGTGTATCAGCACTGTCAAGGTGATTTTTTTTCACCACATATCACATCTCTTTTAACAGCACTGTGCTTATTTTGCATCAATCCTCCTTCTGATTGAAGTACCACTATCAATATTTCTTGCATTTCATCTCCTCCTGACCCCGCTGCTTAATTCTTCCTCCTTACAAGCATGTGGGCATATACCTGCAACTGAGGATTACACTTTATCCATAATATGTCAATTTCAGCTCACAAATCGTTATGCCATGACATTTTCTTAGAAGTCTTTATGGAGCCATAAAAATATTTGCTGTTTTTGCTGCAGCAAACTAACATGACAACCCCTCTGAGAATTGTTTCAGCTCTAATGCTGGAGTGCACCCTCTTGTCCCCAGACATGTATTGTGTTGTTGTGTAGATTGGGGCTGGCTCAGCCCATTAGGTATAAGCAATTGGCTGGGGGGGGGGGACAAAGCCCAAAGGGTACCAACGAAGCCTAGGTAAGAATGGGTTCTTGCTGCTAAAAAGAAAAGTACTTGGGCCACTGGCAAACAATGCTTTCTGGCCTGCCAGGATAACTAGCATCTTTATTGTGAGGGAGGCTTACTACACTTGCTCAGAGGAACATTCTATCAGAAAACAATCTGACGGCTGCATGCACTGTTTCTGCAACTGATCCCTCCTGGTTCTCCTCCTCTTTCTCAGACTACCCGAGTTGTAACACCTTACCTTGTTGCTGCTGTTCTTTTTTTGCTTCAAAGAAATCGAGGTAGCAGATTGCCAATGCAATGATTCCCTAGGAGCTGCGACCTTTAGAGCTTGCTGCTCTAGTGCGTGGTTGATAGTGACCACTGTGCCTCTTATGGAAGTATAACAGTCTTGTGGCATCTTAGAAGACTAGGAAATTTATAGTGGTGTAAACTTTTGTGGGCCACAGTTCCTCGCCATATTACCAAAGTCCACCCCTGTCCCACCGCCTTTCCTTTCTTTATTATAAAGTTGCACCGTGAATTTCCTTGCTCTGCTCTCCCTGGCCCCCGCCCCCACCTTGGGCACACCGTATCCCAAACGTGTTCCAGGCTCCGTCCCCAGTTGCCATGGCTCCATCCTAACACCTCCTCTTCAAGCTGCAAGTCCCGCTGCTGCCGCGTGCAGCTGATTCCGGCGACAGCAGCGCGGCTGCGCAAAGATGGCCTGTGGCTGGGGAGGGAGGCGCGGCGGCGCGCCTGGTCACGTGTCCATAACCCGGGCCCGCGCTCCCGCCCTCGGCTTGCTGGAGGCCGGCGCGCGTGCGCGCTCTTCTTCCCTCTCTCTTCTTTCCCAGCTCCGAATGTTGTGAATAAAATGCGCCGTTTGTTACACCCTGGCGGCGCGGGCGGTTCTTAAAGGGCCAGAGACCCTGGGGCCAGGGGCACCCTCTTTCTACCTCGCCCGGCTCAGCTGGGAGCTCAGGGAGGGTCGCCGCTCGCCCCGAGCGTAGAAGAAAACAAAAGAAGCGACCGGAAACAGCCGCGGCGGCGGGGGAGGGGGCGCGGGCCCAGAGCCCAGAGCAGGCGCCCACGAACAGACAAAAAAGAAGAAGAGGGGTGTGTGTGATTTAGGTGCATTTGCACCCCGAGCAGCCATCGGAGCAGGTAGGTCCCGGGGGCGGAGGGGTGTGATTGCAAGCATTCAGCCGCAAGCTGGCGATGCATGGGGTGGGAGGAGAGAAAGAGAAGAAGGGGGTGGTGGTCGTGCAGCTTGGACAGTTGAGCTGCAAAGCTTCGGGGGATCAAGTCCTCTTAAGCCACACTAAATAAATAAAAAGCCAGTCCGGGTGCTGCTCGGCAATTCCGGGGGGTGGGGAGGCATGGGTGGGCCAGTATTGCAAACTGCGGCTTCCCTCCAACACCAACACAGCCCGGGGCATTTCCTCGCCTTTGATGGTGTGTTGCACCTGCAGCGACGGGGTGTGTGTGTGTGCAACTAAGGTCGTCCTCTCCCCTTCCTTGCAGAAGGTGAGCGGCACCTTCCTTGTTCCTCATAGCGAAATAGCCCCTAAGCCCCTCAAAGGCCCGGTTTCCTCTGCCTTTTTTCCTCCTGGCTAAGGAAGAGGCGATTGTGACTCCGAGGTAAGTGGTGCTGGCTTGCTGGGAGTTCAGCTGAGGCAGGGAGGAGGAGGAGGAGGAGGAGGGCAGCCTCTCCTGCTTTAGTGACACGTGCTGCTCCTTTCCGATGTTGTTGATGCCTTTGTCTGATAGCGGCGAGGAGGTTGATTTCTTTCTGCGGGACTTTCGTGTGTGGGGGGGTTCCTCCTTGGGATCTGCTACCAGGAGGTAGGATTGGGGCTTTGTGTGTGCGCCTTTTGCTTGTCCTTCCCGTTGTTTTTCCGTTTTGGCTGGGGCAGGCCGGAGGACGAGGCTTCCTCCGCTCTCTTTGTTATTGCTTTTGTTTCGCACCGAGCACATGGCCTGTGATCTCGCTGCTCTTAAAGTTACAGATCCCCAACCTTGGCACAAACGGATCGATTCCCAATTGTTAGGTCCTCCAAGCGGGAGGGGAATTGTTCCCTTTGGGGTCTCCATACCAAGAATTACAAAGGCCAAAGCACATTAAAATGATTTTGGGTGGGTAAGTGGGTGTGTTTTTGCAAAAGGCACAGCAAAGCAAGGGGTGGAGGGTACAGAGAAGAGAGGAAAATGTACAATACCCGCGGATTAAAATAAACTGCATTGCCTCGCCTGTGTTCTGTCCAGCGGTCTGGAGTAAGCCCAGTAATAGCAGTGCGGTAATTAAAGTGCTGAATGTGTTCTGAACAGGAGTTGGCAGCTGTCTGGGGAAATGACAATATTCCAAACGGGAAAGTGGCCCGTTTGTTCTGGATCCCCATTGTGTCTGATAATGATGATCCGGTGTCTGTGTTCTAAGAACAAGTTCCTGAAGGTGAAGTGGAGAATGAAAGTGAGCAATGGTGCAAAAGAAGCAGGAACTATTAATTCTAGGCTTGCCTGAATATGCTTCCTAGTACTTTGAGGGCAGTAGTTAAAGCTCGAACTGGCTTTCTGATGCTGTTCCCGTTTATCTCATGTGCATAGTAAAGGGTTGGGTTTTCTCCTTTTCTTGTATTTTTCTTTTTAAGGAGTCCTGTCCCATGGCTTCCTTACTTGTGAGTGCTTTAGATCCATTTCAGTCCGGTTTCCGTCCTGGTTTTGGGACCGAGATGGCTCTGGTTGCCCTAACAGACGATCTCCGTAGACAGCTGGATCGAGGCGGGTCAGGACTGGTGATCCTTTTAGATTTGTCAGCAGCCTTTGACATGGTTGATCATGATCTTCTGGACCACCACCTCGCAGACGTGGGGATACAGGGCATAGCCCATAACTGGCTGTGCTCTTTTATCTCTGGTCGGGGACAGAGGGTGGCACTAGGGAGGGAAATGTTGTCGCGCCACTCCTTGGTGTGTGGAGTGCCCCAGGGCGCAATCCTCTCCCCAATGCTTTTTAACATCTTTATGCGCCCCCTTGCCCAGATTATCCGGAGCTTTGGGCTGGGCTGTCACCAATATGCTGATGACACTCAGCTCTATCTGCTGATGGATGGCCACACAGACTCGGCCCCGAACACACTGATCAGATGCTTGGAAGCTGTGGCTGGATGGTTTCGTGGGAGCCGATTGAAACTAAATCCTTCGAAGACAGAGGTCCTATGGCTGGGTCGGGATGGCATGGGGATGAGGGACCAACTCCCTTCTCTTGCGGGGGCCCAATTAGTGCCATTGCCTTCCGTTAAGAGTTTGGGTGTAATCCTTGACACCTCCCTTTCCATGGAGGCACAAATTACAGCAACAGCCAAAGTGACATTTTTCCACCTTTGCCGCATCAAGCAGTTGGTCCCTTACCTTTCCCGCCCCGACCTGGCCACAGTGATCCATGCGATGGTCATCTCCACGCTTGACTACTGTAATTTGCTCTACGCGGGGCTGCCCTTGAAGCTGTCCCAGAAACTCCAGCGGGTGCAGAATGCTGCAGCGAGACTCCTCACGGGGTCTCTGCCATGGGAGCATATTTACCCAGTGCTTTTCAAGCTGCACTGGCTCCCGGTGGAGTACAGGATCAGATTTAAGGTGCTGCTTTTGACCTTTAAAGCCCTTCACGGCCTAGGACCCTCGTACCTACGGGACCGCCTCTCCCGGTATGCCCCACGGAGAGCCTCAAGGTCCATAAATAGCAACACCCTTGTGGTCCCGGGCCCTAAGGAAGTTAGATTGGCTTCAACCAGAGCCAGGGCCTTTTCAACTCTGGCTCCGGTCTGGTGGAACGCTCTGCCTCACGAGACCAGGGCCCTGCAGGATCTGATTTCTTTCCGCAGGGCCTGTAAGACAGAGTTGTTCCGCCTGGCCTTTGGCTTGGAGCCAATTTGATTCCCTCCCTCTCTTTATTTTTTCTTTTCCTTCTCCTTCTGCGATGAGGCTACATTTTAATATTTTAATGTTTCAATATTTTAATGTTGTATTTTTTAATTTTGTTTTTAAGTTGTAATCATTTAACTTGTTTTTATTATTGCTTGTAAGCCGCTCTGAGCCCGGCCTTGGCTGGGGAGGGCGGGGTATAAATAAAAATTATTATTATTACTATTATTATTATTATTATTATTATTATTAAAGGAGTGTTGCTGCCACAGTCCCCGCTGGTGGTGTGTGCAATGATAGGGCAGTTTTGTTAGGCCTTCTTTCAGATTGTATTTTTACCTTTCACAATTTTGCTTCTTAGATAAGAAAGGGAGTTTAGGAAGCTCTCTTAACTCCCACTCAGAATAGTGCCCCCAAAGCTTGTTGTGTCTGCTGTTGCCCGTGAATGACATTTCATGCTGTTCCCCAAGAGAGAATTGTATTTGTTGTTATCACAGTTCTTTGCTTTGCTTGCAAGGAGCTCCTGGTGGGTCTCTGCCTCCTCATGATATCCTCTCAACCACCCTGTGAAGTAGGTTATGCGGAGAGAAAATGTCTGGCCCAAGGTCGCCCATGAGCTTCACTGATAAGTGGGAATTCGAGACCAGCTCTCCTAGACCCTGGTCAATACACTATAACCACCGTAGCTCTTTCCACCTCCATCTGTTCTACAAAGAAAAGGAGTGTGTTGAAAGCAGAAGTGGGCATAGAAAACATACTCAGGAAGCAAAGACATTTTTGGCTAACTTTTGGAAGTAGACCAGATTAAAGTGGGAGGTTTCTGCAGGTGGCAGAAGCGAAGAGCCTTGGTTCATCATGGAATAATCTGTTTGCATTGTGATGTGAGACGGAAGGAGAGAGAGAGCTGAGAAGCCAAAGTTAGGACTTGGATTTTTTTTTGGAGGGGGAGCCAAACTAAGGAGGCCCAAATTCTGCCCATCTCAAACCTGTTTGTTAGAAGATATGATATAAATGTACAGGATTTTGCATGCATCAACTTACATAATAACTATTTTAAATGCCCCCCTTTTTTTTTTTGCTACTTTGGATTTTTGTTTTGTTTAGGAGTAAGATGTAGGCTGGTGAAGCACAAGTGACATGTGCCAGGGAGGCATTGAATTGTGCAAGGAATAGAGCGGCTGAATTCCTTTGATAAGTTGTTATTAACATCTGTTGAAAATTTATTGGCATATCTAGAAGTGTGTCTGCAATCATGAGGTCCAGTAACATTTTTTTAAACGACATATCATACAAAGCAGATTCTCTGTTCTGGGCATGAATACCCTTAGGCATAGGGATATTATAAGTGTTCACTATTGGTGATATAAAAGCATGTGAGGAATGTGCTACATTCAGAGAGGTTACAGTGAAGGGAACTGGTTGTATGGAGCCAGAGAACATCATTGCTAGATGAGTAGTAACGTGGTGGAGAAAATGCACAATTAATGTGTTAGAAGAGAAGTATTTAAGTTAACTTGGTCCCTTTGGAAGTGTAGACAAAGTGAGGCAGAATCCTTAGTCATCTCGCTTCCAACTCAGGAAGCCTCCTGAAGTTTCTGTGCTTCACTCAATATTGTATATAGTTGCCCCATGACATTATTGTGAAGAATCTCACTAGTTGACTTAGTGTTGACCATGCTTTTGTGGACAATGCTGATCAGTGCAAATCTTGTTCTTATTATGTCAGTTAACTCCATTTGAAATACTGGGAAGCTTTTATGGCAATGGCCAGCCAAGGAATGTTTAGATGAATTGGCAGATTGTTAGGCGGCAGAGAATCATTAAAGATGGCTTCTGATTTCCTATTGGGAGAAGCAGAAGAGTGGGGGGTTGTGGTGATAAAAGTGCTGCCTCCTTGCTTCTGGTTCTGTTGATCAGTCTCCAGCCAATGGGATTCTCCATGAGTAAGGCACAGAGGGACCACTGGATATGGTAGACAAGAGTGACCTTAAACTCTAGATGTGCCTTTGGGGGGGGCAATACCAGAATTGCCATTTTTGCCCCCTTTTCTGCCCCTCCTCACAGCAAAGGGACAAAAAGCTGAACAGCAACCTCTGTTGGTGTGTCTCATTGCCACTCTTCACACCCTTGCTGCTCAGTGTGTCATTGAAAGAAGCCTCCTTATGCTGGTAGTGGATTCCAATCCCCAAAGCAGCTACAGGCAGCAATGTCTATGGAATTCCTGTTGTCAACCCTCACTTGCAGCAAATAGAAAAACACTGGTTATCTGCTGCCATGAGACTGCAGGGCCTCACTACGTCTTTTTCTTGGGTTGTTGTTTTTTTTTTGCTAGAGGTGTGGCAGATTTTCCCCAGCATTGAAACAGTTTTATTCCTTGCGTTTACGGACGCATGTGGCGCTGTGGTCTAAAGCACTGAGCCTTCTGGACTTGCTGATCGTAAGGTTAGCAGTTCAAATCTGCATGACAGGGTGAGTTCCCGTTGCTTTGTCCCAGCTCCTGCTAGCCTAGCAGTTCGAAAACATACCAGTGCAAGTAGATAAATAGGTACTGCTGCAGCAGGAAGGTAAATGGTGTTTCTGTGCACTCTGGCACTCGTCACCCATAAGTGGTTTAGTCAAAGCTGTCTGTGGATAAACACCGGCTCCCTCGGCCTGAAAAGCAGAGGTGAGCGCTGCGCCCCATAGTCAAATTCGAGTGGACTTAACTGTCCAGGAGTCCTTTACCTATTCCTTGTGAGTACTGAGAGATGTTTATAAAGGTGAAGACTGATATTTGTTAAAAGACTTTGAGTGTGTCTGGGAGATGCACTTGATGGACAGCTTTTTGGTGGAAATAAAAGTGGCATGTCATGGTGGGCAACTTTTCCACCCTACAGAGTTCTCTAAGAATCCCTGTCATAAATAGCCTTTTCTCCTGCTGTCTCCTCACCTGTACATTAGAACTGGAAGGAAGTTTCTGTTATTTCTCTGTTGTGCTATTTGCAGTTAGGGTTGAGTATGACAATGTCTCATCCTGTTACCCTTTCCTCTGATACTAAATGGAGTTGCCGTTTGATGTATTAAACTGGATAATCCAATAACATTTGTGTGGAATGTATTATTTGGACAATTGATTCTATTTGTTTTGAAGTCAGGAAAATTTGGCTTTCCAGGCTCTAGAATTTTAGTTCTTGATTTCCATTAAACGAAGTCTTCATGTCATTCAAGCAAAAATGCAGGCAGCAGTTTCATCATGGGTTGATAATAGTATTTTTGTTAAAATGGGTGTTTAAACTTTTTTTCTGAGCCACAATAGCCTGTTTGGATAGCGACCGATATAAACTAAGCTGTCAAATAGCCACTTGCTTGCTTGCCTATGGCAAGTAAGAGCCTCTTAGATAGGAAGGTTTTTGCAAAATCAAAGATAATTGGTTGTTTTTTGTTTCAGGATGTTGATAGATTGCAAATGCTGTCTGGACACTCAGAGTATAAAAATAGTTGTGGACAAATAACCATTGTTGACTTATTTATAAGATTGCTGTACGTGCAACCCCGCCTTTGCACATGGAATCAAATATGAACATGGAAGAAATGAATATTTTGATAACATGGAAGACAAACGTGTGTTTGGATGTGTGCAAACCGATATGTTGAGGCTGTAAATGCAATTTGTAGAGCCAGTGATATGGTGTAAAAACGTTCTAGAACATTTCCCAGTGCTTAATACAGTGGTACCTTGGTTTAAGTACTTAATTCGTTCCAGTGGTCCGTTCTTAACCTGAAGCACCACTTTAGCTAATGGGGCCTCCTGCTGCCACTGTGCCGCCAGAGCACAATTTCTGTTCTCATCCTGAAGCAAAGTTCTTAACCCGAGGTACTATTTCTGGGTTAGCGGAGTCTGTAACCTGAAGCGTATGTAACCTGAAGCGTATGTAACCCGAGGTACCACTGTATTTTTGCAGAAAATTTTCCATTTCATAAGTTCATTCATAAGCATAAATGGATGTGAGTTGCAAATAGATGTTAGACAAGCATGGCAATTCCAATTTGCTAAATGCGGGTATAATAAGCATGTTACCTTAGAACACAAACTGAAAACTACCCTGAGTAAATTATCCTAATTTCCCAATTCAAAGTTTTCTGGAAAGCACACACAGCACCGTAGAGCTGACCCCAGGTTATTGTATTGCACCACTGAAGCAAGTGGAACAGGAATCCTCAGAAGTGTAAGGCAGAAAATGCAGGGTGTGTGTGATATGTTTCACTTTCAAGAGAGATGCATGAAGCACATCAGATGCATTTTCAAAGGGCCTCCTTTTAAATTTTGAATGGTTTCAACTGGCTTCTCCCAAGCAAAAGCAGAAGTTTCTCGTCTGTAAAAATTGCTTTCCGTTCTAGATGTCCAAGCCTGTAATTTAAGACAGAGTGAGAAATAGTGATTGAATCTGGAAAAACTGGAATGAGGAATAAAAGGTGCAAACAGTTACAAGCAAAGGCAAATAATAGACAGGGCAGTTAACAAAGAGATCCATTCTGCACCACTTTTGGTGTTCATGTTAGTCCTGAAATAATGTGATGATCAATCCTACCTCAGATGTACTGGGCCAAGCAAGTTGGTCTTTGCTTTCTACTATGGCTTTTGCACTTAGAGGATTGTGGGAACAGTTGTTTCAATCAGCAAAAGAGCATTTTCAGGCCATTTTCTCCCCCACCATCCACCCCACAAAATGCAAAAATGTCTAAGACCATCTCTGAATTCTGTGAAATGACTCAGTTGTGGGTGTGTCTGAGCTCAGAAGAGGAAAATAACTATCAAGCGGAGTTAACCAGCTATTAGAATTGAATGTCGCAGACCCTACTGGGATATTTCACTTTACAGTACAGCACTTCATACCACAGATTGGCATTGTTGGGGCTGAAGACACAGAGGCGGTGTTAGAAATTGGGATAGAAAATCTAGAATGACTCCTGGGACCTGGGTTGTGGGTGCCAAAACAGAATGTCTAGTCACCACTAGGGGTGTGTGTCAGCAACACTTTTTATTTATTGTTTTGATAAGCTTGAGTAAATACGCAATACACATAAGTGGCACATTGTTAATATCACATTTTTAGCAGAAATTGTTAATACATGTTTAATTTGGTATTTACAATAAAAATATTGGTACCATACTTCTGTTTTAAAAACACTCTACTCTTTATTGTTAAACTCCTTAACATATTGTCTATCCTTAACATATACTTTGAGGCTTCAAAGCACATACATTTCAGTAATCAGTCAGGCGCAAAATGTACCTGGCTCCCTGCTAATTTTGAACCCTGCACAGAGGGGAAAGAATTCATTTCCCTGTTGCCACGAGCCTCATTGACCATAGTAGGGAGACGCAAATTGTCCGGGAATCAGCATGTTTTTACATGAGTAGAATATGTCCTTTTATTTGAAATGCGTTTCTGGGTTGTTTGTGGGGCATAGGAATTTGTTCATTTTTATTTTATTTTTTCAAAATATAGTCCGGCCCACCACATGGTCTGAGGGACGGTGGACCGGTCCACGGCTGAAAAAGGTTGCTGACCCCTGTCCTATAGCACTTATTTGGGAGTAAGTCCAATGTAACTCGGGTGGACTTGGTGCTGAATAGATGGGAGAAGGGTTGGAGCTCAGTGGTACAACACCTGCTTCCCATGCAGAAGGTAGATAACTCTGCATGAAACATTGGAAGACTGTTAAACCTTTTAGTCCAAGGAATGCACAGTCTTCTAAGGGCCACATTCCAGTGTTGGATGGAGCTAGAGACAAAACTGGGCAGAGTATTGGATGTAAATTATTATTATTATTAAATAATAACTTCTTCTTCTTCTTCTTATTATTATTAATTACCTGCCCTTCAGCCTAAGGTCCCAGGGCAGTTCACAGCATTAAAACACAATATTAAAAAATATTTTTAAACCATAAATAAGGTGGGCCCTAGAAATGCACACCTGAAGTGTGAAAAGTCAGAGTAAAAAGGGTTCATCTTCAGCATTTGCAGGAAGCTGTATGATGAAGGTGCCAAATGCACCTTTGTACAGTAGGCTAGCTTCTGAACACATTCACACTCCCTCCCTGTCTCCCATCTAGTCAAGCAAGTGTCATCATCAAAATTCCAGGACTTCAACCAAGCAGAAACACGCAGGGTACAAAGTAGGTTCTGTGAGGCATGTGGCCCAGACCAGGTACTGCATTTTCCTCCCCCCCCCCCCCCCAGGCCTGAGGTTCCTCATCCGTGGTGTGGACCATACTGAAATTGATGGACCAAAGGTCTGACTTGGTACAGGGTAGTCTCATATGTATAGGATTGTCCAGCACAAGCCAGGAGTGGACATGAGGCATTTTTGTTTAATTTATTTAAATAATTGTGAAGAGTCCTTTACAACTTGTGTTCCCAAAGTGGTGTACCAATATACATTTAAGTATTTTCTCTGCAAATACATTACATATATTGTATACAAATACAATGTACAAAGATATATTGAATATAGATATGCCCTCACTGTTGTATTTTAGTAGACTGCCAAAAAATTTCTTTGTTTCAGTAAGCCTGCCCAGACATGTAACTTTATTATGCATGCTTTTTAAAAAAAAAACACTATTCTGTGACTTTTACCTGCATTTTAAAATAAACATTTAATGTTATTTTATGTAAACCGCTTGGATATTTTTCTTTGATGAAGCATTCTGTAAATTTTACTTAAATGAATAAAACCAACTGATAAAACTATTAAAATGCCGATTGAAAAGAAACCAGGAATGATAAAAAACTAAAAGAAACGCAGTGCAGCAAGAACAAGGTTGGGTGTTGAATGGATTTCTAATTTGTAAGTCACCTTGAAATTAATTTTTATTAAGAGGAAGACAAAGAAGTATTAAAGGCATAACAAAGTAGAACTGCATGGACATTGTCAGAGAGGGAGGCGTGGACATTGTGATGGAGAGTGCAGAAAAAGACCTTGTTTCCATACAAACTAGTATTCGTGTATCTGACCCATTGGGTGATCCCAAATTTTGGGAAGGCAAAAGTAAGAAGTCCTGTGGTAACCAGGACCCAAACCATTTGGGGCTTTGGAGGCAAAACCAGTGCCTTGAATTGCATCTAGAAACAAGGTAGTAGTGTGGTTGCTTCAAAAGAAGTGTAATTCTGACTACTTTTAGACAATAATTGGTCACTGGCATTATTAGACTGAGGTATGAAAAGGTATTTTGCTCAAGCATAAACACTCTACAGGTAAACCAGGAAACCTCTATTTAAACAAAGAGTGACATTCTACTAAGCAATGGGTCTCTCCCCCCCCCCCCCCAAAAAAATCAGATCTCAAAGACCAGGGAAACCACCATAACAGGTTTAGGGATCACAGGAAGGAAGAGAAGGGGGAAGAATCCCACTGTGTGAGTGGACTTCATTCCCCTTGTGTATACCCCACTTAGCACTATGTTGAATTCCACTCAGTTACCCAGACTGGTAAACTGGTTGCCAGCTTCAGAAGAAGCCAAGATATTAAGGCACCTTCAAGCCATGTTTTAATATCCTGGCTTATTTCTTAGTGAACAACCATCATTTCCCAATTTGGAGGAAAGAAGAAAGCATGGTTGATTGAAGACTTCCACTTGGTTTGCTCATGTGGCAAAGTGTATGCGTTGGCAAAAGGCGCAATTATCTCTTGGCTTATTATCTGAACATGGCCAACATGTGCCTCAGTTTCCATTCCAAAAAGCTGGTCTGGAAAGGTACCGTGATTGATTGGATCCAAAGCCGGAAAATTTGGAGGGTTGTATGAAAACTTTAAGTTGGTGCTCAAGTTTTCAAGGTAATATGGAATTTGCCCTGGAAGGATGAATAGGACACGTAACTGCTGCTGTTGCTGCTCCCATGCTCTTTCTACAACCGTTTGTGAGCTGCACATGGCCATGTATGTTTCAGCTGCTGCACTTCCTAGCTCTGCGCTTTTGACAGTGCAGTGTGACGACTAACTGTATTGTGGTGTTGCAAGGGCATTTATGTGCAGTTCTCTTCACTTTGCAGCTCCCTTGTTAAGAGCAGGATTGTGATCTCAGGGTTTGTTTGTTTTTAACAAATAAATATTTCTTTCTCTGATTGTTCAGGCCTGTGGTTGTTGACTGCTGTCCTAGAGGCAGCACAGATCTGTGTACGATGTCCCCCCCCCCCCAAAGCATGTTCTTACTCAATAAGTCAAGAAGACAACAGGTGGCTGCAGACAGATGGCTAGGACAACGCTGATCAGCAAGACAGGCCATCATCTCCATATGCTGCTTGTCTTGCTTGTGTGTTCCAACTGAACCAGAAGGTCTAGGTTGGATAACTGGGCAAGCTTTTATAACCTCTGTCTTTCAGACAAGTGGTCATTTCAAATCACTTTCCCCAAATCTATTATAACTGCATTGGCCTCCTTGAGTTTAGTGCGTTGTTATCGAGTATTCATGTGGGACCTTTAACATCACAAACTCTCAGCTATAATACTGTAATCTGTTCCAGGCAGGTACTGAAAAGGTTGGTACCTTTGTTTTTCCACTGGCATGTATGAGATGTTGGCCTGAGCTTGCTGCAACACTTGAGTAGTGTCCTGTTTTTGTAATGCTGTGCAGACATAGCAGTTGGTATGAGATAGCTGTCCTAAGCATTAGGGGGATGAAAAAAATGATCCACAAGAGGTGGGCGTTAAGAGGGGCATTCCAAGCTTTCTGCTGCCTGTTAGAGAACCTGTCCCCAGTTGCCAGCAGCAGAATAATTATAGAAGAGCACCTTCCTCTGAATACTAGTTGCCGGTGGGGAGAGCACTGTTGCACAGTCTCTGCTTGAGGACTTCCATAGACATCTGGTTGGCCACTGGGAGAACAGAATGTTGGACTAGATGGGTGTTTGACCTCATCCAAAAGGGATCGTCTTATGTTCTTAACCAACAGAGGTAAGATTGAGGTCTAATTGATCAGTAATAGAATAACAGATCCATAGTTTTATGAAGTTGGGGCACCTGAGTCAGTGGTAGGTGTGTGTATATGTGTGTGTGTCGAAACAAAACAAAATAAATAAAATAAATAAATAACATCCTTCCAGTAGCACCTTAGAGACCAACTAAGAGTTATTGGTATGAGCTTTCGTGTGCATGCACACTTCTTCAGAAGTGTGTGTAAAAGAATGCCTGCCCTGGTTGCCATTTCTCTCTGTGTGTGTTGTAGTGGGGGCTGCAATATAACTTAGCTTTGAGAGACCAGTAGTGTTATGAGGGGAGCTCCTTTAGGGAAATCTTCATATCCTGCAGAAGGTAGTGAGCAATGGACATGGATGTTCATATGTGGGAGAAATGGGAGAGAGAGGTGGAAATTCATGGATGTGTTTGTGGTAGAGGTGGGGAGCCTCAGGCTGGGGGGGGGGGCAGGTGCAGCCTCCAAGCCTTTCTCTTTGGCCCTTGAGACTCTCCCAAGGCCTCACCCTCTCCTTGAGGGCTTTTGCCTGGCCGGAATGTGTTCCTGAGCAGCTGTGATGAGGCCACTTGCTTGCCTGGACGGAAGATGAAGAGGTGTGGTGTAGACTTTTGCGTGGCTGGATGTGCACAAAAGTTAATAGCTGCCTCCATTGCTCTGCTTGCTTTTGCCTTTGTTTCCCACGCCACAAACATTCGGGGGCCCCAGAAGGTCATAAACAAAGGAATACAACCTTATGTCTGAAAAAAGGTTCCCAGCCCCTGTTCTCTGGTGAAATGTCATATATTTATTTTTCTGAATTTATACACCATGCTTCCTACACAGTAATAACCCCATTTGCTTGTGGAAGGGTGTTGCTTGGCATGTTGTGACTGATTTCAGCAGCAGTCTAACTACAGTGGGTAGAGGACCTGTGGTGCCAGAAACCTTCAAAACTAATCATGCATGATCCAGGAAGCTATATTATTGTGTACAAGAGATATCCAGAAGGAGGGTTTAAGGAGCTATTTGCTTGCCGGATGGGTTGAAGTGGGTGTCTCTGCTGAGCCAACTGTCTCCTGCATTCCTGTTTTTTCCTTCAACAAATGTCAAGGAGAGGTCCTTCTTTCTGAAGCTAGATGGGCAGTAGCACCTTCAGCTTATTCTAAGGAACATGTGTTCTTCTAGAGACTTGCCATCCTCCTGACTGCTGGGTTGGCCAATATGCTTACCCTCCATATGTTGTTGGATTCCAGCTCCCATCATCCTTGACACAACCATGTTGGTTGGAACTGGTGAGAGCTGCAGTCCAACAACAACTGGTAGGCAATTGTTGACTACCTCTTTTTCCAGAGAGTGTGATGGTGATTTCTGTTGCTATCCCTTGAAGAAGGCTTTGAAAATCTTTCTTGAGTGAGATCTGTGTGTGGCTCTGTCCCCTGTGGTGTGAGCCTCTGGGGGTGAATCATGCTTCTCATGTGGGCATTGTTGTTGGGGCAGATGGTGATGCTCACATAGCCTTGCATAATTAGTGGGATGTATGTATGATTAATATATAAGGATGCTATGCTAAAGACTGTTGGCATGATATTTTTGAACAAGATGCAGATGATCCTCGTTATTTGAGAGAGGTGGGGGCTGTCTTTTCCTTATAATATGTGCAGATTGCTTTTTTAAATCTATAAACCAAGTGCTCTGTAACACATAGGAGGTTTATGCCATGCCACTTTTTACAGATGTAAAATAAAGGAAGCAGAATTATTCTTGTGATTATTATTTTTGTTGTTATTTTGGGGCAGTGTCTTTGTCTTAATCCATATATAGCTAACATGGTGCCCTCCAGTGTTGTGCATCTGTCATCCATGACCATTGGCTATGTTGGCTGGGGATGCTGGGAGTTTTAGTCCAGCAACATCTGGGTGGCACAACTTTGGCTACCCTTGCTTTATGCCAGTACTTATGCACTAGGACATACTTCCTCTTGTGCACTCTCAAATCCCTGTGATTGGGGGGGATCAACTTAGATATTTAATGTCCTCTTCTTCTGGTGCAAACGTTCTGCTCGGCAGTTTACAACATTTGAAATTGCTGTTTAATAAAAGCAATATTAAAAAAGAATAAATCAAGGAGACGGGAACAGCCGTTGTATTATCTGCCACACACAACAAAAACCTGGCAGAGCAAAACTGTCTTACATAACTGAGGAAAAACAGCAAGGGAACTAATGGGAACCAAGTTTGATTGGCTTAGCTTAGATCCATCTCTGTGCAGAACATTTGTGTCTCTCAAATACACCAATGCACATTCATCTGTCCTTCTGAAATGACTGCTTGGGATTACCCTCATGCCATTTGCATGCCATGCTCAGGCTACTTTCAGTACTTCTGTTGCATTACATGTTATCTGCTCCTCATTATGGCTTTTTAAAATTCATCCTTTCCTTTTTATATTAATAAATGGCAACATTAAGAAGTTATTTTAAGGAGGGGGAAGCAAGGGAGTGGGCCACCCATGCTTCACAGGGCAAGGTGTTTGTTCCATAATCTTAAGTGCAGCCACAAAGAGGGCCTCTCTTCTCATCCCTGTGTCCAGCCTAGGTGGGACACAGAAAAGGGAATGGGCAGAATGATATGGAAAGAGGAGTTCCTAAGACCTAAGCATTTAGAGCTTTAAAGGTAACCACCAATACTTTGAATTATGCCTAGAAGCATATTGCTACGCAGTGCAGCCGTGTAAATGATGCCATGGACATAGAACAGGATAGCTCATAGAATCATAGTGTTGGAAGGGGCCTTGAGGATCATCTGGTCCAACCTCCGGCAATGCAGGAATATGCAGCTGTCCCTTATGGGGATCAAACCTGCAACCTTGGTGTTGTCAGCACCACACCCAAACCAACTGAGCTATTTGAGCACCCACTGACATCCTTGCAGGTGCATTCTGGACCAGCTGGGGTTTCCAGAGACTTTTCAAAGGTAGCCCCATGTAGGGTGTGTTGCAGTAATCCAACCTGGATCTAATGAAGGCATGTGAAGACTTACATTAAAATATGCAGACATTTTAAGTGAGTTTTCTCTGAACTTAGTTAAGTGTGTGATATATGATGTCTCCTGCTGCACACTGCTTAGATGCTACTGCATTAACTAGTATATATAAATTATTTTAATAAATAATCTCTTTCTGTGGCCAGGTCTTCCCTCAGCAATGGGCATGGCTGGCACACCAACCTCAGCTGGCTATAGGTACTCTTTGCCACCTGATCAGCTAGGCAGAAAGCAGAGCCCAGGAGTATGGGGCCATAGTTTGGTGGTAGAGCTCATGCTTTGCATGGAATATCCTTTGGGTGTTCGGTCCCTGGCACCTCTAGTTAAAATGATCAGGTAAACTAGTGATGGGATACACCTCCCTCTGCTTGGAGACCTTAGAAAACCATGGCCAGTTAGAGTAGACCGTACTGGAGTCAATGGACAAATAGCCTGGACTTTTTGTAAGACAGTTCAGATTTTGCATGTAGAAAGAAACTGGGGATTGGCATCATTGCCTTTTCAGTCATGGAATGCCTGCTGGATAACATGGTCAAGGCACTTTGCTGCCAACATACCATAATAGTGGCCAAAGTGGAGGTCCACACACAACCTCAAGTGTGTGACAGGTTTGTTATTCAGTCTACAGCATCGCACTGTAAATCTTGCCTATACGACCTTATTTATCTTTTATAAACACTTCCTGTGATGCTCCCTTCAGAATCATGGACTGAAGAGTGGCAGTATTATGCTGCTGCTGCTGCTGCTGCTGCTGCTGCTATTAGTTTGTTATATTTCTTAAAATGTCCTTCACAAGAAGGTCCCAGGACAGGTTACAGCATATAAAAATACAATACACTTCAATCAGAATTAAATATTAATAATAATAATAATAATAATAATAATAAACCATGCATAACCACAAAACAATAATTCCGCAAAACACGTCTCAGAGAGGGACACCGCAGTCAATTCATTTTAAAATCAATTCATCAGTTCATTAAAGAAGCAGGAAGATTCTAGCATCAACACTGGTAAGAGTTCCATAAGAAGAAGAAAAAAGAAAATAGCTTTACCACGGCATGTGTTGTGGTCTGAAAAGCAATTTGCAGCTAACTGATTTAGATGGGTGAGGTGGGGAATCTATGACCTAAGGGCCACAGATTTTTTCACCAGGGTTTTTATTAATATATAGTACAAACAGACAAACAAACTCAAATACAGAAATTTAAAACAAGTGGTACAAGTTAATGAACATTAATATATTTCTGCTTCCCTTTGCCATCTAAACAAAACCAGAGCATTTGTATCTAGTGGTAGTCCATATGGTATATTGAAAACAGGAACTAGCGAACTAGGCTCTTTTGTGGCCTCATGTGCCTTTCCCCTTGGCCTAATTCAGTGTGACTGGCAAGGAGGGGGAAAGGGTGCCCCACTCACTTGAACCTTACCCACTAACGGCAGATGACCCCCTGAGAGAATAATGCCCTCAACAGGGAAAGATTTTCCACCAGTGGGCATATTCTAAAAGCTGCAAGACCAGGGTTAAAGAAGTTGGACCATAAACTTAGTCGCTGCCAAGGTAAATATAGGATTACAGTGTTTGGGAGACATTTTTGAACAAAAAGAGCCAGGGGGAAAATACCAATACACAATTCACACAAATTCAAATGCACTTTGGGAGCCTGCAATGTGTTGCAGCCCAGCCAACACCCACTTAGCATTAGTTTATTAAACAATAAAACCAGGTGTTTTAACAAGTTGTCCGTATTTATCACTGAACAGGGCTGGCTCTCTCTTCTGTCTCCCCCCACCCTCCATCCATGCAGTAGGCAGTAGGAGTTTTTCTGGCTAAGAAAGGGGGTTAATAGTGAAGAAATGTTAAGAAAATGATGAAGATTCCCCCCCCCCCCTTTTAATTAGAAAATTTTATTTACAAACAAACACATAGACACAAAACAAAATTCATATTACACTACCACCCTAGGTTACAAACATTAAAACACCCTTGTGACTTCCCTCCACTGTCCCTCACCCTCCTATGAAGATTGTTTTTGCTAGGCAAATAAAAACTGTGGCCATGTGAAGCCATGACCAGGAACACTTGAGAAATGTTTTCATTTTCGTCTCACTCTTAGGTGTGCGTTTGCAAATAAAGTTGATTAGCAAGCATCATAGGGAGATGATCAGCAGGGGGTTTTGGGCTGCAGACCCATTGGAAGAGCTTGTTTTTTATAACATCCATATGCTTGGTAAACCTTGGGCGTGGAGGTTTCTATGGTGATCAGGGCTGGAAGGAAAGTACAGTTCAGTGTGTGCATATATATGTATGTATATATTCAGCAAATGAGTGTGGTGACCCCCGGTATAGGCACGGAGCTCTGAATTTCGGGACCTGGCTGGGGCCATGCCTGTACTCATTAAGGAGATGATGAGGTTGCCGAGCTCAAATTCCCGAAGATTAGGGGACACTGGAAGATTGAGGGCACTGACAGCAGCACTGAAAGATTGAGGGCACCGACTTGCTCCATATGCTGATCAGAAATGACTCTGAGGGATGCAGTGGCACTAGGTTGCTCAGCTGGGAGAAGGTCTGTGAGAATGTGGCAGGCTTGTGGGGGTGGGGGGACAAGGCTTTTTACCTTTCGTTCCCTGTGGAAGTAAGGGATCAGAACGACTGCAACCAGGATATAGAGTCGAATTAAACTAGATTTTTTTCTGATAAGACTAATATAACCTGCGTTCCTGGTTAATATGGTGGCTACATTCAGTGTTAGGGAAACAATCCAGTCCACTGCATCCACAATGCTGGGAGCCAGTGTCTGACATCAATCACTTTGCATACAGTTTTCTTCACCTTGCCTACCTTGTAGCTGGGTTTGTGTCTATATATGTGTGTGTATTTGGCAAAGGGACTTTCTCCTGAAGCTTAGACTAGGGTAACCCTGTTGCTGTTTTTCAAATTGCTGCCCTGTGTGACTTCCTAATCCTAGTGTTCTGTTGATGCTTATTTTAATTGCATCCAGTCTCTCCAAGGAGCTTAAGGCAGCATGTATGGTTCTTCCCTTTTATCTCTGCAAACAACCTTGTGAGGTAGGTTAGGTTGAGAGATTGTGGCTGGCTTAAGGACACCCATTGAGAAGAAGGGGAGGCGGACCGGGATCTCCCCAGTCCTTGTCCAAAACTCTGTGACCACTGTGCCACTCTGGCTCACTTCTCAGGCCTGTTTGCAGTTGTGTGGGTTCAGTCAGTGTCACCTGTGGGGGGTTTTCTGGCAAATTTTGTCCTCCCCATGCCTTTGGGGTACTGTTGACCCCTGCTACCATTTGTGGTACTGTTAAGGGAAGGGAGTGATTTGTCTATTACATGAAAATCGACAACATATAGATCTGCTGGTGCTGGCATAAGCAAACTCGGCCCTCCAGATGCTTTGGGACTACAACTCCCATCATCCCTGACCACTGGTCCTGTTAGCTAGGGATGATGGGAGTTGTAGTCCCAAAACCTCTGGAAGGCTGAGTTTGCCTATGCCTGCGCTCGTGCAAGGATTTCCACATGTGCAACAGAACTTCTCCCACCCCTGTGCCCTCTCCAAATCTATCACAGGGTTAGTGGAAGCCCCATAACATATTTAGGGTAATGTGTAGAGAAGAGAGGGAGAAGTTCCGTGGCACAAGTGGAAATACTTGGGCTAGCAGATCTACTTACTTAGATGTTGCCCACAGTCTTTTCATCTGTTATTTCCCCCACAAAATGGACAGAATAGGTTCTGAATTAAGTATAAAAAACATTGAACATCATTTTTGAGTTTACTTTTATCCCTAGATTGAGTGTTTTGGGGTTGTTGTTTTTTGGCCTTCTCAGTCATTCCAGTTAGGGGTAGAATTGATCCCCAAAGCCGTAGAAATAAAAGCATAGATTGCTCCCTAAATTAAGGAGTGAGTGTCCTGCAACACCTACATTTCAGGAATACCTGGAATAAGGAGTTGTGAGAGACTAACTGACTTCCACACACCCCATACTTTTGGAGTGTGTTGGTCCCTACCTGATGGCACAGAACTTAATTGCACCAGGCTGTTGGCCTGTACAGCTGGTAGTAATGTGACCCTAAATCCTGAGGCTTCTCAAAATTCCTTTGGCGGCATTCTGGGCTAGTAGAGTTTTATTTTATTATTTTTAGTGGTCTTCAAAGGCAGCCCCACGTAAAAGTGTGTGACAGCAATCCAATATCAATGGGTACTACTAGTGTATGCTTGACTTTGGGCAGGTCTGGCACCTGCTGAAGCGGAGCAGAATCACTTATGGCCAGGGCCACTACATGGACCATCCAGGATCAAAACTGAGGCCTGGAGCACTCTCAAACAGTGAAGCTGATTTTTAAAGGGGAGTTCAGCCCTGTCCAGATCAAGCCCCAGGACCACTAGGCTTCCTTGTCCCGGCTGTATTTCACCTTGTTTGCCCACATCCAGCCTGCCAGTGGCTTCTGCAAAACAGGCTTGGTTCTGGCTGCTCATGGTGTGTTCCATGGGAATGAATAAAATAACAAGGATACTGTAAGGGAACAGAACTCTGCCCAGAGACATTTCTTTCTCTGAAGAGACTTGGGGCTGCTCACACAGCCCATGGTGCTCAGTGCTCAAGACACCTTGGTATTACCCTGTCCACCCATGCCAAGGCCTGGACCCTGTAGAAAAGCACCACAGCTGTGTTTTAATTCCGGGGATTTGTTACAAAGTCATCTGTTCGCAGAAGCATTGCAGTTGGGGGCATCTCCTTGCTTTGTTTGGGTCATTTGCCAGCTGTGTGCTTAATAGGACGTGCAGCCTTTCCGCTAATGGTGATGAAATTGATGCCGTTGATGAGATGGGGGCAGGAAAGTACAAAGCTTGTGCCGAGGAGCAGTTCCCATGGGGGGGGGTTGGTCTTTTATCACAGCTACTTTATGCGCACACCGCTCTGTCCTCAGAGCCTTTGAGCTCTGCTCTGTCTTGCCCCCTCTTCCCACCTTTGGGAACAGGCTCGGCTGCGAGCGGTCTGGTTTTCTGAGATTGCTTCCGCCATTAGACAGGCATAGATTGGCACTTGGTTGGCAATAGTGGCCTGTGCTCATTGGGGGCGGGGGCAGAGCAACACTTCTCCGTATTAACCCTCCCCCCTCAAAATATGCCATACATTTGCATGCCTCTCGGTCAACGTCCGATTCACAAAACATTCTCCCCTGGAAGAGGCGTGTCCGCGTGTGGTGTAGTGGTGAGGGTGTTTGAACTTGGTGCTTCAAAGCCAAAAGGCAAATCCGCCACATGCCCACTCAGCCACAAAGCTCACTTGGTCAGTGTGTCTCAGCCTAGCCTGCTTCACAGAGCTGTGGTGGGGATTAAGGGAGACCCTCTGCTGCCCTGGAGGCAGGGGTAGAATACGATACATGGAGAGATACAGGTAGAGGAAGGGAAAGGCTGGTGGAAGGGGTCTGAGCAGAGGAAGTAGACATTCGGGGAGAGCACCTCATGTGCATTGTGGGAGGAGATGTAATCAGGGAAGAGGCCTGGTCTGTGACTGAATGCATGAAGCATTTTCCCCACCACTTGCCGATGTGCTGTAGCCTCCTAGCATTGGCACGACTGATCCGGAGACTATTGTCATGAACTGAAACTGCTTGACGCCTCTCCTTGCCTCCAGGCTCCGGCTCACTGGCTGTTTCTCCACTTTCCACAGATCCCAAAGAACCGGGGTGCTGTTGTGTTTGGAGTCTGAGATCCAGCACCCCCTCCTGCCTTGCCAACGTCCCCAATGCGACCATGGGAACTGGCAGTGAATAGGCGGCCTCCTTCTGTCCCCTTTGACCAGCGACGATTCTCAGGGGGAAGCTGTGACAGCCCAGCACACCTCAGGAGAAGGTATGACTCTTCCTCTCTTTCACTGTGCAGATCACCTGGAGGTTTCTTAGGGCAAGCGCTGGAAAAGCCAGAGTCTCCCTGTATGTAAGCGGATAGCGAAAGTGGTCCCCTGTAATTTCCAAAAGGTTCCTTATGCAATTCTGAAAGCAAAAGTGCAATCCATATTAATGTAAGCCAACATTTTCTGGAGCATATTTGCTTTACCCGCCAGCTCCCATCTTCCTCTCATATGAAGTTAAATGAGAAGAAAACCTTGCACTGTCCATCTGGTGTTATCCCGTTGACACGCACAGCTTGTTTACATGCAAGGTGTTTGTGTAGGTATCTGAACAAAATTAATCCAGATACTGCCTGAGCAAACTTAAAGCTTTGCTCTCATCCAGAGTTCAGGTAGCCATCTGTGTTGCAATGCACATCCAGGATGCAGGTGCAGAAGGAAAAACTTGGGGTGACCAGGATTACCAGCGGAAAGGTGTTGAACCATCAGTTGAAAGGCTTCCATAGCAAGCCTGTGTTTTAATGATTTTAGGATTAATTTACTTGCCTTATACTAAGCTAGCTTTGCTCCAGATGCTGGGAACATGCCATATTTGGGAGGCTCTTTGAGATGTGACACTTTAACCTATTCCCGTCTCCCCCAATATTGCTGATCTCCAACTCCCATCAGGCTCAGCCACTCTGGACATTATCTGGAGGACCACAGGTTCCCCAGCCCTGCCTGAGATACCGGGAAGAACAGATTCACTTTGTATGCTGAAGGGTTTGGTTAAACCAGAGTCCTGGAAAGAATGCAGCAATGATAATAAAATAATATATATTTAGATTCTATCTTATCTCTTAGCTTTCCGCTCAAAGGAACCCACTCAAAGGCTTTGTTCCGTGTTATGTCTCTGTATTCAGTGTTTTGACTGAACTTGTGTCCTAGTTTTTTGCTGCACCAACAGTTGCTCCCTTGTGTTGCTGTTCTGGCCTAACCCTGCTGTAAAAAAAAAAACATAAAATAAAATGGGTGAATTTGTAGCTGAGAGCTCAGCGCAGATAATTGGCTGGCCCCTGGGGTCACCCCTCTATATTTCTCTCCCCACAACTGGCTCCACAGCCCTTCTTCCCGGCACCACTGGGGCCGACGTGAGCGACCTCTGCAAACTCTCCTAGCCCAGGATGAGAACTACTTGCACCCGGCTTTTTTCCAGCAGCCACACACCCCTGTAGATGAGCACCCGGCGTACGTTCTGGCCAATACGCCACCACGAATGCTTCACCCGGCTGCACACCCACCCCACCAGCATCCATTCATGGTGGATCTCCATGAGCAGGTAAGGACAGTGCCTGGGGAGGGGTGGGGGGTAGATGGCTCAGAACTCTGCGGATTCCAAGGGCTGGAATCTTGTCCCACCAATGGAGAAACTGTGGCTGGGATTTGCCTAGATACCAAGCTGACCAAGACCAGCAGACCTGGTCAGGGCAAGCACATCTGCTCCCTTCACTTTTCCGCCACTGAAGTGGAAGGCTGTTCTGTGTTGGATATACTCCGTTTTTGTCAGTGGAGATGGGCACAGCTGTATCCAGGCCAGTAGAGTGCCTGGCAGCGGGTGCCCACTCCCAACAGTATTCAGCAAAAAGCTGGCACCTTCCTTGCTAGCCTGAGCACAGAGAAAGGGCATCTTTCTGCATCAGGGTACCTCACCTGTGGCCTCCCATCTGTTGGTGGCCTACAGCTCCCATCAACCTTGGCCAATGCTGGCTGGGACTGATGAGAGTTTGGAGGGCTACAGCTTAGCTACTCCTGCTCTCCATGTTGCTCTCCACCAGAACTTCCATTTCCTGACTGACAAAGCAACCAAACCCAAGGACATGAACGTTCTGTCATATTGAAGTTTGATTTTGTACCATGTGCTGCTTTTGGCTGTAAGATCCAAAATAGGTTGGACTGGTGTGTCTAGCAAATACGGAGTGCAAGTCCCTGCAATGGGATTCCTGCAGACCTCCCACAAAACAAAACTTCAGTGGCTGTGGAAGACTTTTTTACAGGCCATTTGCTGGGGGGGGGGGATGACACAATAGCACTGTTCTCCCTTCCATTCTATCTATATCTAACATATATCTGAAAACCACCCATCACAAGCAAAATAGGTGGGCTAAGGATCGAACACCCCAACTTGGGACCCTTTTCAGCTGGTGGAACAACGTTCATCTTCTAGTGAAGGAAGGAAGGAGGCCTTCAGGTGCACAGACTGAACCCAATGCTTTTTCAAATAACAAATCCTTCTCCACATCGCACTGTGCAATATGAAAATAAAATAAAATTACATTGCTAACCATCTGCAAAATAAAACGAAAATAAAACTCAGGATATCATTTTCATCAAAGGCAATAAACTAACTGTAGATCTGTCCCCTGGTGTGAGGGTTATGTCTCAGTTTGGGAGCTTGCCCAACCTTTTGGGAGACCAGAGGGTCAAAAATGCCAGTTTTCTGTGCATGTCGCATATCCCATAACGAGGGACTTGGAAACAGGGGAAGTAAACCACTTAGGATAAGTCGTAAACAGAATGTATATATGATGAAATGCAATTGAAAGTATGTGGACGAGCATTCAAGATCTAACTATTTCTTAAAAGAAGCCCAGGAGGATTCCAGATGCTTGATGGGTAGTTGGGTCACTAGATTCACCTCAGGAAATTTTCACCGAGAGTCAGTTTGAATGCAGAGCTTTAGAAATTCATATATTGTACAGAGTCCTGCAGCTTCCCAGTAGGAGATGAAATGAGCTAGTCATAGGTTCAAATATTAATTCTGTGACCTACAGAAAGTTTTGCCCTCACGCCCCGAGAGCCATAATGGGAAAGCTTCTTCAAGGGAGAAGCTGCAAGTGTCTGTCAGCTGCAGTGCTGGTTCCTAGAGGAAGCTAAGTACTATATAACTCATCTTTGATCTCCAGAACTTACACATAGCAGCCTGGAAAGTGTTCTTTCAGAGAGCGTGTTATCCCAACTCTTAAATTCTTGGACTTCCTTGTACATTAAGCCCACAACTTCTGTGGGGGTTATATTACAGCGATCACGTCTAAAATCAAAATTGCATATGGTCAAAATACATTGGGTTCAATGGCGGATGGGATTGCCAAAGCCATTTTTCTCACAACTCTGCCTCCATTTCAATTTTTATTTTATTTTTTTGCCACGTGTGTAGAATGTGCACAAGTTAAATGCACATAAGTTGTGGGTTTGCTGTAGATTTGGAACGCTAATCTTATGAATTGTATTTCATCAATTTCTACTTTGTGGTTATCTGAATCTTGTATCATTCTTTGGCATACTTTAGCCGTGGGCTCTTGGGTGGTGGTGGTGGCAGTGGCAGGCGAGGGGTTATCTAAGGCAGATTGAACATCCCCATGTGAGGAGGTGTGACTTTTGATTCTGCCGCTGCTGCTCTCTTTCCTCCAGGTGCATCAGGGAGCCATCCCTCTCTCCTACACGGTGACCACAGTAACCACACAAGGCTTCCCCATTCACACCGGCCAGCACATCCCAGGTTGCAGTGCGCAGCAGCTCCCAGCATGCTCAGTGATGTTCAGCGGACAGCACTACCCACTCTGCTGCCTCCCACCCCCCGTGAGTCTCTTGGTATGGGGAGAGAGCAGCGAAGGTTAAATGTCTTGTTCTCTGATTTGCCATGAGCGGGGTATTGCACCACTTCTCTGTTTGGGTTTGATACCTGATCAGCCGGGCTGGTTTTGTTACCTATAAAAAGAGGCTAGGATATATTGACATTCTGCTTAAGGCCTATAGGTTTCCTGCCAATCTTAGAGGAGAGGATATAGCCTGCTGCTCATGGGATTCTCCCCACCCTGTTCTATAGCCAGACCGACGTCAGCTGCCTTTGAAGTTGGTTGTAGGGACGCGGGTGGCGCTGTGGGTAAAACCTCAGTGCCTAGGACTTGCTGATCGCAAGGTCGGTGGTTCGAATCCCCGCGGCGGGGTGAGTTCCCGTCATTCGGTCCCAGCTCCTGCCCACCTGGCAGTTCGAAAGCACCCCTAAGTGCAAGTAGATAAATAGGTACCGCTTTATAGCGGGAAGGTAAACGGCGTTCCGTGTGCTGCGCTGGCTCGCCAGATGCAGCTTGTCACGCTGGCCACGTGACCCGGAAGTGTCTCCGGACAGCGCTGGCTCCCGGCCTCTTGAGCGAGATGAGTGCATAACCCTAGAGTCGGACATGACTGGCCTGTACGGGCAGGGGTACCTTTACCTTTACCTAGCCTTCTCATGGTGACTCTTAATGGTGACTCTCTTCCCTTCCCTCCCTCCCTCCCTTCTTATAGCTGATCCAGGCCTGTGCCATGCAGCAGCTCCCTGTCTCCTACCAAACGTTCCCGCCGCTCATTTCCAGCGACCATTACATCCTGCACCCTCCACCGCCTGTGCCGCCACACCAGCCTCCACACATGGCTCCCCTCAGCCAGTTTGTCCCACTCCAACCCCAGCACCCTCGCATGGTAAGTTGTTTGGGGTGGCAAGCGGGTGGGCTTGGCGGAGGGAAGGGAGGGATGTCTGGGTCCTATCCCCACTCCATGCTCTCAGCTCTGTTCTTCTGAGGGATATCAAAGCTGGTGCAATCTCAGTTCTCCAGCGTAGCGTACAGTTGAAGACTTGGGTTTCAGTCTTCAAAGGAGGTCTCTTGCCGTTGTAACAAGAGTGAACTGTACCTGGTTTCCAGTGGTCATCAGAGGTAGGTAGACAATGCTAGGAACTCACATATATAAGCTACGTGCCAAATGGCTCCTTAAACCAAGGTTTCATTTGCCAAAACCGAACATCTAGTTGCCATTTTGGGGCAAGACAGCTCCAAAGTCTTCTTTCCTCCCACAAACAATGGGCTGACTGTAATTGAATAGCAGTTAAACATCTGACTAGTTCAGATGACAACCTTGAGTTAGGTTAAGAGCTTTGAGAACTTAAAGAAGAAAAGTTGCTTGATCCAGGGACAGTCCATATACATATTGGCCTATGCAGACCTCCTTTTCTTAATGGTGTCTGCTCTTGCTCAGGCTACACAGAAAAAGCATTTTGGTTCCTGAAACTCATGTTGATTGTACTTGGTTCTAAGTGGCTGGAAGCCACATGCAAAATGTGCCTGGCTAATTTCGAAGACTGAAGGTCGGTTGTCCGTATGATGGACGGGTCTCCTTTTCACTGTATCCAATGTACCACAGTCAGTTGCCTAGAATCCTGTCTGGCTCAGGCTAGCTGCAAAGCCAAGCCTGGGCTGCACACATCAGCAGGCATGAAGTGACCTTGCTCAGTATGTACCATGTAGGACAGTGTGGAGTGACGGTACTTAGTGCCTCTGTGGCAGCAGTTCCATCCATAAGCCACATCTGTTGTGACTAGGTGGAACAAGGAGGGGGTTCTGCATAAAACTGGCAATGCATGAGAGAGAGAGAGAGAGATTGGGGTAAGGAGCGGTCCCTTGCTGCCACTGATCACCTGGGGCAGATTGGATCATGGCACTGCAACCAGATGGCTGGGTGGTCGCCTGCTCTTGATGGGGTTATGCTGTCCCTGAAGGAGCAGGTTCATAGCTTGGGCGTACTCCTGGATCCTTTGCTGTCGCTCGAGGCTCAGGTGGCCTCAGTGGCCCAGAGTGCCTTCCATCAGCTTCGGCTGGTGCCTCAGCTATGCCCCTATCTGGACAGGGATAGCCTAACTACTGTTGTCTATGCTCTGGTATCCTCAGGGTTAGATTACTGCAATGTGTTATACATAAAGCTGCCTCTGAAGATGGTTTGGAAATTTCAGCTAGTGCAGAATTCAGGGGCCAGGTTGCTCACTGGAGCAAGATGGTTTGAGCATATTAAACCGATCTTGGTCCGACTGCACTGGCTACCAATTAGTTTCCGGGCCCAATTCATTTTTTTTTAAAAATAATTTTTATTAACCAGCCAATCAAATCAAATTAAATCACATCACATAAATTCCGAATTACAAAGCCAAATTTTAAATTTTGTTGTTGAGGGGACCCATATTTCAAGATCCGAAGGGGGATTCTGATCATCTTCTTGCTACTGCTTTAATGTCCAAATCAGTCCAAATCAGTCTAAACAGAGTTCATAATTCTATCCAGTCTTATCTTGCTGTTTCCACATCACATCTTGTTCATATATTTTCTCTTTTTTCTTTATGTTCTCTTCTGATAGTCTCCTTAAGCCGATAAACACCAATAATAATCCTGTGTGAATTTTTCCGTTCTTCCAATCCTCAAATCGAGATGGTTTCCATATATCATCACCTTCATAGATAACATCGCTCTTTCCATCATTAATTACAGAACTGTCGTTCTTAAGTCCCTCTGAGGAGTTTCACCCACAATATAAAAACAGCTCTATTTCTCTATTTCTCCTCCCAGACTTAAGTCCTCCGACAGAACTTCCCAATATGGCGACAACATTTTTAACTGCGTCATTCCAAAGCCCTTATACATTCCACGCTCTTCTTAAAACATGCTTTGGTTCGAAAGTTTTATCTCCACACAGCCTTAAATCCACAGCTTAAGTCCTTAAAACGACATTTCTGACTTGTGAGGGGAGGGGATTCTTGTTTAATCATATAAGGAAAGAAAGGAAAGTTTTTCCCCCCCTCCCCCATCAGTCATCAGTCCCTTTACCATACCGAGTCTTGGCGTATCTTCTCATAATGTATACTTGTTCCTCCGACTCGTCTTGTTTTATCAGAGATCTCTTCTGTTAGCAGTCTTTACTCCCCCTCCTTCCTTGAAATATGTGCATTTGCTTCATCCAAATTGTTTCTTTTGAAGTTCTTGCAGCTAGTGGCGCAAATCAGAGATGGCGTCCAGGAGCGCCAAAATCCCACAGGAGGGCTTTGTGCCTAGTGCCCCCATCCCCACAAATTCAGGGGTGGTATAGGGCACAGCAGGCAAGGGCAGCCCCCCCCCACCATCCTGGGGGGGTAGGGAGGCTAATTACTCCCATCATAGCCTCCAAATTACCTCGTGTGGGTCGGAGAGATGTTATTGTCAGCCATCTTCTGATGCGCCCCCTAGTGGCCCCCCGTTTCCGGGCCCAATTCAAAGTGGTTTTGACCTATAAAGCCTTAAACGGCTCAGAAGCGCAGTATCTCAAGGACCGCCTCTTTCTACCTGGACCCTGAGATCATCTTCTGAGGCCCTTTTTTGTGTGCCTCCTCCTCGAGAGGTCCTTCTCTGCAGTGGCTCCCCATCTGTGGAATACTCTCCTCAGGGAAGTTCACCTGGCGCCTTCATTATACACCTTTAGGCACCAAGCAAAATCGTTCCTTTTTAACCAGGCCTTTGGTTGATTTGATTGACATTCTATGCGCTTTTTAAATGTGAGGGTTTTTTTGTTTTGTTTTTTGAGGAGGAGGTTATTGGGTTGTTTTATTTTGATTATGTATTTTGTGGTTTTATATTTTGATTTGATTCTGTGAGACCTCCAGTTATAGGGCAGTATATGAATTCAACAAATAAAAATAATAACATGCACATTTTTCTTGCAGTATTTATGATTTGCATTTCCACTTTTAATAAGAATGCTCAAGGTGATATATGGTTGAATTAATACATTGCTATAAACTGTTCAGTGTCCAGAATGCCTTACATCACAATTCCATCCTCCCAACATGCAACACAATGAATCCTGTGAGGCTGGCTGTTAATCTTCCTATTTTTTAAGTGGGCAACTGAAGTTGAGGCAGCAACCCCCAGAACTAACCAGTGAACCCTGAGCTGAGCAGGGCTGGCCAGAACTTCTTCAGGGCATTGGAAGCTTGAGGTCTGTTACCTGTCTGGCTTTCTGATATGTTTGGCAGATTGAATGCAGATCAGATGAATCCATACACACTTATATGAGCCCTACATGTGTTGGGATAGATTTTTACAGGCTACACTGTTACGCACACACTCCCGCCCTGGGTGACTTCTGTACCCTTCCTATATTTTCTGCCTGTATAATTTGGGTTCCATCCTTCAGCGTCTTCTCTTTGAAGAGGAAGCAAGGAAAGGAGGGTGACTAAATGAAATGGAGATGACAGATTTGGAGCAACAGTTCCCAGCGATGCTACTAGTTAGGAGGAGTATGGGACTCTCTGCACTATGCACTATGCTTTTTCATGTACTGTAGTCAGCATTAGGAACTTGCTGCCAGAGGGAGGAGTGCCAAGGATTTAGTATTGGTCTAAAAGAGCAGGCATCGTTATAAAAGAGGGTATATGGCAGTAATAGTTGGGCTTAGTGGTTTGAGTGTGTCTGGTGTACAGTACAAAAGTAGGGATTTGATGTAGGATTTTGGATGGGGCAGTAGTCATCTTAAAATTACAATAGGATGCTGCCCTCAGTCCTTGTAGCCCAGTGTTGTCTACACGCTCACTGCCAGCAGCTTTCTCAGGTTCCAGAAGGGCCTGTTCCCCCCACACTCCCTGGAGATGCTAGGGGGCTGCACTGGGCTTTTACAAGCATAGCCTGTGTTCTGTCACCGAACTGTGGACTTTCTCCCAGTGTCCATTCAATCAATCAATCATTTTATTTGTATGCTACCTTTCCAAAGTTAAATCCATGCTTAAGGTGGCTTACAACATGCAGAAAATTACATACAGACATAGATAAATAGTAATAAACAATAAACACAACATCAAAAATATACAACCAAATTGGAACAATGGTCACATAAATCATAAGATCCAAAATGAAGTTACAGAACATTAACATCAGTTAATGTGCAACAAACCCTCTCAAACAACACTGCAGCCCAAGAATGTTCTGCAGCCTCAGCTTTTTGTAGCTGGAGTCCATCAGGGCTCCACCTGCCTAGGCCCGGTGGGAAAAGGCCTGCAGGACAGGGAGCAGGTCTTCCAGGACTTGAATTCAAGATACAGAATGCTGGACAAAATCTTGTTGCGTGGGGGGAACAAGGCAAAAATAGGATGCTTCTCCCCACCCCCACCCTTGCTCTGCCATTGGGAAGGAAGTGTGGGGCTCTGGCAAGGTCCTAGAGCCCTCCCACCTCCTTTCCAAAGCTTAGCGCCTCGCTTACCCAGCTTTGGGAAGACAGCGCAAGGGGAGGGGAGGGGGTTCTTGTGTTGCTGAGGGCTGCCAAAAAGGCCTTGAGGGCTGCACATTGGACCACCCTGTTCTGTACTATCCTGAGTAAGAATGGCAGCATTTCTAGTTAGCCCTGTATATTGTCTGCTTTCTCCACAGCCACTGCAAAGGATAGACAATGAGGTGGAGCTCCGAGGTGAACAGCACTCTATCGGAGGCTTCTCCTATTCTCCTTCCCACCATACTCCTGCACTGTCTCCCTCCGTGCCACTACATTACCTTCCACACACCCATGACCCACTGCACCAGGAACTGCCCTTCGGCGTGGTGAGTGTTCTGGGATCATAGCAATGAGGCCTCAAGCACTGGACCCCCTGAAGGGGAAAGGGCCTCTTAAAGAGGGTCCTTCATTTGTTCAGGCATAATGGGACTCTGTGCTTCAGCAGGGTTGACCATCTGAGGACCCTTTGCACACCGTGAGGTGCAAAATGAGTGACAGGGGTTCTCCAGAGTTGGCTAGCCCTTTTCAGTAGCCTCTGTGGGTGGGTAGATGCCCTTTCATGAAAGGATGGCTCTTCACAGTTTGGGAGCTTTCCTTTTGCTTTTGCAGCTCTTAACTCCCCGACTTGTGTAGGAAATACTTGTGCATGTGTGTGCTGTTGTTCCGTGGGGATACAGACAACCTGTATAAGGTGGCTTTGAAGATCTGCAGCGATTGATAATGTTTCATGCTGCAGAATTCATCCTTTCTTGGTGCAGAATGTTTCTGTTTTCCTAGCTGCAGATTTTTATTTGTGTCCTGTTTGGTATGGGGGATATACTGCCTAGGGATTAGTCAGACCATCTCAGTACGCATCAAACTGACTCATCTTCCGGTGTTTCCAACAGCCATATCCACACATGATGCCCCGGCGACTGAACACCCAGCGATACAGATTGCAGCAGCCACTGCCGCCTCCGCCTCCACCGCCGCCTCCATACTACCCAAGCTTCCTGCCATACTTCCTGTGAGTATCCATTGATCAAACAGAGGGAGGAAGTGCTGCATGAGGAAGAAACCTCCCCTTCGCTTCTGAGGTCTAGGGCTTGAGGGCCTTGCCTTGATTTCAGCGTGGCCCCTCGGTGGGAATATGGACTTGCCTCCTTTTCCTACCCATGTACTCATGCAAAACGCAAGGTTGGTTTCTGCCTTGGTTTGTGTGCCTGCGCGATTTTCTGCTCCTGTTGACTACTCCCCTCTACCTTTGAACTTTAGATCAATGCTTCCTGTGTCACCGACAGCTGTGGGGCCTACAATAAGTTTGGACTTGGATGTGGATGATGTGGAGATGGAAAACTATGAGGTGGGTTGGCCTCTCTCTCCCTAAGGGGCATCGGAATGGCGGGAAGGCTCTAGAGCAGCTGGTTAATGGTGCCCCCAGTGCATGGTGGAACTTGGCTTAGCCAGCTCTCTCAGGAAGAGCGTAGGGTTTGCCGTGTGATGGGGTCAAGTGGCAGCAGTGCCAGGAGAAGGAACCGTCCTGTGGTGAATGTACTGCTGAAAGAGCGGGTTTCAGGGTGTAGGAGGAAGCCTGATTGGAGCCCAGAAGGAAGCTGATCAGCTGTGTATGTATGTTCTTTTTTTAAATCTTCCACTAGGCATTACTGAACCTGGCCGAGAGGCTAGGAGAGGCCAAACCCCGGGGACTCACCAAAGCAGACATCGAACACCTTCCGTCCTACCGCTTCAACCCAGAAAGCCATCAGTCGGAGCAAACCTTGTAAGTGTTGGGAGAGAGGTCCTCCAGTGAAGTTCTAGATGGGGAATAGAAGGCAGCACAGCTGAATTTGGAAGGAATTGGGATAGCAGGCATGAATGTTTCTCTATCTCTCTCTCTCTCTCTCTCTCTCTGTGTGTGTGTGTGTGTGTGAGAGAGAGAGAGAGAAAGAGTGAAAGAGGGGGGGGATGATGATGATGATGATGGTGTAACTAGCACTAGATACACAGGATTTAGAACACAGGTGGTCATTGCCACTTTATGTGAGTGGCAGCAGGGAGTTCTGGCTGTCTCCTGCTCATATTGCAGGGACCCAATCTTTAGTTGTCCATTTCCTAGCAGTCGGGGAAAGAGTTTCCTTCGGCATCATTTTGCAAATTGTTGTAAGTCTCTCTGAGCAATGCAACTGCAGTGAAAGGGTGGAACATAAGCAACTCTAGGGTAATACCTGACTAAGTCATAGTATGAGTGGATCCACTGGAAGAAGTGGACTTCAGCCCATTGATTTCCATTGGGTAGTGGGATGTCATATTAATAAAATAATTCATGTTGACTCTCCTATGGAACATACAGTGAAGCGAGAAATAAATAACTTGAGTTGTAAGCCTGTTGTTGATCTGCACTTCCCCATTTTTATTATTATTTAACCTTAAAATGTGTTGTGGGGAGGGGGTTGCACTCACCCTTTTTTCTTTCTTTTCTTTCTTGATATACGTACAGACTTCCAACCGAATCCAACTCATGAGCAACTGGTTCTTCCTGTTTCTAGGGCAAGTGAGCTGTGCAGAGGGCTGATTGACTGGTCCTTGTGACCTTCCTATCTATTCTTTTTATTTCATTATATCCCACCTTTCTCATAGTGCAGGACCCAGGGCAGCTCACAATATGCATTAAAAAAAGAATTACAGCTAATAAAACACCTCAGTCAGTTATAAATCATATTTAGAAAGTTACCATATAAAAAACACCAAATCGAAACAATTTAAAACAATTTAAAAACACAAGATGTAAAGAATATATACAATCCTGATTTGCAAGTATTGTTTTGACCTTCTGCTAATCAAAGCCCCTTTCATTCAGAGTGGTCTTTGAAGTATGAAAAAATAATAGATTGGTGGGGGGGGGTTAATAAAAAAGGGACCAATTAAATATTTAAATGAATAACCATGAGAAATGCCTGAGAGTAGGAAAGACTATTCAAAAACCCCAACCCCTGCTCAAAGCATGGGGGTGGGGAGGTCTTGGCCAAAATCTGCACTGATTGTGGTTGCTCATTGGGGCCAGACAGTTTGAGCATATTACACCGATCCTGGCCCAACAGCACTGGCTGCCAATTAGTTTCCCAATTCAGAGTGCTGGTTCTGACCTATATAGCCTTAAATGGCTCAGGACCGCAGTATTTCAAGGACCAACTCTACCGATATGAACCGCTCCAGACTCTGCAATCATAATCTGAGGCCCTTTCTCATGTGCTTCCTCCACAAGAGGCCCAGAGGGTGGCAACACAAGAACAGGCCTTTTCTGCAGTGGCTCCCTCTTTGTGGAATTCTCTCCCAGGGAGGCTCTCTTGGTGCCTTCATTACACATCTTTAGGTGCCGGGTGAAAATGTTTCTCTTCAGCCAAGTGTTTGGCTGTTCTATAGCTTTTTACATGTGTTTGTAGAAGGAAGGTTATTGGTTTGTTTTTATTTTATTATGCATTTTGTTTTTCTGTTGGGATATTTGGATGAAGGGCGGTATGTTGTTGTTTAGTCGTTTAGTCGTGTCCGACTCTTTGTGACCCCATGGACCAGAGCACGCCAGGCACTCCTATCTTCCACTGCCTCCCGCAGTTTGGTCAAACTCATGCTGGTAGCTTCGAGAACAGTGTCCAACCATCTCGTCCTCTGTCGCCCCCTTCTCCTTGTGCCCTCAATCTTTCTCAACATCAGGGTCTTTTCCAGGCGGTCTTCTCTTCTCATGAGGTGGCCAAAGTATTGGAGCCTCAGCTTCAGAATCTGTCCTTCCAGTGAGCACTCAGGGCTGAATTCCTTAAGAATGGAGAGGTTTGTTCACTACTGGGAAAACCATAGCTTTAACTATACGGACCTTTGTTGGCAAGGTGATGTCTCTGCTTTTTAAGATGCTAGGTTTGTCGTTGCTTTTCTTCCAAGAAGCAGGCGTCTTTTAATTTCATGACCGCTGTCACCATCTGCAGTGATCATGGAACCCAAGAAAGTAAAATCTCTCACTGCCTCCATTTCTTCCCCTTCTGTTTGCCAGGAGGTGATGGGACCAGTGGCCACGATCTTCGTTTTTTTGATGTTGAGCTTCAGACCATATTTTGCGCTCTCCTCTTTCACCTTCATTAAAGGGTTCTTTAATTCCTCCTCACTTTCTGCCATCAAGGTTGTGTCATCTGCATATTTGAGGCTGTTGATATTTCTTCCTGCAATCTTAATTCCAGCTTGGGATTCATCCAGCCGAGCCTTTCGCATGATGAATTCTGCATATAAGTTAAATAAGCAGGGAGACAATATACAGCCTTGTCGTACTCCTTTCCCAATTTTGAACCAATCAGTTGTTCCATATCCAGTTCTAACTGTAGCTTCTTGTCCCACATAGAGATTTCTCAGGAGACAGATGAGGTGATCAGGCACTCCCATTTCTTTCAGAACTTGCCATAGTTTGCTGTGGTCGACACAGTCAAAGGCTTTTGCATAGTCAATGAAGCAAAAGTAGATGTTTTTCTGGAACTCGAAGGGTGGTATACTACTACTCATAATAATATGCAGCTGAAGGTGAGGAGGAACTGAACTCTCACCCAGTCATTGGTGTTTTTTGTTGTTTTTTTTAAGTCTGCTTTTGAAGGGGCAGTACATCTGTCCACCTTTAGGATTAGAAGGGCTTCTTGAGGAGTGAGTTCAGATTGTACCCGAGCAGATCTGTGAATTGTCAGGGGAAGACAACAACCCTTACTGATATGTACAATCGAGTTGAGTGGTGAAATCCTTTTCCTAGCATGATCATGCAGTGTCACCTGGAAGTATGTATGGGGCACCTAAATAAGATTCTGTTGGAAACAGTGGGAGACACTACTCCCAAAGAGTGGGAGGTCTGAAGCTCAGTGGCAGAGCCTCTACTTCCTAGGCAGAAAGTCGTGGGTCCTCAGCATTTCCAGGTGGGTCTGGGAGAGAATCCTGCCTGAAACCCTGGACAGCATGAGCCCATCACTGTAGATCTGACTCAGCATAAGGCAGCTTCCTATGGGCCTGCAGAGAATCTTGCCCCTGTGGGGAAACTGGACCATGCGGTGCTTGAAGACAGTGGATAGCTATTGGCGTGCTGCTCCTTTGTCGTTCGTCTGACACTGCACTGACTGGGTCCTTCTCCCTCCCTTCCCCAGGTGTGTTGTGTGCTTCAGCGACTTCGAAGTCAGGCAGCTGCTGCGAGTTCTGCCCTGCAACCACGAGTTCCACGCTAAGTGCATCGACAAATGGTTAAAGGTAACATCTGCTGCTCTTGCTCTATCACTGGGGAACCATTGCATTAAAAGATTATTCTGTCCGGGATGCTGCGGCTTAATCGGCAAGGAGCATATTCGGAAGCGCATAATCATCGAGTGGGGGGCGGGCATACAGGGGGGAACGGGCCTCTGTGTAAGCGATCTGAGAGACCCAGAGCTTCGGAATCAGCTTTGACAGCGCTCTCTACTGGCTGTTGATTGCAACTGCACCGTGAAGGGGAAGGGGACTCCTGCGGGGTGGATCTAGGGACTTTGCAGGAGCGGCAGGGCTCTTCCTGGCCATGGAAGTCTCCCCTGCTGTTCTGGGGAAGTTTCGCACACCTCTGGAGCAGTTTTTCCGGAGGGCATGCAGAGGGAAGAGTGACTTGGAAAAAGTCACCTCCGCCCCCTTCTGTCAGCAGGAGTGAAATCTGGGATTCAACCACTGCTTCTAATCTCCATTCAACATTGTGGGTAAATTGCAGGCAAATCCTTTAAGTAGAGACTCTGGCTTTTACTTGTGCAAATGCAATGACTGTTCAATGATTTTTGTGCACCTGTAAGGCAACTCAGAATCCTAATTTAAATACAGGAGTGGGGAAAATCCTTAATAATAATAATCACCCCACGCATCTGGCTGGGTTGCCCCAGCCACTCTGAGCGGCTTCCCAACTCATATAAACACATAATAAAGCATCAAACACTTAAAACCTCCTGATACAGTGCTGCCTTCAGAAGTCTTCTGAAAGTTGTATAGTTATCTCCTTGACTTCTGACGGGAGGATGTTCCAGAGGGTGGGTGCCACTTCCGAGAAGTCCCTCTACCTGGTTCTCTGTAACTTCACTTCTCATAGTGAGGGAACTGCCAGAAGGCCCTCAGAGCTGGACCTTGGTGTCCAGGCTGAATGATGGCGGTTAAGACGCTCCTTCAGGTATGCAGGGCCTTAAACTTAAGAAAAGGTCTAGTGGATCAGACAGTGGGTCCTTTGAGTTTAGCATTCTGTTTCCAGCAGTGGTCTGCCAGATACCCCTAGAAAGCCCTCAAATGGGTTGCAAAAGAAAGTGCCTCCCCCCCCCTTTCCCTTAGTATTCAGAGGCATGCCTAGAGGCTGTTGAACCATCACACACAATTAGCCATTGATATACTTATTTTCCATTAATTTTGTCCCATGCCCTTTTGAAGTCACCTGGGCCACAGCCACATCTTGTGGCTGCGCAGTTCTGTAAATTTCACTTATTAACTTCTCACCTTTTGCAGTCCTATGAGACCCTTTTTGAGAAAGTGACCAAAATGGTGCATAGTATTCCAAATGTGGCCATACCACCGCCATTACTTGACTTTACTTATATTGAATCTCATTCATAATTTTATTGGGAGTTTGTGGGCTTCCACCATCTTAAATAATCTGTTGTCAACCACAAACTTGGCCACTTTATTTCTCAGCTGAATCCAGATTATTCATGAACAAATTAAGTAACATTGGTCTCAGTGCAAATCCTAGGAGCACTCCATATCTTGTCTCTGTTTTGCAACCTTCCTGTTTATTCCTGACGTCAGCCTCCTGTTTTTTACCTAGCTTCTGATCCAAAGGAAATTATGTCAGAAGGAAAGGTTTGGACTGGAGGGCTTCTGAAAGAGGAGGTTTGCTCTTAACTACCTTGTCCCCCTAGAGCAGGGGTGGACAACCTCAGATTTGTGGGGCCAAATTCAGCCAACCAGCCCTCATGAGTCCCCCTTTGACCACGCCCTCTCTCCCCATGCCATGCCTCTCGCCAGGCCTGCTGCGCAGGTGCTTTTTGCCTGGGTGGAATGCATCCTTGCATTAGGGTAAGGCCTCTTGTCATCCTGGATGGAGAGATTTGTGTAGGAACACCTGAGTTTTGGAAGGCCAGAATGTAGCCTGCTGTACAAAGGTGAGAATTGCATTTGTTGCTCTGGCCACTTTTGCCTTTGGCATGTGGCCCTTGGAAGGTTGCTCATGAAGGCATGGGGTCCTTGGAGCCCAAAAAAGTTTCCCACCTGTGTCCGAGATAGAGCCCAGTTTCTTGTCCTTGTCCAGTTCCGGTTGATACCTTGAGAAGTCCATTCCTTCGTTCATTAGTTGTTCATCCTGTAGTTTAGGAGAAAATGCCAAACCTACAACAAGCAACAGGTCTCAGATAAATGGATACAGGCTGCTTCTGCTGCTGCTTCTACAGCGGAAACGTTTCCTAGTGGGTGTGGTTGACCTTAAAGCCACGCCCCTTTTTCCTGATCCTGCCATTGGTCATTGCAGGCAAACCGCACATGCCCAATCTGCCGGGCAGACGCCTCAGAAGTGCACCGGGAGGCTGAGTGAGGCTCATCAACGCACTGCTGCACAAATTCACTCCAGGATACGGACCTTGGCCCAGGGGCTTGGCCCAGCCTGTACGCTTAAGCCTCTGGGGAGTCTCCTGGGATGTGGTGAGAATATAAGCAATGTATGACACCCCCCTACCCTTCCCCCTCCGTGGCATGGACTGGGCCTGGTGGCAGAGCCAGCTCCGCGGTGTCACGCTTCGCTAGGGGGAGGCCTCCCCATGTGCTCCGCACTCCAAAGAGACTCCATCCTTGCGCCATTTTACTCTCCAGGTGTTCTTGCATTCCTTTCGTTTTGGTTCTCCTTTCCTTGTTTTGGTTTTGTTGTGGCTGTCTGACCCAGGTATTTTTAGTCCCCCTCCCACCCCCACTTCTGGCGCCACCAGATTGGGGCCTTCAAAAGCAGAGCAGCTCAAAGATGGGGGAGGAAGTGTCTGCTTCAATCCCACCCCCCAACCACTTGCCCCCCAAAGCACAGTGTTGTCATGTGGCAGGCAGTGGAAGTGGTTGGCTGCAGCACTGATGAGGGGTGGCCCAAAGCCTTCCCGGAACCATTTGGGGTTGCCCACACACAAATCATGGCCCAGGGCTGCCTCTTCTGGCTTTTCCTTACACACCCACCCCATCTTGCCCTTCCTACATGCCAGGGATGCTGGGCGGCATTCAGGGCTCCGTAGCAGGGTGGTGGTGGTGGTGGAGCGAAACAGGCCTGTGCAAGGCCCAGCAATATCCCATCCCACTCAGCTCCCCTTCTCATTGCAGAGGGGCGTGTGGAGACCCATTTCCCCCTCAAAAGACGTGGAGGAAAGCATGAGTTGAGTGAGTGAGAATCCTCGTGGTGAAGCAGCTGGCTCTGCTTCATACATTTGTAAGGTGGAGGCTCTCTGCGAGGCCTGTCTTCAGAATCATGTTCTCTAGCTAGAGCTGACAATTACTTCTCTTCCCTTCTGCACCTCAGTTGTTTTCCTTGGGGCCCCCTTTCTTTCTCAGCTCCCATCTCCATGAAATCCAACCTCCCTTCCCAAAAATAAAAATAAAAATCAGGTTTGTGCCACTGTTTCCCCCATATCTCAGGGGAGGGCACGTGTGTTTCTCTGCCTCCCTCTCTCCCTGTTTTCCTTCTGCAGGGAAGAGGGAGATGCTCAGCCAACTGAAGCAGAAGCCTTTAGTCCCACTGTAAATCCTGCCCGCTTTTCTGTGCTGACCCCAGGCTAAGCCCCTGAAAGCTGCCAGGGCTGCTGCGAAGCTCTCTGCAGTAGGATCCTGGGCAGCGAGCAGATGGGGAATTATTTATTAATCTTGTTGTTGTCTACCCTTGCACTAGCTATCATGGAGAAAAGCCCATCTGGCGAAAACTGCTCCTCCCTCCAAGATGCACTGCTGCATCAGCTTTCTTTCCTTTCTGCGTAGGACCAGGCAGACGTTTCCATTCCCTTTTCCACTCGCTCGACCATTTCTCCTCCTCCTCCCCCCCCTTCCGGGGGCCCCAAGTGAAGTTTGGCCCTCCTACTGCCACCCCCAATGGAGTGTTGTTTTTCCCCCTGCATGGCCTGATGCTTGTGCTCTGGGGTCAGGCACCGTGGGGTGGGGTGGGGTGGGCTGTTTCGCCATGACGAGCATACATGCGAGTTGTGTGCCTTCCTGTCTCTCTGTGCACGTGCGTGCGTGTGTTGCGTGTGTGCGTGCACACACACACACTAATCCTACCTAAAAAAAAAGCACCTGCTGGTTTGAAGCAAGAAAGCAACCGACCTGCCACCCTGTTACAGAAACCTGTGATCGTTTAAAAAAATATATATTAAAAAAAAATAAAAGTTGTTTTGCATGATTATACCATGGAGCCGAGAGAAAGAGAGAGAGAAGCCCTCGCCATGTAGTTGGTTTGTGTTTGGAAGCCTGGCAAGAAGGACTCGGAGAGGACGATGAAACCTAATGTAAATGTTCACAAATTATGCATGCATGTTATGACCAGCTTGGAACTTGGTATTGGCTAACTCTCTAGCCAGCTGTGGGGGTGATGGGGTGGGGGGGTTAAAGAGGGAGTTCTTTGTGCTCAGCTGATTACTGCCATGCACTGTACTGCACATGTCCGCAACGCCTCACAAGGACCGTCAACGCTTTTCAGGGCATTTCTCCCTCCCCTTCCCCCCTACCCCACCCCCTCCAGATGCGAGATGGGTTTGAAACCTGGTTGGGCCAGGGGGAGGCAGCTGTGGGAGGAGGGGCACATACAGGACTGAACCTCGAGGTAGGCTTGCAAGGGTCAGTGTTGGCAGGCGGTGGGGGGAGCGGTTAGTAGCGGCCTCAGAAAGGAGAGGGTTTTGTTAGGTGCATCTTCTCTTTCATGGTGCTGCAGAGGTGGGTGAAGTTGCACCCGCTGACATGCTCTGCCATTGCCCCCTTTCCTCTCTGCATCTTTTCCCGGCACATGAACCTTGTCCCTGTATCAGCTAGTGGGATGTGTCTGGCAGTGTGGCTCTGTCAGAATTCAACTTCCTCCACCGTCCAAAAGGTGGAGCTCTCTCCCCCCCCCCCCATTCTCCGTCTTCTCCCCAGCTGGGTTCATTGATTCCTGCTGCCTTTAATTGCCAGCTGAGGTCTGGCTTGTACCCAACCCTCTTTTGGAATGGATGGCAGCAGATGAGAGCGGGCCATGCTCATCCAGCAATCCAGGGCCTTTATCCATAAACTGGAGCCTCTTCCCACAAAACTACACCCCCCAAAAAAAATCCCATTCTCCCAGCCACACAAATGCCAGAGGGGCACTCATGAGCGGAGCGGGTGGAACAAACCATGGGCCCATTACTCAGATTGGTCTGGGCCAGCCTTGGAGCAGCGTTTGTGAAGGAAAGCTAGATTCTTCCAACCCGGCTCTTTTCTGTGGGGTGTTCCAAGCTCAGATGGTGGCTGGGGAGGGGAAGTAGCCTCTCTTAAAACAATGGGCAGGAGCAGTCTAGCTGTCTGCGTTGTTGTTGTTTTCCTGAGCCGACTGGCTCTCAGCAATACTTACCTCTGAAGCAGGGGAAAGTCTTTTTAGGTGTAGCTGGGGCCACCAGGCCTTTTGCCATTGGTGCTTACAGCTAATCTCTCCCCCCCCCCCCCCACCCCAGATGCTGGAGTTCTTGAGCCACTTGAATTCAGGAAGTCCTCTGGGGAGCTAGGAGGTTGGGGACCTGAGAACCTGCTTTTGTTTTGTCTCGTGGACCTTTTATTCCGTTATCAGTCCAGGGATGATCTTCAAAGTCCTGCAGAAAGACGCCAAGCCACACAGACAGGATGTAGCAAGGTGCATTTTCTGCTTAACTACAGCTGGGTAGCAATCTCTTGTTTTGGCAGGAGCAACTAGCCTGCAGGTAGATCAGTCAGTTAGGAACCTGTTGAGCTCTGGGCAGGCCGGAGCTTTCTTTTTAATCACCTGAATTTGTGATGAATTGAATGTTTTTTAAAGTCCCCACCTGGCTCAGCCCCTTGTTTGCACTTTGGCTGATAATACAGGTTAAAAACGGCGAAGTCATTTGGATCAGGTCAAATAATTTAAATCTCTTCATTCTCAGCCCACTTTTCCAGAGGGTTAGAATAGCCACAGTCGGACATCTAAGCCAGGTCTCGGCCCATGCGCCTGCGTGCGCACACACAAAGGAATGGGCCACTTGCCATATAAAACTGCACAGACACCAGCAGCCCCTTTTGAGTACCTGTCCTTCTGTGACCACTCAGTTCTCCCCTCTCCCTCACATGTCAAGCCAGTGCCTTGTGTCAGACCCACCTCCTCCGCTCTCCACCCCCCCCCCGGCCCCAGCCTTTCTCCTCGTTTCACAGCTTTTTTAAAGAAGGAAAAACAATAACAACTTATTTCACGCGACACAAATAACCAAAGGTCTTTACTGTATATAAAAACCACAGGTGTTTCTATATTTATAGCCAATCAGAATAGTGCCGGTGCCCATCTGTTTTAAAAACGCTCTCTTCTCCCCCCCCCCCCCGCTATCTCGGGGTTCCCCCCCCCGCGCCCCCCAGAAAGATGACTTGGGGTTGGGGAGGGTAGAAAAGCCTTACGGTTCTTCTGGTGGCGACTCGAAAGCTCACAAGCTCGTGTGCTGCAGAATTTATTCCAATGAGCAGCTAAAAATTATCATTTTAAAACAAAAAACAACAAAAAAAATTACTAAAACATTTATTTAGGATGTTTGTGATTGCTGATTGCGCTGTAGATGCCACTGTTTACCAATGATTTCCTGTGGTGGGATAGTGGACTGTTTACTGTTCTTTTTTACCAGTCCCGTGCCCTCCAGAGGGATAGCTCAGCTTCACCCTACAAGGAGAGGAGCCTCCCTGTAGGGCACCAGGGCATTTGTTCTGTGTTAGAAAGTTTATATATATATATATTATATATATATTATAAATATATATATATAATTTTTTTTTGCTCTGTTACTTGCACATTTTACAGTTACCTCATTTTTCCCATGTATGTATTTGAAAAAAAGGCTAATATATAGAGAAGAAAAAAAGGTTCTTAAATCTCTAAAAAAGTGTTTGTTTTTTTTCCATTCCATTGGAATCATATTGGTTTGTAGCATTTAACATAACTAGTATGTTGTATTATATATATGTGTATTATACTGATTGAAATTTTTAACAGATTTGTACTTTTTTTAAAATGAAAGTTGCTAGTTCTGCTTGACCAAGTAGTGCAATCATTATTTTTTTTAATGTTGTGGCTGATTTTGAGAGGGATATTCACTAATAAATGTATGATGTATACCAACGAGGGCAGGCCAGTCTCTTCTCTTGGTGGAGGCAGTGCTCTCAGGAAGGTGGTGGTTGTCTTCTAATAGTAGTATTAGAGGTATCCTGACCCTCCTCCAAGGAGCTACGAATGGCATCCTCACCCCCAGCTTTTGAACTGAGTTAGGATGGGAGACTTCGTAGAATGGAGCAATGGTTTGAAATGCGGTTTCCCACATCCAAAAGAGCCATGGCTTAGACCCCGGCTCACATTCTTATCAAAAAGTAGTCACAAGGATAAAATGCTGTAAAGAAAATATGTGTTAATTTGCTTTATGCTCTTATCAGTGCCACAGTAAAATATAAAAAAGTGAATGTGCTATGAAGGCACATGAATTTTCCCTCGCCGGCTTCAGGGAAGTTACTGTGCCCCTGAAACATTAACTTCAGCATCCATCTTAATTTTGGTTATGGAACAATGACACAACCTTTTAAAGTTGCAGCATAAAGTTTAGCATTCCCACCAGCTTCTCGGTGATTGATGTGGGTAGTGTCACCCCTTGCTTTCAACTAATACAGCTTCTACGATGTGTGGGTTGTAGTTCCTATCTGCTGCAGCTCCGTGACACAAGGAACCAAGCACAAGCTAAGAAGTGGAATGTTAGCATTTTAAAAATATACTGTCTACTCTGCCACCAGTGATACCTGGAGCAACTTGCTCTCAGCAAACAAAGTAAGCATTTTCCAGTGCCCATGGTAGTTTGCAGATTTGCTTTCAGTGTGTCAGTGGTTTGTTAAATATCATGGTTAGCACTTGTGTTTTTTTGTTTTAAAAAGCATGACTGATGTTTGGAGAAATTCACAGAAAGGTCTACCAGTGGTTAAGTAGTGATTACTACTATTGGAGACCTCCAGATTCAGAGCAACAGCATATGTCTCCTTGTAGACTTTCTGGAGACGTCCGCTTAGCCATTGTGGGAAACAGAGTGCAACAAGGTGATCTACTATTCAGTTTTGTTTTTAAAGCTAAACATGCTACATTAAGGACTCTCCATGTTTCACTCAAACCCCAAATAACTGGAGGTGGTGGCTAGAGAAAATGTTTTTTCTCCATTGGTCGTAACACTAGAAGTTGTGGACATCCAAAGAAGCTGAATATTGGAAGATTTAGGACAGATAAAAGGGTTTCTGCACAGTTAAAACTGTGGAACTCACTCCCACAGGAGGCACGGATGGCCAGCAACTTGGGATGGCTTTAAAGAAAGGTTTAGACAAATTATGGATTAAGCTATCAATGGCTACTTGCAACAATGGCGATGTTCTGCCTCCATGGACAGAGGCATTAATGCTTTTGGCTGGAAACTGCAGGATGGGAGTGTGCTCTTGTCCTGCTCATGGGTTTCTCCACAGGCATCTGATTGGCCACTGTATCTCACCTGAGATTCCCAGCAATTGGTATACCATGGAATACTGCCTCTGACCATGAAGGTAGAATATAGCATAGGTCTGTTTTAGGGAATACAAAAAGTAGCCTTACACCAAGTCATAATTGTCTACACTGACTGGAAGCAACCCTCCGCGCCTGGGTCTTTTCCAACCCTACCTGCTGCACTGTAAATCAGATGCTCTATCAGTGGCAGTTCTTGCATTTGCTGTCCACTGGGTCAATTTTTGATTGAGCCATTCACTCTAACTCCCAAGATCTTTTTTGGTTGGCCACTGCCAGCTCAGTAGAATTTGCATCTCCTGCCCACCTACGTTGTGTCACACTTGCTTACGTGATACAATGCTTGTTGGATCACCCATATTCAAAAAACTCTTGTATCGCAAGAGTCTTTATTGAACTGTGACTTGATTTTCTTCCATTGCTTAGACTGTGTATGGGCTGGAAACTTTCTATTAGAAAATAGCAAGTGGTCAAACCAAAATGAACCTACCTAACCTTTACATCCTGCATTCACTCCAGCAGTATTAACTCGTTCCAGCTTGGCAAAAAGCAATACTAGTGTAAAAACTGTAAATTTTCAGTGCAAACCACATCTTTTAACACTAGTGCCCACTAGAACATCTGGCAGATGATTTGCCTTTTCCCCCAAATCATATTTACTCATGCTCTAACTTTGCTAATTAGATAACTAATTAGTATTAAGATGTTTGGAAGCTGTGGCTGGATGGTTACGTGGGAGCCGGTTGAAGCTAAATCCTTCGAAGACAGAGGTCCTGTGGCTGGGACGGGACGATATGGGATTGGGGGGGCAACTCCCATCTCTTGCGGGGGCGCAATTAGTGCCAGCACCGTCCGTTAAGAGTTTGGGTATAATCTTCGACACCTCCCTTTCCATGGAGGCGCAGATTGCAGCTACAACAAAGGCGGCATTTTTCCATCTCCGCCAAGCTAAGCAGTTGGCTCCTTACCTCTCTCGCCCTGACCTAGCCACTGTGATCCACGCGACGGTCACCTCCAGACTGGATTATTGTAACTCGCTCTATGTGGGGCTGCCCTTGAGACTGACCCAGAAACTCCAGTGGGTGCAGAATGCTGCAGCGAGACTCCTTACGGGGTCTTCCCTGCGAGATCACATTCACCCGGTGTTATACCAGCTGCACTGGCTCCCAGTGGAGTACAGGATCAGGTTTAAGGTGCTGGTTTTAACCTTTAAAGCCCTATATGGCCTAGGACCCTCGTACCTACGGGACCGCCTCTCCTGGTATGCCCCACAGAGAAACTTACGGTCTTCAAATAAAAACATCTTGAAGGTCCCAGGCCACAGAGAAGTTAGGCTGGCCTCAACTAGAGCCAGGGTTTTTTCGGCCGTGGCTCCGATCTGGTGGAACACTCTGTCACAAGAGACCAGGGCCCTGCGGGACTTGACATCTTTCCGCAGGGCCTGCAAGACAGAGCTGTTTCACCAGGCCTTTGGCCAGGGCACAGCCTGACTCCCTCCCTCAGCAATCTTCGCGGAGCTCTGGCCCAATGGTTGCCAGTGGCTTGAATTAATTAATTTTATAATGAATGATTTTAGAGTGTTGTTTGTGCTGTACTTTTGTGCTGTTTTATTGTTAGCCGCCCTGAGCCCGGCTTCGGCTGGGGAGGGCGGGATATAAATAAAATTTATTATTATTATTATTATTATTATTATTATTATTATTATTATGCAGTGCAGCATGTTTAAAATGAATTGAGCAACTGCAAGATTCACAAATAAAGTAGGGGTTGGGGTGAGTTAAGCACATCATTCATTGTGGGGTGTGAAAGTATTCTCACGTTTTTGCTTTCTACGGAAATGGCATCAATCTACACTCACTGCTGTGCTTTCTTTTTATGATAAAGGCCCCAAAGGCATTCAGATGCTCTAGAGAAGAGGGCCAGGGCTATGCTTCAGTCTGTTCTATCCAAGAATTTCACATGCTAACCAAAAGGCATAAGGCCAATAGCTGAGAAATTATCTGAATTTTTGAGAGTAGCGAGAATTCTTTAGGCAGGGAATACCATCAGATGAATCAATGCCTATGGAAAAATATGTGTAAGAACAGAGCACACACAAGGTTCACCTTGAACCTGTATTCCCACAGAAAGACTGTGTTCATTTCATCTCCCTTTTATAATCCTTACTTAACTCAGTTTTCTTGATTCATATAGTAAGGAGGACAGAAAAATTAGTATTCTTCTGCTTCTGATCCAATCAATCAAAAAAGAGAAGGGAAGCTAAGTCTGGCAAATAAGAGTAATACTGTATTTCATGAGTCCAGCTCGGATTCCAAATGATGCTCATTCGCAGGAGGCAATATTTTCTGCAGTATATACAGTAGCAAGTGGAGGCTCCTCCATCACAAGGAAATAGAAAAGAGCCCAGCCAGTTCCATGAGAAAGTCTTTGCTCTTAACTTCCATATGCCTAAGAAAATTACACAACTGAGAGACTCCTTGTTAGCTGGAAAGACTTCAGAAGGCAGCTTTCCTGACCGCATGAACATCCCACTGCACTAAAGGGCAACAAGACTGAATCTGCCTTAATACAGGCAACAGCTGCAGTTATTAAGAGAGGCCTGCATCTGTAAAATCTGCAGGCTGCCTTTCAGAGCTCTGCAGGCTCTAGCTGCAACACACAGCTCATCGTTTAACACTTGCAGTGTCCTCAAGGCAGGCAGATACCATCCCCATTAACACTGACAAAATGACAACCCTGGCTCAGCAAAAATGTCTGCAGTCCTTTAAGTTAGCTCAACTTTTGTGTCTGCCTTCCCGTCACTGCTGCAGTTACCTCATGTGGCTATTGCAAGAGACATATCCCTCACTGGCACAGTCACAAATACTCCTCCAGAGTGAGCCAATGCAAGCCTAAGATGCTGTGCGGAAGGCAGTATCGAGTCCCGATTGCTGCTGCAACATGACCCAAGGGAATTTCGCTACTAAAGCTGTGTGCGCACAGGTTAGGTTAGGCCATCATCTGGGCCAGTAAGACACTTGACAGTCAGAGGTGTTAGCACAGGCACACTAGAGGCAGAGTTTATTACACTACGCAGGCTAACAACCCTGGAGAAGAACCCCTGTGGTTAAGAATGTCAACCAGCTCCTTATAAAACAAAAAAACAAACCAAAAACCACTGTTACCCCCGTTCTCCTTTGGTCATTACAAAGCAAAAGAAATATTTAAGAGATTTATACAGAGTGAGAAGCTGGAAGGGAAAAAAAGACCCTCTGCCCGTCCCTCCCCTACCTGGGCAGAAGACAACCTGGCCCACAGGTACGGTGTCCTTTAGCTGTCACAAGCAGCAAAACGTCGGGTGTTCTAATGTCAGAATGTTGGGGTATATTATTTCCAATAAAAGCAATATTTACCAAGAGCTGCCGTTTCTCCCCCTCTCTTGGGAGGGCAAACCGTGGCCCCTCCCATCGGCCCTCTGGATGTAAAAGGGGTTGCGTGTGCGTGAGTGTGCAGTTTCTCCCGCCAGTGCAGACATACGGCGTGGCTGGCCTAGGCCACAGAGTCTCTGATCCCTCATGTGTACGCAGCAGTCTTTTAAAAAAAATATTGTATTATAGTAGGAATTTCTCTTTCCATCTCTGTATTTTGGGAAAATGTCAATCGTCCGTGAGGTCCTGCACAAAGAGAACTTCCGTGTGGCTGAGTCCAGCTTCTTGCAGCGTGGGTGGGTTGGGCCACTCCTCTGTCGGAAGGCAGGGCAGGACACGGCGAGGGAAGTTGGCCTCAATCTGGAACTTCTCCGGGCTCTCTTTCAAAGAGAATAGGAAGTCATGGATCACCTAAGGAGGTAGCAGACAGTTATTCACCAAATGACTGAATGCCTTGCAACTGAGAGCAGAAAGCAGATCCTCACACTGCAACACTCTTCTGTGTTTATGGAAAGAATACCCAGTAAGATGACCATTATTTCATGATCATCTTAGAGGGGGGCCTCCATGCAATCACAACGTACCTAATTTGTATAAAATGTTACTTGAGCAGTAAGTTTCCTCATATATCCACTGTTCATAAGAGCAGAACTTTTCGTGGAACACTCATGCTGAAGGTAATGTGGAGGAAATGAACAGTGTGAGAGGTGCTGGAGCCTACAGGGGGAAGGGGTAACTAGAAATATCTCCACCCTCTTTCCTCCAGCAGGAGCCCCCATTGGATCTGAGTGTCTTGCGTGAATTGAAGGAGTCCTTATATTCATGGAAGGGACACTCTGGGTTCAACCCACTCCTTCCTAAGGGCCTGCATGATGCAACAGAGAGCGAGCCTAGTCTCCATGTAGGAGATCCAGATTAGAATCCCTAATAAATTAGAAAGCAAAGTGAGTCAACCAGGGTGTATTTCTTTAAGGGTAGACCATTGGTTAAGATAAGAGGCTTTGCAAAAACGGTAAGGATATTACTGCATTGCCCAGCTCCACCATTACTTCAGTTCTGCATACTGGGTCTCCCCTTTATCTGTATGAATCGCCAGCTGCTAAAGCAGATTCAGAGCTCAATTTCTGCTTCTCAAATAATTCTCAGCCACAAAATTTGGCCCCATCCTTACTGCTAAAGACTGTGTAAAATGGAATCGCCTCTCCACCCTGGAGTCATTGGGCATTTTGAAGACGATCTTGACACTTTCTGGGTCATCAGGATGCGGCTCTGGTGGAAGGCATTCAGATTTCCGTTCCTTCTCCTCCTGCAGAGTCTTCAGGGATAAAATGGAAATATGAATAAATGGCAGCAGCTCCAACAGTATGACAAGATACAAATAAAGCTGTAGCCACTAGATCAGCACAGCAGCAGTCAATGGAACTAAGCATATCAATAGTTACTGTCGCCTCATTTCAAATGGGCCTCAAAATTAGATTGCCAAGTCATATTCCAATATGTAGAATTCTGGCAAGAGAAGGCTCCTTCGTGCAAACCTATAAGGTTTGCATGAAGGTGTGGAGTGTTCATCAGTAGGAATAACCCAGCCAGTTACTGCATTCATTTGGAGTCAAAACGTTCACTCAAGAAATCACCACTCATTGGAACTCTTGCTAAGCTTTCTGTTGGGACTAACTAGGCTATACCCAAAGCTTTATCTGTCTTCCAGCAGAATGTGTAGTATGTACAGTTGTTTCTGGTGCCTTGGTCCAAAGGAAGGGAATTGTGAAGAACTGCATCCTGGGACGATGGAAAGCCTATTATGAAAATACGAATTTAGGGCATCCTCCCACCCAATGGTGCCTGTAATGAGCTTCAACTGATAATTCTACACAAAGTTTATTCCTATTAAAACATTTGTTTTTGCACGTATTCTAAAATAATTTCTTTCAAATAGAACAATATGTGTTAATGGGAAACTTCTAGAAGAGGAAGACTTACTTGAAATCTCATACTCTAATGCAGGCACACGAAAAAGTGATCTGAATTATAACCATCAAGAGAATGGAAACTAGTAAATGGATCTGGCAACTAAACATTGTTGCTTTATTCTGCAAGTAGCCGTGCTACTTGTAAATAAATACAGTGGTACTTCTAGTTACAAACTTAATTCATTCCAGAGGTCCGTTCTTAACCTGAAACTTCTTAACTAGAGGCATGCTTTCGCTAATGGGGCCTCTTGATGCCGCTGTGCCGCTGGCACACAATTTTTGTTCTCATCCTGGGGCAAAGTTCTCGAGGCAACTCTTCCAGGTTAGCGGAGTTTGTAACCTGAAGCATTTGTAACTCGAGGTACCAGTGTATAAATAAACTGTATTAATGGGGGTGGGGAGAGAGAGAGAAACATCATGTGCGACATGATCTGAATTCTCTAAAATAAACTACTGTTCACTGATCAGAATTTTAATGGATTAATTTACAGGATCTGAATCCTGGCTCATACTGTACTATGAAATGCAGACTAACCAACTAGGAGTGGTCTTCCACAAACTAGTAACTGCTCCCATTTCCAAAGTGCCAGTACTAAATTTGCAGTAATATAAGGCCATCTACAAGAGCCAGTCATTCCCACCTGCATTTGTAGCTGAGGCATCTATTCTTATTATGAAAGTTGCACCTGAGACCTGTGATTCACTGCTATTGACACATTCAATTCTCACCCGCCGCCGTCTCTCCTCTGCTAGCTTCTGCTGCTGCACCTCCTCCTCCTTCCTCTTCTTCTTTTCCCGCTCTTCCTTTTTCTTGCGGTCTTTCTCCTGATCAGCCCGTAATGAAGCCAGGTATGCCTCATCTTGTTGTTGTCTAAGGACCTGAGTTTGGTTTCTCTCTTCTCTAAGATAAAAGGGGAAATGTATTAGTGCCAACCTGACAAGAACTGCTACAACACCACCTGAAGAAATTTCAGATTTTTACTAGGGGAAAGATGTATTTCTAACTAGGAGGGTTGTCCCAGTGGTTCTGCATTACGACTAGGCATAGCAGCATTTTCTTATTTGCATGTGGGAACAGCAGCTACTGCTGCTCCTTTTCCTTCTTGATACCAAGTAGTAGCAGCAGCGTCTACCAGTTTCCTGCTTGCCCTCTCCCTCAAACAGCTTGTGCTCCTCCTGTTCCATTTGCTGGCTCAGTGGAGTAAGTAGGTGGGCAGCAGCAAAGAGCAGCAAGTGCCTCCACTTGTGGACCTCTACTGGGCCCTTGCCCATGCTGACTGAACCTTAAGGTGCTTTGACACGCAAGCAAGAATCTGGAAAAAATACCCCACGGCTAATATCTCAAAGAAGACAGCCTTCTCTCCCTGTGAACAGCATCAGCAGTCCACTTCTTCTTAGTGACAAAGCAACCTGGTGTCAGAAATCAGCAGTATGCCAACTAGAGTTAAGAACTAGAGGCAATCTCTTCCCATCCAACACTAACACACTATTGTTGAAAGCCTGCAATCTCTCTCAATCTGTTATAGCCTACATTAGCAATCTGCCAGCAACATATATGAACCCGAGTCATATAATTAAACAGATAGCTGCAATTTACAGGATATATATTTTTCTTCTCTTTTACTCTATGCCCAGATAATTAAGTCAGGTTGAGCAGTTGGTAGTTTTCCCACAGAAAAGGTAATCGTAGATTTAATTAAGTACTGTAAGGTGGAGAGTGGAGATGGCATCTCTTGTTTTTGACCTAGTACCTTTCCAGGCGCTCAGATACCAAGTATGTCTGGTTGGCATCCATGATGAATGTCAGCTGGTTAATGAGGTCATCAGGTTGGATGAGTCCTTCTAACCTCCCAACTACGGTCATTCTACGATCTTTCAGCATGATCATTGCCAGGAATGGGTAGGTGTTCTCACGCAAAGCCTGTGACACTAAGACAAATGCATACAATATGGTCAGCATTTGCAATCTTACCATATAGGGCATTTACAAAGAGATGAAGCTGCATTAAACTCCGTCATACTATTTATCTAGCCCACTATTGTCTACTCTGGAAGTGACATTCTATGGTTTTGTGAATTGTCTTTCTAAGCCCTGCTATCATAGATCTTTGTATCTCCAGGCATCAGGGATTCAACTTGGGACCTTCCAGAGGGAAATCATGTGCTCTGCCACTGAGCTGTAGTCCTCTCCCTAATGCAACATGAAGACTATTCCAACTTTCAGCTTCTACAGTTCTTCTACACTTTTAAGAGGAAGTGGCCTTCAGTTCTCGACATTTGGGGTTCTAGTCCAACAGCAAATTCACACTGGAGATCTGGTATCAAAGGCATATACACAACCTTCCCAGAAAACCTATGTTATGGTCAGCAGCATCAGACAAAAGGAAACCCCTTTTCAAAATTCAGGAAGGAGGAACTTGAGAAAATATCATAGAAAGTGATCATAATTCAGGGCAGCCTTCAGAACCTTAAGGCAATGGTCTCAATAGTTCTGACTTTAGTAAATGAAAACGCATTCACAAGCAGGGAGGAGGGAGTCATCTCAATGAGAAATTGGGGAAATCAGACTGAATAATTAGAATTCAACAGTTTTCTGCCCATGAACCTCCACACACTATGGCATGTTATCTGTCCAGTTTCTCATTAAACTAAGACACAAAGTTAATGTAACAGCAGCAGGGAACCTCCAGCTTACAGGCCCAATCGGGGCTAGTAGGGGTCCTAATTTGGCATATGAGGCCATTTTCTTCAAGGCATGCCCACCTGTCCCATACCCGATTACATATATATGGCACCAGGAAGCAGATGTGGGTGCAAAGGAAGAATCCTGAGGCTTAAAATGCATTTCTGGTTGCTTGGCATGTGGAGCTTGTATCTGCACCTTTTAAATTTGATGCCAAATGCAAGCCCCACTAGTACTGGTTTCACATGGGTACTGCCAACCAGAGCTCCCTGCAATGCAGGAATATATAATGGAATAATTAAAATCAGTACAAAAATAAACACAACATCAGCGTTTTAGAAGGGAAACAATTCAGTTATAATTCAAAACATTCTGGTTATTATCAATGTTGTAATATCATCAAAGTGTCATACAAGTCGCCCAAGACAGGGATTTCCAGAGTCTGGGTGCCCTGACAAAGGAAGCCCTGTGTCCCTTTCAACCAGCAATACTTCAGTCAGTATAGGTACACAGAGCAAGGCCAACCCAGATTCAAGTGACCAGGAAAGATTCACATGACTTTAAAAAGTAGCAACCAGCACTTTGAAATGGACTTGAAAACAAACTAGCAGCCAACGCAGTGGAGCGCCATGGCTTCAGTCACTTGCCTCAGTTAACACTATGCACTAAAGCATTCTGCTGTTGTTTCTCAGCACTCGGCAAAGGCAGCTCCAAGTGTAGTATGCTGGAGTAATCCAAACTCCCTATGACTAAATCCTGTGTGTGAAGTAGCCAGATCAGCTTTCTCCAAAACAAGCATAGCTGCAACACCAGGCTAATCCACTTAAAGCATTCCTGGCCACAACTGCCACCTGAGCATCCAGCACCACACCCAGGCCACAAATCCAATTCTTCAATGGGAGTGCCTCAGACGGGCTGTACTTCTATTCCATAATCAACACTCATTTCCTAATAAGCAACAGCACTTCCATCTTTTATGACGCAAGGGCTCCTTCTCCACTCTCTGTACAGACATTGAAGATGTTGATAGTCTAGGAATGCAACTTTGGCGGCAGATCCAACAATGTGGCCCTGCTCCTGCTTCAACATGTGAGTGACATGCAACTCACATGTGAGCACGGTAGAGTTGGGTGGCTCCAGCATATTGATGACTAGCTGTTTCATGTAGATGGTTTGTTTCCCATATAGTAAAAGGGGGCAAAATAAAATACAAAACAGACACAACAGCTTATTTTGACAGCCTGATCCTAAACACCTTTGCTTGACTATATCCCACCATTTCAAAAGCATTTCTTTTCATCATATACGATTACAGTTCAAGGCTGCAATCCAATGCATACTTACTCTAGAGGAAGCACCACTGATTAGAGCAGGCCGTAACTCTAAGTAAACATGCTTAGGACTGGGCTGCAAGTGTTTATAAAATATTACGTTAAGGCAGAGTTGTAATCAAAACACGTACCTCTATATCCTTCTGGTTTATTTGTGGAACAAGCCCAGAAAAGCATCCTTGAATTTATGAGGGCGATCACTTCAGGTGCACAAAGGGTGTTGCTGTTTGGAGAGAATACAAGATTAACTCACTTGAAACTGCACCCAGAACTCACACCACCATTTATAATAAAAAAAATCTGAAGTAACCTACCGACAGAATTCATCAGTGTCTTGATGGTCATCACCATGAAGGTAAACAAGGAGGAAGCGTAGCTCCCTCTTTGCATCATTCAGTGCCTTGAGAGAAGAAACATAAGGATGTTTTAGATAGATGAAATCTGGACAATTTGACACTGTGCTCAAGTGAAAAAAGTAGTGTCAGGTCATCAGATCATAACATGTACACAAAGACTATAACTCTGCTAATTTTTTTGCCAAATCATGCACAGCAAACCTTCCTCATTGGATAAGGAGCACTGTGGCTGTGCTAGACCAAGTAGTGAGTCTTTGATATGGTCTTCACCCAAGGCAGACTGTTCTATTATTAGCACTACTAGAACCACGCATTGAAAAACTGAAGTTACTGTATTAGCAGGGTGATTCTATTTCCAATACATTGTAACTTAGGCAACAGTTAACAAAACGTAACTTCCAATTAAATATCTCAGGTTACTATTTTATATTACCTACAATATATGTCTACAACATTTTGCCTCAAGGGATAACTCAAGATTACTCTTCCAAGAATCTCCACTTCAAGACAGGACAACTCTTTGACATCTCTTGTACCAACCTGACTGTATGTTCCCTGGTAGAAAACAGGATGTATTCTTCCAAATTTTTCTTCAAACATATGAATAAATGAAACAATATCACCAACAGGGTCAGTGACCCGACTACGAGGATCAGGGCGTATGAAACGCAAAGCAAACCTAGGAAAGAGTATAAAATTGAAATATCAGCTACTGGTTATTCTAGCACCTTCAGAACACGAGTGGGATGATTTCAGTTTTACATTTGTTTAGTTATATATGTTTCTATCACCCGTATTTACAACACAAAAACCCATATTAAAGATTTCTTAACAAAAACCAACCATGCCACAATTGTTGTGATATTCCAAGTAAACACCTTTGTTTAAAAACATTGTTAGACCATACCAAGATTTCCAGAACCCAGCAAGTTTGCAAGATTTCCAGTGCTAACTTGTCTTTATTTTATATTGCTAAACTTTGTTTTGCAATCATCTAATGTCTAGAAACAAATAAATGACCTAATCAATGCCTGAGAACTACAAAGTGGGCCTTCAGAAATTGGGCACTAATCTACAAGTAAACCAGTTTCTAGCCTCCTGCCCACATCTGCCATAGAATATTACCTTAACTAAAGAGTAGTGGCAAACTTCAGAATAAAGCAATAAACTCAACATGCAAACTCAATATGCAAACATAAACAAGTGTGCACTTACCTAAATATATCAAGTAATGTGTAATAAGTAAATCGGAATGGAAGCATTATCAAATAGTAACCCCAACCTAACAAGCCCTGAAATGACAAAGAGAGAGTTAGATCCTTACCACGCTATTCCTTTGAAGTACAGTGGTACCTCGGTTTACCAACAGCTCTGTTAATGAACTATTCGATTTATGAACTCCACAAAACCAGAAGTAGTGTTCCGGTTTGCGAACTTTACCTTGGTCTAGGAACAAAAGCCGAACGGTGGAAGGGCACCGGCGGCGGGAGGCCTCATTAGGGAAAGCGCACCTCGATTTAAGAACGGATTTGGTTTAAGAACAGAGTTCAGGAACGGATTAAATTTGTAAACCGAGGTAACACTGTACCAGCTTAAATTTATTTTATCTTGAAGCAGCTATGTTAATGAAATATTTTAGCACACATTTGGAAACTGATGTCTTGCTATTTAACCTCAGAGATACAATTCCTAGATGCTGGTTCTCATCAGCAACAAGTGTTTTTCTATTCCTTTCCCCCACCTCCCACCCCAGCTTGAGGCATATTGAAATAATTACCAAATGTTTGGCTTTCAAGTATCATTTTCCTTTGCTGTTCTGCTTTTCGTTTTTACAACAGGACAACAAAGGTAACCACACAGTCTCTTATAGAAAATAAGTCCCCATTCAAGGTAACACCCGTGTTCTAAACCTGCAGAAAAGTATTTTCCTTGTACAGTCATACCTCGGGTTAAAGACACTTCAGGTTGAGTGCTTTCAGGTTGCGTTCCACGGTGACCCGGAAGTAACGGAACGGGTTACTTCTGGGTTTCGCTGCTCGCGCATGCGCTCAAAATGACATCACGCTCATGCGCAGAAGTGGCGAATCGCAACCCGCGTACGCACAGATGCGGGTTGTGTTCTGCTCAGGATGTGAACAAGGCTCCGGAACGGATCCCGTTTGCATCCAGAGGTACCACTGTAGGTGCTTTATTGTTTCATAGAACTGACCACAGAGAACAAATGCTTCCCTGGTTAAGCTAATCTCAGTTATAGAACTTGCCCTTGGTTGCGGCCTTGAAACAACATAGCTGTAGATCCTGTGGTCAGCAGTGTTGACCTGTAGCGGTCTAGAAGGTGGTGGATTGAAGACACTTGGGACACCCTCTTGCTCATTCAATCGGTCCTGAACAGCTGCCTATAGAGGGCGTAACAAGGACTGGTTAGCATATTTTACCTATCGCACAGAAAAATTCTTTTAGAAAGTATATAGACAAAAAATAAAAGGATGACTAAGATATTTAATACTGTAGTCAAGAATACAGCTTTGCTGAGCTCTTTGCGTCGTCCCCTGGTCATCAGAATTCCACAGAGCAAAAAATAAAAATACGGATTTATTCAAATTAGGGAAAATGCTAATTTTGTATAATCAATATCACTAGAGGCTGCAGGTTTTTGTGTGTGCAGAATCTGGATCCCCATTGTTCATCCAAGGTCCTTCTTTGTGTGCCCTCTGCAAGGGTGGTGCAGAGGATGGTAACAAAAGAAGGGGTCTTTTCAGGGGTGGCTCTGACTTTGGCCTGACTTCAAAGGCACATAGTCATTGGGCTGTATCCAATGGTGGGGTGTATTCACCCCACCCCAATGACATTAGGCTCTAATGTCTTTGGAAATCTATACTGGACCAGAGGCTTCCATTAGTTGAATGGGGAAGGAACTTTTGTATATCCACCTTCCACAACCACCCACACCCCTGCTCCAGTGGGATAGTGGGAGGTGCCACAGAAGCATATTGGATCAAAGAGCCTTTTGTCAGAGGCGAAAAAGCACTGGATACCATCTACTGTTGGTAAGCAACAAGTGCAACAAGCAAGCAAGCCCCAAGTGAGACAGTACCTCTATGTTCCAGTTGTGTTGTTCCAGTGTATGACGGCACTGGTCCATGGACTCTATGCCAGTCAGGTCCTGGGGGCAAGAAATGGGGTGGGAGAACTTAAGTCAAAACAATAAACAATACAGTCCTCAAATCAAATTTTATTTTGTTTCTCATTTTAGCCACTTCCGTTCGGAAATCAGAATTCAACAAGGCATTTGTAAACAAACTGCCTCACAAAAGGAGCAAACATCAAACTTTGTGAGTCTTGAGATCCTCTTTCCACAAGACAGCTGGTCACACTAGAACCTGAGAAACCAGGATTCAAATTCGGACTCGGTCACAAGCTCATTGGGTGACCCTGAGCTAGTCACTGCCTCTCAGCCTAAACTACCTCACCGGGTTGTTGCGGGGATTAAATAATGGAGGGGAGAGCCATGTACACCACCTCAAGCTCATTGGAGATAAAGGTGGGATATAAGTGCAATCAATCAACAGAATAAAATTATTCTGATTTTGCCTTCACCTCTCTGAACTCTTATTTCTAAAGACCGGTCCTACTAGAGTTACAGCCCTGTGATTAAACACTTTACTGCTTTTCATTAGCACTTCTTTTTCCAGTTTATTTTGAGCTTTTAATTTATTAGTATTCTCTGTCCAAATTGTGATTCATCTCCAATCTGCTCTTTACAGACGTGAGTTCCTACATTTATCATCAGAATAACAGTAGGTATGCTTTCAACCAAGGATATATTGCCACTATATGTAATGCCACACTGCACTAACAGAATGCATGCAGGCACACAGAAATAATTCAACAGAAGCCCTCAGGCTGTAGCATTCCACGCAGCTAGTTAGGCTGGTATTCCTGGTCTTGTTTCATCTTTGCTCAACCTTCAATTGTGCTGGACATGTGAGGTAACAAGCTTTGCTCTGCAAAGCAGTGAATTATTGCCTAATTAGTTCTTCAGAGATAATTTCTTATAACATTCCTAGTTAGCAGCATAATACTTAGAAGAGCGGAATTCTTCCTCTCACAACACTGACAGAGCAAGTCTCACAAATAAGCCTCGGAACAGGATTTACAATGCTCATTCCCTAAAAATTCAACTAATTTAGATGCCTTTCTGAAACATATTCCTGAATGGGCATGTGCACCTACTGCTTCTTCACATTTCTAGACTGACAGTTGACCTTTTCAGTGTGCTTAAAATGGTACTGCTGCTTACCAATCTACAAAGTTCAAAAGCTCATTTGCACTCCCATACAGCTAGAACTGCTGCAATATGCAGTAAAATTGGATGCCAGAATTTTCTCTGTTTAAAAGTATGTAAAGGACTGTAGCAGCTTTATGTGACAAAACAAACTCTACACAACAGTGTTTTCATACAGGTCTCAATAGGGGGGTTGGGCATTTCAAACTATACACAATTTAGCAAGAATCCCTCTTCAAAACCCCCTTTTCTCCCTATAGGTGTAACATAAGGCAGTTGTTGTGTCTTCTAAGCTTTCTTCCTCAGAGCCACCATTACAACAGATGGGGACAACAGCCTACATGTTTCCATGTCTACTGGATTGCCATGCAAGTGTCAAACCTGGTATATCTTCTGCCAAATTTGGCATTCTGAGAATCTCAGCTTTTGTACTAATGTGTCTGTGTGTATAACATTTTTCACAGTTATCTGTAACTACTTTACTCAAGGTCAGAATGAAAAACAGGCACAAAACTAACTGCTAATGCTGTTCTCTTCAGTGTTTTTTTAAAATAATATTTTTATTAGTTTTAAATTACAGTCCAATAATAGCCTCATTATAACAATACCAATTTATAATACAATTATTAATACCAATCATGCAAATACAGAATCATATAATTTATTTAAAGTGGCCCCCCTGCATGCTAGATTTGATGATTTTCTTTAATTCTGCGTTCTAAAGTCTAACTAGTTTCAATTACATTCCGGTCATAATAATAATAATAATAATCCCTTATACAACTGCAATATTAATAACTTCTATTCGCGTTGACACATTAAATGATTTATAAAGCTTCCAAGTGAGGAACTCAAACTATATCCTTGTTCTTCCCGTGTGTGGCAATTATTCTGTCTGTAGCATTTCTTCCTGTCCTTGTAAGATGTTATGTCTCCCCCACCCCACCCCATTTGTTGCTGTAATACATCATGGCTAGGGCGGAGCTGTTGTTCCAGAAATTTCTCCATCACTCTGTCCCATGTTTCATTGTTTTGCACTGAGAACTTTAACAACAGCTGCAAAAGTTGCTCTGTCCCAGTAAATAAACTATTTTCACCATTTTTCCTCTCAGCCTGGGAAGAAGAGTGGTCTGTCAAACTGCAGATGACTCAATAAAGAACCTTATCAGTTCCTTGGCAGCTCCCAAACTCCTTTCATCCTCCTTCCATCTGAAGATATATGGCCAGTTATCCTTCCAATTAAATTAAATTCCAAGTCCTCTTAGCGTTATTCAGTTCACTTCGTAGATAATAAAGGATGGGGAAGAGTCAGCTCTAAGTTTCTATCATAAACTTGTTGCAAAATAGAGCTTCCCTCCTTTTTTCCTTTTTTTTTTTACACGCAGTTCCATTTGATGTTATATACCATATTTATAACCCAATTTCTTCCATCATCACTTGTACAAATATAATTTGAACCAACATTCAGGGGAAGGTTGCTGAATCGTAACTGTAGAGAAGAAAACTTTAAATAAAGAAACCTTAGGCTCCCCACCCACCGTCTTTTGCATCAGATGAAGTCTTATCTCAAATTCAAACCTTAAAGTCCTTGCAGTTGATTTGTTCTGCAGTTTGTGATCTCCTCTCTTCTAGCACGCGCCTGTACTTTAGTCCAATTAAGCTCTAATTAACAAGAGAACCTCTGTTTCTTAATGGCGGCATTGGAGAGTTTTCAGCAGACAAAGCGCTTTTGCACCTCCCACATTCCATGCCAGAGTGAGAGCCAGGTACCAAGACAAATTCTGGGGGGAATTTGCAATGATGATTTACCCTCAATCATCCTTGTTTTTCCTTTGCCTATGATCTCCCACTGTCATGGGGGCTGCCTCTATTAAGGCAGAGTGGAACCAGAAGCCCTCTTCAGTGTTATAACCATGGAACTGCACAACATTTATGAAGCACTGGAACTTTCCCCACACTACTGTTTGTAAAAATGCAATGCAAAACAATTCTGTATCAGCTAACTCCTGCAAATATATTCCATGGCTTAAAGATGGCTATAAGATCAGATCACTAAATCTGATGGGTGCATTCTCATCTGAGATTCCAGTCGTCAATTTTGCCTATCCACCGGTGACTTGAAGGGCCTCTTGCATACATACAGCAGGACCCCCTTTACAGCAGCCATGGAAAATAACTGGCATATCACCAGCTATTTTCAAAGGACAGAAAAAAGGTATTTTAATTGCTTGAAATAATGCTTTTTGTTCATTTTAGTTTTGCAGTAAATGAAAATGTTCTAACATCGCAGTAGAATATGCCCCTTGTGGTCAACTGTACCATTCATTCTGAAGGGTTTTTCAGGTTAAATGTCCAACAAATGATTTTACTAATAAAGAAGATGAACAAATACTATTGTATGTATATTTCTAACACTAGAGTATTTACTGCTTTGAGGTGCAATTCAGAAGGTGCTTAGAGAGACCCACTGAGCCAAGCAGAAAGGAGGGTGGACCCACAGTAGACAAACAAGCAGCTAGTGGCACTGAACTACCTGATCCAATGTGGTTCAGGGCAAAGCGAAGATCAGTCAAGTTATTTTAGCATTAGAGACAGAAAATCCCACAAGTCCGTGTTCCCCTACCTTCCCCATATGCCATGGACCCAAACCTGACCAGGCTTGCAATTGGTGTTTAGTAAAAACTTGCACATGCTAAATTCATTCATACATTTAACATCACGTCTGGTTTTGCTCTATGCCATACAAGTGAAACATTTCCAAGAAGCCTGTAACTAGCTCTGCTGTTAACTCCCAAACCATTGCCAAATTCCAGAGAATTATGTTTCCAAGGTGAGGAGCACCTGACTAACAGAACAAAAGCCTTTGCCAGGCTGAGAATTTGTTCTTGTACAAGTGCAGCAATCAAAGACTGAACATGATATAGATGACAGATACAATTTGGTAAAGTTTCTCAGTTAATTTAAGGAAGTTGTTTTTCTGGATACCAGCTGCAGGTTCACTTTAAGTTATAGATGGGATATACAATGGTATTATCAATAAAGTTCCAAGTTTTAATTCTCAGTTATTAGTAACAGCACTTATTACCATGGGCACCAAATCCTTTAATTTTGTGGTGAACCTACAGACCATACATACATGGCTAGCTGTCAGCCAGTCCAATCAACACCTCCATAGGTAGGAGGCAATCTAGTGCTGGACAGTCTCCTGACTGAAGGATACCTTTGAAGGTACAGATCAGACTAGCCAACAGCTGACCCAGTTTGTACTTTCACTTTGAAAGGCACAGATGTGGGCCTCATTCCCTCCACCCACATTGTGGGACACCGGACTTGACAGAAAATGTTGTCAGCCCTTTAATTCAAATAAAATTCAAGAAAAAATAAACCTCTCAGCGTTCTCCCCAAATTTCTACATTAATAGTAGCTAATTAAGTATTGTTTTACATATTTTTCAAGTCACCATCCGACACTTGTTTGGTTCAGAGCTGACCACTTCCATTCTAAACAATGAGGAAAATACACAGAGACAAGAACAGCATCTACATAGGATGTACAGAGAAAATGAAATTCCATTTATCTGGAACACTGTACCTATGCATGAAACTGAACCTTATAACAGTGATATGCAGACTCTGTAATACGGGGTGGAGAATCTTCTCAGCCCAAGGGCCACACTCCCTCAGGGGCAGCTTTCCAGAGGTTGCATGCCAGTGACATGCAGGGCCCAGAACAAATGTCTGCAGGGCAGCAGATGTGAATCTTTTCTTTGTACAACAGGCTACATTCCAGTCAAGTAAAAAATCTGAAGTTTCTACACACCTCCATCTGGGCAACCAAGAGACATTCTTAGGACACATTCTAGCCAGACAAAAGCACTTGAGGGAGCAGAGCCAGTGTGGAGTGTGGCCTAGGCAGGCCTAGAAGTCAGATAGAGAGGCCACATTTATCTCCTGGGCTCAAGGTTCACCACCCCTGTTGTAAAATATTTTTGAAGGTCTGGAAATGCATTACGTTAGACTAAATGCATATATGGTCACTTTCTTCTCCCCATTATAACCAATTTATGTTTCTAAAAGAAGTCTTAACAAAACCATATATTTTCGAAATTCCCATCATTTCAAATGTATGTAGATAGTTTCAATATACACCAGATCAGCAGCAGAGTCACCTGCTCAGCATTTGTTGTAGGTGAGCAGCTGAACAACAAATTGCACCTACTTGCCTATTATACATTTCCTATTATAATGTCATAGTATCATTTTTTTCTGGGCCGAGTGAGTGGTAATATAAAAGCAATATTTTCAGTTCTCCCTCCATCTCTTTATTTCAGACAAGCACGAACAGAGCCACAAGAGCAACTGGCACAGTACTATATCCCTCCACCCCAAACTGCCTCACTTTTTTTGCTCAAAAAAGTGAAGTACAGTGGTGTCTGCCTCACATCAATGGTGAGGTAAAGATAAGGTAAGGTAAAGGACACCTGGACCATTAAGTCCAGTCAAAGGCAACTATGGCTCTAAGTGCCGCCACCTACCAACTGGCATTTCAAAATGCAACAAACACACACTGCAAAGTACCGTATTTTTCGTTCTATAACACGCACCCAACCATAACACGCATGTAGTTTTTAGAGGAGAAAAATCCGTAGGCATGCCACCCGTAGGCATTTCCTCCATAACACGCACAGACATTTCCCCTTTCTAGGAGGAAAAAAGTGAGTGTTATGGTGCAAAAAATACGGTACGTGGCATTTATCAAATGCCTGAATATGGCTTAAACTGAATAATCTCTTCAAAGTAGTACAACTAAGGTAATTTAGCAGCTTTAGAAGCAAAGAGAAAAGAAGGATTGGAAACTTAGAAGAATGAGGGGTGTTTGAAGAGTACTGCTGTGTGTGGGATAGGTATTTTAGACTTGCAGTTAGTACATTTAAGAAATAGTGAACATTACATTTTGATTTAATTGTTAATATATTGTGATTATTCAAAACAATAAATGGAGTGCTTTCACCCTAATGTGCTCTCCCAAAAGGCAAAAACTAAAAAACCAACCCTCCTCCAGAAGACAAGAATTGACTAAGACCCCTGACAAAGAAATGTCAAATATAGGTATAACAAGAGAAAATTGGAGCTTTGGGGGAGGGGAGACAGAGTAGTTGCTGTTCTTCCTCAGCCCAATCTCCATCCAGCTCCCCTACAACAGTGTGTGGATTTTTTATGAAATGCTCAACTCACCGTCAATAATTCTTACTGGAACCTCCCACTTCTGTCAGCAGTGAGAGAATTAAAAGTTGCAACCATGCTAAAAATGTCAGAGCAGTACTAGCATTCTCCACTACAGTCATGTATGGAAGGTTATAATGTTAATAGAAACTGAAAGGTGCGGGAGGCAGTCTTGCCCATGACTTAAAAAGAGCAAAATGGCAATTAAAACATTAAACCCTGGCTAAACAGAAGGCCACTTGTGTGAAGAAATACCACAGTTTAAGTTATAAGCCATCATGGGAATGAATCCCCAACATAGTGCTTTCTACTTTTAGGAAAGTCCAAAATATACTCTCTCAATTGTTTATGCCAAGTGGTGCAAGACAGTTTAAGGCTCTCTATGGAATACTAAAGTGCAGGAAGAGGGAGGAAACAATCTCTTTTAAAAACAATTACAAAGAATTGCAAATGTTGCTCAGTGTTCTTAAGATAGGGCAGAATCTTATGCACTCATACTTGGCAGTGGAGACCACTGGACTCGGTGGAATTTATTTCCAAGAAAATATGCTCGACGGGGCGCTATAGGAGCTTGTAATTGGGATTCTCCTCGCCTCTCAGTAGAGCAACCTTTAAAAATAAAAAAGCGGGGGGGGGGGGAGGGAAGCTCCTTTTTAATAACCAGCTTAGCAACCGGGATGTCTCTCCCCCATACAGGTGTACTGACTCATTTCCTGTTTGTTGCTCTTAACCATCACAACGCATAATATTTGCCGGTGATTATTTATTTAAATGGTACGATGCGGAAGAGCACAAAACAGCGAAGCAAGCTTAACTGCTCACAGGGCGACCCCACGGACTATACGTTGCTAGTTCCCACCCCACGGCCATACCCGCGTTGCAGGGGGGTGGGAGGCAGGTCCAGGCGGCGGCCTCCCTAGGCTGGCAGCCATCAGGCCACCGATGGTCAGGCCGAGGCCGTGGCCGCTTCCGCCGAGCGCCCCCTCCGCGCCCCGCTCTCTGGCCCCGCCGCCCCCCGCCCAGCAGAAACCTCAGGCCGGCCAGCCTGCTCTCCTCCGCCCCCCAACCCCCGGCGCCGCCCGCTCCTCTTGGCCGCCCGGCGCGCCGGGAACCCACGCGAGGGCGGAGAGGGAGCCCAGCCTCCCGCCCAGGCGGCCGGCCTGGCTCAGCCCGCCGCGCCCCCCTTCACCGGCCGCGCCCGCGTCCAGCACCTGGAACTGGAGCAGCTTCTCGGTCTGTTCCGCCGACAGCTCCCGCTCCTCCGGAGCCGCCATTTTGCTGCTGCCTCTGACCCGCAGTTGCGTCACTCCGCGGAAGTGACGTGACAATTCGAAACTTCCGACCGCGTTCTGCGCGCGCCGCCGCCGCAAACAATAAAATAAAAAGAGGGGTCTAGAGTAGCTAGTGGAAGCTCACAGGGATTGTGGGGGCGGGAGTTATAATGCAGAATTTTCCGCTCCTTCTTGGTGCTGCGTGGTTCGTTGGCTTTTTTTGTTTGTTTCCTCTTAGACAAAAGTTAATAGTTGCCAAACTTTGGAGAAATCTAACTTTCAGCAGCCTCCTCATCCAGCAATAAAGGCAGCAGCGAGGACAGGAGCGTATTCTCTTTACACTTTCGTCTGAAATGTGTGGGGGGGTGTATTAGTTTCAAAGTATTTTAGAAGTACAGTATGCTCCCTGTTACCCTGCTGCGGCTTGGAGGGATGTGGTTGGGGAACAGCAGCTGGCAACAGTTCTTGCAATGTAGCACGCTGCTGGTACCGCAGTTTATAAAAGTGGGGCTATGAGGCTGGTTCGGATTCGGAGCCCCACACTCCCCACAAAGAAAACCCCATACCTAAACGCCCCTCAGGTTGCAGCAGCAGCAAAAGGTCAATCTTCTTAAATTGCTCCCTCCCAGCCCAAATCATACAAAGCACGCACGAGCCTTGTGCAATACCGACACGTTGCGCTTGGGCTTTAGAATCTTTACGCTAAAAGGGGGGGGGGGGGTAAAATCACGTGCCAGGTGGAACACAGACACAAAAAAGGATTTCAGACTAAACTCGGAAGCTGGGCGTGCGCGCAAGCTAATTTCTACGAGTCTGTAATCACACCCATGTGTCACATTTGCACGCGCCCGCATCTGGCTTCCGGTTTAATTTGGAATCTCCATTTTACACCCTCGATGCAGAAGAGCCACGTGGTACGCAAGGGGTATTTACATTTAGTGCGGTGACAGCGCATTCCATCCGTAGCAGATACGTTTTGCAAGGGAAATCGTTCAACACTGCCTGCTTTTAACGGAACAGCGTGTTGATTTTGAATAATGTAGGCATGGAAACAGATTTAAAGTTGAGCCAGAACCCATCTCTACAATCTACAGTGAGGCTTACAATAATATAACAATTTGCATCCACAATAACACAGCAATGCAGAGTAAAACAGAGAGAAAATGGCACTAAAAAATTAAAACAACTTACAAAAGGATAGAAATGCCATTATGGCAAAGCTTGAAGTCAGAGCTGCTAGGAATAAAGGTGCTAGGAGAACTTCCCAAAGGAAGGAGTTTCCAAGCTAGGTGCCACAATAGAAAACACCATATCTTGGATAGCTATTCACTTCAAAGCTATGTTGGGAAAGGGGAACATGTGGGTCTCCTGATGCTGCTGGACTCACATGAACTTCAGGTATTATGTAAAAAGGCCAAAGTCTCAAGGATGGGAGTTGTAGTCCAGCAACACCTGAAGAGTCACAGTGAGGCATCTGATCAAGACCTGCATTTTAAAAAGAGCTTAAAAAATATATTTGCAAATGTTTGTATGTTTTATGCCAGGCATAAAGCAGCTGCCTGGGTGCTTTGGCAGATGTTTATCTTCCTAAACAGGGCCCCTCTGATTTGTAGCATTAGCAGGAGACGAGCGCTTTAGGGTTGTAAAAGGAAATTACAGGCTGGGAGCAAAAGGTCACACTGACCATACAAATTACAGAATACAATCAAGCTGCAAAGACACAATTAAGAGTTGGTAAATAGTGAAATTTATTGTTTAACAGATAATATACCATGTGCCTCCCATTAAGACTTGAGCCATATTTTCCTAAGGTTAAAGGGCAAGAGCTAATAGAAACAGCAGCTGGCTTGAAAGGGTGGTGTAGATCTAAGGGGTTGCTTCTGGACACTGTTTTTATTAAATTCTTTTTTACTTTGAAAAGGCCTTTCCTTCTAAAACTCTATCTATGTTATGTATGAAATATATTGGCTTAAATGTAATTATGCAAAGGATTTAGAAAGTAAGAAATGTTAGATTCTTATGTTAGATTCTTATGTTAGATTCTTATTTCATTGATGGTGTGTGAGAAGGTGAACCCAAGATCTCTATTTAAGATAAAATTAGAACCATTAGCCATCTGTTCTGGAGTGAATAGGGTAATAGGGCAATAGGGCAAAGATGATCTGATAATTAAGGTGCCTGGTCGAGGCAAATGTAAGATATATGGCTACTTGTCTGCCATTTATGGATAGAAGGAAATATAGCTCTTTGTCTCCCATAAAAGGTAATAGGAAATGGGTGTATCTTTTATGATTGGTTCTAGCAAACAGCCAATAGGAATTTCAACCAGGCTGATTGGACAGAGGCAGCCAAAGGAGGAGCAAGGGGGCTGGGCTGAGGAAATATAAGTGCTGGCCATCAGGGCTGGAAGGGCAGAGCTTTGGTATCCATATACCACTGTGTCTCTCATTTATTTGTCTGACAAATAAATTATTATTTTAATTTCTCTATTGCTGCATTGAATATTTCATTCCAGCTAAGCATTAACCACAAGCAGGGTGCTACAACAGGTTCTTCATCTTTGAATGATTCAAATTGTACAAACTGCCAGGCTTGGGTGCATGCAATGGAGCTTCTCCTATCCTGTCTCCTTAGCCTCCCACTCCACTCTCAACATTAGCTCTGGAGGGTTGGAATGCCCTCTTGAACAGATTTTTTTGGGGGGGGGAAGAAGAGCTAATGAAAGTTCTATTGTGCCTGTGGAAACCCACTGGTGCAGCATTGAGGGTGTATGAGCTGCTGTGGGGGAGAAGATGAAGGGAAAATCCTGTTGCATTAGTGGAAGTCTTTTCCCACTAACACAGAGCCACTATTGGATACAGCACTATGCCTATGGTGCACACACACTCATCCATTTCTGCCACTCAGAATGAAAAGACTCACTTTTCAATGATTTGCCTTAGTTCCAAGTTCGTTAAACAAACTTGGACCTAAGTCTTTGCTGTTGCAAGCATATGTTGTGATATGAGCAATATCATACCCTCCAACATTTCTCCAATGAAAATAGGGATGTCCCATTCCATAATGATAATTTTACTATTTATACCCTACACATCTTAATGGGTTGCCCCAGCCACTCTGGGCGACTTCCAACATATATAAAAAACATCGTTAAACATTAAAAAACCCTTCCCTATACAGAATAGCCTTCAGATGGCTCAGGGGTTGGATAACTCCATACCCTCCAACATTTTCTCCAATGAAAATAGGGACGTCGTAAGGAAAAGTGGGACATTCCAGGATTAAATCAGAAACTGGGATGGCTTCTCTAAATCAGGGACAGCCCTGGAAAATAGGGACACTTGGAGTGTCTGCAATATTTTACCTGTCTGTTTGGGGTAGTTTCTAAAGTTCTGGTTATGAAAGGTGAGCTCAGGAGTTTGAACTGTCCCCCCCCCCCCCCGGGCAGAATTCCAAATGCCCTTTATTTGCAAGCGTTTATCGCTTCTTTGTGGGAATATTAAAGTTTGGCCAAGGGGCACAGATGGCTGCACCACTATATATCTGCATTATTCCTCCTCTCCCTGGACTCAGTGGCACATGTGGGTGAGTTGGCACCAGATTATCAGATGCATCTTGCAGCCCACTGGCTCCCTTGCCTAGACCACCTGGCCACTCTTGCTGTCAGTTTCTGAGAGAGTGAAAGCTTTGTGTTCTGTTGATGTTGAATTCAGCAGAAAGGGGACAGCAGACAGAAGCTGAACAGCAGCAGCAAACAGAACAACAACAAACTGAACGGGAGTTTGAAAAGGGAGAGGAGAGAGAGAAGAGGTCATGCAGAGGAAAAAAGTTAGAAGGAAATACTCAATTTAAAATGTGACAAAGTACTTAACATGCATTGCATTTCATGTTTGTATTGCTTGCATTGCCTAAAAAAATGGTAGGGTTTTTGTAATAACTAAGGTTTATGAATGTTGTACTGAATATATAATTTTTACAACCTTGATTGGGGCTGGTTCGTATTTTCTTTTTCTTTCAAATCACCATTTTCATATGATTAATGTAGCAGTGCGGTTCTCCTGAGTTAAAAAGAAATGTAAAAGTCAGATTAGGAAATTTTAAAGCTATGCACTCCTGGTCTATTAAGGTCAAATGACTTGTGATGTTAAATGCATCTTTGCAAGTAATGTGCACATTTTTAAAAAAGCAGTGGTGTGGGGTAGGGTGATAATGACCTGAATCACAGCAGATACAGAGGGAAGGTTTAACCCATTCCTCCCCTGCCATGTTATTGACAAAACATGCTCCTCTGAAGCTACTATTTGAATTGGGAAGAAAGCTTCCATTGGCATCAGTACCCTTTATTTATCTGAAGCCAGACAGTCATCTTGATAGGCAAGTCAATGTGATCTTGGAGTAGCTCATAAAATCATAGACTTGTAGAGCTGGAAGGGACCCTGGGAGTCATCTAGTGTAACCCCTGCAATGCAAGAATTTAAACTAAATCATAGTTACTTCTGTTGTGCCTGTCAGCATTTGGCAGAAGACAATACATAAGTAAATGCCCCTATATTAGTGATAGGGAAATCAAAGGCTCATATTGGGCAAACCAATTGAAAGCCATTTCCATGAAGCCAGGTGGCCAACTAATTTTGGAAATTGTAACTTCTATTTTCTTATAGCTTAGGAAGTATCCTTTCACATTCTAGTATTTTTAATTTAGATCATTATTATCATCATTATCATGATGATGATGCAGTGATTTTTATGGTTTGTGAACTAATGAAAATTTGTCCAGATGTTGATTGCTTGCATTTAAAGCACATCCATCTCCCCTAAAAAATAAAAAAAAAGAATAATGGGAACTATTGTTTACCTTTCACAGAGCTACAGTTCTCAGCACCTTAGCAAACTACAGTTCCCTGGATTCTTGGGGTAGGGGAATTTTCTTTAAATGTATTATGTGTATATAACACATAACATATGGTGGGTTGGCATCAAAGGGTGCCATTCACCAGCTGTCCAGCATGTGAATTGATAATTACATGACTGACTGCATTTTTTAAAAAAAACAAGCTAATCTTTAGTAGTAATTAACTACCTAGAGAGTTCCTTGAAAGATGGCAGCACATGAGGCCGGGTGATATTCCAGAGGCCCTGTTATAAACAAAATCCTACAGTATATTGCCACCGATAATATTTGTGTGTCACAAAATAGGCCACCACTAGAGGTCAGTAACATACAATTGTCATTTAATCTTGCCTGTAGCCAGCTATGCCTTTCAGAGCCGTGATGTGGAATGCATACTAAGGCTTGTGAAAGCATATCATTACTGAGCACCAGTGCCTGAGTTGCAATCCAACACTGGGGAGAAATAACACCATGCATGTGGGATTCTCTATAGATGCAATTGTGGAGGGTTTCACTAACTAAGCATAGGGAAATCAATATATGTCCTGCACATCACAATTTATGTACACTGATAAGCTGATCTATATAATTCCAACATTTGCTTACAAAAATAATAAACAAGCTCAGAAAAAGGCCTTTTCAGTTCCCTACTTTGCAGAAAACATGACATTACATGCTAACACGCCAGGTGACTTGTGGAGAGGGATGGCAGGCAAATATCTGAGTTTTTCTGCCACTAAACTATTGATGATAAGCAGCAGTGAAGTTCACTGGGCTGCAATGTCCCCACATGGAAACAACTGGCTGAGCCAATTTTTATCCAGTGGCTCCATTCCTCTGCTCTCATCCTTAATGCAACAATCAGAATGGCTGCAGAACGGCTACCTGCCATTGCTCTCCTCCTTGACTGAGCAGTGAAGTGCAAAGGCAAGGACAGTTTGGAAAAAAAGAGCACCAAGAATGTTTTAAATCAAATTACACCCATGTGGTGTGGTGGTTAGAGGGTTGGACTAGGACCTGGGTGACCAGGGTTCGAAACCCCATGAAGCTTGCTGGGTGACCTTGAGGTTCAAATGGAGAGGGAGAAGAACAATGTGCACTACTTTGAGCTCCTTGGAAGAAAGGTGGGATATAAATGCATAGGGATGCCCTTGAAGATGGTCTGGTAACTGCAGCTGGTGCAGAATCCAGTTGCTTGGGTTTTGAGTGGTGTTATGAAAGGGGATCCTATTTCACTGATCCTTATTGAGCTTCTGAACCCAATTTAAGGAGTTCATACTGGTGTATGAAGCCCTGGACATCCTGGGAACCAAGTTCTCAATGTAACGCCTCTCCAAATATCTGCTGGACTGAGGTTTCAGATCACCAAGGGAAGTCCTGGTTGTGGTCCCACCTACAACAGTGGTTCATGATGTGAGGGCGTGATTTTATGGCCTTTGATTTTAATGTTTTATGGGATGCATTTTTATTGGATTTTTGTGTACAATGCCCTGGTGGTATAGAAGGAATGAACAAATAAGATAGACTAGTGCAAAGCTCATTGAGTTGAAATAAGACTGTGAGATGGATTCTTTGAAGGATATTGTCTCTGCCTTATACATTGGCCTCTGCAGGTAAGTAAGAAATAGGCTGCTTCTCATCTAAATGGCCCAGAGACTGGGCTTTCTTTGCAGTGGCTCATCACCCTTGGAATGACCTCCCCCTGAGGTACGGCTTGCCATAACATCAGTGTTGTTTCATCAGCAGGTGAAGACACATCTATCTCTTTGCCCGGGCTTTCAGGGAGGAGTGGGGTGTATTGCATATTTGATTGTAGGTTGCTGCTGGTGGTATCTAAATTCTGCATTTTGTTTAATGCTGTTAAATGATTGGGTTTGGACCAAATACATTTCTACCCTGAGACCTTTAGGTGAAGGTGAATTATAACTATTTTTAATTAAATTAATTTATACAGTGAAGCCCAATATGGCATTAAAAGCTCATGATTGGGGGTTCGGGTTTGTTTTTTCCTAGCACATCACTAGAATGAATCTCTGGCTTTGTTAATATTGTTGCGTGACACCCCAATATCTGAGCGGTGCGAGATTCCAGGGGTTTCAGGCACTTACCCAGAGTTTGTGTTTCCTTTTGCAAGTGAGACACAGCAGACACCGTGGTGTCTTTAGGATATATGGTTTATATGTACATATGTACAACCTGAGCCTACAATGGAGGGGCTCACAGTATCAACACCCCAAGAGGATCATGTTGTTCCCATCGCTGCAGTCTTGGATTCAAACAGAAAGCAAACATTGGTCTCTAACATTGCTTTTCTTCTAGGTCACATCTTTCCTAACCTCTCTACTCTAAACTCTGGCTTTGTCTGTTGAGTAATGGGGCCCTATCCATTTGCTGTCTAGCACAAGCCCTTTAATACTTTATTTCCTTAAGGAGATTAACCCGGCTTGATTAACTATTAACACTTGCTGAATCCAGCGATTAGAAGTGCCTCCTACTCACCTTAACACCCCAACCCTTGATTAAATTCTAACATTTACTGGATCTGGAGATTAGAGAGGTCTGGCACCTGCAAACTCATAACACCACACTGCCAAGTTTCTCTTTATTCCTGGTTTCACCTACCAAGGAATCTGTGTTTTTTCATTTAAGGATGTAGACAGGCCTGAGTGACAGCTGGACTTTATATTCCCATCAGTGTGTGTATGTGTCAACTACTTTTTGTCTCTTCCTCCTCCTAACCAACCTTTGGTGCACACTGAAACCTGCAAGACACCCAACCGAGCTTCACTGGAATGTCTGCTACCTTCCCTAGCTAACATTCCAGCTTGAGCCTGCGGCCCAGCTGCAGAGTCCTTGGCTTGCACCATCAGCCATCTTTTCCTTTTAGTTTCACTTCATAGCCCGATGAAGAGCTCTGGAGAACTTTGCAAGCCCAAAAGCTATTTTGTGCCATTTTGGCCTAATCAAATCAATTTTTGGCCTAACTGCCCTTATTGTCTGGATTTTGGAATTTCCAGAAGGGCTGCAAAGGGTGACTAGCCAAAAATAAGTTCGGCGGCCTTAAGATGCCATCTTTTGCCGCCGTCACGATTGCTGGCAAAACTCTCCCTGGGCGGAACTGCTCTGATTTTCGACGGCGGCGGTTCCGCCGGGCCAGCCCGATGGCAAGCAGGAGGCGCCGCAGTGCTTCCCCCTCGCGGCTCCGGGGCTCCTCGGCAGCCTGGCTGGTGAGGTCACCTCCCTTCGCCCGTCCTCTCGCGGCGAGGCTCCTCCCGACGCCGCCCGACGCCGCCGCCGCAGTGACAGCTGAGCCCGGGCTTCCTCGTCGCTCGGCGGTTCTCTGCGCCTACCTTTGCAGCCAAGGAGCGCCGCTCGGGTCGCCTGCCCGTCGTCCTCGAGGAAGGAAAGGGTCGGGAGGCGCAGCTGGCGGGGTGGGGGAGGCAACATGGCTGATGATTTCGGTTTCTTCTCCTCGTCGGAGAGCGGAGCAGCCGAGGCCGCCGAAGAGGACCCGGCCGCCGCTTTCCTGGCTCAGCAAGAGAGCGAGATCGCGGGCATCGAGAACGACGAGGGCTTCAGCACCGCCGACGGGGCCGCGGGAGGCAGCCAGGAGGCAGCCGAGGCGCCGGGTGAGCCGGAGCGGCGAAGGGCAAAGAAGCGGCGCGCGGGCCTGCGCCGAGATGCGGCGGGCGAGCCGGGCTTCTCGGGGGTGCGGGCGGGGGAGACGCCGCGGGACACCTGCTTGGCATGCAGAAGGTCACGGGTTCCCTCCCAGCCACCTCTGGGTAGGGCTGGGAACGACCCTGCTGTCAGTACCGCCGCTAGATGGACCAGTTGCCGGACTCGGTGCTGGGGCAGCTCCCCGTGTTTCTGTGCATTCCTGCTCGGCCTGGGTATAAAGATGAAGGGCGGACAGAAGGATGGCTTGGAGGGAGCCTCTGAGGTTCCTCTGTCTCTCCTTGGGGTGGGAGAAGAGGAAGTGGTACTCCCTGTCCGCCATCCCCTAGGTCTTGGCCGTCTGCATCCTGGCAGAGATGTCTTTGCCTCTGCTACAAATTATAACTTTGCCTGCTTTTGATGCAGTCTTTGGTAGAGCACTGTCCTCTTTTTCTAGCTCAGCCCTTTAGGTCAGGAAGCAGGTGTGCTTTGGATTTGGGACTCATAGGAAACAGAGGCCTTTTACTCTTCAGGACAACCTCTGCAGCCACAGGAAGGGAATCAGAGTTGGGAGAGGTCTCAAAGACCATCTGGGCCAACCAGCTGCTGCTGCAGACGCCCCCTTCTACACCTAGGGGCTTTGATAGTTAGCATCTTTTGGCCAGGTGTGAACAGTTGGCCCAAGGCAGAACAGCCCCAGTGTGGCCCACAGAGAGAGCTCTCACTAGTCTTCCTTGGCTGGGATGAGGCAGGCAAGTATTAGGCCCAAGTGCTAGGCTGGAGAGAGATGATATAGAAGGAAGGGACCATTCTTAGGAGACAGGCCTCCTGAAGCTCAAGGCCGACTTTGGGAGGAGTCCTTACAAATGTTGCCAGACCAGATCCAGGCTTCCTGGGTGTAGCCAACTATTCAGGGTGTGTGCATGGTGCCAAGGAAAAGCAAGGGCATCCACAAGGAAGTGACATAAGGAAAGGAAGGAATAGGTTCTCTTACCATGGGAAAAGCACAAGGAATGCTGCCCCTTTGTCCTTTGACTTACTCTCCTCCTTTGCCTTAGCTCTGCTGAGGGTTGTCAACTTTTTCAGCTGGCCTGCTCCTGTGCCTTTGCCATCAGCCTGGGTTGTGGGGATTTTCCACTGCTGGATCTCATTGCCAAAAAAGCTTCTTAATTTCTGCATGTCATGCTGCTGTTGAAAACAGAACAAGTGAAAAAGACAAGTCCATTCTTGGCTCTGCTTAGTCAGGAGCCCTGAAACGATCTCCTTCCCAAGCAAGAAAGTTACACTCTTTAGCCATAGTTACTGTTTTCAAAGGTCTTGTGAACTGAAAACACACTGTCCCCATTTGGCCTTTCCAAGCATGCTCCAAGTAAGAAACCTAGAGTCTCAGAACCTGTTTAAACAGTTGACAAGGAATCTCCCGCTTCTTTGCAGCCCATTAAATATCTGGAGCCAGCCCCCTTCTTCTTATGCACTGGCTGATCTCAAGGACTGTATATATTTCCATTGACCTCTAAGTAAACATGTATGGGATCAGGCTGCTGATTTGTTAACTTAATTTTGTTTCTTCCATTGTACATCCACTCACTCTTTCCTATATTCCCACTATTTCCCCACACCAGTTCATGCATCTGATGAATTAAATTCTAGCTTAGAGAAATCCATGCCCACAATTTGCACCCTCATCTAACCAGCTTTTCTTAGTAACATCCCACTGTGCCTTACCCTCAATGCAAAAATTACAATGTCCCATTTAACTCAGTGGGGACTTATTTCGAAGTAAATTCCTATCATCTCCTGCTATCAGATTTGCTTGCAGTGCTGAGGAAAGGAGGCTTCTGGCTTCTAATAACTGCAGAACTTCTGATCTCAGCAGTTGCTCACAGGTGCCACAGTTACCAGGTCCTTATCCAAGGGCTTAGAGATTAATGAAAATGAGGCGCAAATTGATGGACTGGCTTTTACTGAGAAGGCTGCACCAAAGACTCTAACAGCAACCACAACCATTGGCTTGGCTACTTAGGACTTATTTTGGGGTGCTGGAATATAGGGGTGAGCATTCCAGATTCCTGCACTTTCTGTCCCCAGATTCTGAGACTCTGGATTTTCTCTCTGTCTTCCAACTTCCACACATTGCTGTGTTTACCTGTCTGACACAGACCTCCCACTTTTGTAATCCAGTCAAACCATGAGCTGGTCCCATAATATAACCCATTCCACCAGCCTTTCCCCAACCTGCTGCCTTCCAGATGTTTTTGGCTACAGCTTCCATTAGCCTAAGTGGCACAAATGGCTACTAACACGTTTTTATTTTTTTTCTTCTGCAGCTGATTTTGACAGCAATGGGGCCACTGTGAACGGAGACCTCTATCAGGTGAGATCCTCTGAGAGAAACTTGTGGTCTATGGGACCAATGAATGTAGCCTGTGTAGTACATGCCCAGCAGGAATTACTAGACCCCCAGAGTTCAGAGCAGGTTCTTTGAGGCATCTCATCTAATACTATTGGCTTCTTTGCAGTTTTCTCAAAGAAAAGGGGACAGGTTTGTGGGTGATCTGGAATACTAGCCACCAGCCCTTCTGTTTCCAGTTGAGATTGGCCATAACATTCTCTTCCCCTAGAATAATTCAACCCTTGCAGCTGCTTATGGGCATCACATATAGCAGGGATGTGGATCTAGATGGGGAAGAGCCACAGCTCAGTGGTAGAGGACCTGGCTTTCTTTGCATGCTGAAGGCCCCTTGCTCAATGCGCAGCTTCTCCAACTAGGGCTGGAAATGTCCCTGGTCCAGCTATCCTGGAGAATTGCTGCCAGTCAGTGTAGACAACACTGAGCTAAATGGACCAAAGTCCTAGAAGTCAGAGGCTTTCGTTGTCTGTCTGTGGGTTGGTTGGAATTTGTTTTGTTTTGTTTTAGTCTTGAAAAGTGAATGGTTATCTGGTGGGTTCCTATGTTGTGCTGCTGTGATTGCTACTGATACGATGGCTGAAAGAATGGTTTTGTGCTGTCTTTTGTGTTCTAGTCAGATGGTGCTCCGTAAGCGCACCTTCTCCCTCCACACGGGCCCTTTAGCCTCCCGTTTCTGCTGACATTAGCCTCCAGTTGCTTAGCGCTCTTACAATGCTGTGTGTGGGCAAGCACTTACAAGCTGCCAAGGAGGAATTCAACACGCGCTGCCCTTTCGGATGCCATCCCACACCATGACGTAGGAACAAGCCCGGTCTGCTCGGGTAGATGGAGAGGCAGCGGCTGTTGTGGAGCGCTTCACTCCCTCCTTGTTGTGGTATCGACTTGCTTTATAGCAGCATAATCCCATTGGAGATGGGTAGACTTAATTAGATTACCGGATTCGGGTGCGGGTGGAGGGTAATCCAATAGCCTTGCTCTACACGACAAGCAGCAATAGTTGTGAAGCTGAGAGAGCTTTGCGCTCAATTGCAGCCGCCTTTCCTCTCCAACTTGAACCCCCTTGGGGTCTGACTTTTGATTCTGGAAAAGCAATCCACCTATCTTTAGGAACATAGGACATTGCCTTATACAGTCTGACCATTGGCTCACCTAGCTCAGTGTTGTCTACAGGGACTTGCCAGAAGCTATCCAGAGTTTCAGGCAAGGAATTTCCCCCACCTAAAGAAGTTGGGAATTGAACCTGAGGTCTTTTGTATGCAGAGCAGATGCTCGACTGCTGAACTATGGCATTACCTTCTCTTACTTGCTTCCAGACATAACAAACAAGATAACAGTTTGTGGACCCTAAGCTTTCATATAGCCAGAGAGCCAGCCAAAATAGCAAACTCAAGGTTGTAGAGAGAGTTTGAGGCATGCTGGGAAATACTTGTGGAATTATATTGGAGTGACAGTGCTAACATCTGAATAGTGCTTGCATGCACATCTGTCAAAGCATGTTCACTCTTTGGAAAATAGTCCAGCCAGACTTTTAAGGCAGTCTTGGCCAGTTTCTTCAGGCTGGAGGTGTGGATGTGTTCATTTGCACATTCCACGAGGGACACCAGTTTTAGGGCTGGAATAATTTCCCTTCAAGAGCCTAGGAATTGAGGGGAAAGTGTGGAGTCCTCTTGTTGTTACAGGAGAAGTAAGAAGAAAGTGGTGCCCCCAATACAGAGCTGATTTGGTGCAAATCAAAACTCTAGAATCATAGAATCATAGAGTTGGAAGAGACCACAAGGGCCATCGAGTCCAACCCCCTGCCAAGCAGGAAACACTATCAGAGCACTCCTGACATATGGTTGTCAAGCCTCTGCTTAAAGACCTCCAAAGAAGGAGACTCCACCACACTCCTTGGCAGCAAATTCCACTGTCGAACAGCTCTTACTGTCAGGAAGTTCTTCCTAATGTTTAGGTGGAATCTTCTTTCTTGTAGTTTGGATCCACTGCTCCGTGTCCGCTTCTCTGGAGCAGCAGAAAACAACCTTTCTCCCTCCTCTATGTGACATCCTTTTATATATTTGAACATGGCTATCATATCACCCCTTAACCTCCTCTTCTCCAGGCTAAACATGCCCAGCTCCCTTAGCCGTTCCTCATAAGGCATCGTTTCCAGGCCTTTGACCATTTTGGTTGCCCTCCTCTGGACACGTTCCAGTTTGTCAGTGTCCTTCTTGAACGGTGGTGACCAGAACTGGACACAGTACTCTAGGCAACAACCTGTTGGCCAGGGGTGCCAACTTGAATACAGTAGTACCTCAGGTTAAGTACTTAATTCGTTCTGGAGGTCTGTTCTTAACCTCAAACTGTCCTTAACCTGAAGCACCACTTTAGCTAATGGGGCCTCCTGCTGCTGCTGCTGCACTGCCGGAGCCCGATTTCTGTTCTTATCCTGAAGCAAAGTTCTTAACCTGAAGCACTATTTCTGGGTTAGCGGAGTGTGTAACCTGAAGTGTATGTAACCTGAGCTACCACTGTAAAGTATTGGGGCAGGGGGCAGGTAAGCCCTGCCCAGCACAGTCCATCACATGACAAGGTGCACACACACCAGCTGAATGGCAATACCCATCAACTTGGGTGGCGGCTCAAATATTTAATTGGGGGAGGCACAGACTCCTCGGCCTATAGGAGTTGGCGTCTATGTTGTAGGCTGCCGGGTGGCAGATAAAAACTTCCTTGAGGACTAGATGCGAGTGCAGCCTTTTTGCCACACCCCACCTCATCTGACTTTAATGTTTCCCTTCCTGTGGCTGCTAGCCACGTATCACATTTCTCTCTAGTGACACATTCCTTGTCTTTACCTCAGTGCCTCTCACAAGAGACCAGGTGTGGCCAATTCTGCCCCATTATCAAATTATTCCTGCACTACAGCTTTGTTTCAACAACAGATGTTGCAAGAAGGAATGGCAAACAAACCGGGAGAATTAGATTGGCTAATTCTATAGTGACCCATGAAACTTAAGGGGAAAGCGCATTCTGTGGGAATTCAGGGGCAGCCCAGTATAGGAAAGAGCCCCCCATCCCACAGAATGGTAAGGCTGCACAAGTTATTCTGGCACAAGCACTAACAGTAAAAATGCAATCATAATAAAATAGCCAACAGCTTGTTGCCTTTTCATGACACTCAAAATCAGGCAGTTACCTCACGTTGCCTAATGGTAAGGTCAGCCGTTCCCTCTTATAGTGGGATTCTTTCAGCTTTCAGCCAGTCCTGTCCCTGCTTGCATAGCTTGACTACTGAATAGCTAACTATCTTCAGGTATCTGTTCCAGAGAGCTAGCTGTGTTAGTCTGTTGGTGCAAAAATGAAGAAGAATCTTGTGGCATTTGTGGAAAAGCCCTAAGCCTTTTCCTGAATTGGCTGTGAGTTCCTATCCCTTCACCCCCTAAGGATTTTTGAACTGTTTTGGCCATGGTGGCTGGAGCTGAGGGGAGCTGGAGTCAAAGTACACCCATAAGGCCACAGGTCACCCACATCCCTGATGTAGTGGTGGTGGGGACCTCTGCCTGGGCGTAATCTGCAGTCTCACTAGATTCAGCCTCCACCTGCCATCCAGTCCCATTTATCTTTTTATATCACGGAAAAACTCTTTTCAGGGTACAGTTCCTAACTGTAGTAATACTGTTCCTGGACTGAACCATTTAGAGAGGTGAGGGGGATGCGAGACTTGAACCTTTCTCCCTGACCCACTAGCTTTTTGCATGGGGCAAGACTCTGTTGTTGCTTTGAGGGAAATCTCATTCTTCTCCCTCCTCACCTTCAGTGGCCCGGTCCAGAAACAATTTTATTACTTGATTTGTGTAAATTTGGTCATAGAAATTTGCTTTCTTTTTGAAATGGAATCTAAAATTCAAATAAATGCTTCAATGGATTCTGATGTTTGGAATAAGATGGAAAGGCTAGGTGAGAGAGCTGCTTCACTCAGATAATCAACTGCAAAGTGACTGACCAATAAAATGTTGTATGTAAATGGAACCGATACTTTGGGCCTTCTCAAATGCTGCAGCTGGCTGATTTAATTACTATGATTACTAGCCTTTAAATAAAGGTGACCACTTCTAGCACTTCCCGCATGATTTCAGATTGAGGCTGCAGTAATTGCCATGACAATGGCCCTGGGTGGCGTCAGGGTGGTTTTAGAGCCGATTGAAACAATTGCCCGGCTAGGATTAGAGAAAGATCTCCTCAAGAAGTCACTAACCTTCTCAAGACTGACTGTGACATCAGAGGGATGACATCACAGAGGAACAGCTTGCAGCCGTTCCTCCTTAGAACTGTAGGTGCTTGCCTGTTGCACAGACATGAAAATCACGTTGGCAGCGAATAGCACGTTGGATAAGGCTGGGCAGGTACATGGCTGATGAAGGGTTTCTATTGGGCAGCATAGGAGTGTAGCTTTCAGAAGGATAAGCTTATACCAGACTAGGTTCAAGGTGCTGGTATGTACTGATGCAGAAAACCCTATGCAGCTTGGGTGTAGGATACCTAAAATGTTGTCTCACCCCCTACATACCCAATTGATCACTGTATCCTGCAAAAACCATCCTACCAGGTGGTTCATTCCACATGGTGTTGGAATTGGGCCTTTAGTGTGCAGCATCTACCCTTCGAAAGTCCCTCCCGTTGCATATCGGTCACCTTCTCTATTGTCTTTCTGGTGCCTGCTAAAACATTCCTCTTTCAACAAGCCTTCTGAAATCTTTACCCTAGTTGGTATCTCTCTTGGAATGTAACTGATTTTAGGCCTGTGCTGCTGTTCTAAGCTCTTTTTATATGTATGATCATATTTAAGAATTGCTTTTATATATGTGTTATATGTTTTATATATGTGGCGCCGTGGTCTAAACCACTGAGCCTAGGGCTTGCTGATTGGAAGGTCGGTGGTTCGAATCCCCGCGACAGAGTGAGCTCCCGTTGCTTGGTCCCTGCTCCTGCAGTTCAAAAGCACGTCAAGTGCAAGTAGATAAATAGGTACCGCTCCGGCGGGAAGGTAAACGGCGTTTCCGTGCGCTGCTCTGGTTTCACCACATGGACCCAGAAAAACTGTCTGCAGACAAACGTCAGCTCCCTCAGCCAGTAAAGCGAGATGAGCGCTGCAACCCCAGAGTCGTTTGCGACTGGACTTAACTGTCAGGGGTCCTTTACATTTTTTATGTTTTATATGTGTGTAAATCACTTTGGGATGCCACATGGGAAGCAATTCATAAATGAAATAAATAAATAAATAAATAAATAAATAAATAAGTACCATAATTTTCAGGCAATTGTGCTAGGGCTCTTGAACCTTCTTCACAGTTTCCATTCTTTTCCACCTTGTTCACGGAATGGACCTTGGGAAAAGGTTGTTTATATCTGCTGGAGAACTAGGATTAGGACTTCACCATAATTTGGTGCAAGACTTTTCATGCTGCTTCTTATCCCACGTAGACTTGTGGTTGACTGAGACTATGGGTGGGTATGGGAGAGGAGTTCACTTCCCACCACTGGGAAACTCCTCTCTCTTGGGGGCCTGCATCTGGTGTTGGGTCAAAGAGACAGGTTAGAGATGCCTACCCTACTGCTCCACAGCTTCCCCAACAGAGGTTGTCTTGGCTGTGGGTTGAAGGAACCCGGAACTGTGGTTTTGGGTGAGTTGCCAAAGTTCTCCTGAGTTAGCAAAGCTCATTTGATGTCAAATCCACATCAAAATAGAGTCTTTAGTGTTATTGGCCTGGTCCTGTGGAATGCTCTGCCAATAGAGATTCAGCAGGCACATTTTGTTTCAACCTTTAAATGCTTACTGAAAACTTTTCTATTCTGCCTGGCTTATGCAGGCAATTCAGAATCCATATTTCCATAACAGTTAGTTGATGGACTCTGACGGCCCAGTATACCTGAAGGAGCGTCTCCACCCCCATCGTGCAGCCCAGACACTGAGATCCAACGCCGAGGGCCTTCTGGCGGTTCCCTCACGGTGGGAAGTGAGGTTACAGGGAACCAGGCAAAGGGCCTTCTTGGTAGTGGTGCCCACCCTGTGGAACGCCCTTCCATCAGATGTCAAGGAAATAAACAACTATCTGATTTTTAGAAGACATCTGAAGGCAGCCCTGTTTAGGGAAGTTTTTAATGTCTGATGTTTTGTATTGTTTTCAATATTCTGTTGGGAGCTGCCCAGTGTGGCTGTGGAAACCCAGCCAGATGGGCGGGGTATAAGTAAAAAAAATAATAATTATTATTTATTTATATTGTATGTGTTTTATTTTACATAGATATTATTGCAAACTGCTTTGATATATTTTATGATACAGTGATACATAAATGCTTTTATGAATAAAGAAAGAGATCCTGGATCTCACGAACTATTGCTTTTGCTTAAAGGAATCCAATGGGCCCACGGATGCCTATGCAGCCATTGCTAGAGCTGACCGGCTGACGCAGGAGCCTGAGAGCATCCGCAAATGGCGAGAGGAGCAGAAAAAGAGACTGCAGGAGTTGGGTAGGAATGAGAAGGAGCAAATATAAACTGTACAAATGTCTGTTTTGTACTTCTAATGCAGATTTTTGAGGGGCAGACGGAGCTGGCCCAAGCTGTTATGACATACTTTGTCAATCCGGCTCTGTCCAGGTGCTGTGGACTACAACTCCCATCAGCCCCAGCCAGCAAAAATGTCTGAGGCGGTGCTGAGTACCCAAGGCCAGTCAAGTTATTTGGGCACCAGAGGCAGAAAATTGTCCCAAGTGTGCCTCTCTTCCATGGCTATAAAAATACAACAAATTAAAATAAGTAACAGTTTGACACCCCAAATCAGCTTCCTCACTCTGGTTAATGGGAGAGCCAACTCCCAGGAGCAGAAACCTGTGAATAATGAATTGAGGGGTAGGAGGATTTCATCAGAGAAAAGGCTACAAGGAAGAACTTTAAAGGGTAAAATGAAAAAGTCATTGTAGATCTGTAGAGGGTTGCAGGGGATGAAAAGCCACTAGGATAATAGGGACGTATATGTGGCTGGGGCTGAGGGAGTTGGGAAACATAGAATAATTAAGAAGATGGCAGTGGAACCTAAAACATCCAAATATAGTGAGAAGGCAGTAGGGAAAGACATATACATTAGGGGTTCTAGACAGAATTTTAGCCACAAGCTTCACCTCAGGAGAGCTATTTTCATGGGGCTTCAGCTGGATATACAGAACTAGTAGGCCTCCTTCATAACACAGAGCCTGACTAGTTGGGTGTACACTGATTTGTCTCCTAGTGCTTATGCTCCTCCCTCATTTCCACTTAGTCCACTGCCTGTGTGCCCACATCTTTGCCCTTGTTATCTGTGTTCTGAGACTGCTTAGAGCAGCACTTGGGCTATATCTTGTGAAGGGGCTCTTCCATATTGTTACAGCCAGCAGCTCCCTGCCTCAGCTTCCTTCCAAGGGCTGTGGCAAAAGGACAGCAGCTCACTGGTACAGCATCTGCTTAGCATGGAGAAGGTCCTAGGTTTTATTCTCAGCATCTCCTCAGGGCCAGCTTTGTGAGGTGCTGGGCTGCGGCTGAGACTTGTCTCTGTCGCCATCCTTCTGCCCAGCAGTTATGTGTCGTTCTCCTTTCAGATGTGACCTCCAAGGTGTTAGAGCAGGAATGGCGTGAAAAGGCCAAGAAGGACTTGGAAGAGTGGAACTTGCGGCAGAACGAGCAGATGGAGAGGAACAGGGCCAACAACAGGTATGACTGGGCGGGACAGCTTTTAGCCCCTGCCAATAATAGCTCACTTCACCCCCGGCACCTGCCAAAGTATCAGAGCTGCCCCTGGGAGCCATAGCGCAGCCTGAGAAAAGGGACCTCGCTCTTTTGGCTCCCACACATCCCTGGGGGCAGGCTGGGTAAGGGAGCTTGGAGATAAAAACCCTGAACCGTATTTCTACCAGGCCACACCATCACAGTTGTGCAATAAATTTATATGGGCCAAATACAGTGGTACCTTGGGTTAAGTACTTAATTCATTCCGGAGGTCTGTTCCTAACCTGAAACTGTTCTTAATCTGAAGCACCACTTTAGCTAATGGGGCCTCCTGCTGCCGCCGCGCCGCCGGAGCACGATTTCTGTTCTCATCCTGAAGCAAAGTTCTTAACCTGAAGCACTATTTCCGGGTTAGCGAAGTCTGTAACCTGAAGCGTATGTAACCCGAGGTACCACTGTAATGGATTCTGGTGAGAGTGCCTCACCAGGCAGCAAGACTGGTCACTCTTGCATTCAGATCTGCAACACGCAGGCGAGCCTTTTCACATTATCTGCTGCATGACTTCAAGGCATTGCCAGACTAGTTACTGCAAACATTCTGGGTGGGTTTCCTTTGACTCCCTTGCAGTCAATCTGAGATTTGGGTTCGCTGCTTCCTAGAAGCTGCTGTCTCTGTTTTTGTGGGGTTATGGACCATGCCAAATATTTCATCTCCATAAGGGGGCTGCCTTCTGTCACTCCTAAGCGTTTGACTAATGAATCTCTAACCAACCCATGGGAGCTTCCCCATGCCTCGTCTCCTGCTTTGTCTGATTCTGTTGCTCCTCCAAGGGCACTAACCCACCTTTCTCTCTTTAACTCTTTGCTGCCTCTCTGCTGTGCTGCTTTCTTCTGTCTCTGGGTCACACCGTAGGATTGCTGACAAAGCCTTTTACCAGCAGCCGGATGCCGATGTGATTGGCTACGTGTACGTCTCTCTATTGCTCTTTTCCCCTTTGGGTCCTTTCCTAAGTGGATCTCCTGTATGCGGCTGTTGGGCTCTATTCCCTAAGCTTAAGTTTGCTAGTTACACAAGAGCTCAGGTGTGCATTTGAGGGTCTCTTTGTTGCCAGACATTTTACAAGTGAAGAAAGGGCTTGTGCAAATGTTTCAGGATGGCTAATGCTGCATTGGTTCCTCCCTTTTATACAGAGAGTTTCCAGGCATATATTCAGAGCATGAGTGCAGCCATTTGACTGAATAGTTTCCCCCAGTTTCCTTTAGAAAGTCTAGTGCTTCTTTGATATTGTTGTACTCAGAGCCATTCCTATCCCAAGAGGGTTTTGGCTGATCTTTATGTGCTGTTTCTTTTCTTTTGAGAACTTTTTATTGCAGAAAAGGAAACAAATAATATTAATTTGTTTGAGTTCAGAAAGGTGAACTGAAAGCGACTTAGAAATACAAACATATTCCAAAATAACTTACACATAAAGCAACGAGACATTATAGCAGCTATAACAAACATGACACGTGGGAAAGTGTTTCCATTACTAATTGTGCTTTGTGTTTCTCTGCCACTTAAGGCAGTTCCTTTATTGTTGATTGTTCTTTCCTGATAAGTAAGTGGCAGTGCCCTTTAATCTTCTTTTGATGTGAAAGGCAATCTATTTTCAATCTCCAGTTAACCAAGCAATTCCTCTTGGCTACCTGACTGGCATAGTACCATAGATAAGGAGGTGCTTGCCTGCTTCTTTTTCTGAGCCTGACCCTTTGCTCGCTTGCCTCCTTCTCCAGGGCCTCGGAGGAAGCCTTCATGAAGGAGTCCAAGGAAGAGATGCCCGGCACCGAATGGGAGAAAGTGGCCCAACTCTGTGACTTCAACCCCAAGAGCAGCAAGCAGTCCAAGGATGTGTCGCGCATGCGCTCTGTGCTGATCTCTCTCAAACAGACACCCCTGGCCCGCTAGCCAAGCTGGAAAGGGGCTGGGGGCTGGGCCGGGGGCCGGGGTGAGGATGCCGAGTTGCTCTTTGGCCAGCGGATTTCGCTGCTGCACAACAACAGGCTTAGACGGCCACCAGTAGGGGACACCAAAAGCATCCCACCCCTGCCCCTTCCTCTCTCCTCCGTGCGTTTGCGTCACTCGGGCCGAGTGGTTGCCTGTACCCCTCCCCTTGGTTTTACTTTGCTTAAAGGGTGCATTGGTATCTTTTTCCACATATTTATTAACTGCGTGGTTCCTTGGGCAGCTGCCCTCCTTGGTTCACACACCTGCTGCCTTCGAGAAAGGTCACTCCCTGTTTTAGCGTCTGGGGCATTCACAGGCTTCCCTGGCCCCTGCTTATCCCATGAGACTTGGCCGGTAGAGTAGGCAAAACACAGTTCACTTTCCCAATACTTTGTACCAGACCCAGGAGGCACCACTCAATTGGAGCCCAAGGCTGCATGCAGGATTCCCCAAGTTAGGGGCTCCGCTCTTGTTGCTGCTTACCCCCAGCGAGAGTGAGCGGTGACCCTCAAGAGTAGGTAGAGTGTTGGAGCTTAGTCGTGCTTCCGAGCTGGTGCCTGACAGGCTTGGCAGAGAAAGAGGAGGGTGTCTGCAAGCCCTGGGGAGGGGGCGGCGGGGAGGGATGTACAAAAGGGAGAGGGCAATGAGGAAAACTGACCTAAAGACTTGGTGTGCTGAAATTGTAATGGAGGGACTGAACTTAAGATCTGTTTGAAGTCATGAAAGAGCTGCAGGGGGAAACGACAACAAGCCATTGTGCTAAGACTTGCTTCCACTAAGTGGAATGCTGTTTCTCCCCACCACCAGTTAGTTATTCCTGAATCAAAAGCCTGTTTTGGCTTAGGTGATGTAGAAGGGGAAGAATACAAGAAAGAATCCTGAGCACTTCCTTCATATTCTCATTCCCCACCTCTCTCATTTACATGCACACATGTGCCCCTCAAGGCATATTATTCTGTATTTGCAAAGGCAACACTAAGCACAGGGACGTGATATGGGGTTAACTGGATTTTTCTCAGAGAGATTGCTTCTTTCAGTTTGTGTGCTTCAAAGGGAAGGTAGATGAAAGCAGGGCAATTCTGTACTCATCTCCCACTAGGAGCTGTCTATGCCTTTTGGGCTTCTAAGCAAGCCAAGGTCCATTCTCTTACTGCCGCCACCCATAGTAAGTCAACACCCCCAAATCAAATACTGTACTTGAGAACGCATTCCTGTGCAGCTTGGAACAAAGTGCCACAGTATATCCAACAGGGCTTTCTTCCATATATATATATATATATATATGCACAGGATTGCAGTTTTAAAACACTTTACCAGCACAATCATGTCTGTTCAGAAGTAAGTTCCATGGAGTTCAATGAGGTTTACTGCTAAGTAAGTGGGTGTAGAATTTCAGCCTACACGTTTGATTTGAAGGCTGATTTCCCTCTATAAAGATTCAGAGATTTGCTGGACACCTTATGGTGCAGCTGATGACCTTGCTGCCATTAGGTCTCCCCAGCCCAGGTAACAAACAAACGTGGAGCTGAAATTACACTGAGACCAGTCCACTCTCCCAGTGCTGTGTGAAGAGTAAGTGATGATTCTGTAGTATTTGTCCCTTTCCATACTGCTGGCCTGCATCTTAGGCTCCTGCCGTCTCTTCCTTTATACCAGGAGAGGAGCCGACAGATTGCTCATTTTCCCATTGGGTGTATGTTCTGCTGTGAGGGGCTGCTTGGCTCCTCTAATGAAGGTTCTTCACCTTGAGTGAATGTGAACCTAATAGCAGAAAAACACAATGGCCACATGTGGCTGCAAGTGCGTATTTTGGAGTCTCAGGAATATATGGCCATTTGGGGGAGGGGGATCTGGGCTGGTTGTGCATTGTTGGCGAAGTTTTCAAGACCGCAGAAACAGCTGTAAGCACAGAATACATAGATGATCAGGGTTCACCTCCTTACTTGGGTTGGTTTTGCAGGGAGCTGCTTTGTGATTTTGCTTAAGTCCATGTATATTATTTAATGTGTTAAGGTCCTCGTGCGCTAAGCTCACCGTATCATTTTTGAACAGTGAAGCATGTGTATAAAAAAAAAGATCCACAGAGGAAACGGAAGTTCCTATCCCAGGGAAGTTCTTTCAAGGAGCTTTTGACAACATTTGAATTTTTCACATGTGGATTGTCGCATCAGCACCTTGCTCTTCAAAAATGATGTGATAAGCGTCGTGCAGGGGAAACGGTTTACAGTGTTAAAAAGTGGGTTGGTCTGGGCCTTGGCAGCTTCCAGAAAAAAGGATGTCTTCCTATGGGGAAAGGCAGCTCTTTTAGGTAACATGTTTAATAAGGTTCATGCTTCTCTCTAATCAGGAGCCCAACAGCTTTGGAAACAAACCCTATGCAGTACAACAACCTTGCAGGATCGAGGGAGCCTTGCAGTATATGCAGCTCAAAAAGCCTGCCCAGTCTTTGTCCAATATGCCCCGTTGGCCAAAGATGCTTTGATTTGCAATATAAAGTTTGTGACAACTGCATTACAACTCTCTGTTTGGGGGCTGTTGTTGCTAGCTAAGAGAAGCGCAGACAAAACTATATCTCTTCACAAGGGTTTGTTTTAGGGATGTTTCCTTTTGAACAATCCACATTCAAGTTACCTGAAGAGCTAGAGACGAGTGACAGATTCCAGACTGATGGCAGCTCCCTCTTCCACCATCAGCTACAGAGAACTTCACAGCATAGAGGAGACAGCTGGGAGCATTGGTGGTCTGACCACTCCTCACCGTATCCTCTGGAAACCAAGCTGTTTGCTTTGTACCCCGGGATGGATATCTGCACCGGAGTCCAGTAGCAAGAAACAGCCCCTGCTTGGAATCACCCAGTCAGCCCAGAATTTCACTACTACTATGTCTGGCACCCCAAGTGGCGGCAGCAGTAAGCTGGGGTGGCGCTTGGGGGAGGCGGGAGCTTTGCCTGCAGCTGCTCTGTCCCCCAACATTACAATCTGTGACTTTGTTTAACCACCTATTATCAATAAACTGCCACTACTCCATTCACAGTTTAAGGAGTCACAGAATCTTTCTTTCCATGCTTCTTTGAAATAATGGGGGAAGAGAATATTTGGGGCGATTAATATCCTAGGCCAAAGTTGGGGAGCAAGTGACCCTCTCAGTTGTTGTTGAACTACAAGACCTACCAGACTACCAGAACACCAGCCATGCTAGCTGGGGCTAATTATTGGCCAGTTTGAAGGCCACAGGTCCCCCAACTCTGTCCTAGGCTGAAGCCTTGCAATCCTCTGTTATAGGAGGGAGATGACCATTTTGAATACCTTTCTCTGAAGCAGCACTGGGAGTTTTTAGACACATAGAGACTGATTCTAGGCATGGTTAGTTGGCAGCTCCACTGTCTCCAGTGACAATTACTCTTAGGTAAGCATTCATGGTGTTGCTTCCTTAGACAAGTTCCACATAAGAAGCTTATGAAAGAAATTATGTTAGCAATGTTTGGGAGGCACACTTAATAATAGATTTTTCTTACTCCTTATTATATTAAAAAGTTCTAGCCTTGGTTTATAAGGTATTTATGGGGCAAACTTTTCTTAAGCAGTAAATACAGAATGTTTTTAAATGAGCCGTAGTTTTCCTATGTTCACAGACACATATTTGAATTCCTTTTTTCATTTTAAACGTTCTCTGAAACAAGAAGGAAAAATCCACTTCTTTAGCACACTCTAATTACCCCCAATTTTATGAAATAGAAGATGGTTCAAGCTTATTAGCTTTTAACTCATCTTTTCAGGCAGGTACATTCTGTTACCTTGATGAAAAGTTGCCTGCCTGTACATTTGTCTGAGACAGGTAGAATTATATCCACACACTTCACTAGAAAGAATTGTAATGCACTTTAAGAAAGCAGCTAACTACAAGTTTGTTGTAGCTAGTCTTGTGTTCTTGGAAATGCCTCTTCTTTCCCCACTGGCAAATAAAACTAAACTTATGCACTCTGCATTGACAGTCAGCAAAGCAACAGACTGCATTTAATGTTTGCCTGTCAACATAAGCCAAGCATAGTTTGGGCTTAGGCATAAATAAGTTATGTTCTACATTTCCTTCTGTAAGGCACTGAGCATCTCTCATAAAGTTGGAGTAATTCTCATTTTTAAACATCACTTAGTTTGTTAAAAAGACAAGAATGAATTACTGCTGGTGGGGCAGGATGAATCTGTAGGACAACTCTGCCCAGACATCTTGCTTCTGACCTCTGCACCCTGAAATTTTGTTGGAAAAGCTAACAGTTCTGATACCTCTGCCTTTCTGCTAATTCAGGAGAAGCCCAGTCTCCTGGAGAATCTAAAATCCTTAATGTCCAAGCAGCCATTGTGATGGAGGAGCTAGGAGGAACAGGGCTAAGGCTAAACATTAAAAATTATCAACTAACACTGCCCCATTGTAGTTGCAATCGTTTATTGCAGAGTTCTTATTTTGTGGCTGCAAATAGTAAAGCCAAAATAATGAACAGCTTCAGTGAAAGGATTTGGACTTATTAATATACAAACATAACTAGAAGGGAGAGAGGGGCATATAGCGTTGTTACTTGGTGGCAAATTCTTTTGACTTTGTGCTGGTTGCTCATGCCTCTAGACTCAGGAACTGCTTTGGCTATGTCAGTATCTGCTTATTTATCTACACAAGACTAGAGTTTACAGCTGGCCATTAACACCTCACAATACAATCTTATACACCATTACATACCAGTAGATACCATTAGATGAGGAACCTGTGGCCCTTTAGATGTTGATGGACTACAATTCCCATCATTCCTGGCCATGTTGACTGGGGCTAAAGAAGAAAGTCCAACATCAGAGGGGCAACAAGTTCCCCATCTCTGTTGGTAGGGAATTGAAAGATACTCTGTGGACCTTCAGATGTCTGCTGGACTATAACTCCCATCAACCCGTCATGAGGTTGAATTGTAGTCCAATGGCGTGTGGATGACAGGTTACCTATCCTTGCTGTAGGCCACTGTGTATTTAGCAGGACTTCTGAGGAAACAAACGCAGTGCTATACTGAAGAGTCTTCACTTCAATGGGTATTGATAGCTTTAAATTGAATTTTAAAAATTCAATCCAGTGTATAGGAAACAGCTGCCACAGAATCCAGGTCCAATTAAGACCAGTTCTCAAAACAGATTGAGCTGTAAAAGAATCATGCTGGCACTATTACTTTGGGTGATGACAAACTGAGAACAAGTAACAAAATATTGGGTGTAGTTGCAGAAAGAATGGAAAGCTTTTCTGTGAAGGTCTCTTTGTTGAAAACTTATTTGCTTCCCTAGTATTTCCACAGTACCTATTCAATTTGCTGAGCTTATACAACACAAAATAGAGGTTGCTGCCAATTACTCCCAAAAATCTGAGAATAACATTCTGCATATTCTTCTCTGATGTCTCTTCATCCAGTATCAAACTTCCCATCTAATGAAGTGGATCTTCTACATGATTTGGGCCATATAGCTCTTGAATGCAAAGTGCCCCATTTTCAAACTATTTTAGTGGCATCTGTTTTTCCTTAGCAACTGGCATGAAGAATTTGTTCATAGAATAATTTGTCCTCAGCAGATCTGGCAACTAGGCTAAACCTCTTCCTTCTGCGTACCAGATTTCCTCAATCTTACATTTAATTACCAGTCGGAAAATGTAAACAAACTTGATTCTACAGTGCAATAAGTGGACAATCAAAGAGGTTTTTCTGAAAAAAATAGTTAATCCTGTAATAGCTTAATAATATATCAACAGCCTTATTCAGCAGAGCAAGCTGCCAAGAATCTGCCTAACATGGCTTGTCTTATAAGTCAGACTGTTCCAGTTTACTAATGGTTATATCAGAGCAAATGAAATGCATTCAGTGGACAGCCATCACTATACTTAACTCATTGTTATGAAATAATGCTTTGGAAATAAAGTTTTTCCACTCACTCCACTTCATGTGTCTTCAAAACTTCATGTGTCCCAAGATGCCCAATTGCTTTATTTACATAACCCATCTTCCAGCAATTTGTATCAGCCATGTTTACATCCTTTTCTTAGTCACAAACCGTGCAGCATAAACCATAAACAAGAATCCTATACAGATCTACCCAAAAATAAGTCCCAATGAAATCAGTGGGGCTTACTCTAGGGTAAGGGGGTAGATGGTTGCAGCCCAAGTCATGTATCCATTTCCATACCCACGCTTTTCAAGTAATCAGCCTGAATGTTGGGACTGAGTTTTGATTAGCAGGCCCTGATAAAGGAGGAAGAAGAAACGGGGGTGGGTGGAAGCTCAGTGGTGGGAACCTAGGTTGGAAAACCTCACCTTTTCACCCCAATGCCAGTTACTTCAGAGCTCCCCCCCCCCCAGCTTCCTGCAGAGCAGATAGCCTTAGTGGAGGCAGAATAGGGGGTGGCAGCAACTGAACAGGAAGGTGCAGTCTTGTCGCCTAGAAACAGGTGCCATCTTTGCAGATGGGAGCAGACTCCCCTCTCCTCAATGGAGTACACATTTGGAATCTGGACATGCATGCAAGGCAAGCAAGTCTCATGAGTGACTGTACCATGCCCTGTCTTTAAAAGCTTGGTGGCCAAGTCATGGAAACTTGTTGGGGGCATTTTCAGCACTTGTGTCCAGTTCTGAACGTCTTGCCTTGTTCATGAATCATGACTCTTGAGCTCTATGTCTGCTGCTAAGCCTCTGCTATTACCTGGATAAAGATCTTTTGTTTACACGTAAGTAAGAACTCCTGTGTGTGTGTGTGTGTGTGTGTGTGTGTGTGTTGGGTGGGAGCAGGACACTGAATGCAAGAGGAACTGAGAGCAGTTGGCTAGAAGCTGGCACCAATAATAAAACAACCAGCATGTGCAAGAGCAGCGCATGTAGATACCAACAGCTGACAAGGAGAAGAGAGCAAAGAATAAGCTTACAATTTTGTTTCAGTTCAAAGAGGCAAAGAGGTGTAATATACTCAACCCTCGAATGTGAATATTTCAGATAGAGTAACCACAACTAGAAGTAAACTCCCCTCTCATTCAAAGGTTCTGCTCATCCCTTCCAGCCCTCAGGCCTTGTGATAAATGTGAGCAATTTCCGAAGTGTTTTGAAGCACAAAAGTGCCCCCAAGGTAATAAAGACACTTGTTCCAATTAGCTTTACTAATAACTTTTACTCCAATATATTGATTGGCCTTGTCAGCCAAACCAGCTTTACGACAAGGCTATATAAGAGAGAACGGACACTTTGTTCTTGGAGGTAGCAGCAGCCAGAGCCCATCAATGGAGGAGGTGAGCTGTTTATCTGGCCCTCCTCCACAGCTGCTGGAATGCTGCCTCCTCTTGAAGAAGCTGGCCTTTTTGCACCTTTAGCGGACAGAGGGAAGCTTGCAACACCCCACTCTCTGCTGGCTGACTGATTAAAAACCCACCTGGGCTCATTCTAGCAGGGGAGTAAGGGCTACATAAAGACGTAGGCCAATGGTGGCGCTGCTTTGTGGGGAGGCAAGGGCAAAGGCCACCCCCATAACATCTTCTTTGGGGGTGGCCTTGCCCTAATTGTTGGGAGAGAGACAGGGAAAATGTGCCCATGTTAATTCTCCTCAGCCTCTCGGTGGCTTTCAATACAATCAACGATGGTATCCTTCTGGAGCGGTTGTCTGACTTAAGGGTGGGTGGCACCACTTTGCAGTGGTTCTGGTCCTACTTGGATGGTCATTTCCAAGAGTGACGCTTGGGGAGTCAATTGAACATGTGCAAAACGCTCGCTGCCTGTCATAATAATATCAGTGCAGAAAAATCCTTATATACCAGTGTCAAGGTTTAATTACTTGAATAAGTGAACACTGCTTTATGTATGTGTGTGTGAGTATATATATTTAACGGAACCATCTGGCACCTGATGGTCACTACAAAATATCACCACACAAGGTGTGGAAAGCACCCTCTCCATTGCAGAAAGATTCAGTATGATATTGGATAGCCACACGTGGCGGCACAACAGTAGCAGGTTCACTTCTTTGGTTTCATTGCCGTAACCACCACACCCACCAATATGGCTGCGATGGTGAAGCCCTGGGCTAGAACACGTGCCCGCATCATCCTCTGGGACTGCAGGGTATTTCCCTTCTTGAAGCAGATGAGTCCATAGGCCAAAACTCCTGCTGTGCCAAGGCATCCTAAAGGGCAGGACAAGAGAAAGAAGGAAATGTGACCATGTTTCCCCGTGAACTGAAAGTCAGGTTTTCATCAAAGAGGTGTAAGTCTAAACATTTTCTTTCAATCTCACTTCCTCCTTGGTAAAATAGTGAATAACCTCACAGGGGGAAACCCCGGTCTCAAGAAAAAGATAGTAAAGAATTCTACAAATGGACAATATTAGGAAGAGGAAGCCCTTCTTCTCTTGGAGACTGTTTCCCAAAGAGAAAATATCTGACCACATATCCCTGGGCAGGTGTGGGTGGGAATCAATGCTGCACGGAACTTCACTACTCTGCTCACCTGAGTGAGGAATACACCTAACACAGTGGTTTTAATACAATTTCAGTTTGAGAATCACTTGACTAAACACAATTCCTTCCTCTAGGTCAGTAGTTCTCAAAGGATATGGCGCACCACACTGGTGTGGCAGGAGAGGATGGCAAATGTGGTGGGAAGATTCAAGGACAATCAAAGAAACATTTAAACATTTCAGTGTAGTGTAGTATAGTATAAAAATATATTTTTTATTTGTAGAACATGGATAGATATCTTTTCAAAATGAGAGCAAAAGCATATGAAACTGCAGGCTCACACCTCTCATTGAGTTTGTATACATCCTTAAAGTACATATGTAAAAGGCTCATTTATAGTTATATTTTAGGAATGATTCATGTTCTTATGTAGCTGCATTGTTTGTTTTCTCCTCCAACAGCTCCCACCTCAACATAATCCACACAACCCAAAATCTAATTACTGTTCATAGCTTTGTGGCCTCTTAAAAAGTAACACATTAGAACAATTGTTTGTGTGCTACTGCGGTCTACTTCATCAGACACAGAGAGCAGAGCTTTCCAAACTGTGTGTTGCAACACATTAGTGTGTCAGCTGTAGTGTGCAGATGTGTCTCATGAATGCTCCCCTTGCTCCTCCTGGGGCAGGAAAGGGTTAGTTTAATCTCTGGTTTGCTAGTAAAACTGAATTACTGTGTCACGAAATGAACCAAAACTTAATTACTGTGCTGCAAAATGATGCATGTCCATAAAGTGTGTCACCAACTTGAAAAGTTTGGAAAGCTCTGACAAAAAAGGTGATCCTCCATTGGGATCACACACCATGCATCTGATGAAGTGAGTTCTACTCTGTGAAAGCTTATAACACAATAAAATTGTGCCACAACTCTAATTCTTTTTTATTTGTTTATTTACTGCATTCATAGCCCACCTTTTTCCTCCAAGGAGTTCAAGGTGGCGTACAATGTTCTCCCCCTCCTCATTTAACCAAAACAACCCTGTGAGGTAGATTGGGCTGAGAGAAGACAGCGACTGGCCCAAGGTCACCCAAGGAGCTTCATGACCAAGCAAGAGATCCAAACCCTTTAATCAAGTTCACCATCTTTCCCTCTTCAACTCCCAATTGTCACCCTGTCTCTGGGCCTAGATGAATACCCCCAACACCAGGACATTTCGCTGGTGGAGATTACCCCACCCCTCTCCCTGTCAAGGAAAGTTTCGCAGGAGACATTTCCGTGTGTCAAGTCTGGCTGGTGTCAAAGCCACACTGGGCTGGGGGAGAGAAGCATGGCAGCCTTACTCCTATCAGCTTCCTATCCTCAGGAACTCCTGCTCATCTTTTGCTTTCCCTCTTTCTGGATTTGACCCCTTTTTTTCTTTGACCGGTGCTGACCCAAGACATAATTGGCGGGGCCTGGGCTACAGCAGACGGCACCCCACCAACCCGTTTGACCTGCAAGGAAAAAGCTCTCCCTGTTGAACTAGGGTCTGCCCTAATTTGCCTCCCTCCCTCCCGGGTCCCTGGCCTCCCTCTCACCGATGGGCACGAGCGGATTCTCGCGGGTCTTGCGCCGGAACTTATCCCCGAACCCCTCCTCCGGGTGGTAGGCGGTTGGCGTGAAGCCCTCGATCACGGGCGGGTTGTTGGGGTCGAAGGGCGGCGGCGCGCTCTGAGCCATGGTCGAACAGGCGCCGGAGGAGGCCACACCACGGGAAAGGCGGACAGGCTGCTTCGCGCTAAGTTATGCTTTGACCCACTTCGGCTACCGTACAAACGAGGCGGCGCGCGTAGCCCAATAGCGCTCTTGGCTGGGCCGGAACTGCAATACCAGCACGTGTATTTCCCCCCGCCGCCGCCCGCCGTGTTGCTGGGAGTTGTAGTCCGTCTGACTCTCCTACAGGAACGCAACCGAGTCTGCCGAGTCCGCAGAACTACGTTTCCCATCGGGCATCGGGGCGACGCTCCCAGAGGCTCGGGCTTCTTCTACCTGTATTAGAAGCCGCGTGTGGCTGGATTGGTGCGACCGATATTCCGCCGAGTCGCCGCGATGCCGAAAGCCAAAGGGAAGAGCCGGCGGCAAAAGTACAACTATAATGTCGACCGCAAGAAGCAGAACAGGGCTTTCCGCAAGCGCGCGGCGCCCCGCATAAAATGGTGAGTGGCCGGGAATTGGGGTGAAGTGGAGGCGCCAGGTGGACTTGGTGGAGAGAGGGCGTCAGAGAGAGAGGAGCGGGGCTCCTCTGGCCGACCAACCTTCGCGTCTTAGCCAGGTGGGGATGGGGCATGTTGGATCTCCGGAGGGCTCACTCACCCAGGACCGGCCCAAGGTATTTTGGCACCTGAGGTGAACCACAAAATGTTGTGCCCTCTCGGAGGCCCTGCAGAGCCGGATGCCAAAGGAAGAAAAATAGAATTGTGGAATTGAAAGGGACTCCAAGGGTTATCTGGTCCAACCCCTTCAATGCAGGAACTGGCCATCTCTAGAAGCACAGCAGAACCTGCTGGCTTCTGCACTGCCACCTTTTTTTCCAGCTTTAGCCAGTCACCGAAGTTAAAGCTGATAAAAGTACAACCCTCCGTTTGTTTCATTTTTGCCGTTACTGGCGAGAAAGGCTGTTCTGTAATCCCTTCTACGGTGCCATGTACCATTTTTTAGCCTAAGGGTACATGATGCAGCCGTTTGGCTGAAGCTAAGCAGGTCTCATCAGCATCAGGATGGGTGACCACCTGAGAATCCTGTGAATCTTGAACTCCAGGAGGGGAGAAAGGTGGAATATAAACCAACCAACCAACGAAATACAAATAAGTAAATGCTGTACGGTGTTTTCTACATATCCTGCCCATGGAGGACAGAATGCTTTTCTGTCATTCGTAATGCTTGGGAGCAATTCTGGAGGGTATTGATTACACCAGATCAAGTACAGTACTGAATTGCCACTGGGCAAAGTTAATGGTACCGTAGTTCAAAGACCCTTTCCAAGCTAGACCTATCAGTAAATCAGATTTAAAAGTACTCCTGTGGAACCATGTGGTAGTAGACACCTCATATGTAGTAGCATTCTACCTACTTTCCATGTGTTGAAAGACTGCAGGCATTCAAGGAAACAAACAGGCTTCTAAAATTAATGAAATCAGGCATAACTGTCTAGAGTAGACAAATGTGGCTAATATTTTCTCTAAGTTAGTTGTGTGGCCATTCTTATTAGAGAGGGGAAGAACCCCTTCAAGAATGCTTAATATTAATGTATGATTCTTTCCTCCTCTCAACCCCCATCTCTGTTCAGTACCCAAATCCGACACGCCTGGGATAGGACCAAAACTGTAAAGCAGAACCTGGCAGAAATGGGCCTGGCTGTTGATCCAAACAAGGCTATACCTATTCCGAAAACAATGCAACAGGTGAGTAGTGATATGTAAGGTAAAGTTTCCAGGTTGGGAGTTCAGCCAAAACTGGGTTATATACCAGTTTATGGGTGATGGATGCAGTCCCAGCAAGACAATATGTACAAAGTGGCAGCTGCAGAAATAGCTGGGGAAATTTCTGAGTAAGGAAATGCTATATCTAAGACATAAGGTCTCATGTGGTGTTTGGCTAGACACAAGGTATGCATGAAAGCAGTTGCTAAAATGTTATTTCAAATCTGTTTGTGAGAACATAAAAAGGTAGTATTTCAAACTCATTTACACTTTCCCACTTCACCCTTCATACTAGATACAATGGTCAAAATGATAAAAAACTTTATGAGTCAGGGAAACCACAGGCAAAAAAGTTTGTTTGCTTGCTTGCTTGCTGCATTTATATCTTGCCTTCTTCTCCAGTGAGCTCAAGGTGGCACATATGGTTCTCCTCTACACAATAACCCTGTGAGGAAGTTAGGCGGTGATTGACCCAAGGTTACCCAGTGAGCTTTGTGGCCAGGTGGGGGTTTGAACCCTGGTCTCCCAGGTCCTAGTCCGATACTCTAACCACTACACCACAGAGGTTGTATCATTAGAAGTCCTTTGAAACCACCAATGGGTGCTGCATAGATATTTTATATCTATGTCATTTTAAATTGTTATTGATGTTAATGTTGTATTTTTAGTTTTAGATTTTATGATTTATGTGGAAATTGTTTTCCATTTGGTTTTGCATCTTTTGATGTGTTTTATTTATTGTTTATGACTTTTGTTATGTTGGTAATTATATAAATCTTGGCATGTTGTAAGCCGCCTTGAGCATAGTTTCAACTATGGAAAGACGGCATACAAATAAAATGATGATGATGATGATGATGGTCAGAAGCACAAATGGTCAGATGGAGAGTTTGGTGAATTCCAAACCTTGGGATGTTTCCATGGTATTTCTACTGATCTAGTAAAAATCTCCATCTTTCTGTGGCGCCCTTGATGAGGGATATATTTGACACCCCACGAGAGGTGGTCGACTCTTCTTCCTTGGAGGTTTTTAAGCAGAAATTGGAGGGCCATCTGTTATGGATGCTTTAGCTGAGATTTCTGCATTGCAGGGGGTTGGACGAGATGATCCTCGGGTACCTTCCAACTCTAAGATTCTATGATCCCAACGTTCCTTGGAACATAAATTGTGTGGGTTTGTGAAAGTACTGCAGAATGACTTTCCTAATGATAACTTATTCTAGGGATGCTACCAAAATTTGAGTTACTTAGTAGTCTGAAATGACTGCATTGGTGAAGTACCATTGCATCATGTTTGCCTTAAGTGTTATCACATTTGCCCTTTTGTGAAAGACAAATCTAGTGAAACTTTGTTATTCGGGTGCGTTTATCTTCTCCAATTAATATTAATGAGAATGATGAAATTAGAAAAACAAATGGGGTGGTTGGGAATCCTTTTAAGTCCTTAAGGAAAGATGAAAACATGCCAGCTAAGGCATTTATAAAGTTAGGTAGCATTTTAGAGCATACAAAGCAATGCATAATAAATGTATTGGTATAAAACACGATCTACCATGTCTTTTAAAATGCAGGTGCTGAAAATGGAAGTGGATGGACAAGAAGCAAATGTGAAAACTGTGCGGAAGCCATATGTACTAAATGGTTGGTAATAGCTTCATATTGGCAATGAATATGTTGGCCTGATGCCTCATACTGAAACCTTTTACCTGAACTGTTGTAACTCTAAATCCTGAGAGCAACCATTTATCCTATTCAAATTAAGTGCAGTATTCTGGAGTGTATCAGCTCTCATTGTCAGGGAAACACTGGTGATATCATGCATAGTCTTTTGTTGTTGTGTGCGGTTTTTATAACTTGGAGGCCACTTCTGTCTGAACCAACCCCCCGCACCCATTTTCTGTTAGACCCCAAAAGCTGGCCAGCCACAAAAGGATCACACCGCATGGCCAACTGCTGGTTTCAAGAGGAAATGTGGGTGACTTCAGTGATCCTACTAGTTGAATCTAGCTGTATTTATTCTGCTCGAAAAAGGTCACACAGGGTGCAAAAATGCTTCCCTCTTCTTCACTGCCTTTTCTTTTTAACACTTAAAGAGTTGGAATCTGAGGCCAGCCTCCCAGAGAAGAAGTCAGAGACGCTCTCCCGAGATCTTATTGACTATGTCCAGCACATGATCCGGAGCCATGGTGAAAACTACAAGGTAGGCACTCTTTGTTCTAGAAGCTCCACAGCGAATGGTTGCAGCTGCTAGCATTAGAATGTCCAATTTTCAGTATTTCCTGGTTTCTCTGTTTTTTAAAAAACAAAAACTGCTGAGCTCACTCAATTCCCTGTTTGCTTCCTTTTTTTCATCCATAGTGCTTTCCTGTACCCTGAGCTGAACTCAGTCTGCATTTTCTGACTGCACTCCTGTGGTTGTAATTTTCCATTTGCTTTGTGCACAGCCACTTGTTGACTCTTGGTGTACAGTATACTGCTTGCTTTCTGGGTGTGGGAGGCCTCCTTAAGGCTGAGGTAGCTCATTACAACTTTACTCTTCGCCTCCTAGGCTATGGCACGTGATGAGAAGAACTATTACCAGGACACACCAAAGCAAATAAAGAGGAAAATCAATGTATATAAACGCTTCTACCCTGAGGAATACCAGACCTTTGTTGCCTCTCTGCAGCCAGAGAAGATGGAACAGCAATGATTTTACTCACCAAAGAAATGGGCAGAAGCAGCTGCACCTATATTATTTCAGATGCTAGTTTGCCCTCAAGTGACTTCTGGTCAGGGACTGAAATGTTGGATTATCTATAACTGTGTCCTTTGAAGAGAGAAGATGGGAAGGTGTTTATGTAGATGGGACTTTGTCTGACCTCTAATTGTTGGAGAGCCCTTGCTGCATTCTGCTTGCACCATCTTAGCTTTGGGATAGATCCCTGTTGAAATAAACTTCTTTCCCAAGCCCCGAGTCAGTAACAAAGCACAGCCAAAGGATGTTTCCTGTTCTTGCTGCGTGAGTGACAAGCAGCTTTGCCAAACCATCTGCAGAACAGGTGGGGAAGACTGTCCTCAGGAAATTTTGGTGCATCATCCAGCTATGGAAACAAGAAGTTGTGGTAAACCATTGTAATGTTTTCAAGCATTCTTTTATGAAGAGTAAAATATTTCCCTTTCTTAAAAAAAAAAAGTTTCTTTAAAAAATTGGTCTCTTACTATAGAAAGGTGTCTCAGTTTCTTGACTTTTTGCAGCTGTAGTATTTTAAGTCCTATTTTTGTGTATCAGCAGGTCCACCCATGCGATGACATTATACAAGTACAAAGGAAAGCTGACCTTGGGAAGGCTCCTATGAAAATACACACACACACAGAGAGAGAGAGAGAGAGACCCCTTAACTGTAATTATGTACATGTATTGGCAGTGACCTTAACACTCCTTGAGTTCTGCCTTTCTTAATAGCAATAACACATGACGCTGCTGGCCTTGTGATATCTCTAGTTGCATAGAAAACACAACCATATCCGTTACAGCTGAGACAAACAACTCAAGCTTTATTTGATACAGTGGGGGGGGGGCATAGTGTAAACAGTTGGTCACCAATTATCCATTTCATACAGGCAAGAGGAACTTAGGGCTAGGAGCCACAGGCACAAACAAAGCTTCCCATAATCTTTGATGGGACAGGAGGGGTGATCAGGTTTTGCAAAAGGAGTGTAGCCCAAGCTCAGGCAGTACTGCTGTTTTCCGGCTATGAGGAAAGGGAACAGGAAGTTGGCATGTGTACTGTTTGAGAAAGAGCACACAAGGGTTGGGTTAACTCTGCTTGTAAACACAAGGTCCCTCTGCAGGACTGCCTGGCTGAACATGTAAAACTTTTCCTTTCTCTAGAGGCAAGATTGGCATTTTGTCTGAGACCAACTTCTTCCATATCACGGGCAGCCCAAACTCTGAGGCCGGCCCTTGGCATGTCCCAGCCACCACTATCTGACTGTACAGTTTCCAGTTGAGGAGGAATATGGATTATATAGGAATGAGTCCTGAGCCAGGTGACTTGAGATCAAACATAGCACCAAACTGAGAAAGTGATTTGCAGCTTCATTAGCCCTGGGCACAGCAATTCATATTAGGTACCTCAAATTTCCCAGTTCCTTCTGCAGCCTTTCACTGAAATTCACAACTCTTTCTTTCTTCAGAAAGAGATTAAGGGTAGTAATTCACTGGGGGCTAACTTGACTTTGGAAGTTGAGGAAGGACACTTGGAGCAAGGAGCTAGTGCCTCAGAAGCACAATTGGTCCAACATGCTTAGGCTAAGGAAATGGCTGTAATTCAAGGGCATCTAGTATGTTGGAGAGAGATCAGCTAAGCCATCAAGTTGCTTATCAGGTATGATAGATTTTATTGCACTAATAAGTAGCATTTAAAGCCCTAACAGCCATCAGGGACACCTCAGCAGAATAGCTGCTTGCACATGCTCTGCTGAGATGCTCCTTTAACACCCACTCTCAGACTAGCCCTCATGGCAGTTTGAGACGGTACATCCTGTTCCCCACTAATTGCAGTGAGGATTTAATAGTATTTCATAGGGGCACAGTCAATCCCCAGCTTCTCAAAAGGGCAGTGAGGGATGAGGTATTCCAGCCTGCACAGGGCAGACTTTCCCTATAGACCTGCTGGGTCGAGTCTCGAAGACAAAGTGATAGTTCTTAGTGCAAGTATTGACAGTGCCATTCCCTAGGACTTTCAGTAGCAGATGCCAGCAGCCACCCCCAAGACTACTATATTATCCCCACGGTCAGTATATTTTGCCCCTGTTTTAGCCAAGGTCTTGATGGTTATATTGACGGTAAGGCTTCTTTCCAGAAGGGGGTTTAGTAAACACCTAAAAAATTCTTTTGAGGACCTGGAAAGCCTATTTCTCTGAGGATAAGATCTCAAGAAGCTAAGAGGAAGCTAAGAGTTGGCTCCATGTGGCTTGAATATCCTGGAGATGTTGAAGAACCTTCAGACCTGAGCCAGGAGTTTGAGCAGCAGGTTCTTCAGGTGGAGAACACTGTTTGTGGTGGTCAGGCCAGCATCAGTAGCACTTGTGGGCAGGAGAAAGAATTCCCTTTGATGTTTCAGGGTATTCAGTGCCAGCTCCTCGTGCAATTCTGCCACACTCAGCGCATCACTCTTGTCCTAGAGTGGATATAGATCACAGGTTGAACAAATGACACCGCTTCCCCACCCGTCCTTAAGAGAACTGTATTTAAGCACACCTTTAAATCTACTTTCACTCGTTCTCAGACAAGAATCCATGTGAAAAGGAGAGCTGGGAAGGAGACAGTTATTCTTGACATTAAATGCTTATAACGACACCATAAGCTATCCAATATACTTAGTCATGTCAGTACAAGCAAATGATATACAGAAGATGTCAAGCGCACAGACAAGATCTACATTGCAGGGGGTTGGACTAGATGGCTCTTGGGGGTCCCTTCCATCTCTGCATGTCCAGGGTTCCATCTCCAGATCAGTGGTGGGGAACTAGGCTGAATGTGGCCCTCCGGGCATCTCCATCTGGCCCTTGGAACTCTTCCCCAGGACACATCTCTCACCAGCCCTGCTCTGCACCTTCCTTGTGTGCATTTGCCTGGCTAGAATGTTATCATTGGACTGTGATAACGCCTCTTGCTTGCCTGGCTGGAGGATGGAGAGATGTGTGTGTAAACACTGCTAACCTTTGTGTGTCCTACTATACAAAAGATAACTTCTGCATTGCTTACTATATATCCGTTAACATGGCCAGTTTTGCCTCTGGCCTCACTCCACTCAAGCACACACAGAGAGACACAAAGACCCAACTTTCCCTTGCCGCAGGCAGGTCTGGAGAGATGGAATGACTCCTCCCCTCTAGAGATGGTGTTGCAAGTTGAGGATCCTGCTTGTCTCCAGCAGGAGGAGTCATCCCTATCAGGAATGGTGTCCTGCTCCATCTGGTAAAAGGTTCCTCTGCCTTGCTCTAGTCTAGACCCAGTCTTTCTCAACTTTGGATCCCCATAAGTTGTTGGACTACAACTCCCATCAGTCCTAGCCAGAATGTCCAGTGGTCAGGGATGATGGGAGTTGTAGTTAAAGAACATCTGTGGGCCCTAGGTTGAGAAAGGCTTCTGTAGATAGTCCCAGGTGAAAGAAGAGGCCCACCTGTTTGTTAGCGAGAACTATCAGAGGCAACTGGGGGTCCTCTGCTAGCAGGCCATGGAGCTCCTGTCGGGCAGTGTGGAGGCGCAGGCCATCTGCAGAGTCCACTACAAACACTAGGACATGGGCTTTGCTGAGGTAGTGGTTCCAGTACGAACGTAGATTCTGGCTGCCACCAACTGAGACACAAAAAGGACCAAAAATAAAAACCATACATGTTGAGTATATGGCATGTTTTCGGCACCCATCCACTGCCAAAGAAAAGAGGTGCATGGAACACTCAGTTCTGTTTTAGGCACATAGAAACCCCCCCCCCCCCAAATATTTGTGATGCAATGACTTAGAGAGAATTCCTTGCACATTTCCCTCACAGCAATGATACAAGGCCACTTCTAAAGTTCTCCCACTGTCCCAGACTGCCTTGCTTCCAGGAGGCTGTGGTAGGACTTACCCTCCAGGAGGTCCATCTGGAGCCCATTGGCCTGCAGTTGTGCTGAGTTGAAGCCCTGAGTGGGTGCTATGTGCATCTTGGCTTCTGTGCTGCAGATATAGTGGATAATGCTGCTTTTTCCAGCCCCATCCAGACCAAGGACCAAAATCTGATACTCACAGGAAGGTGGCTGAAAAGAGAAGAAAGGCTTCGAGGCACAGCAGTAGCATAGCTGCAGGAGGGCCTTTCGTGACTGGCAGCCTCACCTGTGGCTATTTGCCAAGTCTGCAAAACCAGACTTCATGTTTGGGTTGTGTGTAAAGCTGTTATTGTTAGGCTGTCGGGGAAGGTCACTTAGAGATGAAAGAGATGGATAGCCTTGCACTGTTAGATGCAGTTGCAACAAATGTTCTTAGATTAAGCATCCAAACAAGGAAGATACCAGCCAAATTGAAGATCAAGCTATTTTGTGTACTATACACAAACCTATGTAACCTATGGAGCAAAAGTTCTTAGATTAAGCATCCAAAAACAATATACTTGATCCTGATTCTGTCTTCTGAAGCACTAGCTACCTCTCCCAGTTTGATGTCAACTGCAAATTTGATGAGCATCCCCTCAAATCCTTCATCCAAGTTGTTTATAAAGACCATTGGCCCAGGACAGATCCCTGCAGGGCCCCCCATTTATCACTTTTTTCCAGGATGACAAAGAACCATTAACGAGTACTCTTTGAGTTGAGTCAGCTAACCATCTACAAATCCACCCAACAATTACTCCATCTAGTCCACATTTTACCAGCTTCCTTGCAAGAATAGGGGGAGGGGGGCTTTGTCAAAAGTCTGAAGCACTATGTCCGCAGCATTCCCCTGATCCACCAAGCTTGTACCTCTATCCTCTATGAAAAATGAAATGAAATTATTCTGGCATGACCTGTTTTTGAGAAACTCATGCGGGGTCTTAGGAATCACGGCATCCTTTTCCAAGTGCTCATGGACAGGACTGTTGAATTATCTGTTCTAGGACCTTTCCTGGAATCACGACCCCATCTGCCACATCTGACCAGTCCCCCTAAGGCAAAGGACTGATCTAGATGGATCCAAACATATTCCTTCCTTTTAGCAACTGAGCTGCAATTGTCCCAGGGGGAGGCTGACAGAGTAGCACGGGCCTTGAGTATAGGGCCCAGCCTCCACCCATCTTACCTCCTCGCCTCCGGGTGCGTTGCGCCCCAGCTCCGCTTCCAGCTGCTGCTCCCAGCGCCCCCTCCAGCCGATGCAGCTGTCGTTGACGTCTCGGAAGTAGATCTTCCAGGCGATGAAAAGGAGGGAGCCCAGGGCGGCCACCGCTGCGCCCAGCGCCAGGCTCAGGTGTCTGATGGCGCCAGCAGGAGCCATTGGTGAAGGAACCGGACTGAAACAACTTCCAATCAGGCGGAGAGGCAACTGCAACAACACCAGCAGCGCCTCACTCCGAATGAACCCGCACAGAAAAGTCCCCTGCAGCCTCCTGGGCTTGCCTTAAATCCGTGTGCTTCCTTATTTCGCAAGTTAGCAACCTGGGTTGAAGAGGCTTGTGTACTAGCAAGTGCAGCGATCCACAGCAGATGCGCCCAGCTGACCAACAACAGCCTCTGTGCGTGCGCGCGCGCTGCTGACTCAGTCTAAGCAGCCAGAGAATTTCCCGGCCGGTGGCAGCATCAGCCCCAGCAAAGTGCGGACGGAGTCCGGCTGACGTCACTCTCGGCCTTAAAGGGGACTTGCTCTGTCTCTCCACCTAGTAAGATTCCCCGGGAGCGGGCGGTGGGTGACAGAGAAAGAGAAAATGCATTGCTGAGCGTAATATTGCCTTACACCAAGGCGGAATTCTCACTATTGCTGGATTGAGACTGCCGTTATACCTGACCGCTGGTCATGCTGCCTAGGAATACAGTAATGGGAGCTGGGGTCCAATGACATCTGTAGGGCCACAGGTCCCCCTACCCATGTCCAGGGCTGGCCCACCCATGAGGCACGGTGAGGCAATTGCCTCTAGTGGCAGGATCCACAGGGGCAGCAGATCTGGATGTAGATCTTTAATTCCACCTTGTTCTTGCGGTATAACTTCACTCACCTTTTCTTCCCTGGTGGGGAGGTGCCATTTTGTGGTTCACCCCAGAAACCAAAATGTCTCAGACCAACCTTGCTCACGTCTGATACCAAGATGACAGGACATTTTGCATGCAGAATGTCCTGGGTTTCATCTTTGGCATCTCCAGGTAGAGCAAAGGGAGAAGAAGCTTGCCTGAAACCCTGAAGAGCTGCCTCTGGTCAGTGTAGACAGTACTAACCTAGATGGACCAAATGGTCTGAGGGTTTGTCCATGCCCAAGCAAAATGCAGATTGGAACTGGTCTGCCTCTGAGGCACTGCCATGAAAATCATGTTGGCGGCATCCTGTTCTCACAGTGGCCAAACAGTTGCCTGGCACACAGGACCTGAGCACAAGAGCATTCTCCAGCAATCAGTATTCAGAGGCAAGTTGGATAAAGCTGGGCAGGTGTGATTTTTTAACTGTATTTTTACAGACATGCCACAGTCTAGGACTCCTGCCCGAAAGAAATATCAATTCTCAGGGCAAGTGGATCATAGGAATGGGTAAAAGTAATATCACATAGGGGTCCAGGGAGCAGGTAGACTGATGATTCTTATCTGGAAGCCCCGTGTTCCTGCTATGTATATGAAGCTAGTTAACTTTTGTAAACCACCTTGGGAGGGCTTGATATTGAAAGACAGCACATAACTGGTATTGTAGATAAATAAATATTGAAGGGGGGGAACTTTCTTTTTTTGTAAATGTTTTATATTATTATTTCATTTTAAAATGTACATAAAACAAAGAGAACAATGATAACAAAAGACAAAAATTAAAAGATGAAAAAGAATGGGTGGGGGGATTTCTGAGGAACCATATTGTCTTGAAGGGAAGAGAGAATAAGAGAGAATAAAAGAGAAACAGCTCCTGCTCACAACAGCCAGGATAGGGACTTGATCTCAGACCCCTCTCTTCATTCCATTGTAACACTGTATTATTATTAGTGTTTTTTATTAAACTCTGAGCAGCCTCTGAGAAGTGTGTCATGATTCCTAAAGGTATATTTAATAAAGGAGTCATGGTACTGATAACTATCCAGCCCATTGCGGAAGAAAAGCACCATTTATGTGGGAGGAATAAATTGCCATTTTCAGAATTATTTCCATCTCTTTTTTTTTTTTTTTTTAAATAATATTTATTAAAATTTTCAAAAAAAAAAAGAAAATACAGAAAGCAAGAATTTACATACGTTCATAGCCTTATTTTCATATATCCGCTTTCTGGGACTCCCCCCTTCCCCCACCCCTACCATATTCCTTTTTCATATTGTTGGCTCCACAAGCTCTCAGTTCTAATTAAAAACTTAATTTGTTAAACCATTATTCGAATTTAAAATTTCTGCACTCCACATCAATACCCTTAATAAAACACAAAAAATTTCTTTCCCAAGGCCCACCCCATTTTCATTCCACAATTTCCCTTTTTTTAATAATAAAAACTCCCCACATAATAAAAATATCAGAAATAAGAAATAAGGAGTATAATAGATAAGACAAAGCTAGTTCAAAAAAAAAGAAGTTAACAAGCCTTTGGATTATAGTTCTCCCCCCCTGTCCCCGGTTTAATTTCCCCCTGACCACCAAACCATGTTATCCGCCTGGGATTCTTACAATCCATAAATCACCTATTTCCCCCAACTCCTTGCTGGTTTTTTCTTTTCTTTTTTTTTTTTTTTCCCTTTCATAAACATTTTTAGAACCCTTAACTTCAGATCTGTAATAAAACTCCCCCCATTGTTCTCTCCAAATTGTAGTCCAGTTTCCTCTTGTTCCGCTGCTGAAACGTTCTAATTCAGAAGCTTAGTAAGTCTGCAGGGATTATTATTATTCAGGAACAAAAACTTGCGTTCAGTCCCTTCCTTTCTTCAATAGAAAATTCTATTGTCTCCTTTAGCTGAACACCCTGTAGACAAAATATTGTTTCCGTTTCGCAGCTTTCCCAGAAGATAACCAGTCCTGTAAAATTCCAATGGTGTTTTTTTCACTTACGACCATCTTTGTAATGTCCCGAAACTCCTCTAGGGGGATTGTTATAACTTTGTCTTCTCTAGTCCAAAAGTCCGATTGTTATCCATATTTTCGCCATTTTGTATCCAAGTTTTAACAAATTGTAGCAAATTGTAACAAATTTAGCCAGCAAAGTTCTCATAATAAAATCCTCTCTGCTTTCCGACTTTGACAGCTACTTTGACAGCTGTCAAAATCTCCGACTCTTTTCACCAGGCTCTCTCTTCAATCACCCCGGTTCCCAGGGGGGGGGGGTTACGTTTCTTCTCCCTCAGTTCATCCTCCAGCACAGTTCTTATAGTTCCCCATCGTGAAATTCTTAGTTTTTATCAGCAATACAAATCTTTTTGGACCTTGGTTGCCCCGTCCTTGTCTTGAAAGGTTTACAATAGGGGGGGGGACTGACTTCCTTTTTGGATCCCCCCCCGCTCGTATCCAATTCAAAAAGAAATTCTTTTTTTCCTCCTTTTAAACCCAGTTTCCAAATTACTCACGGGTTGTTGTCTAAAAGTCCGAATTTTCAATAGAAGAAGTCAGCGCTCTCCGCCGGATGGCATGCGGCTGCGCTCGGCAGGGATAGCAGAGGACTCAAAGCACCACGCTTCTCCCCGGCACCCGATCCTTAGCCTTTAAAAAGGCTCCTTCACGAGTCGGGAGGGCGCTAGCGGTGCCAGCCGAGTCTCCATGTCCACGACCCTCGTGGCCGTGGTTTTTAAGGGTCCCCGCATCGCCGGTGCGGTAGGACCCAGCCCCTGCCGAGCAGACTCCCTCCGGAGCTCGGAGGGAGTCCGCCATTCGGCGATGGCGCCAACCCGGAAGTCCCAGAATTATTTCCATCTCTCTTCTCTGACATATTTGCATTAAAAAATAAAAGCAACAGCATTATTTGCTGGAACTGCAGTGTCAAGCAGATACCTTGCCTAATAACAATCCTTTGATGATTCAGGACACTCAGTAAATTCTGACTTTCCCAAAGGTCACAAAACAATACTGCAATATGTGTGCAGTTTCCTTTGTTTTCTGTATGGGGTTATTGGGATGCAACCCAACCCTGCTTTCAAGGGCTTCTTTGCAGCTATAAGTGCTAAAGCTCAATGGAAAGTGGCTGTTGCCCTCTCCCCTGGCCCATGTACTCTAGACTATGGACCTTCTAAGTTATTTTCTCTCTTTATCCTGAAACCCTTTAAAGAAAATCTAAATGAGAAAGAGTTAAGATTGTTAGTATGCATAGTTACTGAATTGTCTTAAACTTGTTATATTAGTACTCACCTTTTGCATCTGTTTTGTTTTACTTTTAATTTGTATTTTCAAAAAAGGTTTGATAGATAGATAGAGGCTACTAACCCTGAACATGTTCTACCTCCACTGTCAAAGGCAGTATGCTTTGGAATACAGGTTGAATATTAGTACCTTCATATGAAATCCTTGTGAGCCCTACACAAATGTTTGCAAGGTTCCAGTTTCACTCTTCTTCTAAAAACAACATTACTTCTAAAGTGCCTACTTTTTTATTTGTGCTGTACAGAGATTAAAAGACAAACCGGCCCCTTGCCTTCAAGCTCACAAACTAACAGACATCATACAAAAGGAAAACGTAATGGGGAGGGAAGAGGAAAACAAGAAGAAAGGCATAACTTATTGAAGTTATATAATTGTTCTGGACAGTTCCCCCCTCCCCTGCCTTTAAGTACACATGCATACCAGGGCTTGGCAAAAGCTGCCCCCTCCACATCTCACCAAACTTTCGTCTGCTGCAAAGAGGTGTGTGGGTGTGCATGTGTCAGGGACTTTGGGGTGGGGGCAAATTACAGCCTTGAAATGTGGCTTCAAGGTCTGTCATTTGATTTGTAACTAAATTGCTTCTGTATTACAGGAATACACTGGCAATTCAGCAACGTTACGCAAAACTAGAGCACAAAATCACAATTCCCATCGTTTCATAACAGGCCTTCCAAGCATGACTAGCCTGGTGGAAAGGAGAGAACCAGTAGGACATGATTATATCTAGATATAAATACTATAGGAAGAACAGGGAAGACATACTGGAGTTGGTGTTGCTCTGGTTGTTAAAGAAAGCATCAAATTAGCAAGCCAGAAATCCCCAAAGGGGCAGATTCCTCAATAGCACTGTGGAAATTACAGGCTGGTTGGCTTAACGTCTGCCTTGGGGAAACTGGTGGGAGGTATTGTTCAAGATAAAACAACCAATCATATAGGTAAAAAAGGTAAAGGACCCCTGGATGGTTAAGTCTAGTCAAAGGCAACTATGGAGTTGCAGCACTCATCTCGCTTTCAGGCCGAGGGAGTCGGCGTTTGTCCACAGACAGCTTTCCAGATCATGTGGCCAGCATGACTAAACCACGTTTAGTGCAACGGAACACCATGAGCAGTCATCTAGCACAAGCTGTGCTGAAGCAGAGCCAGCATGAGTTCTGCAAGAGTAAGGCCTGTTTTATTAACCTACAGTGGTACCTTGGGTTACATACGCTTCAGGTTACATACGCTTCAGGTTACAGACTCCGCTAACCCAGAAATAGTACTTCGGATTAAGAACTTTACTTCAGGATGAGAACAGATGTAGAAAGTGGAGTCCCCCAAGGATCAGTATTGGGACTTGTGCTTTTTAACTTTTTTTTTTTTTTTAAAGATCTAGAGTTAGGGGTGAGCAGTGAGGTGGACAGGTTTGCTGATGATACTCAGTTGTTCAGTCATTAAAACAAAGAAGGATTGCAAAAAGCTTCCAAAGGACATCTTCAAACTGTGTGAATGGGTGGTAAAATGGCAAGGGCAATTCAATGTAAATAAGTGTGAACTCATGCATGCTGGGGCCCCAAATCCTATTTAACCTATACACTTATGGAGTCAGAACTGGTGATGACTAACCAGGAAAAAGAGTGAACAACTCAATGAAGAAGCTGACACAGTGTGTGGCAGCAGTGAAAAAAAAAGAAAAAAGAAAATATCATGCTAGGAATTATTAGGAAAGGAATTGAAAATAAAACTGCCGATACAAGTACAAATCTATGGGGCAACTGCCCCTGGAACACTGTGTACAGCTCTGATTGCCTCACCTCAAAAAGGTTATTTTTGAGCTGGAAAGGTTTCAGAAAGGTGGAACCACCATGATCCGAGGGATGGAGCAATACCCTTATGAGAAAAGGCTGCTGCATTTGGGGCTTTTTAGAGGTGACATGATAGAAAGATACAGTGCCTTTTTCTGGGGGGACACAGGGGTACACATACCCCAGACATTAAGTTTGGCCTCACTGAGGGGCAGTATTTCAATATGAGTAGGAAAATGAGAGTACCCCCTAAACATTTTCTTTTTAGAAAAAAGCACTAGAAAGATATAAAATTATGCATGGAGAAAACGAACCATTTTTCTCCATCTCTAGGAACACTAGAACTCGTGGACATACAATGTAGCTGAATGCTGGAAGATTCAGGACAAAAGAATGTACAGTACTTTTTCTTCACACAGCACAAACTATGGAACTCGCTCCCACAGGAGGCACTGATGACAACCGACGTGGACGTCTTTAAAAGAGGATTAGACAGATTCATAGAGAACAAGGCCACTGTATATCAATGCCTGCACCACCCCGGCGCTCTGCCCGTCTCCGCTGCCGGAGCCCGTACACTTCTGAATACCAACGGCTAAGTTCCCTCGGAATTAGTCTCTCAAACGCCGCGAGCTTGAACTCTCGCGAGATCGTTAAGCTTATATATTGCGCTCCCTCCGCCAGCGTCCTTTGAGTTGCATGTCGTCAGCCGCGTTGCTGCTGATCTGGCTTGGTCTGGCTTGAGCTCTTCCTCCCGGCTCGGGCTGCGCCATGGCGCCTCCGGATCTCGTTGACCGGCGTCTGCTCGCGGGCGGCCTCCTCCGCCTCCTGCTCTCGTCCGACTCGTGGGCGCAGCGGGCCTGTTAGTACCGGGGGAACCCAGTCCGGGGGCTGCGGGCGGCCCAGGAAGAGAAGGGAGGTAAGAGAAAGAGGCGGGCGGGAGGGCAGGCAGGCAAAGCAGCCGAGCGCGGCCTTGTTGTTTACGGCGCATAGTGGGCGGGATAGGCCGGTCGTGGAACCGCCGCAGACCATCAGGAGGAGGCTGGGCTCGGGGATGAAAGGCTCCGGCGGAATTTATTTTGCGCGACACCTTCCCAGACATCTGCTTGGAAGAGCCTGAAGCCTACAGTATTTGGAAAATACCTGAACTCCCCCCCGGGACAGGGCGGGACGTGGACGGAAGATGCTGCTTGTGGTGAAATCTGAGGCAACCGCCTCTTTTTCTTAGGGTGCCATCCTAAAAACACTTACTTGGGAGCAAGGCCTATTGCAGGCTCCGTGAGACTTGCTCTCGAGTAAACATGCAAAAATATATTAAAACCGTTTTTAATCTCACTGCATGCGTTTTGTAAACTAATGCCTCTCCTTTCCCTGTCGGTGTTCAGCCTAACTATGCATGTCTACTCGGAAGCAAGCCAAATACTAATACTAATTTACTGTTTATACCCCGCCCATCTGGCTGGGTTTCCCCAGCCACTTTGGGCGGCTCCCAACAGAATATTAAAAACACGATAAAACGTCAGACATTAAAAACTTTCCTAAACATTGAGTTCAAAGGGGCTTACTCTCTGGAAAGCGAGTATAGGGTTGTAGCCTAACCTATGAGACGGACCTGTTGCCTACACTTGTCGGTGGTGTGGCTCCCTCCCTTACACACTTGCTTAGGGAATGATTGTTAGTGGACTAAACCTTTTGAGCCTACAGCAAAACTTATTTTCTTTGCATGTTGATGGTGGTTCAAAGTGATTCATAATAATATGTAAAGTGCCTCAACAGTTAGATGTTGTATACAGTTAGTATGTTAAAAGCAGCCCATGCCACTAGCCCCTGCATCCTCTCTCATTATTGGAGGAGGAAGAGAATAGGCTCACTTGGATTTAAACTGCTTGCTTGGCTGCAAGAAGTAGCAATTGTTGGTCTCTAGTGAGAAATGCTGGACAAGACTTAAGTGGCCATTTGGACACTGTGCCTCTTGAAGCTGCATTTACAGCATCTGTCTACTGTTAATTGCAACCATATGGGAGAATATGCTGGCATGAGCTAGTGGGTGTTTGTATGGCTGCTTTCCAGGTCAGCAGTTTCTGCAGTTGGAAGAAGAATAAAATGCTTAGAACTGGCCAACAGATGATGGTTAGAAAAATTAATGTAAATTACATTGTGGTTTCTTATTTATATCTCACCCACTCTGATAACATTACTGCTATGGAGGCTATATCTATGGCAAGTCTGCATTTCCCTCATGGAAATACCTACCTCTCCTGAGTTATTTGATGCTTACCTTTGATTGTCTGGGTAAATCACCAGAATACCTTTTGAGACCATTGTATTTTATTAATTCAAAGGTAAACTACCACTGTTGATTGCTTTATATTGTGCTGGAAAACTTCCCATTGCCTTGAAACCAGGTGCCATTGTAGATTACTTAGATGTTGATTGAGATGTGGAGTGTTCTTTGACCCTGTCTTGTTGCCACTGCAGTAGGAAGGTCCACAGTTTGAATTCCATTGTTTGAAAGCATGCTAGTGCAAGTAGATAAATGGGTACTACTTCAGTGGGAAGGTAAACAGCGTTTCCATCAGGGTATTCTGTTGTTCCAGAAGCAGTTTAGTCATGCTGGTCGCATGACCCGGAAAGCTGTCTGTGGACAAATACCGTCTCCCTCAGCTTGAAGTGAGATGAGTGCAGCACCCCATAGTCAACTTCGACTGGACTTAATTTATTTACTACTGCAGTCCAAGTATGCTAATTTATAACTTCATATTTATATTTTATATTTTTGCAAGTACTTGACAGTCCAACTGAGTGACGGTTTCTTTGGTGTGGTTGATGTACATAGTGTCTAGTTGAGACCACTTCAAATGTTAGAGAATTCCCACATAGAATTGTAGAGTTGGAAGGATCATCTAGTCCAGGAGTGGCCAACTCCCAAGAGACTGCGATCTACTCAGAGTTAAAAATTGGCAGTGATCTGCCCCCCCCTTTTTTTTGGGAGGAGGAAAGCACCGTTTTGTGGGGGTGCGGGGCTAAACTGTTGAGCTTTTTTAAGGGAAGCCAAAGTTGTTGAGCTTCTTTGGGGGAGCCAGTGATCTACCTCAAGACATTTACCGGTAGATCACGGTCTACCTGTTGGACGTCCCTGATCTAGTTCAACTCCCTGCAATACAGAAATTCCGCTCACAGCTGTCTCTGGGTGGGCTCAAACCACCAACCTAATGGTTAACAGGTAGATGAGGCATTTGAGCGTTGTGCACTATTTTCTCCTTTATGAAGGTTGAAGTGGCTTTCTGTCAGTATTGAATTAGGTTATTATGAATACAATTTTACTGCAATTGTAGACTGTCTTACTTTAGTAAAGATTTATTGCTTCTGAATTTTTGTCAGTCTGTCTGCATGGAAGCTCGTGAGGATGGTTTGCTAGTTTCAGCATCAGCAACAGAATGGTCCTTTTTTGACATCTTTCTCTCATCATAAGTTGTGGTAAGCTCTATTAGTTTTTTTTTCTTATAAAAACTTTGATTACAATGATACGCAGGCTGATTAATTTAAAATGAGTTAGGTCATAATACCTTTTCATTGCTTCATTATTTAAATCATCAAAATAAATGTTAGCCATCTTGCTAGCTTTATAAGCAAAGTAAAATATGTGGAGCTTCATTGACATACTCTAGTTTTATTATAAACCAGGATCCTTTGCTATGGTGTAACTTTTGCAGATGAAAGTACCCTCTGTTTTTATTAGGTAACAGCAATACTGTTCTGGATTTCCATATAGTGAAACACCTGGACTTGCAATCATGGCTTCAAGACGAACAGATGCTCCTGGTAAAACTAATTATCTAAGTAAATGTGTCGGGTGTAAAAGTGTCTAGTGGTAATTGCAACAAATATCATCAGGCCCTTTATTCAAATCTCCCAAGTCTATTTGTGTTGTCTTTATGAAGGTCTAGCTGTACCACACTAAATGCAGACACACATAAAGATCTGACTCTGCTCTAGAGAGAATTGTAATTGCGCTTCAACAATACATCTGTTGGTGACCTAGAATCTTATGGTTGCAGTTGTCAGTTTTCTTGCCTGCTAATGACCAACAACTGCTAACTAGATAATGATGAATTAATTACTAAATTGATGGAGTTCTCCTCTGAGATGAATTCTTCCATCTGTTCCTGGAAGTAGTTTTTCAGATTGCCTTCAGGATTATGTATTTCATGCTACCATTACTTGACTTTTAATTTGCTATTGAGTGAATTTATAGAAATCCGATGGTTAGTGTGCCTATTTACCTGATTATGAGTGAAAAGGCTGTTTGCCATTAGTTTGGGAAGTCATCTCGGCAGGGATGGAAAATTCTTCAGATCCCTATGAAATCGAATGACCATCCTAAGTACCTAAACATTTTCTAGCCTGGTTTTTTTTTAGGTTGTGTTTTCTGGGGTTATTCTGTTTGAACATCTTTTAATGAAAAGTTGATTACTTTCCTGATCCTAGGTGTCTCATGTGGGAAAAGATTCTGAATAAATGCTTTAGTGCCAGGGCTTGGGTTTTAGTAATTCTGGACTAGATAAGTGCCTAAATTAATAGGCAGTAGACTTTTTTGAGTAAGTGTTTCTAGGAGCTTTGGCCTAAGAATTTCTAGCTCTAGTAGCGCCTTTAGCTCTCTAATTATTGGTTGAAATGGATCAAGTGCATTGTTTTGATCAGTAGTGGTGAACCAGTGGCCAGTGGGCTTCATCCAGTCCACTAAGTCTTCTCCAGTAGCCCCCAATTCCCTGACCCAGTGTGGTGCTGCCTTGAGATTGAGGGGGGCATAGTACACTAATGGAATTTCATCCTCATAGTACTGGGCAGAGAGGTTGAAACTACCCTCACAGCTATTGTCAATTTCATTTTTCACCTTGCTTGCTGTTTGTGTGCGTGTTCCCTGGTATGCATGTGGTGGCTTGTGCACAGGTGCTCTTGCTTGCCTGCTATAAGGTGGCCATGCCTACCTGTGGCATGTTGCCCTGACGGAGTTGGAATACGGTGATGTGGCCTTGGGCCTGAAAGAAAGTTAGTTACATCACAATGTTCTAAAATCCTGTGATACTGATGCTAGAAGATCATCTTAATGAAATAAGTGCTAATGTGATCTGTACTACTTGCTTGTATAAAGTTGGCATTCTAAAAGTGCAGCCTACTGTGAAATTTTCATCTCTGTCCTTAGCTATTGAGCATGGCTCTGGAGGCTTTCTAGGAAAGATGTCCCAACCCATTGGAATGAACCGTCGGACATTCAGTTATGATGATGCCCTTGAGGATACAGCACCAATGACCCCTCCTCCTCCAAATATGTCCACCAATATCCTGTGGAAACAGCCAGTCGTCCCAGAACGCAAATATGAAAATATTTCCAAGGTATGCAGTCTCTAGAGTGACTATAGAGGTGGTATGAGGTGTCCAGTAAATACCACTTTTAATGTCCCACTGAAGACGTAAATCAACCACTGAAATTAACTGTGCTGAGGGGCATCAAATTTACATTGCTTTGCTCTTCTGGGTGTATGGGGTGTTAGGGGAGGTGTAGTACCTCTGGTGGGAGATGTAGTGTGCTACTTCTGGGGTACTTTGTCCACCTTTGGTTCCCACGCTGCACTCAGCTCTCACCTGTGGCTCTTAGAAGTTATCAGCATGTGACAGCCACACCCCGGGAAACAGCTTTGACTGGCCGGCTAAACCAGGTGAGGGTAGCTGAGTGGTCTCAAACCCTTGGTGAGTTAGGGACTTCCCCTACATGTGAATACAGGCTCTGGCAGATTGAGCGGACAAGACCCATAGTGGGTCCAAGTGTCAAGAAGGCAGTTTCTGCACGTGCTGTAGAGGGAAGTGAGGGGCAGGTGGGGCTCATCCACCTAGAAGGAAAACCCTGATCCTAAACCTCTGCTGCCTTGCAGGATATCTTCAGGGAAGAAAAAGCTAAGGGGTAAACCCTACACAAAACCAGAATGTAGTCCCTAAGATGGTTGGTTGGCACCTTGTACGCCTCCTTCTGGCAACTCCTGAAGCCAAGCTGGTACCAAACGTATTGCTCTGCTTTCCTTTGGACCACTTCAGCAAGGCTGAGAGTAGGGTCTTGTTGACTGGGCAGCCAAGGACCTCCATACACATTGCCCAGGCTTGCACCCCTGAGAGGTCACTTCAGTGCTACTAACAGCTGCTTGGCTTCGCTCCAGAGGCACACTCCATTTCTCTCGAGTCAAGCAGATGCCAATAATACAGATGCTCTTCTGATACTTTTTATAGCAACAATTATTGAGGGAGAAACACTTATTTTCATTACAATGGCTGTAACTGGTCAGAACTGGTGAAATGTCTGACAAAAAGAGTGTAAGTGTCACAACGAAGAGCTGGTATGATTTTTTTTTAAAAACCTATAGATTTTGACTAGGGTTAAATGGCTGTGGGTGGGTGGCAAGTAACAGATTGTGACCCTGGATTTACTTTTCAAAAGCAGGGAATAATCAGAAAGCCATAGTTGTTATCTTATGAGGAGAACTAGACTTGGGGCTTGGAGTTATCTTCTGTGCAGGAGAGAATATTTTCACCTGTTTTCATGGACTACAGCGGATCTGGTTTTTGGTGAAAATAGGAGTGATCTCTCGCTTCATATAATGATATTTTGAGATTGATTATCTGCTGGATGCAAGACTAAAGATTTCTAAATACTATACAGAATTAAAATGTTATAGATGAGAGGGTGGGAAAATGGCAAGAGCACCATGTTCAATCTGTACAGTTCAAGTATGATTCCAGGACTCCTTCCCTTGAGGATCAGGAGTAGTGTGTGAGATTCTCCTAAGGTAATTTTGCCCCTTTCTCCTCAAACTGTCCCTGGCTTCCTCTGCACAGGATGAGGAAGGGGAGACTAGCATGCATCCATCTGCCATTACCCCCTCATCTTCCACTGAGACTGTGAACAAGGTTCCTGTAGTGAAGGCCAAGGCCACCCACATCATCATGAATTCTCTCATCACAAGTAAGAGCTCTTGTGTTCCTCTAGTAGGCAAGTTACCCTGGAGATCAAATTTTGCAATATGGTTTATTTCCCATTACCATGTGGGTTATTTTAATTCTCTGTGATATAGTTGTCTGTTCAGAAAGGCCTTCAAAGAGATTGGATCCCCTAATGGAAAGGGTCAAACAAAATGCTGTAAGAATGAATTTGATGCTCTACCTCCATATTCTGATCCTCTTTAGTACCTAAATACTAGCATGTAACCTAAGGGAAACAGCATGGAAATTTAGTTCTTCTTAAGTCCTGCAACACTTCATTATGTGTTTTGTGGTAGTGGGACTGTACTGCCAGTTCTTACTTGTTAGCTTGGCAAACTCATTCCATTTGTCCAGTCAATGTATTAAAATGAATGGCTGTGGAAGATAATTTGTTGGCACCTACGTATGTTTAATTGTAGCTGTTAAATCTTTTGGGAAAACTTAAATACACACTTCCATTGAATTTACAGTGAATTAAACAACTTCATTAGGTTGCTAATGGTACATTTCCTCCTCCTACTAATGGGCAGATAACTGGCACATAGACAATATGCTTGAATCAGCATGCTTTGGATGTGGCATATATATTTCATCATTTTGAGTCTCTTGTAGTTTTTCTGTTCTAGAAGTCTAGTGATCACAGCAGAATGGAAGTCTAGTTCAGGTATATTACTTTCTTACAGTAAAACAATGAAGGAAACTTCCTTTTATGTTTAAGAAATAATTCTGGAAACATATTTTATTAATATTTAAAGATAGCCGTTACAATTGCATAATTTTTCTTTAAAGAAGCTACTAAAGGACAGGGTTGAGGTTTCTGCTCTGAATAACAGTAGATTGGAGGAAGGCATTCTGAAGATGTTCCTCCTAAACCCTGGTGGCTTCTTTTTTGGGCCCAGCTTCTGATTATGTATGAATTTATGCTGCATTCATGAGAACATAACAAAAGTTGTCGCAGTAAAGGTTTAGAACAGGGATGAGGAACCTACCTGTGACTCAAGATAATGTGCTACTTCTTCCATCAGCTAGCCAATATGGCCAATAGACAGTAACAATATCTAACAGCACCTGCAGGGCCACATGTCCCCCATCCCTAGTTTAGAAAGTCTGGTTCTGGAACCCCAAAAATACAGTGAGCTCACTTGTAGGAAGAGCTCAGGGCAAAGGAAAACATTTCTGTATAACCAGGCCTTTAGCTGATTAGACAATCTATGGCCTTTTAAATGTGTTTGTGGGAAGGGGGCTATTTATATTCTCCACCTTGTGATCTTTGGGTGAAGGGCTGTATACAAATTTAATAAACAAACAAAGCAATCCTAGATTATTTTACTATACTGGTCTCTCTTTTTAACTTTAGTCCTGTCCTCCCCTTCCAATCTGCTGGAATGATGAAAGTTCCAGAACATTTTTTAACTGTGCTGTGCGTTGCTCTGGCGCTTTATAATAGATGGCTTAAAGAAATCTCTCCCTCCGTGCTTTATCATTTCTAATAACTAAAGGCTATAGGATATTGCCTTTTAGAACTTTGTTGCAGGCCGTAGTGTTTGTGGCTTGTATGAATGTGTCATGTTGTCCGTTCTAGAGCAAACTCAGGAGAGCATTCAACGCTTTGAGCAGCAGGCAGGGTTGAGAGATGCCGGATACACTCCCCACAAAGGCCTCACTGCAGAGGAGACTAAATACCATCGTGTGGCTGAGTCACTCCATGTAAGGTGTTGGGTCTCACTGTGCTTTAGTAGTGAATTCCTTAAATTGGTATTGGTTGTAAATTACTACTTTTCAGAACTAAGTGTGGAAAGTTTGCTAATAGGTGCCATTGGCACAATAGAATCAAGGATTTTTCCGGTTTGCATCCTGTTTCAGAGTTTGTGTTAAGAGAGCTTGAATCTAGTGCCAGTTAAATATAATGTATTGAGTTCTTTATCAGTACCAGTGAGGCATTGGCACTGAAAGTAATTTATGTAAATTATTTATTTCCCTGCACTAAAAGCCTAACTTTCTGAGACTGAACATATAGAATTTACTATTACTGGGAAATGGATGCTATGCCTTTGAAGCGGAATACAAAGTTCAGTAATAGAGGGTGATGATTTGAAAGATGGTATGTCTGAGAGGTAGCTGTAATCGAGGCAGAAATGTCTCCATACAATCTTGCATGCAAGTCTCATTAATATGCTGCATCATGCTTTTATTAAGCTTTACCAATGAAAGAAACAAAATTAAACTGTGGCTGCTCGCTGTTCACTTGCTAGAATTGGAAAGCTTCCAACTGTACATCTTTACCCTTTCTAACAGAACCTAAAGATGCAAAGTGGAGAGATGGCAAAAGAAGATAAACAGGCCTCTTCCGCCCAGTCCACTCCAAGCAGCACTCCCCATTCCTCTCCCAAGCGCACATACAGGTACATTTCCCAAGAGGAAAACAAAGGGCACTTAACTATGTGTCTAAATTAATAGGAATCCTAGCTTCCTTTTGGGTTTTGTGAATCCTGTTTGTGGAATCTGTCCAGTGCTTTTTTGCTGCGTTTTTAAAGATACCCAGTCTTTCAGTTGTGGGTAGGTAATGTGGCTCACACAATTTTTTCCTGGATTTATCTTTTGGTGTAAACCTATGTGGAGTGAGAATTGTTCAGTTGGGATTAAATGTTTGTGGTAGTCAGATACTACCATGGTCTGCCTATCCGGTTTCAGTTCTTAATTGATTTGTTCTCTTCAGGGGTTGGTTTAGTCAGGGGTCCTCCGCATCCATCACGGGTCCTGAGCTTGCTGCCATGGATTCCGGTGGTGGGGATGGCGATAAAGTACCGTCTGAAAAATGGAGCTTCTTTGGACCTAGAGCTCTTCAAAAACACACAGATTCAGGTACAGCAACATTTTAAGAAAACAGTCTTTATGTATTCAAAAATATGCGTTCTTCCAAAAATACAGTCTTCAAAAATATGTGTTCATTTTACAAAAGACCGGAGTAGCAAGCTTTGGCTTTAAAGACTAAAGGAGAAATTAAACATCACACTGTGGTACTTGTTTTGTCAAGGCAAGCATTTTGGCTTGCCAGAAAGAACAATCCCCCCTCTCCTCCCCTTGCATACTATTCCAGGGCTTCTCCTGATGCCCCCAGAGCCAATTTTGGGGTGTATGGGGAGAGGAGGAGGGAAAGCCCCATAGCACACGTGAAAGCCCTTGTGCAGGAATTCTGCTGATGGGAGTCAACTGATGTATTAGTTGAGCCCTGCTCTAACGAAGAGTTAAAATTATGAAGAGACTTAAAAGTAAATGGGAAGAATTCATTGTCAATTGGAATTGGGACTACAGAAGAGAATGCATATATCAAGGTGTGGCATATAGTAAAATGTGTGTCCACAGCTTTCTGCAGTCTATGGCTTTGAACTTGAATGCTGCATTCAAAGGTCGGAAAATCAAACTTTGGATTCAGTCTTGTACCCCCCCCCCCAACCACATTATTGTGCTTTTGTAACAGCAGCGTTAATCCTAAATTTGTAGTTAATGTGGTTTTACTAAGTGTTAACTACTAGTGTTTTGTTTTGCCTTCAGTCATATTTGATAGAGGAATGTCTGTTCCATAGTTTCCCAATAAGCAAAGATGCTCTGCCTACTTACTTCTTTTAAGAAAAAATGTAGTGAATATTATTCTGACTCTTTAACCATCTGCATTGCTCCTTTAATGCTGATTTGCCAGAACTATTCCTGAATCTTCCAGTGACAATTAAATTCTGTTCAAGGCTGTTGCCATAGATTATGTGCAAAAAGCTTATCACAAGGGGATACTTGAGTTGCAGTTTTAGGTATAGCTTCCTCATATGACTGTCACTATAGGAATACACAAATATCTTTTGTTGACAAAGAGAACTGCCACATGCCACATGGTGGTTAGTGCTTGTTGTTTAGTCGTTTAGTCGTGTCCGACTCTTCGTGACCCCACGGACCAGAGCACGCCAGGTTAGTGCTTAGAATTTGATGAAATGGCAATTGCTTACACAAGTCTTGATTGTGCTGTACATCTGCACAGATGTGCGTAATGGTTTGCTGCTTTTGCCTTTCTCTTATCTCTTTTGTATCCTTTTCTTCTCTCAGGGGGCTTTACCGTCCAGGCCTATAAGGGTGCCCAGAAACCAACCCCAATGGAACTAATGCGTGCCCAGGCCACCAGGATGGCAGAGGACCCTGCAACTTTCAAGCCTCCCAAGATGGACATTCCAGCTATGGATGAAAAGAAGCGGTCCCCACGTTCTCATAACCTCAGACCCCGGGACATGAATGTGCTTACTCCTACTGGGTTCTAGAAACACCTCCACTTAAAAGGCAGGATGATCTTGAAATCTGATGGACTATATTGTCCTAGGGTGTCTTTCACATTCCCCACATACAGTTGACATAGGAAGGTCTCTTCTAGGTCAGAGTTACAGACAGTGGTGAAACAAGATTTGGGCAACTTTCTGAATTTCTTGCTCTTTTTTTTCCTTCCAAAGGTCTCTTATGCAGCACCAAAATAATAACTATCTTGCCAACAGAGTTCTGACATGCAGTTCTGTGCTTCTCTGAATACCTTTTTATAAAGGGAAACAGTCAACTTATTGGACCTTTTTGGCTTGAATATTTGGGCTGCTGTTTGTGTAGACATCTACTTATTCATGCAAGATTACTGAAGGACAATGTATAACTTTCTAGTATCTTCTTTGAATCGTTTGAGGGAATCTAGCATCAACTGAAGTCTAATGCTCTGGTAAGCATATTGGAGAAATTTAGCACCATGCTTGAAAGTTGAAGACTCCCTGCTTGGCTATTTCTACATGTAAGAGATTCATGTCTTCGGGACCTAAATGTTTCAACATGAAAAAAATATCAGTACTAATTCTAGACTTGTACTATGAAATGATACTGTTTGTGAAGCCCTTTGCATCAAATGGGTTCTGCATACCATGAAGCTGGAGCCACAGTAGAATGGAAAAGTTTCTTCATTCCTAGAGGTAACAAAGGGATTTGTAGCTGTTTTCCTGGGGATTCATTTGGGAATTATTAGTAGCACTTTCAGGGGAAAGGATGTGAGATAATAACTATAAAGTTAAAGGGACAGTGGTTATGCTTATTTATATATTTCTTAGGGAGGAAGAGGAAAATAAGTCATTAGAGCACAGGGAAGATTTTAACCTAGCGTCTCACCTTAGATATGAACATAAGCATTTGCATAAATTGTTGCTAATTTCTATTTGAGCAATCAGACAGTGGAAGACTTGACGTGTTCTGTGATTGCTTGAAGACATAGGGGGCAGGTACTGTCCTTGTCCTAAACTCGTAAGTCACCGGTTGGCTTTATAGTGATGAGATGGCAATCTTGGAATATCCATTATGCAGATAAAAAGGTCTTTTGTTTAACAGCATGTTTACTGAGACGTCCTCACTAATCTTTTTTTTTAATGTCCTAAATGGGATCTGTCCCCTTTCTGAACTGTGTTGTTTCTACAGATTGTTGGCAGTTCTGCAGCTGAGTGACTTAGTGGTGTCTCACTCAGCTTCATCTTATTCCTTTACTTACATTGACGACATGAGGACTTGTGCTTCAATACCACTGTAGCTTTTTCTGCCCTATTTGTCATCACTATTGCTGTGTGTAAACAGTGATCCAGCTTTTTGTTTAGTGTTAACTTATTTTGTGATATTTTGTGTTCATGTCTCTGTGCTTAACATCTCTGCACAATAATAAAAAAAACCTTAGAGAATGACTGTTAGTGATGTGTGACAGATTCTGCCATTGCAGTGATGACCACATCCCTAAGACTGCAATCTACATATCGGGGAGTAAGCCCTTCGATACTTACTACTGAATAAACAATTTCCAGTGTTTTTGTCCCTATAAATGTAAAATTCTCACACCTCTCAATAAAATAATTTATTATAAAAACTATATGAAACTCAAAACAAAAAGACTAACAGATCTGCATGACAACAGAAATCGAAGATCAAGTTGTACAACCTCCTCTTGTCCACCGATGAATACAAAATGGGGGGGGGGTTAATGTTACTGTTAAAGATCGTTTCTGAAAATTCAGTGCTCAGCTGTTCATACTTGAAGTCTATATTTCAGCTCTCCAATATTTCCTGTGTTAGTTCATAGCAGCGAGAAGCAACTCTTGGAGTAGCTCAGTCTTTTCCTTTATGGGTTGGGGAAGTGGCTGCCCCAGAGTCAGAGAGAGAATATTCTGGAAATCTTCAATGTCGCACTCTACAGAATCTCTTTCAACAAGATCACTGATCTGTAGTTTGGGTCTGGCAGCCTTGATAATCAAATTTACTCGTTCACACACAGAGCTTCTTAAGTGCCCTATAAAAAAGAAAAGTAGGAAACACTTGACCATAAAGGTTGTGCTTAACAGTGGGATAGGGACCTGTTACATTTTTACCTGATAAATGCATCTGCAGGCAAAACTGGAGTCTCCCCCTTCCCATCAAATTCTATCCTAGTGTTGTGTTTGCAGGAAACACGTTGAAAAATGCTAATATTTGGCAATTTTAAGGACCCATAGACAGAGGATACCTACCATATATACTCTAATATAAGCCGAGGCACCTAATTTTACCACAAAAAACTGGGAAAACTTATTGACTCGAGTATAAGCTGGTTCACCACACCACAAACCTCCTGGTGGGTGCACACGGCAGATGGGGCTTCTCCCCCCCCCCCCCCAGCCCCTGCCTACCTAGGGTGCTGCTGAGAGACAGAAGCTGGTGGTGGCAGCGCCAGAGGAAGAACAAGCAGCCCAAAAGGGCTGCTTTCATGCTGCTCATTCCGCTGCCACCGACGGACCCTTGAGTATAAGCTGAGGGGGGCTTTTTCAGCATAAAAAATGTGCTGGAAAAGTCGGCTTATACTCAAGTATACACAGTAATAGATTTCCACCAGGCAATTCTATCAACTGAGGGGTTTTTTTTGGTTAGACATACCACCCCTCTATGCGTACATGACTTAATGAGTGAGCAAGACTGCGAAATGGCCCAAGTAGTTTGCTAGCTGACACTTACATAACCTGATCAAGATATAGTGCTACTATGGAGACAAGCTAATGAGCTGTAAACAAGCTGCTCACCTAGGACTACTCGGCGGTAGCTCAGCAACAATAAAGTCAGTTGGTGAAGCATCTCATCCCACCTCTGCCATGTTGCTTCATTGTCCTGTGAAGAGATAGGTTTTAAGTTACTTTGGTTTTTAGAACGATTCTATACATTAATAACCGTTCTGAATGCAAGAGGTAGATCCATGTCTCTTAAAGAGGTAAACCCAGTTTGGAATGAAACGACTAGTATTAAAGAATACATAAAAACAGGAGGGAATGATGAACACTAACTATTTAGTTCTTGGGATAAATGATGGAAAGGAACTCTGCCGTACCTGGTATGTCAGCTGCAGAGAACAGTGTTTCAGAAAATGCAGTATCTTTTTCAAGGACAAGGGACGCAGATCAGGGGCTTCTCTGCAGCTGTGGTAGAAAACTAGCTCTAACACTTTGCAGCGTAAGAGGTGACATTCCATACTGCTTAGGAAGGCTTCCCTGTGAGGAGACAACAATGGAACGATAACTTGTCCCTGTTTTACGAAATTTTCTATACCACCTGTTGCCCAATAAGAGGTTCCCATTTTTACTAATCTAAATAAAATCAAGGAAGAGCAAAATGAATCAACTGTGAAACAGTTGTACACCTGTCAGAAGCATACTGGAACAGAGGTATTATCACCGGCCTGTAGAACATTGGAAGGGGACATACTAAATTTATCTCCCATGGAAGTGCATGCCATAGCTCTGGAGCAGCACAGAGAAAGCCTGCGTGGGCCAACCTGACCTCTAGATAAGATGGAACCTGAAATGGAATTTCCTCATCTGCTCTAAAATTGCAGAGAGGCTCAAATGGGAGCAGACATTCCAAAGCTTATGTGTGATACAGATCATTTTGGGCTTCATATGTCAATGCCCTGAACTAGCTCGAGAAACATACTGCCAAAGCAGCATAGCTGATTCAACTGAGTAATGAGGCCTCCCTGACCTGGTACCAATTTAAACGGCCAAGCCACACTTGGGAAAATGGGGGGGGGGGGGAATAGAGTCCAGAACTGTTCCCAAAGCACAATCCCATCTGGAACAGGCCCCACTCTTTCAAAATAGCAATGACAAGCTAAACCCATTCTTACAATTTGCGTTGGCAGGAAATAAGCAACCATGGCAGGCAAGGATGAAGAGGGCGTTTGTGGCATAGCATCTCTGCATTCTGAGGCTAACAAACTCATCCAAGAAAAATGGAAGTCCCGGGGCCCACAGTTTGCTATAGACACAAGAAACATGGTAGCTGTTTCCATGCACACTGAACCCTATCTGAATGTGTGCACTCAGTGGTCAGCAAGGCCTGCTATCCTGCTGAAGATGTTTACTGCATGAATAGTGGGTAATGAGAAATGGGTAAATGCTGTGACTGAAGCTTATCTGCTTCATTTCACCCTGATACTGAGTACAAATAGACTAATGATTGATACAGAACTAATTTGTTCAAAGAAAACCTAACCATGCTCTGCAGCAGGCTTTCCCAAAATGGTACAACCATGTTTTCGGACTACAAATTCCCACCAGCCCAAGCCAGTATAGCCAAAGGTCTTTGATGGGTGTTGAAGTCTAGTTTGAAGTCTAGTACATATGGAGGAAACCAGGTTGGGGAAGGATATTTCTATAAATACAGCTGTGGAATTATTTTATAAGATGTTGCTTTAATTAGGCTGTTAATAGGTGATGATAAGCAATCAGCAGAGAGTGAATTCTCTTTGTTTTCTACACTAAAAGTAGAAAACCTAAAACAAGCTTACTTTGAAGTAATACCCTTTTCATTTTAGTGAGATCCAAGAAAACATGCAAAGCATAGCCCTTTTTTTTTTTTTTTTTTTTTTTTTGCTATTTAGAATTTGTCATTAACAACACTGGAATAACATTCACAAATTAAGACTGCAATCCTAAACTTCCTTGCTTGGGTGTAAGGCCACCTGAAGTCAATAGCCGACTGGGTGGAATGTCCTCGCTCACAGCTTCTCCCACCAGGTACACCTCTGGCAGTGGACGTACATTTCCTCTGATTCTGTCCTTTTTTGTTTTCTAAATTACACTTGGAGACTACTGAAGGCTTCATGTAGGTTTATGAAGTTAAGCATGGAGCAGAAAAAAGTACATAGTGAAGTTCTTTTCCTGCTTACATTATACTAGAACTCGGCATCTCAGAAAGAAATAATTTATTGGCAATGGGTTCATGCCAGCCAAAAGAAAAGTATACATTATATGAAAACTTAATTTCATACAGGCAGCCCTGTTTAGGGAAGCTTTTAATGTTTGATGCATTACTGTATTTTAATATTTTGTTGGAAGCCGCCCAGAGTGGCTGGGGAAGCCCAGCCAGATGGGTGGGGTATAAATAATATATTATTATTATTATTATTATTATTATTATTATTATTATTATTTTCTGTCAAAAGATGTAGTAATGAATGTTAACCAAGATTTATGTTGAAATGATTAAGGTAACTTAATGGAGCAGACAACTACCAGCAACTATCAGTCATAATGACTATATGGAGCTCCCAGATTCAAGAGGCAGTATACTTCTGTACCAACTGCAAGGGAGCAACAGTGGGAGAGGGTTAATGCCTTCAGGAAAGATCTCAGAAGCATCTAGTTGGCTGCTGCTGGAAGAGGCATACTGGACTAGATGGATCTTTGGTATGACCCTGCAGGCATATTTAGTGGCTGTGATGGGGAATGTCCTGCTCACAGGCCAATTAGGCCCACCAGGCCCCCACATCTTGTCTGTGATACTGCTTCACCCAAGCCAAATCCACTTGTCCATCATCTTGTATAAACCTTTTCAGGCCAGTGGGCATATTGGGAATCTTGCAGAAGTTCTGTGGATGCCAGTCACAAAATGCTGCCATATCTAAAGGAACTGAAAGGCAGACCACAAAATGCTGGTGGCATGCTCCCACTCGGCAACCCATCAACAGGAAAAAGGCACCCGTGTCTACCACTGCTACATTTGCTGATAGAAAAAAGCTCATTGCCTCTCTGTTCAGAACAGATGGGAAGGCTGGGTGACACATATCAGTGCAATACTTTTGCTGGCTCTCTAGATCTGCATAGGACCTTTAGTCCTCCCAAGATTAGGCACAGTCTCACCAAATACTTGCTCTTTGTCCAGAAACAGTTGAACATCCAGGTATATAATGAGTAGGTGCTTCTGGGGGCATGAGGGCAGTTGGGCAGTGATACAGAGAAGGAGAGAAGGATTTTTTACACCCACACTCCTTACCTGTGGCAGCGCTTGGGAATATTCAGCCATGAATAAAACACATTATCTACAATTTTACTGGTGCTGCAGTTTGGAGACTTGTCCACTTCTATTGCTATAGAAAGCATCCTCTGCAGGAATGCCACCTCCCTAAGTCAGAGAAACAAGAAACAATAGTGTTAATCACCTCAACACTACCCCACTGTAGTGTATCAAACGTCTTGCTCCCAAACCAACAGAGAACCATCAGAACATAGCTACCATATCAGGGAAGATGAAAATTCTGATGTACAGCCTCACATGAGATAGAGCTGAAACATTCAGAACTTGTTCATGATACTTAATGGGCATTTGAGTAGCAAGCTAATGAACTTGAGGCCTGTTTCAAGCCATTTCCTCAATGGTGCAGCTTCTTTCCAAAGTGCTTCTGTTCTGCTGATAATCCACACAGCCATAGAAATGCTTGAATCTGCTTCTTATGGGGGTTGCTTAAGTCACATGATGTGTTGCAACATTCCTGGCCTCCATGAAGTATGTTCCCACAACTGCATGGAGTCCCAGCCAAATGAAAAATTCCACAGCAGGTGTGGGGAACCCTTGGCCCTCTAGCAGTTGCTGAACTAGAACTCCCCAGACATCATGACCAATGGCCCAGAATGGTAGAAGTTGTAGTTTAACTACAGCTGGAGGGCCAAAGGTTATGCACATCTTTTCTACAGTGTAAACATTAGTAATGGTAGAGAGGTCCAGTCCAAGAGCGGACTTGTATCTTTTTTCTGCTGATATCTACTGAAGACAGGAAGAGGCTCGTCAGGCTCAGATCCCAGGCTTACTGAGATAGACAGACACCCACCACTATCAGTGCATCATCATCATCATTGAAACCAAATGAAAACCTAGAAGAAAATCTGTCCTTCCCTACTTCACCAGGGCCAAGGATGGGGTACTTGTGGGCCTCCAAATATTGTTGAACTACATTTCCCATCCTCCTTGGTCACTGGCCAATGGGAGTTGGGAGTCCAACAACATGGAAAGCCACAGGTTCCCTGTTTCTGGGGTAGGTCATCCTAAATTGGGAAAGACACCTAGATAACCACCTGAATAGGTATGATTTTTGCTTTAAAGTATATCTAGGAGGAAACCCCTCTCTACAATGTACAGTGCAAAAGAGAAAAAAATGTACATTCCCCTACTTACGTTTGGGACTGAAATTGTGGAATGACGTCATCGGTTTGTGCAGTCTGGTTTAAGTGCAATTCTGGTACAGAGCTGCTGCTCACGGCTCTGGAGGTTTCTAGTGAAGGAATGGTCTTCTGCACGTGTCTTCTGTACTGCGTAACCTGTATACCCATAACTGCAGCTACTAGCCATTCAATCACTTCCCTGCAACAGAAACAAGAGTATTAGTGAAGGATGTGCTTGTGTGTCCTCTTGCCATGACCTCAGGTGCTTGTCTGTGGCAAGTGGTCTTGCATGTCACCCACATATACTTATGGGCTTTAGCCTAGTGAGTAGTCACTAGTATTTGTAGTGCTTTAGGTTGAGTCTCACACGTGCAGGCTCTTAAAATCAGCAGTGGCCAAAGGGCACATGTAGCAGAGAACATGTGACAAGTGAAATTTCTCAAGCCCTAGTTGCTTGGCACACAGGAAGCCTCTCTAGATTAAAGTGATAATTACTTGACATTGTCGAAGCAATGGTCACAGGAAAGCACTGCTTTGGCAATGGATTTGTGCAGGGTGCCTGTTCTGGCCATCCTCTGGAAGTCATCCTCCAAGGTCTGGATCACATACTGCAAGAAGAGGAGTCGCCCAGGAAACTTTCCTTTCTAAGGGTACCAGAAAAAATTAAACACGGAATTATTTATAATAAGCCCTCACTCCTCTGTATGATGAGCTTACAAACCTAAAAACCTGGGCTGAAACTGCCAGGCATGTGCTATTATGCAAATTATAGGCAATGTTTACACATGAATAAGACAAGAAACGTAGTCATAACCCCACCCTATGAGAGTCTCGTGACTGGATTGGCCATGCAGCACTCCAGCCAAGTGTGCATGGTAGCTGGGGAAGTTCATTCCTCTCCAGGCTTAACCTGTAGATCTCTTCTGTTAGTATCTGCTGTGACCTATATAAACTCTGAGGCCCACCCATTTCAAGCAACCGTTACCAGCATACAGGTAAGATGTTTTCATTTTAAAGGAGAAAAACAAAAGTGGAGATTTTCAGTATATTGATTTCTGTTATTTCATGGGATTTTGGAATACAAACAGTCCTGATTGTAGCTAGGCCAAAATGGATATATCCATGAGGGTCAGCTTACACATGATACTGGTCCTGTGTTTGAACAAGCATGCTTAAAACTTGGCTGCTTTTTGGAAAAAGCCAGCTGTGGGGCCCCGGTCTCAAAACACCTACTTGATCAAGATTTATGGGTCCATGTTGGTTTTCTAAAATCACCCTCTTATCTGGAGGCCTCATAGCTGCCACAAGATTAATCACACTTGTTTAAATATCAGAGTAACTGTTAGAATATGGGACTAACATCATGTGGGGTTTGGCCCTGAAAGATGTAGATACAACTAGATGTTGGCAAGACTGAGGCACAAAGGAATCTGAAGCACTTGCCCCAAAGATATAAAGCAGATCTACGTGTGAGTGAAGACAAAAATAATAGCATTAATGGTCCTTGCTCAGGAAAGGGGAATCTGTGGCCTTCCAGACGTTGCTGGAATTCAACTCCTATCATCTCTGACCATTGGCCATGCCAGGAATGGCAGATGGAGTTGGCAGTCCCACAACATCTGGAGGGCCACAGGTTCCCTGGCCCTGCTCTAAATATAAAGCGCCTCATTCAGTAACAAGCATGTAGAGGAGTGGCCAGTTTTGTGTAAGCACTCGGGATGTAGCCAAAACAACAACAACAGTTCAGTAGTGATAAATCATACATGGCATTGACCACGGAATGCCAGGTTTTGGGAACAGTAAGAACAGCAAACAAACAAGCAAACACAAACAAACCCAGCCTGGCAGGAAGAGCATATAATCAACAGTAGTTGCATAGCCTGTGGGCTGTGAAGAATGCACAAGTTTCCTCCCTCCTCCCTATGTGTCCCCCCCTCAGTTAGTTCTGGGGGTGGTTAGAAGAACCTAGCACAGAATGCAGGGGCAGAGAATTGAATCATTCTGCCTCTTCTGGCTGAAACGCATTGGGCATTTACATGTTTTTTAAAGTGCATTACACTTTCTTCGGCCACTTGAGGTTGGTTCTCTTTCCTGTCGTTCCGAAATCAAAGAGACCACAAAATGTCCTTTGGCAAGCCTTGATTTATTGACAGTGACTAAGATGTTCAGCCAGGTAACTTTCCTTCCTCTTTTTCTGCAACAAATGCAAAGCAGTCCCTGCCAATCAGGCTTACTTCAAGACCAGTTTGTTAGTACAGGGGCTGGCATGGGAACCCTTCTCTTAGTTGCAAAGCAAAGGCTGGCAGAATGATAGTTTCTTAAAAACCACCCATCCCACACAGTGAGATGTAATCAACATACCTGCTCTTCTATTACCACTCGCAGTAGCAGCCAGTCCCATACCACAGTGTCAGCCCTTGCTGGATGAAGTCTAAAATTAAGAAGTAGGCCTGTTATACCATCAAATCTTTATCACAAACGTTCTTTGCAATAGCAAATCAAAGACACATTTCAAAGCATCCAGTCTATTGGTTCCTTGGTGGTATTTTGTGAAGAGGGCAATTGTTAATATGCAGTTTAGTAAAACACTTACCACATTAACCATGACCAACTGATGATAGGACTCATTAGTTGTATTCTGCCCTGGAAGTGCCATAAACACCTGCAGGATATTGCTTGGACCATTACTAGTGATGGCTCCTGTTATTAAAGCTCATGCTATGGTCCAACTGTTTAAGTCACTAACGTTTACAAATACTGTAGAAGAGGGCATTTAGGCTTTTTGAAATAACATTTAAAAAGTATCAGATCTTCCTTTGTAGAAGTACCCTGCTCTTTTGTGAACCTTCTGGTTATTTGTTTATTTTAAAAGGTGCAAACAGATACACTGTATTTCACTAGAGCAAGGCGACCACTCTCCCAGTTGTGCACATTCTTGATATTGCACTTACTGCCTTTGAATGGGGACTTGTAGCAATATTTAACCAATGATAAAATGCAGTTGGGATGCATGTTCTGACTGTATGAATAAGCTGCTATTACATACAGTTGTTCCATTGTAATATAAATTTGATCACATAATCACTTAATTAAATAGCTTTTCCATGGCAGCTGCCTATGATCTTATTGTGAATTTTATTGACGTTGTTTTATTTTGTTTAGTCTCTACATGGCTCATTTTTTATTTAAATATTGATACATCTTCTGCCCTGGGACCACCTTTCAGTGAAGGGTGCATGATCAACGTTCATAATTAATAAAGAGTAGGCCTCACAGAAATGAAAAGATCAAACCATTAAAAGAGCAGAGTATGTTTCTGCAAGTGCAGCTATTTATCTGTTTCCTTAAGCAATCACTTACACACAAAACTATGGCAGAATTTACAACACAACCACAAAGCTTAGAAAGAAAGGATCATGGTCCTTTGCAAGGCAACACAAAATAAAAGAATAGTAATTCACGGGATACATACGACTGGATTTTCATCAACAACATATAAGCATCTTTCTGTGTCTCTTGTTGCACATCTTGTTGATCTGAGCTCAAGAGAATCTGCCTGATCACACACGATGTGATCTCCTTTGGCGGGTAGTGCTGGGAGGTTACATAATCCATAAGGAAGTCCAAGGTTCCCTGGAAGAATTTCTCCTCGATAGTGCTGAACACCATGCTTAGTTTCCGGGATGGGATAGGCTGCTTCTTCTGTGGATACAGTGAAACATAAACATTGCATAACGTTCCTGAGCACAAGTGAAGAGGGATTGAAAAAAATTCTGCAGGAAGTTTTCTATTGCTATTTTCTTCTACAGAAAATTTTCCAAAATGCCCCGTTTCATAAAATTAGTAACTTAACATATGAATGCAATGAAAGGCAAACTGGGCAGCTGAAATGGATACAATACTAGTCCAATCTTAGATCAAATTTATAATTAACTTTTCTCAGGTGACTACATAGGAAGCACATGCATGTATTTGCACAAGACCTCAGGCATCCTAAAATGAGTATGTTAAAAGACAGTGAAAACTGCTTACTTACAATTTAAATAATATTTGGGAAAGTATGATGTTGAGTAGTTACAAATTAAAATACAAGTAATTATTCCAATAAAAATAATTTCTGAATGAAGATTTGAATTTGTTTGAACATAAACGCGTAACAAGTCCCCCCCCCCCATAAGGTATTTCTGTTCAACTGTCTTTGCCAACTGAGAGGGAGAACCCTTCTCAGATATTTAAACATGTAAAATAAAAATGGCCTCCTTCTTTTACAGCAAATATCTACTTAAGTAGTAAGCCCCATTGAGTTCAGTGCAGCTTATTCCTGAGTAGGCATGCATAGGATTGCACTTTTAGAGAGTCTTTCTCTTTCACACATGCTTATTTGTGAAGCTGTCAAATCTGTGCAGTGCTGCAAGACCCACAATCAAGTTAAACTTACTAGAGCCTTGGTTGATGTTGGACATTTCAGCCTGCATGACCTCATTCCTGCTCTTTCTTGTACAGCCTGGTTCTTTCCAGGTTCTATGGATGAAGTGAGGTCCTGTCAAGTCTTGCAAACGAACCAGATAATGCTTGAGATTCACCGATACACTCATAGGTGGTTGAACCGCAGACAAATTACTATGTCTTTGTCTCAGCTCCTGAATTACCATTACCAAAATGTAGATCTAGAAAATTTCCACTTCCTGCCTACCTTGAGAAACACCATGCGCCTATTTATGACCTTTAGGTCATCAACCCTCCCATCTCGACTCATGGAGATAAAGGATACCCTATGGTGGTTCCATTCTCTCCACCCAGTGAGGGTATTTAAGGACGAAACTAGGAGGCAATTGGTCCCTTGCATAGAGTCAAAGCTAATGCGGATAAAGGAAACCAAGCTCAACACTAGAAATACTAATTGCCCGAAGGAAGAAAAGAACTTTGTAAGCCTAGAATTACAAGACCTGAAGAAGAGGCTAATGAGTATAAAGACTGAGATTTCTACCCAAAATATAAGGACAGTAGAGCCTAGAGCACAATATTTAAAGACGTCCAACAGCTCTTTATCCCATAGAAAGACATCAGTGTAACTCCCTGTTCCCTTTTCAAATGACATCAAATTAGATGAGGAATTTGGCGCCTCCGACATTTCTATGGCAACAACACCTAAAGAACTCTATGTTGCTGACAATCTGGAGATATCCAGCACCAAATCTACATCTGGACCTTTGCCTAATGTTCCAAAAACTTATCAGAATGATCAGCCTTCTCTACTGTACTCCTGGCGAGACAGGATGGACAGATCTTCCGAATTCGAATCTGGATCTTTGTTGGCCAGTGATCCACATTTTATAACACATACCTCATTAATACTTCCACAGCCACAGATAGAACCAACAAACCTCCAATTAACCCAGGAGGGAGAGGGGGACTGACAGTTAATGAAACACCATGGGACTGTCTCCCCCGCTTGGGGTGCAGTTGGTTGGGTTTTATCTTCTAGGGATACTTACCCTATCAGACCTCCACCTCTTTCCCATACCATTTTGACCCAGGAGTCCTGGCCCAAGGATGACTTGTTATTGAGGGGATGTTACCCATCTATTGGGGAAGCTAGTATGGGATCTGGGATTTCCACAATTGAAGGGCTAGGGAGGAATGGCGGTGGGGCTAGATATCTCTATCAGCGAAGGGTTTCGAGATGCAGTGATCCTCGAACCCCTTCCAATCTACGCCCCATCCCAAGGGATGAGGGTAGGGAGAGCAAGGATTACACACCTCCGTCATTGGTGCTGTGCAATGCCAGGTCCATAGGCAACAAAACCGCTCATCAAGCAGGCCACACGCTGGATCTGATCTTTGGGGCTGGCATAGATGTGATCATGCTCCCCGCTGTGGAAGTGCCATAGTATGATCACTACGCTCTGAAAGCCAAGATTGACCTCCCGCTCCTCCCCGGCTCGGGTGGCGAACCTATTTGGGCTCGTCCGCGAAAACTGATGGATCCTGATAGATTCCGACAAGCCTTGCGGAACCCTGCTCCTCCTGGCGACTCATTAGATGACCTTGTTGAGGACTGGAATAACCGGCTCTTGGCAGCCATTGATGAGATCGCACCTAAGCGCCCTCTGCGACCCCATTGAAACCGGGCCCCTTGGTTTACTGAGGAGCTCCGGAAAATGAAGCGGGATCTCAGACGGCTAGAGCGAGTATGGCGACGGACTCGTGACGGAGCCTCAAGAACATCTTATAGGACGCTTATGAAAGCCTATGAGATGGCTATGAAAGCTGCTAAGAAATCTTACTTTGCAGCTTCCATTCATCCGCTAGCTCTCGCCCGGCACAACTTTTTAGAATAATTAGGTCAATAACGTCCTTAGGAGGACAACCAAATTTAAGCACAAATTCGACCCACAGCTGTGAGGCATTCGCGAGCTTTTTTGCGGAGAAAGTCCTGTTGCTCCGCCGTGACCTCCCTGCCAATTTAGATACAGTGACTGAACTGGAGGCCCCTCGACTGACTTCAGGTCCAGTGTTGGACCATTTCGATCGGATACTCCCTACTGATGTGGATAGATTCCTCCAAGTTGGTAGGCCCACCACCTGCCTCCTTGATCCGTGCCCGTCTTGGCTGATTAGGGAGTGTCCAGATGTTGCGCGGACCCCCCTGGTTGAAATTATCAATTTGTCCCTTGACACGGGGACATTCCCAGGGGAACTGAAGGAAGCAGCGGTGTGTCCACTCTTAAAGAAAACTTCATCAGATCCCTTAGACCTATCCAATTACCGCCCAGTTTCAAATCTTCCATACCTGGGTAAGGTAATTGAGAGAGCGGTTGCTGAACAGCTTGGTAGGTTTCTGGAGGAAACATCGGCATTAGATCCATTTCAGTCCGGTTTCTGTCCTGGTTTTGGGACGGAGACGGCTCTGGTTGCCCTAACAGATGATCTCCGTAGACAACTGGATCGAGGCGGGTCAGGACTGCTGATCCTTTTAGATTTGTCAGCAGCCTTTGACATGGTCGATCATGATCTTCTGGACCACCGCCTCGCAAACGGGATACAGGGCATAGCCCGTAACTGGTTGTGCTCTTTTATCTCTGGTCGGGGACAGAGGGTGGCACTAGGGAGGGAAATGTCATCGCGCCACTCCTTGGTGTGTGGAGTGCCGCAGGGCGCAATTCTCTCCCCGATGCTTTTTAACATCTTTATGCGCCCCCTTGCCCAGATTATCCGGAGCTTTGGGCTGGGCTATCACCAATATGCTGATGACACTCAGCTCTATCTGCTGATGGATGGCCATACCGACTCGGCCCCGAACACACTGACCAGATGCTTGGAAGCTGTAGCTGGATGGTTTCGTGGGAGCCGATTGAAACTAAATCCTTCAAAGACAGAGGTCCTATGGCTAGGTCAGGATGGCATGGGGATGAGGGACCAACTCCCTTCTCTTGCGGGGGCCCAATTAGTGCCATTGCCTTCCATTAAGAGTTTGGGTGTAATCCTTGACGCCTCCCTTTCCATGGAGGCGCAAGTTACAGCAACAGCCAAGGCGACATTTTTCCACCTTCGCCGCATCAAGCAGTTGGTCCCTTACCTTTCCCGCCCCGACCTGGCCACAGTGATCCATGCGACGGTCATCTCCAGGCTTGACTACTGTAATTCGCTCTACGCGGGGCTGCCCTTGAAGCTGTCCCAGAAACTCCAGCGGGTGCAGAATGCTGCAGCGAGGCTCCTCACGGGGTCTCTGCCATGGGAGCATATTCACCCAGTGCTTTTCAAGCTACACTGGCTCCCGGCGGAGTACAGGGTCAGATTTAAGGTGCTGCTTTTGACCTTTAAAGCCCTTCACAGCCTAGGACCCTCGTACCTACGGGACCGCCTCTCCTGGTATGCCCACGGAGAGCCTCAAGGTCCATAAATAACAACACCCTAGTGGTCCCAGGCCCTAAGGAAGTTAGATTGGCTTCAACCAGAGCCAGGGCCTTTTCAACTCTGGTGGAACGCTCTGCCTCATGAGACCAGGGCCCTACAGGATCTGATTTCTTTCCGCAGGGCCTGTAAGACAGAGTTGTTCTGCCTGGCCTTTGGCTTGGAGCCAATTTGATTCCCTCCCTCTCTTTCTTTTTTCTTTTCCTTCTCCTCCTGCGATGAGGCTAGATTTTAATATTTTAATGTTCCATTATTTTAATGTTGTATTTTATTTTTAAGTTGTAATCATTCATCTTGTTTTTATTATTGCTTGTAAGCCGCTCCGAGCCCGGCCTTGGCTGGGGAGGGCGGGGTATAAATAAAAAATTATTATTATTATTATTATTATTATTATTATTATTATTTTCATCTCTTTTTATTCAGACTACTGAAGCACTGGTCTCTTCCATCAATTACCTGTTCAGCATCTTTTTCCTGCACCACATTTTGGAAAAAGGGGTAATGTACAGGAACTCCCTGGAAGTACTGCAATGTTTTCAACCAGACCTTGATGTCGATCTGCTTCGCTGGCTCCCAAACATGTGATTTTACAGCATTTGGTGCTGGGTTATTTGCCTCTAGAAAATGCTGATTAGCTTCTGCTAGAGATGGAGATGTGCTCATTGGAGAACAGGAGGGGATGGGGCTTGGGGAATGTCTCTGATGTAGTGGGGAATGCTGGGGGCTGGGCTCTTCCACAGATGGACCAGCACCAGGAACCTTTTCCACACAGTCCAAGGGGGCTTGACATTCACTGCTGCTGGGGGTTGAAGAGAAGGAGAAAACATCAGACCCCACCTGGGGGCTTCCTAAGGAGCCCAGATCACTGTTGTAAGTGGTGTGGCTGCTGTTTTCAGAGTCCCCACCGTAGCTGGGGATGATGGGGCAGCTGCTACATTGAAATATGGGCTGCTTCTTTATAGCATCTTCTTTGGGGGAAGGCAGCTCACAGTCTCTGTCCCACATGCTGATTGGCACATCAACTTTGTTCTCAGCGCTTTCAGTGGTGAGGATTTTCGGACAGCACACCGAGTGCATGCTGACTGGAGTAGAGTGCTTCAGGTCCTGAATGCCACTGCAACTATCATGAAGAGGGCTGATCATGTCATCCTCAGTCCCCGTCAGATCGATTACAGTGATGTCATCCCCAGTGAGATCAATGATCTCCTACAAGGTGAGAGAAAGAAAAAGATTTACATCACTGCATGACACAGCTTTGACTAAAATTATAAATCCTAAATGGTTGGGGGGCACACCCTGGAAATTGTAGAATCCCCCCCGACCAATCAATAGCATTTATCCTATGCCAATATTAGATGATGGGGTAAATGGAGAAAAGTTATTGGCAACAGTGGCTGCACAGCTCCCACAGTTATCATGGAGATTCATCCATGATAAAGCCTGAATATATAATTGTGGAACTGCAGCAAGATCTTCTGGTTTTGGATGGGCGTTGCTGACTTAGGTTATTAGTTGGTAGGACACAACTCTCTCTCCCACCCCACAGATATGGGTCTCAGCTGCTAGTATTTATTTATTTATTGTATTTGTTCCCCAAGGACCATGTACCTCAATTAACCCATGGCAAGAAGTTTAATCGCCTAGTTGCATAATTCATCCCATGACAGAAACAGCAGCAGTTAGCTCTCTGCAACCCTTCTTGGTCTGTGCTGGCCACCTTGTACTAAATCACACAAAGCTCATGCCTCAAATGCATGGGTTTTGTATTTTGATAGTATTAAAGTAAAAATCCTCAGAGGGAATTTACATAGGGGAAAAGAATGCCAGTGGTGTGTAATCTCCTGCTTATCATGCTTCTGTCCTGTAAAGGAATCAAACCTGTGACCTTGGCGTTATCAGCACCATGCTCTAGCCAACTGAACTACCCACAGGTGCTCAAAACAAAACTTTTTCTCTAATTAATGCATCTAGACACCCACACATTTCCTTATCATGTGGCAAAATCAAATGTTCTTATAAACGTGACAAACGGGAGTAAAGGGAGCCTTGTGCACTGGGACAGAGAGATGTACTGCTGTCCTGTTTGCTTAATGCTACCACTCTGGATTATGACTACTGTTGGTGATCACTTCAAAACTTAGTCAGCCTGATGATGCGAGAGTTATTACTCTGAATGGTGATGCACTCAATTGCTGGCTGAAGCTGTCCCAGGTGGGACACATTAAGCCAACAAGGACAGGGTAGTACATACCCACTTGAATCTGTTATGAGAAGTCAGGATAGCAGGCCCCAGGAGTGGGGGGTAGGAAGACAGTGGAGATTATGCATGCAATCCTCTGTGGCACAAGAAATATAAAGCAATAGCAACACAGAGAGGCAAAGGATATGAATTCTTGCAAAAAGGCTCTGAAACAGGTTTTTAGCAGGCATACCATACCTGTTCTTTTTAGCTCTGCTATATCGATTGTTTGATTGAGTTTACTTATATGCTACTTTTCCACAAACATTCAAAACATCAAAATGCAAATATACAAAATACAGAGCACGTCATTAAATTCAAAAATGACAAAAATCAATAATCTAACAAATACAGAATAAATTCAATATTACTAAAAAAAACCCTCCAGACCCAGTCTAGGTTTCAGTACATAAATACAAAACAAGAGTTAACTGACAATAAAGTTGTGGTCTTCCTGCATTCCAAGGAGCCTTACTCAAATGTAGTTCAGAGGGGAGAAGTCCTCTCACCAGCCTAGATGCCATACAGATGGCTCCCATATCCTTGCTTGAGAGAAGACTGGAAGCAGCAAAGGGCAAATGCTGGGGAGAGGATTGATGGCTAGTCTCTCCCAACCCTACCTGTAGATGACAAGGACTGAACCTGGCATCTTTCGCATGCTATGTGTGCACCCTACCACTGAGAAACAGTCCTTCCTCTACGTTCCCGTTCAAGATATAGCAAGTAGATTTTATATATTGAAAGCCTATTTGGAGCATTCTTTGACAAACATTCCAGAGGGGACGCAGAGAGGAGAAAAATAGTCCCAGGTGAGGCACCTCAAAAGAAAATTATGCTTAACACATACACACACACAAACCCTGTACCAGACAAATCAGTAAAATGACTTATTGTATGAAATTTATGATTCAGAAAGTGACAATGTGACTCTCATATTGGATCCCTAAATATGTCACTGAGGTTGAACGTTTAAAATTATGGCAGAAGTGAATAAGATATCACTGCTTAGCATGAGCAAGAAACATCATTTGGAGATGAAACAGTTCTGAATAAAGGGCCCTAGCTCAAATGACCTTCCTACAAACAAGTTTTGAAACCTAAAAGGAAGTGCCTAACTGCCATTCCTTTTACCATTTCAATTCTCCCTGCTGGAACCTCTGGATATTTGAAAGTAGCATCAGAATTAAATGGCCAACAGAATTCCAGTTTGGCTGGAGGCCTCCCTGCTTGCATAAAAACATGGGGATGTAACCAATTCTGGTCCTGCTCAGAGAAGGCCCATTGAAATTAATAAACCAAACTTATGTCCATTAGCTTCAATGCATCTACTTTTAAGGAGGACTAGCACTGTTTACAACCCATACTCCTCAAGTCAGCTCAGAAGTATTCAAGATTTCTTTAAAAGTTACAAACGAGATGGCTAAAAGCTGCTCCTGCACCCTTGCAAGATACCGTATTTTTCCGTGTATAAGACTAGGCTTTTTTTAACCAAAAAATTAGGTTTAAAATTGGGGCTCGTCTTATACACGGGTAGTGCTGAGGGATGTTTTCTTAATTTGGAATCCCCCAAAACAGGGAGCATCTTATACATGGAAAAATATGGCGCTTACCAGGAGGAAACAACAAGGATTCAGGAGAGACTATTTACGGGGCAAGAGGGCCTAGCTTTTCTTTGATCAACTCCTTTATTATTTATTTGACAATATTTATACCCTGCATTAGAGTCCCTCACAGGGTGCAATTTCCTTACCTGGGTTGTCGCTGATACCTCTCAAAGCTTCTAGTAGCTTTTTGTAGGGGACACAAGAGGAAACATGTGGCAGAGGGAGATGTTCTAACTGCCGCTCACTCTTCTGCTTAACCACAACATGCCTGAGAGGAAATAACCTCTCTTTCCTTTTATAACCAACAAATTGCAAATTTGTGCAAATCTTATTATCTTTAGCAAGATTCAAACAGTCACAACACACAGCATTTTACATAGGCCTATTTATTTCCCTTTTTGCCAACACCCATTGCCACCCCCCTTAGTGAAGGTTTCAGGCCTCGGCCTACTAGGAGGAAGTGAAGCCCCGCACCAGTGACCAGAGCGCAAGGAACCAATGTGGTCTGAGTGCAATTCTTTTGTTATTTCTGAGTCTGATTCCTGCTCTGATTTCTAAGTTCCCTCAACTCAACAACTTGCCCTTATTCATTTCCCCCATTTTCTAACTGCACCAAAATTAGGGGCATAAAGCAATTCTCAAAGTAGCTCTGGCCTCGATATGCACCGTGTGTTCTAAGGAAAAGGCTGATGCAACTTTCACTGACTACTTCAAAAACAAATAAAAGTAGCATAATGTCAAGCACAGGCTCTCAGGAACTGGGCTGAGACCACTTCCTGCCAGAGTTCATGAATACCATAAATAAGCCTTTATTTGTAAACTACACACTTCCAGTCACTACCAGCCTCTGTCACTTGAAAATTACTGAACTAGACATAAAAGCTCCTACAGGCCATTATCCAGAGTTCATAATCCTTTAAAAAAAAAATCAGTTGGCAGCTAATCATGGCAGCTACGTTCAATTTCCACTGCTAGAGGCCGTATGCTTCCAAATACCTGTTGCTGGGAATAACAACTTGAGAGAGAGCAACTGCGGTCACATCTCGAGTTTGTGTAGAATCAGCAAATGAAGCAATGAAAGGCAGCACAGAGGGAAAGAAGTAACAGTTGTCTAGCGTAGAAGACAAGGAGTCACAGCAGAAAGCAGACAACTACAGTAGCCTGAAGTGTGCCCTCCACATTGTGGGATGAGGTTATAAGGAACGGGCACAAAATTGTCCTGACCTGCAACCAGTGTGAGGTGAACTCAAACAACTCACGTTTTACATACCGCAGATCCTTAATTTGAATCCAGGATCAGGGGGGAATGCTGTCCACGGTCAGGCACACAGGGCCAATTCACAGAAGCACTGCAGGGACCAACCAGTCCTTTTGCTCCACCTTATTTCCCAACCAACACCTGTGACCAATCCACACCTTCCATCTCACCAGATAGGCTGGCGCTGCCAGCTGGCATCCTAGCAGGACTCAGTGCACATGCCTGCACAATTATCTTGCACATCCTGGCAGCAGCACCCATCTCACTTGGCATACCCTAAGAGTAATGCCCTTTCACAGTTCCGGGTACTTAGCGAACAGGGCAGGAGGATGTGCTGCCCCGGAGTCATCAAGCTCCTTGAACCCTCCCCTGCCTTTGTAGTCCCTTCCTGAACTCACATGGCGCCAGATCCTAGTAGGGTGTGGGAAATGAGATCGCCATCAATAAACAACATATGTGACAAAGGTAAAGCCTTTAATCAGCAGCATTCAGAAAGGGAAGAGATCCTGAAAGGGAAAGGCATAAGCATCAGGTGGCCAGCCAGGCACCCTAACAAGGTCATGTGCAGGGTTATGACATGGTAGCTGGTTTGGCATATCCTGTGGCTTTAGCTCCATGCTAGGAACAGCGTCACAAGCTGCAAGAGGATTGAGGCGGTTTGCCAATTTGTGACATAAAGCAGGGCAATCCCAGGCTTCTCATAGCTGACACAGATCCAAGTGCCTTGATACCATACGGCAGCTGTGGGGAACGTCTGACACTCCAGATGTTGGTGAGCTACAAGTCCCAGCACGCATCACCAGTGGTCAGGGATCATGGGTTACTATAAATCAGGGGTGAGGATCCACTAGCCTGCAGGCCAACTTTGTGCAGCCAAGTTACCCGACAACCAGCTAGTTGTCTAGCATTTGGGAAATGTTGCACAAAGCAATTTGGTGCATTCCCTTCTAGGCAACCTTCCAAGGGCCATATATCCCACAAGATCAGAGGCTGAAGTAATCAACAAATGTAAATTTTATTTTTATACCTTGGGCTAGTTTCTACACCCATCCACATACTCTCTTATCCTTAATCCAAACCAGCAAGAGGCATTACTGGAGTTCAAGGACACATTTCTAATCAGACAAAACAAACCAAGTACAAACCGAGTACAGTACAAACCAAGGCCAATGAGTGGCGGCTTAGGCAAAATTCCAAGAGTCTCCAAGACAGAGACTCCTGGAGGCCACTTTCAACACCTGGCCCTGAGTTTCCCCAACCCTGTCATAGATGAACACAAACTGCATGCAGGTTAGTGAATGGAGTTCCATGCAGAGGACAGAGTGAGTTGGCAAAAGAGATGGGAAGCTTGGTCCCTCCTCTGTGCCTAGCATAAAAAGCAAATGGGCTGCTAGAGGAGGGTTCCTCCCTTCTCCACAGAAATACAGCTTTTGCCTCTTCTTTGATAGCCCCCAATAAGCTAGTAAAGAATACTGCAAGATAGTAATGTGAGGTGAGGGAAATTATTCACAAGGCTGGATTAAAACATAAAAACCAGCAGATAAATTAAGTGGTTTAAGCTCTACTAAAACCACATGCACCCAGGGTGGATTTCACCCAGAACCTAAAACACACACCAAATAATGTAATGTGCCAGGCTAATAGGTCTGGAAAGGGAGTTTCACAATTTGGGAGCCACCAGCAAAAAGACCCTCTTGCCAGTAGCTGTCCTCCTACACTGAGAAGGCAGGGGCTACTAGTTTAGGACCATCAAAGCAGAACTTGATTGGCAGGCAGGCTCATGTGGGAGAGAATAGCCCTTTCGATACCAAAGTTGTTTAGTACTTTGAAGGTCAACACCAGCACCTGAACTGAACCCAGAAGCAAACTGGCAACTAGCCAGGGGGTTGGACTCGATGGCCCTTGTGGTCTCTTCCAACTCTATGATTCTATGATTCTATGAGAACCTTTTAGTAGTGGGGTGATGTGATAGCAGCCATCAGCCCCATTAATAACCCAGTTGCGGTGCTCAAAATCAATGATGCTTCTTTAATGTTTTTCAAAAGTCACATGCAACACATAATAATAGTTTAGCCCAGAAGTTACTAGTACATGGACAACTGTCACTTGTAACTGACATTATGATGTCATACTATGTAGTCAGTTATTCAACAAGTGTGGAATTTCATTCTGTTTCACCTCTGCACATCCCATTATTGTTCACTCTGCACTGTGTTACAGGAGCTACTGTTCTACTCTGGCGGCTACCATTTCTTCTTCGGACGTTCATCCCCTCCATTAGCCATAGCAAACTTCATTTGATTGCTCCACATCTTCCCAGTTATCCCAATTTCATTCTCCATTCTTTTACTATGCCACATATCTCTGCTTTACAGCACTGCCCATGATGTCAGGAGAGACTCATGGCCTTGTTTACAGCTTTCTGCAGTACAGGACCTTTTCCTTCCATTTAGCTGGCCACACACAGATTCCCTTTTTAGCATTCAACTTCCATTTCCATTGTTTTAAATGGCAACTGCTACTCAGTTGGAGTTTGGGAGGCACCACAGTTTAGTGGCAAAGCATTTGATCCCTGGAATCCCCAGTTCAAAGGATCCGGTTGTCAGAGCTGAGAACAGCTGATCTGCCCTGGTGTGAGGCAGTTTCCTGTGCATCTGTTCTTCCTTATGGGTATCCTCCTGAAACAGATCGGCTCATGGCAAAGTGGGCAGAGCAAGGTCATACCAGCAACATCGTGATCAAGCTCCAGCACCACGGTGATAGGATTCAGGAGCGAGATAACGAATTTCTGCAATAGGAAGCACTGCAGGATCGCGTGCAGTGAGTTATTTGTCAGGATCCCACAGATAACAAAGCTGGCTTTACCAACTCCTGTTCTCCAAGCCTCACTAAAATGCATTCAGGCACACTTGTTTGCGTTACGTTAAAAGGAAGAGGCGCTCCTCTTTATGGGATAGTTTTTACCAAAAGCATATTTACCCGAAGGCTGCAGCTTCGGACGTCAGTCATGCCCTCTGGAAACGCCCTACAAATTTAGTTCCCAGCCAGCACAATATTCTCCTGCGTTTGGCGACCCGGGCGCGTACCAACAAGCCTGCGTGTGCCCAGCCGACGGCGCCTGCCTCCCGGCACCCCGCCACTGCCTACGGGAGCGCGTGGGGAGAAGGAGAGGAGAAATGACTCGGAGTCCCCAAGGCAGAAAGGAGGAGAGACGCCGGCAGCGGTCGCCAAGTCCAAGCCTCGGGACCAGAAAACAGCATCTCCCACGTTCGCGGCGCAACTCACCGGGGGCTCGGCGGGCGGCCGCCGCCATCTCCGCTTCCTCTTTTCGCCCTGGCGCCGGCGGGGAGACCAATCATAGCCGCTTTCCCCATCGGAGCTCGACTCAGTGACAGGAACCTCGGCCATCGAGCCCCTTCTGCTCAGTCCCGCCCGTCGGGGGGCGTGGCAAAGCGGAAAGGGCGAGGCTGAGCCCAGCTCCGCTGCTTTATAGGGCCAAGCCGGGCTGGCCGCTTCCGTTGGGATCCGACCGACCCCGATATTATTATTTTCCTTTCCGCGACTCGCTGACGTTGAGAACTCCGATTCGGGAGGGCGGGGCTTAACGGAGCCCCAGGGAGTTCCTCGCCGCCGCTGTTTGCTTCACAAATATACATCAGGGGGTTAACGACCTTGGTTGTATTTCTCAGCAGGTGGAAAGGGGGAAAGAAGAGTTTGTTGTGGCTGCGGTCCAGAGTCCCGGCCTGGATCACTCCCAAAGGAATCGGGCGCAGACAAAGCAAGCACAAAGCAGCTACGCGCTTGTAGCAAACACATGATCCTCTGTGTCACTCATGGCTAGGAAAGTGTGTGATCAAGGTATGCTTGAGTCAGGTTCTTGTATTTGGCTTCAGGACAGTTATTCACCGACGCTTCCCTCCAGTTCAGGCCAAGCTAGGAATAATTGGCCTTGCAGTTGCAACTGTAGATACATCTTGCGGCCTAAATAATCAAGGATACATCTTGCAGTTTAGCTACGGGATGGTGTTTCTGCAGACTCAGCACTTAGCAGGCTGAAGTCAGCTGTGTACCTGATGTGATCGATTCAGAATCGTGACGTCCCTGAATTAAAACACACAGGTATGGCACTCCTGAGTTATAGCTCTCGGGTATCTGAAAAGTGTTCTGTGTAAGCAGAGTGACAGATGATGTGAGCATAGGTGTGCTGTGCTTTGCCTTTCACCTTCCAGCTAGCAGGAAGAAACTTGGCAGCTTCTCTGCATTCCTAACCAGGCACAGGCTCTTCTTGCTGTCCTGCTAGGTACTGATAGTGGACTGTAGGTTATTGTTAAGCAGAAATGCTTCTTAGAAGCTGATACCAGGGAAGTGGCCATTGAGTGTACTACCCCCCCCCCATGCTATAAGCTGCTTAGAATGTAGGGGCTTACCCCTCCCTGCAATACCAGTCTGTCAAGTATCTGTTAAACTGAGCATACTGTCAATGGAGCATTCTCATGAGTAACAACAGGTGCAAATTTGTAAATAGCAGACTGAGGAACCAAGGTATATAACATGTCCAGACTCACCAAAATAAGGCAATCAGCCTTACATTAATCTTGGCAAACAGGATACAAGCCACATACTCTCTTTCTGTCATCATCATCATCATCATCATCATTTATTTATACCCACCCACTGGTTTCCCCAGGCACTCTGGACGGCTCCCAACAGAATATTAAAAACATAATAAGACATCAAACATTAAAAAACTTCCCTAAACAGGGACATATGTGACATATGATAGCTTTGGGTGGTCCTTGGCTAAAGGGCTGTGCAACTATTCAACAGTTTTGACAACTTGTTATGTATGCTTTTAGAATCCAACTTATTTCTGTGATTGCGAGTTGTTTCAAACATTGTTTAACAATGTGCTTTTATGTTGTAATCTGCCCTGAGATCCAAGGGTGAATGCTGTGTTATAAGAATAAGGTCGTATATATATAAAATAGATGTTGATAAATGTACCAAGCAAACACATACAAATATGTAAGCCACGTGTCTGAAACCCACAGAAAAGTCCTGAAACCATTTTCTCTCTCCCAAAATGACCTCAAATATTTCTCTGCAAGGTCAAAGGAAATGGGAAATCTCCCCATTATTATTTCTGACTTTTTAAATTACAAGTACAGAAACAAAAGACCTATGCAGCAACAGAGTATTTTCCAAATTTGTTTTCATATTCTGAAATAGATACAACTGACGAAGCCTTATTTCTAAAATTCAATTCAAATTTACTTTCTGACAGAGGGCAGCTATCAGACATACGCCCTAGATTGCAAACCTATGGATCTGTGCTTGAAAGCCAAGTCCAAAAGAACTGTACTATATTTCCCCAGTAAACACTCACAGAACCCAGCTGTATATAGTGGTGGTTAAGAGATAAGCTCAGCAAGCAAATCTTTTTCTTTATCTGGCCATGTACCCGCTTCTCTTTTTCCCAGAGCCTTCCAACAACTAACCCAATTACGGTCTCACTCTCACCGGAAATCATGCCATCTTGGGGGAGGGGGAGGGAAGCAATGTCTCCTATTCTACCAGTGGGGCAGCATCGCTTGGAGAAGACAAAACTCTTTATTTAGAAAATTTAAAAATCAAACTTGCCATTTAAATTCTTGGCTTTTCCCTCTGCACACCCAGCAACTATTTTCTTTCTTCCTATCTATCCAGTGCTTTTTTTCTGGGGGGTACGTAGGAATACGCATATCCCTAAACATTTTGTGACTCTTAAGTTTGGCCTCATTGAGGGGCAGTATTTCAATCAGTGGGAAAATGAGAGTACCGCTAAACATTTTTTGAAGAAAAAAAGCACTCTATCTAATCTTATCTATCTATCTTCACCATCCTGTCCCAGCAGTCAGTGAGGGTCGAGTCTTGCCCCGAAAATATTTCCGTCAAAGCGAAAGGGATTTTCTTCCATTTATGTCCGTTTCATTTATTTAAATTTCAGCCCCGCCGCGCCTGCGTACTGAATGCACGCGCGCCCCCGCGGGCCGAGTTTCCTCCGTGCGCGTCTCTTGCAGAGCAGGGCTCGTAACGCAACGGAAGCTCAACCTTGGTTACCCGGAAGGGCAGGCCGCCGCCGAAAGCTCCGCCCGCTTCGGTTGGGCCCGGTTGCCATGGCGCTCTCGCCGTACGTGCAGTCCATGCAGGAGCTGTTCCGGGCCAACACGCGCATCCGCGAGTTCCCCGCGCACGTGGCCAAGGTCCACTCGGTGGCCTGGAGCTGCTGCGGCCGCCGCCTCGCTTCCGGCTCCTTCGACAAGACCGCCAGCGTCTTCGTGCTCGACAAGGACCGGCTGGTCAGTGCTGGGCGCGCCAGGCGGGGAAATAGGAGGAGCAGAGAGACCAGTTGCCGCAGCCGGGGGCTGGCGTGAATCCTGCTCACTTGGGCGCCTAACAGTGGTGACTTCGCTTCACGGCATATGGATCTCTGGGATCCGTGAGGAAAAGTCGCCGCATTTATGGTTTTTTGGTTTAGAGGTGTCATGAAAGGAGTGTATAAAACACTGCGTGGCGTGGAGAAAGTCAGTACCATCTCTCTGGAAGTCGTGGGGATCCACCGAAACGGAATGGGAGAGGATTTAGGACAGAAGAAAGTGCTCCTTCACATCACATAGTTAAACCATGGAAACCCCAGTAACCGTGGTAGCTGCAAACATGGATGACTTTAAGTGAGGATTGGATAACTTAACATGTTCTTCCATGTTTGGAGACAGTATGTTTCTGAGTACTAGTTGCTGGAAACCACAAGGTCCTACTTTTGGGCTTCTAATATGGTTGGCCACTTTGAAAGCAGGATGCTGAACTAGATGGGCCATTGGTCTGATCCTGCAGGTCTTTCTGGAGTTCTTATTCCTAAAAGAGGTTTGACCCGAAAACTGAGCACTTAGGCTTGGATGATAGTGCGCTTAGAATGATTATTAAGGCTAGTTAGGCTGCTTGTGAGATGCATGGTAATTCAAAGGGTCGTCATAACATTTCCCTTTTGAGGGATGTGTGTGTGTTGATTACTAGTTTAGAGCTTTACTGTTTTCCGTAGGTGAAGGAGAATAATTACCGTGGCCATGGAGACAGCGTGGATCAGTTGTGCTGGCACCCCAGTAACCCAGACTTATTTGTCACTGCGTCTGGAGACAAAACCATCCGTATATGGGATGTCCGCACTACTAAATGTATTGCCTCCGTGAATACCAAGGGTAGGTATCACTAATATTCACTGAAAACAAAGCTGTCCTGTGTGCTTTTGTTTTGCATTTTGCAAGGGTTTACTGCATTTAATGGGGGGCAAGTACAAGAACCTGAGCAAGATGGTCCTGAGAGGCAGTCAATCTCCACTGGCAACCTAGCCCACATGAACCATTCTTCTTTTTCTATCTTTGTTACTCAAGAAGGGGCTGAGATCGAAATTAACTTGTACTATGACTGTATTTCAAAAGCATTGTTTGAAGGTATAACTTATAGATGCCATTTTATCAATAACACTAGAAACCATCTAGAGGGTTGAGCGGGGGACGAGATTTTTAATGGTGTTTATAATGCAGCTATCTTGAGCTGTGTGGGACTGGCAGTTGGAGACCAACAGTAATTGGAGGGCCACAGGCACCATATCTCTGGTGAAGAGAGTATAGGTAGATAAGCTGCATTTTATAGGGCTGGGTATACGTGATTATGTTAGAAGTTCTTGGCTTAAAAATGCAGGAGTTTGTGTGTTGACTGAACTCCTGCCCCAGAAAGGAATTCAGTAGGTTCAGTTTCCCCTTCCTCACTTTTACAGGGGAGAATATTAACATTTGTTGGAGCCCCGACGGACAGACTATTGCAGTAGGGAACAAGGATGATGTGGTCACCTTCATTGATGCTAAAACATATCGGTCCAAAGCTGAGGAACAGTTCAAGTTTGAGGTGAATGAGATCTCTTGGAACAATGACAACAACATGTTTTTCCTCACCAATGGCAACGGTTGCATCAACATCCTCAGGTACCCTCACCATGGCCTTTACTGGGAAGGGCAGCAAGTGAGTTGGCTGTCTTGACTTTTGTATGGGTTGTGGGTGGGGAAAAATACTTGTGGGGTGTACACCCAGGTGGGTGTATAAGGGAAAACTGCCTCGTGGACCTACTTAGGCCTAAGGACCAGAGGTTTTCCATCACAGAGGCACAGTAAATATGAACTCTTCCCTGATGCCACCCTGTGTCCCAGCTCATACCTTTGGTTGGTTGGTACAGACCTACAGCTTTATCCCCACATTCCAGTCAATGTAACAGAAGTTGTTTTGTGCCTTCCCTCTATATCTGTCATTCCCTCTAAATTGGGCATCTAAATCTGTCTTTTGGATATGTCTTAAACGACCTCATATTCCTGCGGGCAACTCTGTAAGTGGAATTAAAAAAAATTGTGTTATTCCTGTTGTTATTATTCAGTGACTTACAGCTGCCATAAAGCCTCCCTAGACTGGGCAACCTTTGCTGCCTCTACTATATAAGCAGGTTTTAGCTTCCATTTTGTGACCAGTAAGAAGACATTTATAGATGTTACATAGCTAGTAAAAGGGCTGTTTTCTCTCCAACCTCACTCCAACTTCATTTCTTTAACTTTCTACAGCTATCCAGAGCTGAAGCTCATCCAGTCAATTAATGCCCATCCTTCAAACTGCATCTGTATCAAATTTGACCCAACGGGCAAGTATTTTGCTACAGGAAGTGCTGATGCATTGGTTAGCCTCTGGGATGTGGATGAGCTTGTATGCGTGCGATGCTTTTCTAGGTGAGTTATCTTGATCTGTGAACTTAATGACCTTTTTTGACCCTAGGGGTTGTCAAAATGTCTATACCATACCTTATTTTGCACTCCTGCAGCTAGGTATGTAGATTGGATAAATAATTCTTAACCACTTGTACACTGAAGTGCTCTGAATGGGCTGTTGCTCTTGTTAGAAATTGAGCAGGAGGAGTTCATGATTGATCTATAAAAATGTCAATTCAGATTGCTGCCTTGGCAGGGTAGACTGATTTATATTAAGGTAATTTAAATCACTAAGAAAAAAGGACAAGTTTATAAAGTGTTGAATTTAAATAAGTTGTTTTTATTTTAAAATTCACATTTTTCCTGATCAAACAGATATGCTATCCAGTTATTGTAAAACACACTGCTCAAACTAAGATGAGCTTTTATACAACCTATGAGCATAATCCAAAAACTTTGCTTCTGCAGTTCATAACGTCTTTGTGGATATAAGAGACAGATTTTTGTTCAAATCTTTTTCTGGGGCAAGGATACTAAGGAAGCCACATGAATGCAGTCTACTGAAATTTATACAAGCAATGACTTGTAAAGATACTGTCTTTCTCTGTGTTTAGTAATGATAATTTAATAAATAATCTAATAATTTGAGTACTGAACTTACTGCAAAGTTCTAGTAGTTGGGTGGGTACATGGATAGCATTGCCAGTGTGTGATTTCCAGTGCTTAACTTTAAAAGTCAGAATTTCACCATAGCTTTTTTTTTTACATAGTAAAGCAGCCTTTAACTCAGTCTTTTTATCTGTTGTTATAAGTGGTGTGGCCTGAGAAAAGAGGAGAAAATTTTATGCCTTTCCTAATACTTTAACTCTGGCTAACACAATCTGTTGGCAGAAAAGTCAAAGAAAATACAGACCATGTGTAGCTATGTATATGTATATATGTATGTATGTATGTGTGTGTGTGAGTGTAGTAATTAATGTACAGCATTTGTTATCGCAGGATATTATGGCCTCTGGCTTAGCATTAAAAGGGGATTAGACAAATTAATGGAGGATTGCTTTATCAACAGCATGATGACTAAATAGAACTGCCATACCCAATGGCAGTATTTTTCTCCCTGTTGCTAGGAAGAAATAAAGAGGGAGAGTTCTTGGCTTTGGGTGCTATGTTCATGCTTCCAAGAGGCATCTGACTGGTACCTGTCTTCTCGCCCCCGGCCCTTATTCCATTTTCTCCTATATTTCAGGCTCGACTGGCCTGTGAGGACATTGAGTTTCAGCCATGATGGGAAGATGCTGGCTTCAGCCTCTGAAGATCACTTCATTGACATTGCTGAGGTAGAAACAGGTCAGTGCTCTTCTTCTCACCGTCTGCCAAGAAAGGCAAAGCAATTCTAAAAACACATACTAGGGAATGAGCTCGGATGAAGATCATGTTGGTTTTGAATAAGCTTTCACTATCAATGTGTGTTACACTTTTCCTGTCGTCTACTGGAGGTTCCCTAAATTTCTTTTGGTCCATTCCTAGACCTAAAAACTTGGCAAAGCTATGCATATCTGGTGTGGGGGAATCCAGGCAGAACATGCAGGAGTGGGAGGATATTGTCCCGGCCAGAGGTGGGGAACCTGACAGCCCACGGGGCCTTCCCATTTGTTCTCGCCTCCCAACATCCAGTCCCTGCAGCAATTAGGATTGCAAATTGTCTCTTATAGGCTCCAAAAATCTTCTTTCAAGTTTATTTGGTGCACAGGGGCATTTGTGGGGGGAGGGTTGAAGGGATAAGCCTTTCCTTCCCGTATGCTGTGACACCCACCCCCATCCAAAATTAACCCTGCTCTGCAGTTTGGCTCGAAAGAAGCCGACCTTAAGAGTCATAATCACTTAGGCTGGAACAAAGAATTGCTAGGGTGCTGGGAGAAGAGTGAGTGTGGAAACACGAGTGCTTCATTTTTGCTAACTCTTAACCATGCCCATTTTTGTTTTTCATCGTGGGCACTGCTAGCATACGTCCCTTGGAAGAGTGCCCATGATGTCTTGTGTCTATGAAGAAGGTGCCCCATCCTTAGCCTAAGCTCCTCTTGTTCTCAAAGCAATAGTCCCTGTAATTTTATGAACCACCAGTATTTTACAAACCCCTCCTCTGTTCTTGCTGGTTGAGAGCTTTTGGCTTTGAATTGCACTTGTAATTTTATGTAAAAAGATTGCAGTGTGAAATTCTTCTTCGATGGAACTCATTAAACTGCATTCTCGTACAGAGGCGAGCCAAGAACAGGGTGTCCCAGCTGCATTTGTCTTGGTTCCTGGGTTAATTCTGTCTTTATACTTCAGGTGAGAAGCTGTGGGAAGTGCAGTGTGAGTCTTCAACGTTCACTGTGGCTTGGCATCCAAAGCGGCCCCTGTTGGCCTTCGCCTGCGATGACAAAGATGGCAAATATGATAGCAGCAGAGAAGCTGGAACCGTGAAGCTCTTTGGTCTTCCCAATGACTCATAAGAGAAGCTCCTGGGGACTGTATTTGTAACCTGGTATTCCTAGTCAAGCCCACATATGCATTGCTTCTCTCTTTCCAATTTTTGAGCAGGAGCAGCACCATGGTTTGACATTCCCACGCCTAGAAAGCTTGCTTTTTGAAGTTTTTCTAAAATGCCCAACCATTCTAAAAGGCACAGAGGCTGACTGGCTGACTAAATTCTCCAATTTCTAGGCCGTTAATTGTTTTTTATTGCAAAGAGGAAGCTACAGCTGCCAGTGGATTTGAGTGTCTTGTGTGCTGTGCGTTCAATTAGGAAAACAATCCCTGCCCTCTCGTTTCTCAGGATGTAGCAGGCAGTCCCTCTAAATCCATGTGAGTGTGCCATTGTCATGACTTGTGTCTCCCTTAAAAATGGAAAGACTGGGGAATATTGTATGCAGGTTTTCTGTTGTCACATTTTGAATCCTCCTTTTCCTTTGGAGGAGTGCGCGTCTTGCCTCCTTTGGAGGTTGTGTGTGTGTCTTTCCTTCCTTTTGCACCTTAGGGTAATGAAAGGAGAAGGGATCGGGAATAGGGTTATTTTTTGTTTGAACCTGTTCTTGTATTTTGGATAATTTGTTTCAGTAAATAAAAACATAAAACCTGTCTGTGTTGTAGTTTTTAAAAAGCCAATATATTGAACTACCAGGATGTACAAATAATGCAATTCCAAGAATACCCCTCTGTGCCACTGTTTTCTCTGAAGAACAGCATAATGAAACTGGAAGGCGCAAAGAAAGGCAAACTTAGGGATGTTTTTGTTTTGCATGGGGCTTCCTGGAAGCATTTGGCTGGCTGCTGTAAATTGGGATGCTGAAGTAGAATGATATTTGGTCTAATCCTTCAGGTTTCCTGCCACAGTCACCCTAGCTGCTGGTGCTTCAACACCATTCTTCCTGGTTAAGGCTTTCTTCCACCCCTTTAATGATGTGCTTAGTGATGTTTTCGGGTCGCTCCTGGGTTTGGTGCTGTGCATACATGCACAGTGACACTTCGTTTGGACTCTTATTAATTGGTTGTTGCCTGTACTTTTATTTTATATTGAACATTGCCTTCAAATTATTTTTGAAGAAGGGCAGCATATAAGTATTTTAAATACATGAACATAAACACCCTATTAATGATGATGAGAAGGGTAAGCGAGTATTTTCAGATTGAAACACTGGAACCTAGATCATAACATAACAAATTCATTCCTTTTTAGTGGTACTGTACATTTTTTAATCAGCAAATTTGCAGTCCTTTCTGGAGCCAAGTTTCATGATGCCTGTGTTGGCATATTATTTCCACTGGAGGGCAGTTTGACCCTTTAGTAGTAGAAGAAGTGATTCTGGCAATCCCAACGCTCAGCCAATTAAAGCCCATTCTCCATTTTGCACCAATTGTTCCTTGGCAGGTCAGCTGCTACATTAGTAAGATTTGTTTGGAGCCTCTTCAAAGCTGAGATCAAACGGCTGCAGTCCATGAATTATGTAGATGCTAATGCTGTAGCCTGCAGGAAGCTCCACTGGCACAGTCTGGTACCCTGCCATTTTTCTGAAAGGAAGACAGATCTCTGCAGGGAATGGGGGAATCCACCAGACAACCTGTTCATGGGGGCACTAAAATACTTAATTAGTTGATTTGCATGGAGTGTAGAGTTTCACACAAGTTAAGCTCTACTAGTGACTCTAAAACTGCCATGGATCAATATTAGTCTTGACAAACCAGGTTGCTAGGCACAGATTGGACAATTCAGAGAGATTCAGAGCTGTGTTGGGGAACCTGTTCTCTTGATGTCATTAGACTCCACCTCCCATTATTCATAGCCAGCGTGGCAAGTGATTGGAGATGATGGGACTTGTAGTTCAGCAACATTTGAAGGACCTCAAATTTTAACAGTGGACTAGAATCGCACTGATGATACCTATGAGACTGGCACATTTTAGGCAAAGGAAATTGAAAAATTTGGAGGCTAAATGCCAGGAGTGGCTGGTTGTGTAGATGCTAGGCATCTAGTATCATACATAAGCACACATAAAAATTATGAATAATGATAAACTTGCATGGGATGCACTTTGCAGTAAATTACTGCAGACATATTTGATTAGACAAGGCTCTTGGCTATTGACTGTCAGTTCTTGGAATGAGCCCAGGGGAAAAGGAGAATTGAGGGTGAGCAGGGCTGCTGGTAATGGCTAATGGATGAACTTCCTCAATTAGCTGGTTTCTCAAGGATTGCTGCAATAAGTGGGGATGTAGCAACAATAATATGAGAAGAGCCCTACTATGGTAAAGGTAAAGGTAAAGGGACTCCTGACCATTAGGTCCAGTTGTGACCGACTCTCGGGTTGCGGCGCTCATCTCGCTTTATTGGCCGAGGGAGCCGGCGTACAGCTTCCGGGTCATGTGGCCAGCATGGCTAAGCTGCTTCTGGCAAACCAAAGCAGCGCACAGAAACACCGTTTACCTTCCCGCCAGAGTGGTACCTATTTATCTATTTGCACTTTGACGTGCTTTCAAACTACTAGGTTGGCAGGAGCAGGGACCGAGCAACGGGAGCTCACCCCGTCGCGGGGATTCGAACCGCCGACCTTCTGATTGGCAAGTCCTAGGCTCTGTGGTTTAACCCACAGCGCCACCCGCGAAAGGCTAAATCTCGTCCAGTACATTCTGTCCCCAACAGTAGTTAGATGCTTTGGGAAGTTTACAAGCTGAGAGGTACACTGCCCCTGACTCTGGAGGTTCAATTTTATTACTGTAGCTAATTGTTATTGATAAACTTCCCCTCTATGATTTCCTCTAGTCTTAAAAAAACCCCTGATCTATACCGATGACATTGTTATGGCACAGGAAAGGCAGCAGGGGGATGGCAAGCTGGAGACAGACCGGGTGGCAATGTAGAGAGATGCCCTGGGCTGCTACAGTTCCAGCTCTGTCCAGAAGCCTGCCGGGATTCTCAGCAGGCGACCAGTCTTCCATTCCTCTCCATGGCACTAATCATAGCGATTACTTAATTCTATTCCAAGCAGGGCTGAGCCCTCCAGACCAAAAAGCTGCTATTATCCTCTCTGGTTCTGCTGCCTTAGTCCTTGCAGCAATCAGCTCCCATTGTCTCCCCCAGCCCATAGTGCTGCCCCTGGGGAACTTGCAAGTAAACACAAGGCTAAGGGAGCTTCCTGCCAAGCTTAGGCACCCAGTGTTTCTGCCTCCCCCTTCTTCTGCGGAGCTTTTCTTCTGCTGTGTTCAGGTGGGTCAAGACAGATGGGGCTCCTAGGTATTCCTGTAGGCATTATTCATGAGGGCAAACCTCTGCATTAGTCACAGCTGCCTTAATGCACAAGAGCACCATTCTTCTCAAAGGAGATCACTCAGGGAAGAGATTCTGCATTCCCTTATTTGCTTTGTGCTCACCAACAGCAGCACTTTCAGCATGGAGGCCCCTTTAATGAACCTGTGCCACCCCCAGGTGTTGCTGGACTACAGCTCCCATCATCCTTGTTCTTTGGCCATGCTAGCTTGGGTTGATGGGAGTTGGGAGTTCAGCAGCATCTGGGGAGGAATTAGACTACAACTGACCATATTGGTCAGGCCAGTTGGGGCTGATTGGAGTTGGAATCAATATCTGGAGGGCCACAGGCTCCCCACTTTTGACTTACGAACATAGGAAGCACACCTTATGATGAGACCACAGGTCCATCTAGCCTAGTATTCTTTTCTCTGACTGGCAGCAGCTGTCCAACATTTCACACAGAGGTCTTTGCCAGCCCTTTAACTGGCAAAGATGCCTTACTTGGAGCCTGAAATCTTCTGCATGCAAGGAGTGTGCTGTTCGGTGGTGTTAATGGAAATAAATGGTTTAGGCCAGAGTAAGCATATTTTGTCCTCTTCAGAGAGGAGCCTTATACCCTTTTAAATATTTTAATTGATGTAGGAGTTCCATCATGTTGAGTTTTTACTGAACTTAAGCAATTGTTGATATGAACATAGACCACATTGCCACAAAATATTGTTCTGCATGTTGATAGGGATTTGGAGATTCCCCTGTAAGTCACATGGGAACATACTTATAAATGGTTAAGAATCAATATTCTATACCAGATTTTTCAATAGGGAAAGAAGGTTGACTCTTTTAATTTCCAGGGGGTGGTGTGGAAAGTGCCTTGGTACATAGAAGAATGGTAGCTTCCTCACAAAAATCCAGCTTATCTGGACAGCTAGAACTCACAGGCCTTGTAAACTGCAAGGGCAGAGCCTGTTTAAAAGTTAATAAGGAAAAGGAACAGCCTTCAAAGCGGCCTGTGAGATGTTATGACAAGGCCTGTGCATAGTCCTGGAACTCATCCACATGCTGGATGAATTAGTCAGTGACCTCAGGTTGTTGTGGCAGTGCCTGATAGATACATATATCTGGGATCATGTCCTGATAAGAGTGAACATAACCATGAAGGATTGCAGTAGCACTTACATTTGGTAGGCCTTCATCTTCTGAGCTTGCTTTATGTTACTGCATGCACCGAATGATCAACTGTAAACCGACCTCACAAGACCCCAAGTCATCTTAGCCTTACTGTGTGTACTCTCTGGTGGCTGCGATAACTTTTACCCTGCTTTTCAGATGGTGAAGTTTGCAGGGAGGCAGCAACTTGCCCAAGGTCACCCGGCAGCAAACAGCAAACTTGTATCCAAGCCAGGCAGCTCCTGAGCTCCCGGGGTGTTGGCTCCTTGCTGAAGAAGGGTTGCAGTTACTGCCAGTCATTACCATATGGCAAGCACTGTAGTGCCCAGCAGGGATCTGGCCCAAAGAATGAGAGCAGCTTGTTCCTAGCTCTCTCTGTCTGGCACAAATATCCTGCGGTTGCCAGTAATGCTGGCTTTAAAAACTCTTTGCTTACTAGTACAGAGAGTGCATTGTCATTCTGATCCAAGTGCTGGGGGCAGGTCATAGTATTTAAAATAAGAGCATGGCTGCCACTCCCACCTGACGTGCGACCAATGAACAGCAATAACGTTGGGCTAGCTAGCTGGCACCTGGTGGTCCTGTGAGATTACCGGTATTCTCTCTAGCTCTGCCCCTTCCTAGGGGAAGAGAACAAGAGAGGGAGGCTGTGAATCACTGTCACATTTGTTGAAGGAAGCTGGCACCAGCAATGACTAAAACTCTCCCCCTGCCTCCATATTTCCTCGGGGCCTGAAGGAGAGATTTAAGAAAGCATGCAGTAGTTCTTCAGCACTGAGATTAATATAAGGAAGGAAGTACAGTGGTACCTCAGGTTACATACGCTTCAGGTTACATATGCTTCAGGTTACACACTCCGCTAACCCAGAAATAGTGCTTCAGGTTAAGAACTTTGCTTCAGGATAAGAACAGAAATCGGGCTCTGGCGGCACGGCGGTAGCAGGAGGTCCCATTAGCTAAAGTGGTGCTTCAGGTTAAGAACAGTTTCAGGTTAAGTACGGACCTCCGGAACAAATGAAGTACTTAACCCGAGGTACCACTGTATCAACACTTTTAATTAACCATCTCTTGAAGAGTTTTAGGTCAAACAGGTTCCTCACCACTCCAGAAGTGGGTTATCTTTGTCCTAATGAATGAGCAGAGGCTGGAGTGGGAGGAAGCATGTTAAGTACACTTTCCCAAAACCTGGGAGATCATTCTATCAGAGGAAGCATTTTTGCTTGCCAGAAAGAACCAGCCCCTCTCATCTCCCACTTTGCAGTGTTCTGGAGGTGTGTGCAGGGGGAAGGGAGGTAATTGTGAACCCTGCCCGTTAATTATTTTTCTGCAGGGACCCTTATTTGAACCCCCAGCAGAGGTGGCTAACCTGCAGCTCTCCAGAGTGTGAGAGTCTCCAGTTCCACAACCCTCAGCCAGCATGCCTGCCCAATGGTTAGGAATGATGGGACTTGTAGTCTATCAACGTGTGTGTGTGTGTGTGTGTGTGTGTGTGTGTGTGTGTGTGTGTAGGGGGGCGGGAACTGGCTCTCTAGCCTGGGCCTACAGCAAACTTAGCAAAGTGTTTCATCCTATCAAAATTCTTTCTCCTTTTCTGTAGCTAGTCTCTCTGCAAAGAGGGGCAACACTTGAATTAATGGGGGAATGGGGAGGGAGGGATCCAATCCAATTCCCCAGACCCGCCCTCCCAGTTTTAGACAAAACACACTCCCACTTTAGCTGTCTAATAGCTGTAGGGAAGGGAGCTGTTGCAAAAGGGTCTCCAGGGTCTGCCTTGCAATCTGAGCACCAGAGGTAGTCCCACAACTCTTCCACGAAGTGTTGCTCCTGTGTCAACCTCAATTCTCTTCTCTATAACTGCCGCTACTGCTGCAATCCCTCCTCCCAAACGTGAATCCAGAGAAACGCTTGACACAGGGCAATGTACAAATTTCTTTATTTTATTATTTCTTCAAAGACTAGTAAGAGCAGGATGGTCACCATAGGGTGGCTGGATGGAGCCTCTTTAACTCTTTGCTGTCCCCTTCTACCTGCGTCCTCCACCCCACCCAGGCAGGGAAAGGGGTGTCACCGCTCCCTGCTTGCTCCTCCAGGTTAAATGGAAAGGCTGGCGGGGTGCGAGGTCAATGGCTCAGAAGTGGTGCACTCCGTAGCCTAAGGTGTTCATCTCTCTGGCGGGAGACGGACGTCCCCCAGCAGCTTTAACCTGAAGGGCCTGTAGGGTGCTCGGCTTGCCCCATATCTTTCCATTGGGGAACCCCTTCAGCACACTTAACCCCATCGCTGTGTTCGATGTCCTTCCCAGGTGCAGATGGGACAAGGACTAGCCAGGTAGACACAATGACCCTAGAAAGCAGAGATGGCACAAGCAAGACAGGATGGTTTACACATTCCGGCAGGTTAGCGCACAAGGCAGTAGGGCTGTCTGCCGCCTCCCAATACAGAGCAGTGACAGGCCAGCAGACAAAGGGGAATGCATGCACGGCGGGGTGGGGAGGATGCAGGGCCCCTCCGGCAATGCTCTTGACTGGGTCCCGGAGGGGACTGGGATCAGTTCTTCTGTGCCCATGCGGAGCCCCTGAGGGATATCCTGCTCTGGAAGCAATCTGTAAACAAATGGGTTGCACACTTGGAACACGTTGACACTGACACACTGGAGACTCCAGCACGCCCCCTGGGTTTGTGCCAACGCACACACATCCGCCCTCGCGACAAGTACTGGCACATTCACATGTACACCACTGGCTTTGCTCACATTCTCATGCATCCACGCGCTCACAGAGATATGCACCACATCAGAAAGGAATAGTGAGCATTCCTCCCAACCATCCATTTCTCTCTCTCTCTCTCTCTCTCTCTCTCTCTCTCTCTCTCTCTCTCTCTCACACACACACACACACACACACACACACAGAGTCAGGCATGCACTAATGTAAACAGACACTCATATGTGTGATTCTGAGCCTTAAAACATGTAGGAGAAAAAGGGAGTTAAGGGATCTCGGAAGTGGCCAGATTTATTTGCCTTATACATGGGATGGTGGAGGGAGGCTGGCTTAACCTACTGGTGTATATGCTACAATTTTTATCCCCCCCCCCCATGTGCATACACACACTGAAGTGTACATACACCATCAGATTAGAAGTAGCTTCTTCTCAATTTACTAAAAGTGGTAATGGCGAAGCACTAGGCAAGGGGTTTCCTCCAGGCTACCTTGGTGGTGGCCTGGGAACTGCTGCAGTGCAGTGCCTTCCAGTGCCGCAAAGACAACATCAGAAGCCCAAGGTCATGATATACGAAAAGCCCATACAATGGCTCCTCTCCCAACCAGTGTTGCCTCTGCTTGTTGTGGGGTGTTTGGGAAGGAGCTGAAACGTGAGCATGTCTCCTGTGGTTTCTGATGCTGCTTTGGTGGAGCAGGAAATAACTGGTGTTCCCGCATTGCAAAGGTAACTGGAGAAGAGTCCCACGATGGCAGCACTGAGATTCCCACATGGCGAAGCCAGGTTTAATCCTTTTCTGTTGCTGTGGGTGCTGTCATCCCAGGTCTCTCTGATACCCCTTGACTCTTATCTTTTTTTACCTTTAGGTCTTGCCCAGAATAGGTCCACAGAGGCCAGCAGAAGCCTCACGGTCAGTGGGACCCAGGGCTGTTAAAGCCCACTGTGTGGGATCGGGCCACCAACATGTGGCTGTAGCATTAAAAAAACAAAGTAAACCGAGAGCATCAGCAACACCACCCCAAAGGCAGGAAGCTGGCTTCAGCATCAGCCCTTTGCCCCATGTGAGAAGTGGACTTATTGCAGTTTTCAGCATTCAGCCAGCAGGGTCCAGCAGCAGCCAGTGGACGTGTGAGAGCCCAGGACAAAGCAGTGCCACCTCACCACAGAGCTCACCTGCCAGCAGCCAGCAGGGAGCATCCTGAATTTCCGCTGGCCAGTTCCTGCACACCACAGTCATGCTCTGTGTCTGGTAGGAGGTGATTGCACACACAATGGTCGGCCATGGCAAAAACGGCTTGTGAGCAAATCAGGTGCTGAATGGGCTGCTTCCCCTTTGCCACCCCCACCCTGGCCCTCTCTACTCCGCCGTGCCTGAAGCTCCTCTGCCCCCCACCCCCAAGTCCTGAGCTCCATGGAGCCGTACAGTGACCATCTCGTGAGTGACTAGCAGAGACAATAAGACAGATGGCAGGCGTTGGGGTGAATTACCCTGTTACAGAGACACCAATGCAAAAAAGACACGCATGGGCCACATGGTGGGTGGCCGGAGACACAGACAAGCGGGCAAGGGGGGGAGGTCCCCCCCCCAGGGACGCTCCTTTGTACAAGATGAGAGAGCGCGGCCCGCAGAGTTTTTAGTGTTGATAGTATTGCAGTCTAACTGATATGGCTTTAACTATTAGGGAGGGAAGGAAGGAAGGAAGGAAGGAAGGAAGGAAGGAAGGAAGGAAGGAAGGAAGGAAGGAAGGAAGGACACTCAATGGAGGGAGATTTCTTTCAGATTCAAACTCAACCCCAACCAAAAAGCAAAAGCCCCCCAGGGGCACTGGGGAATCTTGGGGTGGGGGAACAATTGGGACCTTCCTTCCCAAACAAATATACAGAAGAATGAGAACCACAGGACTTCCCCAAGGAAGGCTGGGCCCTTGCCTTTGTTTTCAGCAGTGGCCAAGGTCTGGTGGCATTTGGCAGGGTGCCAACCAACAGCAGGGAGACGTCTCCCCCCACTCCCAAACCGCCCTTCCTTGTCTCCTAGTCACTGATTTTTGCTTAATCTTGTGGCTCTGGAGAAAGGATGGGGTTAGCAGGCAGGGAGTGAATGCAACAATAGCACAGCAAAGGAGAGTCACTGGGTGTTTTTCTTTTGCGGGTTGGGGGATCTGGAGATCGCCACACCCATGGGCAGGATGGGGGCTGCAGAGGTGGGAGAGCAGAAGATTCTCCCACAGACCATACAGTACCTCGACCCCCGCCCAGAAATCAGTGTGTATATGAGGGTGGCGGTCCTTGGCATTTCTCAGTTAAGGAGAAAACTGGGGCAGCATGAGAAGGAAAGAGATGTTTAGGTCATGGAAGCAAGAGTAGTGCAGGCAAGATTTGTGTCTGTGCTGCTCTGTGCACCATTTTTGCATCTGCAGGGGCCTGTAGCAGGATCCTGGGGGACCAAGATAGCCACAGCAATGGGCTCCCAATCCTAGCCTAAGAGATGAATTGAGGCTCCTCATCCCAAGAGACTGATCTTCCAGCCAGGGGTGAGCCACACACGCTGGCAGTTCTGTCCCACGGTCCCTGCATCAGCCCCCTTCAAAGAAGGTGATGATGATGACCCGCAGGTTCTCCAGCAAGACAAATGCAGCTGGCTATTCCCAGGCTGGAAAAAGGAGCTCAAATTCCATCCTCCATGTGCTGCTGGGTGCATCTGACCCTATTCCCCTTTCTTTGAGTTTGGGTGCTCCGAAGTGGGTGTTTATTATGGAATGGGTGTTTCTCATGTAGGCAAATGCCTGTCTGTGTTCCCTCCCCTTTATTTATCCCAGATTTACCCTTTCTGGGGAAAACCCTGGTAAACCTCTTGCCACTGACATCTAAACGACCCATTCACAACAATAAGCCCCTGCCTGCAAGCGCCCTTGATCCACTTCAGTCCCCTGCTCCCCAAATCAAGACTCAGTCTAAACCCTCCACTTTGGAGAGCAAAATGACAGAAAGAGGATGGCCCTGGTCCTCATACTCTGCAGCCTGTAGCTGCCCCAGTTCACCCCCTGCAGCTCAAATGACAAAGGATGAACTGGATCAGAAAAAGATGGGTGAGACAGCGAGGGTGACAGTGCTGCCTCCCAACCTCTTGTCCGCCACACCCATGAGGAGCCAACAGGTCTTGGAAACCAAGACCAAAGGACATCCTGCAAGGAAGAGCTGATGCTTAACCTTGGCCCTTGGCCGGCTGTAGTGGGGCTGTGGAAGGTGTGTCTGAATGTGCGTGCTTGAAATGGAAGTCATCGTAGCAGGGACAGCTTTCTCCCCTGCCTCCCACACACGTAATTCTTGGTGCAGGTAAGTCTCTCCGCATTAGTGTTTGGGGGTGCGAGTTCGATTCCTTCCAGAAACAAGCTCCTCCTTTCCCCCAAGCATGTAAGAAACAACCCAGCAGCCCTTGGGTGCGAGGAAGAGGGCAGGGGGTGCCCTCTTGGTCGCTCTCTTAGTCAAGAGATGGAATGTGCAGGGGCTGGCTTTGCCCCAAGGTGTGAAGGGAAATGGGCACCCAGTCCCTCCCTGGCAGTCAACATGGGGGTGTGTGTGTCAGGAATGTGCATGGGGGGGCAGAGCCCAGGCCCCTTCCCCAGGTCTCCATGAGGTTGCATCAGTGAATTTGGTCCAAGTTCCTCACCCTGTGCCCAGTTTTTTTTTTTTTGTGGGGTGGGGGAGAGGGGGGTCATTTCCCCATGTAGCAAGCTGGCACTTTGGCACAACAGAACTCCAGCTCTGCCACGGGGCAGGGGGCAGGGATCGGAAAGGGGGAGGCAGGCTCCCGGCAGTGGCCCAGCCTGCAGCTCCAGGGAGCAGAGCAGGTGAGAGTGGTTTTTGGTCTGATGGGTAGCAAGAGGTGCAGCGAGGGGGGAGCATGCCCTGTGCCTGGTGTGCTTCTTCCTGGGGGGGAAAGGGGTGGGGCGGGGCAGTGCGGTGGCTCGGCAGGGGCCCCATGGCACAAGGACACGTGTGGGGTCTTCCCTTGGAACGAAAGAAAAAAAAGGAATCAAATGAAGTAAAAAAATAAATAAATGAAAATCCCCCCCTGCCCCACTGGGACCACCCTCCTTCAACCCAAGCTCTGAGTTGGCAGTGCCAGGGACGGTGGGCAGCGCAGGGCAGGGGGCTGGTGGGGCAGGGCTACTTCTTGAACATGTCCTGCAGTGGGCCCGGCAGGTACTTGAGCACCGTGTCGAGGATGCTCTCCTCGTCCTCGTCTTCGTCGTCCCCGCAGCCTGCTGGGATGGCTTTCTTGGGGCGCGTCAGGCTCCCCTCACACGGCTGCTCCAGCGCTGCCTTCTCCTCCGCCTCTTTCTCCTCCTTCTTCTTCAAGCCGTACTGCACGGGAGACACCCACAAGAAGACAGAGACAGGGTTTACACCATGCAAAGTGTACCTTTAAAAAGAATGATTTTGCCATTATTTTTGCAGGCTGATTTCTGAGTACGCTCAGTAGGGAGTTAAGTCCCTTTGACATCATTGGGACTTACTTCTGAGTGAAGCTGCATGCAGCTGCATTGTGGGGTCCATTGCGGCACCCACAAACGTCCCTGTGAGGCTTCCTATGCTGCATTTCAAGCCAGTCTCTTGCTGCTGCCTCGGCTCCATGAGGATATGGCTGAATGACAAGCTTTAGCATCCTCTTGGCAAATACGCTGTTTTAACTGTGCATTTTATATTTGACTTCCATTAGTAATGTGGTTTTTCCCCCCAATCTGTAAGGTAACATTTTAGTTTGCTGTTAATTCTGTTGCTTTGAATTTATATTTTATAGTTGACTTTCTTCAGCAATGTTTGATTCTGGGTTGCTTTGTGTGATGTGTTAATGTGTTGCAAACCACTTTGAGATTTTTTCCTTTAAAATATGAAGTGGTATAGAAATTGACAACAACAACAACAGGAGAGGCAAGGATGCAAGTGGCTGCTCCTACCTAGAGCAACAGACACTAGCAAGGAATTGGAAACACGTTAAGGCAGAGCTGAAGAACCCTTTTCCAGCCCTGGGGCCACACTTCCTTTGAGGCAGCCTTCTGAGGGCCACTTGCCGTGGTGAAGGTGGCCAGGTGCCAAATGGAAAAATAAGCTGCGGAAAAAGCCTTGCTCTGTGTGTTCATTTGCACAAGGCTGGAATCTTCTGTTCCCATCTGCCCCTGCTAGCAAGATATTATGGGCTGGGCAGAGGCAGCGCTGGCTGCTGCGCTATCTGCCTCAGCAGAAGGATATTGAAGATTGCAGATAGTGAGCACCAGGCCCCTAATACATCCACTTACAATGTGGGCAATAAAGGGAGACCCACACCGCCCCCACTAATAATGTGAGGACAGTGAGAGCCAGGAACTGGGCAGTGATTGACAGAGAGAGATAAGGACTGGGGAGAGACATCTTTGGAAAGGTTCCTTTCTGCCAGACGCCCAGAATCCACCCACCTGGCTCCCAGCGCTGATGTTAATCTTGCAGCATGGATCATATGTCTAGAGCCTTTTAGCTCAGAGGAAAAGTGTGCAAAGGGGGGGAAGAGGGCATAAGAAAGGTGCATAAAGTTATGCATGCTCTAGAGAAAGTGGATGGAGAGAAGCTTGCCTCCTTTTCTCATTATACTGGTACCTGGGAAAATCCAATTAAACTGAATGCTGGGGGAGTCAGGATAAGAAAAGCCCTCCTGCGGCTGTGACGGGCTCAGTTGGGCCCTCCCATGGCTGGGAGTAGGCCCTGTCATGTCTTTTGGAGGGTGCGCTGGGCCCCATTGGGTCTCCTCCCACCATGTGACATCACACACACCATGGGTGTGACATCACACGCACATGCTGCCCTGCCCCCAATGCTGGGCGGAAGCTGGCGCACCTGGAAGACAACCACTTATTCCTGTTGGTTGTCTAGCTCTAGCCCTAGCAGCTGGTATGCAGAGGTACACTGCCACTGATCAAGGAGGCTCTGGAATGCTCTCCCTCCATCCTTTCCTCCATCCTTGCACGAAATTCCTTCTCTGCCTACTGACTCTATTTTTTCACTCTCCCCCTGGCCTCCTGTGGCTTTGCATTCACAGCAATTTCCCCACATACAATGTTTCTGTCCTCTTGATGCCCCTGTTATTTTCCTCCCACCATTCATATCTCTTTAGCTGCTTTCTTCGGCCTGGCTGATTTGCTCTTGGCAGAATACTGTGTCTGTGCTGAAATTTGACACTTGCTTTCCCAGTGGAATTGCTCAGGGCTCAACAGGAACACTTAAAGCTTCTTAGCAGCGAGGTGCAGGATGCACCCTGGCTGATTAATCCTCCCAATGCTGGTTCTCTCTGAGTGGCACAGAGAGAGGATCTGCCCCAAGAGACTTTTGTTCTCAATGCTTTTGTTCAAAACAGAATTATGGTGGACCATTGCGTGCCTTTCCCAACAAATCAAAGTTCAGACTTTCTGCCAATGTAGATGATTACGTTCCCTTCCAGTTCAGCTTTCTAGTGATGCTCCTCCTGCTTGCAGGAGTATAGCTCCTGAGTGCTTGCAGGAGAAGAAGGTGGACATACAGACAGACCAGACATGGAGATAAAAGTCTTGCAGCAAATACGTGCTTCTAAGGTCTACTTTACACATGAGTGTCTGTCCCTATGTGAGCATGCAATGCATCAAATAATAACTGGTACGTCAGCATGATCCAGCACAGGCATATATTTCTATCAGCTCACACACAATGCTTTTAAATGGAGTCTGTTCACATATTCAGTTGTCCAGCTATCCAGTATATAGTAGTAATCAAATGCAGTGTGAGCTAGTCCCTGGAGGACAGGGCAAGGATTTGCCAGGCAGTGATGAGTCACAGACCTGTAGAGTTGGAAGGAACAAGGGTCATCCAGTCCAACCCCTTGCAATGCAGGAATCTTTCTCCCAACGTGGGGCTCAAACCTATGACCCTGAGATTAAGAGTCTCATGCTCTACCTACTGAGCTATCCCTCTGCTCATCCTACTGGTTTCGGGTCTGGGCTCACGATGAAATCAGGAGTTGAGTCCTTCCAACATGCCAATCATCAAGAACTCCTTTGATGACCTGAATCAGTCCACTGACACACAGTTGATGTGTCCTGGACATCTTTGTGTCCTGGACATCTTCAGTCCATATGCGTGATACATATTGGTCACCAATCAAAGGATAGATGATGGTCCTCCAATGACCATGTCAAATAAAAGGGATCCCAGCAACAGCTGAAGAGAGGGATAGACAGAAGGGGCAAAGCAGACATGCAGAGTATAGGGCAGGCCGCAGTGGCTCTTTGCTGAATGTGAAGGCTGCTCTTCCCCCTGGGACCACACGCCATAGACTCATGAATGATTCTCCTCTGCAGCACAAACAGCGAGAGCAGATGAGAGCATAATCATTCATCAGTGTGCAGGGGTGTGATGTCCCGGAGGGAATGGCAGTCTTTGAGGCCTGTGCCTGAGCTAAAGTGATCTCTGCTTAACAGGCTGTTACTTCTGCAGGCACAGGGTTTTGGGATCACCATAGGGATCAGGAGGGAGAAACCCAAAGCCTTTCTAGAAAAAATCAGCAGCACTGTGAAGACAAGAATGGATGCACACTGAGCTAGTGAGGCAGTGGGTGGGTAGCAGGAGAGGTTGAGGCAGTGCTTCAGCTGCTGGATGAGCACTTGCTGTCAGTCGTAAGGAACCTCTTTTCCCCAAAGCATTCGTGTAATAAATTTGGGGATCAGAGGTGACCAAAGGCCATTTCGCTGAAGGAAGAAGACGGCAGCACACCAAAGACTGCCTCTCCATCTCCAGTGACTGGCTCAGTAAGCGGGAAGGGGAGGATGCCACCGGGGCAAGATTCATGGGGTTGCATAAATAACCCTTAGTCATGTTAACCCACTGGAAGCTAGTGTGGTAGTGAGTCACATGGTGAGCTACTTCTACCAGAAGTGTCATGGACATAGGCTGTAACTTGAAGCACTTGTGACTGCACTTGCTTTTTACTTCTTCCTCCCATGTAATTTCATTTTTGAGATCGTGAGCCCAAAGGCAGGGGCTGTCTTAAGAGTAGAAGTTTGTAAGCTGCCCTGAGAGTCTTTTTTTGGCTAAAGGTTGGGGTATAAATGCTGCAAATAAATAAATGAATGCATACATACGTACTTACATATGTACGTACGTAATATGGCCTTTCCCTTCTAGCCAGTGTGTGTGTGTGTGTGTTACGCACCTTATCACGGATTTGCTGTCGGACCTTTTCCCGTTCCGCCTCCATGCGGGCATGCTTTGCCTTGCGCTCTTCCTCTTGCTGCCGCAGGGCTTCTTGTCGCTCTTCTTCCTTCTTCTGGGCATCGGGGTCTTTCTCCTCTTCACCTCCCAGCATTTTACCCATGTCCTTGGTGGCCCCTGCAAGTGATGTTAGGAAACCACAGTGACTCCTGAGCACAACTTGCTCCTTTTCAGCTATTATTTCTCATACAGCCATGCTGTCACGCAGTGTGGGCTCTTCCCCACTCACTCGAACCTCAAAAACTGAAATTGGAATAAACTATTGCATACTCAGGGTCAGCATGAGTTCATAGGAACTGAGCTGGGTGTGCCATCTCTGGGTGTGGAGTTAATCATTTCAGGTCACCCCACAGCCCTTAATCTCAGATGATGTTCAGGATAGGGAGTGAGAGCCTATCATAGGCAGAATGTACCTGGGAATCCAGACTTGGTTCCCTGGTGTCCAATTAGGATTACTCATTTTTCTGCAGGCACAGGGCTTGCTGTGATCAGCTGAGAACAGCTGGGAATAACAGATCATATGGGAAACTCCTACATAATCCCCGCAGTTCTGGGGTGTCTAAAGCAGCTAATGTAGAGACTTCCCCCGAGAGCCACCTCTTCTGCTCATCCAAATGTTACCAGCGTGGTTCTGGGATTCTGGTAAATACCATGCATTTGTTTCACTCCAGCAATGTACATATAGCTCAAGAGCCAATGTAGTGTGACCACTCAAGCATACCCTCATCCCAAATCGCTTCCAACTTAACTCTTGATATACAATAGCCAGAGACACAGACCCCTCCCCACTTTCAGAGAAGGGGCCTGATAGCATGGAGAATGGGTAGACTAGGTTAAAGACAGAGCCTCTGCAGCAATTGCCCTGTCAAAGACTGTTGTGGGATGGGAGTGAGGATACTTTTCATCAGGTTCATGACTGGGTGGGAAAGGGTTAAATCTCCCATCCCCACATGCTACAGTCCTGATGAAAATCCCTCTCACTAGTTTATTTTTTTAAAACTCTGGTGTGCTTCCAGGTGATGTGCTTAGTATGCCTCACATGCAGTTTGGCCCTTAAGTTGACAGCTGGCTCCAGACAATTGCAGGAACAAAGTGTCCAAGCTGTGGTGTGGTTTGGCTTGACTTGCTACCATCATTGCCATCACCTGCTGCAGTGAGCTGTCCATGGTCCTACTTGCAGCCTCTCTTGGATCCTTGTTGTGCATGGCCAGGACAACCCTGCAGGCTCCAGCTTGGACCAGGACATGATACGCTGTGGTTTTAAAGTGTCCCTTTGAACTCTTGATGGCCACAAATGTTGTTTGCCCCAATTGTCACCCTACCCTCTAGTCATCAGAGAGAAGGTGTGCAGCCACATAACTTTCCAGCGGCCGCAGTCCACTTGTCGCTATGACCCCCCCCCCATGTCCAAGTTCAGCCATATATTTCATGGTCTGTTTTGTCTTCGATCCCTCTTTTTAGAAACCAGGAATTTAAATGCAGGACTAGAAGACTGGGAAGAGGCAAAAGGATTAAGGAAAGATAAGCCACCTCTTCCTGGGAGTTCAGAATACACCTTTTGAAGGGAGCGGGAGGATGGATTGATGGATGGAGTTCCTTGGGCAATGCAAAGCAGCCACCAGCCTCTCCATCTGCTTTGCAAAGTAGCTAAATCTGTTAGATGATCTCAGGGCCAGAAATTTGACAGTTCTCTATCCCAGATGAAATGCCTCAGCATAGCAAGGGCTCCAGGCCCAGTATGATTCTCACTGGCTGACAGCAGAAGGTCAAAAATCTAGCTATTTGGGCATGGTGGCCCTACAGGACCAATGACCCACTCCATGCTGGGTCACAGCAAGATTTAGTCTGAATCAGGTGGCAAAGTCTTCAGGGAGCAAGTTCTAAACTGCTCTCTGCAGCTCCCAGTCAAGACCTTTGCTGATGTCTAATAGTAACGGGGAAGACAGAGTAGCATAGATCCAGCAATTAATAGCTCCCTCTTGTTTAATTTTTGGCTGCTGCCTGTACTGCCTCTGGACAATGTGAAATCTGATGACTGAGTGGGAGCTGAAATAAGCCAGGCATTCCTTTAACACAGGATTTAAAGGGCTTTTTTTCAGGGGTGCAACAAGAATGTGGATATAAAACCGATGTTTACATTTATCTTAAGGAGGTGGACTTCTAAAAGAAAATGTCAGGCGCAGGCCTTTCACTCTGCTGGAGACTTGTATGTTAGCTAATTGAACAGCTACTGAATCCCAGATCTTTGTTCTCCCTTAACTGTAAGCTAGTGCTATGGAGGTGGAACACAGAAAGGGATCACCCTTGCTGCAGGAATGATTGTAGCAAAGGCCATTATGTGCACCCATTGGCAACTTTTGAGTTTTAAAAACAGAAGCTATGCGCTCCAGTACTAGAAAGAGGGAGTGAAAATAAAGGGAGTACCAAATATTATGGGTCTGTTAGCTGCTATACAGAGAAGGATACCTTGTTTAAGGTTTTTCTTCTCTCTCACTCACTCTCTCTCCATCCTCCATCCCCAGTTTTCAAAAGCTACATAAACACTCCTCCTGAAATGACACAGTGGGGACACTCAGCTGCTAAGCGCTGAATAAACAATAAATTAACTTTCTGTAAAATTACAAAGTGGTACAGGCTAAAGTTTTGGGTGTCTCAGGGGCGGGGCAGTGCTCCCTCCCAATAAACCATGATCCCCAGATTCACAGGTTTCTCTTTTGTGGTATATTTACATATATGTTATGTAGTTTTGTAACTCTAATTACATTTTAATGTTGTTTCATTATGTTGTTATCCTCTGTTTTCTTTTGTTTCTTTCCCCCCTCTTTTCCTTTCCTTTCCTCTTTTTTTTTCTTTTTACTTTCATCTACTGTAAAAATTTCAATAAAAAGGTTTCTTTTCTTTTCTTTTTTACAAGTACGTTTCTGGCATTTGCATAACCTGTGATATGAGGCAAAATGTACAGGCAATATTTTCCTCATTTGTGTTGTTAGAAAGTAGCCTTTGTTTGTTTATTTGGAGTATTTACAGCCCCCCACCCTCCCTGAAAAATTCCTCCCGACGCCCGTGGCTAGAGTGTGTCTCTTGTCACCAGTTATGCCACAGGCACTAGCCAACCAATTCTTGTGGTGCATTTTGTGGAGCAGCAGTTCACATGGCATTCCCAATGGTGCCGAAAATCCACCACCTAAGGTTGTCCTCCTTTCCCCCTCCTTAATGACAGAACCAGCTATATTTTGGCTGCTAAGGACAGAGCCAGAAAGCTTTTGATGCAGATTAAGCATGGCATTTGGACAGCTTTGTGAACCAGTTGTTCCTGAATAGATGTTGGCTGTCGATTTACCAGTCCCAGCTTTCCTTACAAGCCCTTCCTGAAGTAGCAGGTCCATAGCACGCATCTTCTGAATCAGATGCTGTGAGCATTCTCCACCATGGGGTGGAGCTGCTCCCTCTTCCCCAAGCCTTTGCACATCTGTGCAATGGAGCTGTGAGACTTGGCATGTGCTGTGCGACGCTGAGCAGCTCAGCTAAGAGCTAGGCAGCAACATTTCCCATTGCTGTTTGTCAGCAATTTAGAGTTACAAACCAGCCTTGGCTCCCCAGGCCCCCAGGAGACTTCAGGGTCTTTCATCTTCCTGAGCTCCATCTCCCTCCTTCTTTACTTCTGTGACTCATTTCCACTTTGCCCAAACCAGCCAAGCCCTTCGCACAGCCAGAAGCAGTAGAGTGGCTGGTTGCTGCTGGAGGAAGGGAGGGAACCTGCACATGGCAATGGCCCTGTTTGAGTGCTTTGGGTAAAAGCAGGTTGTTGTGTCTTGGTCACTTGTAGCCAGGAGGTGAAGGCATGATGTACAGCAGGCAGGCATTTTTCCTAGCCTTCCTTTAAAATACAAATGGGAAACCAATGGTGCTGGCACTGTGTCCTGTTGGCTGCAAAGGCACGGACAAGAAAAATAAAAGCAGTTCTGTTATAGGACGTGCCTGGAGGAGTGTCAGGCTAGGCTCTCTACTAGATCCAGTTTGTCATTCAGCAGGGCCGGTGCCAGTCTTTCGTGGGCCATTGGCATAGCGCTGCTGATGGCTGCTGTCCCCATTGGGTATTCTTTGCCTCTTGCTGCTGAAGCAGGTGCCACCACTGCCAGTTACTCCCTTCCTTCCCCCTGGGCCTGGATGTGGCAGCCATGTATGGTAGAGGAAGCAGGGCTTATCCTTGCTTGATCTGTGCCAGCTGCCCGATATCTTAGGTTGCTCGAGATGCAGTGCTTAATGTCAACAATGAGTGCTGCATTTTGAGCCATCGAGGATGGTCGTTGGCCATTGTGCACCAGAGCTGAGCACCAGTTTGACTCCCGCTCCAAAGCATTGCTGTCACCAGCTGAGGATCTATCCAGGGGGGAGCTGAGTGGATATGGCAAAGTGTAGCAGCAAAATGGGGTCCCCAATGCAGTGGTAGGATCAGCAGGAATGCCACCCAGGAGCTTCAATGGGAGTGGCTGTGGTGGATATTGGTCCTTCTGAGTGCCAGTGCTTGACCATGCCAACCTCTGATGCTGGCTCTTTCATTCAGGACCCAGAATGGGAAGGGCCATAGCTAAGGGGCAGAGCATCTGCTTTGCATGCGGGGGGGGGGGGGTCCTCCAGGTACAATGCCCACCATCTCTAGGAAGGGCTAGGAATGTCCCCAGCCTGAAACCCCAGAGACCCAATGTCAGCCACTGTAGCTGGGGGGACCTTTGGTCTAACTCAGCAGAAGGCATTTCTCTACGTTCCTCAGAGGGAGGAAAGGATCACAGCAAAGATTCAAGCACAGCAAAGCTCCAGAGAGGGTGATAATTGAGATGACAAACTGCCAAAGTAAGCTGCCCACCCCAGGAAGGGCATTGATCCAGAGTTTTTCTAGGGTGTAGCTCTCATACCACTTTGTGTAAAACTGTCGGAACTGGTGAGAGTGCCTTTGAGCAAGTGCAGAGTGCCTGTTACTTCTGAGGAGCCGCAACCAAGTTCCACACATTTAGAATGACGGAGAAGGAGATGAACTGGACACTGTCACTACTTACGGCCTGTGAGTGGAGTTAGTAATGCACATCTTATTTCTTATGCTGCCTGAAGCCCTTGATCCAAAAGCCGAGGTTTGCCATTTTTTAAAAAATGTTTACAATCCTTATGATTTGCAGAAATGACAGGAAAGGTGATGCTGCACTCCCTGGAGCTCCCAAAGATACACTCAGAATAATCACACACACACACACACACACACACACACACACACACACACGTATCTATATGTATATAACGTACTCTAAGTAGGGCTCTTTATGCAGCCAAAGCAGCACAATTCATGCACAAGAAGGAGATGTCAGCAGACTTGGAGGTACTACAATATTTGCAGAAGTACAAAGAAAACAGACAGGGGAGAAATTAGAAAGAATTTCTAAGCCCAGTGAGGACTGTGCATGCTCAGTGGGCACAGAATGCTGACGTACTGTTCGGGTTTGGGGTGGGTGTGGAGGAAAACTCTCTCTCTCTCTCTCTCTCTCTCTCTCTCTCTCTCTCTCTCTGTGTGTGTGTGTGTGTGTGTGTGTGGAATGGGACAGAGTGGCCAGAAACCAGAGCAGAAGCATTCCATGCTGCAATATTTTGTTGCAGTTTCTACCTTTTAAGGATCTGTTTGCATTTCCCTCTAGTCAGGATGTACTGGAGAAGAGAGCTTTGCTGGTCTACCCGTGAGTTTCTGGTTTGCACCTCCTGGGAGTCAGAATCTGGTCTAATGAGCTAGACTAGACGGTCTTCCAATGGTGGAAGACAGAGGAAACAGGCCCAACGAGAAAGTCAGTGAGTGAAAGGTGACAGGTATTTGGGTTGTGAGCTGAGAGAATGTTTTCCTTCCCTAGTGGGACACCTGTCACTCTTCCTTCTCTCTCTCTCCCTCTTTTTTTTTTTTTTTGCAGAAAGGAATACAGTGGAGGTGGAGTGAGATTTGATGTGCTCTGACAGCAGAGGTAAGCAACGAGAGGACAGGTTGCAGCAAAGGGAGTAGCAAGCAGAGAAACACTGTGCACAGCTGCCTGCCTGGTTGACTGTCCAGGAGGGAATGGCTCCCTGTGCTTGACAGGGAGGAAGTGAGCAGTGGGTAATAAGATTTTTAGCCTGCATGCTCAGCCGGCCCATCTCCCCACAAGTGCCTTGTCTTAATAAGCACTGCTTGAAGCTTCTGAGCTTCCAGGCAGTGGACTCCTTAGCAAAGTTTCTTGGTAAGAAGAGCTCGGTAAATATTTGGGAATGCACAAATTGGGAACATTTGCTGCTCCTTCTATATAAAGCTCTGATTGATCGCTACACAAACAGAACAATCTGTACACAAACAGATTCTGGTGTCTACACAGCAAGGATTGTGGGGCTAAAGGGGGCCTTTAGAGTCATCCATGCACTCTCAGCACACCTAAACTGTTTAGCACAACTTAGCAACCAGAGTTGAGCATTGCTTATCAGCACAGGATACAGAATCATAGACAGAATGCTAGAATCAGAAGGGACCTTGAAAGGTCCTATTCCCTTCTGGGCAGAGACCTGAAAAACCCTGTTTACCAGAGGCAAAACTGGTTTGAGTAAATAATAATAATAATAATAATAATAATAATAATAATAATAATAATTTATTATTTATACCCCACCCATCTGGCTGAGCCTCCCCAGCCACTCTGGGCGGCTTCCAATCAAGTGTTAAAAACAATACAGCATTAAACATTAAAAACTTCCCTAAACAGGGCTGCCTTCAGATGTCTTTTAAAGAGAAGATAGCTGCTTATTTCCTTCACATCTGAAGGGAGGGTGTTCCACAGGGCGGGCGCCACTACCGAGAAGGCCCTCTGCCTGGTTCCCTGTAAACACATTGAGAAGTGAGCTCTCCTGTAAACCACATTCACCCCTCCCAAATAATCTGTCTCAAGCAAGAGGTCCAGTAGCAAGAGCATAATGGAATGGGGCTTAGAATGGATGCTGAGAGTAGGAAGGGAAGACTTACCCCCTAGGGCCTGCTTCATCACGAAATCCATATTGCCAACTGAATTAGTGAGCTCTAGGCAATGGTGGAATTCTCATTCAGTGTTGCTAGTGGGAATCTTGGGTCAGGTGCTACCTGCAAAGGAAAGGGGGGAAATCAGATGAGTATGACTGACTAAGGTCAGAGTAAAACAATCCCAGCCAGGCAATGGACTTATCTGTCTCTCCACTTTGCATATGGAGGAACAGTGAGCCCAATGCAGAACACGAAACATATATTAATTGTGTGTGTGTGTGTGTGTGTGTGTGTAAGTGTAAGGAATACACATCAGTCCAGAGACACAAAACCCATGCCAGATTTTATCCTTGTTTTTATGACATTTTAAAGTATTTTTTAAATTCTGTTTTTCTATATTATATATAACACTGAAGGCAGCCATAAAAAGAACCATTAGCTTGATTTGTGTACTAAAACTGAAACATTAAGAACATCACTTAGGCCAAAGGTCCATCTAGTCCAGCCTTCTGTCACCAACAGTGACCAGCCAGAAACTCCTGGAAAGCTAGCAAGCAGAGCCTGATTGAGATAGCTTGATCGGATGCAAGTTCTCCAAATTCAACAATCAGAGATACATCTAAACAGAATCAGAGGTCAATAAACATGGGATTGCATAGACCTTTTGCAATTTCAGTGTATACCTTTGATAATATTGTCCTCTGTTTCCCGTTATTGTTAGTTGTAAGTGGCTTTGAAATGCTGTCTGTGTAGAGGGAAAATGGCATCAGAATACACAAGAAAAGCACTTTGTGGTAAGACCAAGCATCCATCTAGCCAAGCAACCCCCTTTCCCACAGTGGTAATCAAGCAGGGCGTGACAGCAATCACATTCGTCACACTTGCCCCTGAATTCCAAACCTGGCATTCAGCTACATACTGCCATTTATCTGTTAGGGTTAAAAGCCACTGATAGATCTACTCTCCACAGAAGTATCTAATGAATCCCATTTTAGAGCTATATCAGTCATGTGCTGTCACTATATCTAGTGGTAGTGAATGCCAATTGTGTGTTGTGTGAGTTAAATTAATCAATTAATTGCCCAGGTTGTGCATTGTGTGAAGAAGTACTTTTCTTTGATCTCACCTGACTCTGGTGTCCTGAATCTACCAGCATCTGAATTGACAGCGTAAAATTAGCAAGTCCAATTCTTAGATATCGGGCTACTTCAGCCACTGAGCGGCGCTGTCCTCTGTGGATTCATTTAATCCTATGCAATGGCAACTAAGCCAGTGACCACCACTCTATCATAGAACCATAGAACTGAATTAAGGTGGGAAGGGACCTGGGAGACCATCTAGTCCAGCCACCTGCAATGCAGTAAGCTCAACTAAGCATTCGTGACAGGCGGCCATCCAACCTCCACTTAAAAATGTCCAAGGAAGGAGAGTCCATCATGTCTTGTGGGTGTCTGTTCCACTGTCCAACAGCTCTTGCTGTCAGAAAGTTCTTCCTGATGTTTAGTCGGAATCTCCTTTCTTGTACCTTGAAGCCACTGGTTCAGGTTCTACCCCCAGGAACAGGAGAAAACAAGCTTGCTCCATCTTCCTCCAACGTTCCTCGTAAGACTTGGTTTAAGTCAGTGGCTTCATGCTTATAGAACGCAGATATTTCATAACCCAATTTAAGATACCGCCCCCTCCCCTGCTTTGGAGCACACTTTTTCCAGTGCACTGCACCTAATTTATTTAATGGGCACAGTTGTGCAAAGTTTTAGGAAAAATAAAAACTGGTGCTTATAGTTCCAGGAGAAGAAACAGAAAATGCACAACATTTGAAACAGGCAAGCAAAGTATATAAAATGCAGGGGGTAGGGAGCAATATGTACCCTGCCCAAGAGAGCAGGCCTATGCTCAATTTCCCAGGAGTAAGCCCAACTCAGTTCAGTGGGATGCACTTCTAAATAGAACTGTACAGGAATGTGCTGTAACTGGCTTTTGTTTGGGCCAGTCCCATAGCTGCAAACAAAAATATAATGAGCATGCCCTTCTCTCTAATAGAAAGCACCACAGCTGCATTTCAGCATAGTAAATGGTAAAGTCCAATCAAAGGCCACTGTGGGGTGTGGTGCTCATCTCGCTTCAGGCTGAGAAAGCTGGCATTTGTCCACAGACAGCTTTCTGGATCATGTGGCCAGAATGACTAAACTGCTTCTGGCTCAACGGGACAGCGTGACGGAAGCCAGAGTGTACAGAAATGCTGTTTACCTTCCCACCACAGTGTTACCTATTTATCTACTTGCGCTGGTATGCTTTCAAATTGCTAGGCTGGCAGAAGCTGGGGCAGAGCAAAGGGAGCTCACCCCATCGCATGGATTTGAACCACCAACCTTCCGATCAGCAAGCCCAAGAGTGGTTTAGACTATAGTGCCACACGAGTGCAGAAGTAAAGCAGGTGCACCTTCCCATGCTTCTGCTTCTGGGGCAGAACAAATCTAAGGGCTGGTTTGTGCCTGTGTGCCTTTCACTTAGCAGCTGAGGCATCAAGTGACAACCTGCAGGTTTGTAGAAATCAGTCATCATAAACATAACACCACAGGCAAGGATTTCCTGCCACCTCTTAGTGGCACGTTTTCAGTGGAAGCAGTTCATGTCATTAGTCATCTAGTGTTGAGGACTCAAAGGATGTTCTGACTGAGCCAAAACTCAGGTTGAGTTAATTAACTGTGCATTAGTAGTTCTGAGTTGATACAGATGTCTCTTAAATCTAAAACCTCCACACAGAAGCTTATATTTGGGGCTTAATCCAAGGGTCAGAAGCTTGTGACCCCTTGCTGGACTACACCTCCCCTCCCCACAACTATAGGCTATGCTCGCTAGAGCTGATGGGTATTGGAGTCCAATAGCATCTGGAGGGCCACAGGTCCCCCATCCCTGACTTAATGGGAAACAAAATTCATCTCCAGATCTGTCTTCAGTTCCAGAATCCCACATAGGAACATGCCTGTAAGACTCTGCATTTGAACATCTGCACAGTGTGTGTCTCTTTTTCACCACGGAGCAACCTCAATGAACCCACACACATCTGGAATCAAGGGAAAGGACTCCTGGTCAAGTGATGTGGCACTCAGATACATGTGGGCTCTGAAATCTCCTGTTTTAGGAGTTAGCCTCTGGCGGAGTTGAATATTGACTGTCTCTAGAGCTGGAAAGAATCCAATTCCCACTTGGGTCAATGGCCAAATTCTAATTTGCTTTAATAGGCCTGAATGGGATGGGGAGTTTTGAAATTTACCCTTAGGTCACCTAGCTCACCTAGCAGGATATCCTAAACCTAAAGCATCTTGTGTAGATACCTGTCCACCCTTCTACTGAAAACAGACAAGAATTACATCCTGGGTTAAACTGCTAAAACACTTTATATTGCTAGATGGCTTAGTCTCATGTGGTTCCTAATATAGTTGCACATGCCATTGGAAATATCCCGCCTACATAGTAGTCTTTTAAAATAGCTGCAGATGTAAATTTACTAGCTGAAGGGAGGCAATTTTAATGTATTTTTACTACAGACGCAGGCAGATGACAATACACTAACCTCTTTGTTCCTTTGCACATTTCCCTTTACTTTCACTTAAAAGCCAGATTCCTTAAAAACAAAACCCCAAAAGGTTGAACAGCAACACCAGTGAGCTGCTCACTGTACTTCCGTAGCCAAGTTTAAGATGCTTCACAGTTTGCAGAAGACTCCTGCTGCGTGCATAATCTGAGGATTCTGCTTGATGCAAGAGGAACTACAGGATGCAAGTTAGCAAGGAGTGAGGCCTAGAAAGGCAGTAACTGAGCTTGTGTCACAGGTCAGGAGCCTCCAATTTCTGCTTCCCCCTCTTTACTAACCCATTTATGAGATCAAAGGTGAGGTTAAACAACGCCCCATACTCATATATGAGGACGTGTGCATGCTGTAATGTGAAAAAGTCTTCTATACCAGTGTGTTTTGTAACATCCCCACCCCCTCCAGCCTGATGCGTACAACTGGAAGTGGCTGCAGCAGGAGTCGGCTTCCAGATAAGTGTACTGGCCAAAGACTAATCCTAAATCATATGTATGCTTACTTGGAAATAAGTACCATGGAATTAATCCAAAGTAATAATAGCATAGGATTACAGCTCTTGGCATATTCATTCTCGCCAGTGCTGTAAGTACAAAGGAACACAGGCAGTTGCCTTATACTGAGTCAGACCGCTGACCTATCTAGTTCAGTATTATTGACACCAATTGGCGCTGGCTTTCTGGGGTTTCAGCCCAACAAAATATGCCCAACCTGGACTCTGCCACTGAGATTTAGCCCTTCCCACCCTTGCTGGGCCTGCTAAACATTGAGGTAGGGCCAATAGCACATGCTCTGGATGCCGAAGGTCCCAGGTTCAATTCATGGCATTACTAGGAAGGGTTGGGAAACACTCCAGTCTGAAACACTGGGTGGACACTGCCAGTCAGGGAAGATGCTGCTGAGCTGGATGGATGAGAGCTCTGACTCTGTATCAGACAACTTACATTTGACTTACTTAAGTGGACCCATTTAGACCTACCAGCACAAACCTGAGGCCGTGCCTCTTCTTTAAAGGAACAGGCACAAGTAGTATTATATTTGCGAGGAAAGGTATCTCTGAACACGTACAAAGTGTTTCCCTCTCATCACTGAGTCACTGCAGCCTGTCCACACACATAGAGAATCAAGGCACAGGCCTCCCTTAAGAGACAGATAGTGGGGCTCCCATGCAAATCTCAAATGTAGTGCCTCTGCCTTTAAAATTTTTTGGGGGGGAAACCTGAAAACTAATAGCAATATTCCTGCACCACTACCAAATCTTAATACTACATCTAATTTCTTTTTAAAAAATCTTTTTTATTAAATATTTTCTTGGGTTACAGAAGTATATAAATCGTCTCTCTTTTCAGAAAAAAGAGTCATTCTTACGGATCAGTTATATTTGATGTGAGACTTTAAAGTTGTATACAGTCATTGTTTTTCTTTCTCTCAGGATAAGGATCTGTATCAACATTTGATACAAAGTCCTGCTTAATTCCCCAATCGTTTGAAGGTTCCTTCTGCCACCAGTCACTGGTCACCACTCTGAGGTACAAAATCATCTCCATTGATAGTGAACATACTTACCCTGCTCTATTTAAATCCCCATCAACAGCATTCCTACTGAGTAACTTCTTCAGTCTTTGGCTTACCATCTTTCAGCTAGGAGCCACGGGAATATTAAACTCACAATGGAAACATTTATCAGGAACATTCTCCAGAGAATGAGGTACATTTAGTTGCAAAATCCGGTCCCCCGGGAAGACTTAAAGCGTATGCTTGTAAAAGACCAGAAAGTGTCTGAGTAGGCAATGCTTGTGCACTTAGTCCTCAGCAATAAACTTGACTGGTACTTCTACATTTTATGGCCACTCTGGTGATTATTGAGGAAAGATCCAACACTTTGTGGGTTTTGTGTGGGTTTGTTTATTCTACGGACAGAATTTGGTAGAACTTTAGGAAAAAACTTGCTGATGGTAAGAGCAGTTTGATAATGGAACCAATGACCTAGAGGGGTGGGTCTTCAAGCAAAGGCTGGGGCAGCTATCTCTTAGGGATGCTCTAGCTTTGGATTATCTATGTCAAGAAGGGACCCGGACTAGATTGCCCACAAGACCTCATCTGTCCCATCGTTCTTTGATTTATTACACTACCACCACCACATTGAGAGGCCACTTTTCTCCAAGAAGCTCAAGGTGGTCTACGTGGTTCTCCCCTTCCCATTTTATCCTCAGAGCAACCTGGTGACGTAGGCTGTGAGAAAACGACTAGCCCAAGGTCACCCTGTGGGTCACCCAGGTTCTTGCCCAGCATTCTTTCCACTGCACCACAGAATCACAGAATCATCAATTTGTAGAGTTGGAAGGTACCCCAAGGGTCATCTAGTCCAATCCCCTGCAATGCAGGAATCTCAGCTAAAGCATCCATGACAGATGGCTATCTAACCTCTGCTTAAAAACCTCAGAGACTGTTCCACTTCCAGAATCTCCTTTCATGTAACTTGAAGCCATTGGTTTGAGTCCTACTCTCTAGAACAGGAGAAAACAAGCTTGCTTCCTCTTCCATGTGGCAACCCTTCAGATATCTGAATACGACTATCATATCTGCTCTCAGTCTCCTCTTTTCCAGGCTAAACATACCCAGTTCCTCCAACTGTTCCTCCTAAGGCTTTGTTTCATGTGGGCTCTTATGCTGAACTTCCTCCAAGGAGCTCAGAAGCACTCACTGATTGGAGGTGAGACCCTGGTGTAACTGCGTTATCTGAGTGAGGCTACTTTAGTAAGCACGTTCTTTGCCTCCTGGTCCAGCCAGCCAAAGATCAGCTCATTCTAGGAATATAGCTTTGAGGACATGAGTTGGAGCAGCCTGGAAACAGCTGCCAATATGCAATGCATCTTGAGCTGATGGGACATGAACAAGGATTTTGGCTGTAAGCCAAAGCATGACCTGCTATTATGGCAATGATTCATACACAATGGAATTTGAAAAGGAATAAAGGGAGATCCAGTTCCTTCCCTTCTCAGGAGTTCATTCTGCTAAGATTTCTTTAAGCAAGCAAGGTAGAATCATTTTTTTTTTACCTGTTCAGTTCGATTAGGAGGATTAAGGTAATGGCGAGTGGGGGTGGCATTCCTACCATCACAGAACTCTAGGTGTGAGAGTCTCAGAAGTTCATGCAGTTGAATACTAGAGCTTAAGGATTTGTTATACGCTGAATAACTCTTCATATATTAGTGTATAGTAGGAGACAGCTTATCAGCCAATTTATTGATGCTCACACCCATAACTAGGAGAAAGAAGAGAAAAATCTCTAGATGCATGCAGCAGTGCACTTTCTTAAACCCAATGCATTTCAAATTAGGATCTTATTCACAGACACTTTAAACACAACCAATCCTAATCTTTAGTCTCCAGTGACTCTAATGCAAAGCAGTTCTGTATAGTTAAATAAATACATCACCAGCCCCTGATTCCTAATAGACAAAGGAGCTGAACCCAACACATTTGTAATGCCTCACTGGTCAAACTAGTGGGATTAAGTTTGGCAATCATTGTGCTTACATGATTCAGTTTGCAGACTATCAGCTTTGCTCCAGTGACACTGCTATGGACTGGTGACTTCAGAGCAGGGGTCGGCAACCTTTTTCAGCCATGGGCCGGTCCACCGTTCCTTTGATCATGTGGTGGACTGGACTATATTTTTTGGGTGGAAATGAATGAATTCCTATGCCCCACAAATAACACAGAGATGCATTTTAAATAAAAGCACACATTCTACTCATGTAAAAACACGCTGATTCCCGGGCCGTCCGTGGGCCGCATTGAGAAGGCGATTGGGCCGCATCTGGCCCACGGGCCTTAGGTTGCCTACCCCTGCTCCAGAGGAACATAGAGCTCATACGGACAGTCAAAATTCGCATGCTACTCAGCTCTTGGGAGCACACTTCCTTTCTCAGAAAAAAACATATCAGCAGCTTTAAACAATAAGAGCTACAATGTAGATCCATTTGCTTGGAGCAGCTCCTATTCCAGTTATAGGAAGCTTGATTAAGAGTTATATGTTACTCCAAAACTAGTGTGGCTCCATAGTAACAAACACTAACCTGATGATGAAAGAAACTGATTTGGCAGAGCTTAACCTGGCTCATTTGCCCTAATCTTGAAAAGCATGGGATTGTTGGGATATCTTCCTCAGCCTGTCACACTGCTAGACGTGGGTTGCTGCAGTAACTACCCAATCTCTGCGATGTTGCGTCGACAAGTCACTCCAACCTATCTAAGCCCGTAATTGCTGGGGCGTGCTGGGGTGAGGTATCTGTATCTTTAACTGTGTGCATTTGCCACTGAAACAGAAAATAAGAACCTCTCTCTACAGATCTCATTGGGAATCGTCTGTGCATGTGTGTGTGTTTCCCACTTCTGCCAGCTAATCAGGTGGCATCCCCACTCGATTGATCCTGCCCCGTCTCACATAAATTAGCCACTGTTGCTTCTTGATAATTAAGTTCATTTTGGCAAGGCAGAGAACACTGCTGTGGCCTCGGTAGCGGGAGATAAATAGCTTGTAAGCAGGATGAGAGGTATTTCTCTGCTTTGCACATAACTTGAGTTCGCTCCTCCTGGCAGGGCTCTCAAAGCCCATTGCAGAAGCAGTGCTTGTACCTCTAGCCCATTGGCACTTCTCCCCTCTTGAGTTCTGATGCTATGCTTTGGCACAGTCAGATCAAAGAGGGTGAAACTCATTTAGGAACACCAAGGACGCTGTTCATTACTAAGGCAGACCATAGGTCCATCTAGCTGGGTATAGCCCCACAATGAACAGCAATTGCTCACCTGGCATTCAGACTGGGGACATTTCCAGCCCAGCAGTGTGTGTGTGTGTGTGTATGTGGGGTGTGCTGTGGGTGCCATGGCCCCAGGTGCAATTTTGAGAGGGGGTACAAACAGGTGCCGCCGCAGCAGGCTCCTTCATTGGAGCCTGGCTCCATGCCAGAAGAAGCTGTGCCTTGGCTGCAGCACTTGTGCAGCTCCGCCCTGAACAAGGGGAGAAGAGCAGGTGAGTGGGCAGCAGCGCTGCTGCCCACCTTCCTCGACCACACCACACCTGGCACCTGGCAGCAGCAACTCTTCTGACCTAACGGCAGAGAGCAGGAGAGGTGGCGCCAATGCTGCTCCCCACCCTTCTTGGCCGTGAGGCACCACATGGCCGGCTGACCCGGTAGTGGAGAGCAAGGGGAGAGTGAGTGGCAAAGCTGCCACCTGCTTTCCTCAGCCACGGCCTGGCCACAGCAGCTCTGACCTGACCACGGAGAGGAGGAGAGTGAGCAACAGCTTCCCCACCCCTCTCCTACCCTGAACTGTGGCACCTGGGAGGGCACTCTGTGCGCTTCACCCCCTGGGGGGTGTGCCCCATGTGCTCGCTCCAGACAGTGTGGGCATATTCTCCGCCACTGCAGCCCAAGCAGGGATACCAAAGATCGAACCTTCGGCATGCAAGGCAAATGCATTACCACTGAGCTACAACTCTTCCTTTTGAGAGGGGTGTGACAACTCCCAGGGATGGGAGGAAGCAAGATCTCTTCATGAAATCCAAGTTATCATTAAGGTGGCGCTCGGGGTTAAACCACTGTACAGCTTGGGCTTGCTGATCGAAAGGTCGGCAGTTTGAATCCCTGCGACAGGGTGAGCTCCCGTTGTTCGGTCCCAGCTTCTGCCAACCTAGCAATTCTAAAGCACGCAGTGCAAGTAGATAAATAGGTACTGTTCCGGTGGGAAGGTAAATGGCGTTTCCATGTGCTGCTCTGGTTTCACCAGAAGCGGCTTAGTCATGCTGGCCACATGACCTGGAAAAACCGTCTGTGGAAGTGGACAAACGCTGGCTCCGTCGGCCTGTAAAGCGAGATGAGTGCTACAACCCCAGAGTTGTTTGCAACCGGACTTAATTGTCAGGGGTCCCTTTACCTTTATTAAGTGATAGTCCTCCAGCCATTTCATTTTGGAGCAGTCCTGCCGGTATACATTTATTTATTCATTCTGGGTTAAAAACATTTGCAATTGCAAAATTGCAGATGAATTTCTTTTAGAACCACAGCTTTAGAAGTGGGTGGAATCACCTTCCATGGAAAAATTAATTCCAACGTAAGGAGGCAGGAGGAGATCTCAAAGGTGGAACATCGTCTCCATTGTAAAGCATGTGGTGCAAGAGGCTTGGAAAACGAGGCCTGCTGGGAAACTCCCATCCAGTAATAGATAAATGCTAGTAATAATAATAAGCACAGGAATCACAGCCATCGGAGATGGAAAAGGCAGATGAGCTCATCCATGACAACTGCCCACCAATGCAGAATAAAACTGGCTGATCGTGTTTCTAGCCTACAGACCATCTGGCTGGCTACAATCCCCCTCCCTTTGCAACCAGCAGTGTTTCCATCTTGCAACTTGCAGAAAAGAGAAAACAATACAAATTAAAATTCACAATAAAGAAATTAATGATGCATTCTAGAAGGGAAAAACACAGGGCTTGTAGGGGCTATCATTTTTTGAACTAGTATTCAAGACAAGGGAAACATGGGATTGTGAGATATACAGAACTTCCCTGAGGGTTCAAGCGTTCCAAGATCAACTCCCACCCCTCTAACCCAAACTCAGTCAACATGAGTTTGGTTCAGCTAAACAGTTTTTCAGAAAGAAACGGGGTTGAACAGCAAGCGGGCACTTTAGTTAGATTACAAACCGTCTGGCATTGCTGAAGAAACAAGGTTACATTCCTCATAGAAACAAGGTAGACCACCCTCCCCAACTGTTTAAAGCAAAATACAAAAAAACTTCCCCCCACCCAAAGAGATACAAATAAACCAGCTTGCCCATCTTAAATATTACTAGGCCAACACGATCCCTTATAAGGCAAAAACTGTTTTATACAAGTAGCCTTATTATCCACTGTAAGGGGAAGACAATAAGCCCTGTGAATTTTCAGAGGTGGCACTCATTTCATTTGCAAATTGATTTACAAGGCAAGAGTTGTCTTCTTCACCGCCACCATCTATATCACTTTTCATGTCAAAGTGCTTTACAATCCTTGTCACATTTTTCATGCTGTTGTAGATCACAAGTATCTTTATCTACTTGGATGGCTTTAAAAGAGGGCTGGAGAAATTCACGGAGGATAAAGCTATCAATGGCTAATAGCCATGATGGCTATACTCTGCCTCCATGGTCAAAGGCAGCAATGCTTCTGAATACCGTTGCTGGAAACTGCAGCAGAGAAGAGTGCTCTTGTGCTCAAATCCTGCTTGTGGGTTTCCCATAAGCATCTAGTTGACCACTGTGAGAACAGGATGCTGGACTAGATGGTCCATGGGCAGGATCCAGCAGGGCTCCTCTTACATTCTTATACATTTGGGAAATAGAGGCTGAGAGACAACAACTCGCGAAAGGCCATCCGATGAGCCTACTAATGTTAATGGGATTTGAGCCCAGATCATCCCGGTAGAATGCCATTGCTCCATCAAAACCAAATTGGCTTTCCCTGCTGATACTTCATTATGCACACAAAATGGAGTGAGAAGGCAACAGTTACATATACACAGGAATGAATGGGAATTGAGGTCCAATGACAGTTCATCATGGTAAAATCAGGGGATTGTGCAATGCTAAGAAATATTGTAAAAACACCTCCCCCCTTGCACTGAGTATTTTGCTTGGACACAAGCAGAAGTAACATCTCAGATCACTGCAGCAGAATGGTAAGGTGCAGGTTTCCAACAAAACAAATACTCAACCTCCCAACCTCAACCTCCCAACTAAGTGCCATATGGAGTCCCATCTGTGGAGTTAACAGCTTGAACCCTGTGTAGGGCAGTGACAGTGTAGCCCCTGGGCAGACCTGACAATAATGCCAATTCCTCTGGCCTCTGGACAAAGAAGATACTCTGGCTGTCTCTGGTTCTTGCAAAGACATTCAGAAGTTAGCATCACTGAGCTCTTTATTTGCATTGCTCTGCTGAATATACAATCTCTCTCTCTCTCTCTCTCTCTCTCTCTCTCTCTCACACACACACACACACCATGTTAAGAGACTCCCAGAAAAAGGTTTTGAGAAAATAGTCACATTCTCCAGGTCAAATTCAGGGCCAGTCCTGTCATTAGGCAGAGTGAGGTGACTGTGTCAGGCAGCAAATGCTAGAATGGGGGACAGTGGAGAAAGCCTCCTGGCTGTACCCTAATTCTGGGGGACAGAGCTGTGTGTTGTGTGTGCCACAGGACCTGACTTGGACCCTTATAGCTGCTGCCCTCAGGTGTGGTAGAAGACAGAAGCCTATTGCCGATATTGAAATTAAGATTCAACAGTCAGTTCATGAAATTAGGTTGGGTGTGTGCAATCTTGTCCTTCATCTCAGGTAGCAAAATGTACAGTGGTAACTCGGGTTACAGATGCTTCAGGTTACAGACGCTTCAGGTTACAGACTCCGCTAACCCAGAAATAGTACCTCGGGTTAAGAACTTTGCTTCAGGATGAGAACAGAAACCGCATGGCGGCAGCGGGAGGCCCCATTAGCTAAAGTGGTACCTCAGGTTAAGAACAGTTTCAGGTTAAGAACGGACCTCCAGAACGAATTAAGTTCTTAACCCAAGGTATCACTGTATTGTGCTGGCCCTGGACTAACTAGATGTGACTTAAGTAAATCTGTATTTAATATACAGGTCTTTTAAAAGATGCATACAGCACCAGTTGGGTGGGTAGGGGTTGATCATTAACAGGGTCACAGCTGGTGCAGGTGGAATTTTTAACACTTTCCTCCCTTACTGCAGTCTTGGGGAACCCCCTTCCTCCAAAGCTGGTATTTGCTTTGGGAAGGAAGCTTTTGTTGGTGTCAGCGGGAGGATTTCCCCTCAGATAAATACTAGCTTAAGAGGAGAGGTTTTCCTTAAGAGAAAGAGAAGAAAGGGTTTAATTCTCCCTCCATGCCTGCTGGGAATGCAAAGATAAGTTTAACAGTCACATCAGGTTAGGCCCTCAAAGACCACACACACTTAGAATAATAAACATAAAGAGCAGACCCTTCTGGGTGTTAAAACCAGCAGAGAGGGTCCTCTTCATAGTTCTACCACCCTCAGTTGGTTGAGTGTGTGTGTCAACCTAGGAGAGGGCATTCTCTGTGGCAGTCCTTAGGGCTCAGATTTCAACACCCCCCCCCCCCATGAACCTGGCACCTTCATTATGCAGTTTGCTGAAGACACACCCTGACCTTTGAACCCTAAGAGTGATATTTGCAGGACCGACCCCATTAATGTGGCTGTAATTTGTCTCAGACTGGTTTTACTAGTGTATTTTAAATTACTAGGATGTTATGGCGAAGGGCTGGTAACAAATGGAATAAGCAATACTTGTAAGGACATCAGCACTTGCAAAGTGGGAGGTGAGCATTAATTTGCTGCAAGTATGGAAATCGGTTTCCCAGGTCAGATAGTTGTGGCAAAACAGGTACATGTGCCACACTTTGCAAGTGATGAGGTCCTTATGGTTTTTCCAACGGGGAGGTAAATTACATCAAAAAGCATCCTGCACAAAGAAGCCTTCAGATGTAAAAAGTTTCTAAACACACCACCTGCATCAAATAGTGTGGAGTCCACATTATACCCCAAACACAGTTTCTCTCTCTCATATACATACTTCCTTCCTCTTTCTCATGCAAACACACATGCACACACATCCTCACTGCCATGCACAGGCCACCAGGCTCTCCTTATAATAATTGTATTCTCTGCCTCAAAATATATATTCTTTTCCAACAATGCAATTCCCTCTCTTTCACCCACCCACACAGAGTCTACCAAAAGCCATATGTTCAGGCTCTCTCACATAAAACGGACACGTATAGAGACATACACACCCACAGTTTCTCCCACGCCGATTATCTCAAGCACAGCAAGCTCTCTTCCTCCCCCACAATTTGTAGAGAGAGAGACCCTCTCTCATTCCCTTCCTCTGTCTAGAATTGCTCCACTGTCTCCTAAGCTTCATTTTGCGTGTGTCTGCGCATACATGGATTAAGGCCACTAAAATTCCAAAATGGGGGGGGGGGGCAGGGGAAGAGCATGAAGGTGCACGTGAAGGAGTAGCCTGAGGGTCAATTCACAGGACCATCAGGCAAATGGTGATGGGTGGAAACCATCACAAAATTCCTAGCGATCCTTGCTCCCTGCCTGTGGCTTTTATGCAATGCGAAGGTACCATCGCACCAGGATTGTATGTTTCACATTCTGCCACAGATTCCTATTGAGAGTGGTTTCCAGTGTGGTGTAAAATCAATATAAAATTGTGTCAATGCTGATGCTGTGTATGAACAGTTCATCCTGGGTGGACAACCCACCTTTGAACTATCTCAAGTGGATTTCTTTCAGCCACCACATGCACAATGGCTGTGCAAATTAACCTTTGTAAAAACTGGAAATCCAGGATGATGTGAAAATCTGCACTTTGGGGTTGGACTAGATAGCCATCAAGGTTCCTTCCAGCTCTAAAATCCCATGATTCTATAACCTCATGACATTCTGTGAGCCTTTGAGCCCAGCTAAATAGGGCTCATAAGAGTGAGAAGCACCATCTGGTCACACTGCACAAGTTGCAAAATGTTGTGGGAGGAGAGACTCCATTTGGAAACCAGCCCCACAGTGGTCTGGGTCTAATCTTTAATCCCCAAGGAACCACCAGGAATGTCGCCCTTCAGCACCTGCCCAGACTTCTTAAGGAATCTTTCATCCCGGTGTTCTAGGAAGAGAGCTTAAGAAGCCAGAAAGATTTGAATTTTCAGCATAGGTAGATTTGAGGTTGTTTGGCACACCGCATTGCACCAAACACCAAGTTCAGGAAAAAGTTACAAAGGAGAAAGGCAATAAGTACTATGCCTACACCACAAATGTTCAACTACCACACCAAAACATGTTAATTTGGCAAACCACCTTGTTGAATTCTTTTTTGTTTTGTTCTAAGGACAGGTCTGTCCAACCAACAACAGATGCACTCTTCATAAGGGAGTGCCTTGCAAGTGAGTGAGTCCGTCCTTGTCCTTCTCTTTAGCAGGATGGACAGAATAGGAAAAACAAATTCTTGACCCACTTGGACCTGGATGCAGGCTCTCTCTTTTAGAAAGAAGACTAGTCACATTATTTTAAGTTCAGCTCTTTAATCCACAGCTGACTGGTTCCTTTGAATTTGCCTTATTTCAGCTGCCACAGCTGTTGCCCATCAAGTGCTACTGTCCCCAGTACAGAGGAGTTGCTGGAAATCATAAGAGGGGAGGGTGCTGCTGTGCTCAGGTACTGCTTGTGCGCTTCACATGGAAATCTAGCTGGCCACCATGAGAACAGAATGCTGGACTAGATGGACAACTGGACTGATCTGGCAGGGCTATTCTTAAATTAATTTTAATCTTCCCTCTATGCACCTTAATTCAGCCACTAATGAGAAGTGATCTCACTGTCAGCCTGATTCTCTACAGATAGAAGTTAAAGGATGGTAAATGAAACAAAGACACAATCAACTACTTTTGGAAAGAGTCGCCAGCCAAGCTGTGACTAGTGTTTGTGGCTTGCATCACATGAGTAATCTAGGATGAGACTATATTAAATAAGCTTGCTTTGTTTACATTTTGGGAGACAAGCATATGGCCAGGTGTGATGGAGCCATAATGTGTATTTAATAATGTATCCAGGTGGTGGTATATGGAAATACAAACACACATGCATGTAAATGGTGCATGAAGAGTGGAGATTCTACATTGACAAACAGGATGTGTAACAGAGAAACTATTACAGAAACTACGCCAAATAAATGATTATATTATATTATATCTGAAGGCAGCCCTGTTCAGGGAAGTTTTTAATATTTAATGCTGTACTGTTTTTAACATTTGATTGGGAGCCGCCCAGAGTGGCTGGGGAAACTCAGCCAGATGGGCGGGATATAAATAATAAATTATTATTATTATTATTATTATTATTAGGTGTGTGTGTGTGTGTGTGTGTGTGTAAAAGAGAGAGGGAGAGAGAAGGGGAATTGAGGCAGGTGGAAGATGGAGCTAGAGACATGATCCTTAGTTTAAGTAAGGACTCACTAGGCTGAGCTCCAAATCCCATATTCAGTGCTGGGGCTGAAGCTCTAGATGTAATTAAGGAGAGAGGGTCTCTGAGCATGAACAGAACACAAAACCACAACTGATGTTACAGCAACTGCTGACAAGTGCATGCACAGAAAAACAATGTGGGTGCATGAAAAGCTGAAGCGTAAGTGTCAGCACTTGCTATCACGTCTGAACCAGCTCTAAGTGACCACAGGCCCCCGCTGTATCTCCAGAATTACAGGGGAAGGACTTCTAGACTAGAAAGTAGAGATTCCAGGTAGGTTTGAGCCCCAGGACTTCTCTCCACACCCCAAAAATTAAGAGTGGTAAGCCAGAGTTTCACAAGTGACACAAGGATCCTACACAGTGCCCAGATGCCAAATGGTGCCCGATAGCTGTTAAACAGCAAAAGTGGCTAATGGCATATCACACATATTCCAAGGGTGGTGCATGACATGTCAGAGTGAGTGGGAGAAAGATGTATGCAGCATTATATAAAAACAGCAGTTGTATACCTCCTGTAAATTATGCACCATAGGACATGTGAGGAAGCATGCATGAGAGAATTTAAAACAATGCAAAGGAGTTAGGTGTTAGATGAGGTTATATTAATTGACTTTGACACTGGAGGTACATGGAGTGTCCCTGTGCATTGGAAGCCACAGAAAACAGGATGTGCATGACTGAGATGTGCAGCATTGCATTCCATGGGACTACATGCACACAAAATGTAACACTTCTGTGTTGTATGGCAGCTGTGTTCATAGGATGTCATTTGTTGTGCACTGTGTGGAACAATGGCATCTTGATGTTGAAGAGAGGGGGGCTGAAATGGTTGAAGAATTATGGCTGCATTAGATGTGCATTTGTGAGATGTTTCTTTTTTCAAGGAAATTATGCAGAGGATTATGTGTGCTGGGGGAAAGAACTAGGCGAAATAAAATGGAACAAGCAGCCCGGAGAGAGTGAGAAAGACTGGAGAGATATAGCTAGGGATGTTTCTGCTTGATATTGTGAGTCAAATGTATGATTTAATGGACATTTTCATAAGTATTGCTTGAATCATTTTTCATTTTTTTCAAGAAAAGAAAAGTCTCAAAGGTTATTTAAGTGTCATGTGTGTGAAAATTGCCCTTCTGTGTATGTGCACAAACACATCCCACACACTTTTAATTCCCTGGAATTAAAACGACCTAGTCCAATTAACCTGGATGCATCTAAATGGGAACCTGGGCTTAAGCGGATTCCTAGGGATCAATCCCTGCAAAGTGTTTGTAATGCCTGCGTGTGCCTGAGATACACAGTGTGTAAAAAACTGCGTGCCTGCGTGTTTGTGTGTGGAAAGAGAATCCTTTGCTGGTTAGCATATCTGCCTTCTGGGGCTGTTGGTTCTGGCACCTGGTGCATTTAGCCAGGAACTCCGGCAGCCCTGCTTGCCCCGGGGATGAATGAATGCAGCCCGTCGAGTTTGCCCTGCCTTTGCACGCTTTACTGCCCTCCGCTGAGTTTCTAAAGATCCCGAAGAGGGGAAGCAGAGCGGAGCTGCGGCTGTACCAACCGCTAGCAGAGGAGCCCCAGCTGCTTCGGGAAGGACATGAAAGGGACCCAGCTCGAGTTAAGGGCGCGGGGAGACCATCAACCACAGGAGTCTTCGGGTTGCCGGCGCATTAAGGAAGGCAAGCGCAAATCTTTGGGACAGTGACCATGACTCGAAAATCTAACTTGCTTCGGTTCCCACCGGTGGAACTTGAGTGGCCAAGGGTCAAAGTCCCTCTCTGGAAGCCTGTCGGAGAGGTGAGTGGGGAAAAGAGGAGACTGTCTAATAGACCGAGCAGGAGGTACTTGACCCGCTCTTAGCAAATCTTCTTCTTCTTCTCCTCCTCCTCCTCCTCTCGCGCATTTCCAAATGACACTACACTGACGACCCCTGCGCCAGCGAGCGGGAGGGAAGCCACGAGAAAACTTGCTTTGCTTTTCATCCCTTCAAGCACACATGGATGGATGCTCCCCAGCCCCCCCCCCGCGACAGAGCCCGCACAGAGCCAGAGAGCGAGGAGGGCTCCTCGTGCCCCACTCGACCGCTGGAGCTGCGCGGCTGCCTAGCAAACAGAGATCTCCCAGGCAAGGGCAGAGAGCGAGGAACCAACCACTTGGTCGCAATCAGGTGCGACCGCGATCGGCCAGAAGACCATGGAGTTCTGGCGATCATCCCCGGCGGATTTGCTTCAGCTGCAAAAGCGGGCAAGGTCCTGGTTCGGTCCGGGTTAGTCTCCTGGCTGGCTAGAAACTGCCTCTGGGGCTGAGACAAGTCAAGTCCCAGAGGCAGGCGATGGGCGCAGAGGGGTTCCGAGGATTCCTGGGAGTTGGCGTGGCGTGGGCGGGTGTGCGCCCACTTGTGGGTTTCTCTCCGCATTTCCTTGAGGTGGGTCTCCTGTACCAAGCGCGGGCGTCTCTGGAAGAACGCATGTGTGTATGTGACTTAGCTCGCGTATGGTTTAGCGCCACATGGCACCCCCTCACTCCCAAGTTCACCCCCTTCCCTAGTACCAACCCTCCCGCTCCGACTGGGCGGCGAATAACGCACGGCTGTCCCCAATCTTCTACCCGCGCACCCCACCTTACCCAACCGTCATCCGCACTGCCGAGTTATTAACATGCAGAGCAGGAGACAGGCGGGCGCCCGCGGCTCCGCTCGGACGTTCAGGGCTGGGCAGCGGGCAGAGATCGCCACCTGCCGCGGCGAGTCCCTGAAGCCTCCGCTCCGTGGGCGAAGCCCGGAGAGGGCAAATCAGCTCTTTTAAAGAGGGTCACGCTCGTAGTTCCTTTCTGAATGTAAGGCAGGCGGGGAGACCTAGTAGGGTAGCGCCCCTTGCTGCGCCCACACAGATCCCACCCTCCTTTCTTGGCTGCAGATAGAGGTGGCTAGAGAAAGAATACCCCACCGGCTGCCGAGGACCCACCGAGTTCCCTAAGACCACCACCCGCGATCTTCGCGGTTCCTCCTCAGCCCTTGCGGGATGCCGTTTTCCCCTCCGCGCCCGGGGAGCTGTCCCTTCAGCACCACGCCACCTGTCCCTCCCAGACGGGCTCACTCACCAGCGGCGCTCCAGAAGCCCGTGGCCAGCTGCGGAGAGGTGCTGCTCTCTCAAGTCCTGCGCGCAAAGCCCGCCTCCTGTCTCTTTCCCGCAGCCTGACGACGGCACCTCTCGAATCACTCCTCTCAAACCCTGACGCGCCTGCCCGTCTCTCCCCGCGCTCCTTGACGGAGTGGGTCGGCTCACGCTCAGGTTCCTACAGGCGGAACCTTCCTCTGCCTCCTCTGCTTGGGAACCAACGCGTGCCTTTCTCTCTCCCCTCCCCCACCCACCTCACTCCCTTCTTCGACAGTGTTTACCCAAAGGAGGGCTTTCCTCCTTCTCCCTATCCACCCCTCCCAACCTTCTCACCACAAATGCATCGCGGCTCTGTCTTGACCTTCCTAGCATCGTCCCCTAATGAGCTACTTTATTATTCCTGTCATCTCCGCCCATCTGGCTGACTAATATTAATCACGCTCCGATGCGAGAAGCAAAAACAGCGTCTACCTCGTACTGGGTGGTTACTTTGCTCACCCCTGCTGGTCCAGCAATTAGGTGCTGAGAAGAAAGGAGGGGGCATCATGATCTGGCAGGGACCTCTTGTGGGGGAAGGACCATCAGTTTATCTTCGGTGTTGGATAACAGTCTAGAGAGCTGGTAGAATTCAACTGTTCCAGCGACTAAAGTACCAAGGTAAACCCTAGTCTCTTTACAAACGGTAAACACTAAGTGCAAAAATGGCTTTGTATTGGGAAAATACTCTTGGAAAGAAAGAGAAAGAAAGAGAGAAAGAAAAAAGTAGGCAGGGAAGAAACAAGCTACTTGGCTGGAGTTGGGAAGCCTGCTAGTGATTTTAAAGAAAAACAAAGATCTCATTTAGGATAAATCAGAAAGAAAGGAAGGGGGAAGGTTCCAATGAAATGAAATGATTCAGAGTTGGTATTCTACTCCTTGAATCACTCGATTCAAATAAACCTACCGAACAAGACACAACTCTTTCCAAACAGGAAAGAGTGCATTCCGTCCATTTAAATTCAAGGTGCTATCTGGACATTTAAAATGGGAAGCCAATGAGTTCCTGTTGATGCTGGATTTGAATGTAGGAAATTGGATTCAGTCCCAGTTCAACAGGGTTCACTGGTTGGATTTGGGCATGCCATTATCTTTCAATCTCATTTTCCAATCTGTACAACTGGAATAGTAATAAATGCTCACATTATAATAGGGTTATTATAAGAAGGCAAATGCAGAACATTCACCATGGAAAGTGCTATGTAGGTAATTTCAGACCATTTTCTTTACTGCGGGGTTATTCATTCCCTTTTACTAAAAGGCTAACAAGGCATTTGGCCACACTGGGATGCACAGAAGTCTTCTATAACAGCTGTAAAATGAGCATAGGAGCATAAGAAACTATCTCATACCAAGTCAAGCCATTGGTCTATCTAGCTCAGTATTATCTACACTGGCGTGCTCTGGTCCATGGGGTCATGAAGAGTCGGACACGACTAAACGAATAAACAACAACAATTATCTACACTGACTGACAGCATCTCTCCAGGGTTTCAGACAGGGGTCTCTCCCAGCTCTAGCCAGAGATGCCTGGGGCTTTATGCATACACTGAGCTATGTCCCTTCCTCACCTCCAAAGGCAACTTCAATAGCACATGCAATAGCACATGCAGTGGTTGGGCTCCACTGCTTCTGAAAACAATGCATTGCTGGCACTAACAGGAGGGAGAAGGGGATGATTGAGGTTTAGAGAGTTTGGGGCTGTGAAGGCATGTAATGGCAACAGCATGCAATTGGCCTCACTGTGTCATGCCACACTGTCACCAAATTCGGAATCATACTGGATTTTAGAAGGGCCAATATAGAGATCTTGACATGGGCTTATTCTGCATACCAGGAACCCCTAGACAGAAAGAGCCATAGTTTCAATTGTGGCTTTTATCAACAACAGTGTACTTAGCATAAATATGTGTCTACTTCCACACACAAAGTGAGATCTAAAACAACACTTCCAAGTCCCTAGACTGTTAAGCAGGCACAAACAAAGATTTACTTTGCCAGAGGTGTCTGGATAGAAAAGAACCCATGGTATTAAATGTGCAATCCATTCCATATTGCTATCTGTACAGAACACAAAGTGAGATGCTACAACCTCTGAACAAAAACAGCTTTCAAATCCTAGGATCAGCAGATCCTGGCTCAATGAAACAGAATATAAGCCACATCTTTCTGTCTGTAGCCCCACAGCCTAGTCTCAGTGTCCCATCAAATGAGCAACCCTTTATTTCTATAGTAATTATTTCCATATGGCTGCTGTCAAAGGTTGCCACTGATGCGTTCCACCGAATGAAGAAGCAGCTTTAATTGCTCATGCAAAAGTGGTACTATGGAAAACTCTTTTTGGAGTGTTCATGGTGCCATCACGACAAAATTGTAGAGAATATGCCTTACCTGCCCAATTAAATGGGAAACATTCTCTCACTGCCCTTACTCCCTGTCCTCAACATTCCTGATAAATCAACTCCCAAATCTTGCTGTTCCGTTATGGACCATCTGGAATAGTGTCTTACAATCAAAAGATTATTTTCCAAACTTTGAATAATCAAAGTTACATTAGGCAAGAAAGGTATGCAACCTTTGGATCTCCCACACTGGTTTTCTGACAATTAATCCATAGAGTATCATCTCCTCATGTCTATGAGCTGAGCCAAGTGAACTACATTGATCAATTCAGTTATGTTAATACAAAAGCACCGTCAGCAGAATCCTGGATAACATGATTCTAGTTTTCTCTCCCCCCAACACCAAACAAAAAGTTTTAAAGCAAGATTTTCAGTTTGCACAAAATATAAATAAATAAAATATGATGATGATGATGATGATGATGCAGGAGTTAGATAATTATTCTGTTCATCCCCTTCAATAATTCTGACAAGTTGTATAGCTTCCCATTAATATTTGAGTTTGACATTTCTATTACAGAGCATGGCTACAATCCAACTTACGAACAAAAACACATGAATTAACCAGCCTTTATACCAGCCTCTGTTGGTCTGCCTTCCCTGGCCCTATGCTTTCCTCCCTAAATTTATATCCCAACTGACTGCGCAGAAAATGTTATATACATGCTAGTCCTTTTATATTTAAAACCCATCATCCTCTGAACAGCCACACCGCTGAGTCACTGTGATAAAATACGGCTGTTCTGTACTTTACAATGATTTATACTGGATACTCCCAAGCTTTAATTTTTATTTACTAGCGGAACTAACAACTTGCTGGAAGGCCCATATTTCAGATGCTTTTAATGATCCATGGCCCTGCCTTAGACACTGGGAGCTAATCAGTAGAGCTAATGACAATGTGGGGATCCTTTTTTAAAAAAAAAATGTGGACAGAATTAAAATGTCAAAGAAAGCAAATCTGTTGATAAAGAGGGAATGATGTTTATACATTGACCTGCTGTGTTCCCACATGTCATTTAATTTGCATTTCACTACAACAGATAAAAAACCCAGTGAGTGCATTTGCCAAGGCCAGGAGATTACCTTACAGACTCAGCAATCACATCACTACAATGCATTATTTGAGATAAGCTATGTGCATTTGTGTGTGCGCGTACATTTCTGATCATTTGAGCTTGTGAGCAAGGATGCAGACCTGAAGATCTGTAAATGCAGGTCTCTTCTTGTTCCCATGTAACAGGGTGTGTCCTTGTGAGAGTGCATGATGATGCGAGTGCCTGTTTACATTATTTGTGAGAAATGGACGTACTGTATATATATTCGTACCTTGGTTTTTGAACAGCTTAGTTCCTGAATGTTGTGGCTCCTGGTTTGCTAGCTATTTTTGGAAGCCAAACGTCTGATGGGGATTCCTGCAGCCAATCAGAAGCCGCAATTTGCTTTTCGAACATTTTGGAAGTCGAACGGACTTCTGGAACGGGTTCTGTTCGACTTCCAAGGTATGACTGTATATGGTTTTTATACTTAGACTGACAAAATGACCATCACTATGATGGCCTTTCTGTGTGAAGGAAATCCTGCATATGGCAGACAAAGTATTGTACAAAGAAAAACATTATATCCTCCCATGTCCCTGTTTGGAGTGTAGGCACCTAGTGGCAAGAATAATGGCAGATTTTCCAGTGGGAAGGCTTCTTATTGCTGCATGCTGAAGACCTGTGGAGAAGCAGAGCTGTTGCATCTACCTATGGGCGGTGGGGATGGTCCTCTGAGTGGAAGTAATGGATGGGTACGTTGTTGGCCAAGGGCTAGCTGGGAAGGGACAGAGTGAGGAAAGGGCGCTATGGTGCTCTGGGGCATCTTATCCCACACAGGAGGCTGGATGTACATGCTGGAAGGGTTAGAGCATGCCATTCATGGTTAATGAGCTATTGTAAATGCCATATCTTAACATGACACGAGGAACACAGACAACATCATATGCCATTTGGAAACGGCATACGGTCTTAAATTCACTGCCTGATTCCAAGGAATGTGCACAGATTGCTTACAATATCTGCTTTTCCCAGGCGCCATCTGTGACTCAAATAAAAATACACTCAGTTAATTGATGGATTAATCCAAGAAACAAACTTCAGTTCTTTATGATGAAGTGCTTACTAATTTGTAGTACTACATGAATAACATTGCGGTCGTAGTAGTTGTTGTGGTTGCAGTGTAATCTGTGAATCTAAAGTACCATGCACACTGATGGCCCTATATTAATGTAGTAGTAGGCATGTATGCATGCGTAAATATATACATTTGCGGTATATATTGTTGATGCAAACAGAGTATGCTATGGAAGTTTCTATACCAATATGCTACTGTGTTTTATGATACCCTTTGTTGAGTAAAACAGTTCCGGAGCCCCCAAGAGGCAGTTCACTCAGTGTCAGGAGTGGGTGTAATTGAGTGATAGACCTGGAAGTCTTTGACTTTCCTCACTAGCATTGTATGTAGTCCCAAGAGCACAGAGGATTGTGCTAAAAGGCAGGTCAGGACTGGAGCAGGCTTCTATCTCCCCACTCCAAATGGCTTTTCCTCTGATTCTGCAAAAAGCTGCTGGTTCAAGCTGGCCTTTAGATATGATCCAGATCCAAAGAGCTGCTTAGGTGCATGCCAATGCCTTGTGCTAGCCTGGTGCAATTTCAGACTTTTCCACAGTTTGAACAGATGACTCTCATCTCATAACACAAGCTGCCTTTGGAAGTCCTTCCAGTTTCAAAAGCAGTTTGCCATACAGCAGAGCAGACTACTGCTAAAAGAAAAGGCAAGTCTAAAGCCCTCTTGGGCTCATGCAACTTGTTTCACGGTTCTTTGGATCCTGGCTTCTATTCATCATCCACTCATTTATTCATACAATTTATATCCCACCTATTCCCCACAGGGCTCAAGGAAGCTCTTACCCAGAAACTCACAGTACCTTCAGTATAGATATAAAAAACAAAACCAAATCACATTCCCTGCTTTTCTCAGCAGGGAAATTGGCTGCTCTTCTTTCATGTAAGGGGCTTCCAGTTCCTACCTTCTGCCTTGGCATAATCATTACTTGAGACTTCTACTTAGAATGTGTCTGTATCAGTACATGCTGTCACTTTCCATCTCACTACTTCCTAGTTTGCCTCCTCATCACTCTCCTCTTTGTTCCTGGACTGCTCTTTGCACACGTGCAGCACGCTTGCATAAGATCCAGGGGAGGAATGACAAGGGATACAACATAACAAGGGGGGAAATGTGATGCTTGAGGCAGCAAGCGAAGGTTCCTACTTGACAGCAGGCACTGCAGCATTTCAAGGCACCTACTTGCAAGTAGAGTCATGAATGGGTAGATACTGGAAATCAAGCCTTATGAGGAAAAGTTGAGGGGGTTGGGTATATTTAGCCTGGAAAAGAGGAGTCTGAGAGGGGATAGGATAGCTGTCTTCAAATACGGTACCTAAAGGGCTGTCACATGGAAGATGGAGCAAGCTGAACCCTAACCAATTGCTTCAAGGTACAAGAAAGAAGATTCCGACTAAACACCAGCAAGAACTTTCTGACCAGTGGTAAGAGCTGTTCGACAATGGAATGGAAGCTGGCGGACTCTCATGCGCTGAAAGTTTTTAAGCAGAGGTTGGGTGGCCATCTGTCATGGCTGCTTTAGTTGTGATTCCTGCATTGCAAGGGACCGGACTAGAAGACCTTTGGGATCCCTTCCAACTCTACAATTTGATGATTCAAGCTTGCCAGCTCATTTGACAAGCAAAAGCACAACAGAATCTCTGCCTGGACTTGGCATAAAATTAATGGCAAAGTGGGAATGTTAGTAGTTCATGGGGAAAAGGTTGGAAACTGAGCTCTTGTTAGGGACACCACTGAGATGAAGTGAAATAGGTTTTCTCAAACATCCCAGACACAGACATACCACAGCAGCAAATAATTTGTTAGTCATCTATCAGCCAGTTTTCTATGAGAAACTATGATATGGAGAAAAGGCTACTCTGTAATAAAGAAGGAGGAGCTAGTGATCATATTTATTTTTCTAGGGCAGGCAAGAGGGAGATGAAAAAAAGGACTCCATCAGCTAGTGCTGTAACCTCAGGCTTGCCAACATCTCAATTCTCTACCTTCAGCCAATGATACTGTTGCTGCTGGAGCATTTTGCTTAATGACAGGTGCCTATGGCATGGCTGAGTAGGTAGAGCAATCAGTGGGCAATGAAAGCATTGATCCTGCTGGTAATGGTTGAAGACTCGAAGCATTCATGGTGACGTGCACTCGTGAAGGGGGGATTGTTAAAACTGGGGAAGGGTCTCAGCACTGCACAGTATCTAAGAGTACTACTGCCACTTCACTACCTCCCTCTCTGGCTATCAGGCTGAACTGTCAGAAAACATCAGTCTAACAAAGGCTATAATCTTCCTGAACTAGCGAATCAGTGTCAGAACAGTTAGTGCTGAGAGGCAATAGGAGAAACTTTGGAGGGGGGGGGGGAGAAAAAGGAGGAGGGCCAGAGATGGGGTTCCATTTTGCACACACTTAATGGAACAGAAATAGCACAGAAAGAAGCTAATCACAGGGACAAGTGGGGGAATGATCTTGCAATTACCTGCTCTGTCAGTTTCCCAGACACATTAGGGGCTGTTGGCAAAAAAATCTCTCTGGCTCTCTCTTAATTTTTTAAAACACTTTTAAATGCCATCTCCTTCCTCTGTCCCAGGAGCAGGCACTGGCGGAGCAGCTGTGCAGGGAAATGTGACCCTGGCAGAGTTGGGGAATGGGTTAGAGGCAAGTTGGCCAGGGAAGGAAGCAGCAACAAGAAGAAACAGGATGAGGGTTGTGCCACTCAGGATTGGATTATGTTAAGTTTGCATCCCATTGGCCAAACACTTTCAAAATGCGGGTTTGGTCACAGTGTAGAAAGGGAGCCTCCCCCAACTGAAAAGAAAAGGGGCTGAAGTGAGAACCACCTGGTTATGTAACTCTCATTGGTGACAGGCAGGCTTATGCAAGAGACCAGTGTCCTCTGACTTTCTGAGCCTTTGCAAAATGTGAGCGTCTTGGTGACCCTGCAAAATGCTTTAGAATTTAGATGGATTGCTGCCTTGAATTCCCGACAACTCACACAGGCATCCCAGAAGAATCCATTGACAATTAATGTCCACTATGCCAACTGAGAGGTCCACAGGAGTATCTACAGGGTTGCATTCCCCTTATACCCATCTCTAGATCAACACTGTGAAGCAGAGTCACTAAAGCAGTGTCAGTTTCAACCCCTCCCCAAGGAGAATCCAAATTGGAACAATTCCAGATACTCTTAGGGTGAAACTAGACATGACGGGGCAGTTATTTTAGTATCTATTTATTGTATTCACACCTCACCTTTTCTCAAAGGATCCTGAGATGGTGTACATGGTTATCCTCCTCCTCATTTAATCCCCAATACAACCCTGTGAGGTAGGTTAGGCTGAGAGGCAGTGACTGGCTCAATGTCACCCATAAAGAATTATGTTTGTTGTTCATGTGGTTGGCCCATTTCAAAGTTGAAAGCAGGGAGTGGTGGTGGTGGTAGAGCGGGTCCTAATTTTTACAACAAAACGCATATGCAGATGAGAGCTAATTCTCCATGCTCTTTCTTTTCTTTTTTTATAAGATATTTATTAAGATTTTCTTAAAATATTACAGTAAAAATGAAAAAAATAACAAAAATACAAAATAAAAATAATTAAAAACACACAAATTTTCCATTACTTATTTTACTTTAGCTTGTTTCCCGGACCTCCTCATACCTCCCTTTTTTGTATCCCACTTCCATCTGTTGGTTCAGCAAATCCTTACCCTCTTTATTTATCCTAATCTTTGATCTTAAAAATAATAACGTTAAATTTTTACCTATTAATAACCCTTTTTTCATATTCCTTAAAGCATTACAGCTGGAAACCACTTAATTTCTATCCAACATCATTCTAACATTCATTAATTTTACAATATTTCTGTAGATAGTCTTTAAATTTCTTCCAATCTTCTTCCACCGACTCTTCTCCCTGGTCTCGGATTCTGCCAGTCATTTCTGCCAATTCCATATAGTCCATCACCTTCATCTGCCATTCTTCCAAGGTGGGTAGATCTTGCGTCTTCCAATACTTTGCAATAAGTATTCTTGCTGCTGCTGTAGCATACATAAAAAAAGTTCTATCCTTCTTTAGCACCAATTGGCCGATGATGCCCAGGAGAAAGGCCTCTGGTTTCTTCAGGAAGGTATATTTAAATACCTTTTTCCTTTCATTATATATCATTTCCCAGAAAGCCTTAATCTTTGGGCACGTCCACCAAAGGTGAATTCTCCATGCTCTTTCAGGGCAGATCCTTTCCTCCACAGTCATGCTCACTTCTGGCATCAGAGCAAGGTGTTGCAGGGTGTTGCCCTTTGTTTTATGGGAAGGCAGGCAGACCCAGCTGTAAGGTTAAAGCAGATCCCTTTACTTAAGATGATCAGCCATTACATGTTACAAACGGAAGCAAGGATGGGGAAAAACAGAAACTAAACTCACAACTTAGCGAAGCGCCCCCCCATGCCCCCCAGCATTAGTCATTTAGTGGCTTTTTCTTTTCAGTACAGTACAGTTCAGTACAGTCTACTACAGTCTGTTAATCTCATGCCAAAGTTCTGAGTCAGTCTCAGGTGGCTTTCAAATCTGCAAAAGGACAGATGAATTAATCTGATAGCAAAGATAGCTTTTACTGAAATAGGTAGATGTGCTATTCTAATGGAAACTCTGGAGGGTAGGACCCAAACCAATGGCTTCAAGTTACAAGAAAGGAGATTCCAACTAAACATCTGGAATAGCTTTCTGGAAGGTGGTGGACTCTCACTCATTTGTGGTTTCTAAGCAGAGGTTGGATGGCCATCTGTCTTGGATGCTTCAGCTGAGATTCCTGCACAGCAGGGGGTTGGACCAGATGACCATCAGGGTCCCTTCCAACTCTACAATTCTATGATTCTATGATATCCTTTGCTGTATTTCAATGCCAGACCATTTGAGCAAGAGAACAGAAAGCACTGCATATAAGAACAAAAGCCCTACCCACCTAAACCAACAATCAATCCAGCAATCATCAACACATTCATTGCTATGAATGGGAAAACTCAGTTTCTGCAGGGCTGACAACCTTTGCAAGAGCAGATTGGGTGTCTTGCCTGTATGCATCACTCACTGCTGTGCTACTGTTCACATTCCAGCCCTGAACTCTGGGATATTTTGCAACTTCACAGCCAGACAGCTATGGGCCAACTGACATGTTCCCTGGGAGATTTTTAATTGGATTTCCTGATTCCCCCCCCCCCCCGCCTGTAATGTATCAGTGGGGGAAAGAGTTTTTGACTCTCTGCTTTTCTCAATCAAAATTTTCCCATGCAGACTGCTGTTTGCCTCATGAGGATATATTCTTCCAGAGGACAAACAATGTTTGTGTGGGTGTTGATTGGAAAACTGGCTACAAAGGGCTTTACTTTAAGGGTTAAATATACCCTCTTCCCAATTATCGAGACTTCATTTGTGTTTGGGTGTATGTGGGAGAGATGAATGTGTATTTGTGTGTGTGTGTGTGTGTGTGTGTGAGAGAGAGAGAGAGAGAGCGAGTGAGTGAGAGAGATGTTATGTGTGTGAGAGGTGGGTGTGAAATGCACATGTGGCGTGTGTGTGTGTGTGTGTGTGTGTGTGTGTGTGTGACAGATGTGTGCATGGTGGGTGTTTCTATAAGAAAGATGTAGGTGTGTCTGTGGTTGGTATGTATTTTTGTGTTGTGTGCGTGCTCATTGGATGAATCTGGTTTCTAATAGCATGAAACAGGGAGAAAAACTTACTTCACATCCTGCATATTTTTATTATACACCACTATTATGCCCACCTCCTTCCTTGCCCTTTCTTTAAATTAAAAATATTCAAATGTGTAATCTTTTCTCATAGGGGATAGGCTCCATCCCCCTGATCATTTTGCTTACAGTTTTCTGAACCTTTTATAGCTCTACTATCACCTTTCTGAGGTACAGCAACCAAAACTGAACTAAGTATTCCAAGTGTGGTCTTACCATAGATTTGTATAAGGGCATTATGGTACTAAGGGAGTTTTATTTTCTAATGATCCCTAACATGGACTTTGCCTTTTTTACAGATGCCATTCATTGGCTGAATGTCTTCATTGAGCTATTCACTATGATCCCCAAGGTCTATTTTCACCTCCAGTTTGTGGGAATGTTCAGGGATGCAGGAGAGGATATATTGTCTGATTATATCCTTATCCAACTTGTGTTAACAAGTTCCCCAATTTCAGCAGAGTAATACATTCCCCTTTATTTTAAGTTTGCAACGGCAGCGTTTGCTCAGGCTCGCTAAAGCCTCTATAAGAACTATTCTGGTAATTTCCCCTTATTCCCTCATAAAATAGAAGAGACGACACAGTCTTTTACAAAAGTATAAAAGAGTTTACTCACATTCTGTTCACAATCAGATCCCAGAAGGCAGACTTAAGCTTAATGAAGTAATATACATTTGGAATCTATCTTATAAGAAGACAGTCCCTTTGTCCTCTCTTGGCTGGAAGCCAAGAGTGCATCTTTCACTCAGTAGATGTTGCTTCTTCGATGCATGTGGTGAAAGAGAGAAGGAAGAGAAGGAAGAAAAGGGATGGCTGCCCTGCCCTGTGCTTTTATCATTACCTGCACAGGTGAGGCCACACCCACCTCTAGTCACATGTAGAGGAAGTCCGTCCCAGCCCAGAAGGAAACAGGAAGTTTTACCTGCTGGCTGGACAAACATCCCTCTCCATGTGTAAACATGTTCACTCTAGGAATGTTGTACTTGACTGCTCTTGTGTTTCACATCCCACACAGTTTAGATCCCATGAGCATGTATGTGTGAAGCTACGATATTCTGCATCAATGTGCAACACTTTAAACTTCCTTACACTGAATGGCATTTGGCTTTTAATGCCCATTTACCCAGTTTCGGAAGATCTTGTTTTGAACTCCTTGCAATTGCTTTTTGTTCTTACCAACATGAACAATTTGGTTTCACCAGCCAATGTGGCTGCCTCACTGCTTACCCCTAACAGGTAATTTACCAACATGCTCTTTCATCTCTTCACCCTGCTTCCCTTCCCATTTGAGACTTTACCCCTCTGCCTCCTTGCACCTCCATCTAGCAAGCAACACCCTAGTGGCACCATCACTCTCAAACCAGAACCATGGCGCCAAATGAATGAAGCCAAGGAGAAATTTCAGCACCATCTTTGACAACGCTCTCCTCCTCTATCCCATCCCAGTGCTCAGTGGGGGAGGGGGAGATATCTGCCCAGCATGAGCTCCTTTTGTCGTGCAAATGCTGCCAGGCGGGTGCTTTTTATGATAATTATTGTTGTTCTTTCTCTTCTGCTGCATGTTGGGTGGGAAATTACAGGCCTTTTTATTCTCTTGTGTAGCAAATATTTCCCTCCTGCTCTCATGCTAATTGCTTCCTTCCCCTTCACACTATTGTCCAAGGCTCATTGATAATCTAATCCCCTCTGCTCTCCCCGCCAAAGGTTCGGGGAGTAAGAAGCAAGGCTGGCCAGGTGAAGGCTGTTACTGGGCAGTCTCAGGAAGCCCAAGAGTGGAAGAGGCTCCTTTTAAGCACTCCCTGAGGACTGCTTTACAAAACAAAGCTTTAGACTCTTGCGGCCTTTATGATGGAAAAATAAATGCTCAAAGGACAAGCTCAGTCTAACAGAATTAGAAGGCAACAAAGGCTATCCTATCTTGTCACGTACCAGATCTACACACACACACACACACACACACACACACGGAATAGCCCATACTGAGGGATCTATCTTCTGCTCACACCCTGCCACAGCCCAAATATGAAGATAGAGGTTGACTCACTTCTTAACACCTCCCATAAGATTGAACTTAGGTGACCGAACTGTCTAAAAACACTATTAACCTATTGTCTTATCTCTGGAGTTTTTATTATTTAGTAAAGCAATTGAGATACATATGAGTAAGATGTTGCATGTTTCATAGGATTTGATTATTTTATGTATTCAACAAGTATTTAGATGGAATTATACATAACTATATTTAAGTACATATCTTTATCATTTGAAATGATATTATACAATGCAACATCTTATGATATAATAGGATATGATTTGATGGGTAGAATCTATATCTTCACTGAAGGATGAGGTACATACTGTACTGCTTAAATCAGGTTTGGTGCTGTGTGTGACAAGTCAGTTTTAGCATTGCCACTGACACTTTTCAGGTGCCAAGCCCCATCTTTGGGGCAGATGGTGAAGCTTCCTTGTTCCATGTCAATGCGCTTCCAAAACACAACAGATTTGTGGCACAATTTATATTGCATCAATTAGTTTCAGGGCGCCTAAGTTGCAAGTGATGCAAAATCAAAGCTGAATTTGTTTCAGATTTCAAGATACACACATGTGAATGTAGACAGCATGACAGGGAGGATCCACCAGAAATGAAAAGAAGAATGTTACCGGGGAACTTCAGACCCCTTTTGGGACAAAACAGCCCGTTTCCCTTTCTTTGCACTTGAATAAATGTGTTTGTGTCATATGGCAGTATAAGTAAGCAGGAAAACATTTGCTTCTTTGTAAAATTGGGGTCCCAGGACTTCATGGTGGATGTTCAGCTGAAAGGGGGGGGGGAGAACTCTCACACCTTGCACCTGTACCTTCATTCCAATGCAAGTGTTTTAACTGGGATAGATAGGTACACCCTTACTCTTCACATCACTGTATCCTGTACAATACCCCAACAGTAACTCTGAATCAGCTAGGGCCTGCAACCGTGCAATCTTTCCTACACCACAGCTGCCATTTGCAACAGCAGTCTACTTCTATTCCCCCTCCCTCCTGTTGCTGGGCATGCTCCATCCCTGGTTTTCATTTGAATCAGCAGGCAAAACAGATGAGAAAGCCGGGACCATTGGATTTGCACCAAGGAGGGGAGCGCTAGCCAGCTGGAGAAGGGCCTGGGCTGTGCGATTGGTTTGTTCCTTAAGGCCACCTGCCTTGGCGGGATTACAGGTGTACGCTAGGCTGTCTTTGTGCTTCTTTGTGAGGTTGGGGCTTTGTATTTCTCTCAGCGCGTCTCCATCTGTGTATCTGTGTGTGTGTGTGTGTGTGTGTGTGTGTGTCATGTGTGCATGTTGTGAGCAAATGTGTGCATTTAGCTAGTAAGGCAGGAGATAGACAGCACACAAGATTGGGAGGAGAAGCTGTGTATTTAGAATATGCAAGTTCTAAAATGATGAGAAATTGAGGAAGGCTGTGCAAGTGAAGGATGGGTACGGGTAAACTGAGTTGCCAGGGAATCTTACTGCAAAGGAGGAAATTGGAGAAGAGAGAGAGACTGGTACACTGTATTGCAGCAAAGAGGAGCCTATGGCTTTCCAGATGTTGTCAGACTCCAACTCCCATCAGTTCCAGCCAGCACAGCCAATGCTCAGGGATGATGGGAGTTGTAGCCTGGCACTATGTGGAGGGCTGCAGGTTCCCTATCTCTGCCCTACTGGGAATGAGAGCGACACATTTCATGGATCTTTTCTAGCTCTCTCTTCTAGCTTCATTAGGCCCACAATGTGCCCATTAAACACCTTGCCGAACTGCGAGGCACCTCCATCTGCTACATCCAGGCAACAGACTTGAATTATCTCCACCTGAACTGCCTGCTCTGCTCCTGACTTCCCCATTTCCCCCTTTCCTCCCTGCTTCTAAGCTCTATGGGGTTGCTGTGTCCTGTCCTCTTCTCCACTGTTAATGATTCACCTTGATGACAATTAGCAGCTGAAATGAGGCAATTGCGTGCCAGCCCATCCTGGCAGCCTGGGTGCAGCTGCCCGCCAAGGCCACCTTCTCTTTCAGTTATTTATCCCCAGAGCTCCCCCCAGAGCAATGGCTAAATGCAAGACCCTCTGGAAATAAAGCATCTCAGTTCTTTCCGAGAGGCACATGTGGCTGCATCCACAAGAGACCTTTAAAGCACATTCAAAGCAGATTCCTCCCACCACCAAAAAAAATCTCGGGGACAGAATTTTTTTAACGGTACTTGGAATTGTAGGTCTGTGATGGGTTAAAAATGCTTCCCAATATTTTGGGGGAGGGATGTGTTCTGAATATTCTTTGAAGGTCTGGTATGTACACAGCTGCAGAGGGATCTCTCTCTCTGCTAGCCTGATCAACGTGGGGTTATTTTGGGGGAGGGGATTATTGCCTTCCATTACCCTGAGAACAGCCAACAGAGGCACTGCATCTTCTGATGCTGATATTCTACTTGGGGCAGGCTTCTGAGTCATGTTGACATGAGAAAGCCACCACAATGAAAAACTCACAGCTGAGGCCTGTAGGACTTAACACAATGTCTATGATGTAAAAACACCATGGAGTTCTCAGAGGGCCTATTTCTTGTGCTACTGAGCAGGGACAGTGGAGGGAGGAAAGCCACAACAACTTCTAGAAACTCAAAGCTGCAGTTCAGGTCAGCTGGGCTCTAGGGCTCTCCATTTGAAAACATTACTCCAGGGATGGGGAACCTGTGGCTGTCCGAATGCCATTGGACTGCAGCTCCCATCAGCCCTAGACTGCATTGGCCAATGGTAAGGGATGATGGGATTTGTAGTCCAGCAACGTCTGAAGAAGCACAGGTTCCTCACCCCTGCTTATCTTCCTAGTGAGTGTGTTATGTTTTGCAACCTAGCAGGAAAATTAAATGCAACGAAGGGTGGTCATTCACACGTTCACATATTGTCAGTGGTCGGGGAACCCAATGGCTCATTTCAAAAGGGAAAGGAGCATATGGGAGAGAGACAATGACTCCTCCTCCCTCTTATGCTTTACCCCCCCCCCCTTACTCAAAGCACTTTTCTCACATCCTGGCCTTTTAGACATAATCTGGTGCCTTGAGCAATGATGATTTGAGGGGAGGGAAGGAGGTAAGAGGAAGGAAGCTTCAGCACTTCTCTCTCATGTGCTCCCTGAAAAAGAAACTTGATATGTGAACAGGAGGAAAAGAAACAGATCCATGTCTGCCACCATCCCATCTAATTTGAGCCCAAGAAGACAGGCAGGACAGAAAGGCACATTCACCTTTAGGTGGTGACAAGTAGGCGTTTTGTGTGGGAATGAAGGAGATCTAGAATCTCCTATCCTTCCACGTCCCATAGTTCATTCCTGGTTTTCTCAAAAGACAACATTTTGGATTTTTTTGACCAAACATTCTGCAGGCAGTTTTGGTGCCCTTATTTTATATAGTCAGGGTTGTGTGTGCTTTACAATTCTGTGCAACTGCAGGTAAAATGTGGTACTGGGTGTGAAAATCAGGTGCCCTGAGCATACTGATGTTTCACTTCCCTGGAATCAAGTTTCTAGCCCTTGTAGGAACAAAGACGGGCTTGAGAAGTGGTGTGAGCATTGCTTGGTGGAACCAGCTTTGTTTACACTAGTTGCAGGTTGGAAGTACCTTGGCAAACTGGCTTCTATCCCTAGCTTCTAACCATCTCTCTACAAACATAAAGCAGGTGCCATTCCCAACAGAAGGGGAACATGGTCCTTTGTTTTTTGTTCATGAGTGATGCCACTGGGGATAACTATGGGAACCTGCGGCTCACTTCCTCTGCAAAGGAAGGTGCTTCCCAGGGAAATCTGTCTGAATTAAACAGTCCTGTTCCTGAGGCTGGTGAAATATGACTTCTCTTCTGGTTATGGTGCTGTTGTTTTTAAAAAAGAGGAGATAAAAAGACAAGGGCAAAAGGACACAGTGTGAAAGGAGGCAGGAGGGTAAAAGTGGAGGACCGTGCAGATATTATAGATCTCCAAAGGCACAGGGTCTGTCCCAGCAGCTGGGACTAGAAGGAATGCTTCAAATTATCGGAGCCCATTAGCCTCCAACTGCTCAGCCAGCCCTTTGGTACCTCTCAATAATCTGTGCTCGGCTATAAGAAACCTAATGGTGATTAATGGGGGGAGAGATGGCGGGTCGCTCCAGGAATTATTAAAAGGCCTGATAAATAGTCTCTGTGCCCCAGCGCTAATGACTGCTATTTGATGAAGGGCTGTGTTTTCAGTGCTTCGCCGTGCCCAGAGGCTAGAAACTGATCTGAATGATGCACAGGGAAAAGAACTCAACCCTGACTGTTGTGCCACGAAGGCAAACATTCAAGCAACCAAGTGCATGTTGGCTCCTGTTAAATAATACAGATCTATATATTTTTAAAGAAAGGCTCATAGGGGCTTTTTAATACTGAACAACCTTGTGGCACAAATGGTTAGTGTTACTGCTCCAGCTGGAGTAAAGAACATCACTCTGTGTTCTGAGAACAGCCTTTGCCATCTTGGTGTCCTCTGGATGTTCTGCACTGGCTGATGGGAGTTGCAGTCCAAAATATCCAGAGGGAACCAAGATGACAAAGGCTGTTCTCACAGCTTCCTTTAACCTCATTCAGCTTCATGCACAGATCTGGCCAGATCACCATTCAAATGCACTGACAGCAGCACCATGACAAATGTATGGGCAGATGCCAAGACCAGAGAGCTAATATGAGCCACCTGTGGGACTGGAGTCAGGTCCCACTGCTGACCCAAGAGCGTTAGTTGTGATTCCACACCAGTCCTGGTATCTTAGAGCAGGTCCACATAGTTTCAAGCTGTCAACAGCTTTTCCAGCAAAAGTGCCAAAGATAGTGAAAAGCTTGTTTTCTCCTCAGCTGACTTTTTCCATACTATGCAGTGACAAGTGCTTGATTGCTGTGACATGCACAGATGACAGGGAGCAGCAAACAATCCAGTTCCCTGGCATGTGACTTTGTACACAAGCAGCCTGTAACACAGACGCTGCTATGTCCATGCTTTACAGCCTCTACTGGTAGTTTTTAGCCTTATTCTAGCATTCTAAGCCCCTCTCATAATACAAGAGAGTGGAGACAACCACATCTTCCATGAGTTGGGGGCATAACTTCTGAATAAACTGAGCCTTTAGCATCATCGGCCCAGCCCTGTGGAATACTTTGCCAAGAGAAATTCAGCAGGCTTCTTCTCTTTTGACCTTTAAATGCCTGCTGAAAACTTTCTGTTCCACCAGGCTTATGCAGGTAATTAAGGACAAATCTTCCCACAATGGTTAACTTCTGTATATGGTTCTGTATATACTATAAATACTTCTGTATATGGTTTCCATTGCATGGTTTTGTGTACAGTTGTTGTGAACCACTTTGATATTTTCTTTATGAATTAGTGGTATAGAAATATTTTTAATAAAACAAGCGGGGAGCCTGCTGTGCTTGTGTAGCCTCCCCGTATGATTCAGAACACTGGAAGATCAGGGTAAAAAGTTATCCCTCCAATTTGTGATGCTGATGGGGTGAAGCTAGTGTGCTTGTGCTTATGTTTCTCCCTCATTGCATGTCGTGGACTACAGCTCCCAACGATCCTTGATTGCTGACCATGTTGACTGGGATCGATGGGACTTGTAGCTCTCTGCATCTGTTGGGTAACACCATGTTGGCCACCCCTGGCACGAGTGCTTCAGAATGCAAAGTAGAGCTGCAGGATATTTTAACTGCATCTGTTTTTTAAAAAAGAAGTTATGTGTAAAGTAGCTTAGCTCTATATTTGGGCACTCAGAAACATGCAGCAATAATTGCACGAGGGAGAAGAGTGGGGCCCCGCTCCCTCCACCATTCCACCCTGCACTGCCCCTCCTCAATACTGCCCATGGGCTGAGCAGGGCAGCCAGCTGAACATACATAAGCCTGTCCCATGAGCTTGAATCCTGAGCATTCAGTAGCCTGCCCTACTGCAGAATGACCACAACAGCACTGGGGAGGAGCTGGAGGAGTGTGCAGTGGCGAGGATGGAAATGTGGTTTGACTCACTTTCCTCACATAATTATTGCTGCTTATTTTTAACCCCTAAGGGCTTAAGTTTAGAGATTTGGAGCAAGCTGTGATATACGCAAACTAATGTCATGTCTCCAAAAGCCCGGAAGCCCTCCTGAGTAGGAAAGTATCACAGAATTATAGTGTTGGAAGGGACCCCAAGGGTGCCATGCAGGAAACATTAAATTACCATCCATCTCCATGACCACAACCCAGACTGCTCAGATGGAGGTTGGGAATTCACTAAGTAATTTTCCATTTCTCCCCAGATATCTGCACCAGCGATGCAAACACAGCACAATTTTTATTCTATGGTCCAGAGAGTCTGACCGCTTTTGTCCCTAGTTCCAGCATGATACAAAGGAGGAGAATTTAGATCAACAGGGGTGGAATGTATTTGGTCTGCAGTCAGAAACTTGGCTTGAAATCTGTCCCCCAGAGAGTGAAACAAAGCAAAACTTATCCAAAGACACTTGCAGGTGGAGTTAGGCTAAGTGCCAAGTTTCCCTGTTAGCTGAGAGAGGCAGATCTGCTGTGACAGCAAGTGAGAATGGAAAGCTTCCCTAGTCTGATCCAGCATCCACCAATCTGGGACATAAGCCTCATTTGCTTTTCTGGCATTAGATCAAGAGAAAAGAATGAAAGCCCCAATGAATAACCCAAAAGTAGGGGCTCTCTGTTCCTCATTAAGGTAGCCTTAGGGTAAGACACAGGCTGGCAAAAGTTCAGAGTTGCATTCCCATTGCAGATGGAAGCCAAGGCCCACCGTCTTGTGCTTTCGTCAAAGTTGGTTAGTGGGTATTAAAACCTAATTGATCAAAGGAATAAAATGTGTCAGTTCAAAACAGTATGAAGGAACAGGGAGGGGTCTCTTGCTTTTGATCCCACCCTGTCTCTTGCTTAGAACATGAGGCTCTCCATTCTCTCTTCAATGGACGCCAAAAAAGAAATACTTCATCAGTTTTAATGAGAGTACAATACTTATACCTGGGTCTGCCAATTAATTAACAGAGTTCAGGGACATAAGATCAATGCTCCAGTGCTATTCCCTATGGAACTGGGCTGTCCCTAGAATCAAAGCCCCTCTGATGGTGGCTGGCTATTCAACTCTGCCTGTAAATTCTGCATTAGACCACCCTTCCTATTTAACTATAAATCAAAAACATTTAATGAGCAGAACAAAAGGCTCTTTATCATGCTTATCATGCTTATGGGTCTTGACTGGGCAGCTTCAAAGACTAGCCCTAGATATATGGCTATCATAGAAATCCAGTTAACTACATTTACTTATCTGAAATTCTTGACCATCCAAGCTCAGTCTGGGTCTTCCTTGTACCAGCATCCTAGCATACGAAAGCAGTCCTATGTAAACAACATTCTTGTTTGTGCAAACTGATTCTCTCCCCTACAGACCTGAAAACACTGCATTGTCAAATGTGAATAAGCTTTGCTGCTGGAGGTGAAGTATGGAAATCACTTTACAGTCTTAACTTCAGATATCCTTTGTAGGTTAACAATACCTAGCTCTTATTAGGTTTATTCCTCTCATCAGTCTGAACAGCATCATAGAAAGTCAATGTTCAACAAGCATGTGCTTAGTTGTTCAAAATACACAGCAGCTACCTACTGCCCAAATTTAAATACAGCACTGGAATACATGGATGGAGAACAGCCACTGCTCTTGTTCTGAGAAGGTTGATGGGATCTTTTGGTGATCAGCAAGTTGTAATAACAACAGCAACAACAACAACTAAAAACTTCTCTGTCTCAGGCTGCTTAAATTAAGAACAGTTTGGAGGAAGAGCAGAAGTGGAGCTCCTTAGGCAAGCACAGTCCTGGCACTGGAAATGAACTTCTGGTTTGTAGCACAGAGGCACCCTGCTCTTCAATTCTAGGTGTATAAGTTTATGCCTACACCATGAAACACTGTTTTGCACCTGGCTCCAGTTGGTAGACCTCAGGATTCTAAATAAAAACCAAAAGAGATCCTGCAAGCCTGAAGTTTGTTCTCCCTTGCATTATACAATGTGGAAGGAAAGTTGAGTGGTATTAGATTCTAAGCCTACTGGGCTCACGTCATGGACATGAACAATTTTGAAAAACCAATTCACAGACAACTCACTCTGATTATAACAAAAAAAAAAAAATTCACTTAAATCAAACTGGAAACAATTCAGTCTGATTAAGCCAAAATTGTTCCAGAAAGACAAAGTGTACATGGCCAGCACCCACAACAGATCAGGCATTGAACAAGCAAGTTCTATGGGGACTCAATAGGTGCTCAATAGGGAATTGTTATCCTAGTGAAGAGCTGGAAGAGACTGGGAGACTTATATCCTCAATGCCAGGTGCTTCCTTTACTAATCATTTTGGTGATGGATCTTGGGGTCTCAAATTTCAGCGATGCCCAATGCAACGCCAAAATTCAGCACCCCTCCGCTTCTCATGCTCCATTCTCAATCATAGTTGTGGCGTCTCCCATCATGCCCCTATCAGGTTTCTTTCTGGAGATTGGGATGTGTGCGTGCTGCTGTTGCTTCTCCTTGCCAAGGGCACAAGGGAGCCTAGGTACGCCTCTGACAAGAACACCCCTGCTAATAAAGCCTCCTGGCAGTTAAATGAATATTCCTATGAAGGACTGCATCAAGAGGCCCAGGTGAGACAAGAGACTAGGTACTTTGAGCTGCCTTAAGATTACAATGGACTTTTCCAGCTCCCCACTTCTCCTGGGGTACTCTTCTACATCTCTTCCTCAGAGGAGGTCTCCCTGGTGTCTTAGTTGGGCAGGATCCTGACACAGAAACACCCATGCATAATATAAAATGGCATAGCTTATTTCATGTAAAAATGCACGAATAGAAATTAAGTTGCATCATGGAGTTACTTATGGATGACTCAAAGATTATGGCCTCTATGTGAAGGTCACCAAGTTTGCTTCTCTGGGGCAAAGCTTGTAGTCTCCAAAGCTGTGTTGCATATTCCTGGTGCTTGCTGATACTAGTTTGGGGGCTCTCCACCTGGTAAGGCTCTCACATGTAATACGACTAGCTGGAAGTGGCTATTGACAATTCTTCATGTAGGGTCTTCAATCAGAGCAGCAGGACTGGAAGGGAGCTACACCTTGTGCTCTAATGCAGGACACTCCACAAATCAACTACCCCACCAACATTACGCACAGTGAACAACATGAATCACTTGAAAGGCACCTGCAGAACACACAGCTCTAGAAGAATTGAGAAATGAGACCAACATTTGAGGGAAGGCAACATCCCCCCACAACCAAAGACACAAATAATTTCCTCCTTACAGAAAATCTCCAGGGTCGCTAGCCAGTTTTAGAAAGCGCAATCAACTCCCACCAATCCTGCTCAAGGGACAATTTTATTTATTACATAAAATTTATATAATGCTTGATTGTAGAAAATAACTTCAAAGTGATTTTGGTACAAGGTCAAAACCATACAGCATCCCTGGCTTTTGATGGTCCATAGGAAAGGGGAAACATTTCAGAAAGGAAGAATAAGTCTGGGGCAACCCAGTCAGATGGGCAGCATATAAATAATAACATCATTATTTTTATTACTCCAGAACAAAACAATAAGGATTCACTTGCTGAATCCTCATTTCCATGATTGTCCTAGAGAGAGATTATAGACTTCAGGGCTATGGTGTAATTTGCTGTTTTTTAAATTGCCCATTCAGTCTCTTCAGCATGAAAGTTAATCTTTATTAAACATGTACTAATCTTTACATGATGCCCTATACGTCTGGGTGGGTGAATATCTTTACAGTGCTCCTTTCATTTCACTGATCATCCAGTATCAGAGGATGTTTTTTAAAAAAATATGGATCAAGTCATGCTGAATATGCTCATTTTCACTTATCACACGAACAGACACTGGTAGATAGTGGAACCAGTTCCTTTCCCTGATATTGAATAGGCCCAGCTACTTTTGAAACCCACTAAAAATAAGTTCTAGATTCAGGTAGGTAGCCGTGTTGGTCTGACACAGTTGAAATATATAAAAAAATTGTCCAGTAGCACCTTAGAGACCAACTAAGTTTGTTCTTGGTATAAGCTTTCGTGTGCATGCACACTTCTTCAGATACATGCATGCACACAAAAGCTTATACCAAGAACAAACTTAGTTGGTCTCTAAGGTGCTACTGAAAATAAGTTGACACCTTTTTTTTGCACTCCAGTAAAATGACTGGTGGACAAATGCATTTATACTGTAAATACTCAATTTATAAATACTAAACATACCCTATTCCCTCAACAATTTCTCATAAGGCTTAGTTTCCAGACCCTTGATCATCTTGGTTGTCCTCCTCTGCACATGTTACACCTTGTCAATATCCTTCTTAAATAGTGGTATCCAGAACTGGACACAGTATTCCAGGTGTGGTCTGACCAAGGCATAATAGAGCGGAACTACCGTATTACTTCCCCTGATCTGGACAATATACTTCTGTTGATGCAGCCTAGAATGGCATTAGCCCTTTTTGCTGCTGCATCACACTGTTGACTCAGTTAAGCTTGAGGTCTACTAAGACCCCTAGATCCTTTTCACATGTGCTATTGATGAGCAAGGTGTCCCCCAAACCAAACCAAACGAAAATGTACAGGGAGAGTTTGTTCTAATCTTCAACCATTTTTTTGTACTCCTTCTACAACCATCTTCAACCAAAATTTCTCTTCTACTTATGCCTTTTTAGAGTGCAATCACAGCCCCTCTTAGACTCTTTTCGCTATACCAAGGTATTTTTTTGTTGTTGAGTGCTGGCAAATAGCTCTTGGAAATGTAATCAGGCTTGTAATATTTGGGATGGATAACCTCACATTGAACTCAGCACAAGCGCTTGTGACCTCTCTGTGGCAAATATTTGCACTTGTCACTCAGGAGATTACAGGGATGCAGGAAGGATCAACCACACAATGCAAACAGCCTGTTGGTTTTAAATTAAGCTCTGAGTTCTTAAGGAGCCCTTGGGGACTTCTACCTGTTCATATTTAAGCCTGCTGGAGCATTATAAAGTTTCTAATAGACTTAGGAAACTTTGGTATTAAAGGGATTGCTTTAGTATATTTTATAAACAACAACAACAACATACACAATTAAGATTCTGTTGGAATTCGCTGTGGAACTGTCTCATCCTCAGGCAGCTCAAGAGGCTTGGAGTGAGTGGGAGAGGAAATGTTAATAGTGCAGAACAAACTACACTGCTGAGCTGAAAGGAGGTGGCTTGTTGATAGAGCACTATCTCTTGAAAACTCTTGATCCAAGTTTTTAAAAAGGTAAAGGGACCCCTGACCATTAGGTCCAGTAGCAGAGAACTCTGGGGTTGTGGTGCTCATCTCGCTTTATTGGCCGAGGAGCCAGCGTACAGCTTCTGGGTCATGTGGCCAGCATGACCAAGCTGCTTCTGGCGAACCAGAGCAGCATACGGAAACGCCGTTTACCTTCCCGCCAGAGCGGTAGCTATTTATCTACTTGCACTCTGACATGCTTTCGAACTGCTAGGTTGGCAGGAGCAGGGACCGAGCAATGGGAGCTCACCCCGTTGTGGGGATTCAAACCATCGACCTTCTGATCGGCAACCCTAGGCTCAGTGGTTTAGACCACAGCGCCACCCGCGTCCCTTTATCCAAGTTTTTAGTACTCAGCATAGAGGAAAATGGTGCTGTGTTTGTACTAATAGGCAAGAAGCGAGGGGGTGAAATTCAATGCAAGAGTTAACCTCAGTAGTCAGCCCCATCATACTGTCAGATCAAAAGGCTGAAAGGGAAATTTATACATGTAATATTTGGCAATGGTCTCAGAGGGACTGACATTGGGATAACAGGCAAGACTCCTATGCAGGTAGCTTACAGTGCCAGACTACCTTAGTTGCAGCAGGCACACTGATAAATTCAGCAGTCTACCTCTCTGTAAATACTTCCTGGCAATTCCTATATGACAGTTTTTAATCTGGTTACACCATAATGCTTGTTCACCCAAGTTGCATCTCCATAGACTGCATCAGCAAGCTCCATTGTTTGTGAAGAACCACACCCAGATCAGTCTCAAAAAGAGTTCTTAAGGGGTTCATAGCAGCATGGGAAGTATGAAGGGGTGTGAGTATCACCTACTGGTCCTTCTTCAGACGTTGGTACCTCCTGTGTACAGTTCTGGTCACCACACCTCAAAAAATGATACTAACTGTGATAGCTATGCTCAGCAGCTACAGCTGGAGGCAGCAGTGTTCCTAATACCAGTTGTTGGTCCACAGGAGGGGAGAGTGCTGTTGTGCTCTGATCCTGCTTGTTGGTCACAATGACTCATCTAGCCCAGAATCCTGGGGTCATTGGCCTGATCCAGCAGGCTGTTCTGATGTTCTGCTTGTTGCACATAGATCCCAACTATGCTGGTACTGATGGTAGAACCTTGAAGAGATTCTTGTGCATATCTGTGAGAGAAAAGCTGTGTTTTTGTCTTTGGATCACTGACCAATTTAAGATGGAAAAAAAGGTAGAGGAAACACACAACCATTATTTAAGGCTGAGAGAATCCTTCCTAGATATTAGCAGCTGCAGCCCAAAATCACAGAGTGATCTGCAAATGCCAGCTTGCACAGTATTTCTGAGATTGCTTTTGGGTTATTAAAAATGTTTGACACTTCATCGATTTCTGGTTAGTTTGACAGTGTAAGAGTTTGACAGGTCTAATACAAAGTAAGCCTGAGAAGGAATCAGGGCCCTTGTATAAAGAAGACAGTAAGGAGGGTTGGGTGAGCTGTAACTCTCTGGTAGTGTATATGCTTGGCAACCTGTAGAATCTGGCATTAATTGGAGTTCCAGCAAGCTGCTGCCAGTCATGGTCATTGGTCTGGACAGAGTATTGGTCTGACTCAGGGTAAGGCATACCAGTCAATCTGTAAACAAAGGGCTACACTCTAGCAATTTTCTTAGCAAGGCATCAAGGAGATTTCTTCGTATAGCAGAATTTTAACAAGTCCAGAGCCCAGCTGGGCCATTGCAGACTAGAGTTGTCCTTGGCAGACTCCCTTGGAAGCTGATTTGTTTTTCAGACTGCTGGTTCCAAGAATTGGCTCCCAACCTTCTCTGTTTGATAGACTTAGATAGTTCTGACAAAGTGAGGGGTGCAGAATAGGTAATATCAAAAAGCAATTCATGGAGGGCTTGGGAGCAATCCTAAGAGAATCAAAGGCAAACCTCACCCCCTCCATGTAGCAGAAAAACTGCTCTTGAATAAATGGGCATTACAAAACCACTTACAGGTCTTTGCTGTGTGTCTGTGTGATGCTGCTGGAATGCACATCGTGCCTTGCCTTGGAATGCACCTGCTTTATTTGGGGTTCTGAGCACAACAAGCCTTGGAAGGTGTTGCAAACTGGACAATCTGCATGAAGATTAACAGCCACACTCCCTCAACTAGTTTATAGCAACTAACCACAACTTGGATCACAAACATGCCTGTAGCCGTTAGGCAGCTATTTAAAAATGAGATTATATATATATATATATATATATATATATATATATGGTATATATATGAATTAAAAATCAATGCAAACTGCTGCCTTGAAAGACAGAACATTTCTGAAGTGTTCCTCAGGCTCAGGCAGGTACCTGCAGTTAGATGCAATTGCTTTACAATCTGTAAGAAAATGGAATGGCAACCAGGAGGCAAGGGATACATAAATCTATTCCCCCCACTTTCCCCACATCTGTCCTATGGTTCAATCAAAGTTATCATCACATCAGATCTGCTGACTTGCAGTTTAGAGAGAGAAGCGACAAGCCAATGAGAATGCTGTCTAGTGCTGTCCAGGGTGCTGAATAAGTGATTGGTGTTTTCAAAAGTAAAAAAACAACCCTTAGCCTTTATGAAAAACCTCTTCTTGTAAATACAGTATAAATAATCCATGCAGTACCTGAAAACACACACACTACCACCTCCCTCCCCTTCCCTAAAAATGCTGTCTTGCAGCATTTACAAACCTTACAAGGAGAAGTGGAACAATCTGTTTGCTGGTTGAAGTGCATCTGTAGTTAAAGTACATAGTAGAAAACGATTTTTTCTTGACTGTTAGAAGAAATCCACAGATAGCAGAAAAGGAGAGATATACTTGGTTAAACTACTTTGAAAGAACAGTAGTGAGATGGATTAACAACAGCCCCCCTCCCCCCATATTGGAATGAAATTGCATTGCAGGGGCCCTTGAGGTGGGGTGTATTATTTGTGTGTGCAAGAACCACAAATTTAACCAGGCAAGTGCATCAGAACATCACTGTAAGTGATGATGGACATATATATCTTTCAGTGTAAGCCACCTCAAAACGGATATTGAAAAACTGGAGGGGTCTCAGAGCAAAGTGATGAAAATGATTAAGGGCCTCGAGAAAGTCTTATATAAAGAGGAGCTGAAAAAAGAGAGATTGCTTCCCTTACAGAGGAAATAAATAAGATGGGCTACTATGATACAAGTCGAGAAACTAATGAATGGTGTAGAAGAGGCAGGAGGCGGAGAGGCATTGTTCTCACAATCTCATAATAATCATGATATATTGCATTTTTCAAGCATTGTTTTGTTTGTAAGAGATTCAGGGAGTATTTATTGATAAATTCAGTAAAACTGATGTTGAGCAACAACAAAGAGATTAATAGGACTGACAGCTCTCAGTTCTAGCCTGGCAAAAGTAAAAGTTTTTTGAGATATGCCATTGCTGGTGGAACCCACTGCCTTTTGATGCTACTAAAGACAGCATTTGCAAATAAGGGAAATGACAAGACCATCTATTACTAAAATAGACAAAGGTGTGACAGTTTTATTCATTTGCTCATTCATTCATGGTTTGTAATAGTAAATCATAACACTGGCAGAACATGCAATAAAAATACAGAAGGGGGGGGGAGAGCAAACATCTGCTTATATCCCGCCATTTAAAAAGCCAATTCAGATTTGAAGGTCTTCTATAACTCCTTGAAAATACTCCTTGAAAACACTAAAGATTCTCTCTGGTTTGCATGACTTGCACCTTTCCCTCTCCCCTCTGCTTAATGTGCTTTGCAAGAGGGTTAGTTAACCCTGTGAATTTTAAAACATTGCTTCCGATGCAGTGCATAATGGCGGGGGCTCTGGGGTGGGATCAAAAAAATCAAGATATTATGGACATGTGCTTTCTCCTTACACAGCTCCCCAAATCAGCCCATGGTGAATGTGGAAACAAAATGGAACTGACCTGAAAACAGTACAATATTATTCATTTCTTCTGATTTAAATAACATTTGGAGATTTCCTCCCCATAGATGAAATATTCCTCCCACTTTCTTTTGAGCTCCTTTAAGTGTTGATGACTGTCACAAAAGATTGAGCTAGATGAGCTACAGTGGCTGATTCAGTCTTTCAATTTCTCATTTCTGGTCTATGGATCTCCTAATAACGCAGCTAATGGCTTTTTATGATATAGTTTGAAAACCACTTTATTTTAGGGTGGTCATCTCAGAAATTGGGCTTTTTTTTTGTACAAAGAATTCAAGAAGAGAAGGAGTGACTATTTTGCTTCCAGCCCGGCCTGAATCTGCTGGAGTGATAAGGTATTTGGGAACCAGGAGACTTGGATTCAAGGTCCACAAAATCTGCTTCTGTAAAAAAGCTATTTAGCAACAACATTAGATAATTAACTATAAAGACAAGCTGAAGGTTTTGTTTTTAAAATCAGGGTTATTGTGCAGATTTTCTATGAGGCTACCAACTCTAAGGAAAACAGCTTCAGGAATATTATATGCCCAGTTCTCCATAGTGCAATCTTTTTAGAAAATCAGTACAATACTCTTGATGAAGGAAAGAATGCCACACAGTTCTCTTGAATGGGGCAGGCTTACTCATTAATGAAAATAGGGGGTCTTTGTCCATACATGCAAAACAGGGGTGGCTAACCTGTGTCTCTCCAGATGTTTCTGGCTTCCAACTCCCTCCAGTCCCGGCCCACATGGCCAATAGTCAAGAATGATGGGAGGTATAGTCCAACAACATCTGGAGGGCAAAAGGCTAATCATCAGTGAAAGGAATACACATGGGGATTGGTTAAGAACATAAAAGATGAGCCCTGCAGGATCAGATTAAGGGCCCATCTAGTTCAGCATCCCGCTTTCTACAGTGGCTGAGTAATTGTCTCTGGGAACCAAAAATCAGGGCTTGAAGGCAACAACTCATCTCCTGCTGTCACTCCCCAGCAACTAGAACTCTGAGATATACTTCTAGTGGACTTCCGGGGTGGCTGCTAATGGAGACGGAGTGAGAGCTTTAACTTCCGGGAAAGCTCGATCGTCGAGAGGGTATTGGGGAGGGCACTGTGCACCCCAAAAGAAGCCCAAAAGGGAATTTTGGGCGCAGAGCTTTCGCAGTGCAATTTGTAGGCTCTCCTGTCTTCCCCACCACGCCACTTCCTGGCTTTGCCACAAACGTGAAGTGGAACCAGGGGACAATCACAGAGGTGGCCCTACTATAAGGTAGTAAGGTCCTGTAAGGTGGGGCAGCTCTCTCTGGGAGATGTTGGGTGAGACTAAAGAGTGGCAGGTGCAGGGAGATCTCTGACCCATGGAGATCCACCAGGAAACTCTATTGCACAAGCCTCACTGATATGAGGTATGTAAATAAATAAGAAGTGTGGGTCCCACTCCATGAAGCCTGTACAGGAGAACTCCTTGGGGACTGTGCTCCATATTCATTAGTGACTGGGAGGGCATGGCTCTTTGGATTTCCCACCTCAGGCAGCAAAATCCTTTGGGAGGCAGCCCTGTAACCTATCCCAATGCTCCAGATGTGGGGCAGGGAAGACATTCATCTGCCATGAACAGATGAATGGTCACAAACCATTCAGGTAGCACAATCACAGGTGGCCAGGAGGATTATTATAACAAAAAGACATGCTATTCATATATGCAGCATAGACAAGCTCCACTGCTCTCCAGTGGGCATGGATTCACCGCTAATATGACACCTAGAGACTGAGAGCTGGGTGGGCCGGCCTATCAGACAAAAGTGGCCTTGAGGAGGGGAAGAGTGGCCACTTTAGGATCTGGTCAGCTGGACCAAAGTGATTTCCCACCTGTGGCACAGAGCAAGGAACGGGGCTGTGCTTTTCATCCCTCCCCCACTGTCACATCATCCCACCACCCTAATAACCATGTTTTTGTTATTTGCCATCCTGGTCTTCTTTAGGAGGAAAGGTGAGATAGAGACTTTAATAACAATAATAGTAGTAATTTTTGTGCACCATTGTGTGGGTAGAAAGCTGAATGCATGAGCTCCTGCTTGTGAGTAGGACTTTGCACTGTCTGGGCAACTGATTATTTGGGTGTCCTAATTGTTTGGAGCCGCTCCTTGTGAGCAGGAGTTCACAAACTTGGTTTCCTGCTCACAAAACTGCATGCAACACATAGTTAAAAAGCACCAACATTGGAGCAGAGCTAAAAGGACACCCCTACTCCTTCCCGTACACCTAGGTAACATGTTAACAGGGCTACTTATTGCTTCTTAAGACATGCCGCAAAAGCTATCTGTTGGGAAAGACAGCTTTTCAAATAGATACCAAAGCCATATCGCTCTTAAGAGGCTGATGCCCCAGTAGAAAATCCCAGTCAAGGTCTCTGATTCTATCAAAATTGTATTATGGCATATGAGGGTAAATAGGAAATCAATGACTTTGGTTCCCTTTGACTTAAATTAAAGCAAAGAAGTGCAGCCATTGATGTAATGAAAAAGGGTCATGGCCAATCTAATAAGTGCCCAGAAGAGGAACATGGTTAGTGCCTCCTAATTAATCTAACTCCAGGATATTAAAAAAAAAAAGAAGCCCTCTCAAATCAGATTAAGGCTGCTCAGGGAAGGCCAGTGGCAAATATTTATTATTTAATATTCTGGTTATTGGAGCCTCAGGCTTACTAGGGGGAAAACATCTTTCACTGGCTTCATTAAGTGCAAATGGGAAATTGTACTGAGCTAATTTCAGAGACTGATCTGGCAGCAGGGAAATGAGTAGGCACCACAGAAGCTCAGAAGGTCTGGGATTTGTAGAAGTGCAGAGAGAGGGAGTAGGCAACCTAGTCAAACATTCAAGGAATTTCAGCTTTTTTTGCCTACCCCAAAATTCATCACAGGGAGGGTGGGCAATGAAGGTGCTCTATACTCTCCTATTACTTTTCCCATTTGTGCTGGGACCAAGGAAGCAGAAGGTGGTTCCTTGTAGTAGCATATAGTTATCATTCATTCAAGGTAAACCAGCCCTGACATTTTCTTCTCACCAGATCACTGCCACTCATAACATTTTGTGAAGTACGTGCAATTTTATCATCTTCAGTGTGCAGAAATAAAAATTAAGGGAAAAGGGTCATATTCCAGTAAATCCAAGGGTCAGCCTAGATCCTTGATTAGATGTGATTGTCCTATAGATTTCCTTTTCTCACTCCAATCACAATTTCTGGCAGGCAGGTGCAACAGACAGGTGTTCTCATCCAAATTTTGCAAAGAAGAAATGGTCAGGGAAAACTTTCATCACCATCATTAAGCTTAGCATATGAGAGCATTCAGATCGTCTCCCACACATTTGTCATAATCCTTACAAGGGCACTCTTTTAATACCAGCCCTGTACCAGACACCTTACAGACTCAAACTAACAACCTGCTGGTCTGTAGTTTAATACTCAAGCCACTATACCACACCGAATCATGACTAGGTGATGGAGAGAACTAAGGAGTAAAGTGTAAAAGGATGAGAAGCTCTGAGGGAACCGGGAGGGTTACATCTGACAGGCTAAAAATATGGAATATTGTCAGAACAAAAGGCACAAATGCTACTTTAATTATTTCAAATAAAAGCTGCTGCCTCTGTTTGATGCTGCAGGAAAGTGCCTCTAGTGTGCAAGCAGGGAAGTGTAGCCCGACAGAAAGGCAGGAATTGGTTCGTGTGTGTGGCTTAATATGTTGCAAAACCCATACATGGAATGTATTTTTTACTGCAATCAACACGCAACATGTATTGCTGGGTATACATAGAATTGCCATGTAGCTTATAGCCCTTGACAATTTTGTGCATACCCAGCAATTTACACAGTTATGGAACTGTACACGTGAAAGGTTGTGTTCAGCTCAGCGCTAGGCCTAAGGCTCCATCAGCACAGGATTTTCCTTGCATGACAGAGCCTCCCCCCATCTCCTATCCCTGTGACCTCCTAAATCTGCTCTGGGGTTTTCCCCAACCATCCAGAACAGATTTGAGGGTGGGGTGAGGCACGCCTGGGGCTGGGTAGGAGATGGGGGAAATTCCCATCGCAGAATTTCTTGGAGATCCTTGTGTTGTCTCCTGCTAACACAAAACTTTAGCTGAATATGGTCTGAAGTCTCTTCCCCTTCCACCGCCTCCCCAGTGGGTGATGCTGCTTTCAGAGCAGTGAAAGAGGGAAGTTTTGAGGTCTCATAAGCAAAGGGCAGTTAACTGCATGATCATAAGGGGTGTGCATACGTGCGAATGAGTGAAACGTTTATGTGTGGGAGTCAACAAAGAAGCCTGCGTTTAGCAGGGTGGCTGTGAAATAATTAAGTAAAAAGCCCTTGTCTCAGCAGTAGGGTTGGTCACTAGGACAAAATGTAAATTTCAATGTGAAGTCTTCTGTTCATCACACAGCATCCTGTTCCTAGCCTGAAAACAATATGCAATTTGGGGGTGGTGGTTGCATGTATGACTCTTGATACAGTTACTCCTTTTTAAAAAAACCAAACTTCTTTTTTCTTGTTAGAATATTCATAAAAAAACTTCTGGGTTTTCCCTAACCAGAAAGTACAAAAAACTAAAAAATTGTCTTTCTAGTGCAGACAATGTCACTCCCCCCCCGTTTTGTCTTTTGTAAGTGAAAATGAACAGGTTTGGTGAGGAGGCGGGAATGAAGTAACGCTTCCTTTCTGAAAGATCCCAAAGGCAACTATTATTGTTTACTTATGTTTGAAGACAGCACCTTTCTACATGAAAATGCACATTTGCTTTCCCTTGTCCAGAGTTTTCCATAACTCTGAAAAGGTGGTTTACAGCAGAGAGCTGTGGAAACATATTTTCTGATGTGCCTGTGAAGGTACCAAGAAGGGAGGAAAAACGAGAGAGACTGACCAAGGAAGAGCCCATGGGGTTTGCTGTTGTGGAACACGCCAAGTATATTTGCTACTCTGTTTGAAAATGCTTGGCCTCCAGTCAGTAAGAGGATTAGCCTGTTGGTGAGTAAACTGAGATGATGCTTCATGGAACCGGGGCCCACAGCGAAAGGCAGCAAGGGATGGGAGCTCTCTGCAACCACTTTAAACACAGGCAGGTTAATCCACAAGCTGTGTGCAAGCACTGTGCACCAGCATCATGGGGCCCACCACCTGGGTGCCCAGAGCTTCCATTTGGCCTGCCTTATGCCTCTTGCATGCATTTTTGTGAGTGGTGTCCCTTGCTGATGTTTATGGATTTCCAAAGAAAAAAGAAAGAAAGAAAGAAAGAAAGAAAGGAAGGAAGGAAGGAAGGAAGAGCAGTGTCAGCTAAGAGGAAATGCACCCAATACTCTTTAATTTCATGCTTTAGCTTTAACACAGCTGGGAGGGGGTTGGGGAGAAAGGACCTGGTGGACTTCATAAGCAGACTGTGAATGGGAAAGGGCCATAGCTCCATGGCAAAGCATCTGCTTTGCATGCAGAAGGTCCCTGGTTCGATCCCTGGCATCTCCAGGTAAGGCTGGGTGAGATTCCTACCTGAAAGACTGGAGAGCTGCTGCCAGTGAGTGTAGACAAGACTGAAACAGATGGACCAATGGCCTTGACTGAAGCAGTTTCCTATGTTTCTATGAAAGCAAAAGGGCAGCAAGTGAGGAATCTCTTCCTGCCAGGATAATTTGCCATCTATTCTGCTGTGAACCACCCAGAGATCTTCAGGTGCAGGGCGGTATATACTTATTTAACAAATCATCATCACCATCATCATCTGCTTGTCAGTGTCTTCTTGGCAGCTAGTCCCCCCCCCCCCAATCTCCAGGTGTCATTGGGAGAACAGCAGAGGTTTGAACCCTGACAGTGTTGTACTAGGGCTCATTGTCAGGTTCAGGCTTAGAATCATAGAATCATAGAGTTGGAAGAGACCACAAGGGCCATCGAGTCCAACCCCCTGCCAAGCAGGAAACACCATCAGAGCACTCCTGACATATGGTTGTCAAGCCTCTGCTTAAAGACCTCCAAAGAAGGAGACTCCTCCACACTCCTTGGCAGCAAATTCCACTGTCGAACAGCTCTTACTGTCAGGAAGTTCTTCCTAATGTTTAGGTGGAATCTTCTTTCTTGTAGTTTGGATCCATTGCTCCGTGTCCGCTTCTCTGGAGCCGCAGAAAACAACCTTTCTCCCTCCTCTATGTGACATCGTTTTATATATTTGAACATGGCTATCATATCACCCCTTAACCTCCTCTTCTCCAGGCTAAACATGCCCAGCTCCCTTAGCCGTTCCTTGCTTGAAAGGCAAATAATAAACTCAAGGCATGGGAAGCTAGACTCAGGTGTTAAGATAGGGGCAGTTAAGGTGAGGGACACACAGGAATATCAAGCTTGGAGCACTCAGAGAACAGTGCCCTCCACATGCCTTATCTCTGCAGTCTTATCTCTTATCTCCAACTGTCCCTGCCTCCAAAGACTAATGAAGAGGAAAAGGCAGCCATCAAGCAGCACTGACAGCTGGATGGATGGATGGATGAAAAAGGGGAAATTATGCAGCCGTGGAGAGTGACACTGTACTTCCAAAAGTTGGGCATATGACCTTGAGGTGTACAAGAACTATCGGGCCTTTAGTGTCCAAATGATGGATTATGGGATGCCAGTGAAAGCAGACGAACATGACTGGGAAGAAAAGAATCATTAAGGTTTGCTTGTAAGTTCTGCATGGAGGGTATTTTATCTGCAAGGGACGCCTTACAAACAGGACAGGATCAGAGAGATATCAGCTCAGCTTCCCATGGAACTTTCAGCTGCTGCTTCAAGGATGGGAGCAAGACAAAATGACTGGAGAACAGCTGGGTGCATTTCCCTCTGAGCTGGCCCTTAGCCTTCTCCCTAAGCTGCCTTGGAAAATGTAGCGGCATTGGAGACAGGACCAAAGCTAAACAACATTTGAGGCCAAGGAGTTCACCATTTCCTGTCTCAAACTGAGTTTTTAAAAGCATCTGAGCTGTTAGACAGTTAAATTCCACTATTGGCCTGAAAAAATGCATGCCCTTTAATGTATCTGCTTACAGATGAAGCTGCAAAGTAGAGCAGAACCATTATCTTTGGTTTACAGATGGAAAGCTGAGGATGGAAAGCCGAGGAACTGGCAGGTCTGTTTTCAAAGGCAAAGACTGCTTTCCAGTGCCTCCCTTCTTTTGGCTTGCAAAAGAGGGTGGCTTGCCAAAGATTCGGTCTTTTAAAAAACACAAATCCGCTGCAAGCTACCAGGTTAGGTTCACATTTCTTGCCTGTCCAGATTTATTGAGGGTTGCCAGGAATGCAACAAAATCAGTCACTGTCTACTTGCAAATGTCAGGTTACACACCAGCCAACACTGAGGATGAACCGTGTGTGTGTGTGTGTGTGTGTGTGTGTGTGTATGCAGTGCACTCCCCCAACCTGGCATATTTGGCAGTTGCGAGGCCTTGTGATAGGAGCTTCTAGGCAAGTTTTGAATCCTACTCTGTCTGCAGGCTCAATAAATCTCTTGGCCCTGCCCTTGATCAAACACAGAGGCTATGGCAGAGCTGCAAACATTGAATGAGATACCCCCAGGCAACATCACTTGGCTATCCTTTTTTATCCAGGCACATGCTGAAATAAAATCCACTGCTGGTCCTTTCCCGCTGGAACCAGCCTCAGTTCTCACAAAGAATGTGAAAGTTGCATTCTTTACTACTACTACTACTACTACTTATTATTTCATGTCATTTCTTTATCACTTTATATTTTTAAGGAAAAAACCCTCAAAGAAGTTTACAACAAATTAAAACATCAAATAAAACAATCCAGAATCAAACATCAAATATAAAACATACATTCAAAGCAGCATAATTAACAGGGAACTAAAATACCACCTTAAAAGTTTTCAAAACAAAACATTACAAAGGGATCAACTATGGAATGCACATTTAATGTGGCCAAGTAAAAAAAAAAAGGTAAACCTTTCACTGGTTCAGGGCTGGGAGTTGGGCACAGCCTGTTCTATGAGCCATCCTTCCCCTCCCCCACAACATTTGCTGGAGTTTTTAATCCTGCGATTAAGAAACACAGTTTGCGGTTGCCTCCCCCACCTTCTCCTGTGATCATTACTTATGGATTACCTGTTTTAAATGCAGTACAGGCAGGTTAATGAATTCCCAATGGTTTCCAGAGGGCTTGGGAATGAGACCCAGCACAGTGGGATAGAGTACCCAGATCCATGTGCCAAGGCAACGAGGTCCGCTCTTGGAAGCGTGAGAGATAAGTGCGCCACCATGCCACAGATTGGCAAATGGGCAAGAGGGGGAAAGGAGGGCAGAAAGAAGCTGCAAGATGTTCATTAGCCATGATTATCTGGCGAGCCAAGTCAAGATGTAGGAACAGAGGGGCCCAGGGCAGGCTTTCAAAGAGAAGCTTGCGATAGCAGGGCCAATGTACTCTGGATTGGATCATTGACGAAGGAACAGTCCAAGCTTTCGTCTCGCAGTCTGGGTTCATGGGAAGATGTTTCTCTTGAGGAAACAGTCTCTACTGTTCTCAACATGGATGGTGTTTATATTTGTTTATAATAAACACTGACAAAATAGAAAGAATGACGACTCAGGTCAAAAGAACAGATTGCCATCCAAGTCAAGAGAGGGCTATCCTATATGACAGTTTTTACAAACTGAGGGCCACATTCCTTCCTGCGCAACCTCCAGTGGGGCCACATGCCGGGGGGCAGACACCAGAAGCAAAAATGGGCAGGGCAACAGGTGCACATTTCATGGTTATCAAGTAGGATAGTTTCGCACATACTCTCACACCCCTTTTGTTCTCCATCGAGGCAAGAAGCAGGCATGATCAGAATTCAAGGGTGCATTCAAGCCAGCCAGAAACAAGGAGTGCGCAGAGTAGGGCTGTTGATGAGTGTGGCCTGGGGAGAGGTCCAAGGGCCAGATAGTGAAGACTGGAGGGGTGTATTTGGTCCCCTGGGTCTGAGGTTCCCCACCCCTAGTTTGCAGTTTTGTCTGGCTATGTCAAGATTGAGATTCTCATGGCACCATCTGGCCCCAAATCTCCAGATGGTTAAATTCAGACTGCTTTATCAAGTTTGCACACAACATTAGAGCATAACCATATACCAACAGATGGCCCACCACACTGGCAAAATTCTAAAGGTAACTCAGCAAGGTAACTTAAAATTCTATGTTCTTTAAAGTATGCATGTTGGCAGACTGTATGCATTCAATATTTATACCTTAGTCAGTTAAAAAAACAACAATGATTTCTTCATAGCAATTAACTACAGTAGCAGAAGGTAATCCCCCCCCCAAAAAAAAGATAGCCAAAAACATGAGGACTAGAAACCAGCTTTATTTTCATGTAGTGTTTGCAAAGTGGGTTTGCAAGGTGCAAGGATCCCCCAAAATTCCTGGGTGCCAGGCTCTCCCCATAATTTCTGAAATCTGCAAATGTGGGGTTTGATCAATGGATTTAGCAAGGTCCCAAAATAAGTCAAGCCAGCTTCCTCAGGAGACTGGCTGAGAGAGGTGCCATCAAAGAACAAAACAGGTGATGGCAGAGTCATTACCCCGACATTCAGTGTCAGACAAGGAATGGGGTAGAGCCCCATCCCCAGCTGTGTATGAGTTAGCAAAAGACAATAGCAGAGTTGGGAAGGGGAGATTGCCAGGGTGACAGGAGGCATGACAGCACCACAGAAAAAGTGCCCTTTTTTGCACAATGCTTGGGTTGCTGTTTTAGCAAGGGTTTGGGGGAAGAAGGGTGGGGCCAGACACCATGCAGGCTTATGGGCAGATATGCTGTCTGCAGAAGACACAGAGATGGCGTTTTGGCTGCCTCTGAATCCAATGCTGCACTGCTGTGGGGAGCAAGCCCCTCTTGAGATGATCGGAACCCTCTCTCCATCCAGACTCAGGTGTGAATATGTGTAAATAAACCACATTTCATTAAGACACAACAGCCTCCACTGTGCCTCATATTTCCCAAAGGAGACACAAACTGGTTAAATGACAAGACCCCTAGAATCTTGCACCACTCGGCAGAGACTGGGGTGGCAAGTGATAGTATAAAACCTGAGCTTATCAGCACACCACACCGCTGAATAGCAGTTGCTAGGAATTGCTAGTGGGGTGAGTGCTATAATGTTTGGGTCCTGCTTGCAGCCGATTGGCCACTGTGAGCCCAAGATGCTGGACAGGTGGGCCCAATCCAGTAGGCTCTTTTTATGTTATTATGTTCACCACTGCCAAATGTATACTGCATGGGTTCTAATGATCCACCACTCAAGCTGTGGTAAGTTTTGTTCTGCTGTTGGTGAATTATGGACCTAATATTATTGGTTGGCACCTGACACCCTCAAAAAAAGGCCAGCAATATGTTTTTGGTTGGCTTTTCTTTTCTTTTTTTAACAAAAGGTCACATATGCTAGAAAAAGCCAAGCGGTTGAATGCTCCTTCTGAGTAGCTGGGTAACATGGACAAGGGACCTTCTCTCCAACATGGCTGTGGTGGAACTGAAAGCACTTTAAGTCCCAGCTCCCCAAGCATCATCAAGGAGGGAGGGGAGTATTCTCTTCCTATTGTATTAAAAATAATACAGCTGAGTAGAAATTCATTACAGATAAGTATGACAGCCGGGTGGAATTAAAGAGCCCATCGATCATCGCCTGACACATGCCTCTTTTGTTCCGAGCTGGTTTCTTAAGTCTTTCATTCTCGGAATTGCCTCAGCTCATTAGGTGATTTGTCACCCTATGTCTGTCATATGATGGTGCCACTATTAGTAGCAGTACAGATACAGCCAGGTCAGATCTCTGCTAGTGTCTATTTGCAACATCTCAGATTACAGAAAGCATGCTTCTGAATACCACTAGCCTCTGGGAAACCACAGTAGGGAGGGCAGCTGCCCTCACGTCTTGCTTGTGGGTTTCCTACAGCCACCTTGAGAAACAAGAAGTTGCCTGGTCCAGCAGGCCTGTTCTTATGTTCTAGCACCAGCCAATGCCTGGTCCCTCACACCAATTAACGTGGTGTCATGAAGACAGGTGGGCTACATACATACATTTTTAAAGTTTTGAGTGTGTGGGATTTAGGTAGCACAGAACAGGCTGAAGAGCTACACAATTTTGCAAGAGAATTCCCACACAAGAAGGTTATCTTGGCAGAAACATTGAGAAGCAATGACTTTAAGGCTAAAAAGGGGAGGCATACCCTCTGTGGGATGATGCTTTGAAGCACCCTGTAGAACACTAGGGAAGGCTGCTCTGGCACTGCATAACTGAGCTTCGTTATTGAATTTTTGTCACCAACTGAAGGTGCATCTATTCACCCAGGCCTTGGGGTGATATTGATAGCTTGGTTGGGCCATCTGTATCGTTTTTGCTGTGTTGGCATAAGGAGCCTTAAGCTCCTGGTTTTATCTAATGATAATTGGCTAGTGGTTCTATGGACAGTATTTTTATTGCTTTATTAGTGTACTGCAAACCACTCTGCAATCCTAACTGGATAAAAAGTGCTCTGTAAATGTGACTGGGCCCCCATCATATCTGAAATGGATTCTTTGTTTTAGATCAGTTGAGGGTCTTATTATGTTCTTTATTAAGTCCTTAATAGGTCTCCCTACTCTGCCGGCCAGCCGATTTGCTTGCAAGGAAGTGCTGCAAACATAGGAAGCTGCAGGTTCCTTCCTTGTTAAGAGGCTCCAAAAAGACATTTCTTATACTCACCTGAGAAAGATTGCTGCAGATGATGTCAAATCAAGGTTTACCCCAAGCGGTTTCCATTTCTAACTTGTTGGACAGTTGTGGTTAAGATGCATTGGTTTCAGTCAGCATGGTGGCTTTGCTCTATCTCAAATGTTGGAGGCAGTCAGCCTCTGAATACCACTTGCTGGATCTCACAAGTGGGGTGAGTGCTACTGCATTCACGTCCCGATGGTGGGCTTCCCATGGACATCAGGTTGGGCACTGTGCGGATGCTGGACTAGATAGGCCTTTTGCCCAATCCAGCAGGGCTTTTATGTTCTTACCTACAGCATGCAAGGAACTGATATGGCTGACCCCATAGCTTTCTGAGGACACTGCTTCTCCCCCACCCTCTCTATCCCCGTCTCCCAAGGGCAAGCCTAATGATAGGTGGTGTATGCAAAGAGCCCTCCAGTATGGAGCACTACATACCACATTTCAATTATTCTAATCATTCATATGTAAATGAACTGAAGGTGGCTAGCTGAAAGTGAAACCCAGAAGTTGCTTGGTAAGGTGGTCTGGTGGTAGTCCACTAGCTATACTAACAACTGTTTTTGAATGGGTTTGGGTGTTGGGGAGCCAATGGTCCTACTGGAAAGCAGTATGAGGCTTTTATGCATCTTCTGACTAGGTAGAAAGGCCCAGCATGGGCACAGGTTACAACATCAGTGGTTCATATCAAGCACTGTGTTCCTGCTTGGTGCTGAATGAAGCAGTGGTCCTTGCTCATAGTTTATTGCATTCATAGCTCCTCTTTTTCCTCAAAGGAGCTCAAGGTGGAGAACATGGTTGTCCCCTGTCCTCATTTACTCTCCACAATAACCCTGTAAGGTTCAGCTAAGGCTGAAAGGCAGTGCCTGGCCCGAGGTCACCCAATGTGCTTCATGGCCAAGTGGAAATTTGAACCCCGGTCTCCCAAGTCCTAGTCTGACAGTCTGACCACTATACCACACTACACTTCCACTGCTGTGCTCTAGCAAGGGCAGTGGGAGCCCTTCTACTCAGTGATGGATGGTGGTGAGCCGCCACTGAATCAACATAAAAGTCCCAGCTACTTTTCCACTGCACTTTTCTCTCACATCCCTATTAACCGATCTTGTCCAAGCTAGAGTAGTTTGCTGAGAATCACTGCTTCTTCCACCACTCCACACACACACACACACACACACACACACACACACACACACTTTCCCAAAGGGAAAGCTGAATGGCAGATGGTGTGTGCAAAGAGCCCTCCAGTATGGAATAATTTCCCTGTCCAAATTTTCTAATTAGGTTCGGCAGAATGTCACAAGATGGGATATTGTTTCTTTTGAAGCCCAGCATGCTTTCTTCTGTGAAAATACATTAAGAAGAAATGCTGTACACCTCCCATTTCCCCTTCTCTTAGGAAATTTCTGGTTGAAGTCGAGATATGCAGTAGCCTGATAGATTGAGAATCAAGGACTTTCCAATAAACTGGGAGTGATGTCTAAGCAGTAACTAGAGAAAGCCCAATTCCAGTATATTGTTCTTTTATTTTATTATATTTCTATCTGCCTTTATTTGGTTAGGGTACCCAAAATTGCTTACAGGTGGTTCCCAGTTGGTCACCCACCCAGGTACTGAGCAGGCCCAGAAGTGCCTAGCTTCATGTCCTTGTAAAACAACTCCTTGTCTCTTGAGTGAGGGGTGGTGGAAACAGGAACGATTTTGCCGGATAGGGAATAGCAATGTGGAGGCTGAAGGATCACTTATTCACAGCTCTGTTTTCTCAATTAAGCAGAGCAGGTGAGTACTCTAGAGATAGAAAGGGGGAGTGCATGGCTCAAAACAAAATTAAAAAGGTAACATTATAAAATGATGGGCCATGCTAAATGGGAGGGGATAACTATGCTGGCATTTATTTATTTTTTACAGGTGTGTGCGCTAAGGAATCAAGCTGCTTGAGGAATCAGACAACAGGGAGCACTCACCTTTAAATACAGAGGATGATAATAATATTATATCATTTTAAAAGAGTGCGCGCTTTACAAAGAATCTCAGAACAGTATGGATATGGTGTGAGGACGAATGTGTCATGGGTAATCAGTGGTATCATAGCCATGTGCCAACATACTGCAGTTTATTACTGTGAAAATGCACTTTCCGTACAACAGATGCACTAGATGCAGGAAAAGACATCAAAATCCCCATGCCATTTTAATTACATTGCATTTATTACATATAGTAGTGGTCACCAACTTGGATGGCTGAAGAAAGGTACTGGTTAAATTCATGGAGGATGAAAATCAATGGCTATTAGTCATGATGGCTATGTACAGTCTCCAGCATCAGAGGCAGTACGCCTTTTAATACCAGTTTCTGGGGATCATGAGCAAGAGAGGGCAATTGCACTCATGACTTGCTTGCAGGCTTCCTATGGACATCTGGTTGGCCACTTTTGAGGACCAACTGTTGGACTTAGATGAGCCCTTGGTCTGATTCAGAGGCTCTCTTCTTACATTCTTAGAAGTGGATCAAGCTCACAAATCCAAAATAACTGGCTCTGTTATTTCTCTGGGCTGAGTATTTTAGAAGTGTAGCAAATAAAGTACCTTTGGGTGCTACAGTAAGACCAAGCAGCTACAGAATACCAAAATGTCAATTAAGCTGTAGTTTGGGATGGAAGATGCTGGTTTGTAATATTAGAAACCTGAAGCTCATGAACTGGCAGGTTAGTTCAAATCAATATGTTACATTTTGCTCCCTACTGCACTGCTTCTTGACCCTTACAATTGCCAGATCACAGTGCTACAGAGCAAAAAACACTAGAGGTGTCAGCATTTCTCAGTTGCCCAGTTCTTAAAGGGAACAGGAGCTCTCTCAGAGTCTACATCTGGAAGATTTCTAGCCCTCAACCTCAAACCCTTTTCCTCAGGCCCCTGTTCTATCCCTTACCTTTAGCTCTCAGGTTGGCTTTGCTCCTATGTCCTTTCCCCTTGGACACACTGCTTCAGAGCTTGGTCCCCCTTCTCTCAGTAGAAGGCCTTCTCTCAGAAGTTTTTTCAGATTTTAGCCTGCCCTTGCACAGCTCTGCCCGTGTGAAGCTTTAAACAGAGAAACCAGCAGCTGCCCCTAATCACAGAAGGTGGACTGTAAACCTTCTGTTGTTGACAGCTTCATTCCCTCAGTAGTCTGAATGTTTATGAACATCCTGCAACACCACTTCAATTCAACTGAACCAATAGGTATCCCAAGTGTAATTCAAGACAGGGTGGAGACAGTTAGAAGGGAGTCTTAGATATTTGGTGCCCCAGCTTCCAGAATCTCTTTGACATCCATTTCAGATTCATGTCCCACTACAGGCAACATTACAAAGACAAAAATATTTGCTTGCAGGGGAGAGTGTAGAAAGAGTTTTTTAAAAAATTAAATTTTTTCAACACACAAAAATTATACAGATATCTCACGAGAAGCTGGTGTTTAGGCAATATATATATATATGAAGACTTTCTCAAACTCACCAGTGAGGTCGTCTTGTGTCTAGTCTCTGCTCATGAAACTGTCTTTACTCTAGTGTAAGCAGAGGTCTTCAATAAACCATGAATCATTAAGGTTGGAATAAATGAGCTGAAGCTAACTTGACTGACTTGCATAATTGATTCCAGTTGCATATTTTGGATATTCCCGTTAACAGAACTTAGGCAGCGCTTGAACTGCAATATATTTGCCTTTGGATACATGGGAAAATCTATAGTACAGGAATTCCAGTACTATATTCCGCCTTCGTGAAAATATCCAATTGATATTAATGGCAAAGGCTACACAACTCCCAGGCCCTGTGCCAGGGTGGGGAGCCAGCAACAATAGATCATCTTCCCCCTAATCTGAGGGGAACACATTGATGTTTGCAGGATAGCTAATTAGACATCTCTCCATCCTCTGGCCCTTCACACAGAGGTATACTAGAGCACAGCCCTGCGTGTTCCTGGAACAAATACACAATTGATTTAATGATAAAAGGACTGCTTGTTCAGGGCTGGGGCAGACCAGGAACTCTGCCAGCTATGGGAGAAAATCTTAGGTATTGCCAAGTTCTTCTTCCTTACTCTAAGCTCCATTTACTGCATTTGGCTGCTTTGGCCTGCTGGTAACTGGATAGTTTCTTCCCAGGATGGCTTCGGAACAAACTAGAAAGCTTTTTTCCACAGACAATTCCCGTACTTCTTGAGAAACTGTCCAGTTTAGCAAACATTGCATCTTCTCACTTCCAGTCTGGGTCTGTGCCACCTAGTTGAGGCAGATCATAACCTATCCATATACAGTCATACCTCATGTTATGTTTGTTTCAGGTTGCGCGTTTTCAGGTTGCATCCTGTGGCGACCCGGAAGTAACGGAACGGGTTACTTCTGGGTTTTGACGCTCACGCATGCACAGACATGCAAAATGACATCACACACATGCACAGAAGCGGCGAATTGCAACCCGCGCAGACGCGGGTTGCATTCTTTTCAGGTTGCGAACGGGCCTCCGGAACGGATCCTGTTTGCAACCAGAGGTACCAATGAAGTAGGTCACCACAATGGTGTATGCATGTGTTGGGAGGGCAGGGGTGGGGTAGGGCATGCGGCAATTCCAAATGTTGCTGGACTTCAACTCCAATAAGGCCCAGCCAGCACAGCCAATGGGCAGGGAGAGTGGGAGCAGCAGTCCAGCAACATCTACAGGGCAACAGGTTAGCCGTGGGAGATAGCCAAGTTATGTGAAAAAGGAAGGGAAGGGTTTGCCATTGGTTGAAATTGGGGTGGGGGGGTAAGGGCAAGTGTGTCAAGGGGAAGGAAAGCTTTTTAAAAAATAAAATAAAATGAGGGGAGCCCCTCACAAGGAACGTTACCATTGGTATATGGCAGCCAGTTCAAAGCTGCCCAAGATAATTGCAAATGCCATCCTGACTTTGAACTCCTTCTGGCTCAGCTGCCTTGATAGTTTCATCCAATATGAATGCATGACTTGTATGCTGCTTGGCTGTATACTGCTTTAGTCTCTGCTCCTGCAGCTTGGAGGCTCTGCTTGTATCATAATCCAGACCTGACTCTGCTATGCTCTGGGTTTAATTAACCACCATGCCAACCTTAGCTTTCCCCTTTTTGTTTCTTGCCATCTGCAGGGTGAGTCACTCATCCTTTGCTCTTCCTAAGCAGAAGATCTGTGCTGTTGGCCCTTTCACCTCTCCTCCTCCTCCTTTTTCCTTTTCTGTCGTGTGGATGCCCCGCGCTAAAGTTTCTTCCACCTTCTTGTCATCTCTTTGCAGAAAGCCTTGTCATCACTCTCTGTCAGCTGTGTTGCATTGTGGAATATGGGTATGCAGATCTCACCTTTACCCCAGTATTGGGTCAATAGTCAGGTATGTGTATATGTATAGGAGAATGGAATGTGCTATTGGATGCAGAGTTTTATTATTTTGAAAGTGAGCTTCTAGCCCTTATGGAGTGAAGATATTCTTGAAAATATATGGGTAATTCCTGCTGAGAATTCAAAATTCAGAGAGGTGGCTGAATGAGCAGCAGTCAACACATTTTGGTCAGCCAATTAAAGATTGGTGGTTGCTAGAGCCCTGAAGGAAGGTGGTCTTGTTCCCCCACTTCCCACTAGGCTTCCAAAATGAAGTGTGAAGAGTGTCAAATTTCACTGCCCCACCCCCGTCTTCAGATCCAGGGCTCAAGTTGGGGTGGAAAATGTCCCCACAGTTACACTGAGATTGAAAGGGCCTTGGAAGCCCAGTGAAACAACACAGCTAAACTGAAAGGACCTGCTGGATCTGAGGATTTTTCTAAAGTGCTGAGAATCCCTTGTCATATGCAAGTTTGTAGTCTCTTTTATCGACCTGAAAATAAATCAGGGCCACACACAAGTGATGTTATGGTTGACAGAATGTCAACATGTGAAGCTTCCCCATAATTGTATTTCCATACTAGACAAAGCTTAGCTTGCTGAATTCCTGCCTGCCACACAGTTATTAAAGTCACAAAAGTCTTGCTCTTCCCCGGGACTAGCTATGAACCATGGAAGGAACTAAAGTTTCATGAGTTGTAAACTAGTTATGCTATTAGAAGTCTTTCAGCAATTGATCTTGGACTGGCAATACAGTCAACGACCATTTTGCATGGGGGTTCCGTTCCCGGCACCTGAGGGCATCAACAGAACAAGTATAACGCCCCTGCCCCATCTCTGTTCCCCCTTTTAGTGCCATATTTTGTGATGGTTTGGGTCATTTCTGGGTTCGGCGCTATGTGCATGATCATCGGTTGTCACCTGTACTACCTCCTGGTATGCCCCACAGAGGAACTTACGGTCTTCAAATAAAATAAAAACATCTTGAAGGTCCCAGGCCACAGAGAGGTTAGGCTGGCCTCAACTAGAGCCAGGGCTTTTTCGGCTGCGGCTCCAACCTGGTGGAACGCTCTGTCACAAGAGACAAGGGCCCTGCAGGACTTGACATCTTTCCGCAGGGCCTGCAAGACAGAGCTGTTCCACCAGGCCTTTGGTCAGGGCGCAACATATGTTTTTATAATGTTGCACTATTTTAGTGTTGTTAGCCGCCCTGAGCCCGGCTTCGGCTGGGGAGGGCGGGATATAAATAAAATTTATTATTATTATTATTATTATTATTATTATTATTATTATTATTACCTTCAGTGCAAACCCAGTGTGGTATTTCAGTTTGCAATGTGTGTGAGATAAGAGAGAGAAAGAGATTTAAAGCAGCCAAGGTTCAGTTGCCCATGTTTGGGTAAATTCAATATTGAATTGTTAAAAAGGAAGCAGTGTATTCTAAGAGCATTTGTTGCAGTAATTTATTTATGCCTCATAATAGCTACAGCAAAGTGATCAGCCAAGATCAAACAGCCATCCTTTTCTTTCTTCTTTTGAGCAGAAAGGATTTAAGTCTTTGATATGACTATGCCCGTTTAAGAGTTTATACAGCAACAACAACCTACCTCCAAGCATCCTCCCATTCCCTCCCTCATGGGTGGGAAAGCAGTTAGTCTTACCACTCCACCCCCGGTTGCTGCTACAATCAACCTCTTTAAAAACCTCTTACAATCATTTCTCTTAAAAAAGAAGTCCCCAGTGTATCAAGAGACTAGATAACACTGGACCACACTGCAGGGTTGTCATACATTCCCTTCTTTTAGCTGTCCTGCCCTGACAATATTAGTAGAACAATGGGCTACTTTGCAGGGCTGATCCAACCCATGCTTTCGCAACCACAGTACCCACTCTGCAATATGGATATACAAATTATGGATTTTCTCAGACCTCTGCTGTTGTTTAAAACCACCATTTCTCTCTCAGTGATCTGTCACCTCTGCTTTACTCAAACTTCTGCCATTGATTAAAACAGCTATTTCCCCCTCTCCCTTTTGGTGCCTCTCCCTCTTCTATAACTCAGCTGCTTCATGTGAGAGAGGTAAAAGATACAGCTTGTATCCTCAAATATAGTACTTTACTCAAACCTCTGCTGTTGTTAAAACTTCTATTTCCCTCCTAGTTTCTTCTATCCCTGCATTACTCAAACCTAAACCACTTTCCCCCTCTCAGTGTCCCTCTTGCTCCCATGGCATGGCCATTGCTGTTGTGCATCCTGCCTTCACTTTTGCCCTCCTACCCTGCTTTCAGTTCATGCAAATCCGGAATTATGGTGTGGCACTACGAATCTTCCAATGGGGGCTGTATGATGACAGCCTTACATTTTTATTATGTAGAAAGATGTACCCTGGTAGGTGAAACAGTAGTGCACTTAGGCAAGTTTAGACTCTGGATTTAATGGCCTTACAGCCCCGCCCTCCCTGCCACTTTAAATGGCAATATGCATTACCTACACCTGCTTTAAAATGTGGTCAGTCAGCCAACCCTACTGCATTTGGGTCTCTTCCTGCTCATTGGGGCCTGGACATCTTCCCCAGAGTCTTGCCCTGACAGTACCACAGAGGTAACTGCTAATAAAAAGAGACCCTCAAGAATGACAAACTAAATTGAATGGGAGAATTAAATATTGCAGAAAAATGCTTTCCAGCATCTTTTTTTTAAAAAAACAAAACAAATCTTTGAAGGAACCATTGGATAAAACACTAAATGATGCTACTTGCCCACTGTGGCATTCAGATAAAAGTGCCAGTATCCTCCTGGGCTCTTTCCTATAGCTTTCATGACCTGTTGGTTTACAGCAGCTTCTATCTTGGTTTCATCAATTGGGTTGGGTTCCCCCCCCCCTTCTCAAACCCCAGAAGGTGTTCTTCATGACTATGTAGTCTTTTGGGAGCACAGCCAACCTCTCCAGCCAGTTTCCCTCTGGGGTAGATGGGTGAAGCAGGAGGTGGTGCATAGCAGAAAATAATTAAAGCCTGAGGATTTCGCAACCTTATAGGTCAGTCCAAAACCATTAGTGTAGGGCATGTATTTATTTACGCCTCTCCTTTCCCTCCCTTGGCGACCTCTGCAGAAAATAATTATCAAAGCTCCTCATCTTTCAGAAGGATTAAAGCCGGTTAACTCAATTTTCAGAGGCTTTTGTTGTGTCGGTTTCCCCTAGGCTGCTACACAAGGAGATTTTCACACAGCCACTTATGCTGCTTTTTATCAGGTTGGCTTCTGGAGGTAATTGGGTTTCGAGGAGACGCCTGCTTAAAATGCGTAACTCAGCCTCTTAAACAAAACAAACAGGCAAAAGGCAGTGCGGAATAAACACAATCTCTGCTGTCAGCGGCTAGATGATCTCCTCAGCCTGCCTCTGGGGGGCTGTCGTCTAAGCGAAACCTTTATGCCATTGATTAGGGAGCATAGAGGGAGGTAGCTCAGGAAAGACTCACAGGCTTTGGAGTGGCTCCTTTTTGCACGCATGTAAGCTGTTGCTCTCAGGGTCAAACTAGACGTGACCTGCATGGTTGTTGTTTTTTTTAAATGTAAGCAAGAAGTTGTGGGTCTCCGGTGGCACAAACAAGCTCGGGATGCTACATCAACCCCAGATCTTTGCATTTTCCAGAAATGATAGAGCAGGGAATGTACAATAAAGGTTCCCTGCATGCAGTGCAAGCTGCAGTCCAAGTCTCTTTCAACTTTTTCCTGGGAGGCAATTTCTGTAAGTGGAGGGCGACTTGTCAACCAGTTAGCCTAATGCAAGTTAGAATGGTAGAGAAGAAAATTAAGTTAAAGAAAATTGCAGTGTCTTTTCAACTTAAGTTTTTACTCTGCAAATAGCTAGGTCATTTTTCATATTTTCTCATTGTGCATCAGATTGGACATGTGGATGGTTAGGGCTGAGGCAGGTGTAAAATCTCTTAACTGGGAACCAGGTGTGTAGCAAATTACCCAGGCCCAGTAGCAAATGTTTGCTATTGGGCCAGGTCCAAGAGTCTTGTGTTAATTCACAAAGCCCTAAACAAGTTGGGCCTAAAGTACCTTCATTTATTCCTTACGCTCCACCGCAATCACCAAGGTCTTCTGATAGGGCACTTTTGGTGGACTCACATGCCTCTGAGGTGCAGCTGGCTCTTACCAGGAGATGAACCTTTACTATGGCAGGCTCTGACTTGTGAAACTCTTTGCCAACAGAGGTTTGGCAGGAGCCATCCCTGCTCCTTTTTAGACAGTATTGAAGGAAGAGGGAAAGGGTTAATCATTAATATTACCTACACACAGTAAATTCCTGCCCTACTCTTACTTCTGCTATTGTGGTTAAACGGCTCAAGATTGCAGCTGCTTGCAAAATATAAGTCCAACAGGTCAGGAGCCGTTTCCTGCCTAGTCAGCTAGCAAGAAACCGCTGCTGTTTGCAGATTTCACCAGGCCTGCTAAAGAGGCCCCCTTTTCCTGCTTACTAATGCAACGATAAGAAAAGACACGTGTACAAGGAGAGGGAAGGAAGTGCTTAACTAACAGAAAGACAGGAATGTTTAGCAAGCAATAAAATGTGTTCAGCAAGCAATATGGATGTGCCATATAAGGAATAAGTTGAAAACTTGCCAGCTGATTGGGGAAGTTTTGGGGGAGGTCTGGGAGGTGGGTAAATACTCTCAAAGTATAAGAAGGCTTGCAGATGCGTATTGCTTTACAGCCAGATTTCAGAAACTATTCTGCTGGCTGTCTCTGTGCACAGATCGTAATAAAATCTTTTCTCCAAAGAAGAAACTTTCCTGGTACCATTTTTGTTCTTTCCTCGGTCCTGGGGACGCGGGCAAACGAATCCCTGGCAAGTATAAGGCACAAGCCTACAGCTTGGGGGCTCGTCCGGGATTTGCCCCACCCCAGAGGGCTGGGGAGAGCCAGGCTCGACCAAAGGTGGACAGCTCGGACCGGCGTCTGCAGGCTTCGGCGCGCACCCTACTGATTCGTGGGGGAAACCAGCCACACCGCTCCTGAGTAGGGACCTCGGTCGAGGGAGAAAAGAGGACTGGCCAGGAGGGAATTCGCAGCGGAAAACGGTAAGCCCAAGGGAAAGGGCGTGGGCCCCCAAGGAAAAGGGGGGCGAGGTCTGATCAGCCTCACCTGGTTGCGCAGTAAAGTGCCAGCCACCAGGAATAAGGGGATTGGTTGCGCAGTAAAGTGCCAGCCACCAGGAATAAGGGGATTGGTTGCGCAGTAAAGTGCCAGCCACCAGGAATAAGGGGATTGGTTGTATAGGAGAGTGCCACCAGCGAAAAAATTTGGAACAGAAGAAGGAGGGAAAATTATTTTGGTGTGTTTTGTGTGTTGCATGTTGAAATTATAATGGTGTGATTTGTATGTTATATGTTGCATGTCGGATACTCCAGTGACTGAATTGTTGTCAAAGTGTGGGTCGGGGCTTAGCGTTCCCCTTGGCCGAGCGATTGCAGGGTTGTGCATTTTCTGCCCGGGGCGACCTTGGCAGGTCACAATCTGTAGTGCGTGGAGTGTGAAAGGATTTACAGCCCATTAGGTGCGGAGTATCTGAAAAATGGGGTCTGGGGCAAGCAAATGTAGTCCTCTGGAATGTTTTTTAAACAACTGGAAAGCGGCCACAAAAAATTATGATTGGGGAATCAAACTGCGAAAACAGAGAATGAGGACATTATGTGAAGTTGACTGGCCCGCGCAAATTAATTGGCCTTCGGAAGGGAGTTTTGATTTGCAATTAATCAGCCCATTATATCAGAACATATTGAATGTCCACCCAGACCAAATCCCCTACATTTCTACTTGGAAAACCAATGTAGAAAAGAATCCACCGTGGTTGAAAGCCTGCCGAGGCGACGCCCCACAAAATACAATTTGTGCAGTTCGACCGGCAGGGAAGGCAGAAAAGCCCCCGGTGATACCAGACCCAGAAGATGAGGAGGGGGGAGTCATCAAACCGCCACCACCCTATGCTCCACCAACTGCCCCTCTAGCAAATCCCCCAGGCCCAGGTCCCCAGGCACCGGGAGGAACTGGCCCCCAGGCCCAAGCAAGCCTCCCATCAAGCCCAGAACAAAAGGACAGCGACTTGTTAATGAATGATGATTTAGAGGAAAAGAAGGAGGAAGGAGATGATGAGGAATTTATAGGGAAATTGATGAGATGGACTGAGGAGAATAAAAAGTGGACTAAGGAACAAGAGGAACGCATTACGGCATACGTGAGCCCCTATGCGGAGAAGTTGGATGTGAGCCCCTTGTTAGTTGAGGCAGCAGAATGTTGTACCCCGGACAGGAGAAAGAAATGGCAACGTAAGTGGGGAGAGGCGGCAAAGAGAGTTATGTCTCATAGACAATATGAGAAAACCAGGAAGGATCAGGCAGCAGGAGTGATGCCCCTCCGAAGGGTTTATGACCCACCGGGACCTCCAGGGCCTGGTGGGGCGACACCACAACGGACCTACACGGTCCAGCATATACCCTTTTCAAGTGCAGATGTTTGTAATTGGAGAAATCAAAATCCTTCCTTTGAGGAGAATCCAGCAAAGATTATAAAATTGTTTGAAGGGATTTTTAAAACCTATAATCCCACTTTTGATGATGTCCAATATCTGATGGACGCCTTGTTAACAACAGAGGAAACAAGTAGGATACATACTGAGGCCAGAGCCCATCTGAAGAAACAGCAAGTACAGGAGGCCGACATTGCCACTTCCTACCCGGCAGAAACCCCAAATTGGAATTACCAAATCACTGACGGCCAGAACTCCCTCACTACTTATAGGCAGCATGTCTTGAATGGCATGAGAAGGGCAGCCAGGAAGCCCACCAATTTTGCAAAAGTCAGGGAAATAATGCAAGGGAATGAAGAGGCCCCAGGAGCATATTTAGAACGCCTGAAGGAAGCCTACCGCCAGTATACTCCTGTGGACCCAGATGAGGCTGCCAACGCCCCTATCATAAAAGCTGCCTTTGTGGCCCAAGCGGCGCCCGATGTCCGCCGAAAGATTCAAAAACACGAGGGGTTCATGGGCCACACCCTTGAGTGGATGTTAGAACTGGCTCAAACCACCTATAATCAGAGGGAGGAAGAGGCACAAAAGAAAAAGGAGAAGTATCAAGCAAAGAAGTTGATGGCGCTACAGGCTACTGCACCCACCCCTCAGGAAAGAGGAAGTGCCCGGGGAGGAGGGCAAGGCCGTCTGGGGAGGGACCAGTGCGCCATCTGCCGGCAGGAAGGGCACTGGAAAAGAGAATGCCCACAGGCTCACTCAGGTGGAAGAGGAAGAAGAGAGCGAATCCCAGGCCCAATCTCCGAGGGACCTGGACGACAGGAACTGAGACCCTGGACATCGACAAATGCCGGCAGGGGTAGAGGACGTGGACAGGGACCTCCCTGGCACCCTCCAGCCCAAAGACAACCCGGCGCAATGAGCCTGAGAGAAGAGGAAGAATATTAGGACAGACCGGGCCCAGCTGATTTAGGTTCCCGTGAGCCCATGGTCAAAATACAAACAGGGAACCAAACCATCCCCTTCATGGTTGACACAGGGGCTGCCCACTCTGTTTTGCCAGTACCAGTGTCCAAGCCCACCAAGCAAACAATTAACATAATAGGAGCTACAGGCAAATCACAAAGAGCCCCATTCCTGCAATCTGTTGTCTGTCGCCTGGGTGGCCAAGTGGTCCAACACAAGTTTTTGTATATACCGGAGTGTCCCATCCCATTATTGGGCCGAGACCTGCTATCAAAATTGCAAGCCCAGATCTCCTTCCAACCAACAGGGGAAGTGACAATGACCACAGGGCCAGCAGGAGAGTTTTCCTTAGAGGTACCCTTGAGGGAGCACTGGCGCTTAATGATGGTAAAAGAAGAGGAGGGGATTATTCCAGAGGACCTCCTGCAAGAAGTTAACCCTGGTGTATGGGCAGAAAGCAACCCGCCCGGAATGGCAAAGAACATCCCACCTATAATAGTTAAGCCCAAGCCATTTGCTAACCCTGTGGCTGTGAACCAATACCCTATCCCCCGGCAAGCTGCAGAAGGAGTATGGGTACATTTGGAACGGTTGCTTCGCCATGGCATCCTGAGACAGTGTCAATCTCAGTGGAACACCCCACTCTTGCCGGTAAAGAAGGAAGACGGCTCGTACCGTCCGGTCCAAGACCTTAGATTAGTTAACCAGGCCGTGGAAACCCTCCATCCCAATGTGCCCAATCCTTACACGCTGTTGAGTCTGATCCCTCCCACCGCATGTTATTTCACAGTACTGGACTTGAAGGATGCATTCTTCTGTTGCCGTTTGGCAGAAGAAAGTCAGCCCCTGTTTGCATTTCAATGGATGGATCCAGGAACAGGCACCAAGGTGCAATATACGTGGACGAGGCTTCCACAAGGTTTCAAGAATTCTCCAACCCTTTTTGGGGTTGCATTGGCCTCGGACCTGTCTAGCTTCCCCACCAGCCCACACAGGGTTCTGTTGCAGTACGCAGATGATCTTCTTTTGGCCTGTTCAGACGAGGACACGTGTATGGAGGCCACCAAGGACTTATTAAATCATCTGGCTGAAGCAGGATACCGAGTATCTAAGAAAAAGGCCCAAATATGCCAACCCACCGTAAAATACCTTGGATTTGATATATCCCATCAGCAACGGACCCTAAGAGAAGAAAGGAAGCAAGCCATTATCCAGATTCCAGAACCAAGGAACCGCAGGGAACTTCGTGGCTTTTTGGGCTCGGCAGGATTCTGTAGAACATGGATCCCTGACTTCAGCACAATTGCCAAGCCTCTGCATGAATCAACCAGAGGAACTGAAAAGGACCCCTTTGTGTGGGGAGAAGAGCAGCAGCAGGCCTTCAAGGATCTGAAAAGGGCATTGCAGCAAGCACCAGCGTTGGGTATCCCAAATCCTGAGAAGCCTTTCTCCCTGTTTGTGGATGAAGACCAGGGAACAGCAAAGGGAGTGCTATGCCAGAAATTGGGGAGCTGGCAACAACCCGTGGCATACCTGTCTGAACGCCTGACACCTACAGAACAAGGTTTACCGCCATGCATGAGAGCAGTTGTGGCAGTAGCCACCCTATTGGACAAAGCAGACAAATTTACTTTCGGCCAAGACACTGTTTGTGTGACCCCGCATGCAGTCCCAGCACTGCTTGACATGAAGGGTACCTATTTCCTCTCCCAAGCAAAGATGAGAAAGTGTCAGATGTTATTGCTGCACCCGCGTCTGAAGTTCCAGGTCACCACCGCCCTCAACCCAGCTACCCTGTTGCCGGTAGGAGAAGGTGAGGAGCAGACGCACGATTGCATTGAAGTGATGGATGAAGTATACTCCAGCAGACCTGACCTAAAAGATGAGGCAAACCCTCACTGGCCTTCATGGTTTGTAGATGGAAGCAGCTTTATTGAGACTGGACAGCGGAAAGCAGGCTATGCAGTGGTAGCCCTGGAAGACCAGGTGATCGAAGCAAAGTCACTCCCGTCTGGAACATCGGCCCAGCTGGCAGAGCTAACTGCGCTTACCAGAGCCCTGAGCCTGGCAAAGGGACAGAAGATAAACGTTTATACAGATTCTAAGTATGCATTCCTGACTTTACATGCCCATGGAGCCTTATGGAAAGAAAGAGGTTTGCTTACCTCCAGAGGAAACCAGGTGGCCCACCCACAAGCCTTATTGAACCTTCTGGATGCTGTATGGGAGCCCGAAGCGGTAGCGGTTATCCATTGTTATGGACACAAGACTGGACCAGGAGAAGTGGCCAGAGGAAATCGATTGGCAGACAAAGTGGCTAAGGAAGCAGCCCGGGAACTGGCTCCAGCCCCGATTATTGGAGCACTGGTCCCAGAAGAAATTTTAAGCACCGCTGACAAGCCGGCTTACACAAAGCAGGAAAAGGACACTGCAGACGCTCAGGAATTGACATTGACCAAAGAAGGATGGTACCTCACCCCTGATGACAGGATATGGATTCCAGAGTCCCTGTCTCGGCAGATAGCTCAGAGATACCACGAGTCAACCCACATGGGGCCGGACGCTACAACCAAGCAGCTGGGAAAGTGCTTCTATATAGCCCACCTTTATCAACTGGCAGCCCAGGTTTCCAGGAAATGCCTGCTATGTCAAAAGAATAACCCCAGAACCGGACCACTAGCTCCCCCAGGAATTCAGCGCAGTGGAACTGCACCTATGGAAGATCTTGTTGTGGACTTCACTGAATTACCCCGTTGTGGACTATATCGCTACCTGCTGGTGGCTGTATGCACCTACACCGGATGGGTAGAAGCATGGCCGACAAAGACTGAGAAGGCACTTGAAGTAACCAGGTGCCTGCTTAAGGAAATCATCCCTCGCTATGGATTGCCAAGGTCCATAGGATCTGATAATGGACCAGCATTCGTTCATGCAGTCCTACAGGGACTGGCTAAAGTGCTCCAGATCAACTGGAAGCTGCATACTGCTTATAGACCCCAGAGTTCTGGAAAGGTAGAAAGAATGAACAGGACTCTAAAGAATCAGCTGTCCAAGCTGACACAGGAAACCGGGTCTAATTGGGTGACCATGTTGCCCTTGGCATTGCTTAGGGTCCGCAGTCTCCCGTCAAAGCGAACCCACTTGTCACCTTTTGAAGTTCTGTATGGGAGACCGGTCCCATATGTTAGAATGTTAACTCCATATGCTAGCCAAGATGTGCAATTGAACAATTATGTACAGTCACTCTCCCAAGTTTTCTCCTCTCTCAACAGGTGGACCCAGGCCCGCACCCCATGTGTGTTAACTGAACCGCTCCATCAGTTCGAACCGGGTGACGAAGTGTGGGTGAAAGACTGGCAGCAAGCCCCCCTACAGCCCTGCTGGAGGGGACCATACACCGTGCTACTCTCTACCCCTACTGCTGTGAAGGTTGCCGGCATCACCCCGTGGGTCCACCATACTCGAGTGAAGAAAGCCATTTCAGATTGGACAGTAACACCAGATCCAGAGAACTCTCTTCGGATGACCATCTCCAGGCGCCCGGTAGACGACCGCCCTGCTGATATCACTCCGGAAGCTGATATCTCTACGCACGGCTGAAGAATTGGATGGGAGGGGTGCCCACCGGGAGTACCTCCAACGTTCCAGCCTTGCAGCCTTTGCCCCCTGATAATGTCCAGAACCCCGAACGAACTTTAGTGTGCATTATATGGTGTGAGGAGGAAGCAGTGGGGATTTTAACACCGAGTATTTGTCGTTTGCAGGCGGCTACCTATTCGTGTGGGTGTGTAGTGGCCCATCCACCATGGGTATCCTCTCCTTGGGGGGCAAGGTTGTTCTCTACCCATCGGGGGTACCACCATCCCCCGGGGATTGAGGGATTTTATCTCCACACCATAGGGTTCGACGCTTGGAGGTATCCCCGACCTTGTTTCCCTAACCAACTCGGGCGCCCATGAACAGCGTCCCCAACGTGCTCTATGCCCACAGCCCTGACCCCACTGAGCCATACCGCACTTATTGGCCTGATGGCCTCTGCTACGACTGGTTCGTCTTGCCAGTGGTAAGAGATGGCGTGCTCTTTGGCTATTGGAAACTGGGGTTTGATGAGATTGCCGTATTAAAACACCCCACTGCCCCGTTGTGGCTCCTCTCCCACACCACTGTCCAGCACGCGTGGATAGTACTCATACGGGAAGTTGCAGAGACGATCGAAATCTATCGAGTTCTGGACCGCTCTTGCTGTTGTGGGAGGGTAGTCAACTGTTATCTGGGAGGTAGAGCACTGTACCAACCTCATTTGATAGACCAGGTCCTACTCTTAATGCAGACGATAGATGGGACGGAACCTATCTTAATGTAAGAATTGCAGGGGTGGGAGCCTTAACCGGGTGTGCATTGAAATTGCTAAACAAGTGCCAGTAAGAATTGCCACCCCAGGATTTCAGCTTCCATATGCTCTGGTCAGTAGGGAGGCAGCACGAGAGTTCAATCCACCCAACAGGGTTAGTAGAAAAGTTGATCCACATAGTGGGAGCGTCAGCTCACCGGTGGGCTCTCATCCTTGAGGCTCAACAGGTAATCGGGCACAAATATCAGTGGGCTCTTCAACAATGAGCACACCCCCTGAATATTGGTGGGAGGAACCATGGTGGGATTGGGGTTGGTGGATAGGAGTTGTCTCAACCGCTCTTGTCATATGGATGTGCATTTTCTTTTGCTGGCATGAGCGTCACAGGCTCTGCGGGAGACGACGGCCAGATCCTTCTATCCCCATGATGATCCTCATAGTATATCTTATGTTAGCTATTGTAGGGGGAGATGCAAGGACTGGCAAGCAAGGCCAAGGGGAAACAGGTTTGTTAAACAAGACATCCAGGGGAGAAAATTACCATAAGATGTGGGAAGACAATATTTATATCAAGGATATGTTTAAATTCGCTACTATGTTACAGCTCTCCAATTGTTGGCTGTGTATGCATATACCGCCTTATGCGCAACGGCCAGGTTTGATGCTACACGGAATTCCCATTAATAACATCTTTAGCATAAACAATACGATAAACCCCGAAGAAGCTCAATGGCCACCTGTAAAATTGGCCCTGTCCGAGCCAGCCTTTATTTGTTTGAATTTTTCTGAAGGGTCAAATCTACGAGGGATTTACCCCAATTGCCTATATGTCTTAAAATTTGTATTCAATAGGGCCTGTTCCGCCTTATTTAATTATGGTAATACCTCACGGTGTTATCAATCTGATACTAGCTCCAAATTAATGACAGACATGCACCACCTCCACGAAAGCTCTAGATCCAACTCTTCCGCTCTAGCCCTGTTAAATTCCACCCAGGAACAATGGCACATAAGCCTTTTGTTTTCGCAAGCCTTCAAGTGGTCTGAGCAACACCGAAACACCAGTCACCTTCTTCCGGAGGAAATATGGTTGATTTGTGGCGATGCAGCATTCAAATCTGTTCCCCGAGACCTTACTGGAGTTTGTACCTTGGGAATGGTGATCCCCCTTTTATATAAGGTGGAAAAGCTACCAACATCTCTCAGACTGCGTAACCGCAGGGCAGTTAACACACCTATTAACCACTATATTGGGACCCAGATATCGCGAGCCCTGCTACCTTCTTTAGGGGCAGCCATGAATTATAGAGATCTTCATCTGCTGGCCAATTGGACAGAAGGATTATTCAATGATACCATTAAAGCTTTAAGGGACCTCAATCAAGAGGTGGCTGCTATGAGGGAGGTTGTCTTACAGAATCGATATGCCTTGGATGTAATGTTGGCCTCAAAGGGTGGGGTTTGTGCCCTGGTTCATTCTCATTGTTGTATGCTCATCCCGGATAATAATGTCAGCATTTCAGCCACCATTGACCACATGGAAACGATGATAGCTGAAAACCCGCTGAAAGCCACAGGGAGTGATGCATGGGATTGGTTGTATTCCTGGCTCCCTGATGGCAGTTGGCTCAGGAATGTTGTAGTATTATTAGCAGGACCGCTGTTAATCCTTTTGCTTCTTTGCCTCTGTATCCCCTGCTTATTGCAATGCTTGCAGCAAATGATGCAAAGACTCGTGTCACGAAAGCTAGGACCCACGGTCATCGCTGTGATGAGAGAATATAGACCCATACCCCAGAACGAACCTAAGTATTAGGTTGTTCAAAAGAAGAGGAGGGAGTGAAGGAAGAGGGAAAGGGTTAATCATTAATATTACCTACACACAGTAAATTCCTGCCCTACTCTTACTTCTGCTATTGTGGTTAAACGGCTCAAGATTGCAGCTGCTTGCAAAATATAAGTCCAACAGGTCAGGAGCCGTTTCCTGCCTAGTCAGCTAGCAAGAAACCGCTGCTGTTTGCAGATTTCACCAGGCCTGCTAAAGAGGCCCCCTTTTCCTGCTTACTAATGCAACGATAAGAAAAGACACGTGTACAAGGAGAGGGAAGGAAGTGCTTAACTAACAGAAAGACAGGAATGTTTAGCAAGCAATAAAATGTGTTCAGCAAGCAATATGGATGTGCCATATAAGGAATAAGTTGAAAACTTGCCAGCTGATTGGGGAAGTTTTGGGGGAGGTCTGGGAGGTGGGTAAATACTCTCAAAGTATAAGAAGGCTTGCAGATGCGTATTGCTTTACAGCCAGATTTCAGAAACTATTCTGCTGGCTGTCTCTGTGCACAGATCGTAATAAAATCTTTTCTCCAAAGAAGAAACTTTCCTGGTACCATTTTTGTTCTTTCCTCGGTCCTGGGGACGCGGGCAAACGAATCCCTGGCAAGTATAAGGCACAAGCCTACAGCATTATTCTAAGAACAGTATTATTCAGACAGGCCTTTCAAACCTGAGATTCTTTGCCAACCAGTTTACCAATATGTTGACATTTTAAAATTGTTTGCCACTGTGCTTTTTTGTTTTATTATGTATTTTGTGTTTTCATTTTGTATTTTGATGTTGTGAACTGCCCTGTGATCTTTGGATGAAGGCCGGTATACCAATTTGAGAAATCATCACCATCGGACTGGATGTTAAGTAAAGTAGGGGATGGGGAGCAAGGAAAAAAGGCTGGTTTGGAATTGAAGCCAAAGTGTCTGTGTTGGTCAAAACTTCATCTTTTGTTGTATAGTCTTAGAAGGCTACAATAGGCTATCATGAGGCATGCCAGCACTTTCGGAATTTACCACTGGTTTTGAAAGCATCTCTGTAGCACAAAACCCAATGGCAAAGAGGCAAAGACACTTAGAGAAGAACTAGGATTCATGATTATTTTAAGTTGCTGGATGTAGTGGGGAAATCTCTTTACATTTGCCCATGGTGTTTACACAGCCCACAATGCAATGTCAGTTCAGTGTCTCATCTGTTCTGCTGGGAATTGGGGGTGTCAAAAGTTGAGGAACAAAGGGACAGAATGATAAAAGGCATGCTCACAAAAAAGAGAAGGCCTGTCAGTTCATTAACAGTTTTCATTAATTGCCTTCCTTTTAACTGGCGCATAAAGTAGAGTCAAAGCCAATTTGAAGAACAGTACCTCAAGCCAATTCTTCTAATTCACAATTGCTTGCTAATGTTTTAATGTATATTATAATTTGATTCCTCCTCCCAACATTTCCAATTGCTTGTACTTTGGGATTTGAGGCTTCTTTCTTTCAAATGTGTAAAAATGCTGCACCTGGCAAGTAGCCACTTAATATCATTCTATTAAAACTCATCCAAAAGAGTTAAGATGCAAGTTTTTTAAAACAACAACAACTTGGAATTTCAAAAGTGAAATGTGATCATGCTTCAAATTCTGAAACCCAAATTCAGAATCTGAACCACTGCCAGATTTTAAAAATCTACAAAAAGGGTTAGACTCCAGTCAGTTGTACATTATGAAGTGAAGTGGCTCTTCTTATACCTTCACTGTATATCTGAAGAGCATATGGTCACTGGGGTGCCTCCATAACAGGAAGCTTATGCTGCCCACCATATAAAGGGGCGCAGCATTACAATTTCACTTCCAAGCAAGGCACAGAAACATGACTTGCAAGGCACTTGTGCTCCCTGCCTATCTTCCCACCCCAGCCATTTTTCTGAATGCTACTCTTAGAGGAGGCACTAGAAATGGCAAAGTATATTCAGGGTTCTTGTTTCTTTTAAAATACCCATTGGGGTTGTTTTTTTTTAAAGAAAACCAATGCTCTGGAGAAGAGGGTGCATTTAGCTAGGGGGCAAACCATTTCCTGTTTGCTCCCCTACAGTCATCCTGAGGTCCTTTCATGGAGTATCGTTTTTGGTTGCTAAAGACTAGTAAATGGAAGCCTGCGCCACTTGATCCCTTGCGGCTTGTTTGGCTGCTTAAAAAATGAAATGTGTGACAGCCCCCTTGCTCTTCAAATGACCTCTGTGCTCTGTATGCACACATTGCTTATTGTAGGAGGGAGTCATTACAGCAAGCTAATCTCAGTACCTAGTCATGAATGTGCTCTCTCCTGCTCTCCTCTCTCTTGTGAAGTAATCATTGACTTTCATCTTTTGCTGTCTTTTGTTTACCTAATCTCCATCACAAAAGCAGGCTACAATGGAGTCTACTCTCTGTCCTTTACTCAAACAATGGTGAGGGTCTATCCGATTTAGGCTCTACCCTTCACAACATGATCTGTTCCGTGGATGTTGGTATTCCCGCAGTGTTCAAAGCTCTGCCAACCTCATTGCAAATTGAAGTCTTGAAACTCTTAACCATCTGTGCCAGGGGGCAATGGTTTTTTTTGCTTTGCTTTGCTTTCATTCTCTTCTCAACCTTTCCCCAAGGAGCACAGGGCATCCTTACTGCCCTACTCTGATGATACACTGGCAGGAGCTGGCTACCAGTATGGCAAGACGATAGGATTGCTTTGACCATTAGCCTATTTATTTGTATTCATCAGTGATAAGAAGCTAACATAATGTTATATGCAACTCTTTGGAAATCTACTATTAAGGAGCTTGTGATTTTCTCTCTTGTTTATTCTCTCTGTTTCCATACCAAGGGGGAAAAGCAAAGAAGCAATAAAAATGCAGAGCATTTGCTCATATGTCTTATTTTGCTCTTACGCTTGCTGTAACCAGACAGACATAACAGCAAAATGAGTAAACAACAGAAAACATTCCACAAATGTGCAATCCATTACACACAAGCAACCTTTCACTGAAGGGGCCATAGCTCTGTGGTAGAACATTTGCCTTGCATGCAGAAGGTCCCATGTTCAATCCCCAGCTTCTCCAGTTAGGGCAGGGGGTTGGACTAGATTACCCTCTGGATGCCTTCCAACTCTAAAATTCTATGATTCTAACACTAAGTTAAGCAATCAGGGAACCATCACAGAAGTAATCAGCTAGCCAAGCATAAGGAGAAGGAAAAGCATTAACTCTGTCAACCTATAATATCACTGAGCGATATTATAAAGCTTCATGAGTTGATGGAAGAAGACAATCATGCTCTTTGATGAAAATGTATTTAATAAAACAAAACCATCTCAGATAAAGGTTGTGGAACTTTGACCATAGCCAAGGGAAAGTTGATAGTGGACGAAAAATATTCCTGATGTGATCCCAGTTGCTACAAATGAATTGAATTGCATCAGGTACTGAGTTGACTTAGCACACATTTTTGGTTAAATTATTCCTGATTCAAGTTACATTAACTGGTGCAATGGTAAATGCAATTCCCATAGCTAAACCCCTTTTAATACTAAGAAGCAAAAAATGCATTTTTGACCATTTCAGATGTTATGACTTCAGTATCAAGCCAGCTTTTTCTCTCTCCCCCTCCTGCTTTGCTTAGCATCTGGTGTGATTGTGGACTCAAAAGCTTGCTCCATATTTTATGACGTTTTGGTTGGTCCGCTGCAAATGGGTGGATACACATAAACCACAATTGTATTTAATGTTCAAGACCCTCTGGCTCAGGACAAATTCTGGTCGCTGCTTTACCTGTTCGCAAACAGAGAGCTGCTCTTTGAGCTAAAAGGCTGGCAAAACAACATAGGCAGCTGTCCGACTAGCAGAAGATCTCAAATGCATAATATAGGAATGGACAAGCAAATCAATAAAGACCATCAGACCAGCAGGGGCTGGGAGAGCTTGAGGGGAAAGACCTCGGCTTCCACAACCTACCAGAATAACATCCAGCGTCACTCCAAGAGACAAGAAGAGAAGGAAGAGTAGAACTTGCCCAGGCAAGGGGAGCTGAGATACAGATGTACCAGCAACCTGGCTGCCTTCAAAGATAGGGTATTCACATGGGCATATTATAGGTCCAAACCTAGGCCCAAAGATCACTGCACCATTGGCAGTTTGACCCCCCAGGAAAATGCATTGCTGTCCTTCATATGCACCATCTCCTAACAACATCCCCTGAGGTCAATTCTAAGCCTCAAAAGCCATTTTGGTTGGTCCTGATTTCTTAAAAGAAATTGGGATTTTTCTAAACAAAAGTAGAAATTTAACCCTTAGCCATGCAGGCTAATGTAACCTACCTCTGTCCTGCTTAGTGGGTTTAACTCTTCTGATAAAAAAAATGTTTATTTGGCATGCAGAGCTTGGGCAAATAGTACCCCAGGAAATGCCAATCATTGTCCCTGCTGTGAAATAAGTGGCAGTGCTTAGTCCCTGCCAGTCCATGCTCCACTAAACCACTGGTTGCATCCATGTGTTAATTCCCTCCTTTACACTCAGTGGGCACATTCACTTTGCTGCCTGAAAAGTGTGATATAGCAAATGCTGCTAAATAGCATCACTGAGCTGATAGGAATGAGTCATTGAGAGCTGGATCATCTGCCACTGGCACTCAACTGATCGCACCCTAAAATTGATTTTTGGCTCAGTGAACAGACACCATGTGCTTTTTCAATTGCCATTTTCCTAGTTTGTTTAGAGGCAGAAATTCTGCAGATTCTGTATTCACTGTACAGTGGGGAATGAGGTAGCGGGCTCCAAAACTGTCAAAAACTTTCTCATGAAGGCTATTTCCAAGCACTCTGTTTAGAAACATCTAGGAAATGTGTGTGTGTGTGTGTGTATGTGTGTGTGCTTTCTTAAAAGAAACTGAAGCTAGTAGAATTGTTCATTTTTATTGCAACTTAATAAATACAGCCTTCTGTCTTTTTTCATATGAAGTTTTACAATGCTTGGGTTGTATTCAACCCTCTGCAGTTGGAGTTTTGCTTGTACAATGGGACTTCCCCTACCTTTCCTCCTCTGTGCACCACCAAAATTTGCTCCAGAGGGACTCTCCAACCCTCTGGGACCAGATTTTGAGGGTGCACAGAGAGGGAGCTGTTTGAGAGAGAAGAGGGAAGTTTCACTGCGCAAACAGAAGCCTGCTGTGCAAGCAAAACAGCAGCATTAGATACCGCCCATTGTCACAGCAGTAGGCAATGCAAAAGCTATTTCTATGGATGGTCATGTGTATGTGGAATGAGACTGGAGGAAGAGTGGGGTGGGAGAAACTGCGGCTGCATCCCTGTTCTTCGCTGCAAATTAAGGAAAGCAAAGAGCTCTTTGGGTTGTGACTGAGCAGCCCTAATCTGGACTTTCCTTGATCAAATATTGTTCCTATTTATGGGATAACCAGCTTCATAAAACCAATATGCTTAAGTCTAATGAATGAAGGAGTTAACACCAATAGACTAAGCTGTCCTGCCAGACCTAGCTGGGTCATCCCCCCTCACCTCGGGAGGAAGGTAATCAAGACCTTTGTTCACTTTCAGTCTACCTGAGAAGCTCAACTGAAGAAACTAAGTTGGTCGCTGAAGCTTAGCTACATGGCTCTAACAAGTCTTTCTTTTGTTCCTACGCCAATAATTTGGGAACTTTCATCACTGTAACTAAGCCAAGTTTCACTGCTTGTGTTTTCTGACTGCTGTATGGAAAAGCACACGAAGCTGATGTGTGGTCTTTTCCTAGGCTAAGGGAAGAAAGGGTATTTGGAAGGAACTTAGAAGGGCATATTCGAAAGACCTAACACCCTATATTTACTTTGTTGCATGTTTTGTGATCTCTGCTGGGGTTCTCTCCCCAAAGAGTACTTGCCTGGATCTTGGTATCTAGGGAATTCTCCTTTTTATATACCTGTTTTTCCTTGCCACCAACACAAGGCCTAACCCCCGGATGGGATGCTGAATGGACTGCAGTAAGGCACCATTAAGTGATCTTTAGCCGATGGGAGCGCTGTTCTGTACTTGCCACCATTCTCACCACACCCCTACATCTTTGGAGTGCTTTTCAACAGTGCATTAAGCATTGTGACTAACATCTGTCATCATGTGTGGTTGATTTGCTTCCTCCCATTCTCCCTATTGAGAATTTGTGCAGGCAATTAAGGCATTGTTTGATAAGGCTGTCTGGGGTTTGTAGCTTTGAGCATACAGATGAGATCCTATATTGACAAGGCATATATAAGGCATGTGCTTGGAGTGACAGGCTTACAGCCACATGGATATTTTTAAGAGTACTATCAGGCAACATCTTTTTTCCCCTTGGGGTCAGTAACCACCATGGTTGGGGGAGAAGCAGCTATACTTGCCAAGCTGAATGAAGGTCTCCTCCAATCTATCTTTTTTTCCCCTTTTCCTTCAGGGGGTGGGTTAATGTATTCCAGGAAAGTATCCATAGAAGCATTAAAATTCCCAACAGCATGTAACATAAAAGGGGTGTGTGTGAAGAGCTGGGTCTTCAGTTGCTTCTCATGTATAAAGAAACCTGGAGATGACAGTATTGGGGGTAGGGGATGCAGGGCTTTGCAGAGCAAAGGAACAGGAGTAAAGAAAGCATGGTGGAATACAGATGGGGCACAGAGGAGATGTAACACAAGGGTGCATTCAAAAAACATGATATATCTTTACCTACAATCTGAAATGACAACAGTTGCAGAAGGACTCTATACTGTAAATTCTTCCTTAACGTTTAGATCAGCTTAAATGACCCTTTCTATAAAAAACCTGAGAACAGTCATCATTTCTTTACTCTTGTTTATTCTTGAGCTGTTTGTCAACTACTGCTAAATGTGTTACTAGTTGCTGTCTCTCTTCATATGAATCACAGATGTTCTAAAAGACTGAACATCTGCACTCATGATAAATGGCACTCAGTTAAGTCTTCTTCATTAATAGCTGAAAGCCCCAAGATCTCCTTTGCCTTGCTCTGTCGGGAAGGGTGTTACAAAGAACAAGGTGAATGGTGCAGAGAAAGCAATAGCCAAGCAGAGGAAACAGTTCCTTGGATGTTGTTTGGTTGCAGCATGCAATAGTAGGAATGCTGTGATGCTGATTTTTCAAAAAGTAGCCCTAGAGGCTATATGTGAGTGCTGCCTGCTGTTTCAGTCCTGAGACTGGCAAGAAATCAATATATCTCCTACAGAAAACACCTACACACTTGGCCAGTTGGAAGCTGGTGGATGGCATTGTTTCTGGTGGTGTTTAGGGCAAATGAGTATACACTTTTAAGTGTATGTAGGCAAGAGCTGTGCAAATGGTGTGTGTGTGTGTGTGTGTGTGTGTGTGTGACACATAGAGAGAAATATATGGGAAAAACTAAACTTGGAGCAGAGAATGACACACTTAAAAAAGGATAATTTAATAATGCTCTGCCTCCATGGTCAGAGGCAGTATCCTTCTGAGTATCACTTGATGGAAACTGTAGGAACGGGGTGCTCCCAAAGCAGATTTGCAGCCTTTTTGTGCGTGTTTGTGATTTATTTATTGGTAATATGAAGAAGGCTATATACATGTGCATCTACAGATGTCACCTTAATCTTTTTAAAAGACAGCTCATCTGAAGCACAAGGCATGTACATGTACAAGTTCTTAAGCTGGATTCACACCACTGTGAAGAACCTGCAGTGATGGATGTTCAGAATTTTACACCAGCTTTCACTCTAAGGTGCAGGGCACCTCTTTTTATTTGCTCTTGCTTTCAAGTGTCTTAAAAGTTGTAATGAATGTCATGTTTTGTATAGGCCTAAAGATGGCTGAAGAACACCACAAAATGGGTGCGATGTCTTTGGACTGTCAGTGAACTGTCAGTGAACTGTGCTGTATAAGCGCTAATGGAAAGTGGAAAACATCAAGATGTTTGGGCAAAAACAGTGTGTGCTAGGAACGGTACAGAGCAGCACATACAAGGAGGCATGGAGATGGGCTACACTTTACCTTTGAGATAAGAGTTGTGAGATGATGCCAAGGACAAGGATGCGAGATGCCAAAAACAAGGAGTAAGGAGTTGTGTAATGCCAAGAAACAGATGAACAACAAGGCGTATATATGGCAAAGCCCTCCAGCCTAAGTTGTGTGCCAGACATTGACAGCTCTGTTGTCTGCCACCCATGGCTCTTACTGAAACTGATCACTTCAGTGAAGAGTGGTGAGTATGGGAGATGTATGAATGGATGTATGGTTGAGTGCATATTCCTTGTCTTGATGTGTGAATTACTTGTTAATCAATAAAGCAATACTATAGAGAAAATCCAATATTGGTTCTCTGATGTTTACTTGTACCTTTCTAGAGTATACTGGTTCTCATCTATGTTAAACACCTAAACAGGTTAAAAGAGCCTAACTGGTCATTTCCAAGTAGGTTTGAGACATATTATTGAATGGAGTAGCCTACCAGCTATTTTACAGTACATTCCAATGCAGGTTTTCTATAGCAGGAATTTGTGCTGCATTCAACGGTCCCCCCCATAGAAGTTGGTTTTGCATGGCAGTTCCCAACGTATATTGAACATATGGATTTTTAATTGAACCTGCTTCCTTTAACAGTTGCATCCAACAGTCTAAATGCATCTGGCAATCCAGCACATTAAGCATACTGCATTGGAATAGGAATGAGAAAAGAGCATGGAAGCTGTGCATAGCTATATTGCACTCTTGAGGTGTCTTCCACAATTATGCTCGATACACAAGGAAGTGGTAAAGCATCCGATTTCCACGCAGAAGGTTCCAGGTTCGTTCAAGTAAATGCCAGGCAGGTGCCTACGGCACTGGTGTTTAGGTGGCTGCTTAAAACACATTTGTTCAGCCCGGTTTTCCCTAAGGGGTGATCCAATCAAGTTGATGATTAATTTGATTTGCTGGTTTGTTATTCCAATTAGTTTTTATTGATGTGATTTTATTGATGGTTTTATGTCATTCACAGTCTTCCTTTAATGTTATTTTTAAATAAATAAATTACTAGCATCTCAAGGTAGAGCTGCAAATGTTCCTTTTAAGAAACCCTGGGGAGCTGCTGCCTGTCAGTGTAGGCAATGCTAAGCTTAATGGACCAATGGTCTGGCTTGGTATAAGGTGGCTTCCTATATTCTTGTGCATCTAAAGGCAACGGGTATGCAAAATAACAGTATGTTATTGCGCTCGCCCCACCTAGCCGTGGTGTTTCATTGTCACTGAACTGAGGCTAATAAATAAGGGAGCCCACATTCTTTCCCAACCAGGGAGTTAGAGGGGGGATTAGATAATTCCTCCCTCAGTTGTACTGAGCTGTGGGAAAGGTCTATGCCTACTTCTCCAACAACAAGCTGCAGAGGAACACACAGCTGGTTGTTTCAGTGGTGGTTGGTAAAGGTGCTCCAAGATATGTGTAGTTATCTGGGAGTAGGGCTCACTGAACACTACAGGACTTACTTCTGAGTAGACATGCATAGGATTGTGTCCAATGTGGGAGAGAGTGCCTTGGTATCAAAACATTTTGGCTCAGCTGTCAAGGGCAGTCATATTTCTGGTCCTCTGCTTTTGAGTAATTTCTACTGGGGCATGCAAAAGAGAAGCGGCTTGTGTCTTATGCAATTTAAGAAGATTTTCTGAGAGAGAACCAGTATTTTTCCATTTTTCTACTGGCGAAGAGGGAGCAATGCTATCTGAATTAAGCATCCCCAAAATGTCACCGGCACTGAGCCGCAGTAAGGCTGATCTTTAGTTGCTTAATTTTAATGATTAAGTGATTAGAAGCAGGAAAATTAATTGACTAAGAAAGCTTTAATTGACTGACAGCCCCACAGCATCATATGGAAGCAGTACCAGAATTTTTATTACGAGGGCAACTGTTGCTTTGTGCCCTTTCCACATCAGCAGTTTATTGAGTTTCATGCATTTTGGGTTGGGAAGTCACACATCAGAGGCTTCACCGAGTTTGTCAGAGCCACAGAAGCCACATGCAGAGGGACCCCTGTAAAGCATAACTCAGTCCTATTCTGTCCCCCTCTGTCAGATAAGGGCTGTGATCAGCCGTCTGAAGTAAGCAAGGAGCTGGGAATCCGGAACTGGTAGTTGATAGGGCATGTTGGTAGTCAGGACTAAAGAATGACAGGGAACCAAACAACAAGCCAGGAGACTATGAAGGAAAGCCAGGACTGAAGAACATACTAGGAAGCAGGGTCAAGGAGGAAGCCAAATGTCAGGGTTGCAGAACGACCAAGAAAACCCTCTCGCTCAAGCAAGGCTCAACAGGAAGCTCTTTTAGGAGTGAACTCCTCTGTTGCTGTGCCTGCACTGCACTAAGCCCCCTGCCCCTCATCTTCTCAGGAACTGGCAGCGATGCTTAGTGGGTGGGAAAGCAGGTGAGCAACCTGTCTTTCAAGTCACTTTTTAAATAATAGAATTTCATTATTTGAACACCATACGCATCATAAAAGTTCTAAAATGATAAAATTACATATGGAGGAATTCACGATCAAGCTAAGGTGAGAGCTTGCCAGATGGAATGATCCTCCCTCTGCACACTGTTCTGGGGGTTATCCCAACCCACTCCAAGCCAATTTTGAGGGGTGCAAGAGTGGGGGGAGGGAAGCACTGTTGCGCAAGCAAAGGTCCTTGTGCTAGGCTTCCATTGAGGGAACTTGTTAGGTGACTCCTACCCACAAATCTGAAATACATATTAGAGTAAGCCCAATAACATTAAACGTTGCTTTCTTCTCTTAAATATTGCTGCTGTAGTACGTAAGAAACATTCCCCACTTATCTATAAACAAATTATTCTGCTTCTACCCTCTCTAACCCTCACTGTATTAGTTAATTTTACAATATATGCTACATGTCAGAGTTTCAATCCAATCCTCTATAGTTGGAATTCTTGTTTTCTTCCACATTCAAGCAGCTGTTAATAGATGCACCACAATTTCTGTATCTAGAGGCAGCACTGAGCCTTTTACAAAGCCAAAAAGTACAATTAAAGGGTCTATTGATAACCTATGACCTGTGATTATTTCAATTTTTCACTATCTCTTTCCAAAAGTTCCTTATCTTGGGACAAAACCAAAAGATGTGAGCCATATCTGCATTTGCTGTTTTACATCTCCAACATGTATTATCAGTATCGCTATACACAAGATACATAAGCCTTACAGTTGTCAAATACCATAAAAAAATAAAATATAAACATTCTCTTTCACATTTAAACTAATTGTTTGTTATCAGATATACTGCTATTTCCAGTTCCAAACTCTTGTTGGAATCTGAAAACGCAGGTCTTTGGTGAGTATTAGTTGTTATATTTATATCTATAAGGATTTTATATTACCTACTCAATAAATTCTTATGATTTTGAATCTTTGAAGTTTCAAAAGTGGTTTTTCATTAAATGAATTCATATTTTCTCAATAACCTGAAGATTATATTTCTAAGTTGCAGGTATTTAAAAACTAGTTGTTAGGATAGCGGCATTTCAACTGAGACCTGTGGGTATAGAAATTTAATAAAAAATAATTTAAAAAAATAATTTCTTCATATATTTTAAATGCCCCTTCATTCATTAGTTCAGCTAGTTCAATTAACCCATATTGTTTCCATAATGACAAAGTGCCCAACAATGTTTTATCTTTTATTCATTCATTATAATTAATTGCAGTTAATGGCGACAGCACTGGGCTCAGTTATCTCCTAAATTTATATTTTTAGTACATGGATTCAACTTTGTTATATCCTTATCAAAATTAGTCTGGTACCAAGTGTATTTTTAAAAATATTTGTTGGAACATTCAGTTATTCCAGTAACATAGCAATATCAGGTTGAAACCATGCTCTGAAATACATTAGCATAGCTGTTTCATAATGTCGTTTTATGGTACAGTACAGTGGTTTCTTGATGCAGTTGGTAGAGATAGGCTCAAAATAAGTACAGGAAAGAGAGAAGGAGCTGCTCCCTCAAACCTGTCCATGAATACCATATTGGCCTGAATATAAGCCTCACTTTCCCCCCAAATTCCGACCGTGAAAAGTTAAAGTGTGGCTTAAATTTGCGACCTTACAAAAACTGGCTTTTATGATATTGCTGCTGAAACAAACATATGGTAAAACATAATGGGTGTGAGGGCCTGCGGGATTTTAAGGGAGCAGCTTATATTCAGGTATTGTCTCACTCCCCCTTGAATTTTAAAGGTGAGGCTTATATTTGGGCCAATACGGTAGCAAATGGAAATGTGTGCGTGGGTTGTCTCCTGGGCCTTTCATCAAGGTTTGAGGGGGAAGCTACATCCTCTATGCTTTGGTTTTGCACAATGTGTCTGCTCCTGTATATCACCTGTGCTGAAAAACTGAGCACAATGCAGATCCATCCATTCACCTGATAGCCCAAGCAGAGGAAAGGCAGTCTTCTTCCAAAGTGTATGTTTGTGGCGATACACAACTGCTCAACCCCCCCCTCCCGTCCTCCCCGCTTTCTGACACCACACAAAGGCCCAGAGAGATCCTGAGCAGGTGTGCAAATCTTTAAATAAACATTTGCATATGCCCTGCCTTACACCTGGCACTCACTCCCATGGATGACACATCAATAGTGAGACTTATTTTGGAACAACAAAGCACTCCACTAGGCAGAGAGCCCCAGGAGGGAAGCAACTCCCCTGGTGAGAACCCTCAAGAAGACAGGCGCTTTTCTGATGCTAATTACTGGGCTGTCATCTAAAGCAAGCTCCTCCATTGTGAGGATAGCATGGAGAGATTGTTTGGATATGATCTCATCATTCTTCCTGGACGATGGAAGCAAAAGGATCACACAACAGCAGCAATTTATTGGCAAGTGAAGTGAACGGGAGGCAGTTTTGCTCTCAACAGAATTTGAGAAGTCACAATTGGTCAAGCTGGGGGAATGGAATAACATAGGAACTGCCCCATTTCTACTGATCTTCATATTCTGGATTAACTTCCCTTCGTAATAAGGATCACTCCAGCCTTTTCATATACTTTTCTAAACAAGTGTTTCACAAGGGCTGCAGAAGGCTTAATGGAGGCACAAGCAATCAATTAGCTCCAGTTCCCACCTTCACTTGAGCAAATAGTAGCCCCCTTAGAACCCCACCAGTGCAGCCTCATTCTCTAATCTTGCCTTCCACTGAAGGAAGAGAAAAGCTGAGCCAGCAATCCAGAGCTGTGCTAAGAATCAGCATTGTGCTCCTTAAATTCCCCTTGCTCACTATTTTTCATTAACGTTTTATTGTCTGTTAATAACACAAACAGAAAACTGCCTTCTGCAAAGCTATAATATTTGAGATCAACCAATACAATAAGAGGAGACAGACATAAGGGACAAAGAAATTCAATTGCTTCTATTTGTGCTCCCAAATTGGAGTTGCATCAGATATCAATCTGGGGATGGGTGGGAACCCAAGAACAATTGCATTAGCAGAATGGTATAGCAGAGATGAAATCCTGTAATGACCTTAAGCATAGCTCAGAGTGTTTTACAGAAAAGAGTGGGTAGTATTGGCCCATCATGTGTAATTGATGACAAAATTCAATGTTACTTTGGAGCAGAGGTTACAGAAGCAAGAATCCCTCCCTCTAAATCTCTGCTAAAAATGCTATGCTAAGATTCCGACATAGTCTGTGCTCAGAATTGTGTCTAAAAACGTATTTTGGAACACAAGCATCTCAGCCTACTTTTCAACGGGGACGGCCAACTAGAAGCCTGTGAGGTCATTCCAGCCTGCCTCCCAGGGTGTTTCCGAACACAATTCAGTGTTGGCGCTGACTTTTAAAGCCCTAAACAGCCTCGGCCCAGTATACCTGATGGAGCGTCTCCTCCCCCATTGTTCAGCCCGGACACTGAGGTCCTCCCTGAGGGTCTTCTTCTGGTTTCCTCACTGTGAGAAGTGAGGTTACAGGGAAACAGGCAGAGGGTCTTCTCAGCAGTAGCGCCCTCCCTGTGGAACACCCTCCCATTAGATGTCAAGGAACAATCTGAATTTTAGAAGACATCTGAAGGCAGCCCTGTATCAGGAAGTTTTTAATGTTTGATGTTTTAGTGTGTTCTGATATAGGCTTTGAGCTGCCCAGAGTGGCTGGGGAAACCCAGCAAGTTGGGTGGGGTATAAATAATAAAATTATTATTATTATTATTATTATTATTATTATTATTATATCATCTGGACTGGGACAGCTCCACCAAATTTTAATCAAAGTATGGTGAAAAGTGAGCCCATACTTTTACACAGAAGGGAAAGAATATTGTTTGAAGGTTGAAGGAAACAGACTATGAAATATGTATGCTATATGTATATGTATTTATGGGCATTTAATAGTATTCTTGAATGCATCTGTTCCATGAATCTATTATCAGGTGGCATCAACTTTACTACAAAATACAACTTGTCATGGACTGGAAAAGGTAAATTTCTGGGCCCTTATCCTCTATTTGGAGAACAACCCTTAAGAATGAATAAACCAGAAACTGGTTATCCTTGCTCTAGAATAACATATACATTCAACAATATGGTAAAGTTATTTCTCTGAAAGAGAAACATGTGTGCAAGCCTTTTGCCCATCAGTCACTAGGCATTAATATGCCCTTCCTATTTTGGACAAGACAGAAATGTCATGTCATTGAATTTCCTCACCCACATCCCATTGACATACAGTATGAGGAAGACAGACATCAGCAAAATCGAAGAGCTACTACGGTAGAACGAGATCAGTGCTTCTAGTGGTGATTAGCAGCAGTTGCTGTATATAAAGCAATAAATAAGCAACTCTTGATGGGATCATTCCTCTGGGAACTGGCCTCCAGGGCAATGAAGTCCAAGGACTAATTACATATTGCATGCAAAGTACTTTCTTTTGTTTTGAAAAGTATCTGCATTTCATCTACTTGGTGGGCTCAACTTCGCAAATTTCTTTTAAACACTGTAGTTTTCAAAATGCAGCAAATACACAAAATTAACAAAATGCAGCATGGTCTGGGTGACCTCCAGGACTGTGCAAGCAGATTTCCCCTTCCTCTTCTCTCCTGCAGCCCCGTTTGCCTCCCAAATCTGCTCCAGAGGACCTGCCAAACTTCTAAAGTCATTTGGGGGGGGGGGTGTGGGAGGCTGCAGGGGAAAGGAAAGCAAGACCAAGTCCCATTACATGAGTCTGTTTCACTAGCGGATGGGCACAATTGGACCCTAGGGCTTTGATTGCTCATGGACTTATTTTCTTGCTTAAACTGATTTTAAGTAGGCTTTTAAAATATATATAATGAAAGAAATGGATAGTGTCTGTTTATGTGGTAAAACTGGTCAAAGAAAGAAGAGCAAAGAAATGTTTAACCACCTGCTCACAGTGCTCCTGTTTGCTCAGGCGAACATACCTAGTTCAGCACAGACAGCTGCTAAAGTGTGCACTGCCCAGAGCAAAACATCCATTCTACAAAATCCATGAGAAGAGAATCTTAGGCAGGAAGAGTGTAGCTCCACAAGCACAGGTTAATAAGCAGTTTACTGTATTCCTGGCAAAGTACCCTTTCAGCTTCTTAACACCACTGCTCTTAAGTGGCTAGTCTTGAGAACGAAGTTGCCGCTGCAGGTTGTGGCAGTGCACTTCATGCTATGGTTGTCTAAAAAAAGAAGAAGATGTGTGTGTGTGTGTGTGTGTGTGTGTGTGTGTGTGAAGATTTGAAAGACTCCTGAATCCCAAGATGAAGTGAGGTGTCTCAGAGGGATTTGGGATGTGTCCAAGGCAAAATGGGATCTGTACAAGATGTTATGAGCTGAAGCAAGGACCCTTTGAAGCCCTTCTTAGTGTCTTGGCAATCCAGGCATCATAAAATGCTGCAGACAAGGGCCCACTAAAAGCAGAAGTCTCTAAACTTACCATAAAAGGAATAATGATAGGGTGGAGTGATGGGGTAAGGTAGAACAAGCACCAGAGTTGGGAGACAGTGGAGGGAAAGTTATGACTGGCTTGTCAGAGGCAAAATGTTTAATCAGGGGGAATATGCACGAGTCAAAAGAAACTCAAAAGAGTGTATAGAGGATGCCTAAGTCACTTATGGGGATGCTGTGGGTTAAACTACAGAGCCTAGGGCTTGCAGATCAGAAGGTTGGCAGTTCGAATCCCTGCAACGGGGTGAGCTCCCGTCGCTCAGTCCCAGCTCCTGCCAACCTAGCAGTTCAAAAGCATGTCAAAGTGCAAGTAGATAAATAGGTACTGCTCCGGCAGGAAGGTAAATGGTGTTTCCGTGTGCTGCTCTGGTTCACCAGAAGCGGCTTAGTCATGTTGGCCACATGACCCAGAAGCTGTATGCCGGATCCCTCGGCCAGTAAAGCGAGATGAGCGCCGCAACCCCAGAGTCGTCCGTGACTGGACCTAATGGTCAGGGGTCCCTTTACCTTTAAGTCACTTATACTTTCTCTTTCACCTCTTTGGGATAAAGTGTGAATTGCGTCTCAGTTTGCAAAACTGGCTGCAACTTCTTGACTTGGGGTGTGTATTCTACAAATGAGCGCAAGGATTTCCACTTGAACAATATGAATTCCCCCCTCCCACCTGTATCCTCCCTATTTTTGCTCTAAAGGATTGGGGGGACCCCAGGACAGATTTAGGGGGCTTGCAGGGGTAGGAGAGGGAGAGACCATCCCCTTATGCAAGCAGAAATCCTTGCACTGATGGAATGATTGCCTTAGCACTACACTGGATTCCCACCCTTGTAGCTACATCCACATGATACATTTAAAGCACATATTTATACCACATGGCTTCTCACAAAGAATCCTGGGAATTGCAGTTTACCCACCACAGAACTACAATTCCCAGCACTCTTAACAAACTACAGTTCCCAGGATTCTTTGGGGGAAGCTTTTAGTGTTGATGTGACTGAAGGCACAGAATATTCTCAATTGCTATTAATAATAAGAGTAATTTACTGTCTGGTAAATTGTTAACAGGCCAGTGTCATGGACAAAGCACTTTTTTTTAAAAAAAAAGAGCAGCAGCAGATGGCAGCATCCTGAGCTGGCTTTCAACGCCAGGATCGTAGTACTGATGCACATATTCCCAAAGTGCCATTCACATCCAGCCACTGGTTTGTAAACTGTTGCTTTTGACAGAATCTTGACATTGTTTTGTCTGATTCTTGCTCAGGAAAGGGAAGCTGGGGAAGGAGGATGTTCACCAGTTGCCATGAAAGCAAGTGGACAGAGGCCACGCACTCAAGACTGGAAGGCTTGGCAAAAGTGCTAGCTTGATTCCAGATTAGAGCATTGATCAAGATTCTTCCAGCAGCTATGTTTCAGTCTTAGCAGGTGATTCATCAGAGGCACACTGAGAGAAGCAGAGTAAGAGAAGCAGCGGCAGCAACATAATTGACTCTAATAGAGATTTTCTGGAGTGACATCACAGCTTGAGCCTGGCCTGAGGTATGTTTGGAGAAGGCACCGTTCCTGTCAGATGCCTGTGGAGCCCATTAGTCATAGCTGCCTGTCCCTGGATGCTTTGGAAGCTCTGTGGCAGCTGTGAGGCACATGGGCCATTTTTCTTGGGCAAACACCTTCTTCCAGATGCTACTACTGGCATTAAACGCTGGACTGGGCTAGAAAGCAGGAAGGATGGGATCCGAACGGCCTCTTTCTGAAGGGCAAGTTTATGTGCAGAAGTAACAAGCGAGAGAGGATCAGTCAAAAGGTCTGAGCAGCAGTAAATATAATACATGTGTGTGGGGGGGTCTCTTCAGCTTCTAAGACATGTCACACACACAAAATCAGTGACCCCAATATCTCTTACAATGGAAAACTGTCTGTGGGTGTTCATCTAATTTCATCTGAAGTGGCCGGAAGGGTTCATTTTTAATCACACCTTTTGCAGCAAAAATGCCTGCACTTGGACTGTTTCAGACTGCATCAAAACTGCATCGGCAACTCTTCCACATAACCACAGGGTTCCCGAGTTAACAAAGCAGGATGACCCGCACCTCAGGGTTGTTGTACGGTACTCTGGGTTCATCCATACTTGTGCAGTCCTGTGCCTACAAAGCATGGGTCTGAGAGTTTTTCCATTTGCCCTGCCACTTTCCCCAGGAAATCGCACTCACTAGTACAGAATTGGAGCAAATGTCAGTCCATGGAAAACTTGATTGATGTTTGTTCCAATTCAGCAGCAAAGAGTGGGTTTCCCTGGGGGGAAGCAGCAGGCCAAGCGGAAGTGGGGCTGAGCCCTCTGTCGCAGCTTTAGACACCCACCTCCCCAAATCCCTGAGAGGTAAAACAACAGCTGCATGCCTTGTATGAGGCTGCCTACTGCACTATTTGAATTACTGGGCATAATATGCAAAGAGTAAAAAAAGAGAGCACATTCTTTGAGACAGCAGAATGTGCTTGCTGCTTACAAGATGCGGGAATCAAGGCAAACACCTTCATTTTCAGTGCCTGTGCTTTATGGTGCATGGGTGAATCTGCAAGCACCTTAACTTGTTTTGATCCTAGATTAAATGTAAATGCATATAATCCTAAACCACGGAGTACAAAACAAGAGAATGAAATGTAACAATATGTCTAAAGCAGCCAAATAGAAGACATTATATGTGAACAATGCTGCAAAGCCACAAACCCACACTCACAGGAAGATCTGCACTACATACGTTGATACCTGTGAAGATCCTGTGCTGTGTGCTACCCTACTTTCTTTGGGCAAACCTTTCCAGTTATCATCAGTCCTGTCCACAGTTATGTGGGTAGTAGGCAACTGTAAAAACCATGGGGTTTGCCAGAAACTGAAAACCTCATGCAGTTCAGAGGCATCCTGATGTGAGCTCAGTAGTCAGTCCTACTGTGTTTCATGACACATTCCCTACTAAGTGTGCATAGGATTGCAGCCTAAGGATGGCAGTGTTTCCTCATACTCTTAAAAACCCATGCATCTGGATCACAATCCCTTGTGTGCACTGATCTGAAGTGACTAGATAGGATGGCTCCCCATTGGAAGCTGTTAAGGAGAGGTTGGATGGCCACCTATCACAAATGCTTTGCGCATTGGCAGGGGTTGGACTGGATGACCTTTGGAGTTCCTTCCCAACTCTTATGATACTATGAATGGTGGAACCCTGGCAGGGCCGGGCAGCCCATGTTCATACTGTAGTTTCCATGCCTGCAAATAATTTCCAGATTGGAACAAACGAACCTCAAAAAAAGTTTGGGTGCAAACTTTTCCTCCCATATTCCCCTTTTTAATGCTGAAAGAAGAACTTTAGTGAGGAATCAAAGCCCAATGGCAGAACTGGGTTATGGGTTCAACCTTGGTGTCTGCAGGGACAGGCAATGGAAAAGCCCTTCTCCACCTGCGATGCTGGACAGAACCTGCCAGGCAGAGTAGACGATGCTGAGCCAAATGGATAAAAAGTCTTACTTGTATACAGTAGCTTCCCATGTCCTTATTTTTTTTTTTAACTGCTTTACTAATTGTGCAGAAAACTCATAAATATACATATAAATAAGATGGCAAGGATCCTACAAGGTCACTCAGTGGGCAGCCCCCTTGAACATTAAGACGGGATTAATTATATCCAATGTGTGTGTGTGTGTGTTTTAAAAAATGTCTGTGATCTATTATTAAAAACTGCAACTGGTAGGAAATCCACAGCCTCTGTTGCTAAGTTGGTTCTCTGATGAATTGCTCATGTGGTGGGAACATTATAATGGCTGCAGTTCTAAAAGGTTTCAATCTTGCTGTTCTAATTCTCTAGTTTCCTTTTTTTAAAAAAACAGGAAGAAGAAAAAGAAGTGGTGTAAAGTAACAATAACCTCTGAAAGATCACTTAGTGAAATGGTGCTTTTAAAGACCTCGATGGCAATGGCCCAGCTAGTGATGGGGGCTGTTGGAAAACACAGCAGAAGAGGAATTGTATTGGGCTGTTTTTGCAGTATAACCTCAGGGCAAGCTGTGCAAGTGTGGCAGATTAGGGGTGGGGTTGGAACCTGGTGCCACTTCCAAAAGGCTGCTGGTGGTGGTGCCAAAGGCAACTGAGATCAGAATCAAGCTCACTGCCTTCATGTTTAAATATTAAACCAGCAAAGCACAGTCATTTGTCTCTGTTCTTTAATTTTTAAACTTAGTGAATTTTGTGTTGGTGCACAACTGACAGGTGCTGAGTAGCTGCAGAATCCACCCCCCCCCCGATGCAGCAACAGCCTGGGAGTGTCATATTTGAGGGAATAAAGATGGGGTAAGTCTATTCAGTAGATTAAAAACAAATGAGTCCCTCTTCTAATAGTAGGAGCACTTCCAGGCTGCTTCTTTTCTCAGGTAGGGTTCAATCAAATATTGGCAAATTCAGGTCGTGCAATTACAGCTGATGGTGAGGTCTTGCACAACAAACCTTCTCCCCAAAAACTGACTTTTTGTGATAAGGAAAATTATGGGAAATGCAATGGAAAGTGTGGTAATAATACTTGGTTGCTGCAACTGTCACCAAACCTTCACACAAACAAATCAGAATGAATGCTCAATAAACAGGTTATTTGGAAGCATCCTAAGATGGCCTTAAGGTGCTGTAGTAATTTAAATTTCTTTGACTTCTCCAAAAGCTGCTCACAGGCAAAAAATGGAAAAAAAAAAGGAGGGTGTCAGTTTTCTGCACTAAGTTGGGAAAACTTTGGTCCTTCCAGTGTTGTTGGACTGCAACTCCTGTAATTCCTTTCTATTGATTGCAATGGCTGTACTGATAGGAGTTGTAGTTCAACACATCTAGAGGATCAGAGGCTTCCCCATTCTCAGTCTATTGCCTGTACTACATGCGTGCTCTCTCTTCAACCAACCACTCCTACTTGGGTTTTCACTTCAGCATTCCTCTGAAGGTCTGAACAATGCTAACTAAGCAATCTTCTGCCCATAGGCACTTTCCCCCCCTCAAGAACACAAATTTCATTCTAAGAAACCCTTAGCACTCTATAGGTCTCTCAGTGTGATCAAGCTCCTTATCATTTTAGGCAAATAAATCAGCAGCTACTTTGCCAGTGTCCAATTGAAATGATTCCTAAAATACATGGAGATGTATTTGTACATATCCATCTCTCTCACCCATGCTTCACCCTACTTCTCCTTTGCCCGTCATGTCTAAATTTACAATGTAAGCTCCTCAGGGCAGAGATCTGTCAATTGTGCTTCTGCTGCTCTGTCAAGGGCTGCCATGCACATTCATTACATAAATAAATAACAACGGTTGCTTCTCATTTGTAGAATACCGTCCGCTTGTCTTCCCTTGAGGCTATGCTTTTTTATTGTGGAGCAAATATGTTTCCCCAGAACTCAAAACAATATTTTGTCACTGGGAAAAATGAGTTTCTTCTTCACACAGATAGCATACATCCATTTCCCTTAGAGCTGCCATACAGCATGTGGTTGTGAAACTGTCACAGCCCCCTAATGAATATGGCTTTCAACTTGACTAGTGAGAAGCTCCACAACTATCCCCATTATGACCATATTTTTGATCCTCTATTTTTTTAAAAAGTATCTGACAGTTATGTGTTTTCTTGTATTACAGCTCCAGCAGGTGAGTGTACGTCTAATCTTTCTTCTTTTTTAAGATACTGATGGTCAGCAATGGGATCCTCATCACCCAGTGACTCTCCAAAAGATCGCAGGCTTGTTCGAACCAGAGAAACTATACTTAGGCATTGGGGACATGATGGAAATTTGGTTCCTCTTTAGTTAGAAGCAGTGCAGTAGAGCAGAGATGGGCTGAGACAAAGTGCTACCACTCAGAAAGAAACTCAACAAATAAGATAAGCACAGCAGAGGTATCTGAGGGTGAAGGTCTTGCTCGTGGTCCCTATCAGTAGAAGGTATCATGAAGAAAAATGGCTTGAGACAAGTCCCCCCCCCATCCCAGGTTTCCAATTTCAGGCCAGAAATACTAACCATGATGACTGTATATTACCTCTAACATAAGAGACGGTATACCTCAAAATACCAGAATGCCATCTCAGTGGCAGTACCTGAGATATGGGCCTCCCTTTCAAGGGAAACCAGGCAGTCAGTGGCATTCAGGAAATGTAGCAAAATTTTATTTTTCCAGGATTTGGGGCTTTTACAAAGTTTTCACACTCTGGTTTAAACTGCTGTCTGCAACATGTTAAGAGCTTTGTTGTTGTTGTTTTAAAATGTAATTTTATTATTGTGAGCTGGAGGAAGGGAAAGCTATACATTTGAAATAATAAAAAATAGCTATGGAAAGCTTTAGCTCCCCCCCCCCCCGCAAATCTGCCTACTGTCACTTTAAAGCTGTCCTCAAGCTGTTGATGGCTACCATATCTTTTGGCTATGTGAGGTGAGAAGAAGCACTTCCTTATTACTTTAGCAATTTAAAGCACAATCCTAAGAACTAAAGAGTGGGACACTGGTGGCGCTGTGGTCTAAACCACAGAGCCTAGGGCTTGCCGATCAGAAGGTCGGCGGTTCGAATCCCCACGATAGTGTGAGCTCCCGTTGCTTGGTCTCTGCTCCTGCCAACCTAGCAGTTTGAAAGCACGTCAAAGTGCAAGTAGATAAATAGGCACCGCTCTGGCGGGAAGGTAAACGGCATTTCTGTGTGCTGCTCTGGTTCGCCAGAAGTGGCTTAGTCATGCTGGCCACATGACCCGGAAGCTGTACGCTGGCTCCCTCGGCCAGTAAAGTGAGATGAGCGCCACAATCCCAGAGCTGTCTGTGACTGGACCTAATGGTCAGGGGTCCCTTTATCTTTAAGACCTAAAGAGTTCCGTGGAGCTGACTCCCACTGGGTGTGAATAAGCTTGCAGCCTGAGACTGCAATTCTATGCAAACTTAGCTATGCGTAGGCCTCATCAAATACAGTGCAACTGATGTCTGAGGACTGTGCTATAAGAGCCACTGCACAACGTGCGGTGCACATGCACACACACACACATTGCTTAGTGTGTGTAATGTAATGTCGAAGTTGTAAACTAATGCAAGATCCCATCTCTTCTGTGCAAAGAAAAATGGCAAGTTGCACTGAGCAGGGGTTGTGGTGGTGTCTTGCTTCAGTTGTCACCATTATCTCATCAGAAGTGACTCAGAGTTCCTTTCCCTTTTCTTTCTCTCCACTTCAGAAAGCTTAAAGAATTTTGCTGTCAAAAATAAATAAATATCTCTGTCTTTTAAGGCTGTACAGGGATGTAAAGTAGCAGAACTGTACATTGTACATCCTACCATATTGTATTACGAGGGCCTTGCGGGAGTATTGTGCAGGAGCAACAATGCACTTGGGGCATATAGAGATACCACAATAATAGAACGTGCATTATGAGATGCATGTATTATCTCCAGCTCTGACAAACGTCTTAGGATCAATACAATAAAATGAGTTGTTTCAGTCAGGTTTTTTTTTTTTTAATGTGGAATTGAATTTGGAGCTGTCTTCTGAAAGAAAGGTGGTCTATGTGTATGTGAGTGGCTCTGCCATAAATAATCTGATTGATATATAGAGTTAGATTAAATTCATGGGGGTGGGGGCTATCAACAGCTACCAGCTGTGATAGCTCTGCTCTGCCTTCATGGTTAGAGGCAGTGGTGCTTCTGAGGACCAGTTTCTAGAAACCACAAGAGGGGAGAGTACCCTTCTTTGCCTGAATCCTGCTTGCAGGTTTCCCACAGGTATCAGAGTGGCTACTGTGTGAACAGGCTGCTGTGCTGGATGGGCCATAGGCCTGATCCAGCAGGCTCTTCCTGTGTTCTCAGAGTTCCTTTGTCTATAAGGACTTTTCCATCCACAAAGGCCATATGCTTACGATCATATTGCAAATAATACGTTATCTGGCTGTGTAACTTAGTCAAAATAACATTCTACCTTTAGTAGATGTGCATCTAGTATTTTAACTGGTTACTCACAGTGCAAACTTGTACTCAGTGCAGATTTACTCAGAAGTAACTACAGTTGTACCTTGGCTGATGAATGCCTTGCGACTCGAATGTTTTGGCTGCTGAACGCCACAAACCCAGAAGTGAGTGTTCTGGTTTGCAAATGTTCTTTGGGACCTGAACATCCAACACGGCTTCCACAGCTTCCTGCAGCCAATCAGAAGCCGTGCCTTGGTTTCCAAATGTTTCGGAAGTTGAACAGACTTCCGGAACAGTTTCCGTTTGACTTCCGAGGTACCACTGTATTAAGATTAGTTTGTATTAAGCAGGTTCAAAACTGCAACCTTAGTTGGTTTCATAGTCAAACTTAAGACAACCAATTGAGCAGAAACCTTCAAATAATGGCAAATATCTTAAGGTTTCACTACTCTATCACTAGGAAGAATGAATTAAAGCAATCCAGCACAGACAAAACTAGGCATGCTAAAATCCACTGAAATCAATGGGCTTAAGTGGGCCCATGTGCTATGCCATGGCAATTAAGTCTTGCATACAGTTTTTGAAGGAACAAATATTCACATCACATGCTTTGTGCCACTTTAGTATGCTACGTGCAGAGGGGCATATAACTCTTATTATAAGTAAGTAAGTAAATAAATAAATCTGAGAAAAGTATGCCATGCAAAAATGCATCTCCAGTTAAAAGGACGTGAAGCAGCCTGTGCTGAGAAAGTCCCCTGCCAAAGGCTCTGGAGAGTTTCTGCTGTTTATTTTATTCCTCTACAACCCAACTCCACTTGACAATAAAATAGAAAAAAAGAACTATAATACAACTAAACAATAAATCAGTATAAAAAGTACATAGAAGCTAAAATAAATGATGCATAACACAGACCATATAACAGTATTAAAGCTGAAGAAACAAATGTGCAATAATTAAAACCAAAGAAACAAAGTAGACAAATTGGGCTTGGGAGAAAAGCTTTCAGTGGATGTTGAAAGGATAACAGGGTTGGGTCTTGTTTGATTTCTAATGGAAGAGAATTCTAGAGAACTGGCACCACAGCTGTAAAAGCAGGTTCCCGAATCATAGTGTGCGTTACCATAGGGATGTGTGGCACATTGAAACAAATATTGGACTCCATGGGCAAATCCCTCATGGGCCTGGAATAAGACAACTACTTAAGTAGAGCATTGAGCAGGGATGTGGAGTATGTGGCCCTCTAGGTGTTACTGGACTACATTTCCCAGCATCTCTGACAACTGGCATCCTTGGAAACTACTTAAAACTGAAAGCAGTTTTAGTCAGACAGATCACTAGATGCCCAGTGACTTGTGAATAATCCCAAGGAAACAGAATGGAATGCTGCTCGCTAGTTCTAGCTACCCTAAAGGGGAGACCATTCTTATTCTTATTCTTATTCTTACTCATAATTTGTACAGAGTGAACAAAGCCCTAAGTCTCCATGTCATGCATTATTAAACACCCATACAACTACCCTTCCCAGCTGAGTAGTTTGCTGCACCAGTAGTTTGTTTCTGAACTACCTGAAGGCCTCAGTCTGAAGGGGAGTTTCTTTTCAAAGATTTGAGCCTTTTTCTCACTATTCATCTGTGTTCTCTCTTCCCAGTTCCTGCAAATGGGTCCAAATTCCATTCTCCGCTAAAGATCTGTAATGCATTTGGCCTCAATGCTATCACGGGCACCATAGGTCCCTTTGGCCTATCCTTGCACAGCTGGTCTTTATCCACATCCTTAATATCATATATAAATGCACATGTACGGTGACTCCAGCCCATAAATATTTATGGCAAAGGAAATGCAATGCACTGTGTGGAGGAGTTGGGTAAAAGGAGCTTGAGAAGAATGCCAGGTGTCACTTAAGTTTCCTCTTCCCCTGCCAGACAAAGGAAGCACTCAGGAGACCCCTAACTCAAGACAGTGATTTTCCCTGTAGCTATCTAGAAATCAGCACAAAAAGCACCATTATCAGGCTTTGAAGAAAACCAACCAACTTAGACACACTATCCTAAGAAAGTGCATAACTGATAAAAGGCACCGTCTCTACTTTCTACTATTTTCTACCGTCTCTAATTTCTCTACGTTTTGATATTTTTACAAGGACATATTTGTATAACAGTAGCATGATATCGGCAGTTGCATTTTCAGTCCTGTTCCTAATGTTCCCCTAACATGAAATCTTTTCCACAACTGCCATACACTGGGTTGACATCGTCACTGAATGGTGCTAACATTCAGTAGAACAGTATCAAGGCAACAATTTGAAAACAAATTAAGTTACAAAGTGAAAAAAAGGACAATCACTGAAACATTATAATGGAGTCAGCCCGTGAAAATGCTCTCACTCCCATACCAAAAACCATTGCAGGGGATCAACATGGCCATTTTGTATCAATTAAAAAACCTTTCTTTAGTTGTTTTTGCACTCTTTAAAAAAACCTGTTTTGAGTTTTTATTGTATATTTGTAAATCACATTGAGATGTATGCAAAAGGTGATTCATACAACAAATAAAAATATAAGCAGCAACTTGGAAGCAGAAGAGAAATGCACCTACCTTGCTGTTGATCTACAGGCAGGTGCTCCTTCAGGTAACTAAAACCAGGGCTCCTCAGTCAGGCAGTGCATGTCAAAGGCAGCACAGACCCTAGAAAGGCATGTAGATGAAGAGGACAAGATAAGGAGAGCTTGGACTTGCACTCCTGCTCTTCCTTTTGGTGCCACTCCTGGCCTAGCTCAGTGGACCTTAGCTAGCAGAACCATCACCTATACTATAGCAGCAGCAACAGTCTATAACTTACACGATGAGCCGGAACTTCCATTATAAGAGGCAACAGCCACAAGACTAGAAAGCACATCACATGCACTTCTGCTTAGCAATGACTCCCTTAGGACACCATCTCATTATTTTCCAAATGCGGTTCCCTCTCCAGAATCTCTGGTTCAGCCATCTATTCAGCGCCAAATGAGACATCACGTGAGAGATCCATGATTAATCTCCTGACATATTTGTTATGACTTTAAAGCAGTCGTGGTGAACTTCAATTTGACTGGAGCAGTGTTGCTTGAAAGGGGGGGGTGATATTTGGACCTTTCCCCTCATGTTGTTTTCCTGGTTTACATGCTCCCCACCCCATCAGCTGCTTCTTTGTCCTCCAGGAAGACAGGCACAACTGCTCTGATCCAATACAGACTACTCCCATCCTGTTTTAAAAGGAAAAAAAATCCAGGAATTCCAAACATGTGTAGCTTATTGTCTCAAAACATCTCTCTCTGTCCCACCCCCCATAACAATCCAGTGTTTGTCTCTGCCTTTTATTTCTGGTTTCCAAGCTTTCCCCCTAAGAGTTACTCAACCTCCATTACAAATGGGCTTCATTCCACTTTCCTTCTGTCACGTAGATCATCCCTAGACTCCTGTCCTAGCCACTCTGACAGATTTGTCACAGAGATGGGTGTGCACACAGAGATGGGTAAGGGAAAGATAAACCAAGTTGATTCCAGATTAGTTTCCATGGTCATTTCCACATTTGTTTTAGATATCAGTTTTCTAAAACACATTTCCCTTTTTAATCTTCAGAATTTTCAGATGTGTATTGATTATGCCTTCAGTGTGAACACTGGGCTGTCCCAGTATTTCATGGCAGCAGTGGCTACATCACATTGGTTCCATTCCTTTCCCACAAACACTCTGGCTGGCAAGATTCCATCTCTGCTGAGAGTCCTGCTAAGTTCTCAAATATGACAAATGTTGTACACTGGACTGTTCCCATAATGTTGCTGGCAAGGATCTCCCCCACCTCCAAATTGATTATCAGTGTTGTCTGCACTGACAGCACACAAATCAGGGAAGAAAAAGGGACAGAGGATGACCAGAATTGGTCCCATTAGCCAGAAAGAAATCAGCACAGATGAAGCTGGTAGAACCCTGTGAATGTGTATGAATGTGAGGCTCTTGTGTCTCTTGACCAGTAGGTTTAGACACGGAAGTCTATTCCTTTGCATGAATGTATTAACTTTCTCTAATTTATTTTAGCTACAAACTTAGGAGCTTTGAGAAGAGCTCTCTCTCATCTGATTTGGACAATATAATAATATATATATATATATGAATGATTTGGACATTATAATACAAATGCTCTGAAAATTAGAGTCTTGACCAAGCACCTGTTTTATGAACCCTCAGTGGGAAACACAGCCCATGTTTTCATGGAGGAGTGGACAACATGCTTTGCTCATGGAAGCTCCCAGGAGCAATCCTTGGCACCTCCAGTTAAAAGGATCACTAAAAGATCCATGCCTGAGATCCTGGAGAGTTCACCACCTGAACTGGGTGCCCATATTTATCAGCCTTCAGTGAGCTCCAGATCTTTGCCGAACTTGGTGGTTTGTATTCAGCATGAACTATATCATGTGCCTCTTGGAGCTCTCCAAGGTCCTGTTTCTTGCCTGAATTCCTGTGTGCTCTTCTGGTCCCACTGATGGACTCTGCCTAGAATGCGCCAATTGCCTGTCTATGGGATTATGATGATGGTTAGGAAGGCAGCGGGGAAGTCAGGGTGGGTTAGTAGGTTTAGACACGGAAGGCTCAGGTTCAAATACCTGTTCAATTATGATGTTCGCTGGGTGATACAGCAAATGAGAATAATTTCATACAGACTGAAGTAACAAAACAGCTGATCTCTGGTGCAAGGCCTATAACTATCACTTAAAAAGGTAAAGGTACCCCTGACTGTTAGGTCCAGTCACAGACGACTCTGGGATTGTGGCGCTCATCTCGCTCTATAGGCCGAGGGAGCCGGCATTTGTCCGCAGACAGCTTCTGGGTCATGTGGCCAGCATGACGAAGCCGCTTCTGGTGAATCAGAGCAGTGCACAGAAACGCCGTTTACCTTCCCGCCAGAGCGGTACCTATTTATCTACTTGCACTTTGATATGCTTTTGAACTGTTAGGTGGGCAGGAGCTGGGACTGAACAACAGGAGCTCACCCCGTTGCGGGGATTCGAACCACTGACCTTCTGATTGGCAAGCCCTAGGCTCTGTGGTTTAGATCACAGCGCCACCCATGTTAGTTAGTTATATATCAGTTAGTTGTATACAAAAAAGAGACTTTAGTGGGACCCTAGACACTAATTATTCTGGCATAACCTTTCACAAACCACAGTCACCTCCATCAGATTACAAACATCAACAACAAAACAATGGGTTCCCAAAGGACAAGATTTATGTGTATCACACCCTGCCTCAGTTGAGCAGACTTTAACATGCTATTCAGCCTTATGATTCTACAAGACTATGGAATTGAAGGTACCTATGCTATCTTTTTTATTGCTACATCTTTTAGGATCATAGTTTTCCACATAGTTTGATCTGTGGAATTATTTGCTAGGAATGTTGTGGAAGTAAAGAATAAAACTGGCTTTAACAGTGTATTAGATTTTTTTTTTAATAGAGAGAGTCAATCCAGTAATGGCGTCAAGCCAAGTTGGTCAGGGAATACAATCTCATTATCAAGATGTTCCTCTCCTTGGCAGAAGCTGTGAGTAAATGACAGAAAATGGATCATTCAATAACGACTCCAGTGCCTTGTACGTTTCCCCTCATGCACCTAGTTTTAGCCACTGTCAGAAAGTATTTTGGCTACCTGTACATTGTTCTGACCTTGAAAGACAATTCTTGGAGGCTATTTTATCCAGATGCCAAGCACTGGATTCAGCAAACTAACTACAAGGAAACACAAACAGGCAGGGACTCCAAATCCAACTAAACTTCACAATCCATTGTGGGATTTAAATCTGCTGATCAAACACAGAATCTTCTAAGGAAAAAAGAATAATTGCTGCAATTGCACTAGTTACAATGTATGCATGCCTGGATCCCCATGTAGAGTCACCAGTTCATAAAATTGGAATGTCCACCTGATTCTGGCCAGGTTGTGAGCATGCAGAAGACCCTGCACATGCATGGAAATAGCTCACAGTTGAATGTTTGAACTGGCTCCACTGAAAACCACTGTGCTGGATGGAGGTATCTGTGGAGTTTGATATGTGAAGCCTCATTCACACCTGGCAACTCATAACTTCATATATCTTGCAGTTCTCAAGTCAGCAACATATGCATGTGTGAATCAGCTCCAAGCCTAATGAAAGTGAAATTGTGGGACTAATCTGGAACCAGATCCTTCTTATTTTATGTATTCGATTACTGTGTTTCACAACCTAAACCTCTCAAAGTATAAACCTGGTGTTTATATAAATCACCCTTGCCAGAAGGAAGCTGGATCTTCTCTGCAACCACATTAGTCTGGTGCTATGATAAGGTTTAACAGGGTTTCCTCCTGCAAGTTCATTTTTCACCCCCAAACAAGCCATCTTTTCTGAAAGGGCGATGCAGGGAGGGTTCACAAACCTGTAGACAGACAGCTCAAGGGAGAAACAGGATAAAGATGCTTATCTGCTTCTCCACAAACAACTTCACTTGCACTACAACAGTGATGGCCAAAATTGGCCCTCCAGCTGTTTTGGGACTACAACTCCCATCATCCCTAGCTAACAGGACCAGTGGTCAGGGATGATGGGAATTGTAGTCCCAAAACAGCTAGAGGGCCAAGTTTGGCCATCACTGCACTAAAAGGTAGCAGCAGTGTGGGAAAACCCTTCTTCCACAAACAAAGCTTGAATATTCCAGAGTAGATCCCAATCTACCTTCTGCCCACAACAGATCCAACCAATCTGAAGCAGTTAACAGTGACATTTTATACACATTGACTCAGAAGCATGTCTTGTTGAGTTCAGTAAGACTTGCTCCCAGGAAACCCCAAGTAACACTGAAGGCAACGGAGGAAGGTAAGCACACACATATTTATTTCTCTCGGAGACAACTCTACGTAAAAATGCTTATTTTCTGTTGGATTGTGTCCGAAGATTTTATTGTATATGGTTCAATATTTTTTAAAACAAGCAAACAACATATGGGCTAGTGAGTGCAGAAAGTAATGATAGGAGAACCAAGAAATCTGGATTTTTCCCCTATCACTGATCTGGCTGTGTCTCTCCAAACAATGATCTTGGCCTTGCTTATATTCTGCTCTCAGGACTGTCCAGGGCAAGATATGCGGCTCTTTCTTACTATGTGTGTTCACTGCTCATCTCACAGGGGATTCTAGGTGCTACTGTAACGCAACCAACAAAATAATGATCTGACAATCTGACTTATCTCCTTTTCTCATGTAAAAAAAAATAAAATCTATGAAAATCCTGTTGGGCCTGTTTAGCTATCTCGAGTACAAACTGCTCCAAATAAAACACTAGGAAGGGTTAAGGTGTGAACTCAATTTCTCATCTACCTCTCCAAGGTGTTAATAGCTATGTCTAGCTGTGATGATTTCAATACTAATGCTGGTGCACACAGCAATTGGAAGAAACAAACCCCCAGCTGCATTCAAAGAAGTTACAAAGCTCCTTCTTTATATGTAGAGTTTTCTCTTTTGTGATGCTTCTGGATTCTTCTGAACAGGAAATAATGGTGCTACCAGTATCCCAGAAATGGTACAAGGGTGATGATGCAAGTTTTTGAACACAGGGATGAGGAACCTGTAGCCCCCAGATGCTGTTGGACCATAACTGGCCATGCTGGTTGGGGCTGATGGGAGCTGGCATCCAATAACATCTGGAGGGTTACAAGGTGCCCTGCCCTGTTCTAACACCCAAAGGATTAGTGGACAGTGACTTCTGGCAGAATTTTTGTGTGCTTGGGGAATCTTATTCCCCAAGCAGAAGCTTTGAGTCATCTTACAAACCATGGCTGGTTTTTGTTATTCACTATGGAACACTGGCTTTTAAAACTTTGTTCCAGGAAAAGTTGGGGTTCTTTGGAAGCTCAGCAAGTGGGGCTGGCACATGATTAAAGAAATCTTAGCCCAGAAATTTGAAAGTAGGTAAAACAATAGCTCTGAAACAAGACACATACTTTGTTTTAATGATGTATACATGTGTTCTAGCAGGTAGCCTTTTTAGGAGAAACATTGTCTCCTGTGTGAAAGAAAGGAATGCCTCCTTCAAGACGTTACTTGCCACCTGTAGTTTTAATAAGCTTTGGTTGTATCCGTAACAACTTTTTTATTTTAAAAATATGCTGCCTGGTTTATTGGAAGACAGTGTTTTAGTTAATTTAAATTGTTTTCTATCCATTAATCTTAACAGATTAATTGATTAAACATTGCACCCTATCATAGTTGAGAAGATCAGTAAAGATGGAAAAGCTTCCCTAAATTGCAACATGACTCTGCTACCAACCTTAAGCTGCAGTTCTCACGGCCAGAGAAGAATACTAGATGTGTTAAGTGTTGTAGTCCTGAGAGGACAAAAATGAGGTTCACTGCATTTGGCTGGTGCTCTGTGAGAACTGACTGTGTACATTAAATCTTGGTCTAAATCAAAGTAGAAGCATCTTACAGCAAATCCTTGGCAGTCAAGTCAATGAGGATGAAATGATAAACTGAAGGTACATAGTTTGATGATCACTAATACAGAGCATATACACTTTTATGTATTTGAAATAGGTTGCTCTCCACATAATCTGTACAACAGACAACTCACTACTCTTATCATCTTGTTCACTGCCACAGGTGCATTCAGTTATCATGTTTTCTGCTGAAAGCATCAACATGTTGTCACCATAATTTATGCGCTCCATAAAATATCCACAGATTTTTGCCACATGTCTGTATATCTGGTTCACGGCCAGCTTAGGAACATGGTTTGGGATAAATGACACAATAAGGCAAGACTCCAAAAATTACCAGCTGTCCAAATATTTTTGTTCCACATAAATATGTGCTTGCCCTACTCACTTCATCAACCTCGGCTTTCCCTTCCTTCCCCCTCCCTCTCTTGTTCTCTTCTCATCCCATTGGATAAGCAGGTGTTGCCCACAGTGTTGGAAAAAGCAAGTAAAGAAAGCCAGGTCAAGATGGGGGGCTTTTATCCTTCTGAACAATAGCAGAGAATAGAGTGATCCAGACTACTTAGAAGAATTCTAGCACTCTTGTATCCCTACTTACCATAGGATTTCCGCCCCCTCCAATCCTATATACAAAATGCTGAATGCATTAACAGACGTAGTCATATGATGAAAACCACAATTAAACAATACCACGTTACCACTACCTCAACAGCTACCACGAGTAAGCACTTTGTCACACTCTGAAAGTGAAAAAGGTGTTCAGACCTTTGCCATAAGGTCAAATCTGATACCCAGTGCTCAGCAGTGCCACAGCTGACCTGGCTAAAGGTGCCTTTGTTCAAGTATCAGGGAAAAGAAGACATCTCCCCTACCTTTTAGTGCATTTTATGAAGTAGATTTGTGTAATCCATCTTAATTTGTTATGGGTAAACAAAGAGAGAACTATTGCAATCACTGTACAGATTGAACCAACCACCCCATACAGTGGTGCCTCACAAGACGAAATTAATCCGTTCCGCGAGTGTCTTCGTCTAGCGGTTTTTTCGTCTTGCGAAGCAACCCTATTAGCGGCTTAGCGGATTAGCGCTATTAGCGGTTTAGCGGCTATTAAAGGCTTAGCGGCTTAGCTGCTAAAAGGCTATTAGCGGCTTAGCAGCTTAGAAAAAGGGGGGGAAAGCGAAAAAAAATCTCAAGACTCGCAAGACATTTTCGTCTTGCAAAGCAAGCCCATAGGGAAATTCGTTCTGCGAAGCAACTAAAAAATGGAAAACCCTTTCGTCTAGCGGGTTTTCCGTCTTGCGAGGCATTCATCTTGCGGGGCACCACTGTACTTCCAAACTGTTTTTTTTTTTTTTTTGCAAAAGAGAAAATTGCTGCTGTTCTTCTGTTTCCCTTAACGAAGGTGTAAGAATGGTTAAGGGGAAAGTAATCCATATTACTCTGGATGACACATTATTGTCACTGATCAAAGAAAGAACAGGATTTTAATATTTGATTTATAAATACACCATTGTAAATAATGGTTTGACACGGGTATGGTCAAAAGATGATGTTGGTGCAAACTCCAAACTGCAATCTTGCAATTTCAAGAGATCAAAGCAATTTGCATTTCTCAAAAAAAACCAAAACAAAAAAACTACTATACATATTTTTAAAATACAGATTCCATATTCAATGCAACTGCTATTGCTAATAATAACAACAAAATCCCACATTTTTAGTAACACAATAATATATCTCTCAAAACAATGTACGTAAGAAAAATAAATAAATAAAGCAGGTCATACACATAACAAAAAACACCAAGATACAGCTTCAGAATAAAACATTTAAAATATATAACAAAACACACACACACGAGTTGTTATTCCACTATTAAGATCTGAGACATCCAGGGACGTTTTTGAGGTTGTGGTTTTGCTCAGGCCCTGTGTGCCTCTTAAGGTACACCAGATTCAGGTAGGTAGCCGTGTTCGTCTGACGCAGCCGAAATAAATAATTTTTTTTTTAAATTGTCCAATAGCACCTTAGAGACCAACTAAGTTTGTTCTGGGTATAAGCTTTTGTGTGCATGCACACTTCTTCAGATACACTGAAAATAATTTTATTTATTTATTAAGGCACACCAGACAGGGATGGGTTGTGTGACACAACCAGGTTTGGAGCACAAAGCACCACGGTACCATCATTGGTGCTGCACCAGTCCTGTTCAGCTACGAGCCATCTGTTGCAGTGCATGTTTAGATAGCCAATGCACAGATCCGATAACCGAAACTAAATAAAACAGAATTGCCATTCCTTCTGCAAGACACAGTATAGTTGCATTATCTATGTGGTGAAGCCTTTTAGGACTCCAGCTTCTGTATAGACCTCAAAGCCAGTACATTTTTAAAAATCCTTCCAGGGACTGGGGGCAGATCTGCTTATACATTAAATTCAAGAGGCCTTTATTTGTGTTCAATTCCCCATTTCCCCCTTACAGACTTTTTCCTATTTAATTCTGGGGGTGTGAGAGTGCAGAAGGCATCGATTCAGATTTTGGTGAGAGGCCCCCCCAGTTGCATTATCTGTTGACCTCGGCTCTACCAGAGCAGGCCCACCTCGCGGCCTGCGCCTATAGCGTAGCACGGGCTGGGGGAGGGGCTTGTGCGTCTCTGTACGTGGGGGAATCCCACAGCACCCCACACATCGCCCCCCACACCCACCCACCAGGCTGCAGAAAGCTCCTTTATTACCCTGTTTATATAAGAAGAGCTTGGGCGGCTGCCTCCTCTCCCCACCCCGCGCCCGCTCCTGTTCTTTTTCCTTCTTCAGCTCTCCTTGCCCGCTCCCTACCCCGTCCCAGTAATGAGAATAATTAACGGATGCGAAAGGAAAGACAAAAGCACCCCTGCTATTAATAGGAGCTGGGAGGGGAAGCGAGAGGAAATGGGAGGCTTTTGCAGAAGCCTCCATGACTGGAGGCTGGAGTGTCTGGTGAAGCCGAAATAAAAGGCAAAACAGCCCGGAGCTCTTTCCCCCGTGCACACACCGCAGGCGCGAATAGATGGGGCTGCTTGGCTCGTTTGGGAAGGAAGGGAGCGAGAGAGGTGGAGAGGTGGCTACTCTCAGCGACACTAGCTAGGCCCTTTCCTGCCACTGCCGCCGGAAAATCCGCTCGGGGAGGTGGGCGTCCGCCTGGCTGGAAGAGTCGCCCTTTCCACCTGCGTCCCAATCCTTCCTCCCCCGCCTCGGCGCGTCCACCATTTCGTAGCCGGCGAGCGGGAAGCAGCGGCGGCGGCGCGGACACGCCCAGCCCCGAGGGGGTTAAAGAGGCACGTTTCCCTCGCTCGCTCTTTGCTGGGCAAGAGGTGCTGGGCCTCGCCGGCGGGGCGGCTGAGGGAGAAGCGGCGGCGGCGGCGAGCGAGACGACAACACCACAAACAGCCATAACCCACCTGGGCGCCTGGCGCAGCGTGTGGAAGGAAGGGCTCCTGCGGCGCCGGCCGCCCGGGTCGCTCCGCGGAAGGGGGCGGGGAGCGGAGTCGCAGCAGCAGCAGCAGCAGCCGGTGCCTCGTCGGCTCCCTTTGCCCTGCACGGCGGCGCTTCCACTCCCGTCTTGGGCGAGGGGAGGGAAGAGCGCGCCGGGTGGGGGGATCTTGCGGGCGTTGCTAAAAATAGCCGCTTCGAGCCCGGCAGGGTGGCTCGCACATTATCTATACATTGGTCGTAGCGGCGGTGGCGGGCTCCAGACCATTGTTTCCTTGCAGCCGCAGGGGGAGAGCCGCCAGGCGAGGCGGCGAAGAAGGCGCGCTTTTCTCTGTTTCTCTCCCTCCCGTCGTTCCTGGAGAGCGAGCAGAACTGTCAGGCAGATAGAAGGGGAGGGCACGGGGCAGAGCGACAGGCGCGCTTCTGCACCGCACAAGCCGTTTCGGGGCCGGGAAAGCTCGGGGTTGAGCGACAGGATTGGGAAGCTCGGGGCGGGGCGGGGGGGGGGAAATAAGCACGTTTAAGGCGGTGGGGAGAGAAGAGCGGAGCCACCCATTTGCGGGCGGAGGAGTGGGGGAAGAGGCACTTATTTGTCCCTCCTGAGGATCGACCGCGTGATTTGGCTATCCTGTGATACTATGTGGAGATTCCTGCACTGCAGGGGGTTGGACTAGATGACCCGTGGGATCCCTTCCAACTCCACAATTCAGGGGTGCCAACTTGAATAAAATATTGGGTGGGGAGCAGGAAAGCCCCGCCCCGCATAATCGTTCACATGACGCACGCTATTTGAATGGCAATGCCCTTTTGTGGGGGACCCTCAAATATTTTATTGGGGGAGGGCGAAGGGACCTCGGCTTCTAGAAGTTGGCTCCTTTGCTACAATTCTATGCTCCTGTTAAAACGCGACAGCCGCGCTTGGTTTTCTATGCAAGAAGAGCTCAAGATCTTAAAGCGGGACTCCCCATCTCCTCTTTCAACAAACCTACCGCTTTTGACCGCGCGAAAAGGCTGGCTTTTATTTCTCTCTGTATGAAGGTTGTTCGAGCCTTTGGGGGGCGTGTACATCAAAGCCCCCCCCCCCCAACCATTCATTTGCACGTCCGGGTAGGACGTTTATCATCGGCTTCTAGGTTCTCGTCACTTGAGGGGAAAGTCGGGTTGACTAAGGAGCGAAATGAGACAATAAATAATAAATAAGTTTTTCACAGAATTTTGATGAGGTCATTAGTTAAAATGGGAAGTCAAGCCCTAAGGTATTAGGAGCTGGATTTGAGCAGAAACCAAGACAAATCTTAGGCTGCCAGCTTTTGTTTTTCTCTGGCTGGTTGTAATGGGTTTCTGCTTCCTCCTGAAGAATAGTAGATTAGAAAATTGAAAAGGCGGGGGGAGGGGGGAGCATTAAAGGAAGATATTTATTTAGGTTTTACCCTCCAGATGTTGTTGGCCTACAGCTCCCATTAGCCCCAATGCTTTCTGGGCTTGATGAGAGAGGTACTTGCAACATCTGGAGGGCCCTAGGTTTCCCCTAGCCAGTTGAGATGTGTATCCCTATTCCAGAGGTTCATGGTTTGTAAAAGCGCATTCAGAACTGAATTACTGAAATGTGTTCAGAGTAGATCTCTGGTAGATCTCACACATGACTAAATTGAATCTCCATGCTGTGTTAATGATCAGTTTGAGTGGGGTTTCCTTGACAAGACATACGAAGTTCATGAGACTCTTAATCTCAGGGTCGTGGCTTTGAGCCCCACATTGAGGATAGCACTAGATTATATCAGAAGAAGAAGGAGAAGAGTTTGGATTTGATATCCCGCTTTATCACTACCCGAAGGAGTCTCAAAGCGGCTAACATTCTCCTTTCCCTTCCTCCCCCACAACAAACACTCTGTGAGGTGAGTGGGGCTGAGAGACTTCAGAGAAGTGTGACTAGCCCAAGGTCACCCAGCAGCTGCATGTGGAAGAGTGGAGACTCGAACCCGGTTCACCAGATTACAAGTCTACCGCTCTTAACCACTACACCACACTGGCTCTCAGATGGCAGGCCTCCTTGGAGTAGACCCATTGAAGTGAATAGGCATTACTAACTTATGTTCATTAATTTTAGTGGGTCTACTTTCAGTAGAACTTAGATGGATAGAACCCTCTGTCATTCACATCAGTGGTCACTACATGACTGAATGTGCACATTTTGTCTATGCATAGACCAAGGGTGGGGAAACCTTTTAGCTCAGTGTACCTGGCAGGCCAAATTTGACAGGTAGTTGGGACCACCTACCTGTCAGTCAGCTGCCATTGACATCTGGTGATAGGTGGCCTCCCTTGTGCGGGGAAGATATAGCTAAGGGCAGGATTGAACTTCTTGTGCATCCGCTGCTATGTAGGGACTTCAATCCTGCTTTTTGCAGCTGCCTCTCCACCTGCATCACACCTAAGGTCAGGTGTGATGCCATTTATAGGGCAGGTGGGTGTAATTTCAGGAGAAAAACAGCTTCATGGGCCAAGTGGGGAGGCCTGATGGGCCAGGATTGGCCTGGGAGGGCGCCCCCCACCTCTTGCTCTCCTTTCTACATCATTGTTGCGGTGCCCCCTGCAGCGCAGTGCCCACTGGTCACATCACCCTAAACCACCTCTGTTCCCTATGCCTGGCTCACACCTTTCTTTTTCTTGTTGTTTCGCATGCACTACCTGCTTCATTTCACTAAGCAGGTGCACTAATAACAAAGCAGGAATTAGCAATTGTACGCCCACAGAAAGTGTGCCATTGTGCAGTTGCTGCTGCCTTCATACTTCTAGCTCCCACAGCGCCTATGTGTGAAGCTGCATAGTGGAGCAGTACAATAACTCCTACAGCACCTATACTGTGTGTAACAGCTGCACCTGCTCCCCCCCCCCATAGTAGAGCAGATAAAAAATAATTAAAAACAGTAGCATTGGAAATGGGTAGGGTTGGCTTTACAGTGGTGAAGAAGACCAGCTCTACTACTGTGTTTTTTTTTAAGCTACAGGTAACACTGGATGGGAGCCCCCATGCAGTTATGCCGTGAGAAATACACTCAAAACAATATTTCTGTGGCTGTTGTGGAGCTGCTCCTGAAATTTTCATGCTCACCCTCTCAAGGAGACCGAATGTGTCTTGTTGCTGCTGTGCAGCACCATTCTCAGCAGCTGCTGCTTCGAAGTGAAAAGAATTAGGCAACTTGCTGTGGCTGCTCCCAGAAACGGATTGGCCCAGGTGTGCTGTGATGAACCAAAATGGAGCAGAAGGGCTGTGATGGTATGCCGTACCCCCAAAAGTATCAAATAAGGTCTCAGAAAATCACCACCTCCTAACACCGAATATGCTTCCAGCTGGATTTGAAACAGCCAGTTTTCATGACTATACCATTTACCGTATTTTTTGCACCATAACACTCACTTTTTTCCTCCTAGAAAGTAAGGGGAAATGTCTGTGCGTGTTATGGAGCGAATGCCTGCGGGTGGCGGGGGGGGGGGGGATCTGCTGCAGTCGTGAGCAGAGGATCCATGGTTCCCCTTCCTTCCCTCCTCCGTGGTTACAAAGCATGGATCCACATGGATCCTCAGGATTTTTGCATTGGGCTACTCCAAAATCACTGTCAGATCACGTCTGTGGCCACAGCATGAACCACAAAAATCATATATCCACTATTTCATTTAGAATATTTTTTTTCTTGTTTTCCTCCTCTAAAAACTACGTGCGTGTTATGGTCTGGTGCGTGTTATAGAGCGAAAAATACGGTACTTATTGCGTCCCTCCACATTTAGGGGAAACCCACACAATCCAAGTTGTGGGAGGGGGGAATCAGGACATCTTCAGTGCCAGTACGATGTCATGCACCTGAAAATGAGTGCCTGGGGCACTGCAGATGCAAAGTAAATGGCTTGTGTGGAGGCCCCATAGAGTATAAGAACTAGCCTGCAGGAGCAGACCAAAAGCCTAATAATAATTTCATTATTTATACCCCGCCCATCTGGCTGGGTTTCCCCAGCCACTCTGGGCAGCTCCCAACAGAACACTAAAAACAAAATAAAACTTCAAACATTAAAAACTTCCCTAAATGGGGCTGCCTTCAGATGTCTTCTAAAAGTCAGATAGTTGTTTATTTCCTTGACATCTGATGGGAGGGCGTTCCACAGGGCGGGTGCCACCACCAAGAAGGCCCTCTGCCTATTAAGTAAGTCCAGCATTCTGCTTCCTGCAATGGCCAACCAAGTGCCTTTGGGAAGCCCTCAGGCACGACATGAAGGCAAAAGCCCTTACCTGCTGTTGACCCCAGCAACTGGGATTCGGAAGCGTACTGCCTCTGAACCTGGGTGAATCTCATTTATTTATCACTGCTCATAGCATTAGCTATTGATTGACATTCTTCCCAGAATTTGTCTAAGCTCCTTTTTAAGCCGTGTAATCCACTGCATCCTGTGGCAACAAATTCCATGTTAATGAAATAATGTGGGAAGAAGTATATATACTTTTGTCTGCCTTGAATTTTCTCATAGTCAATTTCACTGGATGAGCCTAAATTCTGGTATTATGGCATTATGGGAGAAGGGGGACAGTTCTTTTCCCACCTTCTCAACACTGTGCATAAATTTATAAGGCTCTAGGACAGCCATAGTTATCTTCCCCTCCAAACTACAGAGGCACCAATGACTTTTCCATAAGGAATTGCTCCAGCACCTCGATCATTTTGACTGCTGTTTTCTAGACCTTTCCCTGTAATGTGATGTCCTGTGATGACCATGCCTGCACACAGTGTTCCAGCTATGAGTGCACCACACAATAAGTAGACATTTTCATTGAAATATCCACTCCAACCTCAAAATCTCTTCCTGGATTATGAAGAAGAAGAGAAGAAGAGTTTGGATTTGATATCCCGCTTTATCACTACCCGAAGGAGTCTCAAAGCGGCTAACATTCTCCTTTCCCTTCCTCCCCCACAACAAACACTCTGTGAGGTGAGTGGGGCTGAGAGACTTCAAAGAAGTGTGACTAGTCCAAGGTCACCCAGCAGCTGCCTGTGGAGGAGCGGAGACTCGAACCCGGCTCACGAGATTACGAGTCTACCACTCTTAACCACTACACCACACTGGCTCTCTATGATCATTAGTAGTACTGTATTAGTATTTTTGCTCTAATGTCCATAGTTTTCCACTTACACTGAACTTCGTCTTTTGTTTTATTGCGCATTCTTCTGCTTTGGAGAAATTCACCATTGTTTAGGGTTTTCACCATGTTGAATGGTTTTGTATGATCTGCAAGCTTGGCTACCTCACTGCTCACCCTTGAGCCCGGATAATGTAGGAACAAGTTAAATAACATTGGTCCCAGTGTGGATACTCAAGGACCTTACTTCTTACTTTCATCTACTGTGAGACATTGAACTGTCCATTTATTCATTTTCACTTCTTCCTCTTTGACCAGTTTCTGGTCCATAAAGTAAAATCTGTGATTGATCTACGTAAGCTTTACTTTAGTAATGTATGATGTGGTTGGTATATGTGCCAACGTGGAACCAATGCAGAGCACCCCCTTAACAGATTTCATATCTGCAAACAGCGCTAAAACATCATTAGAAAGCTTACCAGCAAGCAGGCAGGGCTCTCTTCCCTGCATTTCAAAGAGTGCTGCCTCTAAGTTGCGCGGGTGGGAGTGGGGGAGGAGAGAAAATGTGACCTAAAACATTTATTAGGAATTTTGTAGCTTTCTGCAGGCTCGAGTTGAAAGTCTTTCCTTAAAAAGAGGAAATGTTTCAGAACTCAGATCATTAAAGGCTATGTTCCTTCACCTATATCTGTGTGAAGGATAACACCTTAGTCACTCAGTCAACTCAATGAGATCAGTGGGGTTACTCCAAAAGGAAAGCACAGATCAAGGTGAGAATCTGTCCCTAACAGAATATATACTGACGACAACTTCTCTGTACACAATATATTCAAAAGCAAGATGTGCAAAAATCCATTCTGAGCTTAGGAATCTCAGCCCTCACCCCCTTTTCTGCTGCTTCTTACTAATAGTACATTAGTACTTCTCCCTGGGCAATTTTAGATGCCAAGAAACCTGTAACAAATTTCATAGTGAACTTGAACTCGGAGAACCAAAACAGCTTTTTTCCTTTGCCCGAGAGATATTAGGAAGGACAATGACATTGCATGTTGGTAGATTACACATAATATCTGCTGCTGCTATGTTCTGTCAGAGTTATTTGTTGCCAAGGGATCAAGAAAGACTACAGATTCAGAAGAAAAATGAGCATTTGTTGGCTGTCAAAATTGAACAAACAAAATGAGAACCTACACTGGGAGCAGCCGATGTTATAAACATGGAAAGCAAGAATCTGGTCATGCTACATGTAATGGCATATTCCCTTTGGAACGCCCTCCTGTTGTACTGTATACCAGGCAGACCCCATCTCTATTATCTTTCTGGTGCCTATTGAAGAACATCCCTGTTTCAATGAGCCTTTTAAGTGGAGATTTTCTCTTCTATCCCAGTCTGTGTCTGTATCAAAATCAAAATTGGTTTTATTTATGAAATCGCTTTATATATGTTTTTATTGTTGGTATCTTTATTGTTGTTGAGGTTTAATAGAAAGTGATTCATCAGTACAATGAAATAAATAATACGTATTCTTAATCCAATGCTAATCTATGATTTTCTAAGGCACCACACTATTTTCTCAATCAAAATGCTAGTTTGCAAAGTAATGTTCTTTATTGTCCTCTTCCCCATTTTATCTTCACAACAATCCTGTGGGATAGGTGAGTCTGAGCGAGAGTGACTGGTCCAAGGTCACTCAGTTAACTTCATAGCTGAGTGAGAATTTGAACCCTGATCTCCAAGGACATAGGCTTCACACTTCCATCCACAACAGCTATGGCACCTCTTTTACTTTCTTTTTGGTGCCTTGCAAATACTTTTTAAAAATTCTCCCTGGCTTTTTAGTGTTTGTTACATTTTTAATAGCATTGAATTATTCATATTTTTAAAAAAATTCAATCTGTTTATAAAACAGCTGGGAAGTGTGTTATATAGCTCTCTGAGATTGCACTCATATTGTGATATAGTATGATTATGGCTCTGTTGTGCTAGATTTTGCTTGCTTGATTTTACTTTTATTGTTTACTGTGATTTGTATGCTGCCTACAGAATATGCGTTATAAGTAAACTCATATAGTAAATAATTGTGGTGTCTAGGAAGAGCGTGGCTGCAATCATAGATGGGCATTGGGCCATGTGATCAGTTATGCAGGGCAGGATTTACCTGGGCCACCCAATATCTTATTCATGTTGGCACCCCTGAACTGGTTTAACTGTTAATCCCATTTCACTGCTTATTCAGTCTGATCCTTGTAGTTTTGTGAAGGGGCTTGAGACATCCAACAAGGTGCTCTGGTTTTTGTTTTTTTTAAAAAATTGGTCAGAGTTAAAGCCTCCAGAGCATAATGCTGTTGGACTTGCTATCAGCGTCCGAGACTGTCCACAACATTATTCATGGATTCCCTCCTCCTCTCTCTTACTTGTTGGCTATTTCACACAAGGAATAGTGTCTCTTATATAGCAAGAATATCAATGCTGATTAGGGCACACTGTGCTCTTGCTCTGTACTTTAAAGCAATAATTGTGCTAGTCAAGCTCAGTATTATGACTGAGTCTCTGAAATTAGACTATTTAGACCTGTTAGCTAAAGTAAAGGTAAAGGGACCATTAGCTCCAGTCGTGGCCGACTCTGAGGTTGTGGCCTCATCTCACTTTATTGGCCGAGGGAGCCTGCGTACAGCTTCCAGGTCATGTGGCCAGCATGACTAAGCCGCTTCTGGCGAACCAGAGCAGTGCACGGAAACGCCGTTTACCTTCCCCCCAGAGCGGTACCTATTTATCTACTTGCACTTTGAAGTGCTTTCGAACTGCTAGGTTGGCAGAAGCAGGGAGCAAGCGACGGGAGCTCACCCCTCCACGGGGATTCGAACCGCCGACCTTCTGATCGGCAAGTCCTAGGCTCCGTTGTTTAACCCACAGCGCCACCCATGTCCCTAGACCTGTTAGCTAGGTGTAGTCTAAAATCACATGCCATCACCTTAGTAAAGCTAAGCACATGGGCATAGCAAGGGGTTGGGTGTAGGCTGCCCTCCCCAATCAAGTAAATAAATAGAAATACTTAACTAACTGACCAATTGCATCACAGATATCTCAGTTCTGTGCCCCAACATAAAGCATGCCCCCCTCTAAAATAAATCCTGGTGACACCCATGGCAAAGCAAGTCTGAGTCTGGCCAGTGTCTGGGGAGAAACTTTCTGAGAACTGCATGTGTGCTGCCTTGAGTTCCATGATGGAAAAAGGGTGGGATATGAATACATGAAAATATTATATTTGAAAATTAAACAGACGATGCTACTTGCTGGGTGATGCTCAGTGCAAGCCTATCGGTATAGAGAGAGTACATAGGGGCCCATTAAAGATTATTTCTATTAGCCTATAGCAAGTGTGGGGAACCTTTGGTCCTCCAGATGTTGCTAAATCACAGCTCCCATCATCCTGGGCCATGCTTGTAGGGGCTGATAGGAGCTCAGCAGCATCTGGATGTCCAAAGCTTCCCTGCACCTCCAGCACAGCTTCTCATAATTTCGTTGTAGAAACTTGTACTAAACACACAGCGATTGCAACCACAATGTCCTTGATTGGAATAAATTGTGCAATTTATGAAAATTAGAATTATACAACTGAATTTGTGCGTAATTTTCTTGCATGTATCTAATTTGATTTGGTACTTTGGATTTTAATGGCTGCTGTAGATTATCTTAAATATGGTTTCATTCAATCACTCACTTCCCAACATTTATTGTGCTTCTGGTTCCAGAGGCAATGTGTTAAACAGCTTCTGACTATTCCTTGTACTCTGTCTTTCTCCTGGCTGTCTACAAGCACTTCTGCTCTAGGTGGGTGGTGTACGGTGTTACCCCACTCCCAACACCATGCAGACCAGAAACAAAGTCCATTGTGAGACCAGCAGCCAGCAGTGTGATTTCAGGTCTTCCTCTTCCTCTGTAGAGTTGCCAGCTTTCTTGTTCCAGCTGGTTCTGGTACCTTTGCAAGCAGCTAGACACACAGCCATATAACAGGTGAAGCCATGTCCAACTTGGGGGTGCCCAGCAAGGGGGTGAACAGCTGATACTATGACATAGGCAACTTCCAACATGGTGCCCTGCAGGTGTTGCTGGACCACAGATCCCACCATTCCTGACCACTGCCTATTCTGACTGAAGCTGATGGGAGTTGGAATATAGCAACATCTGGGGAGGTTGCCCATCTAGTGGGAGGCCATATCTGGGGCTTGAACTTGTACCCCATGAAAGGCCTTTCTTGGAGGTTGGAAGGTTGTGGGGCCTGCCTGAAAAATCTGGGATGGACACAGGGGGAGCTCAGGGTGAGTGGTTTTGGTAGTGGGTTTTGGGGCAAGGACAAGTATGACAAGAGAGGGCCAATGACAAAAAGAGAGAGAGAGAGAAAAGAGAGAGAGCTGCTGTCATGGTTACAGGAAATGGTCAGAGCACAAGTCTTAAGTGTGTTTGACATGGTGATGATGAGACAGCTCAAGTCTCAGGCAGTTGGAGATGTCAAATGTGGCAGGTGGAGGGAAATACCAGAGGGTCTGTAGTAAAGTACAGTATATTCTCTTTCCCTGAGCTGTGCTGAAATTTGTAGACTCAGAATGAGGAATCTGGATACATTAGGGACAGTTGGCCTGTCCAGATCTGCTGTGATGCTGCTGAAAATTCAGGTGCTTGCATTACACAACCCTCATTGATGCTGCATTAACCAAGACTGGAATACAAGTGCATAATCCTAGAAGCCATCCAAGTCAGCTTTGCCCTAGACTTCATATTAGATTCAACAGAAATGTTGCTTATAAATTTCCCTGGTGTAGACGTAGCGTTTGAATCAGGAACAGATTTGGGCAATGCTGATTTCTTTAATGCTACAGGTTTTGTTTATTAAAAGTCTCAGTGTGCAAATGAAATGTCACTGCTTCCTGGTTGTGTTACTGATTTACCTGCCAGCAAGGGGAACAATTACTCTGACAAATGCCCTGAGAGAGCCCAGGTTGATTTCACTGCAGGTTGTTCTGCTATGGTCCCTGTTGCCTCAGCTGAATACAGCCGAATGAAATCAGTAGCATGATCTAATAATGCACTATGCAATATGGATTTTGTATACAAATAAATAACCTTGATGCTTGCAAGGGCTGTATATTTGGAAACTATTTCCCATCCTTTCATAGTCATTGGAAAGGAAAAGCTGATTGTACTGCAGATAGTGATAAAAAAGAGTTTATGTCCTTTTCCATATGACAATAAAAAAAGTATGTGTGTCCATCTGTCTCTGTCTGTCTGTCTGTCTGTCTTCATTTTTTTTATATATATAAATTTTTATTGGTTTTACAAAATTTTTAAAACAATACAAACATATAAAAAGACATACAAACACGTATAATTTCATGACCTTTTTTTTTTCATAAACCTTCTTTCTCGGACTCCCCCATACCTCCCCTTTCTGCATCCCAATGTCCAAATGTCTGTCTGTCTTCAAAGCCCACACACTCCTTCCTTCCTTCTTATTCCTTACTGGCACTGCGGTATCTGCTCTTCTGCTTCGCTGCTTACCACTCCTACCAGTTTTGGCCCTCAAATGCTTGCGAAATCAGTTGGATGCTCGGGGTCTGCAGTGGCATGCTGCAAAGAATTGCAATGCATTTGTTGTTGTTGTTGTTGTTGTTGTTGTTGTTGTTGTCTTTCACCACTTTCTACTCAGCCCTGCTGTGAAAATGAAACATTCCAGCAATTAAAAAATAATAATAAATTACTGCGTGCATGCTGTGAATGTGAACCAGAGAACATTCTAAATAAATAAATATGGAACCTAAAGCAAATGTAGTTTCTTGTAAACAGCTTCCCTCCACCACAGTTGTGCAGAAATGGGAGACTGGCTCTTCTAGCATGGCAAGATAGAGAAACTGTACTTCCTTTTCAGTTATTATTTAGCAATTTCTTCTTCTTCTTCTTCTTCTTCTTCTTCTTCTTCTTCTTCTTCTTCTTCTTCTTCCTTCTTCTTTTGGTGATCACTCGTAACTGAGTAGGATTGTCTTCCATGAACAAGGTCTTAACAGTGAGTCAGTAAGTGACTGTGGAGGCCAATTCTGGATCCACATGTCCTTCCACAATGGGGACATAGGTTTCCAGGAGTTGATCATGGTGAAGGTTTGCCAAGCGTTCTTTCCTCTTAGCATGTTTCTCCCTTTCGTCCTGATTTTGAGCATCTTCAAAGGCTGTTCTCCAATTGGAGCAATCACAGGCCAGTGTTTCCCAATTGTCGGTGTTTATACTACATTTTTGAAGATTTGAGAGCCAGTGTGGTGTAGTGGTTAAGAGCGGTAGTCTCGTAATCTGGGGAACCGGGTTCGCGTCTCCGTTCCTCCACATGCAGCTGCTGGGTGACCTTGGGCTAGTCACACTTCTTTGAAGTCTCTCAGCCCCACTCACCTCACAGAGTGTTTGTTGTGGGGGAGGAAGGGAAAGGAGAATGTTAGCCGCTTTGAGACTCCTTAAAGGGAGTGAAAGGCAGGATATCAAATCCAAACTCTTCTTCTTCTTGCCTTGAGAGAGTCTTTAAACCTCTCTTGTTGACTACCAGCATTACATTTTCCATTTTTAAGTTTGGAATAGAGTAGTTGCTTTGGAAGACGGTAATCAGGTGTCCGAACAACATGACAGTGAAACGAAGTTTATCATTGCTTTGATGCTGGTGATCTTTGCTTCTTCCAGTACACTGGCATTAGTTTGCCTGTCTTTCCAAGTGATATGTAAAAATTTTCCGGGACACCGTTGATGGAATCTTTCAAGGAGTTGGAGACCTCTTTCTTTCCAGTGGAAGGACAGATCCTGAAGCTGAGGCTCCAATACTTTGGCCACCTCATGAGAAGAGAAGACTCCCTGGAAAAGACCCTGATGTTGGGAAAGATTGAGGGCACAAGGAGAAGGGGACGACAGAGGACGAGATGGTTGGACACTGTTCTCGAAGCTATGAACATGAGTTTGACCATGGAAGACAGGAGTGCCTGGCGTGCTCTGGTCCATGGGGTCATGAAGAGTCGGACACGACTAAACGACTAAACAACAACAACAACAACAACCTATAGGAGGTAATGGGAAGGAGTAACTTCTCTGCAATTCACAGATAAATAAGCTCATCTGTTGTATTGTTCTCTTACCTTTGCTTGTAGAAATGTCTCCCACCACTATATTCCTCCATCTGAACTTTCAGGCCTCAGTCTGGTGGACCACTTTTTCCTCATGCAGAATTTCCTGCCAGTTAAGGTCTTATTAAGAGGTCCTTCTCCTGCCTCTAGAGGTTAAGTGGGAGGGCAGGCTGGGGAGAGTGGCCACATGTCCAGTATTGCAGAGAACAGTCCTCTATTTCAAGAGTTGCCAGAGGACAATCTTCTGTTTGAAGGGGTCCTCTTTTTGAAGGGCTGTCGTGCCCATGTCCAGTGAGAACAACTGGTAGCACTTGGGCAGCTGACTGAGCAGGCACATAGATCAATTGGTCACAATCTTCCCTGCTACAGTGAGAAGGTTTCTATTTAAATTAAAGCAATTGTTTCAAAAGTAACCCCTATACATATAAGTTAGCACTTGCAAATTCTATGCAGGTTGGTGTCCTCTTTTTTTTGGTAATGCCTAAGTGACCACTGGGGGAGGACCCTTCTTTGGCAGTACCCAAATGCACTGGCGGAGGAAGGGGGTGCGGTGGGTGAGGCTCTCCCCAGGTATCATCCCTGAGGGGGGTGACATCGCTGCGCCGCCCCCTGGGACGCTCGCCGTGGGCGGCGCCCCCCCTGAGATGCTCGCCCCGCCCCAGGTGCACAGCATGTGCGTCACTCCGAGTGCCAGAGCAGCTAGCTCCACCTCTGCCCAAATGGTGAAACTTTTCCCCTAGATGGGTTAGTTTGGCTCTTCCTCTGCTATATCCTAGGTGTCCGGCGTCCTCCTTCCTATATTCTTGCGCTTTTAATGAATGCTTGAGACCCTCTACCTTTGTGGTTTCAGCTGCTGCTTTGAGCCTGCTTATATTTGTGTAATTTATTGTTGTTTTAATCTTATATTTTGCTGCACATTATTGTTATAAACCTCTACAATACTTTTTTTTAAGGGAAAGTGTATATAAGTTCTTGACTGCTGATACTGAGGACTGGGGTGTCATGGATGCTTTAGCTGAGTTTCCTGCATTGCAGGGGGTGGACTAGATGACTCTTGGGGTACCTTCCAACTCTACAATTCTATGATTTATCCAGTGTATGTGGTTCACTGGTTCTGTGTGTTGAAGGAGCCAGGTGGAGCCTGCCCACCCCACTTGTCAAATCATGGCGTCCATTTTGACTGCAGTCCTTCCTTTCCACGTATCACACAAATTGGGTGTAAGCCCTGAGTGCTTTGTGGAAATAACAGAACGAGAACCCCTTCTAAAATGGCAGCATGCAGAGACTGCGATTTTAAGGGAGCACATTCTTGCCCTACATTGCTGTTATGAAACAGAGTTTTCATTACCATAATTAAAAACATAAATACAATGTATTTATATAATGCTATTAACCAATGCAGAAGAGTACTTCACTAAATAGCACCACTGTGACTACAAACGATGATGCTCGCCAGGGGTTTAGAGATGTTGCTTGGCCGTTTCATAACTCACACAATGCCTTCAATATCTCATAGCTGGGCTATAATAAACAGACTTTTATTTTGCATATCGCATTAAAGCTGGCGTTTTTAAAACACTTCAGGCTCTCCAAGGGCCCCTTCGCATCATTCTGACATAGAATGACTCTCTCTATAATTTCTCATGAGAGGAAACGTAGGCTGATGAGTTTGTGTGTGCCCTTCACATCACACCTTCCTAGGAATGGCAGCAGGAACTCCATCCCAGACTTAGAAACAGAGTTCAGTTGGTAGAGCATGAGATTCTTAATCTCAAGGTTGGGAGTTCGAGTCCCACCTTGGGCAAAAGATTCCTGTATTGCAGAGGGTTAGACTAGATGACCCTTGTGGTCCTTCCAACTATGCAATTCTATGATTCTATGGTACTGAGGCAGACCATGAGTCCATCTAGGTTCATATTAGAAGATATCAGGGATTGAACCAGGGGCCTTCTGCCTGCAAAGTGTGTGATCTAGCACTGAGCTACAACCCCTCCCTTCAGACTCCAGGGAGCAGAGAATGGCTGTGTTAGCATCTTGTGTCCTCCCAGATCAACAGTGTAGTTCCCTCCAGCCCTTTTCACGTTAAATAATTTCTGCTTGCTTTAGCCACTTGCTGAGAAGCAAAGCAATAGCTGCTCCACATCCCTTTGCAGTGAGTAATGGAATATATGGGCATGTAAAGGACACTCGACCCAATCACGTTTGCACAGTTGGCTGGATGTGCTTCAGAGCTGTGTGCTCTACTTTTCAATCATCACAGGAAAACAGATGTCTAGCCCTGGTTGCTTCATCAGTAATTGAACAGCAAACGCCTGTGGGTGAGTGAGACCCCTGCAGCGATATGGCTCTCTGTGTCCAGCAACAAGTCTAGCAGTAAAGTGCCAGGGTTGAAGCCTCTAAGCAAGTTATCAAATGGTCATAAATGCGTGAACTGCTCCCAAGCCTCCAATGGTCCAGCATGAACATGTCCAGCAATTCTAGCAGTAAACCAATGGGGGAAAGGATAGAAAAACCAAGCAGCCCGGTTGAAGAATTGCTGTGGGTGTGGATATGTGCAGGGTGCACAAAGAAAGCCCTAAATCAAAGAGAGAGATCTAAAAGAGCTTCATCTCTTGAAGATACTATAGAGCAGCCTTTCTCAACCTGTGAGTCCCCAGATGTTGTTGGACTACAACTCCCATCACCCCTAGCTAGCAAGGTCAGAGCTCAGGGATGATGGGAGTTGTAGTCCAACAACATCTGGGGACCCACAGGTTGAGAACCACTGCTATAGAGTCTGGCAGTCCGACTATTCATGCCAAGTGGGCTGCAAGAGGACATTGACACGGAACCTGCAGGCCACACATGGCCTTGTGCAGTTGTGGGGGAGAGCGAGGCCAAAATTTGACACCCCACCAGCTCTTGAGCTGCCTTCCCAAAGCTGATTAAGGGCGGTGCTGGGCTTTGGGAAGGCACAAGACTCTGGCAGGGTCCCAGAGCCCTCCCACTTCCTCCCCAAAGCTGGGAAAGTGCTAACTAGGATTTGGGAAGGAGGCCTCATATCGCCTTCCAGGTAAGTGCCTTACTTACCTGCCTTTGGGAAGGAAGTGTAAGGGTAGGCGGGGGGCATCAAATGTTGCCGAGGGCTGCAAAAAAGGCCTCGAGGGCTGCATGTGGACCTGGGGCCATGCATTGGACCACCCTGCTATAGAAAAATGGTTCCCTCTGCCGTGACCAACTATAGAAAAACAGTTCCCACAGTCTCAAGCTGTACAGACACAAGCTTCCAATTTTAAAAATATTTCAAGGTCCAGGGAACTTCCTGCTACTACAGCTCAGAGTTCCTTCATGTAACTCTTTCCCGCTGCCATCCGTTCCCTCTGAATTCCTTCAAAACCTCCTGTTGTTGTTGTTGTTGTTTAGTCGTTTAGTCATGTCCGACTTTTCATGACCCCATGGACCAGAGCATGCCAGGCACTCCTGTCTTCCACTGCCTCCCGCAGTTTGGTCAAACTCATGTTCATAGCTTCGAGAACACTACCCAACCATCTCATCCTCTGTCGTCCCCTTCTTCTTGTGCCCTCAATCTTTCCCAACATCAGGGTCTTTTCCAGGGAGTCTTCTCTTCTCATGAGGTGGCCAAAGTATTGGAGCCTCAGCTTCAGGCTCTGTCCTTCCAGTGAGCACTCAGGGCTGATTTTCAAAACCTCCTAGTAGCTTGGTATAAAAGGCTTAGGTATGAAATTGATACCAACACTGGAGATGGAATAAAGTATTAATTAAATTGATTACAGGGATACTTTGCACGTAAGGGAATACTGAACTCAACTGTACTCAACAGTTTCTAAGGACTGAAGAGGCACAACACCTGACACCAGCCTCTAACCTCCATGCCAGCCAATTCCACTCATTACCTGAGTGGTCACTATTTGGTTTCATCCGCATCCATTTACAGCTTGGGGGTCCCAGCTGTCTTCTAAATGCCTGTCAGTTCCCACTGCTGGTTTCCTACCCTGAAATATTGCACTTTAAGATGCATGTTTAGCTCAGGCATCTCAGCTGATTAATGATCCCAGTTTTTCTGTAATCTTGGACCTCCTGTGGTCAGCTGCTGCCTGCCTGGAATAAATTGGGTGGACAAGAAAGAAAGACTTGCTGGGAAACTATGCAGAAGGGAAATGGGAAAAGGGAAATCTTATTTCTACTTCAAAGCCAGGAGTAACAATTTCAAGGATGGTTAAACTATCCCCATACTGGCTAGAAAAGTGAGATTTGGTAGAAACCTAGCCCAAGGCACTATTGGAATGAAGAAAAGTCTGAGCTGAAGATATATGCATCTCTTTCTCTCTCTGTCTCTCTTTAAATTGGAAGGATGAATTGTACCTTGGAGTAGTTAAGCTCCTCCTGCCCCATCCTCTGATTACTGGAATGGTTCACCAAATGGGCCTTTTTATTGTTATAAAAGCCTAACAGATAAAACTTAGGACAGGAATTTGGGGGGGGGGGGAACCATTCCTGTTTACCTGGGCATTTGATGGCTGAAATACATTGTTCCTGGCAACTTTGAGATCACTGTTTTTAGAATAACTGCTTTTAGAATGATTTACAATTATAATAGTGATAATGATTATAGCAATGTGTGGGCTGCCTTGGGCTCATTAAGGAAGAACCCTAGGATATAAATTGAATAAACAAACAAATAACCACACTGCTGCACAAGGCAAGCACAAACATTTCTGAAACAGGAGTTTGGGCTGTTGGAGTTCTGTTTACATAAGTTGCCATATTTTGAAGACCAAAAAAGATGACACATTTGCCAACTTTTACTTTTAACTATGGATCGCTACGACGACTCATTTTACTTACCCATGGGAAAGAAGAAGAAGAGGAGGAGGAGTTTGGATTTGATATCCCGCTTTATCACTACCCTAAGGAGTCTCAAAGTGGCTAACAATCTCCTTTCCCTTTCTTCCCCACAACAAACACTCTGTGAGTAATTGAGGCTGAGAGACTTCAGAAAAGTGTGACTAGCCCAAGGTCACCCAGCAGCTGCATGTGGAGGAGCGGAGACGTGAACCCGGTTCACCAGATTACGAGTGTACCGCTCTTAACCACTACACCACAGAGGACATATGGCAACCCTAAATTTTCTGAGCATGTGGGGAGAGGCATTCGGGCAGGCTGGTAGGAGAGGTGAGCGGGCAAGCAGGCAGAAATTTATTGCGTGCAGGTGGGTAGGGGTGAGAGGTAAGCAGATGGGCACCACAGAGGGGAGGCTTGCTGTCACGGTCCGTTTTTTGGGCGGTCAAAGTCCTGGCGGTGGATGTCAGGACCGGGGGCAAGACGGCGGGGTGGGAGCAGGAACGGGAAACCAGGAATCAGGAAGCCAAGGGTCAGGAAACCAGGAGTCAAGGGTCCGAGGATCAGGAAGCAAGGAGTCAAGAAGCCAAACACAGCAAGGCAGGAAGCGTGTTGCTGTGGCAAAGAGCCAAAGGGAAATGCTGACCTTATGTCTCTTCCCGGCTCTTGCCACCAGGTGCTGTGAGTTACCAACTGGCCTCACCTGTGCGGCCACGCCTTGCCTCTTCAGAACGAACTTAGGAAAGCCCCAGTTCTGCAAAGCCCTACAGGTCACAGGGCCTGGCTCCTGCACACACTCCTTACACTTGCATCCAGTTGCATGCAGCAGAGGTGTGCTTCACAGAAGTGCAGGGACCGCTGGAGAAGTGTAAGAGGGTAAGTGGGGAGGGGCAATATTTTGTTCAAGTTGGCACCTATGATTGTGAATGGTTGGATTGCTAGGAGCACAAACTTCCTTCCATAGTTATGTATGCATATCAATGTGTGTGTGAGACACACACAGAGAGCGAAAGAGAGAGAGAGAATGAGAGAGAGATTAGACATATTCATGGAAGACAGTTAAATTAAACTTCTATGTCAAGAGATAGATAGGGAAGCTGGTGCCCTCCAGATGTTGCTGGACTCCAGTTCCCATCAGCCCCAGCCCCTATGGCCAATGGACAGAGATGATAGTCATTGTAGTCCAACACCATTGGGAGAGAACCAGGTCCCCCCATCCCTGCCCTATCTTCAGAGACACTGTGCCTTGAATACCATATGCTGCCTAGGGATAAACAACAAAGGAAGGGCTGTACCTTTGCTTCTTTCTCAGCAACATCTATGCTGGCTTGGCCATGTCCATAAAATGGAAGATGACAGGATCCCCTGAGGATGTGCTTTACAGGGAGCTGGCTTCAGACACCAGGAATGTTGGCAAACCAACTCTGCCTTATCTGTAAACATGACATGAAGGCTGGCAGCATCACCCCGCTGTGTGGGAATCCCTTGCAGATGACCACAGTGCCTGGAGACAGACAGTCAGGCTGTGTATAGACAGCAGTGACCAGAAGAGGAATGACTACTGGGAGGAGCATAGAGAGACGAAATGGCATGGTGCACCTGCAGCGGCACAACCGGATGCCTTCATCTGCCCCAGCTGCAACAAAACATGTCTCTCCCATATCAGTCTCTACAGCCACAGCTGGCAATGTAACCTTCCAGCAGTTTGTCTTCACCCCTAAAGGTGCACTCCTCCATTGTCTCCCGACACAGACAGATGCCAACAACAGTCCCAGAGGTGTCTCGGTGGCTGACAGGATGCTGTCCTAAATGGCTAGCGTATTTTGTACATTTATTCAGAAAAAGGTTTTGTGATGCGCATCGGCAGGGGGAGAAGGAACTATTGGAGCTGATAAGGAAGGATGGTAGGGCCACCTCTTGCTGCTCAGTTCTGAATCCATTCATGGTTAGACAGCAGCCCTAGCAAAGAGGCTTCAATGTATGGAACTTAAAGAAGTGCTGAAATATGTACCTGGTTCAGAGGACTCATCATCCCATAGGGCTGAGTTAATGCTGAGCTCTCAGGTGGGCCAGTGTGGATTTTTGTTCTTTGAATTTACATGCAGAAAATTCTACCTCTATTGATCCTGGCAATGGGGTGTGTGTATGTTGCAGACAAACTGTGAGAGGCAATCCATAATCATCATTCTTCGTAGTCTTTACCCTGTTAATGGGAGCGACTGGCCCTTTCATTTTTCTTTGTGGAGGGAAATGAGCAGGAGCAGTCATTCAGGCTCACTCGGGGGGCGATTAGGCTACATAATCAGCACCTCCAAATCTCAAGAGCACTAATACCTGTTTGGTTCTTAAAAGATGCTTGATTTTAATTTTATTTTCTATACAGGTTCACAAAGTTAATCATTTCATTGGATTTTATTTATAGTGTTTTACTTTATTTATCATGGACGCTTTATTTGAGATTCCTGCATTGCTGGGGGTTGGACTGGATGACCTTCTGGGTCCCTTCCAACTCTACGATTCTGTTGTTCTATAATTCTGTCTTTCAAATATGCAAAACACTAAAACATAAAGGGCAGGATTTGCCTAACAAACCCCACCAATGAAAGCCCTGGGCAAGGGGTTCCACTTGCACAACAGGGCTTTCCTCCGTCCTCTTCCTCCTCCTGTGCCCCCCACACCCTCCAAAATTGGCTTGGAAGGTTAGGAGAACCCCCAGAAGTGTGTGTGTGTGTGTGTGTGTGTGTGTGTGTCTGACAAGCTGATTTGTTTGTGCAGATGGAACATTCAACGTGGTGCAACACTGAGTTCCACCCAAACAGTAAATTCACATCTTAGGAACGTAAATACTAATATATCAGGGAATTTCATTTGAGCTGTCATAATAAATCAAATAGATGTTCAGAATTTACAGATAATTATACATTTGCTCTCCAGTTAACAATAGAGAGTTGCCAGTTCCGTTAAAAAACACTGCAACGCAGTCTTCCTTCTCTGGTTTTGTGTGGCGAATTAATGTTGACAAAACAGCACATTCACGCACTTTGCTTTCCTATTCAGACATGTTTAGGTTTTCTGCCAGCCTCTGGCATTTCACAAACAAGATTCTAGCTGATGTGATAATGTGTCACAACATCTTGTATATCTCCATAGGTAATGTCTGGGATATAAGTCAAAAGGAATGCAACAGGATCTAAGAGTGCAATCATACCCCAACTCCCTGCCCACTCCCAGTTGATGGCTGGGGTGGTGGTTTAGAATTGCTCTGCCCATCTATATAAAAGTTAGTTATTCTAGAGGTTGCATTTCTGATATTAGACCACTACTTTTGTGCAACCAAAATATCCACCATGAGTGACAAAAAACATCACGCATCAAAGACATATCTGCCTTATTCTGATTAACTTAATGAACTGTTTCCAACAAGGCCCTAGAATGCTTTGAAATGGGTACAAGGCCACGGTGGATAAGCAAATACATTTTTCCACTTTGCCTTAAACTTAAGGGGATGATCCAACCACAGTTAAATGATTTTTAGTCCAACTGATTTCAGCAAGAGACTGTAAAATACCCTGGAAAGGATTGCTTATATGAACTTACCTTTAGCTTACCTTAAATGTTCATTAGTGTCTGTATGTGACTATGAACATTAAATGTTCCACTCTCTTTATTCTAACAGGCAAATAAAAACCAGCAGTTATGCAAGATTTCCATTTTAATTAGGATTATTGCTCTGATAATCAGCATGTCTTCGCTGCTGGACGTCCACAGACTAATGACCCTTGAGGATCAATCATATTTGGAGCTTGATTTCATAGGACTTTTTTATGTCAGCTTGTTTCAGGGGTAGAGGAAGCAGCTATGTTTTGATGAAGTCCTGCTAGATGTTTGGCGAGTGTTTTCCTGGATCATTCCAAGTGCTACCTCCTCATTTCTGATCAGTCAAGCAGCATGGAGATGTTGTTTGCTTGTCTAGACACTTAGATTTGATCTAATTGTGAGTCGTAATGGGAATCATTAGCCTTTAGAAGAGAAATTGCAAGCAGCTGAGCAGCCTGCCAGTGCATTTGCTACTGGGGATGTGGGTGGCGCTGTGGTCTAAACCACTGAGCCTAGGGCTTGCCGATTGGAAGGTAGGCAGTTCGAATCCCCGTGACGGGGTGAGCTCCCGTTGCTCGGTCCCAGCTTCTGCCCACCTGGCAGTTCGAAAGCACGCAGTGCAAGTAAATAAATAGATACTGCTCCGGTGGGAAGGTAAACGGCATTTCCATGCACTGCTCTGGTTCGCCAGAAGTGGCTTAGTCATGATGGCCACATAACCCGGAAGCTGTACACCAGCTCCCTCGGCCAGTAAAGCGAGATGAGTGCCCCAACCCCAGAGTCGGCCATGACTGGACCTAATGGTCAGGGGTTCCCTTCACCTTTACCTTTAAGATCTCATTGCAATCTTTACAAATGGATTCAGGCACACATGCTTTTAGCAGACTGGGGTGGCATGAATCACCTTATGCAGATTACATGCACCAAGGTACTTTGTCCTCACTAAGTAAAGAAGGAGGTGCATTTCTTAGGTTGCAAAAATGTACCCAGCCCTCTGGGAGTAAGCCGCATGAAACAGAATGGGAGGTACTTCTGAGGAGACATGCCCAGGATTATGCTGATTGAGAAGTTAAAAATGGGCTGGCTTGGATCTTGTTTACTGCAAGTGTCATGTCTAGATCCACACAAGAAGCCTTCACTCAAGTCCCAAACAAAAGTTCTAACTCTGGTTGGCCTTGCAGGTTCAACTTTGTTTTTCACTAGAATCTGAGGTCCACCAATCAGGTGCAAAAGACAAAGACTCATAGCACTGTAGAGTTGGAAGGGACCCTGGGGATCATCTAGTCTAGCCCCCTGCAATGCAGGAATGGGATTGGACCTGCAACCTTGGTGTTATCAGCACCAAGCTCTAGCCAACTGAGCTATACATACCAAGTAACATACAGTTGAGACCAGGAATTTGTTTTGAGTACAGTACTAGGATTTTATGGTCTTTCTATACAACTCCGCACCCTGCCCCCTCATTATTCCCCCTTCTTTATTTAAACATTATAGTTCAGGGTAGAGAGAGAAACTACTGGGAGTCAGAAATCCTGCCTGAAGAAGTACTTTCTTTTAGCTGTCTTGAATCTTCCAACATTCAGCTTCATTGCATGCCCACGAGTTCAAGTGCTATAAGAGAGGGAGAAGAACTTTTCTCTATCCAATGTCTCCATGCCAAGCATCATTCTACAAAGTTTATACACTTTGTGCACAGACTTTGCTGTGGAACTACTGTTCAAATGGTAGAATTCTTAGCAAGCATCCCCCATGCATTTGCCAGGGCATGTGGTGTGGGGCACATATGCGCATCTCTGTGTGTAACCTTTTTTCTCATGCAAAGATTGCAGGAATCTGATATTAATGGGCCTGCTTCACCTTCACCACATATGCAGTAGTGCCACACAGCCATCTGCATAAACCATTCCCTTTTCTTTCTCCTTTACTTGCTGGCAGCTTGAGGCCACAATTCTACTTACCAGGGACAAGAGTAAGTCCCAAGGAAGAAAGTAAGGCTTACGTCCAAGTAAACATGCAGAAGATTGCGCCAAAAGGCATAGCATGCTGAGCATTACAATGCGATGCCCTAAGCAACTTGTCTAATAATCGTTGCGCGTCTTTAAATAGGAGATACACAAAATGACCTCTGGGTAGGAGAACACCTTCAAAACACCCCAAAACGCATTGATTTGTGTGGAACGTTTCTCCTCTCATACAAAACAGGATTTTTCTTAGTAGTGGAATGCGGAGCCCAGCAGGAAGCTGATGTCTACTCTGATGGCTGCCAGGACCACATGAAATGTGTGGATTTTCCCTGTACATCTAGAGGGAAATATATGAGACAGAGAGTGAGAGAGTGAAGAGCGCACACATCAAATTCCAAAAGCACACAGTGTGTATGAAAGAAGCTATTTAAATATTATCTTGGCAGCTGGGAGCTTTTGCTATGGGCCTTTATCAGGAGAGAAAAAGCAGATAAATCAGCCAGTCCCTTTAGGCAGATGAGCTTATAATAATCACAGGCCCTGACAGGAGGTGTGCAAAAAACCCCCACAAAAAACTCTTTCCAAATTAAAGATTGTGTCAATGGAAAATTGAGATGAAGCACCTGAAAAAGGAAAGCAGGGCCATGGAGATATCAGGAAGATGGTAGGTGGATGGGTGTTGGAAGAACGATAAAAGGATTCTTTGGGAAGGTGTCTTTATCAGCTTGCTCAGAACTTCAAGAAAACCCTCTCTCTCTCCTATAGTCTCTTTGACCACATGCAAAGGAAGGAAGGAATTTGTCAAGCAGCCCACAGGAATTCTGCAATGCACCATTTAATGTTGGGGAAAGAGGGTGCCTATCTTGAAAGGTGAGGGATGTGCTATTACCGTAGTTTATCCTTTCTTCAATGATTTGGCCGAAATCTTCTGTAGCTGCTGGGGTGGCTCACATTCTCTCTCTCCCTCCCCACCCCTTCAACTGAGAAAACACCAGCTAACCACCCTGGGCTGTGAACAAATAGCCCCCTTAACAAAGGACGTTCTTCCAATAACTGTAACAATTCATTCCTACAGGGGAAAGAAAAGGCAAAGGCTGCAATTAGGGGCGTTATAGATAGCAAAATCTCCTCATCTCCCCTGACACTGGGGGGCCAGGTGCACTTACAGTGCATTTGTATGAGCACAACATACGCTGATAATTTACACCCACCAGCCCCTTCCTCCAATCACATCATGCCCATTACAATGATGGATATTTTGCGATTACATAAATAAATGGCAGTGAAGAAGAAAGGGGGGTACACAGGCAGGCCAATATCGCTTTTCTTTTTGTTGATTGTGAAAGAAATCAGCACAAAGCACCTGACCTGGCTGCTGATTTCTTGGATTAAAAGCCCTGGGCATGGCAGGGAATGACAATAGGCCAAGTGGCACTCTAATGTATTCTATGTCAATTCTCCTCTAATAGCATTATCCAGAGTCAGCCATGGTTTGTGGTGAAGTGTAACCTTCTCTGTAAGGGAATTTAAAAACATTATTACCTCTGACAGATGTGACAGGATCACTGAATGCCCAGAAAAGCTAGACAGGGCAAAGAGACACATGAAACGGTTACTTTTTTTATTTATACCACAAGCCTAGTAGACAGTCCCCTCCTCCTCAGCTGAAAAAGCATCTTCTAAATCAGGGATGGGGAACCTGTGGTCCTCCAGGTGTTATTGGACCACAGTGTCTGCTGCCTCTAATCAAAGAACTGTAGAGTTGGAAGGGGCAACAAGGGTCATCTAGTCCAAACCTCTGCAATGCAGGAATCACAGCTGATGCATCCATGACAGATGGCCATCCATCCTCTGCTTAAAAACCTCCAAGGAAGGAGACTCCACAAGCTCCCAAGGGAGTCTGTTCCACTATCTAACAGCTCTTACTGCCAGAAAGTCCTTCCTGATGTTTAGTCAGAATCTCCTCTCGTGTAACCTGAAGCCATTGGTTTGAGTCCTACCCTCCAGAGCTGGAGAAAACAAGTTTGTTCCATCTTCATTGGCTGAGCTGAGGAGATATGGAATCCAACAACATCTGGGGAGCCACAAGCAGATTTGGGGTGGTGGTGCAGGGAGTGGAAAAGAAGAGGAAGGCGGTGAAGGTGGAAGTCTTTGCACTAACAAGATGACTTCATTGGTTACCACCCCTTCTGTGTTTTGTAAGGGTGTATTGGTAAGCCCAGAGGTGAAGGCTTGGCATCAGTGATAGCTTTCTAGATTCTCTGTATCTGTCACTGGAGATACGTATCATTTGCTCAGCTGAATCTGTTGAGTGTGTCCAATGTTTAAAAAATGTAGATGGGCAGTAAGGGTTGGGGTGCAAAGCTCTGGTGTCCCCTTCTTATTTTTCCAAGCTCTATGGTTGTTGTTTTTTGTCAATTTTGCTTGATGGAAGCCATTTTCTTATTCCATATCATGCAATATGCTTTCCCAAATGCAGCCTTATGTCATGCCATGTAATAACCTAGTCTATTCCCACTTTCCCTTTCTCATATCCCAAATAACACCCATGACACTGCTGTGTGCTACAAGGTTCAAGGTGACAACAGTGATGGAATAACTGCCTGCTTCATTGCAGTCCTCAGATCAGCCTGCAGACCTCATTGCGGTATTCAGGCTGCCAGCTTTGGCTACTTCTGCAGTCCTGGATAGCTTCTCCTCTCCCTGCTATCATCCTATTTCCATTTCAGCTGTGTGAGCCTGATAATAAGGAAGTTACAACAGACAGCCTAAGGACCTTCATTTATTCTACAGATTGGAGCATGCCATAGCTGCAGTTAGTTACCTGTGGAGTTTAACTTCTCTGCAAAGCGGGTGAAATGCAAATCAAAAGAATGAGGGTGGTATACTTTCCTTTTAAAAATTTTGTTAGCATTTAAAGACATGGGAAATATTGCAAGAGGAAGGCTTTTTTATTTTATTTTTAAAATGAAGGAGATGAAGGACAGCAAACCATGGCACAAGATGCTCCACATAACATGAAAGGAATGAAATCTAATAGTTTTAGCTGCAAAGTAGCAACTAGAACTTCAGGCTACTATGTTTTACCTTTAACATTTCTGCTCCATATAAATCAAGGCACATACTTAGGATGGAACCTTTTTTATTTTTTGCTTTGAATTTATTCATCTGTGAAAAACTACTCTCTTGCCCTCTATTTCATAGTGACAATTACAAGAATCATCACTTGATCAATAAGCATGTATATCTTGAAGGACTGTGGGGAAAGATCACACTTTTTTTTTACCCTTAACCAGCCTGAAGGTGAGCATAAAACAAGGATTAAAGTATGTTAAAGGCAATTAATCTAGGTGCTTCTGAACAGATGGCATTCAAGAAGGCATTCCACATTCTGGTGTAAAATGGAGAAATTCTATCCTGAGGGTTTGTACTTGCAAAATGAAACTAAAAAGCTTTCTGAAACCCTTTGTTTTAAAATGTATGGCTGCTGTACATGCACTCCAACTCCTCTCATTTAGGGGTGAAGCTGAAAAACATGAAAAGTATATGTTGGACACATTTTGGAGCTCATTTCTTCCCATATCATTCTGGTAAACCTTATCATAGAATTGGGAGGAACCCTGAGGATCATCTAGACGAACCCCTTGCAATGCAGGAATATTCAGGAAAGCAGAGCAATATGTTTGGCACCAGCTTGGTTGCAGGAGCTGCTGGAAGGAGGAATGCAAGGTGCCATCCAACTGCCTTACGGACTCCACTCCGGATTTGTGTAGGGTTTGATCCTTAGGCTTTTCTTCTCCTGAAGATGTCCCACAAGGATTATTTCCACAAGATCTGCTGGGCTCCTGTTCTTTTAACATTTGTTAAGGAGCAAGATGTTTGAGACAGGTAACTTCTCATGCAGGAATAGGTTGAAAGCTGCACCTGCTTAAATGGCAACTTCTGCACAACTACCAAAGTAAGGCTTGACAGCTGGCAGCTTTGCAGGCAATGTCATAGCCCACAAGTCCCAAACCAGAGGCAAAAAGGGGAAACAATAATGGGGACCGCCTCTCCTGGTATGCCCCACAGAGGAACTTACGGTCTTCAAATAAAAACATCTTGGAGGTCCCAGGCCACAGAGAGGTTAGGCTGGCCTCAACTAGAGCCAGGGCTTTTTCGGCTGCGGCTCCAACCTGGTGGAACACTCTGTCACAAGAGACAAGGGCCCTGCAGGACTTGACATCTTTCCGCAGGGCCTGCAAGACAGAGCTGTTCCACCAGGCCTTTGGTCAGGGCGCAGCCTGACTCCCTCCTTTGGCAATCTTTACAAAACTTTAGTTTATGGTTGCCATCAATTTTGATTTTAATTAATTTTTATAATGTTTTTATAATGTTGCACTATTTTAGTGTTGTTAGCCGCCCTGAGCCCGGCTTCGGCTGGGGAGAGCGGGATATAAACAAAATTTATTATTATTATTATTATTATTATTATTATTATTATTCATGTGCAGTGCCATTGCCCTTGGTCTGCCACCCAGCGCTCTTTTCTCAAAGGGGGCATAGCACAATGATTTGCCAACCAGGCTATTAAGGACCCATATTTTGGTTTGTATTGAATCACCCTTCCAACCTACAGCAACTTTGAGGAAATCGGAGGGTTGCAGCTTGTGGCTTCAAACCTGCCCCCCTCCCACAGTGCAGCAAGAATCGGGAAGGATATGTAGATATTTCACCCACTGCCCAATTTGCGAAAAGCTAATCTATCAGGAATTAAATATTTGGCAATAGTCATGAGAAAAATAATTAGGCCTGGCTGTGGTGTGGAACTGCAAAGGGAACGGAGCAATGAATTCTGGGAAATATTGTTTAGGAAGACTGCTCTGTCCGCTTCCTGGTTTAGGGCATTGGCTGATAATTTCCAGCTATGTCTGGCTTTTAAAAAGAGGTGAGGGAAATGGGAGGTGTGAGGGGGTTGAGAGACTTCTGAAAAATGGGTTTTCACTGGCATTTGGAAGCTAGTCACAGAAATTCTGTCGCTTCATACTAGGCTTCATGAAATGTATTATTATTATTTCTTAACAAGACACAAATTTGAGCCTTAAAACTGCCTGGTGACTTTCCATGAATACTAAATATTCCCTTGAAAGCTTGAGGAGCAGGTCTAGGAGCAGATAAGTGTCTCCCTGGGAGCAAGGCCACAGCTCCTTTAGATATAACCTGAGGCAGGACCGTGATGCTAAGATCCAAAATGTGACATCCTGTCTCTGGCTGGTAATTGCCTCCAGTCAGGCCTGCCTGTCATCTCTCTGGGGAAGGAGGGAGAGGCTGAGCAGATGGGCTGCCAGCACCCAGAGGCAGAGCCGAGGCAGGTCAGCTCCAGGGCAACTTCCCTGGGATGGATGTAAAAAGCTGTAGGGCGCTGCAGGAGCTATAAAGGATCGTCTTGGTCCTGCTGTCTGGCAAGCGGAGGGCAGCATCCATAATCACCAACTCCCTGTGCATTTCCCTGCAGCTACCGAAACAGCTGTCTATTCATTTGGGAAGTGTTCTCGTATATGAGAAACTCACCATTATATTTCACTGTGTGGCTAAGCAGATTCCACCCACCCGCTCTCCGCACAACCCCTTGCTTATTTTGTGATATGCTGTGAATGCCCATGCTGCTATTTTACTGTGTTTTATATTAGGCAAAGCTTGTGGCAGCTGTAATAGCAGCTGGGTAGTTAAGGCACAATGAGCATTGCAGCCTCTACACAATGCATGAAAGGAAAGCTTGGCATGGAACAAGTCCTCTGCCCTACTGCTCCTATGTGGCTGGAATGTTTTTCTTGTCTCAGGAGATGCTGGGAACGCTGAGACTCCGAGAGAGCACAACAGTGACCAACTGATTGCCTATATGTGGCTGGGACAGATTCATTTGGTATTCATTTACAAGTTTCTTATTTCCTTATATTCCTTACTTTCTGCCCAGCCACTGAAATCTTCCGGGAGTCACTGTTAGTGGTTTTCCTTGACTTTGTTGTGGGTTTGAGCCTCATGTTGGGTGAAAGATTCCTGCATTGCAGGACTAGATGACCCTTGTGGTCCCTTCCAACTTTGCAATTCTATGGTTCTATGGATGCATAGCTTGTTATCTACCAGAGGCCATGCATTCAGTATTGTGGGCCCAATGCTGTGGCACTTCCTTCTGGCTGAGATCAGACAGGCCCCCTCCCATTTGAGTGCCCAGCATTTGGTGAAGACCTTTTTATTTCAGCAAGCATGTGAAGGTTTTTTCTTTCTTTCTTTCAAAATTATGGTTAATTTTAACTGATTTATCTTTTGTACCCTTCTTCTGCACTGCTTGGAAACTACTGTGTTAAACAGTATATAAACTGTTGAAATGAATAATAAATTAATCATGGTGTCTACTGATTATGAATAACCCCTGTGTTTGACTGTTTGGCCCCACAGTTAACACCTTTTCTCTCTATATGCCTAGGTATGCATACAAATATATCAACTGAGGATAGCATATCGCACTTCCAATAAAGTGGGCTCTAGTCCATGGAAGCTTCTAGGCCAAATAACCTTTGAAGGGAATAGGTCTTTGGAGGGACACAAGACACTGAGGTTTTTGCTACAGCAGACTAACTTAGCTATTCCTCTAAAAGTTGCAAAGTTGTTGACAACACACACACATTTCTGGGGTTTTCATTTTAACTTTGCTAGAAGAAGAAGAAGAAGAAGAGGAGGAGGAGGAGGAAGAAGAGTTTGGATTTGATATCCCGCTTTATCACTACCCTAAGAAGTCTCAAAGCAGCTAACAATCTCCTTTTTCTTCCTCTCCCACAACACACACTCTGTGAGGTGAGTGAGGTTGAGAGACTTCAAGCAAGTGTGACTAGCCCAAGGTCACCCAGCAGCTGCAGGTGGAGGAACAGGGACGTGAACCCGGTTCACCAGATTATGAGTCCACCGCTCTTAACCCCTACACCACACTAGCATGAAAGCACAGCATGTTCACCCCCACAAAGCTTCTGTACACAACAAAGCACTAACTTTGGTCTGTGAGCATATCTGAAGAGGCAACTGAATTGAGCTGACCTTCACTGCAATCTAAGGTGTGTTTGTGTGATTTGTTTTTCAAAACTGAAAATCCAAAACAACCACAGAGAGAAAATGAGCAGATGCTGTTTATTATGGTTGTTGTGTCAACCCTGGATTGATGACTGTGGTGGTTCCCTGTTCACCATTTTATTCTTTCCCATCAATGCTCACGGGATCTCCTTTTGCCTGTGTGTGTGAGAGAGAGGACACTTCCTTGGAGGCAGAACTGGAGGACTGGCTGAGCTGAGTTATGCATTCCATTTCAAAGCTTGCTCTCAGCAGATTCTCTCGCATGACTCTGCCCAGCTAATGGAAACGATTTTCACTTCCTTTCATCTGGAAAACCACCAGCAAATAATCTTGCATCTTCCCTGGCAGAGGGAGAGGTGAAAAGACATGAATTGTGCATTCCCAACAGGTGAAACTCTTTCCAACTCTTCAGAGATAAATTGCTCCATTTCTCCTGCAATTGTGAGAGAGTTCACCACCTCGCCCAGCCTTGGAGCTTAGACAGCTAGTTTGGCATAAAATGATAAAAGAGATGGGCGGAGAGGCATTGTGGTCTCTGGAAATTACTTGGTAGTCTTTGTTCCATCTGTGAAACTCTTTAGTCCTTGTGTGCCATAGGCTATTTCTTACTGCTGGAGTGCAATATTCTCATCTAACTTTTACGTTGATCTGCAGGCAACTGTGCCTTGGTCAAAATGAGTAGATTTTCAGATAGCGCCAAAGAAGTTGCAGCTAACAGCCCCTGCCATCCACCTCTATCACCTCCCCTCCCCTCTTCTCCAACTCTGGAATCTCCTTACCACTGAAGTCTTGCAGAGAATCAATGCTTCCCATGGATTTGGAACTGGAGAAATGGATACCTGAATACAAAATATATGTGCAAAAATCATTGGTTGAAATATAAATGTTAGCATTTATTTTCTCAGCCAGTAACTGAAAACAGCAATCAGAAAAGGGCTTTGCATATTTGCTGCAGGAAGCAGAAATTGACTTCAATGAGCTCAAACCGTTTCCAACGTATTTGAGGCATGCGTATTTTGTAGCCAGTTAATAGTGTACCCAGATTTTTTTTTTAAAAAAAATCTAAAATGAGAAGCAGGCTTGAATGTCGTTGTTTTGATTATAAAAGACCTGGTGTTGCTGATGTTGCAGACCTCTGGAAGTCAGCATGGTATTATCTTAGTCATTTATCAATTTCTCATAGTTATTTTTTACTGTTTTAAGATACTGTAAGCCAACATCAGCCTGAGGCAAAAGGTAGCGCATAAAACCCCCATTTACTGTACCACCAGTTGACTCAGTTTAGGTTCCTTTGTTTTGATGCAGCAAAGAAGGGTTGAGTATAAAGACATCTCCCACTTGCAGACTTGGAGGTACACAACCTAGGGACAAATATGAAATAGTCATTGGAGTGAATGGGGACCTTGAAGTTCTTGATAGACAAATGTGATAAGCAGGTTGTTTCCTTGGGCAAGCGTATTCTGGACCCTCCAGTTCAGAGGACACATCCCTATTGCCACCCTCTGACTCAGAGGGTAAGACTCTTGCAGTATCTGAACTATTGTGGAATTCACTTGACCACAAAATAGGATGAGAGCCTTTTAACCACCCAGCCAGTTCCACCAGGGAGTCAAATCCTTCTACATTCCTGGTCTTGTCAGTGACCTTCAGTAAGCTCTACTATAGCTCCCTGATGAGGCAAATCTTCCTATAACTGTTTTGGGAGCTCCAGAGAGCTGGGCCCCCTTGGAGCTGTCCAAGGTCCTGTTTTTGTCTGCTGACTAATTGATTTGCTTTTACTGGATACACTCTGCTTGCCCAGTGAGCCTCAAAGGAGCCCACATACCCAGACAATGGAAGCCCCCTCCATGCAAATAGTAGGTGCAAGATCACAGATCCAGACTGGAACTATAGTGGGAGGTAAAGGGTTAAAGACTCCTACCCCTCCCCAGAGTCCTGATCTGGCTATTTGTGTGGGGTGGAGATGAAACTTGCATCAAGTGAAAAATCAGAGTTCCATTTTTTTTTTTTGTAGGATCCCAAAAAGGGTTGCACATGAGCCGTTTTCACGACAGATACTTAATTTTCATTTTTACATTTCCCACAGCTGATTGAAAACAGTGACACTGATTAGCTGCATATTAGATGAAAAATGGCTCTCTTCTTCTTCTTGCTTTGCTGTGCCAAGAAAACCTGCTATACCTGTAGGAGGGGCTTCCCCAAGAGACAAGAAAGGGCTAGAACTCAAAGAAATTCTGCAAGAAATCTAACCTATTTGTCTGGTGAACTTAAGCCACTGTAATGCAAAAAGCCAGGCCCACAAGTCCCAATGGCAGCCACCATTTGCTCTAATCCCCAGCCTGCAAACTTAGAGCGTTTTCTCTATTTTGACCTTTAAATCTCTCATTTTAAAAAAAGACGCACCACTTTCTCTGTCTTACTTTTGTTTGATTTGCTGCCTTAAGAATCTTATGAATTTTCTTTATTACAGTTTACATTAAGACTTGCCTATTCCATTGTGAATTTAACAACACCTAGTGTATGACACATCATGGCTGATACTACTGTGCCACAAAAAATGTATTCTCCCTATCTGCCTACTGTCATAATATACCGTTTAATTGGTTTCCCTCTGCCGTGCCCCAGCCATATTGCTTACTTAGTTTTCAGAATGGCATATGAATCTGCCCTGCCATGCATGGGTTCCCCATGTTTGCACAATAAAATAGGCACTTACACTCATCACATGTGACAAGGTATGCATGGTTTATCCAAGTAGAAAATCATTCCCAACACAGCTTTAGGTCTCCTTTTATGTTTGCTATCTTTTCAGCTGCCACTATGCCCCTGAGCACCACTGGTGATGTTAAGCAAGTGCTGATACAGGCAAAAATGTTACTTTCAGACTTGCTAGCAGGAACAAGCCATGCAGGGCTTCCTCAGACTACGGTGTGTGTGTGTATGTGTGTGTGTGTGGTGCAGGGGCGAACGAAGGGAGTGAAAGCAAAACCAGGAGGGCTGCAAAGAGAGATAAACAGACTCTGCCAATGTTTACTCTGGAGTCGACACCACCAGCTCCCTAACCTAATCTCATTCTGGGAGCTAATCAAATTCCTAGCAGGCAGAGACACGGGTAAGTCTTAATAAAAATGGTAATTCCCAACAGATTGATCCAGCAACTTGAGGACATTCTCAGCCTTTCCTTATGAACTTGCATTGGAACCCCCAAGATTAATATGGCAATAAGTGAGAAGTCAGGTTTCGACTGTTACCGATGCAGGACTCTTGTATACATATATAAATGGGCATTTATTACTCCCATGCCTAGGGGGAATGAAGATGACTCAGCCAAAGGAGTTGTGGTTAACAGTGAAGTCAGAGGGCAATGCCATGTTCCAGCACTAAAAGAAAGCCTCCCTGTTGTTTAAATGTTTCCTCATCTTTGATTTTGGTGTCCCTTCCTGCCCCTATTCATGAGAACTCACAGCTGATCCAACTAAGCAGGTAAAGGTAAAGGGTAAAGGACCCCTGGACGGCCAAGTCCAGTCAAAGGCAACTATGGGGTTGCGGCGCTCTTCTTGCTTTCAGGCCAAGGGAGCCTGCATTTGTCCACAGACAGCTTTCCAGGTCATGTAGCCAGCATGGCTAAACAGCTTCTGGCACAACGGGACACCGTGATGGAAGCCAGAGCGCACGGAAACGCCATTTACCTTCCCACCACAACAGTACCTATTTATCTACTCACGCTGGTATGCTTTCAAACTGCTAGGTTGGCAGGAGCTGGGAGAGAGCAACAGGAACTCACCCTGTCACGGGGATTTGAACTGCCAACATTCTGATTGGTAAGCCCAAGAGGCTCAGTGGTTTAGACCACAGCGCTACCAACGTCCCATCTAGTTGATCCATCTAGACCACTATTGTCAACACCAACTAGCAGTGGCTCTCCAAGATTTTGGGCAGGAGTCTCTTCCAGCCCAATCTGGAAATGCTGGCTATTGAACCTGGGACCTTTTGCATGCAAAACATCTGTTCTGTGACTGAGCTATGACCCTTCTGCTTAAAGAGCAGCCAAACGCTAATTTGTCTCACAGGTTCCCACTGGAACATAGAAAATTCAGACCATTGGTCCAGCTACATGGACAGCCTATCATAAAAAAATGCTTTAACAATATACGGTTCCTCCTTTTTTTGCCCCTGTCCCCACCCCTTGTAAGTCTCTTGATGAAAAAGAAAATACACCGAGGCAACAAAGTTGTGTGTGCCTTTTTCAATAAAGTCAGGTTTGTGCCACTGTTTTAGATTCATGGTTTTATTGTTTTAATCAAATCCAGGTTGTTGTTTTGTGTGTGTGTAACTCTCCCTGGGATCACAAACTTGGTGAAGGGCAGGGTATAAATTAAAATAATAAAAATGGATAAATAATAAAGCTGAGGAAGCAGAGGGAGGCAGGGGTTATTGGTTGAGCTGGATTGATGTTTTATTGATCTTCTACACATTGTATCCTGTTGCGCTGAGGAAGATTTCTCTACTCATATCTACCACTATGATCTTGCATCTATATCCTGAGTTTTCCACCTTAGCTATATGCATCTTGTTTTTTATTCTATTTTGTTTAGTCCATTGTCCACCACTCCTTATGTTAACTCTTTTTTCTGATATGTATCGTTAATAAAACTCAATAAATATGATGATATTTTTTTTTTTAAAAAAGATATGTTGGGCAGCTAAACTAGCTGTATGGCAAGAAGTCAAATGGTGGCAGAGAAAAGGGTATAGTGGGAGAGGGATAGACAGATGGCTGAGGTAGTCAGAATCCAATCCATCACCACAAGATTGAAATGACACCTTGCGTTAATGAAGCACTGTGCACAGAAAATTCGACTAGCTAGAAGGTACACCAGTACAGTGGTACCTCAGGTTACAAACGCTTTGGGTTACAAACTCCGCCAACCCTGAAGTAGTACCTCGGGTTGCAAACTTTGCTCCAGGATGAGAACGGAAATCGTGCGTCGGCAGCACAGCGGCAGCAGGAGACCCCATTAGCGAAAGCGTGCCTCAGGCTAAGAACGGTTTTGGGTTAAGAATGGAACGAATTAAATTTGTAACCCGAGGTACCACTGTATATCCAATGCATAGTCACATAAAACAGTCACATCCTCACCTGATGCAAGCAAAACTCTCTGGACTGTTGGGTGCATACAATGTACGCAAATTTCAGCCTACTGATTTTCTGAACACTATCCAAATATCTCATCTGTCTTTGCAGCTTCATTGGAAACAGAGAAGAAAGGCCACCACTAGACTTATGGAGCCCCCCCCCCCAAGTTTTTTGCATGCCAGTCCAATTCTAGTCACTACATTTTTATTTATTTATTTACTGCTGGGTCCCCTGTTGTGATGGCATGATGCCAGAAGGTTTTTTGGTGGCTCCCAACATTTCCCCATTTTTTTAAATTAAAAAACTGACTGCTCTCATATGTCATTTAATATACATCATTCCCACTTCTGCATTTTGGCCATGTTCACTTTGACATTCACCCTCAAAGTATTGCAGCCCTTGGTGCCCCAAAATGTGAATCTTAAATTTAACTCTAAACACAATGGAAATGAAGGGTTATTGAAGTAGAGCATGATGCAAGTAGCTTCAAAAGTGTTGTGGTGTATTGAAGCCAACTCTTCTTTGATTATAACAGGCATTGTCTGCATTAATTTGGGATCTTTTACAGGCAATAACAGAGAGAAAAAAGCATGCAGTAAGAGTTTTTGTACTGGTGGTGAAGTCTCTGACAGGAAGTGGCTCAGCTTCTGGACAAAACAGGAGGCTGAGAAAAGAAGTAGCATGTGAAAAAAAGAGAGTGACATGAGAAATAGTCACATAGGGCTTACCAATGGGAGAGATTGAATGATGTCATGGTTGCAGAGGTGGTTGAAGAGTTTCCTGGAGGATCAGGTGGCTGCAAAGGAGACTTAACGATGGTGAGTTATGAACTGACCTTATTCACTTTACTTAGACAAAAACAGAATAATGAAAAGGCAAATTGATTAGCTCGTAAAAAATTCTGCCAAAGACTTAGCAAAGTAACTTTATTGATGAAAACAAAGAAAGCAATTAAATGGAAAAATTGACTTGATGCCATGATTAGTTTTTTGATGCAGACCAAATTCCTTTTTAAACATACGTTTTTATTCTAAAGCAGATGCTGCTAAAGGGATCCTGAGCGAGGGAATCTCATATGTGCATGATACACGGGAAGACAGGGTAGACGACCTCGCAAATATATTATTCTAGGCCTTTATGTAAAATGAGTGCATATGTTGTGCACACACCACTTAAAAGGAGCATGGTGCCACACAAAGCCTAGGAATGGGTATTTTAATAACTGGATCATAAGCTCCCTGCTCCCCAAGCACAGCTGTCTTCTTAGGATAGCTGGAAAGGGAGTGGAGCACATAGGCTGGCTTCAAAGGAATCTAGTAAAGCCCCAATGAATCCAAGATAATCCCTTTCAATCGGTCTGGTTTTGCAAATGCTGTAATGGGATGAAACAAGAGATAGGCTACTTAATGTCTTGCTCTGTTATTGGCCTGCACAGCACCATGGAGAGCTGATTGTCTCTAGTACTATCTGCTGACCAGACGAGAGGCAAAATGTTATCCTGGTCCAGGAGGCAAATCAAATCAACTCTCCATGTGTCATCTGTACTATCTTGCTTCCCATACAGCTTCATCTCATCAGCCCTGGAAAGATCACTTTGAGTGTGGCAAGTTTCCCTTCCATTTCTCTCCCCCCTCCCCACAGTAAACTTCATTTACATATTGGTTGCCAAGTGTTGGGCTTACAGGACTGGATGTGAAAGTAAAGAAGTGGAACAGAATCAGAATCAGTGCCAACTCTCTCTGTGTTTCATTTGGCAGGTTTGGTAGCTGAGTCTGAGCACATTTATCAGCAATGCTGAACAGCAGCAAGTGCCCACTGTGCCTTAATTTATAGCACTCTTCAATATGTCCATTTGAACTTGTATTGACCCTATCAATAGGCTGCTACATTTGCTCTGTCCATAGAGCTTGGTAAATTCACTCATTACTCATTAACACCAACCTTCATGGGATGATGACAAGGAATTTGATTTCTTACCCACCCATCCCCATAAGGTCTCTGTGTGGGTCCCAAAAATTATATATATATATATGGAGTGGTACCTCGGGTTGAGAACTTAATTAGTTCTTAACCTGAAACTGTTCTTAACCTGAGGTACTACTTTAGCTAATGGGGCCTCCTGCTACCGCCTCGCCACCGGAGCATGAATTCCGTTCTCATCCTGAAGCTCTTAACCCAAGGTACTATTTCTGGGTTAGCGGAGTCTGTAACCTGAAGCGTCAGTAACCCGAGGTACCACTCTATAGCCAAAGGTCAGGGTGAAGAGAATGTCTTCTCATGGGCTGTCACCTCCTAACATTTGAGGGCGGCAGAACTACCAAAAGGGCCTCCTCTGCTTAATACCCAATAGCATCTTTGGGAAGGAGGCAGTTTGGAATAATATACAAAAATGTTCCAGATACAATGTGCATAGCTTAGAAAACTTCATTATCAACCAAACTGGCTCCAGCATGAAGCTGGTCAACACTGAATGCTTATAGACCAGTCCCTTTTTGCCAGTACTTACAACATTCATTCACTTATTTGTTCCTGAGAATGCAGGTGAACTTCATCCCAAACTGTTGCTTTTATGCCCTACCCCATCACACACAATCCCCCCATTTCCCTCCAAATGCTGATTTATCATCATTATATTTACGACTTCTGCCGCAGTCACATTGGAATCTGTTCAGATGCAAGTAAGAGGTTTTTCTGGTGGTGACTGCCTCATCTGATGTGGAGTTGAGGTTGTCGATGTGTTTGTTGACAGTGCATCATCCTGCTCTTCTGTTTTAGCCACCTGCTTACCTGCTTTTACATCCCTTGCCAACTTCAATCTATAGTGCCTTTTGTTCTTGTCTGTTTCACTCTACTTGTCTGTTTTCTTTCCTGGATCTATTTCTGTTTGTTCCAGCATGGGGAAGTACAAATGGCTCTTTGAACAAAATGCAATACAAACACTCCATAACCCTCAGAGCAGCAGGAGCAACCACAACAATGGTCCAGCAACATCATTGTACCATGTGCAGGGCCATTTAAAAAGGCCTTGAAATCAGCTGCCTGACAAGGGAGTAAGACTAAATCCACCCCTTTCTTTCTATTTCCAAACAGATGATCAGCATAATTTTAACTTTGCAAAAGTATATTAAGCACAATTAAGCACATAGCCTTAATTGTTGGATCATCTGGACTGTGAGTATACAGGAGTGGGGAGGAAACAGAGGATGACTTGTGGATGGAAAGAGAAAACATGTGTGCAGTAGCTTAAAATGCGCCATTTGCAAGGGGACTGGAAAATGTGCTATTACTATTGAATAGATATAGTGTTGGTATAATATTAGGGAATCCGCCCCCGTCCGGTCTGGAAGCATTCCAAGTCAACAGATACAGTAATAAAAGGAATGAAATATGCAACACATTTCAGATTAGTGGAAATAGTACAGTGTGCCTTAAATTTTATGCTCATTTTCTTTAAGTGGTTGTGAAAAGGTCAGTGGCTAAAGTCACCCCAAAAAAAGCACTATGGGATTCATGCTTTCACTGCTTCTCATTTAAAGACTTAACCTGTGATCAGAAGAGTTGCTTGGTAAAGGGGAAAAAATGCTGGCCACAGTTTTGAGCTGAATTGGGGAAAAGGTACAGCCTTACATAGCAATGATCTATGACCTCAATCCAAATAAAGCAAGCTGTGGGGTTTAAGGTACTTGTTAGTTGGTTTGGGGTGTCTAAAGGTGGTGTTTGGGTTTTTTGGGGTGCATGTATAGAAAATCCCACATTCGTGCCAATGAGGGATCCCCACCCCACCAGAAGAGGGATTTTCCTTAGGACAATAGGGAAGGAAAGGTTTAAATTTCCCATCTGTACCAACTCTTTCTGATAACATTAATTGTAATTGACCAAAGCGTATTTTGAACTGGACACTATTGCAATCTTTAATAGATTGGGTTTTAAAAAAATTCATAGCAAGTGATGTTTTTTATGTCACTACAGTGTTGTTATATTGCACAGGATACAACTACTGAGTTGTGTCAGTGGAAGCCATGGGCAAGGACCTCCGCAATGGCATTCCACCTCCCCTTACACCTCCCACAACTGGCTCTGGGGTTTATTTTTTTTGGGGGGGGGAGTGTGCAAAACCCCCTAAACAGCATATGGTAGAGAAAAGGGGGATCATTCCCTCTGGTGAGCTATATTACTTGTTAGGATGGAAAGATAATAAAAAGCACAATACTGAGTCCCATCAATTTTTTTACATACCAGGCAGAATCCAAACAGTACAATCCTCTCCTTGTCTACACAAAAGTAAATCCCACTGAGCTGAATGAGACTTATTCCCAAGGCTGCAGTCCAAGTCTTCTCCCTCCCACTGGCTAGACTTTAAGGGGCAGTGGAACCACTGCTGCATGCACATCCCTCCCACATGTGGGGACCAGCGAGGAAGATGGAGGGGCAGCAAGATTGCTGAAATAGCCTGCAGTGACTGGACCTGGACCAGACCTGATGTAACCATGTGACACCAATGAGACTGCTTTAGGACCCAATGGATCCTGGGCCAGCTCCGTCCTGCCTGTTCCCCACCTCTAGACAGACCCATTTCAGGGATTTCCATTGGCTACAGCCAGCAGTCACACTGCCAATCGACCACCTGCTCATTCAGTTGGCAGAAGGGGGAGGACCAAACTGCCTGAATGATGCTTGATAAAGGGGGAGAAGCTGGTTTAACGAGGAGTGCTAGATGGTGGGATACCTCCATCCGATCCACTCCCCCAGCCTGGTGCAAGTTGCTTTGCCCATTCACCGAGTTTAGGTCCCAGTGCAATCAATGAGAAAGTTATAACATACACCATTAATTTCTATGAGAACTAAATGGATCTTAGCTGGAATTCAGCCGATTGCGTTATATATATAATTGCATATGAGACTGCTTATGGAACTTCTTTTCTGTGATTCATCTTGCATTGCAGTCATTTGTATCATTTGTAGCCTATTATAGGCTTTGCTCTGTTTAACCTTTGCATCTCTGGGGCTCAGGCGATCCCTTTGCTGAAGTGTTGAAAGTCAGAGCAGTTCAGCAGCTGATTGTCCTCTTTCCCCCCACCTAGTCCTTGTGGATTCCTCTATTTTTTATTTGTTGGCCTGCATCTGTAGTATTTTTCTCTAAGCTAGGAATATAGAAGTTGTTTGTTCACAGTTTCCTAGGAGAGTAATCGCGTTAAGAAATTAATTACACACCTGAAAACAAAATCTGGCTGTTAAACTGCACATTAGGGACAAATTGTGTACTCCAAATTAGACAATTCACAGCTTGACTGAGAAGCCTGACAGGAGAGGAAAATAGCTGAATATGTCGAGGAGGAGAGAGACACGGCATCCCAGATCTGAAGCACAGAGGCACTTCTTTGTTTCTTTCCATCTGCCAACAGGCATATTCACTTTAATGGCAACCCCAGTCTTCTCTCAGAATCCTGGCACACAAGAGATAACATTCCTAGGCACACCGATGCATATGGCTTCTTCCCCTCCCCAACCCACATATCTGGAACTCAGTGGGTCGAGAGGGGGGAGGGGGAGAAGCACTTGGGGGAGTATCACCACCACCACCAGGGCAGGTTGCAACAATATAAAAAACCATTTAAAAATATTATGCTCAAAAGAATACAGTGGGTCCTAAAATATCTCAAGTATCAAAGGGTCAGGGTAAAGCACGTGCAAAAAAAGGTTCAGTCCCCCTCCAGCTCCCAGCAGGCTAGTAGATGTTTTTCTTCAGGCTAGCATTTTGTGTGGGCTTTTTTACAAACCTGCATGGGTGTCTCCACAGAGGCTGAGACAACCATATCAGTCAGGGTGCTGTAAAGGGAGGAAATCTTTGCCAAGCAGTCAATCAGGTTTCAAAGGGAGAGGGAAAGTGAAACATGATTGCCCACCCTCAACCATTCCAGGCTCCTGCAGCCTTCTGCAACCTTTTGTTTTTTGGACTACAGCACCCATAATCCCTGACCATTGGCCTTGTCGACTGGGGCTGATGGAAGTTGGAGTCCAACAACTCCCGGAGGGCATCAGATTGTAGAAGGCTGGCCTAGAGGAAGAACTGGAAATGTTAACACAAAATGATAGGAGCAGCGGAGCTTGATCCAACCTCGTATTCAGTTTTGCTTACTGAAATTGCTCCACCTAACCAATAAATGAATATGAGCCCTATCCTGAATTGAATACAGGAAGATACAGCCTTTATATCACTGTTGCTTCTCTCTGGGAGAGTGGATAACCTAATCTAATAAGATTGGCTCCTGAGACATCATTTTATCCAGGTGAAAAGTGCTCAGGATCGTTGGTGACTGGTTCAATGCCCTTTAAAAAATTGACCCAAGCAGTTTTGCAGATAATTACAATGAATATTACCAGCCCACAATGAATTGTACAAAGCTGTTCACCTGCACATGCTTTCCTTGTGGGTGTGTATTCAATTTGCCCAGAAGAATCTGTTCCTTCCTTTGCAAGGAGGCAATAAACAATCAATCGGCATCAATCCATTTATATGCTGACCTCTGTCTGGTTTTGAACATTTTGCTGTGGGGCTGCTCAAACACATTTGCTGTACTAGAGCAAAAACTAAGGATCTCCTTAGAGTTTTAAGTGGGATTTGGTGCAATGATAATTGTTTGCCCTCAGGGCAAATTCTGCCATCTTACGTATGTGTTAAAAAAAAAGGAAAGAAAATGATTTATGCAACATGGTCTATTCCTGGAATTCTCTGCATTATAATTAAAAACATTAATGCTATGTTTCTCTAGGATATTAATCTCTTAGTGAAGGCAGGACTGCAGATATTAAAAAATAGAAGTGGGTAAATTGTCCCTGTTAAGACATGCCTTTTTATTGCACATTCATGATGATTTGTGCTCATGGTGCTCTCAGTGCAGTTATACACAATCCCACTTTCAATACTCTTTGCAAAAGTTTGGGGGGCGGTCATATTGCATCATTTCCAACCAGTGCATACTGTAGAAGGTCCTGCTGAGGACTTGTAATGTTTCATACTGCAAACATTCTGCGGGTTTATCTTTAGCATTGGAGAAGCCTTGTAGAAGAATGAAGAAAGCAGAATAAACCCACCACGGATGCACTGTGTCATGAATACATTGCAGAATACACCTGCAATGAAACCACAGTCTGGGTGGGTGGCGGGTGGCGAATACCAATAGCTGAGGAGCAACAGCAGGAAAAGGCAATTGCCCTCACATCCTGCTTGTCGGCTTCTCAGATGTACCTCATCTACCACCATTGGAAGTGGAATGCTGGATTAGATGGGCCTTTGGTCTGATCTAGCAGGGGTCTTTTGAAGCTCCTCTTTGGACATTAGCATGTGGGTATGCAAGTCACGTTTGAATCCACCCTTTCCAGCCGACAAGGCTGTGTTTACCTTTGTTGAAGAGAGGCCAAGAGGAGCTCACAGCAGGTTGCTTCAATTGCTTTCTGCCTAAGAAAAGTGCAGTTCTAATCTAAAACCATCACATCAGCTCAGCAGAGGTGGGAGAACCTTTCCTTTGTAGATCAGCTAGAAACAGTTCCTTGGGTAAAATAGAAGAAATAAAACACATACGATCCAGCTGCCATTTCATCAATTGCAGGGAGAGGTTGGGGGGGGGGGAGAGAAAGAACAACTTAATTAGACACTGCAGATTACATATTAATTACAGGCTCGGCTAGATCACGGTGGCATTAGAAGCCTTGGCACATTCCTGACATGGCAGGTCTCCCCTGCACTCTTCAGGGGATGCTGTCCCCTTGTATCCTTCTGTGGCAGTGTGTGTGGGAGTCATGAGAACAGTCTACCAAGGAACAGGCAGGTGTCCAAGATTTCCGCGGAAGAAAGGAAAATTATTTTCTTCACATTTTCTCCCCTTTTACGTACGTCTCACCAGCCAGGAAGAACAACAACTCCCTTTTAAAGGGAGAGTACCACTCCAATGTCAGACTGAAAGAAGAAACAGTCCTCTGCTATTCCATCAAAATGTAACAGGATTTCATGACAGGGATCTTAAAATACGACCACACTGACGTCTATTAAAGACATGAGCGCTCAGTATAGCTCTTCATACATCGAATCATAGAACTGTAGAGTTGGAAGGGACCTAAAGGCCAATGCAGGAATCCCAGCTGAAGGCAGGGGCAAAATTGTGAGTTTGGAATGAAGGCTCGACAACAGGTAATGGTAGAAAAACTGTCTATATTGAAAATGCAGCCAGGGAAAAGATGTCTGCTTGTAGCTAACGGACAAACAGGCCTAAGTAAACTCCATCACCCAAGCTGGCCTATTGGGGGCCAAATAGCCATCTTCTCATAAATGGAAGTCATGGGTATGTTACCTGGCAGGTGACAGCTGCCCCCACTGTTCAGCAATCAGTGGGTAGCAACTACCAGGCTCCAAGAGCACTAAACCAAGAATCCCCCTAAGCTGGCTGATAATAGGAGGTGGTTAGTGAAGTGCCCTCTGCCCAATGTACCACAGGGTGCCCACCACATGCTACTCCACCTGTAGGGATGGCATTGCAGGGTGAGGGCACACCCTCCCCCACAGCATAAGACAAGCCACAGCTGTCTAGCCGCCATGCCCACTCCTTGACCTTTTGTCTCCTCAGCAGTGTTCTGTGCCCTGACCTTTACCTCCTTTGCAAAGGTATTGCTCATTTCCCCCTGTAATGGGAACATGACGCGGTGGAGCAAGTTGCGTAGATAACTTGGCAACACCCAGGGGGCTTGGGATTGGAGAAGTACAAAGGGCAAAGCCCTGAATGTATCTTGCTGGTTTTGCATATCTTGCTAATAAAAAGAGCCTCTGCTAAGCTAGCAATCAGCTTGCTCCTGCACAGCTCACTTGCATCCCAACTCCCGTGTCGGTTCCATTATTTCTACACCACTTACTTGCCAAATCAGCCAAACAACCCAATGCCAACTGAATTAAGACCAGTGTGAAGTAGACAAAAGACCGATTGAAAGGCCAATCAAGATATACTGTATTTTTTGCCCCATAGGACGCACTTTTTCCCCTCCAAAAATGAAGGGGAAATGTGTGTGCGTCCTATGGGGCGAATGCAGACTTTCGCTGAAGCCTGGAGAGCGAGAGGCATCGGTGTGCACCGACCCCTCTCGCTCTCCAGGCTTCAGGAAGCTATCTGCAAGCCTTGCAAGCCCGGCGGGAGTTCCTGCAGGCTCACAAGGCTTGCGGGCAGCAGCCTGCCGCCCGAAGCACGGGAAGCCCTCCGGAGGGCGCCCCGTGCTTCGGGCAGGTGTGCGCAAGGCTTGGGACAGCAGCCGCGGCTGGGGGGAGAAATAATTTTTTTTATTCATTCCCCCCCCCCAAAACAAGGTGCGTCCTATGGGCCGGTGTGCCCTATAGGACGAAAAATACGGTACATAACCAAGAAACTCCTAGTCAGCCCCATAAGATGATTGGTTCATCTATTTCTTTTTTATGTTTTCACCTGCTCCCTGCTCATTTTTATTTTATTTATTTATTAAATTTGTGTACCGTCCTTCAGCCGAAGATCATAGAGAGGTTCACAACATAAAAATGCAAAATGCAAGCACAAAATATATAATAAAACAAAACAAAAGCACAACAAATCAATAATCCCGCCCTCCCACAGACACATTTAAAGGACAATAGAATGTTAATCAGCCCAAGACCTGGTTGAAAAGAAGCGCTTTTGCCTGGCACCTAATGATATACAATGAAGGCATCAGGCGAGCCTCCCTGGGGAGAGCGACCATAGAAAAGGCCCGTTTTTGTGTTGGCACCCTCTCATGGAGGGGAGAACATGAAGAAGGGCCTCAGATGATGATTGCAGGGTCTGGGTTGGTTTATATGGGGAGAGGTGGGCCTTGAGGTATTGTGGTCCTGAGCAGTTTACGGCTTTTAGGTAAAATCCAGCACTTTGAATTGGGCTCAATCCTGCTGTTTTGCCAGGATTGGTGTGATATGCTCAAACCGTCTTGTCCCAATGAACATGCTGGCTTCTGAAGTCTGCACCAGCTGGAGTTTCTGAACTGTCTTCAGAGGCGGCCCTATGTATAGCACACTGCAATAATCTAGCCTAAAGGTTACCAGAGCATAGACAACAGAGGTTAAACTATCCCTGTCCAGATAGGGGTGCAGCTGGGCCAACAGCTGAAGCTGATGGAAGACATTTTGTGCCACCAGGCCACCTGAGCCTCAAAAGACAGCAAAGGACCCAGAAGTATCCCCAAGCTATGTACCTGTTTCTAAGCACAACCCCATTGAGAGCAAGCAACTTAACATCAGACTGGACTTCATTGTATGGCATTAGTATTTCCTACTTCCCATTTTGCTCCAGTATTTGCAGTCTCAGCTTGGCGTTGTTAAATTGTAAGAAAATTGACACCCACAATCCCTCAGTTAAACACCACCTGTCTTCAAAGGGAAGATGATCAGTTGTCAAACATAGAATGAGCTTCCCTATGTGAAGATATGGCTTGTTTGAGCTTTTCCAAGTGGAACTAATTGCCTCACCCATTAACATGCTCCCATTAAAGATAGAATTTACAGTGGAACACAGGAAAATAATTAGCCTCTCCAGTCTTGTCCTTAAGAATGGAGGGACCATAACAGGGTGGGGAAGAACAGGGCTACCTAAACTCAACCCCCCCCCCCCGTGGAGTATCCTTAGGGAACTCAAGAATCATGCTGCAGCTTAGAGGGTTGCTCCTTTGAGTGACAACAAGACTCAAAAGAAAAATAGGATGGAACTCTTTCTCTGAGCTCAACAATGGTAAAGAAATAAAGAAGTATGGGGGGGCATGAACAGGCTATTTCTAGTAATTCCTACAGAGACCCTCCTAGGGAGGGAGTTGTCCTAGGAACAATTAACATACATTCTGAGACTGGGAGGATTAAGGGCTCATCCATACTGTTGTTCAATGCGGCCATTGATTCTTTGTTGTTCAGAGGATGTTTTTCTCCAAATCACTGCCTTCCCACACTTCGCCTCTCCCTCAGTCTGGATTTTCTCATGCCCTCTCTTTTTCAAAGTATCCCTAGTATGAGAAAATCCAGACTGAGGGAAGGGAAAATGTGGGAAGGCAGCGATTTAAAGAATGAATTATTATTAGCCACCCATCTGACTGGGTTGCCCCAGCCACTCTGGGCTGCTCCCAGCAAAATATTAGAAGCTACTGAGAAGGCCCTCTGCCTGGTTCCTTGTAACTTCACTTGCACTGAGGGAACTGCCAGAACGCCTTCTCGGTAGTGGCACCTGCAGCTGCTCCCGGTCACCAGTCTAGCCGCATTCTGGATTAGTTGTAGTTTCTGAATCACCTTCAAAGGTAGCCCCATATAGAGCAAATAGCAGTAGTCCAAGCAGGAGATAACCAAGGCATGTATCACTCTGGCGAAGCAGTGTTCAGGACAATGGAAAATTAATGGCAGTACAGAAAGCATACTATCTACATTAAATGGCTGTATGGAGGAGCCCTAGTTCTGCTTAGTCCGGGACCTCACAAGGGAAAGTCTCTTCTTTGGGAGAAGTCAACCTGGTGCTCTCAGGACTATAAGTCCCATCCGCCCCAGTCAGCCTGGCCAGGGGTCAGGGATAATAAGGGTAAATGAGCGTGCCCTGAAAAGCAAGGCCAGGAGATGAAGGTTTAACAGATTCCTCAAATGTCTGGGTGTTGTTTGAAGTTTGACTGCACTGAGAAGCAGAGTTCTCCTTCGAGAGAAAGCGAGGACAGATCCTCCGGCAGCCTCCGTGCTGCTTTCAGACACTCTTTGCTGTTCCAGCACATTTCTGTGCAATGCTGTTATCTAAAAATGCCCGGCGGCTGAAAACAATTTAATATTCATAACTAACGATCTGTGCATATGGAATATGAATAATGCTAATTGTGTCTGTATAGATTTAGTATAAGAAGCTTTAAGGGAGTGGGTGGGAGAGAGGGAGGGAGGAGGAGCTGTTCTTTCCAAAAAGCTCATGGCATTGAATGGGCCACAATGGGCCTTGAAAGCTACAGGAAAGAGTTGGGTGACTTCTGCACATCCAGGGCCCTGCCAGCCCCCTGACATGCTTACAGGGGTACCAGAGTGGTTTTGTTTCTGAAGCATTGGCAGCCATCAAATGTGGCTGTGCTGCACGCCAAAAAACTGGTAGCAAAGGATACAGATTCTCTCAATGCTGGGGCTGCTAATCAGGTCACTCCTCCACAGCCACTTTTGGTGCACACAACATATGGTCTGCAGCAAAAGGAAAGCTCATTTGCAAAGGAGGCTGAGCTGTCTTAGGCAAGTCCAAGACTGAACAATTATATCTCCCAGGAACTGCAGATGTGCCTCTTCCAGTTGTTGATCACAGCTAGTTGCAGCTGGTTTGCTGCATCGTCGCAATCGACATCTGACCTCCACTGGACCGGTGTCATCATATGTAGATTTGCTTCCAAAAATCATTAAAAACAGCAAAATGTACAGGTCCATCAGAGTGGGATAGGAGTGGTTCCAAGGAGACAAGACAGATTTAGTCAAATATGAAGCATTTCCAGAAAATGTGTGGTATGTTTTCCCAAGACACTTTCTACAGTGTTTAGAGCCATGTCAATGCACATTTGATGTTGTCATGATATTGTCATTCTTACAGTGTTTCAATTCACTGGGGATCAAATCATATTCTCAAAAAAATGTAAAATACTACAAGAAAAACTTTTGCATGCACCAGGACCCATTTAAAATGGTGAATGCTAATTCACTTGAATAATTGAATAGAAACACCTTATTAATCCTTAGCATGTTTACACAGAAATAAATACCAATAAGTTCAATGAAACTTACTATTTTTCAGCAGATGTACTTAGAATTTCAACTTAAATGTTTATGTACCTTTCAGACTACAAAATATATGGTGCATTACAACCATGAATAAAGAAGCATATACAAAAAAAATATAAGGGCTAGAAGGCAAGGAAGTGTAAACAAATGGAAACCCCATGGAAGCAGCATGATTTCTATTTGCTCAATAGATTTCCGTTGGAGGTTCCTTGGTGTGGAACCAAGATAATGGAATTATCAATGGATTCCGCCCCGCCCCACCCATAGGTTTCATGTATCCCTAATAATGTGTGCTGAGAGGGGAGCAAAGTTCACCAATTCAAATTTTCATGCTACAGAAATGTGTGGATGAAAATCTCACAGATCAGATATATTTTCATCGATGATGTTTTGCACACTTGTGCAGATTCAGTTGCTGTAGTCTCTGTGATGAGAAAAAAGCAAGCAAGCAAGCAAGCAAGCAAGAAAGAAAGAAAGAATCAGCAGGTGCCTTTCCTATCTAGGACTTTTTGGCAACAGACACTGGCCAATTCTCACCTGTTTAAAAATAGTAAGTGAGAATGGAAGATGGCATAACAGGATGATGGAAACCAGATTACTCTTCCCCCCCCCAAGAGTCTTTATTAATTTTCCAATAAAAACATCCAATTAACATTCAAATCATAATCTGATAAAAAAACAAAACTAAAATTTAAAAAATCCAATTGTTTTCCAAATTTGATTCTTGTTTTACAGCTTCCCATGGCCTGAACTTCAAAGCAACTCTGAATTCCTAGTCCTGCCTCTCACGAAACCAGATTACTCTTATTCAGCCTTTGGAACAGTCCATTTGTCCCAGAAATATGTTGCATGGACAGCTAAGCTCCATACCAATTCCCCACTATGGGCTGTATCCAATGTCATGAGAATGGAAGACAGCTTTTGCAACTTATCTTTCCCTTCCTTTCTTCCCCTTTTAGAGCCTTCTATACCCTACCAAAAGAATAGAGTTGGAAAACCTCTAGCAGATTGTGGACTTCATCATCTGGGGCTGCAGTGGCGGTGGTGGTGGGAGAGCTGCCAAAAGCAGGCAATGGCATCTTATTTTCGTTATCTATTAATAACACCGTGGTGCATCTGCATCTGCACAACCAGACGCCTTCATCTGCTCTAGCTGCAAAGAAACATGTCTCTGCCGCATCGGTCTCTACAGCCACAGCAGGCGCTGCAACCTTCCGACAATTTGACTTCACTCCCAAAGGCGCACTCCTTCATTGTCTCCTGAGACAGACAGATGCCAACTATAATTATTTCTCCAACTATAATTATTTCTAGACCACCTTTCACTGTGTAAAATACCAAGATGGTTTATGAGATAAAACCAGAACAATAAAGCATAAACCAGAATAACCAGACTTTAGTAAAGCCAGTACCTAAGGACCAGTGCCTGGGGATGCCCACATGAAAAGGTAGGGTGTGTTTTGTTTTTTAACCAACCAGCAAAACAGCCGGCATGATATCATATGCACTTCTTGTATATCTATGGATAACCACTCTATGATGTGGGGTTCACTAAAGGCCTTCCTTCCAGTTCCTACAAGAGAAATCTTCTGCTGGACCTGACACAACTAGACAGGTCTCCTCTTATAACCTCTGTGAATATGGGTGGAGGTGCTCCCTCAGTTAGTCTGGTCCTAAGCTGTTCAGGGCCTTATAAGTTAACAACAGCACCTGAAACTTGGCTTAAGCAGCCAGCCAATGCAAGGTTCCCAGTTCCAAGCACCCACCACCCACTGCAGCCTCATAAGCCACAGCCGACAATGGTTAGTAGATCCCTTGAACCTCTGCAGAGACCCCTTGGGAAGGGGCAGGGAAAGATCGGTTGCTTGAGTTGCTTCTGCAACAATGAATACAACCCAATGAGCCAAAAAACGTGTACGGGAACAGAATCCTGTATCTTTAAAAATGTGACCACAGTCCATTTCCTGCTTTCTTTATTAAGAATTTCTTTCATAACAGGATCAGTTGTGAATGGCTTGAAAATGACATTATCGAGGGAGATAAAGCCCTTAATGCAGGCATAGGCAAACTCCGGCCCTCCAGATGTTTGGGACTACAATTCCCATCATCCCTGACCACTGGTCCTGTTAGCTAGCGATGATGAGAATTGTAGTCCCAAACATCTGTAGGGCCAGAGTTTCCTTATGCCTGCCTTAATGCAATGTGCTGCTCAAAGGAGATGATGATCCTGCCATTTTAAAAGCAGATTTGCAAGTGCATTCTCTTTACAACTCCCCTACCCCCACCCTCCGCTCCGACCAAATCTTTTTTTAATGTTACGTAACTCTGTTTAGCTGCATGGCACACTTTAGCCACTATACACACAAGGCTGCAGTGTTGCCATGTGCCTTTGATTTGGAGCCACTTGAAGAAAGGTCATTGGAAGGTTCCTAATGGAAACACATTTAAGACGAGAATCCCATTAGGCCGTGCTCATAAAAAAACAGAGTGGAGTGGACCCTTAAGCATGTTTTATCACTTGTAAAGATGCAAGTCCAGTGAAGTGTGCAAATGGGAACAGGAATAAATAAATGTTGGTCTATTAGTAGCACTTTCCCTTGCGCTGTTGTGAGATGGACTCCTCTCTGATCATCCTTAATTCCCAGGCATTTCCTGCATTGGTTGATGGAAGCCAAACTCTGAACTAAAAGGGAAGAGGGACTTAAGCACCTGCTTGGCACATAGAAGTAGGTCTCAGAATATAAGAACATTGGAAGTTGCCTTACACTGAGTCAAGCCACTGGTCCATCTAGCTGGGTATTGCTTGCAATGACCGGCATCAGCTCTCCAGGATTTCAGACACTCACAGCCCCACCTAGAGATGCTGGAGGTTGAACCTTGGCTTTCTGTACGCAAAGCAAATGCTCTAGTCCTGAACTGTGGTTCTCTCATAAGAAGAAGAGATATACCACGAAGCAGGAGGCCACTGGCACCTCCAGTTGAAAGGAGCTTGGGGAGTTGCAATGAGTTTGACCAGAAATGTCTCCTGCATTTTTTCTAATCAACCCATCACCAATTACCAAGGAAACAAACTGCATTTGAAAATTATGAAAGGTGAAAGAAAATGTTGGCGAACTTCTCATGTGTGGGGATGTGCATGCTTTTGGAGGGCATATCTTTTGGAGGAGTCCAAAAGGGTGTTTACAGGCATCCCTCCTTTCATTCTACAGATCATCTTACGGGTGATCTGTAGCCTCCCTATGGTACTTTTCCTATGGGGCTTTCTCAGATCAGGAAGAATCAGACTTCATCTAAATGGAAGAAGGTTGTGAGCAGCCAGGGAGGCTGCTGAGGACTGGAATGCTTACAGGAGAGAAAAACACAGAGACATCACCCTTGGCCACCTCACAATGATAAAGTGAGCTCAAAAGCTTGTACCCACCAAAATTCTAAAAATTCTAAAAGAAAACACTTAAAGTACCATGAGAATGGGGCACAAAAATAGAAGCCTTATCCTTCTGATTATCAGTTGTTTTAACTAATTTTAATACTGCTTTTCAAAACTTGATTTTTCACTTTCTGAAAATATTTATTAACAAAGAATTCTCATATACCCCCACCCACCAGAAACATTCCTGGTTTTTATATTGTTGTGATCCATCCTTGGAGCTTATAGCAAAGGGTGGGTGATTAGTAGTAGCAGTAATACTACTACTACTAATTTATTATTTATACCCTGCCCATCTGGCTGGGTTTCCCCAGCCACTCTGGGCGGCTTCCAAATATTAAAATACAATGGTCTGTTAAACACTGAAAGCTTCCCTAAACAGGGCTGACTTCAGATGTCTTCTAAAAGTCTGGTAGTTGTTTCTCTCTTTGACATCTGGTGGGAGGGTGTTCCGCAGGGTGGGTGCCACTACCGAGAAGGCCCTCTGCCTGGTTCCCTGTAACTTGGCTTCTCGCAGCGAGGGAACCACCGGAAAGCCCTTGGTGCTGGACCTCAGTGTCTGGGCAGAACGATGGGGGTGGAGACGCTCCTTCAGGTATACTGGACTGATAATTCAGTCAAAGTCTCTGTTACTGCTCACCCTGGAATGGAAGGTGTTAAATAGCTTTTTGCCTCCGTGCAGACTCTCACAGAAATGAGTTGGTGACTACAGCCAATGTTTTTGGCTCTTAGGCCTTCAAAATGTATCTCCTGTTAAAAAGCTTAAGAAGTCAAGGTCAAATCTCCGACTTGGCCTCTGCCTGGAGGCCTGCTCCCCTTTCACAAGGATAACAAGCCCAAGTTATGGTGCCGGCAAATGCCAGCTATCAGTGTGAATGTTTAACTGTTTCTGTGTGTGCACAGCACCAACGATTTCTCATACAATCATGACAATGGCAAATTATACGCTTGTGCAATTCTCAAAATTGGGACCTCAAAAGTTAAGGTTTCCATGGCAACCATAACTCATTCCTGTCACACAGATGTACAGCAGTACTTCCCACCCCCAAGTATTGTTTCTAATGCCCTTAAAAAGATTTGTGGTGGATCCTGCTTCAGCACAGGGATTTGGGCTGGATTTGGTTTTTGAAGTCCCTGACAAAATGTGGCTTGAGTTTCCCAATTTGGGTGTTAGAACACAGTAAGGGGGCAATGGCCATTTTAGGGGTTCTGTTGAAAAATGAGAAATTCAGCTTTGCCGTATAAGCTCCTTGCTGGCACATCTTCCCACCCTCCTTCAAGAGGAATTGACAGCCAAGAAACTCCCATTAACTAGTGTGTCTCCCCTTCGATCTTCTGTCATCTCCTCTGAGGGACATGAAAAGGTTATGTTCTGTTTCCAGCAATATTGTTCTCCTGTAGCGTGAAGAGTCTCAATCAGTGACCAAAAAAGGAAAATCAGTTTCAAGAAGTCTGAAGAGTAATGCTCAGCATGTTTTGGCCAAAAAAGGTCTTCCCCGGAGGCCTTTCTTAAAAAAAAGAAAAAAGGTGTGTGTGTGTGAAAGGAGTGTGTGTGAAAGGACAGCAATCACTAAGCCATGTTTAATTATATATATATATATATATATATATATATATATAAACTTTTAAACGCTATTTCAAAAAGCATATTTAAAACAAAGCCCTCATCATAAACATCCTTCATTGACATCTTTCTCTTAAAAAACTCTTAATAAAAACTTATTAGTAACACTAAACAATATTTATTCTTCCATATACAGTGGTACCTTGGTTTAAGAACAGCTTAGTTTATGAACAACTTGGATTAAGAACGCTGCAAACCTGGAAGTAGGTGTTTTGGTTTGTGAGCTTTGCCTTGGAAGCAGAACATGTTGAGTGTGTTCCATTTGTAAATTGAGTCCCCCCCACTGCTAGGGAAAGCACACCTAGGTTTAAAAATGGACTTCCAGAACGGATTAAGTTCGTAAACCAAGGTACCACCATACAGACATTACAACATACATGCTTACTTGTAAACAGCTCCAAAACATCCATTTTGATGTCTCATTCAGCACCACGTTCAAAATATCTGAGAGAAAACTGGAAGAAAAGAGTTCCAAGAACTGCAGGCAGTCAGATAAGCTTGAAAGTCAACTTTTGCTTTATTCTTGGGGCTGCACATTTTAATCTTTTCTGTAGTGAGGATGAAGACATCATGTATGCCCAAGCAAGCACTGCCTCCAGCTGCACATTGCGATCACAGGATTGTGGGAGGTGTATCTGCATTGGCTTTCCTTTTCTTGGCACATTGCTATAATTTCTGGGTTCGTATGTGTGTCTTTGGGGTAGATGACAGAGCTTTGGTAGGGTGAAAGGCAACATTGGACTAAATATGAATGTGACTTGCCAAGGAGGTATTCTGCTCTGCACAACTGGCTCCCAGAGCCTTATTTTTTCCTCTCTCTCTGCCCACCCGCTGCTGAATAAATCTACAACTGATTCAATGGCTGATTTGTTTTCCACAGTGGCACATATGTTGCAAGCATGCAGGAAAACATCTGGCTGGTGGCTGGAGCTGCTGGAAATCAAAACCACTCTTCTCAGGCAGGGGCTTCTTCCTCCAAATGCTGTGTGGTAGCTGGGGAATGCATGTGCCTACCTCGTACATGCACTCTCATGGTTCCACAACAAGGAAAACAATTTTTCTAGCTGTATGGGGTTGGCCCAGCCAATTTCCTGGCAGCCAATTTTTGCTTCCCAGGCTTTTAATGTTGTATTTCTGTTTTTACGATACTATTTTATTGTGTTTTTGTATGGCTCTTAGATATTTTTAAATGTTCAGAGGTTCCAAAATATGCTTTTAAATAAGTAAGTAGGTACATTTTGGAAGCAAAATAATTTCAATCTTAAATAAGTCCAAGCGGTGGGGGGTTGTCTTCTGAGTCTTCGGTTTTTATTTGGGGAGTGGAGGGTTGATTATTATTAAACTACTAGGATGTTAGGAAAGAGGCAGTAGCTATGGTGGGGGATACATTGTGCTCCTTCTGGGGTAGTTTGTGCACCTTTGGTCCCCGCCCTCTGCACTCAACTCTCATCTGTGGCTCCTAGAAGCTGTCTGCATGCAACAGTGGCTACACCCTGGGAAATAGCTTTGACTGGCTGGCTAAACCAGGTGAGGGTAGCCAATGGGTCTCAAACACTCAGTGATATAGGGACTTCCCTGCATGTGGAGACAGGCTGTGGCAGATTGAGCGGACGAAACTAATAGTGGGTCCAGTGGTCAAGAAGGTGGTGTCTGCATCTGCTGTAGAGGTAAATGGGACTCAGATGTGACTCATCAACCTGGGAAGGTAGTTCATCTAGGAGAAGGAAAAAATCCACTGTCTTATGGCTATACTCATTCATGAGAAAGGCTTCAGGAGTAAACACTGAGGAAAACTCTGTACCCACTGCCTTGCAGGACATCTTCAAATCTGGATTGGAGTCCCTAAGGCGGTTGGATGGTGCCTTGTATGCCTCTTCCCAGCAACACTTGCAGCTCAGTTGGTGCCAAACATAATGTTCTGCTTTCCTTTGGACCACATCAGCAAGGCTGAGAGGGGGTCTTTTCATATGGGCAGCCTAGGACATCTATTTACACTGCCCAGGCTTGCACCCCTGAGAGGTCACTTCAGTGCTGCTAACACAGCAAAAACAATGCAGGAGACAACAGAATGATCGCTCTCTGCAGCCCCACAGGGTGCTTTGATTCTCCAGGTGTTTGAATTCAGCCCTGGAGGTGCACTCTATTGTCTCTCGAGACAGACGGATGCAACAAGGATGCCTAGGAAGTAAGAAACAAAGGGAATCACAACTAGCATCATGAATAGTACAGTACCCTCACAAATGCAGCACCTCTAAAATGATTCTTGCTGCTGGTTCCAAAGTTCCTCACTGTTTTACTTTTTTTCTGTTCCAACCAGATCTGAAAAGGTGTTGGATCAGCCCTAATCCTGCTCATGGCTAGCCCAAGGCTTTTTCACCACTTGGATCAAAGATGCAAGCTTCCTTGCTAGGGGTCCTAGCGAGCTGTAAAAGCACCAGCCTCATCACATTCCCTTTTGCCACATTGAGCCTGGCCCCTCTTGCTTTGTGCAAGGAGATGAAGAAGTGGATCAATCACGAGCACTCATGCTGATCAGGGCAAATAAAAAAATACATTTCTTCATGATGTCTCCAAGCATTTTAGTAATTAAGAACTTTTCTACAGCGCCCTTCACAAAATATATTCCAGGGCAGGAAAGTTACAATGCATCCTCCACCCTCTCACACACTTTTGCTTTTGATTTAAGAAAAGGGGTTCTGTCTACTCTACAACACAGAGTATGAAACCTGGACCAGAAATACCTAGACATCTTCTTACACATGGCATTCAGTGGGAGACTGTGATGAATCAGTCACCCCTCAGTCAACATTTCTGTGCAAATGAAATGGGAGAATCCCAACATATGCCACCATGAACTCACTGGAAGAAAGCATGGGATGGAATATGATAACCTGAATACAGATCCTTGTCTTTCTGTTGGGTCCTCCTCCAGAGCCCTTCAAACTCACTTCATTTGTACTGCCTGTCTAGATTGTGCACTCAGCTTGCAGGACTGCTTCCTTAGTTCAGAAAGCATTCATCTTGTCTGCTTTTTGGGTTTATTTGCCATTTGGGTCCTTATCTTGAATAATTTTCCACTGGTGCCAGTCTTGCAGTGCCAGACCAAGACATTTTGCTGCTTAAGGAGAAGAAAAACAATGTGGCGTCCCTTCCATTCAGTACGGTGTATCAGACAGGGCTGGCAGCTGCATCTTACTTTAACCCTGACAATGGGACAACTTTTCCCACTATAGTTTAGGGAAGCAGGCTAGATTAGAGGACTTAAGGATAACAGGTTTTTTTTTGTGGGGGAAGGCTGCTGCCACTCTGGCCTGAAGCAGTCACCTCACTCTGCCTAACTGTAGGACTGTCTCTGCAGTCTTGACAAGGCCATAACATCTGACTTCCTTACATTGTTCTTTTGCTTGGAGTACTCCAACATTTCCTCTTCAGTTTGCCCCATAGTCAACAACAGGTGTGGAGGACTTTTGGCCCTCCATATGTTGCTGAACTACAACTCCCATCAGTCCCAGCAAACATGGCTGATGTCTAGGGATGATGGGAGTTTTAGTTCAGCAACATCTGGAGGACACTAGATTATCACCTCTTGAGAGTCTCTTGAGAGACTCTTGAGAGTCCCGTGGACTGCAAGAAGATCAAATGTATCCATTCTTAAGGAAATCAGCCCTGAGTGCTCACTGGAAGGACAGATCGTGAAGCTGAGGCTCCAATACTTTGGCCACCTCATGAGAAGAGAAGACTCCCTGGAAAAGACCCTGATGTTGGGAAAGATTGAGGGCACAAGAAGAAGGGGACGACAGAGGACGAGATGGTTGGACAGTGTTCTCGAAGCTACGAACATGAGTTTGACCAAACTGCGGGAGGCAGTGGAAGACAGGAGTGCTTGGCGTGCTCTGGTCCATGGGGTCACGAAGAGTCGGACATGACTAAACGACTAAACAACAACAAGATTATCACCTACAACCTATAACCGGGATAACAGATATTCTGGTTTACAATGAATGCCATGGGGTGAACACAAGAGAAAACCTTTCCATAGAAGAGGTCAGGGATACAGAGGCTCAGAGATCCCCCCCCCCAGTGTTACCCCTCCCTTCCCGTATTTCACAAGCATTCCCAGGGAGCTGATTTATAAAGGAAATTATTTTATTCCCCACAGGGAATATGATGGCAAAACCTCTGTGGGATCTAGTCTGAAAAATCGTAAGAAAACAGCCCACTGTTTGGCACCATTCCACTACATTTTCCTGCAGAACAACATTTGTCAGAATGAAAGGGTCTTTTTTTATATCTATCTGCAGGGGGAGAAATTGCTGATGATTTGTGTGAAAGCTGAGGTGGGAAAAGAATTCAAAGTGGAAGAACCTGCACAGATATTCAGTCCATGCAGGGATCGATCTGATTTATTTATTCCTGCAGTCCTGAGAGATTAGCATTGTTGTTTGTGACAGGTGGAGGGGAGAAAGAGAGAGAACATAATGTAAACCTGATATAATAAATATGTTTGTGACTTCTATTATTATCATTATGATTATCATCGTTTTGTCACCCCTTCCCACTTCAGACAAGGACATCTTTGCACGGCAGTTTCGTCTTGTATTGATCTAGCAACTCACCAACTGCTAGTAGCCAAAACAGCTATGTCCCACCTCCATTGTCAGAGAAACATTATGTCTCTGAATGCCAATTGCAATCACAGGAGGGCAGACTTCTGTAGTGCTCAGCTCCTCCCATGGACATCTGCTTGGCCACTGTGGGAACAAGATGCTGGACTAGAAGGGCCCATTGACCTGATCCACCAGGGCTCTTCTTATGTTAGCAGCCATAGCTTCATCATCCTACATCCAAGTGGACACCACTGGTCCACTGAAAGAAGATTCCACCTAAACATTAGGAAGAGCTTCCTGACAGTAAGAGCTGTTCGACAGTGGAATTTGCTGCCAAGGAGTGTGGTAGAGTCTCCTTCTTTGGAGGTCTTTAAGCAGAGGCTTGACAACCATATGTCAGGAGTGCTCTGATGGTGTTTCCTGCTTGGCAGGGGGTTGGACTCGATGGCACTTGTGGTCTCTTCCAACTCTATGATTCTATGATTCTATTCTATGGTCCCTGAACGGTAAGACTCTCTATCTGTCCCCTCCTGGGTGCCAACCCAGCTGTTCTGAGGCACCTCCACCAGCCAGTTAGCCTGCCCTAGTTCCAACCCAGATCATGTTGAAATACATGGGAAGAATCAGAATAGGGACAAGTGAGTCCTGCACTTGCACCTGTCTAGAGTGCCAGCCATGCCTTCCTTCAGGATGCTACTTTGCCTGCTTTCCACCTGCCCTTTCATTCCCCCACCCTTCCTGTTTTCCAACAACCTTCCCAACAGATACCAAGCATTCGATACTCACTGACTGTCCTAATTGATCTGCTTTCGGTTCCCTTAACCTGAGTGTTGTTGTTTTTCCTGATTCCCTCCTCTCCCCCTGCAAACATTGGCATTTCACATCCTCCTCTCTCCTGGGTATGGATGGTACAGCTTTGGCTATATAAAAATGGTGGTGCTCCTCCTGGCTTTCTTTCATTGCATGAAGAGAGGCAGATAGGCACCAATGGAGACAATGGCAGTCACAATGTGCCTGAATGAGGACCCTTCATGGTGGGCCAACCTGTCTTGCAGCCTGCTTCCACAGTCCCGTTGTGCATGTACATTTCATAAGGAGGTTGTGGCAGGCAGGTCTCTTAGGGACGTGTGGCTTTTGTCAAGCAGAGCCAATGGATCTTTTCTTTTGCATAGTGAATAATGTGGGAAATTCTCTGAATCTCCCTTCAAATTCAGAATCTCTCTCTCTAGCTGCATTAGAAGCACTAATCCCTCCACAAGCGTCAACCTACACTTCTGGGCAGCGAAAGCTCTGAGCCTTAAGAGTGTAAACAAAATTTCCAGCATGGAATTTACAAAACGCTTGATCTGTGAGACTTGAATCATAGCCACGTGTTCTTGTGAGTGTCATATTTGTCGGGGGAGGGGGAGGGCGAGGGCGAGGGAGAAGGTCGCAAAGGTATTTACTTGCTTCCTTAATCTAATCCCAAATCAAACACTCTCTTGCCTACATTTATTCTCCCCCCTCTGCTACAGGCTCCTTTTCATCAGGCAATGTTAGTTCCATCATTTTTGCTGTTGTTGTTTATTTTGTGTGTGTGTGTGTGTGTGTGTGTGTGTGTGTGTGATTTTGGGTGACACCTGAGAGTTCTGTTATTTGAAATGCAAATTTCCTGTCCTCCTGCCTTCTCTCTGTATGAAAAAGAAGCCTCTTGGGATTGTGATACCCTCCTGACACCCCCCCTTTTTTACTGCCTGCCTAGTGCAATTCTGCAAATCTGGTATCGGAAACATGTGGCCCTTGGGTACTATTGGGCTCTAACCACTGCACCACACTGACTCTTATTGTGGCCATGCAGTTGAGCATCACTGGCTTAAAACAGGTATGGGGGGTGGTTGGCCTTTCAGATGTTGCTTACTACAACTCCCACCAGCTCCAGAAAACATGGTCAATGGATAGGGATGATGGGAGTTGTAGTTCAGCAACATCTGGCAAGCCAAATGATTTCCCACACCTGGCTTAAAGTATCAAGTCAAAAGGAGAACTTTGTTTTAAGAACTTGAATAAAACAATGTTGGAATGAAGGTATATATGAAGTGTATGATCTCTTAATTTGGTAATTGCATTAAGATACTCAATATTTTATCACATCCCAAACCCATAATGTTTATATGACGCCTTGTGAGGGTTTGGTTCTAAAAGGTGATCGTAACTTTTTAAAAATAAAATAAATAGCCTTTCATACAAACTAGAGTATGCTAAATGGGCTCCAAGAGAGACAAAGAAAAGATATGAATTTTGTATTTGATGCATAACATGCTTTTCCACCTCAGCCATATTCCAGGAAAAACAACCAGCCTCCTTGGCAGAGATGCTGCTTGCTCTCTCCTAAATCTCCCTGAGCAGACAGTTGCCAGTTGCACACATAAACCTTGACAAAACAGAATTAGCTTCCCAGTGGACTTAGCCAAAGTCTCTCCTCTCTCCTTTCCAATCCCCAGACTGCAGTGACTTAACGAATCAAGAAGTGACATGCAAATGACAATGGCTTAAAACTATGCCACTCAGCAAGTCCTTCAGATTTTACAGTTGGAGAAAAAGGAGACCTGCCTCTCCTTATAGCAAATGGCAGGCAATTGGTTCAGAAACCTTGCAAATGTACCATGGTCTGCAGACTTGGCAGTTTTTATACAATCTCTTTTAATTTTATTTCTTAAGTTTATTATAAATGAGTTCTGACAAAGGTTAATACCAGCTTTTGTAGACTGCAGTGCATGAAGTGTTATCCCGAGTAGTGTGGTTATGGTAAACAGTGAGCTTAGAGGTATAAATGAAAAGGACAGGCAGTGTTCCTTATGTAATGAACAGCAGTAATAGCAACAATCCACTATTGCAGCTATTAATATTGCACATCCATATATCCAACAGAGGACCTCCTGTGGGAACTTTCACAATCTCATGTGAGGCAGGTAGTCAAAAGTTTTACTCAGCACAGACTCACTGAAATGTACGAACATTTCTAAGTTAGGACCATTAATTACCATAGGTCTACTCTGATCTGAGTAAAACTTAACTGAATACCACCCATTACAAAAAACAAACCCCTGAATTTTTCAGATGTAGATTTACTCCTGCTTACCGTCTGAGGCTGCTTGTAAAATTTTGTGGGTTTTAGCTCTTTTGTACTTACATGCTAGTTGTTTTGTTCTTTTCATAAAGTGCCCTGAGCAGAGAACCGAAGGACGGCATAAAAATACCTTTGACAGATAATAATAAACGTTTTTTAAAATTCTCTTCATGATGAGCATTTTCTTAGTTAGATGATTAAAACGCCCCCACCCATTTTGTTAGTTACATGATTAACACACCCACCACGGGAAGCACACTGCTTCCTCAAAGATGAAAGAGAATTAGGGAAACTATTCAGCTTTAATAATCAAACTTGCACAGGAAGTGTACTGTGCTGGCAGGAAGGGAAGGAGAGGCACTGTAAAGCATGGGTGTGGGGGGGACCTCAGGCCCAGGGCCCAAATGCAGCCCTCCATGCCTCTCTTCTCTGCCCCTGAAGGCTCTCCCCAGGCTACCTCCTCAGCCACACCCCTTTTCTCCAGGCCACACCCCTCATTGGTCCTGCTACGCCTTACATTTGTGAGTGTTTTTGCCTGGCTGAAATGTGTCCTTGAACTCTGAACATGCTTTTGCCTGCTGCCTAGATGGAGAGCAGGTTGGAGAATGTGAGTCCTTGGCTAGCCCACAACACAAAGGTAAAATCTGCATCCATTGCTCTACCCACTTTTGCTTCTGGTCTGGCCCACAACTGTGGACCACAAAAAGGGCTGATTTCCCCCACCTGTGCTGTAGAGTGATTGCTTGCTTTTTCCTTCAGCGTCCCACTGTGTTAGTCATCAGGAAGGCCAGCTAAGCTCCTCTCACCTCCAAGGATCTCTGTGGGATGGGAGTAGGCTGGTAAAAGGGATATCAAGTCTAGTGTAACTACTGGAAACCAAGTGATGCTGGCATGATGCTGTCAGTGGCTGCCAGCAACGTACCGGATAATGATGATAGCTTAATTAATCAAACAGTTGAGGATGGACATGGCTGAATCACAGAGCAGGCAAAGTAAATGAAACCAGCCATTATCCCGATCTCTCCCCCCCCCACTGTTGAAGAAGAGTTTGTCTATAGCCCAGCGGCGTAGCGTGGGTTATCAGCACCCGGGGCAAGGCAAGTAATTTGTGCCCCCTAACCCGGGGCAAGGCAAATAATTTGCGCCCCCTAACCCGGGGCAAGGCAAGTACAGTAATTTACTCTCCCAAGCAGCAGCAGCAGCTAGGCTTCTCTTTCCCCCGCGCTCTCCTGGAGCTGCCTCTTTTCTTTCCTTTTTTCCCTTTCTCCAAGGCTTTTCGCTTTCTCTCCTTAATTGATTCCTCCTCCACACCGCAGCGTTTCCTAGCTGCTTCCCCCCCCTTCCCCTCTCTCTCCTCCTCGCTCTGCTTGCCTTGCCCTGCACCGGCAGCAGCAGGCGCAGCCAGACCCCCGCCAGCCAGCCCGCCCGTCTGCCCACCCGGCTTCCTCTCCTTTTTTTGCCCGCGGCAGAAGGCTTCGCTCTCCCCCTTCCGCGACCTCCTCGCCAAGCCGAGCGAGCGCGGGCTCCCTAACCCGTGGATTTTAGTAGGGGCAGAGAGCTGCTAGTGCGAGCGCGCCCCCCACCCATGTTGCACCCGGTGCGGCCGGCCCCCCTGGCACCCCCCACGCTACGCCACTGCTATAGCCGCATTTATATAAGGACAAATATGCAGACTGATGCACACTTTATCCTATACTGCTCTGTACTTATCCAGACACAATCATTCTCAATTGCTTTATTTCACAAAGCCGCTGCTCCAAGGTGAGTCATGGATGCCCTTCATCCTCCAATCATTTCCCAATGATCCTTCTTGCTCCTTTTCTCAAGGGCAAAAACACACCTGGTATGTTATTTTGCAGACGTGCCGAAGCAGACACATTTCTCTGAGAGGGAGCACTAGCCTTGGAGCCATGTTTTAAGATGAGGAATTTCTAAGGGCTGTGAGAGGCTAGCTGTTTGAGTGTGAGTGTGTGGTGAGTGTGTGGTGTCAGTGCAGGGAGACCCCTGACCAACCCTTTCAGCTGCGAGAGCAAAGTGCAGGAGAGTGTGAAACCTGATCACCCTTCCAAGGTGCTGAGTGCAGAATCCCCTGGGTGGCCCCTCAGGGAGAAAGTTCTGTGGGGCAAGACCACTTCATCTTCACTGCCTTGTCATGTGAATGTGCTGTTTTGGATTGAGTATGGTGGAAGTATTGGCAAGGGAGAAACTGAGGGGAAAAACCCTTTTTACCTTTTGTTGTCGTTTCTCACAGTGGCAATAAAGATAAAGAAGCACTTCCTGCAAAACACCATCTTTTTATTTCACTCGTCCCACTTCTCCAAGTAGTGAGGAACTCCAGGGTGCAGCACTTTACCTCGACTTGGTTTCTTTTGGAAGGAGATGGCTGGGGACTTTGTGGTGTTTTGTAACATTTGAGCTGGTTTCCAAACATACAGGTTGAGCATAGGTGTGGGGCACAGCTTAGGCGCACTAACAGACAGCCAAATCTGCCTATTCCACACTGAATATCCAGAGAGCAGCAAATCCCTCAAAGACACTTTCCAGATCTTGCTCTTCTGCCTTATATGGAGGCAGCCCATTGGTCCATCCAACTAAGTATTGTCTCTTCACTGAATAGTGACAGCCCTCCATGGTTTCAGGAAGCAAAGCCTTTCCATGCTGTACCTGGAGATTCAACCTGGGTGGGGCTTTCTTCAGGCAAAGTAGTTCTTCCACTACTGAGCTGTGGCCCTCCCCCTCCCCCTCTGTGTCTCAATAAAAAATATCAGTTAAGGAACATTGCCAGTTATTTCCTAGCCCTATTTCCTGTCCACATCCCCAAATCATAACAGTATCTTCAAGTGTGACCAGCAAACTGGAATCACCAGCTTCATGTTCCGCAATGGTCTTCTAGTCAATTGCCCCAGCCGCTCCTCAGTCCCACCCTCTTAAGCTCAACTTACTCTCTCATTGGTTGGAAGCAATTATGAAGTCTTTATCCAAGGTAACTTAGGGGGGAGGAGCCTGTGGCTCTCTGGATGTTGCTGGGCTCCCATTAGCTCCAGTCAGCATAGCCAAGGATCAGGGATGATGGGAGCAGCCACATCTGGACAGCCGCAGGCTCTCCACCCCTGCTGAAATGATTGCTCTAAGCTTCTTCTTCCACCTTTCTGGAAGCTGCCTCAAATCTGCAAGAGCAACATGCGTGGTGCCATCAACTCACATGATTGTGTCGCCTAAGATGCATGTGGGGAATTGTTTGTTTGAAAGTACCTCTGATCAAAACCGCCCTGTCCTATGGAGCCTTTTCTGCAGCCTTGTCAAGTGGAGGGAGATGTGTGTGATGCTCTCAGACAAGTGATATCCTGCAGGCATTCTGAAGTGGCTCAGTCATGTGAAAGCATTATATCATATAAGCGGCTACACATCTGAACTGGCTTTTAAAGAAGAGTCTTAAGGATGAAATATTATGCAAGGCATAATTAAAAAGGCTCAGAACACCAGCCTGCAGTATCCAGGCAAGAAAAGTATTATTCCAATTATTTAATGCACAAGATGAAACTCAGTTTACAACACCTCATTGTGTCCCCTCAAGTTGATTTGTTTCTCCCACCTGTTGTATTTAATTACTGTTGCCCTTGCGCAGAGTTGGAGCAGATGTCGGAGGCCCTGTAAATTGGTTTCTGACAGACACAAAATCAGCGGCGCTAAGGCTGGGCATACTTGGAGCGTCACCGCTTTAATTGCCCAGCTGCACCAGCCCTGGAACATTAAACATCACCTGTGAGCACTTCTCAGAGACTGATTAAAAAAAGAATATCATAAGGATATTACATGCTAAACATTGATCGTGAATACATCACTTAATTGGGCTGAAGAGCATCCAAGTCAAGTGAATTTTTGTCATGCAAGACTAGGCTACATCACAAGGCCACTGCTGAAGCAGAGGTGAGGGGCTTGTTCAGCTCCAGGGCCACATTCCCTGCTGGGGGCCACAAGCCTGTGATGTGCAGGGCTGGAAACAAAAGCGGGCAGATCAAGGATTGTGCATTTTACCTTTGTAGAGTTGGCTAGTTTCTACACTCCTCTCCGTGCTCCATCCAGACAAGCAATAAGCACGATCAGAGTTCAAGGTCATGTTCTAGCTAAGCCAAAATGCTCAAGGAGGGTGTGAAGCGGGCCTGGTGAGCGGTGTAGCTCAGAAGGGTGTGTCCTGAGAGCCAGAGAGAGAGAGAGAGTCCTGGGAGGGTAGAATTTGGTCCCTAGGCCTGAGGTTACTCATCCTTGTTTGAAAGCTAGCATCCACCATTATATTCTGCAATGTGGTCACAGTCAAACATATTCAAAACTGGCACAGTCTGTGGTGTGTTGCTCCTGTGCAACCTGCACTGGACTGAAAAGGATTGACATTGAGGTGGCACTTGGTGAAAATCTCTCTTTCCCTCTCTGGCACCCAGGTGCCAGACACGGAGGCTGGAGGCTTCTCTGGGTAGATTTGGTAGCTGACCTATGCAACTGGGCTGTGGAGATAATGTCCTGGCTAACACTGCTTGGCAGTACCCTCCTCTGATCAGCAGCCCCAGCAGTGCAGGGAGTCAAGACCTAATGCTTGACTACAAGACACTCGGCCTGAGCTCTGTGGCACACCTGACTCTTCATTTCCACTAGAAAAAAGTGTTCATTTTCTTAGGCTTGCTTGTCAGTTTGATTGAGCATTGGCAAAGCCAGAAATAGATATGCACTCCCTTGAGTTAGAGCTTATGCACCAAGGCAGCAGTTAATTCTCAACTCCCAAAGTCAGATCTAATCTGATTTCCTGAGCCAAGGCAACATTTTTGCATGTGGGATAGGCACTTGATGCTCAGGAGCCAAAGATCCACTTTAGGGGGACTTCTTTTCTGGTGGGAATCCCATTAGCAATATTCTTCTAAATCATTTCAGACTGCTTCAGCTTTTGCCTCTCCTTCGCTCAAAAATTTCTTTTCTCAGATTGGGCTACTAAAAGGATATATGGACCAGAGTTGAAAAACAAAAACCAGGGCTGACAAGGCCAAGTTGTGTAGGGGTGACCATCTGAATGCATTGGTGTGTGTGTGTGTGTGTGTGTGTGTGTGTGTGTGTGAGAGAGAGAGAGAGAGAGAGAGAGCTATCATCACGCCTTCCATTCCTGATGTTGAGAGGTGAGCACCATTGCTTATGTAACCAAAATAATGCTATCCATGCACAAAAGGCAGACCTGTACTTTTGCAGAAAATAGTGTGTGTGTGTCTTTGTGTGTTTCCTTTTCCTGAGCTGGGAGACACCCACCCAACCCCCTGATGAAGCCTAAGTGTGCTAAGTGAAGTCTAAGTGCTCACAGAATACTAACTGACGGCTGGAGCACAGAATGAATGAAATGGAGTAGAGTGACCAGAATCCTGAACAGGGAGCACGTCACACTGCAACATTTTCTTGCAGATCCCACTTGTATGTATCACTACAATACCAGAGCCAGTGTGGTGTAGTGGTTAAGAGCGGTACTCTAGTAATCTGGGGAACCGGGTTCGCATCTCCACTCTTCCACATGCAGCTGCTGGGTGACCTTGGGCCAGTCACACTTCTCTGAAGTCTCTCAGCCCCACTCACCTCACAGAGTGTTTGTTGTGGGGGAGGAAGGGAAAAGAGAATGAATGCTTTGAGACTCCTTAAAGGGAGTGAAAGGCGGGATATCAAATCCAAACTCTTCTTTTTCTTCTTCTTCAATGGTTTGGGAGTGCCAGTTTGGCTGTTCACATTCCATTGTATGCAGTGCAGTGTGGAAAGGCAGCTTCTGCACTGGGATGCAGAGCTGGAGGTGTAACCCATTTAACTGTCTCCAGTCATCCAGGGGTGGTGGAAGTTGGGCATAAAAAGCATGGGTGCATATCCTTTGAAGTCAATTTTCCCCACCCAGTTTAAGTTGTGACTGGACAGTTCCCCTCCTAGCTTTCAGGATCAATCACTAACTGGAAACATCACGACCTCAGCATGCAAGAGGACCCATGTGGCAATCATGTGTCGGGTGATGGTGGGTGGTTCTGTGAGTGGGCAGAGGCAGTGATTGTTTTGCCATCCTACATGATCTACCATCTGAAACAAGGGGCTCACCTTGTCTAACGGGAGGGCCGGTTCTGCCTATGGATGGGATGAAAAAAAAGAAAGGTTATATTTTGAATGTGTGATCTGGTGTGATGTGGTAGACTTCAAGCAAGAATATTTTGCACCTTTGTGGACAAGGTGCAATGGCTAGGTTAGCTACTTAATGCCAGGTCTGATCAAAGCTCTTCAGGTGTGTTGAGAAATGAATTAGAAGTGAGGGAAAGAAAGGCGAAGGCGCTTTCATTTTCTGCGCTTGTGGGGGAAGAGGAGAAGAGAGATCTTCCAAAAGGAACTATTTATTTGGGCAGTTTCATATTCTGCATAGAAAGCCACATTCATTTCCAGAAGGGAAAGGAAATGAAACAGAAAAATGACTTCCATTAAGAATAAAGGATTTGTGGTGGTGTGCGGTAAGGCTGCCTGGAAGTCTTTTTGAGCTCTGCCTTGTATTACCAGAGCCAAAAGGGAGACATAACACATGATATATATGCTTTTTTTGTGCAGTAGTGCCAGCAAAAACAAGTTACAGTTTGGCCATGCTAGGGATGACATGGCAAATCTGAATCAGCCAGACTTGTAGCCAGTTCCTGTTGAATGATGTCAAGTAGACAATGTTCTTTATTTAAATAAACTTACAGTGTCGTCCTGGGCATGTCTACTCAGAAGCAAGTCCCACTGAGTTCAGTTGGGCTTACTCCCAGGTAAGCATATTCAGAATTGCACACTCCTAACCACATTTGCAGGGACGTGGGTGGCGCTGTGGTCTAAACCACTGAGTCTAGGGCTTGCTGATTGGAAGGTCAGCGGTTCGAATCCCCGCAACGGGGTGAGCCCCTATTGCTCGGTCCCTGCTCCTGCCAACCTAGCAGTCCGAAAGCACATCAAAGTGCAAGTAGATAAATAGGTACCGCTCTGGCGGGAAGGTAAACGGCGTTTCCGTGTGCTGCTCTGGTTCGCCAGAAGCGGCTTAGTCATGCTGGCCACATGAACGGAAGCTGTCTGTGGACAAACGGCAGCTCCCTTGACCTATAGAATAAGATGAGCGCTGCAACCCCAGAGTCGTCCGCGACTGGACCTAACGGTTAGGGATACATTTACCTTTACCTTTAACCACATTTGCTCAGAGGTATATCCTACTGAATGCAATGGGGCTTACTCCCAGGTAAGTGTGTTCAGAGTTGCAGCCTTAGTGCTGATGAAAGCAATCTGAGACGTGTGCATTCCTGTTAACTGTTGACCAGGCAGATATCTTTGAGGAGAAGCATCGGAATGGATATAAAAGCATAAGGAGAAACCTTCTGAATTGGACCAAAAATCTATCTAGCCCAGCATCCAAATTTCATCTTATGCTTTTGAGAGGTTTAGGTGCATTGCAGGGGGTTGGACTAAATGGCCTTTGGGTCCCTTTCAACTCTACAATTCTATGAATGCTTCTTCGCAGCAAGTGGTGTTCAGAGGTTTATAGGCTCCTGTGCTGTCCCCCCTGAATGAAATAAAAAATCAACTACTCACATTCACACACAGTCCAGACGTCTTCACAGTGCTTCTGTACCCCTTGCACAGAATAAATGCCAAAGATTGGCACTTAATGATGCTCTCCCATTATTGCCAGGCACTATTATTATTATTATTATTATTATTATTATTATTATTATTAAACATAATAGCTAGAGTGAAGGGATGAGCTGGTGGTGTAAGGTGTTTCTATAGTCAGCCCACATTGCATGGAGAGATGCTTTAAGTGACCAGCCTGGGACCATATAGGAGAGCTGTGGGAGAGCTGGATTGCAACTGTCTCTTGGAAATGAAACCAGAAAGGCTCCAAGGACAAAGAGCAGGTAGATGAGACACCTAGATCATATTACAACAGGAATGAGGAAACTGTGTGGCCCTCCAGATGTTGTTAAAGCAACAACTCCTATCATTTCTAACCATTGGCCATGCTAGCAGGACCTAATGGTAGTGAGATGCCAGCAGCATTTGGAGGACCACAGGTTCTCCAACCCTGTTCTACATGGATGGGATAATTGTGTGCAGCAGCATCACAGACAAATGTGTTTCCTAAGGTAGAAGGCAAATTGTAAGCTGCCATATGCCATGCCAGATCACTGATCTATCCGGTTAGTTCCCAGTTGTCTGGCTGTGGCTCTCCAGAGTTTCAGAAAGAGAGATGCCGGAGACTAAACTTGAGAAGTGATTGAAATGCAGTGCAGGTGCTCTGCTACTGCCCTTCCCTGGGGTGTCTGGGCCGAAAGCAACGGGGAGAAGTAGTGTGAAGGATGCTAACAGCCGAAGAACAGCATGCATTTAAAGTTGCTCATTGGATGGAGGGGCTTCTTTTTCTTTTTCCTTGGTTCCAGTGCAAGGAAATAGAGATGGGAGAGGAACAGCGAGGGACATTTGTGACAACAAAACAAGGGGATTTTCTCAAGCTGGAGGAGTATAGTAGTAATTCCTCCTTCAGATGAATTAATTACCAGAGCTGACATTGTGCTCAGTCAGCATCTGTCACCACTCTCCCTTTGGGTTTGAGGAGATTAGTGTGTCTTTCTGTAAAAGCTTTGGGTTCCAGTGTTGTTTGGTCACTGATCTTTAGGATGAGGTTTCTAGGTGGAAAGAAACCAGGAAGTTCTGGAGTGGCCAGGAAGGTGAGGGAGGTGAGAAGAACCAAGTCCTTTGAGAATCAATTGAAAGAGCTGGATATGTTTAGCCTGGAGAGAAGCAGATCAAGGTGGGACGCAATAGTGTTTTCAGATATGAAGAAGCTCAAGCAGTCAATCTCTGTTGGGCTGGACTAGAACCAGTGGGTGGAAATAGCAGAAAAGCCCATTTCAGCTCAGCACGAGGAGAAACTTCCTAATGGTGCAAGTTGTCCAGCAGATTGCGTTCAGGAGGTGGTGGGCTCTCTGCTGGAGGTATTGAAGCAGCAACTGGGCAACCACCTGTCAGGGATGCTGTAGTTGCATCCTGCATTGCAGATCCTGCATTGAAGAGGGCTTAGAGGAGATGACCATAGATGAACTCTATGATTCTAAGAGGAGGGAAAGGAAGAAGAATGGTTGGGTATTGTCTCTGTGTTAGTGATTGACACCTACATAGTGAGCTGTTCTTTCTACAGCAGGAACCACAAGCCATGAGAGGTCAAGACAGCAGAGCATGCTGGTAGTTTCAGTACCTAGGTAAGCTCCACCCTGAGCAATTTTTTTTCAATGAAGTCTTATCCACATTTCCATTTGCCCCACTGCTTTCCTCTGGGAAACCCAATCTTTAGCACTGAGTTGGAACAAACAGTTATTGGGTTTTCTGCGAAATCCCATTCATTCTGATTTAGTGCTTAAAGAGTGGCTTTTCTGGGGGAAAGCTGTGGGGCAAAGGCAATTGGACCCATTGTTTCTAGGCATGGGACAACCAGAAATGTGAATGCACCATACGGCTGGACTGAAAGCTTCCCTGCTCCCACAGCCAGATCATTCTCCCAGGCTCTGCCCCTCAAGACTGGAGTATAGTACTTCTCCTTTCCAGTAAGTTCTGGCATGTTGCCTGTTCTTATGGAGTGACTTGTGACTTGTGGATATGAATCCCTGGCATGCAGGATTAGTTCCCAAGGAGAGAGTGCAAGCTCCCAGAGTACAGACTCCAGAGTTCCTGACTCAAAGGTCTGGGGCTCCAAAGCCCCATATCTGGGGGTGAGTAGTTCCTGTTCTTAGATGCTTGGAAAGTTGACATAATTTTAATGTTTTAGTATTTTAACATTTGTGTGTTTTAAAGTATGGTTGTGATTTCCCCCCTTTATTTTACTGTTTTATCTTTTGTCGACTATAAATTTAAATATAAAATGTATAAATATAACTTTAATGAAAATCAATACAGCAAATCAATACAGAATTACCACTTCCCCAGTGGCACAAAACATTTACTAAAAGAAAGGAGGCAGAGCAGTCTATCGTCACAACTCCAGGCCTCCAGGGAGATCAGACGTCTGCAGTGTATTTCGACGACAAAAAACCAAATAGAGATATTTAGCCACTAACTTGGTGAGCTCCTGATCATTCCCCAGTAATAGAAAATGTATGACCTCCAACTCTGGTTTCCATTTGGGGATACAGAGTTGATCTAGAAATTGCTGATAGAGATCAGCATATAGTTTACAATTAAGAACCATATGTGTAAGGGTTTCCACCAGGTGGTCTTCACATGGGCAAGTTCTTTCTCTTTCCACCCTGCCTGAGAACCTTCCCCAAAGGAGGTTTGATGGATTTGAATTAAACCTGGCCAGCTAAAATGCCCTTTCTTGAGGGTTAAGCAGAAATTCAAGGTAATTGTGGTTACAATCAGGGTTTACCCAGTTGGTAGAACGAGTGCAGGCAGCTTTCCGCTTCAAGATTTTTTGCTGTCCCACGCTGTGTACCCTATGCAGAATTGTGTCTAGAGGGAGGTCAACACAAGGTAGAGACTGTCACCTGGGCGAGATTTCTTCTATGCTGGTTAAACATCTGCCTTACATCTGAAAATTTTATACAATTTGTATATAATTTTTTATGAAATAAATAAAATAAAATAAATATCTGCTGGGTTTGGGTAACTGCAAACCTGCACAACCTCACACTTCATTATATACAGGGTCTACAGTGATGCGGATGGCGCTGTGGTCTAACCCACTGAGCCTTGGGCTTGCTGATCAGAAGGTCGGCAGTTTGAATCCCTGCAATGGGGTGAGCTCCAGTTGCTTTGTCCCAGCTCCTGCCAACCTAGCAGTTTGAAAGCATCCCAAAAAGTGCAATTAGATTAATAGGTACAACTCCGGCGGGAAGGCAAAATGGCATTTCTGTGTGCGGCTCTGGTGTTGGTGTTCCGTTGCGCCAGAAGTGGCTTAGTCATGCTGACCACATGACCCAGAAAAACTGTCTGTGGAGCGGACAAACGCTGACTCCCTCGGCCTGTAAAGTGAGATGAGCGCCCCAACCCCAGAGTCGTTCGTGACTGGACTTAACTGTGAGGGGTCCCTTTACCTTTACTACAGTATTGAGCCATACATGGAAGTTCCAGTAATCCTGGTTTAAATCATGGGAGTGGCTGGAGAACTCAATTAGTAGAATACAGCTGCTGCGTTTTGTTTTATTAGTAGAAAATTTCCTGTTACAAATTCTGAATCAGCATTTGTAAATATAGAATATAGCTGCAAGCCTGTTCATATTATCGCCTTAGCAAACAGTGAAGTGCGTTTCACAGCTCTCCCCCCCCTCAACTATTCACATCAGCACAGCTTCAATTTATTTCTCTTTGTGTAAACCCGAGAGGGTGCTGATTGGGCAGGGATGCCTTTACTCTATGCAAAGGTGTTCACACCTTGGCTAGAGACTTAGGAACAGCTTAAGGACTGCAATCGAGTGAAGCTGGGTCACAAAACAGTAGTATCTCATAACAAAGTACAAGGTATCCATGCAATGCTTAAGCAAGCCACCTTATATTTCTAAATAAATCTTTTCCTAAATGCATCTAGCTGCAGTGTCCATTATATTTCTTCTTCTTCACTGCACACGAAGTACACACGAAGAACTGTAAAAAAATAAAACCCAAACCACAAATGATTTTGTCACTCACTATCCCCCAGACACCTCCACCGTAAACATATGCAGATCCCCAGGTCTGGAAACTATTTTAAGCTGAGATAGGCTTGCTGGGTCTAGTAAGGTGTTTGCTTCAGGAGCAAACAATGTACAATTTTAGAAGGAAGAGCCTCAGTGCAATGTAAGGGGGAGCATGTGAGCTATCATGAGTGACAAAGACCTTTGCTGAAGACCTATGTGGGGAAAAGGGGTGAGGGGAACAGAGCACCCATGAAGGATCATAGAGGGGCAAAAAATAAGGGGAGAAGGAGTGGAGTGGCAATTTGGGGAAAGACGCTGGGTGCCTTCAGACTGTCAGCCACAGCTGGGATTCTAGCATACAGCTTACTTTGCATTTAGAAAGTTATGAGGAGTCAGATTATCTTTGCCAGCTTCCTCCACCTCAGGAGAGTTCCTATCTTGTATATCATTTCACACGTTCAGCCTCATATCTGCAGTTCAGCAGCCAGGACATTATTCAAACATGACATAGCACAGGACCACACTTTTGCACTCCAAGTTAATTAATCAAATCTGGAGCAAGTCCCCCTCCTTGGTTCCATACTAAACAACTAATGGCACAAACTCAATTTGATGCATGGTTCTAGGGATTTCTTTATTCATTTAATTTTCTGTGCTACTTGGCTTGGAGTTCCTGTGGATTTGGATCAGAGCTCTAAATCATGCCTCCTAATTCTGGATGTTATACTTGGCTATATTTAGGTGGGCATCTTACTGTGGCCTCGCTAGCTCTTGCACCTTAATAAAAAACAAAGGATCGAAAGGACAATGCCCACTTCTCCGCCAGACACATGCTTAAAAACAGGATCACCACCTTCTTCTGGCAGAGCTGTTCTGCCTTCAACAGCTGCATGATGGGCAAAAATCCAGCAGGGGCAGGGATAGAACCTCAGATGATGATCGCAGGGTCCGCAACCACTCCAGAAGGATGCCATGGTCGATGGTATTGAAAGCCACTGAGAGGTTGAAGAGAATTGACAGGGACACATTTCCCCTGTCTCTCTCTTGACAGAGGTCATCATACATTCAGCATCCTATCCACCACAGGCATGTGTCCCTTGGAAGGTGGCTCAGATAGAAACATGGCCCTCAGGCTGAAAAGGTCCCCTCACAGCAAGATTCCTTTAACAAAGACTTGATGGCCCTTTGAATTCTATAATTCTATTATCATATTGTGGACTTGTGGTAGCACCTCTGTTTATAGCATTTAACGTCATTGGGTGGACCCCCCTGTAGAGTGTACTTGATCCCTGATCCTTTCATCCCACACTATTTTCCAGTCAAAAAGCACTCCTATATCCCCACTATTTGCCCTCAAAGGGTTTTGGGCCAACATCATGTTGGCCTTAAAGAAAAAAATATATGCTGGAAGGTGTCTTAATGAAAACCAGTTTGGTGGCTGTTTCTTTCCTTTTTTATTTTGCTGTTGTTAAGTGTTTTATTTTTAAATTGTCACTAGATTGTTTCAAACATGCTCTGTGGTCTAAACCACTGCATCTAGGGCTTGCTGATTGGAAGGTCAGCGGTTCGAATCCCCGCAACGGGGTGAGCTCCTATTGCTCGGTCCCTGCTCCTGCCAACCTAGCAGTTCGAAAGCACGCCAAAGTGCAAGTAGATAAATAGGTACCACTCTGGCGGGAAGGTAAATGGCGTTTCTGTGCACTGCTCTGGTTTCGCCAGAAGTGGCTTAGTCATGCTGGCCACATGACCCGGAAAAACTGTCTGCGGAAGCAGACGAACGCCGGCTCCCTCGGCCAGTAAAATGAGATGAGGGCCGCAACCCCAGAGTTGTTCATGACTGGACTTAACTGTCAGGAGTCCTTTACCTTCTTAGATTGTTTCAGTTCCTGCAAGGAGCTGAAGGCGGCACACATTCTTCTCCCCCTCCCCATTTTACCTTCAAACCCCCCCCACCCCTGTGAGGTAGGCTAGGCTGAGGGAAGGCCATTGACCCAAGGCCAACAGGGGAGCTTCATAGCTGAGTGGGGATTTGAACCAGCTCCCCCAGGCCCTAGTCTGACATGCCAACCACCATTCCAGCTCATTCAGCTGTTGCTGCAGAAGGTTGAAGCTTATCTTCTGTATGGCTCTTAGCACATTGTTAAGAGAAGGGCAGATTTTTAAAAGGTGGTATTCATTACCTGTTAAGGGAAGAAAAGCATTGCATTCCAAAGCCCTGCCTTCAAGCCACCATCACCACCCCCATGCCAGATCCCTGCCTGTGTCTGTTCTGTCTCCTGTTCCTTCTGCCTCCACGCTGAGATGCTGATTGCCTGCAGTGCCTGAAAGACATATTTGCTGAGTCGTATTCTAGGGTGTAATTAAGGTTGACAAGAGGATTAGCATTTCCACCCTCTTCTGGGCTTTAACATGGCAGAGGCTTAAGTCTTTCCTAATGGCTCTATTAACCTGTAAAAGGCTGGGGTTGATGCAGTCTTTGGCTGGTGTGATTATGAATAGGTCTTTGGAAGAAACATTGTTCTTCTAAATAAAAAGATTTACAATTAGTTTCCGAGGCCCTGTTCACCCACAAGAGCTAAGAGATTAGCAAGTATTGGGGCAGGGCCTTTTTTGTGGTGTCCCTGCATTTCTTGAAATAACCTCTTTGTTTCCCTTTTTGCCCCATTGGGGCTTCTTCATTCCAGTCTGGTTCAATTTAGTGTCCTGCTAAACAGACTTTTCCTCTGCTGCTGCTTTCTTGTTTGTAATTTTAATGATCCGGACATAGCTTGTTCATAGCTTTTAATTATATTGTTATGTGCCCTGCCTTTTGAAGCGATCTGCTTTGTGAGGGTTGTTTTTACCCTGCAACATGGGTCAGAAATCTATTAAATAAATAAATAATTTTTTTGGGGGGGGGGCTGCAATCTCTTGAAGAAGGGGTGGACAATCTGTGGGCCTTCAGATATTATGAGACGTCCAATTCCCATCAACTCCAGCCAGCGAGACCAGTGTTTGAAGTGATGGGAGCTGCAATCCAGCAACAACTGGAGGGCCACACAGTGGTGTAGTGTGGGGGGGCACAAGGACGGTTGCCCCAGGCACAAAATTGCTAGGGGGTGCAAAATTTCAACACCCAGTGCTGCCTCAGTACAGCTGCTCACTTTTGTCGCTGAACTCCATTGAAAATGACTTCTCCATGCAAACCAGAAAGTGACCCTCCCCCCAACTGTGGAACGACTCTTCTTTTCTTATCTCTGCAGCTGCAATATCCTGGGTGCCATGGGTGCCATAAGGCAGTTGAATGTTCATGCGTCCTGCATCTGTTTCCCTCCCTCTCATCCCTCTCTCCGCAGCTCCGGGTGCTGGCAACCCACGCTACACCACTACGGCCACAGGTTCCTCACCTCTCTCTTAAAGTTTCCAAAGGCTCTAGGCTAGCTTATGGAGACCTGAAACTTTTCCTCAAAGCCCCAATTCTATAGGACATAGAAGGACTACCCAGAACATGATGGGGAAGCTTTCTCAGCCTGAAGGCCACACTTACTAATGGGTAACCTTCCAGGGGTCACTCAGCAGAAGAGACAGAGGGCAGAGAAATAAATGTGAATTTCACCTTTGTCCACTAGCTTCTCCACACACTCACACAATTCTTTCTGTTCTCTATCCAGGCAAGCAACAAGCATCACCAGAGTTCTGGGACACAGTGCAGCCAGGCAAGGAGGGGGCAAAGGTAAAGGAGACACCCTAGGAAGGGGGTGTGTGGCTGAGGAGAGTGTATGGCTGAGGGAGAGAACCAAGGGCCACAAAGAGACCTCTGGAGGGCCACATTATCATCACACCTGAGATTTCCTATCTCTGATATAGAAGGCAGGAGGACAAAAGATTCCATAGTGCATACATCGTCCTCCTCACCTCTGGGGAAAGCCAGGATATCAACCTGTCATCTTCTCATCTATCAGCCGTTGCTACGCTGACAGCAGACTGAAAAGGGAGGGGAAATGAAGCTGGCCTCAGGAGACACATGGACCAGCTGTTCAAATATCCAGGTGGAAAGAAGATAGCAGAGAAAGAAACAACTTGCCAGTTATATCCAAATGTTGTTTTGAAGGTCACTGTACATTCTTCTTGGAAGTATCCTTCTTGCCCTTTAAACAGTGTAGCCAGGACATGGAAAGCCTCCAAAGGCTTTGTCTGGTAAAGGGGTGTGTGTATGTGTACAAATGTAATACATGATGAAGCTCTAGGAGGCTTCTAGCTGAGAACATTACAGCAAAAGAATCCGACCAGAGAATTCTATTGGGTAGGTCCCTTTAATACAGGGATTGGGAACCTCCAGATGTTGTTTGACTTCAGCTCCTAGGATCCCTGCCCATGGTGCTTGGAGCTGATGTGTGTTGGTATCCAATAATACTAAGAGGGCTACAGGTTCCCTATTCCAGCTCTGCAGAATACTCTCACCACCTGTATTTTTACTCAGGCAGCACCTACCTAATAGAGTTTCTGAACTGATCTACTAAAGCAAGGGTAGAAAAGTTGTGGACTTCTAGCTGTTCTGGATGGGGAAGGGCCATAGCTCAGAATTAAAACATTTGTTCTGCATGCTGAAGGCCCCAGGTTCAGTCTTCAGATAGGGTTGGGAATGCCCCCCATCTGAAACTTGGGAGAACCGCTGGCAATGTGTAGAGATAGATGGCTCTGTATAAGTCAGCTGCCTATGTCCTTCCTACATAGCTGGACCAAAACATCCACAGCTCTGATAACATGCTAGCTGGGGCTGAAAGGAGTTCAACATCATCTGGAGGGCCATGGGTTAGCCACCTCTGTGCTGGCGTAGTGTTTAGAGTGCTATAGTAGGGCCTGGGAGACCCAAGATCAGATCTCCACTCAGTCTTGAAGTCCAATGGGTAACCTTTGGGCTCTGTGTTCAGTTGCTAAATTCAGTAAACTCCCATGTTTGCATGTCCCAGGAGCAGGATGTGGATGTTGTCCAACAAGAAGAGAAAACCGTGACTTCTTCTACAATTCACATGTAGGAAACAACAGAGATTTGTGGAAGCGGTTTGGTGCTGTGTTGGACTAGAACTTGAGAGACCCAGGTTCAAATCACTCCCTTAGCCATAAAGTTCACTGTGGGACTATGGGCCAGTCACTTTCTCAGCCTAGCCTACCTCACAGCGTTGCCTTGAGCAAACTGGAGGAAAGGCAGGATATAAATGCAGAAAAAAATAAGTAAATATCACAGGAAGGGCAAGAAAATACAGGAATATGATGGAGACATGTATGTGTATACATAATTTTATGCATAAAAAGTATGCATGTGTCAAAAGCTGTGAGTACATGTATGTTTAAGGATACTTGGGCTATGTATTTGTTGGGAGAGGGATGAGAGACCGAAAATAGGAACTGAGTTTGAAAGCCCTTCCTCTGGCTGGTGCTGACATCCATCTTGATGACAAATAGCATTTGGTTTGGTTTTAGGGTTTTAATCAAAGCAATGACTGCTGGAGAGACAAGGGAAGGGGGGAAATTGATTGGAATACAAGACTGGAAAGAAAAGAAGAAAGCTCCCCCCTTTAGGTCTTCAGAAATGCACTAGATGGCTCCATGCCTGAGCTGTCTGCTTGTCTGTCAGACTTCCCCAGGTGGACCTGAAGCAGAAAGGTTTGTTAGGAGTTGTAATATTACAGTGATGAATAGCGTGCAGATTTTGCCTTCCAGTCAAGCATACTGAATACAGGCCCATGAAGGTGTTCAGTGTAGGATTGGCTCATTCTGGGTAGAGAAGTCAACATCCTCATATGGCAAATACATCAGAAAGTCCATGTGGCTGAGTGGCACCCTTAGGTGCAAGGCGGAGGGAGGCAGAAGGTCAGAGAGATATCCAAGAGAAATGCAGAAGGCAAAGATGATTGGCTACAAAGAGATTAGGGAGACCTTGTAATGTGGACTAAGGTGCTTAGCCTTTGAAAGGCTCATCTAAGAATTAAAATCGGTAATTCTTTTTCCTGAGTGGCTTCCCTGCACACAAGGGAAGCTGCTTGTGGAGGATCAGCACTGTGCAGGATCAGACCCTCCTGCTTAACAGCCAATAAGCAGGAAAATCTGATCCCGCATAGTGCTGCTTCAGGAAGGAGGAAAGGCCTGGCAGTGGTGGGAAGAAAGAGAGGCCTGGAAACTAGGCTTCCAAGATACAAAATTGTTATTTATTACCAAAGAACCAGATCTGACACTTTTGGGGTATGGAGAGGGGAACCAATGCTGGTGCTACCTTATGCAAGTTCTCTTGAGTTGCGCAAACGGTAGTATTAAATGTGGCTTCACCAAATCTGACTAAAAAAAATGGTGGTCAGGAACACAGACAATCTAAATCACATTGGGTTCAGTGTTTCTCAATATCAAAACTCTGAATTCCTTTCAAAAATGTTGTCAGCTTCACACATTCAAAGTTCTGACACTGAGTCTTTAGAATTTGAATCAGAGGGCCTGAACTTTCTTTGAAAATGCTGAGTTCAGGCACGGCCAAGGTGGCGTCTAAGCCAGAAAGTGGAACTGAATCAATTTTTCTAACATGGGCATTGCTTTTTTTACAAGCAGTTGGTTTGTCAGATTAGCAGCACCTTTTGTTGCTCTTCTCTGCCACTGTTAGGCTGGACTGCGCTCTCAAGGATCCTGCTTACCCAAGCTCTCGTTTGACATCATGACCCCAGTTAATGCACTAGCTGTCTCCTCATATTATCTTCCCCAGAGCTGACGGGGTTTGGGGAGCTGGAATGCTGACTGTGACAGGCTGTGTCTGCTCCGCAGATGACATAGTTCCTGGGCGACGCTTTTCACAAGGAGCTGTTTGGGTCTGCCTTGTCATCTTCAGTTAGCTGCTCACTTGGATTGCATATGCTCCCCCATCCCAGGTCATTACCTACCTTTGGATAAAGGCACCCAGACCCCTTTGGAAGCCATGAGCTACTGTGTGCCAGAAGGATACTTGCCCTTACTATACAGATATGACTTTCATCTTCAGGAACTCTCACTTCCTTGGCTGGAGCCTTCCTGATGTTCAGTGATTTCTTTGGCTTTTGACACTTACCGGCAGGGAAGGCACTGTGACACAAGCTGATCCTTCTTCTTGTTCCCAATGAACCAGATTGCCAGCACACACACACACAACAGAGGAGGCTGTTAGAGGCATTGTCATATGCTTAGATCTAAACTTGGATTATGATTCATGTTTCTGAAGCTCACAGTGGCTGGTGGAGTGAATTCTGGGAGCATACCATGCATGGGGAATGCTAAAAGTACTTCTGCTATCATGGTTGTATTCCAAATATGAGGGCTTTTTCTCTCTAGGTTTGCATTCCCATAGGAAAGTATCAGCTAAGGTTCTGTATGTGCTGTGCTGTGATCTTTAGTTTCATGCTAGGATGGGGGTTTGATAGCTAGTCAGGTGGCTTTCCTATGATTGATGCGAAACATCACAAATCAACCCCCACTTTGTTGTCATTTCAGGTGTTTGCAGAACTAGGATGCAGATTGCAAACCAGCACAGACAGACACTCCTCTATCTCATCATTCTTCCAGGTAGGGGCTGTTTATATAGCAGTTCCACGCTGTAGGTGGCAAAGCCATGACAGAGGAAGATGGGAATGGTAGTCAAACAACATGGGGGGGGGGCACAGGGTTCCCACTCCTGCTTTAGGACAACGAATCCTTAGCCATTTTGGCAGCTGAAGTTCTATGTTAATTGTTCTCCCATGGTCTAGGACAGTGTTTCTCAATCTTTTCTGACTGTGGCCCCCTTTTGATCTTGTTTCCATTATAATAGGAACATAATGAAATATTGTTAAAGCAGAAAAACATATAATCATGGAGCTGGAAGGGATCCCACAGGTCAACTTTTCTAGTGCAACCCCCTGCAATGTAGGAAACTCAGCTAAAGCATCCATGACAGGTGACCATCCAACCACTGCTTAGAAACCTCCAAGGAAGGAGAGTCCAGAACCTCCTGAGGAAGATCTATCTTCCATGTATTACTAAAGGTAAACAACACTTATTTGACCATAGTTATTTGACACAGAAGGGGAAACCTATAAATACAGTCCAAAAGGCGCACAGGGAGTTCTGTATATATGGGAGAATTTTAAAAAGCAAGTGGTCCTCACTGTCCTGGTGCAAAAAGATCTTGTCATCTGGAGGAGCCCTGGCTGCCTAAATGAAACACTATAGCCCCCCCCCCCCCACCTGGGAGTAAGGCCCACTGAACTCAGTGTGGTTTTCTTCCAAGCAGACACTTCATTATTTACCAGATGCAAATCAGCAGCACCAAACGACCCTGCTCGGCTAAGCGCTGGGGTGGATTTCACCCCAAGCCTTGCAGAGCTGGGACAACACTGCCGATGGCCCCTGTGCCCTTCAGCAACATCCAAAGGCCCTGATCCAATGGGCTCTGGGGTGGATTGCACCCTGCACCTTGCAGAGTTAGGCCCAGGCTGCCCAGCACTGGCGGTAGCAACAAGCAGCTCCAGTTTGCCCAGCTCTACTCATTGCCACCCCACCACCACACTTACCTGACCTGGTGGTTCTGGATCGCAGGCTCTACTGGTCAAAATGGGAGCCTCAGCGATCTCCCTCTCCCAACAGAAACAAACCAGGACTGCTCCAAGAAAATGCACATGGCAAAAAGGAGCACTAGGCCATGGTGGGCCGCCTCCTTACGCTTGTGATTGGCCAAGCGGATAGCCAGCCAATCAGGATTATTTTTCTTCGCTTCTCACTTCCCTCTGTGGCCCCCTAAAATAATAATAATAATAATAATAATAATAATAATAATAATATATTTATACCCCGCCCATCTGGGCGGCTTCCAACAAACACTAAAATAGCCTCTTGCTGTGCCCCCTTCACACATTTTTCACCTGTGGCCCCCTTAGAATATCCCTGGGCCCCAATTGTGAAATGCTGGTCTAGAACTCAGTGTGAGCTCTTTGCTACAACAGAAGCACTTGGACACCTGTATCCATTCTTAAATTGTATTATCTGGCCACTGTGCTTTAAGCAGTTATTAATACACACATGGAATTAATAGGAATTGTAGCATTAGAAAATACCTTGGAGACTGTGCTTGATGCAGGAGCTGCAATATAAGATTCATATATAGCACTCCTGACAAACAGTCATCCAGCCTGTGCTCAGGTAATACCACCCACCAGATGAGAGCCTACAGCCTCCCAGGACAGTTTGTTCTACAGCTTAGAAAAGCACTGAGAAAATAGTCAGAAGGATAAGACCCCCCTCCTTCTCCCCCTTCCCTCCTGTCTTCCCTTTAAACATGTAGCCTTCCAAGCATAATGTTCAGAAGAAGTGTGGAAAAGATGCACACAACTGTGTGTCATGTTTAATGTGACTCTGAATAATACCCTCGGCCACTTACAGATTGCTCTGGCACATGGGAGACATAAGTTTCATCGCTGGTTGGGGTGACTCCTCTCAGTGCTGCTTCCTCACAGCTGCGAGTCTCTGGCATTAGAAATATTTCCACTTCAACATGCAGGGAATTATTGCCATGCTACTGGAGAGCCATTCACTTCCAGGCTCCACTTGCGACAGGCGTTGCTGCTGCTCAGATTGTGCATATCCAGTGATAATGTTCAAGGAGCACACAAGGGAACCTGGGCAAACACAACTGCCCTCTGGCAGGCTCTCCTCCAATTGATTTTCTAGAGGGGCCCTGATATCTGAGATTAGCATCCCTCTCCTGAACTCCTTTCCCGTTCTCTTGGCTGGGTGAGCAATGTACATGCTGCCTCTCAGGAGACGCAGTGAATGCGCTGAATCCACTTATAAAAAATGATCTTAATAAAGCTCCCAGCCACACAATTTTGCCTGCTGGTAAGATCAGGGCATGGGTTTTTGAAAAGCGCTTTCTGGAAAATTTTCTCCAGCAGCACAGCTTGCGCTTACAATGTCAACGATAGGTCCCACTGGCACTGGAAATGGATTGACCTTCGGTGCAAAGAGAGCAAAACCATTTCCATGGTTTATTTCAGAAAGCATTAAGCAGCCAGTGGAGTGAGATGTGGTCTGCGGGATCATACAGGGCACTTTAAAGTTGTCTTTCATTTCATTGAAGACAAAAGTGAGTCCTGGGTCAAGAAGCTGGTGTGTGTGTGTGTGTGTGTGTGTGTGTGTGTGTGTGTGTGGTGTTCAGCCCCCTCCCCCTCACAAACAAACTGACAGCAAGCTCAGAAAGTTCAGCCGGCATGGTACTGAAGATCTGTTTGTAAAATAACAATTGCTTAGAAAGCTCCAACTTGCTACCATCTACTATTTGAAGGAGGCAGGTGCTTTTCTCCCTATCTCACCAAATTGCCCTCCCCTCTGTTGTTTCAACAGATTTTTTTAAAGCCCTTGGTTGGCTCACTTCTCATCCACACAGATAGAAGAAGCACACCATGAACCATCTGTGGATAGAGAATCTTTGGGTTTATATTCGAAGACAGCTTTAAATTTCCCTTGGGGTGAAAGTGAGAGCTGGCCATAGTAAGTAATGGAGAAAGTCAGAATTTTAACATGGTTGTGATTGGGCATCAGTGTGTCTACACACAACAACACATACATACACACACAAAGATAGCAACGGAGACATGAGGTGGTTTTTTTTTTTTTTTAAAAAGAAAACCACAGGTCTTATTTCACGTGAAAAGTTTATTTTTAAAGCAGTTTAAAAAATCACCTGATCAATGCAAATTCCAATGCAAACACAGTCTGTTATCTCTATATTTCATATCAGGGGAGGAAGGTTATGGCTAAGAGAGAATGACTTATGACAGCTCTGCAATGTGGTCCCCATTTTTATTCTTGGGTGACAAGTTGTACCAGTCCACATTCCTTCTCCTACACAACTATTATCAGCACACATATGCTTTCCTCCTAGTCAGCCTATATTATTTGCTGCTGTAATTGAAAACCTAGTGTGAAGTGCTCAGAACTAAAAGTTTCCTTGTGAGGTAACAAAGGCTCTGTGACTAATGCAACAGTTTTGCGATTTGCCTCCTCCAGCTTAGGCTATGCAGTGCTTTCAAATGGCAGCACATTGTGTCCCAGACTGAACCAGCGTTGATGTGTACCAAGATATGGATTTTGTAAGGGGCTTCATGACCTTGACTAGAAGCCCACAGGGTGCAGTGGAGTGAGGAAAGCTAAAAAATCAGTACATTGCTTCAGCACCACCTCCCTATCCTGCTCCTAACAAGGAGCCCACAGGGTACAAATGGGACAAGGTACATAGGTAACTGCAGCACCATGGAAAGCTCCCAGTGAACCACTTCCTCCAACACCACCTCCCTATCCTGGTCTTGATGAACACCACTCAGGACTATAGGGACAAGGGACGTGGGTGGTGCTGTGGGTTAAACCACAGAGCCTAGGGCTTGCCGATCAGAAGGTCGGCGGTGCTGCAACCCCAGCGTCGTCTGCTACTGGACCTAATGGTCAGGGGTCCCTTTACCTTTTAGGTTGGTAACTGCAGCATCATGGAAAGCTCCAAGTGAGCAATTTCCTTCAACACCACTTGCCTTATTCTGGTCTTGACAAGGAGCACGCAGAGCCCAACAAAGAGCCCACATATAGGAATAAATAGTGAGCATCATGGAAACCTGGTGGAGTGGAGACAACACATGGGGCAACCTTTTCTCAGGATATAAACTCTATAGGAAGGACAGAGAAGGATGCACTGGAGATGGTGTTACTCTATATTAAAGAAGGCATCGAGTCCAGCAAGCTAGAGATGCCCAAAGTGGCATACTCCTCCACGAAACCATTGCAGGTGGTGTTTCCAGCCCCCATTAGTAATATAGTACTGGGACTGTGCTACCGTCTCCTTAATCAAAACACTCAGGGAGATATTGAGATCAAGGAAGCATCGAAAAGATGAGATATTGTAGCAATGGGTGACTTCAACCACTCTCACATAGACTGACTACATATGTGTTCCAGTCATGACAAAGAGGTGAAATTTATAATGACCATAACCAAAGTTGCTGCTGGAATCGACCAGAGTGGTGGCAACCATGAGCCTAATCTTGAGTGGTTCCCAGGACCTGGTACAAGATGTTAGTGTTGTTGAAGCAACTGGAAGCAGTGGCTATGGTGCTAATAAATTAAATAGTCAAGTAATTGGCCAATTGCCATGACAACACAACATGCTTCCACTGGATTTCAAAAGAGGAAACTTTCTCTCTTTTCCATCTCACAGGTCTCTTTGACTCCCACATTGCCCCCCCCCTTTCCCTCTCTGTAACTGGTAGTGGTATCTCTCCTGTCTCTACACCATCACATAATGGCTGGTTCCAATTCCCCCACATACTTCTGAGTGCAGAGGAGTGATACAGAGATTGTTCCATCCCCACCCCAATGCTTGATGGGCTTAGATGTTCCAACAACAGTGAGAAAGGACCATACTCAATTGCTATTTGGAATTTCCCCAGATAAGTGACTTGTGGTCAACCTGCAGGTCTTAAGTTGTGCAGGTTGTTCCCAAACACTTAGCATCCAAGAAACAGAAAGCTTTCCTTTCATACGTCTGACCCCTTGTGGATCTGTGAGTACACTACTTCATACCGTCATTTTCTGTGGCTTGATACTCCTGTTTATTGTGGATTTTTAATGCAGACTTACAGCAGTGAAGGGAAACAGGGCATTAACTCAAATTTACAGATAATGCTAGTGAATGCCTTATTACAGGATGTTCCAGCCCATTTATAGTTCAGCTGGCATGATTTGTTATTATTTATTTAAAGTATTCATGAATCGTCGTTCTGCCCACAAGGGGTCAGGCATATGAAAGGAAAGCTGAACTTTCTATTAGATCATGATCATTTCTTTCTCCCACACTGATAACAAATAGTTCTGTAGCACTTTAAAGATATTTATTATGGCACAAACATTTTGTGGGCTGGAGTCCACTTCATCAGATCTTTTGTGTAAGTTAAGTACTCTACGAACTGACTAAATGTCCTCATTTCAATTTTCTCTCACTTTCTTTTCATCATTACCGTAGTGAATAATGCTTTATATATCCCAGATCACTCATATACAACAAAGAATGGCTGTTTAAAATGGATACATGATTTAGCATGCAATTCTGTACTTGAGTGCTGGCTAAAGGGCTATGGGATTTGGTGAAAGCCCCTTATCATCAGTGGAACTATCCAGACATGCCAGGGGAACACTTTGCAGGCAGAACAGCTCTAGCAGTGAAAATACACTGGCAGTGAAATGACTGGAATGGAGTGGAGTTGTGGGCAGTAAGGAGTAAGAGTCAGTTGCTGCAGAGAAGTCAGCATGCCTTTCACGTTGGTGAGAGGTTTGCTTGGGCCAGTACAAGTACAAACAGTTGTTGGCACAGATGTTGCAGATTTCTCCCAGCTTCCCCCTTTGCAAGCGCATTAGTATGAAAATTAAAAGTTAACATTTCAGAATTGGGAGCTCTTTTCCAAGACCCCAATTAGCAAATCTTTTCATCCCCCAGGGTTACAATCTAATGCAAAACCAAGCCCCCCAACCTGATTTGATGAATCAGGAGAACTGCTGTAACTATTTTTTTTTTTTTTGCTTTGCACAGTAATTAAACACTTCAATTGCAATTATTTTTGCAATTAGATTAGTCTGTAATTGTTATCTTAGGTAGCAGGCCTTTTCATTTTCTTTTTTTATTTGGGGGGTCAGAATGATTTCCCACGGGCTAGAATGGGAAGAAACTCACAGATATTTTGAAATCCTGCCCTTCCTAATTGCTAAGGGACTGGTGGGATCCATTATATCATACAGATGTTTCCAATAAGCTTCTTGCACCAGTGCATTACCATTTCCTTGTAGTAGTAGGCATGAGATGCAGTCCCTTTTCTTCTGGGCTAAGCTGCATGCCCCATTATCTAAGCAACTTGTCTCACTGAGTAACAACAGTGCCTTGCCTTTATCTTGCATCCAGTCATCTATCCTACCCAGCATTTGACACCCAGTCTGTCTGTGACTATGTCTCTTCCTTCTTGCCCTCCATACCTGTTTGCTTGATCTGGTACCTGATACATACATCAGATTTGTGAACATCATTCAGCTCCTCCATGATAATATGAGAGCAACAATCACAGATAACCATGGCTCTCAAAGTGAACCATTCAAAGTGGGATCAGGTGTTAAACAGGGTCTGTTATATCCCCAACTCTATTTATTATTTTCATTGCCATGATCCTACACTTTGTCGAAGGGAAACTCCCCACCAGAGTAGAAATCATATATTGAACATTGATGCCGAAATCCAGCATCACCTGAGCTCTGCGAGTGCAGCTTTCTCCCGATTGAAGTGCAGAGTGTTTCAGGACTGGGACATTCACAGGGAAACCAATATGTTTGTTTACAAAGCTATTGTACTACCAACTTACTGTATGCTTGTGAAACATGGACCACTTATAAATGCTATCTCCAACTCCTTGAAAGATTCCATCATTGGTGTCTCTGAAAATTTTTACATATCACTTAGGAAGACAGACGAACCAATGCCAGTGTACTGGAAGAAGCAAAGATCACCAGTGTCAAAGCAATGATTCTTCAACATCAACTTTGTTGGACTGGTCATGTTGTGCAGATGCCTGATTATCGTCTTCCAAAGCAACTACTCTATTCTGAACTTTTAAATGGTGTAATGCTGTGTAATGCTGGTGGTCAACAAAAGAGGTTTAAAGACTCTCTCAAGGCAAATCTAAAAAAATGTAGTATAAACACTGACAACTGGGAAACACTGGCCTGCAAGCGCTCCAATTGGAGAACAGCCTTTACCAAAGGTGCTGTGGACTTTGAAGATGCTCAAAAACAGGACGATAGGGAGAAACATGTTAAGAGGAAGGTACGTTTGGCAAACCCTCACCATGATCAACTCCTGGCCAGAAACCTATGTCCCCACTGTGGAAGGATGTGTGGATCTAGAATTGGCCTCCACAGTCACTTACAGACTCACTGTTAAGACCCTTTTCATGGAAGACAATCTTATTTGGCTACGAGTGATTGCCAAAGAAGAAGAAGACACACACCAGCCTGTTCATGGCAATGTTTCTGGCTGATGTCCCCATCACCTTGTGCCAGACGCAAACTCAATCACAGTCCGTTGCAAGCTAGGCCCCAAGCCTGACAACGTGTGAGTTATTTTTCTGCACCTTCATCCAATGGCTGCTGTAATATTTGAAAATATGGCACCACATGGACAGAGTCAACCGCACAGATTTTCCCACACACTCATTACCTGATCAGGATTTGCAGATGAGGATTTGGTGGGAAGTACCCATGTGATTAAACCCTGCTAAATCACATGGCCAGCACTGTAAGGTGAAGCCAGGGGAAAGAAGCTAAAGGGACCTTATGGATGAAAAGTCAGATACACACACCACAACAGGATCTATATTAAATTAGGCCTATTGAATCATAGAACCACAGAATTGTAGAGTCATCTAGTCCATCCTCCTTGCAATGCATGAATTGCAACTAAAGAATAGAATAATAGTAAGTGATCAGATTCCATGTATACTTGACCACAGAAGTTTAGAGGATGCTAACCAATGAGTCCTTCCCAAGGGCCATAACTCAGTGGGAAAGCATCTGCTTTGGATGTCAAAGGTCCCAGGTTTATTCCCCGGCATCTTCAGGTAGAGCTGGGAATGTCCACAGCCCGAAACCATGGAGAACTGTTGCCAGTCAGTAGTGACAATACTGATCTAGATAGACAAGTGATCTGACTTGATTTAAGGTAGCTGCTCATGTTCCTATGCTCTGCTAAGGCCTGCCAGTCTAAAGGAACCATGTGGGTGGGGTAAAGATGAGACAAAGGCATGAGGAAATGTCTCGTTTTCCTTTGTGGTTACAATAGTGTAGGAGCCGAATCTTTACTTTTGAACTTTGGGCACAGAACATGCCACATGACATCAAAAATAGCAGAATTAGCAGAGGAAGAGAACGTGGGAAAATGTGATTCTCTTCATTGTGTTGCTACTCCCCATTCTAAAACAGCTCTATGAATTTTGACATTTCAACACTTCAATACAGCAGAAGGATGTTGGAAAGGAGATACTCCTGGTTCCAAAACTTGTACACACAAGTGTTGCAGCTACTTTCATCAAGACAGTTCACTCAAATAAGATAGCTGATGATTCTGAGTTTAGACTACTTGCTTCGCTCACATCCATTCATTATGAAGTCAGTGAGCTGGTCTCTTTCAATGCAGCCTGTGGATTCAGGCTCAGAGGTCTGCTTCATGCATTGTGCTTTCCCTTTGAGAAAAGATCTACATAAAAAAAGCATTAACACTCTGTGCAATTGTTAAGTGTGTATTATATGAACTTGTGTGTACTTTGCAGTATGTCAGCAGTTGTCAAGAGAGTGTGGTCACATACTGCTAAAAGGAATTTGGAGAGATCCAAGAAGAACAAAACATTGAATTCCTATAAATCTCCTGGCAAAGAAAAAGAGATAAAAGTTGCAATAGTTATATGAGAGATCCTTGCAGTATTCCCTCACATATTAAAAACTCCACCAGGTTATATAAAATCTGAGCTCTCATGCCTCGCTGCAGCAAAGAGCTTCGAGGTTTGTTTGATGGCAAAATTTACAACACATTCCCAAGAACTGACAAAACAAAATCCTCTCTCTTTCTCTTCCTGATTCATCAGAATTATTTTTGTTCCATTGACAGTAAATTTTACAGTTTCTGGGAGACATGAGGAAACAAGTCTCACGTATTGAGCGAGCAATGCCAGATTTGCGGGGAGTAAAAAATATGTATCTGGCAGGTAGGTGGCACTGCTAAGCCTTTCATTGGAAGTTTTTGCTCATGATTTCCAAACCTGAAATCTGTCCATTACCGTAATTTCCTCTTTTTAAAGCAGGACGAGGAACCTTTTTCACTCCAGGGGTCGCTTTCCCTCTGGACAACCTTCTGGGGACCCTATGCCAGCGGTAGGCAAAGCCAGAGGCAAAAGTGGGCATAACAGTGAGTGCCTATCTTACCTATGTACAGCAGCTTAGTCCCCCTCACCTTGTACATTCCTCCCCAGCCAGGCAAGCAAAAAGCGTTATCGAAGTTCAAGGACTCATTCTGCTCAGAAAACAAACAAACACTCAAGGGTGGTGCAAAAGAGGGTGGGTGAGTTGTGTGGCAGGAGAGGAGTGTGTGGCCTGGGAAAAAGCTCCAAGGGCCAGGTAGTGAGAGCTGAAGTGCTCCATTGGCCCTCCTGGCCTGAGTTTCCCCATCTCTGCTTTATAGCCACAAACATAATTCTGAACATGGTGGAAAGGCTCCCCACCACCCGTCCCAATTCCAAGGAGATTTGGAGCAGAGGCCACAGGCAGGGAAGAGGTAAGCATCCCTCCCTGTTCCTCTGCTTCTGTTCCTCTGCTCCAAACCCCCAACCTCGCCTCCCTCCTCAGCTACTTTTCTTTTTAAAAGGGTCCTCTTTGACAATTTGTGTTGTTTATCCCCTGGGTTTTTATTTTAAATCAACTACTTTGTCAACAGTCAGGTATAGCAGGTTTGCTAGATGCCCCCTGTCAATGTGCTGTTTCTCACAATTCTGACATGCAGAGGGACCCTCCAGTAAAACATGCTGTTGACCTATGTTAACAACCTGAGGTATAAAAGCATGCCCAGCTCTTTTTTGTGCTCTTGCCAGAAAAGCCAGGCACATTGCTGCAGCCACTATCACATTTTTAGGTTGGTGGGCAGACCGTGCATATTATGCAAATAGACAGCTTTTACATCAGAGTCCACCCCCAGGTCCACCAAAATTGCTGGGCTCCATCTTCTGAATTAAACAGCTACCTTTGAAGGTGACTCGTAAACCACAACTAATCCAGAATGCAGCAGCTAGACTGGTGGCTGGGAGTGGCTGCCAGGACCATATTGTTAGGATATTTCCGTTCCACCTTAAAAGGGAGCAGGTTGTTGTGTCACAGCCTGCGTATTTCCTGTTCACAGGAAGTTTATGTTTTGTATATGCTTTCATTTTCTCTCCGTGCCTGAGACATCGAAGCAGGCAGTCATGTTTTTCTTTGTTCTGACCAACGATGAATAAAGTTGTAAATAATGCTCTCCTGAGTGCATCTTTCATTGTACGAACGCTGCTGAAAGAGCGTGCACCAGCCTTGGAATGTGGCATGTTATTTCTGAGGCTCGTGTCGCTAATTGACTGATACTGCGTATCTATGGAAGGTTGATGGATCGCAACGGAGACGGCGTGGGGGCATGATGGCCTTTGTCTCTGTGATGGCCTGGGAATCTGATTCAGAGGCTGAACCGGAGGAATCCCAGCCTGCACAGGAGTCCCCGCCTCCAGGGCTGGCTGAACTGGGGCAGGGCCTTGATTCTGAAGCGCCTGCACCTGTGCCGGATCCTCAGGAGCAGGCACCAGGTGAATCCACTCTGGCTCCGGAGGTGGTTGAGGACTCAGTGCCTACAGGTGAGTCTCCCCCTGGGTCCAGTAACCCTTCAGCCTCTCCTGAACTGCAGAGGCTCAAGGCAGAGAGGTGAAGGGAACTGGTTGCTCCCAGGAGGAGTGCTCGCCTTAAGGTGAGGAGAGGCGGGTCACCTGGGGGCCGGGACCGCCCCTGGCCTCAGAGAAGATAAAGGCCAGTCAGCCCGGTCCCAGGTTGCGGGAGCAACGTCGTTGAAGAGCTGTTTCGGCCAGCATCCAGCCCTGTTCCCCCAGAGTTCCTGTCCTTGCCCGGCTTCTCGCTGTGGACCCCGCTTCATCTGAGGAGGACTGTCTGCCGACCCTCAACTCAGGTCCTGGACCTCGCCCCACGGTAACCTCCTCCCTGGACCAGCACAGTCTCCCTGGCAGTATCCCAACACATATACCACTGGTCATAAAGGATCTTCATTGGCTCCCAGTATGTTTCTGAGCACAATTCAAAGTTTTGGTGCTGACCTGTAAAGCTCCAAATGACCTTGGCCCTATATAACTGAAGGAGCGTCTCCACCCCCATCGTTCTGCCCGGACACTGAGGTCTAGCGCCGAGGGCCTTCTGGCGATTCCCTCACTGTGAGAGGTAATATTACAGGGAACCAGGCAGAGGGCCTTCTCAGTAGTGGTCCCACCCTGTGGAACGCCCTCCTATCAGATGTCAAGGAGATAAAGAATTACACAACTTTTAGAAGACACCTGAAAGCAGCCCTGTATCGGGAGATTTTTAATGTTTATATTTTTATTATGTTTTTAGATATGCTGCAAGCCGCCCAGCCAGATGGGTGGGCTAAAAATCAAATCAAATCAAATCAAATCTATTATTGTTGTTATTGTTATTATTATCAGCCTTTTTAAAAATTTCAAGAGCTGACAGTCATACTAGAAACTGTCATTCTTCTTCAGAGATTAGTCATTATGGTTCATTATTATCATTATGCAGAGACCTTTTGAAAACTGTTTCTGTATGACAATTTACCCAACCACCACCATAGCACATAGCACCCTTCCCCATTTTCTAGTTCCTCCTCAGCCTATCACGATGTCCATGCTTATCTATAGAATGAGATTACATTCTCACTACAGCCAACCAAAGAAAACGAATAAATCTTTAATAAAAATATATTATTATTATTTTAAAAAAGAATGAGATTACATGGTAGGAGTGGTCCATGAACTCCATCTCTTCTGGTCTATTGCTTCAATAGCGGCTCAGTTTCTAATACTGTATCTCTAATGCAAAATTGGCAGGGTCATGGGTATCTGGTTGTCGGGTTGCAGAAGCAGAAAGGAAGAAACCAGGCTACAAGCTGTATCTGCCCTCAAACCGCACACTGAACAACTGGCCTCTGGGGTGAAAGCCTTGTGCCCATTCAGCAGGGTAAGAGTTCCATTCTTCACATCTTCAGAAGTTTTTTATTAATCATATTTGAAATTTAAACACATCCCACACATTCCAAAGTGTATGGGATACTTTGTTCACACACCTTGTGTGCTCTTCATATGGTGCCTGTTAAATAGCTATTTGGATATTTTAGTAGAATTTTTTTATCTTTGAAAATAGCATCCCATTGACACCAGCATCCCCATTCTACCCCCAAAAGGCCTTCACACTCTACCATCCAAAAGTATCTGGGTGCAAAGTGTATGTCATCCTATCATGAAACATTAAAAGGTAAAATGCCACTTAACATTTAAGCAAAATACCTTCTCTGTTGGTTGTTTCTTTCTCTCTTTCTTTCCCCCTACTGTTTTTGAATAGAAATACATTGAAGACCAAAGTGAAGACTTGATAAATAGAAGCCAGACACTGTTGAATCCTGAAAGCTAACATTTATTAAATATTCAAAACGTTTGTCAAATGCACTTTTATCAGATGTTTTAGAAGCCACAAACTATGTTGAAAATGCAAGATGACTCCATATTGAATACTGTCAACGGAAGAAATATCCCCAGGGCATAAATATGACATTTATAGGCTAACAGGGCAATAAATGCCTTGGAGTGTAATGACCATACCGAAAAGAACGAAGTCCTTCCTTTTTGTCACTTCCTCCCAAGCCACAGTTATTTCCTGCCCTAGATGTGGACAGATAATCCTATAGGTACAGTCACGCATCTCCAAGTACTTCTGGATTCACACCACATTTATAGTCAAGAGTCTTTCAGGGAAATCGAAGTCCCTGCATAGTAAGCCCCCTATCGAACCATCTTGAGAAGACTGAGATGGTGCACCTGATGCAACAACCGTCAAGCAATCTTTGAGCTACCTTGAGTCATAATTCTCTACATCCAACTTCATAAGAAAGCAGGTCCTGGCTCAGGTGAAGACACAGTAGATAACTGTATGGGGTGCAGAAGGTTGCCTTGTCTTCCTTGCATTTGCCACTGGCTGATCAAACATTGGGCTCCACACATCTCTCTTGGGAAGAACCTTGGCCAAACAGAGATTTTGACAGCAGGGCAGCATAGGACAGGGTGATTTATCACATGGTGGGTTCAGATTCCTACAAGGGGAACAGCAATGAAAATAGTTCAGACTGACAATTAGAAGATACTTTTAAATATTTCCCCAATGATCCCCCAATGTTCCCATTTTTAGAATCTGCTTCCTTGTTCCAAGTACACAGCAGGCTATGTGATGGTGCTAGACATGTTGATGGCTACAAAAAACCCAAAGCAGAACAGATCAAAAGAATGTATATTCTGAGAGGAAATACAGGGTTCATTTCTCCAATTACTCAGTTACGTTCTTCTATGATAAACAATTTAGTGCTGGAAAATGAGTAACTACTAGTGTAGCTTACAAATGGAGAGATGTCAGAAATCAGTTTCGATTTACTATCTGGAAGTGACCTATGAAGAATGTGTATAAGCCACAGATTATAGTGCTGTTTGAGACAGAATGGCATGCAGTAAATCTAAGCCATGTATTATAAGGATAAAAGCATTTAACTACCTATTCATCTACTGTACAGCTGTGGAAGTGAGACGATGTGAATGCTGCCGTCGGGGATGATGATCCAAAGGCACATTTACAGTGCATTCCTACACAGCTCTGATCAGAGGTCCCCCTGAGTTCAATGGGACTTACTATCAGGTCTGTGTGAATAGGATGGTGGCTTTAAATGGTCAAATCCCAGAATTATCAGAGCTGCTCTAGATTGTGTTTTTTTTAAAAAAAACCTGAGACCTGCCCATTAAACCAAATATAATGCATAAAATGGAGATGGGCAAGGGGAACAAGTTCCAGTGTGAGGCTGTACCAGAAAGAAGACCATGGCAATGGGAAGACCAGACTGGCCACAGACATAGGCCAGGGAACAAGCAGCTGTAGGAAGCTTGCTTCCCTCTTCCTGGCTGAAGAACTCTGCTCCAACTGCCAGTTGTCTTTGTCTTGCAACAGATGTGTGGAGAAGAACAATTGTCTTGGAGACCACTTGATCAAAAGGCAAATGTGCCTTTAAGAGTAGCAGCTGGATGTATTTTGAAACCACAGGAGAAAAACGACAAAAGGGAAATGATACTGTATATGATGAAGAAGAAAGCCTCACAGATGCAATGAGCTGTATGTGGTCTGCAGCAAATATTTCAGTAGAGGAAATGAAACATTAAGAAAAAGGAAACCAAGAAGAAGAGGTAGATGCCTGAAAAGCCCCCCACCCCCAACTTTCATTGCTACATGTGGGGAGGGGAAAACTAGAAGCAAAAATATTCATTTCAATGGCTCAGTATGTCTTGTCTGTTAATTGGAAGGTTGGTGGTTCAGTCCCACCCATGGACAGTTGTGGGCAGGATTCCTGAATTGCAGGGGGCTGGACTAGATGGTCCTCAGGGACCCTTCCAACTCTACAGTTTTTATGATTCTAGGAGCAATATGCATGCCCCTTTAAAAGAGCCAAACTACAGTGTGACATGTAGCATGATCCTTCCCATTCCTTCCCTAACGTATGCAATTTAAACACCCCCCCATTGGATTGACCTCTGTTTCTGTGGGAATGACTTGGTTTATTTCCAGTTCAGGCCAAATTTGGCCAGGGATGCATACTTTTAAAGTCCCCAACCCCCTGCCCCTTTCCCTTTAAACTACATTTAAAAGGGCCAGGGATGCATACTTTTAAAGTCCCCAACCCCTGCCCCTTTCCCTTTAAACTACATTTAAAAGGGCCCAACCTCCCTCCTTCTCACCATGTCTGGAATCCGTAAATGCCAGTTAAAGGGAACTGGGGATGGGGCAGTTGAGAAGTGAGTTGCTGCTTGGGCAGGAGAGAGTATGTAAGCAAGTAATTCTTTTCTGCCTCATATTTTAAACCGAGCCAGGAAGAATTCAGGGATGTGATGTCTGCCTCTTCTCAGAGCTGAGCATTATGAGCCTCCAAAGTTCACTTACAGGGGAGTTTTGCTGGCATCCCTACAGGCCTGGTGCTTGCCATCCTTGCTAACACAAGGGAAATGTCATGCATACACAACTATAGCTTGAATTTTAGCTGAGGTTCTCTGGCTGATGGGTTTGTAACAGACAGAGACATCTTTGCAGGGCAAGTTCAAACTAGTTTGCAGCCTCTCTCTGAGAGTGATTTACCACAAAGCTTCTGACTCAAAGACGCTCACGTGGAGTTGTCATCTGGATAAAACAGCACATTCACATGGAAGCTGTGCATATATCAGGATTCCCACAAGTGTGGTACCCCTTGCTCAGCCACCACAGTTGCACAAATGGCAGCAGGGTGAGCACAGCCCTCATGTAGTTGCTCTGGAGCATCTTGATCAGTCCCTTTGCATGGGTTGTCCCACAGAGGCATTTAACATTCTTGTGGCACTGGGTTATCAAAGTGCTCTTGTGGAGGCCACCAGCTCATATGAATTTCCTGTAGGCCAAAATGCAACAGTGGCCTGCTCAAACTGTTTGAAGGGTTTACTTTCAATTTTCAACTCCATTTGCCTGCTTTTCTATAAAGGGTTTAGGCTGCATAGTAACATGAACATATGTGTTAGACATATGTTGTACTATTAAGCTAATTTCTTCTGTTTCCCCGTCAATGGGATAGATCCACTGATGTGAAGCAAAATGTATCTGTACTCTTTCTTCCCAGGGGTCAACAACCTGGAAAGACCTTGAGAGCAATCTAGAGTCAGATGTCAGCCGAACTACTTGAGAAGTTCTCATCTGATCATTTTGCCAACATGAAAGGTTTTAATAAGAAAAGAAAGTTAATGCTCCGAGTGAGAGATCTGAGCAGGCCTCAGGGATGAGGTTTGTCAGTGACATGCTCAATTACATGCCTATCAGTCAGCCTGGTCAAGCACAAAAGCTCTTCCCTTTCCTCTTTCAGCCAGGTCTGGCCCTCATCTTTATTCAAAAGGCACCACTCAAGTGCCCCTGCCATCCTGCTGCTTTTAGGCTTCTGTGATGGATGCACTCAAGGTTCACTGACTGTCACATCACTACCACGGGGCTAAGAGACACTTGTGGCGAAATCTCATTTCAAACCTGAAGAGGTGAGTTGATTGCACTTCCTAGCTTGTAAATCCGCCAGGAGCAGCTGCTTGTGGGCAGTGCTGCTTCAAGTCTCCATCCGGCTGTTTGCCTGTGATCTTGGGCAAGGTTATAAGTGCGCTGTGTGGAGCCAGCACAACAATTGTATCTGCCTTTTGGCAGTCAGGTGACCTCTAGGTTTTTCCCCCTTCTTGTGACACAGTCAATAAAGCTGAGACATGTTATCAGCAAGAGAGGGTCGTGGGACGGTATGCAGAGGTGATTCTGTCCTTACTTTGCTAAGCCCTGCCCAGGTTTTCCAGACTCATGGCAAATAATCTCAAAATCTGACTTTCCATGTATGACTCAGGGCTTATCCATGCTTACCCTTCCACCTCCACACTTTCCAGCCACTTTAAAGCTCTGAGACCAAGCTCCCTGCCTTTTTCATTCAAGAGCTTTCCCTGTGAAAACCCACTCTTTAAAGCTGGATCGGAGCAAGCGGCAATCCATGAAAAACCCAAATTACTGTTTGATGCCCTTCAGCTTGAAAGAGTGGGCTTTCATGGGGAAAACTCTGGGGCAAAGGGAAAAAAAAAAGAGTGTTCCAACGTGGAGCTTTAAAGTGAGGACCTGTGTCTGGAAAATGTGGGGCAAAAGGGACATGTGGATTAGACTCACTTTCCATCATCACTGTGGATCAAAAACATGTAAGGGGGGGGGGTTAAATGACAATGCAATGCCTGCCCCACTAGGAATGCTTGTTGAAAATGGAAGTCATTTGCATAGCTGAAATGGGTTTGTGGAAAAAGTATGTAAATGATGGAATCTTCAAAAAGGCAGCTACTGACATGCAGCCACCTCTGGGACACCCATAAGAACTGGCAGAAATAATAATAAAAAAGCACAGTAACACTTGGAAAGGCAACTGTGAAGTCAACAAAAAGCAGTTGCTAAGGTGGAAATTTCACAGTATGGTTTCTTCCTTGCTAACAGTAGGCATAGAAGGCATTAGAGCAGGCATAGGCAAACTCCGGCCCTCCAGATGTTTGGGACTACAATTCCCATAATCCCTGAGCACTGGTCCTGTTAGCTAGGGATGATGGGAATTGTAGTCCCAAACATCTGGAGGGCCGGAGTTTGCCTATGCCTGCATTAGAGCTTGCTCCTGCAGGACTTTCCCCTCTCCCCACAGGGTCATCTACCGTTAGCTGCCCTGTGTGGGGTGGAATCCCCTGGTGACTTTTGATATTTGGATATGGTTTGTTTATTGATTTTAAATTGGACTTGCAAACTGCCTTGAAATGATTTCAAAGGCAAGACAAAAGCATACGTGTGACTGTTTCAGCATATTTATACATGTGTTTACATATACCTGCCTTGCAATGAGCAGGATATCTTGCAAACTAAAAGCCCCACAAGGACTATCACATGTAGGGGAAGCACATCCAAATGAGAGAGTGGGTCTTTCTCACTAAGTTACATGCTGTGCTGTTCTATCGCATCCTGTACATGCTGAAGCAGAGTGATAAAATTTCTCCTTGGCAATGTGACCTGTGATAGGCTTTCTATTATCTCACTCTTTGCTTTGCAGAGAAAGTACAGAGAATGTGACGACGGCGGTGACACTGCCTGTTCAAGCATCTTAACAATTTTGTGTCAGTTCTGCCCTTGCTCTCAAATCCTTACATGTTTTAGCCTGCATCCTAGGGGTGCTTCCTTATGATGTACTGTCATTTGTGACAGGAAAATATACATTTTTTTAAAAGTAACTTGCTTCAAAATCCGTTAGTGGGTGAGACTTGCCAGTCAATGGGCTTATCCACACTTCTGCTTGCCCTGTGCTAAGAAATCCCGGGATAAGCGGTTTCCCTACCACCCTGCTTCTTTCCCAAGGAATACCTCTTTAGCTCTAAATTGGAACAAACGGCAACCTGCAGAAAACCTGAATTTCCCTTTGCTCTGATTGAGTGCAAAAGAGCAGTTCCCTCTGGGGAAGCAGCGGGACAAGAGGAACTGTAGGTAAGCCCAACAAAAGCAGATTCCTCATTTTGTTTAGTCGGTACTACAGGGCAGAACTATATGTTATTTATTTCTGCAATTGTTTGTTCCGATGACAAATATGTTATGAATGCAACAGCAAGGGGTGCTTGCATGGGCAGGCTGCTCTCTCCATCTCCTGCTCAAGATGTGTTTGTTTCTGGTTGGGAAAAACTCATTTTACAGTGTTGGAAAGAACTGGGGACTGATGCAGAAAGGGTTAAGCACTCATGACCATCCAGCCATCCTTTCAAATTCCTTCTGCATCCCTCATTCTCCCACCATTATGATGGAAACATGGGCCTAGTGCTCCCCTTAGGGCAGTGGTTCTCAACCTGTGGGTCCCCGATGTTGTTGGACTACAACTCCAATCATCCCTAGCTCTGGCCTTGCTAGCTAGGGGTGATGGGAGTTGTAGTCCAACAACATCTGGGGACCCACAGGTTGAGAACTGCTGCCTTAGGGGCATAGCAACTTTCTTTCTCCTCATGAAGACATATGTGATGCTGTTTTCATTTTATTAGTATCAGAAACTTGGAGAAAATGGTCATATCTCCCTTGTCCTGTGAGAAATGAGTAAGCAGCTGACTGAATATTACTGGAACCTAGGGGAAGTTCCTGAAGGTTATTTGGGGGAAAATCCAAAGGGAGCCCAGAATGTGACGCAAGAGAAATACTGGGGGCCTATTCCAGTAACTCAGCCAGACAGTTATTTGTAGAGATGGACAGTGGGCCATTCTTAAGAAATCAACCTTAGTCATTCCTACTCAAGCACTAATGAAAATACTAGGCCTGTTTGCCTTTAACTCTTCTCTCAGGCCTCGTCTCAAGATCCCTCTTCCTACCCACAGACCCTTCCACAACTCAGATCTGCAACCATGTTGATTTAGTTCTATCTTTGTAAACTACTTTGAGATTTAGCTATCATGATAAGTGGTAGAAGGCATATACTTTAATGCCAACTATGTTGTGGGGATGCTGCAGAAAGCCTGCACCGATCTCATGACAAATACTCACTGGAAGCAGCTACAGGGACAGGAAAAGTGGGACGGTATTGTATCGGCCTGAACTGGAAAGAAATGGGGTGGCTCCATTCCTGCCTGCGAGCCAATCTGGGATATTTTCTCAACAGAGGTTCTGCACCTTTTAGCAGCTGTGCAATGGACAGAGATCGCATAAGCTGTGCCGTTTTTCCCTAGCATGGAGATGCCTGGCAGCTGTTTATAAACGGAAGGAATGTCTCTCTGGGGAAAAGACGCAACACTACCTAATCCAGGGATTCCTGTTGGCCGTAGAAGGAAGGAGATTCAATTGGGCTATGCAGAACAGCTTTATCCCTTTCTAGATGTGACACCCCTTGTACTCACCCAAGTGCCCCCGATTTTAAGCTTCCCCCAGCGGAAAATCTAACTTTGTCCTTCTGTCCTCAATGGTTTTTTGGAAGAGGACAGTGAGAGCTATGTCACAGTGACCACTGTTAAAGGCCTGGCCTGGCCTGTGTGCACTTTAGGGAAAAGGCCCAGAGCTGAAAAGGTTAAAGAGAGAGAGAGAAAGAGAAAGAAAGATTTGTCAGTGACACAAGACAACAATATGCTGAGAATTATATATATATATATATGCGCGATTCAGACTATTATTATCCTGTTACTTGGCTGCACGATAACACATTGTGTTCCATGTGCTCTGGTTTATGTTATGCTCCAGTTCCGAGATGAACAGGCAAGGAAAACCAGAATTACAATTCAAAGCAGTCTCATTTGTGACCGGTAATGCAGTTACTTCTGCAGGGAAAATGAGCATATTTCTCCTCATATTTGACAGGTCCAAGCAGCAACCTGCAGATCACCTCCAAGATCAATATAAACATGAAAGGGACAAGACCCAGCTGAGGTCTTGCTGAATTATAGAAATGGGTTGGGTCTTGGGATCGAAAGCACAGCTTGGTTGGACGTGGCTGGTAGGACTTAACCCCCACATCCCCACTTCCCCCCCTCAAGCTGCTATGCTTCAACTACTTTTTCTCCCACCAATCGTCATGTCTAGTTTTGGAGCTTGGCTGGGGGTGGGAGGAAACAACTGTGAGCAGTTGTTATTGGGGAACATGTATAACCAGAGGGATGGTTCAGCTCCCTACCACCCCCCCCCACACTGATGCTAGCTTATTGTTTTAAATTTAGATTCCCATCAGTCTGCTTCTGTCACATGTAGTTCCTTGTCAATTGGTAAGGGAATGTGCAGTTGGTCTGTCTAAAGTAGTAGTACTCAAACTTTCCCACCCAGTGTCCACTTGAAAACTACTGAAGGTTGGTGGACAACTTAATGATTTTTCTGTCTGCTGTAGCAATCATAATGTGCTGTGTTGGGTACTGTATTATTTTTAGTTGTGATCTTACAGGCTTGCCATGGAACACCTGGATGCAACTTGTCAACAGACCACAGTTTGGAAACCTCTGGTCCAAAGTAAAAACAATACTGAAAAAGGGTGTGGAACTTTCTGGTGGAAAAAAGGTTCAAAATCTGATCTGAAATTCACCTCAGACAGGAGTCTAGTTTTGCTTCTTCGTATAATACAGATTAGTATATTTGACTTCAAAATATACCATCTCAAGAAGAATAAATATAAGCACAGATCAGAATGCCTTTTGGAACAAAGCAAGAATGTGCATTTCTTGTTTTACTCTAGGATCTCAGTGTTTATATTCTCAAGATTACTCACCCTATAACTTTAATCATTAGGGTGGTCATATGTTGTATATTACAGAGGACAGTCCTCTGCTTGAATGCATCCTCTATCTGAAAGGCTGGGCCGTCGAAGAACCCTAAGAAAGAAGAGCAGGAGGGGCCTTGAAGTTGCCCCTCATCAGTTAGTCACTTGGTCACAATCTTCCCTACCGTTGTATTTCTCTTTAAATTATAATACTCATTCTTCAATTCATAGCTATACATATAAATTAGCATATGCATTTTAATGCAAATATATGCCCTCATTTGTCCTCTTTTTTGCAATATGTAAGTGGCCACCCTGTTCATAATACCCTATGCATATCCTCCAACACAACATGGCCCAAATCCAGGGTACCGTCTTCCTGGTCCAAAATCCCACATGAGTCACATGATGCATGTGAGATCATGGACCTGAAAAAAGAGCTATTTGGGTGTACAGTGCCCAAAAAACGTGTTTGGGGGCCCTGTGTGAGATCGCTTTTTGGGGGGCCCAAAATTGAACAAAAGCAAGATGCCCAATATGGCTGTATTTTTGCAGGGGGAATTGGGATGTCCTGGTTTTTCTGGGACAGTTGACAGGCATGCCTATGCTGAGGTGAGTACCTCCAATTAATTATGTTGCTCAGCATATTTCCCCCCCTTCAAACAGGTTCATTCAATGAGACAAAGAATGAGTGCTGGTGCCATATACACAGGGTAGCCTTGCCAGGGTCACCCCAGGAAGAGTGTGTGTGACACCTCCAGCCTTGGCTCATGCGGACTTGCTATCTGTGTGAACTGAATGCTACATGAGTAGCATTAATGTGGCTGCTGAGATTTCTGTGATGCTCCTTTGAGATGCTGCCATCACGGAAATGGTAGTGGTTGTGTATTTATTTGGAAGACCGATACCTCACCTTTTGGGGACAAGAGTCCCCAGGTCAGCTTGCAGCATAATGAAAAACAAATGCATAGGAAATCACAATAATATCACAGTAAAACATACAAAAGAACTGAGAATTTAAAAAAACAGAGCAATGCTAAAAACTAGTTGTAGCAGCAGGGTGCAATGCAAAAGCCTGGTGAAAAAGAGGTATGTCGTGAACATTTGCCCAAAGGCTAAAAGAAAGAGAACCAAATTGGTGTCCCAGGTAAAAGCACTCTACAGTCTTGGTGGAATGAGAAGGCCCTTGCTGAGAAGACCCTGTACTGTGTCTCAGTTGACAGAGCCTTTGAACACAAAGATGACAAGGCTGACAGACTTAGAATTATAGAGTTGGAAGGGACCCAAGGGTTATCTAGTCCAACCAGGAATCACAACTAAGGAATCCCTGACTGATGACCATCCAACCTTTGCTTAGGAACCTCCAATGAAGAAGAGTCCACCAAAAAGGCCATTCATATAACCAACCATTTAGAGCTCTACAGTCACCAGCAATTGAAATTGCATTTGGAAACAAACTAGAAGCCAGTGTAGCTCACATAACTCCAGAGTAACATGCTCTATGAAGCAGATCCCAGCCAACCTAAAACCTACATGGAAGCATTGGCTTTTACACTTACATGTGACTGGGGCCAGGCTGCAAGTCGTGTGGCAGCATTTCAGGTATCAAAGACAAGGTGACTCCATTGTAGAGAATGGAGAGCTCTGAACTGGATTGCCTAAGTATGTTGCAGGGAACATTCAGACAAAGTAAATGCTATTTTATTTTCAACAATAAAGCCTGTCCATGGTCTAATTTCTGCCTGGACTGTTGGACACCCTATAAAAAACCTATTTGAGATTGAAATACTTCTACAGATCAGGCCTTGGTGACAAATTACCTATGCTGTTTGCCTTTTGTTTCAATAGGAATTGGTGTCATTTTAGCTTCCAGCCATAAGCTGCTTCTCCCAGTCACCTCTGCTGCTTATTAAACTATTCCAGTGAATCCAGCATTTCCTCAATGAACTCTCTCCATGTCCACTTTCAGGTCCCATTTCCTCGACTCCTTTATTCTCTGGTGGTATCTTATTGCAGAGGAAAAACTGAGAAAGTGCTGCTTGCGAGAGTTTCAGAATGAAGCTGTTGCTTTGATTTAGAAGATGGCAGTAACTAATGGGCCTGATTTGCAGAAATGCATTGTCTGCACTAATAGGGAGAGTTTTCTCAGAAAAGGAGTTTTCTAATTTACACAAAGTACTCATGTTATCAAAATTACTCTGCTGAACCAAGCTGATTCAGTGAGTGGAGCTCATTTACTTTTACATTACTTACTCTTCAAATTGAGCCACTTATTTAGGCTGCAATCATACTTGGGAGTAAGTCCTATTGAACTCAGTGGGATTTACTTCCAAGTAGACATTCATAGGCTGCTAAACGTATGCTGTTAAATGCTTAAATGACAGCCACAGGGAACTCCAACATGTATTCAGGTCACTTCCAGACTCAGTATTTTACGGTACAGATTCAAGTGCATGCAGTAATGTAGGTTTGTGCAACTGAAGTGGATTGGTGCAGGGGTTGCCAGTAATGCAGGGATCACCAAACTTTTTGGACTAGTGGGCATATTTCAAATTTTGAGGGAGTGTTAGGGATGTCAGTCACAAAATGGCTGTCATGGAGGATGCGTAGCATAACACAAAGCTAGAGAGACAACCACCAGGGGCAGACTTTGGTAATATGGCGCCCTGAGTGAGGGTAAAATTTGGTGCCCCCCCCAATATTTATTATTTTCACAATAATTGAATAGGTACCCATATAAATTGGGATGTGGGTGGCGCTGTGGGTTAAACCACAGAGCCTAGGACTTGCCTATCAGAAGATCGGCGGTTTGAATCCCCGCGACTGGGTGAGCTCCCGTTTCTTGGTCCCAGCTCCTGCCAGCCTAGCAGTTTGAAAGCATGTCAAAGTGCAAGTAGATAAATAGGTACTGCTCCGGCGGGAAGGTAAACGGAGTTTCCATGCGCTGCTCTGGTTCGCCAGAAGCGGCTTAGTCATGCTGGCCACATGACCCGGAAGCTGTACACCAGCTCCCTTGGCCAATAAAGCGAGATGAGTGCCGCAACCCCAGAGTCGGTCACGACTGGACCTAATGGTCAGGGGTCCCTTTCCTTTTTTACCCATATAAATATAGGGTTGTTTTTTATGTTGTTGTTGTTCTTTCATGTCCTCTCGGCTTGGTGCCCTGTGCACCCAAAATCCAACACTGAAAACTACCCTCAACAACCTTTTGCTTACTCTGGAAAGTCAGCTATGTCCTGCTAGTCCCGATTATGCAGATCACACATATACATAAGAATCATTCTCTCTCCATTAAAGTGCTGAGTGGTTGAACCATCAGGTGAACCACAGTCCATAGTAACCTGAACAAAACTTTTGGAACAGAAATACATCATGGAACAGAAGCCCATATATTTAAAGTTTGCCCTTGCCATCATTTAAAAAACTGTTAAGGAATCGAAACAGAGTGATTCATCATGGTTTCTAAAGAGCAGCAGATAAAATCTCTTGGTGCTATTGCATCTGAAAATGACACAATTGTGCCATAAATCTGTGCTTTGGAGACATTTTCATTGTAACATACGACGAGGCAGCAGCACCAGTCCTAGCTGTTGGCACCCAGGTGTACCATTGCTGTTGATAAATCCTTTTGCCTCACTACCTTATCCCAGGGTCAGCTGTGATAAAACAAAAGAATCAACCCTTTGTTGGAACTTCCTGGAGCCATGGCAGTGAAAGTAAGTGCTATCTGCCAGATGGAAAGTTTCCTTGCTGCTTATCAAGTTGCAGCCATGGGATCAGATCAAAGCTTTGGAAGGAGGTGAAAGTCAGAATTGCTTATAGGAAGCAATGAAATTATACTACATACCCGCACTCCTATTTTCTTTGGCCTTTAGGAGTGTAAATCCTTATAAGCAGGGTAATCAGGCCTACCTAAATTCTTCTGGCACTGATTACCCTGCTTCTTCTTTCTGCATCTTACATTTGGAACCTTCGCAAATTTGTTCCTGCTTATCTCAAACATCCACTTAGCTACTGTATGTGCATATCACACTTTCTAGTCTCTTCAGAAGAACAAATCCCCTCCACCTAGTGAAATAGGGATGTTCTTTACTCATTCCACTGCACAACTGAATCAATGTAGAACTGAAAGTACCAAATGTTCATGACAGGAGGCTCTAATTTTGAGATACATTGGTACCTTTCCAGGGGAGTGGACTGACCCAATTTCATCTCTGCCTATTTTTTGTATGAACAACAACAACGAAAATCAAGGCACACAATCCTCTGCATTGCTTCCAAAATGACAAAAATAAATGGCTATCAGAGACTAAACAAAGCTATTGGAGACTATTGCATGTAGAAATAGTGACTGATTGCGAAAGAGAAACCTGGCTTAATGTTGCTTCTCATTCGAGCAGTTGCTTCTCATTCGACAGTTATAATGAAGAATTATATACTTTAGGCCCATCCCTATGTTACCTCAGCAGCGTGGATGCTTCTGAAATGTGATTGCTTCCCAATAATATCACGATCCTAAGACCATGTGGAAGGGATTGCCATGGCAGTATTGTAACGTCCAGGAGAACTTTGCACTCCATGTTGCAGACTTCCCACAGGAATCTGGGAAACAGGGGGGTGGACTGCATGGGCCTTTGGTCTGATCCAGCCAGGCTCTTATTATGTTTTCACCATGTATTCCTGCTATGCTGAAGTAATCTAGGAATGGGCCATTAAATACAAGAAACATAACCTGGGTATCTTTGCACAGAGCCAGGCAACCATCCCCCAATCCCCCTGTAGCCGGTACTGCAGAGATCTGTCTTTCCCATATACTAAGTCTTAATAACTAAGATAATAGTTGTATTATCTTGCATGTTATTGAAAAGGAAGAGCCCAGACTAGAATTTAATTAACAGATATAGTGGGAGCTTGGCTGATTAATGAACTCGGCTGCCACTCAAGCCACATGCAAGCACAACATGTGTGGATCTGAAATGCAGTGACTGCCAAAGTTGCAAAAAGGAGTGTTCTGCAGTGCAGCAGTCTACCTTCCCCTTTGCCAGTCACTTTCAAACGCAAGAGACTGTTGTTCCATTTAGTACGGATACAGCTTATTAGTTCCTCAGCATTTTCTGTCATGCACCTAGCAGGATTTTTAAAAAAAATATTTTATTTCTCTTATGTATATTTATGTTGCTAGGAGTTTCGGGGGGGGGGGGGCAAGTAGACTGTGTGCAGAGACTCTTCTAACCCCCGGAGCGAGCAAGTGTTAAAATATAAGCCAGGCTAACTTCCTGTTGAGGTGATAGCTTGGGTGATGGGCCATTAAGGAAACCAAGGAAGTGGATCTGTGTGAGATAACAAATGCCCTCAAGTGGCTGGTAGTTAGAAAAAGAGAGTCGAGCAATGTTTGAGAGAAATATCCGATGTCTGTTTGAATCCAAGCCTGTGACTATGGGAGAAACCAGATCCTTTTGGAATGTTAATGCTCAAGTTGTGTATATGTGTAAATAAACCATAAATCATAAACACCACAGTCTCTGCTGTCCCATATTCCAAGGGAAAAGGACCCTGGGTAAGTGCCTGGAACCCCTGGAATCTCACACCGCTCGAAGATTGCGTCAATATATTTAGTAGTGTAGGTGTTTGTGTGCGTAGCATATCTTTGATGGTTCCCTCTGTTTGACAGAATATATCCAAAGTTAAATCTCTCCCTGTGCTTCCTGGCAGGGGAAAAAGCACAAGATTTAAAAGTTGTTCAGGACATACCTTGGTGGGACTAATCAGGGCTGGAGTTAGGAAAAACCAGACTTATTTCATCGCTCTCAACAAATCTGCCAGTGGATGCATGCCCCACAGTGCACCAAATGCAACTTTAAATATATTTTGCTTGCATCCTAAATCTAAACAGTGCCTGTTCCAACCCCTTTTCTACCACCAAAACCCTCTCAACAACAATTCCCCCTCAAAGGTAAGAGAAAGCTTACCTGTCTGTGCCATCTTGGACAACAGGGTTCTTCTTTCCATTCATTGTATGCAGCTGTAGAAGTTTACTTTCCTTATTACAAGTCTTATTTCTCATCTCATGTGTTAGAGGAACCTCTCTGGCATCTGGTCCCACTCTCCGACACCTGAGTAACCGCTGATAAGCTGTCCGGAAGTCCCTATTCAGTGCAGCATATAAAACTGGATTCAGTGCTGAGTTGGCGTAACCAAGCCACATGACAATGGTCATCAGGCTTTTGTATGCTTCACCCGTCACACCCCGATATGTGAACACTGTAAAATAAGGAAACCAGCAGATAATGAAGGCTCCCATCACAGCTGCAAGAGTCACAATGGCTTTGTGTTCCTTCACAGTGGGTAATGCATTTCTGATGGTTGTGCAACTGTTGGTGTGGTTGATCCTCTTTGCTTGTTCCCTGGCTATTTTGAATATCCGGTAGTATGTGATGCACATGACTAGCAGAGGGAGGTAGAACGTAAGCAAGCCATCCACCAGAACATACCCAGCATTGACCTCCAGCTTGCACTCCTGCTTCCCGTCAGTTAACTGTGTGTTCTGGACAGTGCTGCCATTGGTGTTCCAGGCCAAGTGGATCGGTAGGAACGAGACCATCAGTGACACCACCCAGATAAGGAACATAGCCACAGCCACCCGCTTAGGAGTGACCATAGTGTTGTAGCGGAGAGGTGCTGTGATAGCATAGTAGCGATCAAGGCTAATCATGAAGAGGTTGAGGATGGATGCTGTGCAAAGCATGACATCCAAGCTGATGTAGATATTGCACAAGGTGACACTGAAGATCCACTCATGGGAGGAGACCTCATAGATGGCCGAAAAGGGTAGCACCATGAGGCCCAGCAGCAAGTCTGTGAAGGCCAAGGAGACAATGAAGCAGTTTGTCAGGTTGCGGAGCCTCCGGTTGAAATAGACAGCTAGACACACCATCACATTTCCAAACACAGTCCCAATAATGAGGACTGCGAGAACAATTGCGGTTGGCACTTGTCCCCAATCACTTGTACCGTCTGTGGAATTCATGGTGGTGTAATTGGGAAGTATCATTTTGCTTCCGTACAGACTCACATGGCAGCTGCTGCTCCACGTACTCTGGAAGAAGTGGTTAGGTCTGATTCCTTGAAGAGCTTGTCCAGATGCCTTCCTTCACCGCCTTTCATAAGAGGCCCCTGCATCATGGCTCTGAAAAGATGCTAGGAATCAGACAACATCTCTGGTTGCATATTTAGAGAAAGACTGAAGTCTAAATAAATCCCCAAATCTGAGCACATTCATTCTCTGCTGGAAGGACCATCAGATGTGCAGCTTGCAGCAGAAAGATCCAACTGAGACTCCTTGTTAGCAATGTTGTAGTGTGACAGATTTCTTGAGGACATGTCTATTAGATAGTTATTAACCATGATAGCTAAGTGGAACATCCATGTTCAGAGGCAGTAGACAGCTGGATAAAAGATTGTGGGGACATGTAACAGAGTAGGGTTGTTGCCTTCATGTCCTGCTTTTGAAGACCTCATGGAACCATCTAGTTGGCTACAACTGGAAGCAGGATGCTGGATCAGATGGAAGTTTAGTTGAATCCAGAAGGGCTCTTCATACACTTTTTATGTTCTACCAAGTCAGTTTTGCCTAGTTTTGGCCTCTCCCTTTTCTTCCCTCTCTTCTTCCTCCTTTCAGATAAATCATTAGGTTGTATTAAGTTGAACGATGCATTAATCACCACATGTGGTTTTATAGGTTCGGCCAGAAAAGGGCTGGAAGAGTCCCAGTAACTTCATTATTCTTAGCCTGTGTCTCAATTTACATCTCTTGAAGGTATCTATCAAAATAGAAGAGGGATGGATATGCACACTTTCCTGGTCAGAATCTGGAAGGACGAAATAAGAGTCAGATGATATACGTAGGATATATGAAGCTGCCTTATATCAGGTCAAGATATTTGTCCATCTAGCCCAGAATGGGTGACTTTCCAGATGTTGGAAAGTCTCATCAGCCCTAGCCAGCATGGCCAATGGTCAGGGAGAATGGGGGTTGTAGTCCAGCAACACCCAAAAGGCCACAGGTTCCCTACTCCTTGTCTGTGATGCATATTATCCAGAATCTCAGACAGAGAAAATGGTTTTCCCATTACCTGCTGAGTCATTTAACTGGAAATCCAGGGAGCAAATATGGGTGGGAATTTCCCATGCTATGAATGTGCTCTTCCACTAACTAGTGGCCCCTCTTCCTTCAACTTATGACTTAGCTTAGGACTTTCCTTTGTAGACATGGGAAATTCTCACTGGAGACTCACTGTTATCCCTGGAAGTGCTCAGACCACATGGTTGCTGATTCATACAAAGAATGCCTCAATATTCAACACACTGTTTCTGGTTTCATCGACTGCTGCTTCACTCTAGTGACATCAGAAAAGAGCCTGATGGGGTTAATCAAGGAGTGACCAATATGTGGTCCTCCAAATATTGCTGGACTCCTACACCCATCAGCCCCAGCCAACATGCCTAATATTCATGTATTATGGGAGTTGTAGTCAAACAATATATGGAGGTTAACTGCTCCTAGGGTAAAGGCTGAGATCAAAGAAATAATGGCTAGAGCTAGGAGCATATTCTAGGTTATGGAACCCTTGCCCACCCACCACTCAACACCTGGAAGGATAACAATAGGAAATTAAAGCAATTGTACCCATACATATAGACAGCAAATGCATTGTAAAGCACAATGGGTAGAATCCAATGTAGCACCATGTGGGGTATGTGGGGAAAGAGGCCTTCTTGCACAACTAGACTTCTCCCCTCCAACCCCCAACACAAGACTTCCCCCCATTCCCTGCCTGCTAAACCTGTTCTGGGGGCTCCCCAGTCCTCTAGAGCAGATTGGAGGATCCGTGGGGGTACATGGGGAGGAGAGAGGGAAGTCCTATTGTGCAAGCAGAGTCAAGGTCACTCCAAAGTTGAGTGACTTTATCCTCAAAGTGTGTAGCCAGTGGGGCACAGTAGGTCTTCCAATGTTCCAAAGGCTCCTCCCCCACAGCGAAAGTCAGTAACTTTCAAACCATCTGAAACAACTACACCAGCTGGATACTAGAGGATGTTATGCAAGCTGGAGAATGAGCCTTCTTACGCACCCTACACTGCTACGTGGTAGCCACAATTACGTGCTCCAACCAATGTTTGGTTGACATCAGATTGAGACTTGTACTGCTTATGCCCTAGTCCTCACCTGGCCTGTTTCATAGCCCAGAATACCAAGGGACCACTTGGGCTCCACAATGCCAGAGAGGATGCTTGGAAGCAATCATGTCAGCCAGTTGTTTCATCTCACCATTCCATAGCAAGACCAAGGCTTTGACAGGAATGTCTCCTTTCTCTGCTGGAAAACCCCCCAGAGTATGCAGCAACACATTAGGTTCCTCAAGGTCTGAGGGTGGGCCATCCAAACTTGACCACCACCCTTTCAGGAGGAAACTGCCACCATCCGTCCAAACTGTACCAGATAACAGTGCATCCCTCATATCACTTGGGGCAAAGACTATATCAAGGGTGTGACCTACGTGATGTGTTTGGAGTCACCCCTTTTGGGGACAATTCTGCCACAGTTGACCTCGCTGTCCATGGTAAAGCTTGTTCTTCTAGCAAGACAATCCTGGTCCACACCAAAACCCCTGCTGTATCTACTCAGGAATCAGACAATGCCCAATACTGCAATCAGCAGAAATACTCTCTTACCTGCCGGCAAATACCTCACAGAACAAACTAACCGATGCAGTCAAAAAACAGGCACACAAAATCTTACTAGCTGGGAAAGCAGCCAAGACAGGAGTCAGGATGGCGTGAATTGCCCCTCCCTCTCCAAGGGGTAAAGTGTGTCAGAGCTTGTTATAGCAAGGTAGGCCACACCCACAACCTAGCTGTAGCCACTAAACTATATCTACAGCATTCTGTTCAAATTAAACTGTGTCACCTATCAACTTGTTTTTCCGGATGGGCAAAGATGCATGTCATCCAACAGCTTAACCCCATAATCCCAAAACAAATACAAACAAGATCTTTATTTGTAAGGTCAGCTCATTTCCTTCACATCTGGCATACACTGATAGAGAACTAAAACATAGTTATGAGAAGCAAGGAGAAGAGGCGTGGTATTAGCTGGAATCCCAGGAAGACGGTAGCTGAGATCATGCCTGATGTTAAGTTTTGTGGAAGCTAGCCAGCACCTTAGTTCACAGGACGCAACAAGCAGCGCAGCGTTGACGTGGCACAAGATGGAATAAATGGAATCTACAGAGCTTTGAAATATCTTTTACTTCACTTGCTTGAAAGCTGGCCTTTTCAAAAGGTTTCTTCCAATTGCATTCAGTTGCAAATGCCCTTGCAACTGAAAGTATTGTGTATTGGTATTGGTACTCAATCCATTAAAATAGTAGTTGCAGGGTTGGCCTAAGACATCTTGCTGCTTGAGTACTGCTGAAGGAAAGGGTGTGTGTGTGTGAGAGAGAGAGACAGGCTGCACCTGGCGGCGGGGTCCCAGCTGGCTGAAGGGAGGAGGAAAGCGGGGAGGAGTTGAGATGGCGAGCTGCGTGCTGGTGGTGCCACGAGGAGGGCTCTCTGGTAGTTCTATCGCTTAGTTAAAGGGCTGGATGTGGGGAAGGGAGTGTTGTGTCAGCTGGTGGGAAAGGAAAGGAGGAGGAAAGGCTCTCCCTAAGGAACTTGTGCATGAGCAGCCCATGACCTTTCGTGCTTCAGGGTCTGTTACTCAGTTCATTATGGCCTTAATGCTGTTCTTTGGATCTGAGGTGACACTGGAGTAGTCCATCAAGTTGGGGGGGGGGGAGAGGAGAGGAGGTCACGGGCCTTCTTTTTTCCTGGGCGTGTGAGACTGGCCCCACTGTGCATCCCCCCCCCCCCAGTTTTCTTCCACAGCTGCTACTCCTCTGAGGCAGAGAGGCAGTTTCCCCCAACTTTGGTGTGGTGGTTCTGCCCCTCCCTAAGCATGTGCCAAGGGTTCAAGAGTTAGGTAGGTTACTGGGAACCAGGCAGAGTGCCTGCTCGGTAGTGGCGCCTGCCCTGTGGAATGCCCTCCCATCAGATGTCAAGGAAATAAACAACTACAGTGGTACCTCGGGTTACATACGCTTCAGGTTACACACTCCACTAACCCAGAAATAGTGCTTCAGGTTAAGAACTTTGCTTCAGGATAAGAACAGAAATCGGGCTCCGGCCGTGCGGCAATAGCAGGAAGCCCCATTAGCTAAAGTGGTACTTCAGGTTAAGAACAGTTTCAGGTTAAGAACGGACCTCCGGAACAAATTAAGTACTTAATCTGAGGTACCACTGTATATGACTTTTAGAAGGCATCTGAAGGCAGCTCTGTTTAGGGAAGTTTTTAATGTTTGAAGTTTTATTCTGTTTGCAATGTTCTGTTGAAAGCTGCCCGGAGTGGCTGGAGAAACCCAGCCAGATGTGTGTGTGTGTGGGGTGTGTGTGTTAGAAATATATTATTATTATTATTATTATTATTATTATTATTATTATTATTACTGTAGCAGCAGCAGCAGCAGCAGCAGCAGCAGCTACAGCTGCCCAGCTTCACCCCAGAGAGAAGGCAAATGGAAAAGCCTTCAGTAATATATAAGTAATAATAATCAAAAACAGTGGGTATGAGTAGGGGGTACCTCTTGCCATAATTATTCTGGTGGATTTGTAGAATTCTGACTTTGCTTGAAGGGAGTCTGTCTTCATGTGCACAGTAAGTGTTCTGGAACTGAGGCTATGAGTGTTTGTACTTCCGTCTACTGTCATGTGCAGGTTCACAATAGAGTTATGACAACCAGAGCTATAAGATAACGCAGGAGCCAAGCGAACTTCCTCAGTATATCTGATGCCAGTGTTGTATGATCTCTCTACCAGCTAGCTGAAAGTTAAGACCAAGGACCAAATGACAAGCACCGAATAAAAGAATACTGTAATTCAAATCCCAATCTTTTAATGTCCATGCTAGAATTGGCTGCTTTGCCAGCATACACATTTTCCAGATGCCTTCAAGCTGCTGCCCACCACCACTGAGTTCAAACAATCCAAACGATTTATCATATTTTTGGTACCCTTATGTACAAACTCATAATTTTTATTTCATCAGTCTATGACAACAGGAACAGGAACCTCATCCTTGCTTCTAATGATAAGTGAACTCTTAAATCAGGGGTCAGCAACCTTTTTCAGCCGTGGGCCGGTCCACCGTCCCTCAGACCATGTGGTGGGCCAGACAATATTTCAAAAAATAATAATGAATGAATTCCTATGCCCCACAAATAACCCAGAGATGCATTTTAAATAAAAGCACACATTCTTCTCATGTAAAAACACTCTGATTCCTGGTCCGTCCACAGGCCGGATTTAGAAGGCAATTGGGCCGGATCCGGCCCCCGGGCCTTAGTTTGCCTACCCATGTCTTAAATCATAATCTGAACGATCTCTGCTGTGGTACTTCCAACAACATTAACAGGTGGATTCTAGATTAGTATAAAAAAATTAATAAATTTACTTCGTAGCAACTGATCTCATTTCTTCCTTACTTTTAATGGTCATTGTGCTATTTGTTCCTGGAAGACAGGGAGCAGTTTTATACCAAGTCAGACCACTGGTCCATTTTGCTTAGTATTGTCTACACAGACTTACAGTGGCTCTCCAGTAGTAGTTGCCAGGGATTGAACCTGAAACCCTCTGAATGCAAAACAGGGCCGACCAGAAGGAATTTTATAGAATATTTTGTAATTTGGAAAGGTATGAAGTTGAAAAAAAGCTTGGTTCATTTTCTTTTTTAAAAGAGCTAACAAATGACTGGTGATTTCAACACTTTTCTTATAAAACAAGAGTATGTTTGAGAAACACCAATATCTCCACTACAATAAGTGAAGCCAAATCGATGTCCAGCAGTGCTGGAAATAGTTCCAACAGCATCAGTGAAGTTGTGCTGTTACATTTTGAGATAATATGAGAATGTAGGATGGATTAGTTGGGATCAGAATGAGAATTGTCACCAGCAAATGTTACATGCCCCCTAGATCTAAATATATAGATATATGAAGGGGGAGTCTTGGGATAGAAGCAGCCTCATTTATTTTTTTTTAAAGAACTTCATATCTCAACAGAAATTAATACTCCACTTATTGACTGAGACCTGCACACTATACAAATAACCTTTCTGAACACTCTTGGCACTCAAATACAGAAGCAATTGTTTCATAAACTCTCTGCTGCATAGATAAATGGAGCACTTTGCTCTTATTGAAAGATTCTCCTATTGCAATCGTATCCCCTTAACTGATCAAATACAATGTTCTGACGACATAAATAAATAAAAGCAAAACATTAACATGCCACTATGTAGGAAGCCACTGCTTACTTTGGTGTAGTCCTATTTAAATCACAGCACAGGTACCACTGTATACACTGGGAAGGAAGAACATCAAATACTTACTTTTATTCCAAGTATGTTTCAGATGCTGTATGGAAATGAATGTTTGGTTATAAAATTAGCAGCAGAATCTCCTTAGGGCAGGGGTAGTCAAAGTGGTCCCCTCCAGAATTGGTTGGAGTCCAGCTCTCCTCCACTCCTGCTGGCATGGCCAATGGTCAGGGCTGATGCAAGCTGGAGTGCAACAACATCTGGAAGGTATCATGGAATCATAGAACTGTAGAGCTGCAAGGAACCCAAGGGTCATCTAGTCCAAACCCCTTGTGATACAAGAGTTCGATTCCTGCCGGACAGCTGCTCCCAAGTTGGCTGTTTCTGCTTTAGGGCACAATCCCTGAGATAAACTGCCAACTCAAAGGACACACCAGCAGAATATTCCAGGGTTGGGGCTGTTCTCCTGGTGAAGATATGTAGGCAGAACATCCATAATGGGATGCAGATGCAGATGGCACAAGAGCAGACCACACTTATGCCATAACCTGTACTGCCCAGGCTGTGGTCACATTCCTGTTAATGGTCCCCTTTCTACCAACTCCAGTCCTGACAGAAAAAGTGACTTCAAAAGGTAAACAAAAGATTGCATTCTGTTAGAAAATACTGAAGTCAGTATTTGTACTGCACGGTTGAGACAGCTTTTTATAGTAGATACTTTTTTTTGGCATTTCTATGTAATTCAAAACATTTAAGAAATAAAGGTTAAACAAAAATGGATGGAATAGTCAAGATCAAAGCTCTCACCTTTCTGTCCCTGAGACCCTCCTGTTTTCTGCTCCTGAACCTCTGGGCTGCAAGGTGGAGAAAGGGTTGTGGGAAAGAAAGCCATGCTCTCTTTTGAGCATTTTTTTCTTAGAGTGTTCTGCTAAGTATTTATTCCCCTTGTTTCCTAGGGGCCTCAATAATCCTTGCATTTCCTGAAAATGACCAGAAGCTCTGGGAATTCAAGATTAGCATCATGAAGTCAATATAATGGGGCTGAATGATGTAAAAAAGAAAAGAAAAAAAGAACAGGACCGGTGAGCTGATGTAAGCAAAAAAAATCTCTCTGATAATCCAGGTATGTGAAGAGAAAGGAAAATGCTGACTTGCCCAGAGACACTGTGCAGTGCGGAAAGTCAGGGCAAAGGGAAAGAGCACAGAAGCTCACTAAAAACAGGTGTTTAATGTTTCATAATAATGGAAGAAATAAGGGAAGGAATCACAGTGCTGTTTCCAAGTGGCCAGAGGCACTTTCCCTGCAAAAATGGACATCAGATGACCATGCTGTCTTCTTGATTCCACTGTTTATGATCTTCATCTGCAATATTAAGCCATTTAGAGCAAGGATAAGAGCTTGCCTTCCTGTCATCTGAGGGCCTGAAGCTCAGAAAGCCCAATCAATTTGGCCTGGTTACATTGTTACTCAGTTAAATAGAAATGCACTCAGCGCATACTCAGGGATACTCTCCTCAGCTGCCAAAGAGTAAAACACACACACAACTATGTCAGCTAATGCATGGTAATTGGAGATGGAACATTTTTTTTCAAAAACACCTCTCATCCTCTGAAATCGAAGTGGAAAAGTCTGGGTGAGGCCCAGACTCACCAGTTCTACTGAAGAGGCTCCTCATGAGGCCAGAGGAACATCATCCGACTTTGAGGCGTGAAGGCCACTCCCTGCAAGGCCTTTTCCAACTGGCCTAGGGGGCGGGGCCCAGACTCACCCAGCCCTACTACGTTAAATACCGGTATGTATTCTGTAGTTGACCTCCTTTGTAATGTTCTATTTTGAAATCTTTAAGATAATATTTTAGTTTCCTGTTATGTTGCTTTGACTGTATACTCTATATTTGACTTACTTCAGATTGTTTTATTGATTTAATATGCTGTAAACCACTTTGAGATTTTTTTAAAAAATATAAAGAAAGAAAGAAAGAAAGAAAGAAAATAAATAAATAATAAATGAAAGTTTTCTTCAGTGCTTACTTAACAGAGGTGCTCAGGGTCAAATTGGACATGATATTTGTCACACACTCAACATTTGTCAAATACAGCCTTGTGCATTTGATTTTTCCAAAAATTGTGTGTGTGTGTTTGCATGAGAGAGAGAGAGAGCGAGCGCACCTTGAACAAGGCTAAGCCATATAGGCTGAAACAGGATGGTAAATCCTAAATCACAGAGTCTAGAGGAAAACACAGATAGCATCTACATTTGTATTTTGTTTTCCCTAAACCTGGGCCAAGAGGAATTAAAAGGGCACTTCAGGAGGACATTTTGGATTTTTTTTCAGGGGGGGGGGGTGTGATTCAAGAGGACTAGGAGAGGATTTCCCTTGCACTTTATATTGTTACAGATTTGGGGTAACAGAATTTTTTTTTGGGGGGGGGGCTTTCAATGCCAGAAATTATTGAAGGGACGATGCCAAATCAGTGAAAAAGACAGGCTAAGCTTCTTCTCGAGGCCAGGGCCCCACTTGGGATAGAATAACAAAGAATGACAAAAGGTGCTGAAGCAAGTCATCAGCAGGACAAGAGATTCTTTGCTGGTGGACAGAGTGGGGAGTTCATCTTCCATGACATAGGAAAACACGGGAGGCGTGGGCTGTGCAGACGGGGGGGGGGGGAAATGCTGCTTTACACAAGGCTTGGGTTTTTCCTGGTAAGGGTGTTTGGGAAGGAAAAGGGTAGAGCTAGAACTCTAGGCAGATCCTCAACAGAGACTGGGATGGCATGTAAAAATATGTTAAAAAGTGCCCTGCATGGAGCTGAAATGAGGAAAAAAGAAACCGAGAAACCCAGATGCATGCACCAGTGTTGAACAATCTTGCGATACTCTTTGAACCCTAGCCCTGGTGAGGAAATCATGATCCAAATTACTGGCAATTCCAGCTGAACATGGGCTATATATAACCACTAGTACACCCTTCCCTGTTCCTTCTGCCCTTCCTCTTGGGGAGTTTCTCATCAGAGACAGATAAACTCCCCAAGAGGAAGGGCAGAAGGAACAGGGAAGGGTGTACTAATGGTTATACATAGTGTGTGAAAGAATGGCAAAGGGGCCATATTGAACAGGGGGCTGGCCTTGGTGGCCTGAGCAGTGGAATGCTTTGAGCAGACTTGAAAGCATGGATGCCCCCTGAGTCTCAGGGCTCCAGGGGGTTCCTTTAATCTCAGGGACTTCAGTGGCCAAGAGCAGAAAGCCTGAGATTATTTTTCCCCTGAAAGTGCTCATGATCAAAGTTGTAGGATAATCAGAAATGCTGGGAAAGCATATGGGCTGCTGTCGTTCTCTTCTCCCATCACAGATATGGGCATTTCATATCGAAAGGTTATGCTCCATACGATTTCCGAAAGGGCAAAAACAAAGCTTTAATGAAATACAATGTTTACACTGTTGAGTCTGTGGAAATTGCTGTCGGGGACTGATAGTTTCAGGCCAAGAAGATCTTACTCAGGGAGGAGCAATGTCTCAGTACCGGAATACCTACCTTGTATGAACAAAGTCCTACTCTCAGTGCTCAGAGAGATCTCCTGCAAAAGGATCTTTCTTAAAAAGCAGGTTAAGACCTTCACCTGTGATGTTTGAGAGGTGCACAAATTCAAGGTTGACAATATAGGGCTAGAGATAACCTTGGTGTGAGTCATCATAAAACAATTCACAACTTCCCTATTCTCTGGAAGTACAGAAGTATTACTGTGCATAAGTCATGTGTATTTAATCTGAGCTTAACCATCCATAGTAGAAAGAATCAAGCCTTTATTTATCTGTTGTGTCATCTCCATCCATAAGTAAACACAGTGGCGGGGAGGGGGAGAGAAAGCGATATTTGAGTAAGAGCACTCACTACTGTTTTGCCTGCTGCTGGCCAATATTGCACATCCTAGACAAAGATCCGGTTCACACTAACGCTAAGACAAACCATGGCTTAAGTGTGCAGGTTCCCAGAGAGGAGATCACAGCCTGTTTGCTCCTTCTCTGGTCCTGCTGCTGCTGTTCTGATGTGAGGTCAAATGTGGTTTGGATTTGTGTGTTAATTGAACCTGGGCTTGTGGTTTACTTTACTTCAAACAAAGAAAGGTTTGTTCTTTGCTCATGGTTTGTATGGCGGAGAAAAGCCACGAGTCTGAGTTTGGACTACATGCTCAGCCAAACCATGGCATAACCAAACAGCTGTAATCTACATGTAGACCTACATTGGCTCCCAATACGTTTCCGGGCACAATTCAAAGTGTTGGTACTGACCTTTAAAGCCCAGTATACCTGAAGGAGCATCTCCACCCCAATTGTTCTGCCCGGACAGTGAGGTCCAGCGCCGAGGGCCTTCTGGCGGTTCCTTCACTACTAGAAGCGAAGTTACAGGGAACCAGGCAGACGGCCTTCTTGGTAGTGAGACCCTCTCTGTGGAACGCCCTCCCATCAGTTGTCAAAGAAATAAACAACTATCGGACTTTTAGAAGACATCTGAAGGCAGCCCTGTTTAGGGAAGTTTTTAATGTTTTAAGTTTTATTCTGTTTTTAGTGTTCTGTTGGAAGCCACCCAGATTGGCTGGGGAAACCCAGCCAGATGAGCGGGGTATATACAAACAAACAAACAAACAAACAAACAAACAAACAAACAAACAAACTCATCTTTAGGATCCTACAGACTTAAGGAGTCATACTAAGTTGTGATTTGCATGAGCATTACATGAAAACTGAGCCAATGTTTCCATAGCACAGAGAACATTTGTATGCCAGCTGTGCATGATTGCCTTCTTAGATCCCGCCATGAGTACAGATAAAGTTTTTAAAGGAATTCATAGGTCAGGTTGTCAGGATGAAAAGTACGATTCAAATCCAGTGAGGAGTTGACCTGCATACATAGTAAAAGTTAACACAAGCCAACCATTCTAATGAGGCAGAAATTTTGATCTGAGCGTATCCAGGATGTACTGGGATCTTGGTACAGCAATTGTGTGCTGGTTTTCCTACACTTTGCATCTTAAGCAACGTTTACCAGTTCATTGTCAATCTAGTGTTGGAATCTTTGCAAGGAAAACACAGGCTGAGCTGCAGGCTGCTTCTCCATAGCATCAAGTTAAGTCAGATGCATTTAATCTATATTCCTGAAATGCAATAACAGTTGTACGAATTAGTCCTAACTATGCATCATATAACTGACTTGCAAAAATACTTCTGCCATATTCTGCACATGGCAGTCTTTCATCGGACTGCCATCTTGTTGCATGGTTGCTGAATATAACATTGTATTTATTTACTTAGGTTATTTTTAGATCCCCATATTAACAAAGTTTCTCAGGGAGGTTAACAATGTCGATGTAACGGGCATGGAATTTGTCCCACGTACTTCACATGTTGACATGGTTACAATTCTAACTGTGAATGTGCTCTTAAAGAGGGCAGTGGTGTATTTTCAAAATGACTTGCCTTCCGCTGTCAGATATCAAAACAAGTTGAGGTAACACCTTAGCAAAATGAATCCGTCTTGTGCCTTGTTTTGCTCCCGAGAGAATGAGAACTTACTCTTACTTCTAAGTGGCTGAGGTGTGTGTGAGGTGCAATAAGGCTTCTGTTTACACCCACACAGAGGTGTTGACATCACAGTGGTGACAGTGAAGAAACAAGTTACAACTGCCAGACAGGAAACTGTGTGTGCAAAGATGAGGCTACAGCTTCTTGATATAATCTCTTCTTAACCCAGAGGGCTTAAAATGCATACCCTCCAACATTTCTCCAATGAAAATAGGGACGTTCTAAATAATAATAATCATAATTTTGTTATTTGTAAAAGAAAACACCATCTGACAGGGTTGCCCCAGCCACTCTGGACAGCTCTGGACATATATATATATAAAACAAAACAAAACATTAAACATTAAAAAAACTTCCCTAGACAGGGCTGCCTTCAAATGTCTTCTATACTTATCTCCTTGGCTTGTGGGTTGCATAACTCCATACCCTTCAACATTTATCTGATGAAAATAGGGATGTCCTAAGGAAAAATAGGATGTTCTGCAATCAAATCAGAAAACAGGATGGCTTCTGTAGATCCACAACTGGAAAACAGGGACACTTGGAGGGTCTGAAAATGCAGCACCTCGACTCAACCAGCGCCCTCCAGTTTCCTAAAGCAGACCTTTCCCAGTAGCAATGTGTCCATGCCTATGCTGGCCTAGTCCACCACAGCATCTTTTATGGCATTTGCAGCCAAAGAAAACCAAACTTTCCAACAGACATCTGTATTCCTCAGCTCCGTACCCCCTGGGCATTTGGGACTACATTTCCTATCAACATTGGTCATTGGTCATGCTGGCTGGGGCGGATGGGAGTTGTAGTCCAGATCACTTGGAAAGACAGTAGGGACCTGGCAGACCGTAACAGAGATAAACTCTACTTTGAGGAGAGCAACATCAGGAAAATGAGAGGGACAGAGATACATGATTACCCATTCCAAAGAAGGTAGAAGGAGTAGGAGTCTCTCTCAGGTGTTTGTAGCAACGCCCAAGCCCTGTTAGAACTAAGGATCCTTGGAGTGGTTTGGTACAAATTCTTGGGGATCAGTCCCTCTGGTTCTCTGATAACAAGAGGACTCTTGTCCAGAGGCATAGCAGGCCTGCTTGCACCCAGGGCAAGGCAAGTATTGCACTCCCTCTGCAGCAATCAGGTTTCCTTCATAGCTGATTCCCCACATTTAAAATTGCCTTTCTGTTTTTAAAAAGCTGCACATCTTATTCAGCAATGTTAAGTCATGAAAGAACTGAAGAAACACACACACACACACACACACACACACACTTGCTATGCCATGTGCCAACTGAGCCAACGAGACCCGAAGCAGCAGCAGCAGCAAGACCTGGGAGGAGCGCATAAAGGGCAGCTGTGCAGCCCTGGCCGGCAGCTGCAGGTAGGAGCAGCCTGGGAGGGGCGCAGCTCCCAAAGAGGGTACCCGCAACTCACCTTCCCTTGCAGCTCTTGCGTCTGGGTTGTTTTCCTTGGACATGCATACATGGCCATTTTAGGCAAACAAGGGTTGTTGGTTGGGTCATCAACCTCCAATGTTTGGAGGTGAGGAAGCATCCCTTGCCCTTGAAATTTTTTGCACCCCCCCACCCCCCCACTATGCCACTGCCCTTGTCCTCCACAAACAACCAGAGAGAAGACTCTGATGGGAAACCAAAGTTAGGCAAGCCTTCATAGGTTCCTCTGACCCCTGCACAGTGCAGTTCCCAAGCAGGCATTCATCTCTCTCCACCCTGTAGAATATGTCAAATTGCTGTTGGTGTAGGCTGTGCCTTATCTGCATTGCCTGTATTATTTTAGCTGTATGCACTTTCCACATCTATTAACTATTTCTATCTTGCCATGAGTGCAAACTTGTGCTTCTCACCTTAGAATGGAGGCTGTGCCCTAGTGCTGATTTCTCCCTTGATATCAGCGCAGAGGTGACACAACATGGCTCTAGGGAAATGAGTTTGCAAATTATGTGTCTGTAGGTGACATACATAGATACCCATGTATGTGTGCTCATTAATGCACCATTTTGCAAATGGAGCAGGCAATATCTAGCTGACCCACAAAGGATTTTATGCACAGACACAGTTAAAAATCGACACCTTGCTAAGCTTCCATGGTTCTTGGTTGCTAATGGATATAAGAGCATTGCATTCCTGATGTACTTGACATCTGAAGAGTAACTGCTTTGACCTTCTCTCTAAACCAGGGGTCAGCAAACTTTTTCAGCAGGGGGCCGGTCCACTGTCCCTCAGACCTTGTGGGGGCCCAGACTATATTTTGAAAATAAAAATGAACGAATTCCTATGCCCCACAAATAACCAAGAGATGCATTTTAATTAAAAGGACACATTCTACCCATGTAAAAACACGCTGATTCCCGGACTGTCCGCGGGCCGGATTTAGAAGGCAATTGGGCCAGATCCGGCCCACGGACCTTAGTTTGCCTAACCATGCTCTAAGTGTTTGCTTTGGACTCATATGGACCTTTTCAGAAAACACCTGTAGCTGTGGATTTAATATGTTCCACCATTGCAATCTTTTTATTGGAAACATTTTTATATCACCCTTTAATTCAAAATCCAGGATAGTTTATAAAGCTCATAAAAACACAGTTTTGTTTTGTTTTTTTTAAAAAATGCAGTGTTGGATGGGGTCCTTTGGCTTATTTGTCTTTCTCTATAGCTTGATCAATGCCAATATCTATTGAGCATTGGATTTTCCCTCCTTCCTACTCTTCTTCCCTCCCTTCTTTCCCTCTCTTCTTCCTACTGCTCGTTTCTTCAACTTCCAAACAGGTAGCTTTGTGAATCAGTATGGTTCGACATTGGGGCAGTCAACAGGAACAGCCAGCAAATTGCATTGGGCAGCCACAGCTCAGCACTCTCAGCTGAAATATATTTTCATTGTGGTTTAGACATCACTCTTTACCAGCACACATCCTTCACACCCAGCCCATGATGTCTGGGGCATCACATTTGCCTTTCCCTCAATCATCATTATCCCACATTGCCAGAATAAATAGCTTCCACCATGGCACCTTGGGTTCCATATGGAATTAGAGCATGAAACATTAGAGAAAGTGAGTGGGGGTGCTTAATATTTTTTCTCTTGCTATAGGAACAGCAGGGAAGCATAAATTGAGAAGGAAATAAACCAGCATTTTATGAAGAGCATGCTTAAGGGTCCATTATCATGTAACTGGAACTATAATGGCCCCTGATTAAAAAGACTGAGCATAACATATTTCGTTAAATTTGTTCCCATCTTAACAAAGCTATCCCTTCCTTAATTTGGTGTTGATCTGCTCACACCTTCCAGCCCCCTCAACTCTTAAGACTTATATGGAGATATTCAGAATGAGATAGTGTACATTAAGAAAAAATTCTAGTGTACATTAGTGTACATTAAGAAAAAGTCCTCATGGTTCTAGAGGAAAACTTACAAATGTTTCTTGTGTGTGCTGTGATTCAGTTCCAAAATGTTGACTGTTGTTTGCAATAAACATGTGTTCTATGGTCATAAGGTTGCCACAAATTTCTGCTGGACTGCCCCATATTACACTATCTCTTACTTTCAAGGCACTTTCTAATTTTCCCTTTCCCTTCCTGCTGCTTCAGAACAGTGGTTCTGGAAGGTGCAGATCCAGCCAAGTGGACAAGCCATGCCGTGTTGGGAAGAGTGCTGTGCTTGTGGTTAAAGTAAACGATAGCAGCAAATTCTCCTAACTTGCATGGCTGCATGGCCTCAGAGTGCATCAATTCCTAGAAGTCAGCACAAGTGCTTACTATAATCCCACCACAAGATCCTATGGTAGTTTCCATTGCGCCTCTTAGAAATCAGAGGGAGCACTATGAAATTGCCACACACACCTGCAGATGTACCACAGAAACCTTTCTGAAGAATATCAGCGGATGAGTGTTTCTCAAAGCAACCTTGACTGTGTGAGAAAGATGCTTTCTTTCTTTTTCTTTTTTAGAAGTAATTTTGTTGTGTTTTCCCCACTGTACCTGAAACACAATGTCCAGTGAAATACACATGCATTACTGAATAAAGATAAATAGAAACTATGAGTTCAACAGCTGAGGCACCCCTGCTTATGCTGAATAGAGGGCAATTCCCATGAAACAAAGGCAGACAGTATTACTACAAATAAAATCCATCACAAAATCCACAAGGAAGCATAAACCCTGGGGAAAGAGGCTTTCAAAGCAATGCATGCACTGCTTATTTTATAATCAAAATAAATTGGCAGGTGTGAGCCTGCCCCTCCACTCTTTCCATTTGCGCAGCTAGCTTCTGAGGGAGACAGTCCCCTCTGCAACTTTTTCCTCTTAAATACTCTGACAACTGCATTGTCAAGAGAACAGGTGAGATGTAGCCCCATTATAGTTAAGAAAAGGGTCTGCAGCAATACATACACAAACACACACACAGTTTGTGTGCTCCCATGGTGATTGGGCACACACAAGATGTCAAAGAAATGGGTTCTTATTTTTCTTGTTCCCCACTCAATAAATAAAAAGTCACAAGGAAGGCAATATCCAGGAAGAGAAGGAATCATAGTGTTACCTGCAAGGAGAAGTGAGCAAAGAAGAGGCAAGAGACGGCGATCAGCTGGAGTATCTCTCCTCTGCTCTTAAGTTTTGTCTCTCCGTTAGCCTGCCGCTGAATTTCTAAGAGCACAGAAGCCAATGCTCCAGGGCTGTTACAGTGTGCGGTAGCTCCCTCCCCTTTCCTCTCCCCTCCCACTTCCCCACACATATTGAAACAGCTAGTGGGTTGCCTGATTGTAGTTTGAGTCAGAGAAACAGTGGGCCAGATTAGAATGACCACAAGCTGCAGTATAGCCCAGCAAAGCCTCCAATCGTCCCAGAGAGCGAGAGCACACTATGCCCCGGGGTGCAGTGCACACAGGCAGCAAAGCATGCCTGAAGTTGTGACCCGCAGCAACACAAAAGCCGCTTTCTGCAGAGCCTGGCATGATGCGTGCAGCTGGGGGAGACCACCCAGTTCACCCCCCTGTCGAAAGCAGCCTTCCCAGATGTTTTGGATCACAACCAAAAAGAATTACATTTTAAAAGCCAGTTATTTATACCCACAATTCAATGTAAGGTAATGAAGTATGAGTTTTGTGGTTTGAAAACTGCTGCTGCTGCTCTCTCTCACACTGGGTGTGTGTAAAACTACCAAGCATTCAGAAAAAATGTGAGGTCACTCAAAAACTAGACCTGTTGCAGTGAAGTTAAGACTTGGGAGGCAAGAAAAACATGCTGCTCAGGAGGTGTTGGGGCTGACCGAGGGCAGAATGAGGTCAGCAGGACAGAGTCTCATTTATCCCAATAGACCAACATCCACTGTTTCTGGCCCTACCCAAAAACATCAGAGTGAGTGCTAGGAACACCACTTCCTTCTGTTGTATTGATGTAGCTTCATGACAGTGTTCTGGGCAGCTGCAAGAAAAGTAATGGAGAGTATAGGATATCTTAAAATAGCAGTTCCGTATACACTTGGAACCCAAAATATTTCTGCTTGGTTTTCTAAAACATGTTATTCCAGGAAATGCTGAAGAAATAGTGTTTCATCTAATAGCTGCTGCAAAGAATATAATAGCTACAATTGGGGGCGGGGGCGGGAAGCATTTCTCCTACTATATCTGAATAGATTGAGAAAATTTGGTCCATAGTAACAATGATTACAAAATTTCTTCCCCATTGTATGTACAGTGGTACCTCAGGTTAAGAACTTAATTCATTCCGGAGGTCCATTCTTAACCTGAAACTGTTCTTAACCTGAGGTACCACTTTAGCTAATGGGGCCTCCCACTGCTGCCACGTGATTTCTGTTCTCATCCTGAAGCAAAGTTCTTAGCCCAAGGTACTATTTCTGGGTTAGCGGAGTGTGTAACCTGAAACGTCTGTAACCTGAAGCGTCTGTAACCCGAGGTACCACTGTACTACAGAAACAGAAGAAACATACGAAAAAGCATGTGCAACCCTCAACACATATCAGCAAATGAGCACATCTGCTTGGCCTTTGAGGAGAAATGTCTCTCAATCTGAGGGGAACAGCACCCAGAGTTGCAGCATGAGGCAGAGGGAGGCAGCCACATCAGGCAGTAGATGCTGGTCAAGATCACCATGAAGGCTATATATATATATATATATATATTCAACTGAACACAGCATTAAGACATTCCCGTAATAAAGACTTACTGTTGCTACCAGCCTGGACTGCCTGCCTGTCAAACCTAATTGCCCTTTCATTACACATCACCAGTCGTGCTCCCTGACAATGTGCGGAAGCAGGGATCTTTGTGCTAAGAGAAATGTCATTATGACAACATTGTTCTTCTTTGTTGATCCTGCTATATTTCTCAGAATGCACAGATCTTTACCCTAAATGTAGCCAGGGCCAGTATACTGAAACAGGAAGCATTTCCTTTTTCCTTTCTTTTATAGCTATGCCATAAAACTGTAATACAGAACCACCATGCATGTGAAACATTTTCCTGCCTGGTATTTTTAGGGTTCAAGTGCAAACAATAGTGACAATGAAACTCCCTGCTTAAAAAAAAAAAGCATTGAAATGAAATATAAGATACCATTCTCTTGCCAACAACAAATAAGAGTATCAGAAAGTAGAGAGCTGTTCTATCATCTTCATACATTGTCACTATTAGCTGGGTCAGATGCGTATTTGTCAAGCTCTGATAAGACATCTAATCTAAATTTAATCGCCACTCACTCTGGAACTTGTGCAAAGGAGGGCAACCAAGACGATCAAGGGTCTGGAAACTAAGCCTTATGAGGGTGAAGGAGCTGCATATGTTTAGCCTGGAAAAGAGGAGACTGAGAGGAGATATGATTGTTGTTGTTTAGTCGTTTAGTCATGTCCTACTCTTTGTGACCCCTTGGACCAGAGCACTCCAGGCACTTCTGTCCATAGCTGTCAACGTTTTCCTTTTTTAAAGGGAAATTTCCTTATTCCGAATAGGATTCCTCACAAGAAAAGGGAATAGTTGGCAGCTATGCTCCTGTCTCCCACTGCCTCCCGCAGTTTGGTCAAACTCATGTTGGTAGCTTCAAGAACACTGTCCAACCATCTCGTCCTCTGTCGTCCCCTTCTCCTTGTGCCCTCCATCTTTCCCAACATCAGGGTCTTTTCCAGGGAGTCTTCTCCTCTCATGAGGTGGCCAAATTATTGGAGCCTCAGCTTCAGGATCTGTCCTTCCAGTGAGCACTCAGGCCTGATTTCCTTAAGAATGGATAGGCTTGAACTTCTTGCAGTCCACGGGACTCTCAAGAGTCTCCTCCAGCACCATAATTCAAAAGCATCAATTCTTTGGCAATCAGCCTTCTTTATGGTTCAGCTCTCACTTCCATACATCACTACTGGGAAAACCATAAGGCAGTGATCCATGAAGGAGGGAGATATGATAGCCATCTTCAAATGTCTCAAGGGCTGTCACATGGAGGAGGGAGCAAGCTTGTTTTCTCCTGCTTCAGAGGGTAGGACTTGAACCAATGGCTTCAAGTTACAAGAAAGGAGATTCTAACTAAAACATTCAGAAAAACTTTCTGACAGTAAGAGGTGTTTGACAGTGGAACAGACTCCCATGAGAGGTGGTGGACTCTCTTTCCTTGGAGGTTTTTAAGAGGTCTGTCGTGGATGCTTTAGCTTCCTGTATTGCAGGGAGTTGGGTGAGATGACCCTTGGCTGCTTTCCAACTCTATGATTCTCTCACAAATGGTTAGTTGTTTTTCACAGCTAAATACCAAAAGATTTCTTCCTGTGGTCTCATTTATTAGTATTTATTTTTTTTTTAAAAAGATGGAAATGTGTTCACAGTAAATGCTCATAAAACACAGCACTTTACACATGCCACATTTTCCCGTGTATAAGACTAGTTCCCCCCCTAAAAAAAATGTCAAAAATTAGGGGGCGTCTTATACACGGATACATCTCCCCCCATTTTCTTAACTCTGAGTCCCCCCAAATAGGGGTGTCTTATACATGGGGGCGTCTTATAGATGGAAAAATACGGTATATCCAACCAAGATTTTACAGAATCTTGTCTCTGCTAGATAAGCAGTTTCTGCTTCCTCATTCCCGTGGTGAAGGCTTCTCTTCACAGAGTCAAAGCCCATATCCTAACTGACCGCAGTCGCCTAGAAATGCCCAAGATAAACAAGGGCTCTCCGTTCTTACTTATCTCTGGCATCTGATCTAAAAGGGTATGCTGTCTCTAGATCTGGAGCTTCTCTTTAGCTATTGTGGTCAACAGTTGTTGACAGACCCATCCTACATTGATTTGCTTAGCGCTTTCTTAAAGTTATCTAAACCAGAAGCCATAGCTGCATCCTGTGATAGTGAGAATAATCCATTTAATGTATTATATTTTTTTTTTAAAAATACTTATACATTGCCCTATCACAAAATATGTCATTGTGGTTTACAACAGTAAAAATAAGAAGAAACCATACAATAAAAGCATAAAAAGTTTTTTAATAAGTTAAGAACAAAAAAGTTTTTTAAAAGGATCGGGAACCCATTGTGGGGGATGTACTCCCTGCAAAGGCCTGGTGGCAGAGAAAAAATTTCAGCAGGCATTTAATAGCTGGCACAGAAGTTAATTACATGTTGTGCAAACCCCCCCCCCCAAAGCTTTCCTTTATCCTTCCTGAATCTGCTATGTTGCCATTCATTAGATGAACTGTTAATCTAAATCTAAAAAGTCCCAACTGCCTTTCCTTGTGGAAAATGTGCTCCATTCTCATTTTGGTTGTCCCTTTCCCCTGTCTTTTCCACCTCTTTGATTTCTAGTACTTTCTGAGATAGGGTGACCAGCTGAGACAGTGGAGACTTTTGCAGCAATCGACCTTTAATGTGAGCTCTGCTGGGTTTGACCTTCAGTGTAAGCTCCTGCTGTGTTTGCTCGTTTGCCAGCCATGCGAGCTGGTTAGGTTTCATGCAAGTGATAATGATATTAAAACCACAAACTTAACAGTGTTTTCGAACCCAGGCCATTATACGAATGGCATTTGTCTGATCTGATGTGCTGAAATATGCATTCCCTTGAACTCTGATAAAGGCAGCTATTAATGGCTATGTTTTTTATCCTGTCTTCCTACCTATATGGCTCATTATTACTTAATTGCAAATAGATATATGGGGTGTGTGTGTGTGTAAGGTAGTAATTTTGAATGGTGCTACATAGGAAACTAAATTTTAAAAGAATGCTTCTCTGAGCATCTCTCAGAGGTACTTGAGGTAATCCTATCAATAAATAGCTCATTAAACTGTACAATCGATGTCCGTGCCCTGAGGCAAGAAGGATCAAGAACAGACTGAGGGGGAGGGAAGTTAAAACAAAAAAACAAAAAAAGAAGATATTGTGGAGCTCCAAAAGGACCTCGCTGTACTGAGTTAATGGGCTGTAAAATGGCAAACGCAATTCACTGTAAACAAGTGATGGAAGATGGGTCAAAAAAATCTCAGTTTCACATACAGAATTGCAGGGTATGAAACAACAGGGAGGAATGAGACCTTGAGGTCAGAATGGACAGCTTAATGAAGAGGTGTGCGGCAGCTATGAAAAAGACAGAGATGGAAAGAAGATAAAGTCCCAACTAGAGAAGAATGGCAGATCCAATTGGATTATGCTGAAATGACTAACATGACCGGAAGAATCAGAAATCAGGAAGACCAAAATTTTAATAAGGAATGGGACTTTTTAAAATAATTTGCTGAGAAAGGTTCCCCAGACAATCCATTGCCTAGTGATTTCTAACTTGCTTTCCCGGCTTTTCTTTTCACATCTGCTGCACACACTTGAGCCCTATCAATTCAGATATAACAGTTTGTTATTTGTTATTTCCTTTGCTGTTAATGTTTGCGGACTCAGAGGGAATATTAAGATACATATTGACTGACGTAAGGTGACAAAATCAGCCACTTCCTCAGAATTAGCGGGCAACCCACAGTCTGTGCCATGCATGAAGCATGATGTTTACATTGCTGGGATGGCACTGCTGTCTTCCACCCTTCTAGCTTCTTCCGTTGAACACACTCTTTTTCCTTTGCCAGTAGCAAAAGCAGCCCCCAGATGTTGTGATCCCCCCCAAAAATTAAAGGCTTAACCAACTCCTGAGTGTCTGCTGATTACAAAAAAGGCATTCCTGTCTGAGAGAGACGTGGCACAAGAAGCCAGATTGTTCAGCAAGGTGTAGTCATGAAACATGCAGGTTCTATGCTTTTCAACAACCGCCTTTGTTATATGAATTGCCTCCCTCATGGAGGGAGAGCACAGTTGCAGGTTGGCTAATTGCTACCTTACTCTTCCAGCTCTGAAATGCTGACCCTCCAAAACAAAGCAGCAAAGTTTGACAGAGAGGCAATTGGAAAGAAAGGGGACTTTCATATGACCTTTCTTAGGCCCACCTGGGGCTGCCTTTGCAAACTGTCCAGCATTTTCCACACTGGATTTTTGGAAGAGTAGATATCAGCCTACCTGTTATCTCTTATCCCCAAATCATCATCTTGCATGGAGAAGGCAGCTTGCATTTTGCAGGTAAGAAAAGGCACCTCCTTAATCTGTGCCAAGTGTGCTCATGAATACAGAAGCACACAGAGACCAACAGTGGACTGCTTCCAATGTTATGGGGGTGGGCTGCAGGGGGGAGAAAGGAACATTTCATTGCACAAGTGGACATCTGCTGCAGTGGTAGAATGGCAGTGTTGGATGCGACCATATTTCTAGTGTTCATCTGTTGCCACTCAAAACATCAGAGTCTTGTGGAACCGCAAAGATTAAGAAATATTAGTTTTCAAGGTGCCACCTATACAGTGGTACCTCGGGTTACATACACTTCAGGATACACACTCTGCTAACCTAGAAATAGTGCTTCAGGTTAATAACTTTGCTTCAGGATAAGAACAGAAATTGTGCTCTGGCGGCACGGCGGCAGCAGGAGGCCCTATTAGCTAAAGTGGTGCTTCAGGTTAAGAACAGTTTCAGGTTAAATACGGACCTCCAGAATGAATTAAGTACTTAACCTGAGGTACCACTGTATAAGCAATTAACTTCCATCATTAGCTCCCAGGGACTGAACAACAAATCAGCAAAAACATTGTGCTGAACGAACCTATCCTATGTAGTTTGAATTAAAAAGCTGCCCCCACCCCAAGAAGACCCTTACTTCTTGTAAAAGCAAGGAGTAAGGGTCAGTCAGTAAAGGGTTTGGATAGCAACATTTACTTGAGAACAGGTGAAAACATGAGCTCTGTCCCATGAGTAGACTGTGATGAGGCTATGAGTTGGTTGATTGTTTATTTATTTAAAATGCTACTCAATGCCCCAGCTCTCTCAGTCATAATTCCACAGGGGCATTCAATATAATATATGCATGTGTGTGTGTGAAATAAAAAATCACACACATACACACTCTCTCACACAAACTGCCAAAACAGGGCCAAGCAAATTTAGAAGAAAAAAAAATCAGTTTTAACATCAACTTCCAAACAGTTTTTAGAAAGAGTGCCAGTAAATCTGATCATGGAGTAGAAAACCTCAGCAAAAAACTACAAGCAGGGCTGCCTTCAGTGGGAAGAGAATTCCCACAAAGGAGCTAAGTGAGTCTGTCCCTTGTTTGTTGCTTTTGTCTTTTATAAGCAGGGATGGGCAAATTTCACTTCCTCTCAGTTTTCCATATTTTCGCATCAGTCAGTTGTATTTTTTTAAATGTAAAAAAAGTCACCAAGACAATTTGCCTTCTCCTAATGTACACATGTTTGCAAAGAATTTCCCCACAATAGAATGCATTTTGGTATATTATTTTCACTAATATATGCACCGAGATGCACACTTTCTCCTGAAATATGCATTTTTGTACACATTACGTGGCTGGAGAAGAACATTGCAAAATTCAGAGAAGTGTGAATTTCAATTGAAGACTCCATTTTAATCCTTTGGAAAGGACAAATTTGGAAGGTTCAGCCTTTAAATGCAAACTTAATTGAATTTCTTCCCCATCCCTATTGACAAGATAGGCTCTGTTACTATGTCTGGGAGAGTTCTGCATGATCCATGTCTGAAAGCTCTTTCCTCTGATGCTTTTGGAACCCTCACTAGCTTGATTCAGCACATCAAGCTGTTGTTCTGTTAACCCAGCTTCAAAAGCTAGCAGGAGTGCCAGCTCTGGCTCTCGAGTGCTTTCATTGCTGGAACACATTCAGTGGATCATTACTGGTGATGCCTGGGGTTGATGTGATGTTCCACAGGGCTTGGTTTTTATTAGTGATGTTGTTAATCAGGTAAATGAGGCCACTGGGAGAGATTAACCAGCTCTGGATTAAATACACAACAGGAAAACTACAGAAAGTAAACACACAATGAAAAGTGCCATAACCAAGCACTCAGAAGTAGCTGTCTGATTCTGGACCAGTGTTGGGTGGCTATGGCTGCCTGGATTCAGGTAAAGATGCTAAAACTGAACCCAGGCAAAATAGGGAGCGATGCTAATAGCTCTGCAGAGGGTGAGCCTTCGTATAACAAATGAAGTGGTGATTTCCTTGTGCGGTCAAATTCGAACTCTGCTTTATTCCAGGATAGAAAGGTGTTCTGTTTACATGACACACCTCCCCACACAGCTAACTGAAGCCCCTCCCCTCTTACAGTTTGCTCCAACCCCTTTTAAAGAAGGGTGCTTCACAGGGTGGTTTGCTAAAATGCTCTGTGAAGTGCCTCTCTCCCCTCCGTTAAACAGCTCCCATGAGCCACTGGCCACCAGCACTGCCTCCTCACTCTCTGGCCTGCTGTTTGTCACACTGAAGAGGATGTGAATGTCTGTGGATGACCCATACAAACTGAAGAGCATGCTGACATTCTTACATTTTTATGTAGATAGGAAAAAGTAAAAATAAATACAATGGAATTAGATTAGCTGCCTCTGAACACAGTTTGGAAACTTCAGCTGGTGCAAATTTCAGTGGCCAAGTTGCTCACCAGGGCAAGACGGTTTGAACATATAATGCCAATCCTGGCCAGACCCAGCCCAAAGTGTTGGTTTCAAGCGATGTAGCCTTAAACTGCTCAGGATGACAACACCTCAAGCACTGCCTCTCCCCATATGAACTAACCTGGACTCTGCAATCATGATCTGAGGCCTTTCTTTGTGTGCCTCCTCTATGAGACGTCTGAAGGATGGCAACACAATAACACCTTTAGGCACCAGGCAAAAACATTCCTCTCCTCCAAGGCCTTTGGCTAATTAAATAATCTATGGTCTTTTAAACTGTGTGTGGAGGGTGGGGGTATTGTTTTGCTTGTTATTATGTTATGCATTTTTGTGTTTTTATATTGTAAACCACTCCGTGATCCTCAGATGCAAGGCTGCATAGAAATTTAATAAGGAAGGAAGGAAGGAAGGAAGGAAGGAAGGAAGGAAGGAAGGAAGATTTGGCAACCCTAACGAATACAGGTGATTGTACGCTACAGATATTACCAGCTGGGGATGCTTTGATGAGGTGGAGTAGACCACTCCCTCCTCCTCTGGATGGAGGTGAAGCCACCTGTAAATAGGAAAACAATAGAAAAGGGGCTGATTTGGAAAGAGACACAGATTTGCCTTGCTCTCTGTGCTGAATCCAAAGCTAAGGCTTTGTAGATTCCCCTATCAAACCTAAATGTGAGAGCAAGTTCTGTTGTAGCGCTAATGCTGTGAGCCCGTCTATCCTGCACATATGTGTAAATATCACAAAGACACCACAATCTCCAGAGATCTTCAATCCAAGGAAACCAACACAGTGGTATGTGCTGACTGGCACACCTAAAATCTTTCACACTTGCAGCCTGGGATGTGCATAACACTGTGATACTTGATTATACATTCATTTTACACTTGTCCTCATCAAAATCCCTACATGGTAATGTTTAGTTCAAAAGATATGCCTGATTAATGATCTAAAGGATTCAGGCTGTTCATCATGCAATCTTATGTTTTTCTTATCTCCCAGCATCTGGAATCTGTCCTGGAAGCCAGCACCAACCATTTCTTCTTCTTCCTGAGCAATTCATTACAGAAAGACATAATTTACTAAGGAAGAAGAGATATTTGGTTTGGAGAAGTTACTCACTGTTTACAGTTTAGCTATGCAAATAGTCAAAAGATAAGGTGGTTGGAAGATTTTTTGTCTGGAGACTGGTTTAAAATAAGTAGAAAGTGTATTATTTAGAGAAAATGCTTTCTTGCCAAGTCTGATAGCTTGTGAAATGTAATAGATCCTTGAAAATGTTTCAGGAGAGAATCCCAGGTCAGGTTTCTTAAGAAGATATATATAGGCTTGTACAGTGGTGGAGCTTCATGCTCTGGCACTGGGGGCAGAGAGCAGGCGGGGACGGGGCTGGTGCATGTCTTGGGGGTGTGGTGCGCCGCCCGTGGGGGCGTGGCATGTGTCCTGGGGGCGTGGCGCGCCGCCTGTGGGGGCAGCCATGATGGCACCCTGGGGATCACGCTGCCGGAGGCTGTGTGCTCCCCCCGCACTCCTCTTCTTCCGCCAGTGGGCTTGTATCTAATTATGTCATTGTGTGAGTGGAACAACTTCCCTTTGGGGTCCACTCCCACCCTACCATTCTATGAGCCTATGATTGACCAGTCCAGGGCTGCAGGCCTGTGGTCCTCCAGATATTGTTGGATTCCAGTTTCCACCAGCCACAACTAGCATAGCCAATGATCAGGAATGATGAGAGTTAGAATCTAAAAACATTTGGAAAGCTAATGTTCATCACTACTAGGGCTGCACACAGCTCCCCGAGCTGCCCAGTCAGGACAACACACCCTAGAAAAATCTGGAGACTACCTATTCCATCAAGGATCTCTTCCCAAATTAGTTTGGTGTCAGGGCTAATGTTTTATATGGGGTTTTTAAACACATAGTTGTGAGAGGGGTGGGGGAAGGAGATGCTGCCCCACCCAGGATCAACAGCAAAGCAGGTGTATCCTGCAGGGTGCTCCTTAAGAAACACCCTGTGTCATGCAGGATTGATGCCTCCACTCAACAGCCGTTGTGTGGAGGCATTTATCCTATGAGGTTCTGATGGGCTATCAGGCAGGAAGGAGAGTCAGGTTGGTGGCGAGCTCCTAGCTTCTTCTGAGAAGACACAGCTGGTGCTCAGGGAGCTGTCCAGCAGGGAAAGAAGAAGGTTCTATCACAAGTCTGCTGAGGCAGCATGGGGGCTACTCCACAAGGAGGTAAAAGGTAAAGGACCCCTGGACGGTTAAGTCCAGTCAAAGGCGACTACGGGGTTGTGGCACTCATCTCACTTTCAGGCCAAGGGAGCAGGTGTTTGTCCACAGACAGCTTTCCAGGTCATGTGGCCAGAATGACTAAACTGCTTCTGGCACAACGGAACACCGTGACGGAAACCAGAGCGCACAGAAATGCCATTTACCTTCCCACTGCAGCAGTACTATTTATCTACTTGCACTGGCATGCTTTGAACTGCTAGGTTGGTAGAAGCTGGGACAGAGCAAAGGATTTGAACCGCCGACCTTCTGATCAGCAAGCCCAAGAGGTTCAGTGGTTTGGACCCCAGTGCCACCCGTGTCCATAGGAAGCTACAGCTGGAGGCTGGTCAGAAGAGATGTTGTATCAACAAGGTCTAGGCAGCAAACGACAGCTTCTATCACTGCCTTTGCAACCCCAGCCTTTCCCAAAGCACTTATAGGGCCAATCCTGGTTACACTCAAGTGCAGTCAAATGCTGGTTACACTCAAGTGAGAGACTTTGCTTTGGAAAGAGTTCAAAACTCGTCTGTCAGCTTCATCCCTGTCTTTAGTCCCAGGAGTCCTCAGAACCTCAGGTGGTCTCTTGTTCTCAGAGTGCCTCCTTGTGGGGACCTTACTGTAAATGTTTAATTGTCCCCTTGCATCACAGGATGCCACCATGTCTGTTTACTTGTACGTAGTGTTTTCTTTCCTGTATTTTTTTATCTTCTTGCCCTTTGCCAGTTCCTCCCCTTTCTGCCCTTCTCTTCCTTGTACAGATACCTCTTCTGCCTGCCTTTTCACCCCACACTGTCCCTTTGACAGTGGCTCTCCAGGGTTTCAGATGGGCCATGCCCTGCTCCATCTGGAGCTAATGGGAGTTAAACCTGTGACCTTGTACAAAACTCGTTTGACTAGAGACAATTGTGGGACAAAAGAGAGATAAGTACACACATGGAAACTGAGGGTTCTCTCAAACCGTCATCTCAGAAGGTTGTCATCAGCTTAAGCTTCTGCGGTGGGGACTTGCTCAAGCACAAGATAACCCATCTCATGGGTTTCATATTTGATGGAAGCAATTCAGAAATGGGAAAATAATCAGCTGAATTCCAGAGAAAAGAGGAAAAAAATTGCACTGTCTGGAACACAGTGCGAGTAGCGTAATCCATAAAGTTGAGAACCCAGAGTTCTTGGATAGTTATTTAGGTCACTTCCAAATCATTGCTGTTTTGTGGGTGGCATTCAAGCACATATGGAAAAACGCTTGCACAACAAACCCACTCCCTTACCCCAGCCCAAAGTTGGATGTTTTGCGGTAAGAAAAGTGATGGAAAAATATACTGGGTGGTGTGGGATAACAAATGCCTGACATGACATTGCGTAACCCCCTGCAAACAAATCAGGATGACTATTCCATAAATAATGGCCATTGTATAACCTCCCCACAAACAAGTCTCCTTGAAGCAACCTTAGTATGTGGGGGAAAATACCATTCACTTTAGACTTCCAGTCTAGAAAATAACTGTGGCTTCTGCAACAAACTCTGTAAACTCAGGGGACAGATTCTTGCTCTGTTTACATTCTAAACGCAGCAAGGCTATGCTCCCTGTCTTCAGAGAGTTTGTATCAACCAAAGTCATTTTCTGAAATTCTAAAATAAGTGAGTGGTATTCCCCACCCCCACCCCACCCAAATTTAGAAGCTAGTCTTCACTTGTTGGTTGTAAGGGTTATGTCCAATAGTCTGGCAATGAAGCAGGTTGGATATAATTATTGTGCCTAGGATGATGTGGTGATGATAGGGGCAGCTATGGTTCTCAGTTATAACTTCAATCTTCCTTTCAGGCTTTGCAAGACAAGACTTTTTTTGTGGGCTCCCCTTACTTCTGGTGGCCCACCAGGGCAGATACATCTAAGTAAGCATATGGCAAAAACAGCCAATAGTAGCATCTGTGGGCTCCAGTTTGGGGGCAAGGCTCCAGTTGGCATTTCTGATCTCACTATCAAAATGAAGATATTAACTCTTAACATTGGGAGTTTCAGCTGCACTTCCACTTATTGCAGACACACCATAAATTTAAAGCACATTTAAAGTACCCCGAGGAGTCCTGGGCCCTGTAGCTTGTTAAGGATGCTAGGAATTGTAGCTCAGAGGTAAACTATAGTGTCCAGGATTTGGGGCGTGTGCGTGTGCATGCTTTAAATGTATGATGTGGGATAATAATATTTTCAACAGTCTTCTGGCTCTACTGCCACACATTCCTACAAAATTCCCTAGAAGAACATAATAAATCTGCATATAATGAATGCTGCACATATAAAACTAATTTTGGCATCGCTATATATTTTTTTCTTGTGGCCACAGGAAATGCCTAGGCTGTTGATTTATGCTTTTATCAGGAATAAGCAGCTGGTTGTTGTGTTGAAAATATTCTGGTTTCTTCCACTTTCACTCATGAGTTCCTGCTTAAAACCATGACCATGTGTGGCTCTTGCTTAACACTGCACATCACACTTCCAGTCTCCGGGAGGTTGTGTGTTCTGTCCCATCAATTCTCTGAGATCCCCCAGAGGGGAAGGACAAACTAAGAGGGAAATGCACACAGGGACACCCACTACTCACGCACACACCCACCCACTCTGCTTTCAGTGAAAGAAGAGATAATGTTGAATTAAGTCAGCACAGCATATAGCAGCCAGAGGGATTCCCTTTCAGATGTGTGGAGCAAGTGGGGATGGAGGTCACAAGTGAGACCAACAACCGCACACATTCATTAGATATATAAAAAAGTCCCTATGCATGCAGACAGCTTTACACTTGCAGAACTTTGCTTTTGGGGTCTTTCCAGTTGTGTAGAGAGCATTCTCTACGTCTTCAAAGCAAAACAAAACTCCAGTGCAGATGCAGACTGGGAAAGATCTCTTCCCAAAAGTCTAGTTGGAAGAAGTTCTTCAGTAGATCCTGAAAGGACAGCAGACACTGGGATGGAATTCCAAAGGGCAGGTGCCACCACACTAAAGAACCAATTCCTCTACATTGTGCAGAATGGACTTCCTGATAAGATGGTATCTGCAAGAAGCCGTCTTATTATATAGAATCCTAGAACTGTGGAGTTGGAAGGGGCCCTGAGAGTCATCTACTCCAGCCCCCTGCAATGGAGGAATTTCAATGAAAGCACCCATGACAGATGTGCCAAACATCTGAAAGGCATTAAGGTGGATACTCAGGAAGTCATTGTGGAACAGGGCTACTACAGGTACCCTAGCATGTTCTATTTTTTCCATAAATAAAAGAAAGGTACATCTCAGTCTTCCCCTACCTGATACCCTCCAGATGTTTTGGACTGCAATTCCCACCAGCCTCATACAACATGGTTGTGCTGCCTGAGGCTGATGAGACTCACCTTCCAAAACCTCTGAAGGGCACCAGGTGAAGGGAGGTTGATAGGCTACATTTGTCCAGCTCTCGTGGGATCAGACCACATGAAACTTTCTCACATGATCAATCTGTTGAAATCTGGTCTTTTGCTACTAACTTGGCCAAGAAGGGCATGCTAAGATTCCGCAATGTTTTCCTTTATGAAAAATGCAGTGTTTGGGTTTTTTTTTTTTTGGTGTACAGGATGGGGTATGAAATATACTCAGAGTGTTATGTACTACCAGAGAATACATTTTTATCTAGCATGTTTATGTTTCCATTCTCATGGGCCAGCATGACATATTCAATGTTGTTCTGTACCATTCTTTTAATCAGCTGTCAAATGTAACAGTAAGATTGGGCTTTTGTTTCCAGTCATATTTCCAAGTTATGTAATATCATTTCATTATAGGAAGAAATGAATGGCCTGTGTGTTGCTGCCATGAAATGATTTTATGTAACTTAGTTGGAGTGGACAGAAGAGAATGAACGAAAGAGTTGTTTAATTCAGATGCGATGCTTTTGAGACAAAGATGTACTTTCATTTGCCTGCATGAAATGGCAGTGGGCCTTGAGAAGATGAGTTGATTAGGATGGGATATCAATCCAAAGAAATCAACAATGGCTATTGGCATTTCTAAAAGGGTTTCCCACAACAAAGAACTTACCGATAAACCATTGGCTGAGTTTATGTTGGCTGTGAGAAAGGCCTGGGTTTTTTAATTCAGTCTTCATTTCAACCCCCAAATGGATGGAAATCTGTAGACTGTTCTATTATGCATTACAGGAGCAGGTCTTCTCTGTTCTGGCACCTACGGTACTCTCTGAAATACCTTCCCTCTGGAATTCAGAAAGTATCAACCGTGCTGGGTTTCAAGAGGAAACTGATAATCTTTCTTTTTAGACAATCTTTCCCCGACTCTTGATAAAATTGCTAAGAACGCATTGCTCAGTTGTTACTTTATATTCTTTAAGGCTATGTCTCTGGGCAATTTATGGCTGAGTTCTAAAACACACAAAATTGTTAAAAACAACCACCATCCAAAATCTATACAGTCAAATCAATACTTAAAACTCTCAACTTTCATGGGGATGGAAGGACTAATCAGCAACTCAGAGCAGTGTGACATAAAGCTGGATTAGACTCATAGAACTGTAGAGCTGGAAGGGACCATGAGGGTAATAATAATAATAATAATAATAATAATAATAATAATACCCCGCCCATTTGGCTGGGTTTCCCCAGCCATTTTAGTCTAATCCCCCTGCAATGCAGGAATCTTTTGCCCGACATGGTGAGATCTCATGATCTACCGACTGAGCTAGCCCAGCTGCCACAGACTGAATTGCATAAAATGCCTGAGTAAAGTGGAAAATCTTAATATGGTGCGCAAAAAAGTGCCCGTTGTCAGTGCCAGGCAGGCGTTCCTTGGGAGAGCATTCCACAGGCTGGGCGGGGGGCAACTGAAAATAGATGCACATTATCTATGTGATGAGGTTTTCACATCTCCAAGGGAGAGGAGATATCTGAGTATCTGGGGTGGTTCAGTGTGGAATGCACACTTATCTTCACCATTATTCACTTTCAGAAGGCATTTGAAAACATTTCTCTTTAACCAGGCATTCGGTGGCTGAAGTATGCTGCTCCTGGCAACCCTGACATCACAGGATGGAAGCATGCTTTTAATTGTAATTGCATGCAGAATGTTTTTTAACTGCAACTACATTTAGATGTTTTTAATTGCAATTGCAGAATGTTTTAATCTGCTTTAGAATGCTTTTGGTTTTTAAATTGTATATCTGCTTGCTGCCTGGGGTTCCTTTGGGAGGAAGGGTGGGATATAAACTCAATAAAACAAATAGGCAGGCAGGCAATGACTGCCCAGGCAATGAAAACCCTTATCTTCTCATCTGATGGCCAAACTAGATAAAAGATTGTTTGTCACCTAGTGTGACCATGAGGGGGACAAAGTATTAAAGCCTCACCCTCCTATGCCATAGTCACAGTCCAGCTTGAATGCCCCCATATGAGCCCGTCTTAGAAAAAAGTAACAACAACTATCTGCAACTGGCAGTGGATCTTCTCTGCCCTGGATGATGCATTGGTGTGAATGTGTAGGAGAATCTCCCCATCTTATTCCATTTCTGAATCCATTTTGCGCAGTTGGAGCTTTGCAGTCTGTGCATGAGCCTTATTAAATCTTTCCTTATAGAACAAACCAACTGTTTTCAAGAAGAAATATGCACAAGTCTGTTTTCATTTACAGTTCCTAGCACAACTAAAAGGAATGGACTGTATGGAGAATGAAACCCTAGGAGATTGGCCAAAGTATGGTAGCTGAGCTAAGTCCTAGGTCAAGAAGAATACAACATTATCAACATAGAGAACTGAAAGCAGACATTGGCAGACTACTAATAAACAGAGCAATTAGTTAGAAGAACAATGAAGAAAGACCCTGAAGGATAGATTGGGGTGGGCTAGTCAGGAGATCCAAAGGATATCTGAGGCGTTTAAGAATGACAACGGTGTCTTGTAACTGTGTACATGTGCTGGGAAGGATTGATGTAATGGTTTGATTAGTTAAGTGGTAATCCCACATGTAGTTGGATAAAAGATGATGCTTGACAGCATCAAAGTGCAACCTCTCTTATTTTTTTGAGACTGACCTTACATAAATTTGTATTAATGAAGGCCTGTTTTTTTTTTTTTACTTAAAGCTTGTTATTGGCGTTTCTTTGGAGAAGCCAGGTTAGCCTATGGTTACCAGATTTTTTTCAATGAATCCAGGGACACTTTATTATTATTATTATATTATTATTATTATTATTATTATTATTATTATTATTATTATTTTAAAGCTGAGTAGCAACAGGTAGTCAGTAGTGGGGATGGTGAGCAAAAGACCCTGGGCCCAAGCACACATGCATATTGTATAAAGGTGCAAAGCCCTTCTTTCGCACCCTGTGAAACAAAAATGCACAGAGTTTTTTTAAAAAACTGGGCAACGCCGGGCCACGCGCCTGTGACTCCCGAGCCTTCCTCGATCTCCTTCCTCTTTCCCCCTTTGTTTTGACAGATCAGGGGAGGCTCGGAAGTCATGGGCAGGCGGCAGTTGCCCAGGAGGAGCCAGCCTAGTAGTGCAGTTGGCTCTGGCTGGCTTCAAGAGCTGCTTGCTGCTCGCTGCTGTGGCACAGGAAAAATGGCGGGCGCCACGGCAGCGAGTAGCTTCTGAAGCCAGCCAGAGCCAACTGTACTAACAGGCTGGCTCCAGGCTGCTGAGGCTGCCGCTGCCATGTTTCCTGGGGACAGATTTGCAAATCTGGGGATATTCTAGGGATGGAATTTGTCTGGGGACAGATTTGCAAATCCAGGGACTGTCCCCAGGAACCGGGGATTTCTGGTAACCCTAGGTTAGCCCTGTACAAATTACTCCAACAATGGGATCAACGTGGTCGTCATTTCACATGCTCTTTGCTGCCTTGGATTTCTCCCTCACAGTTTTGTCCTTTCTTGGCAGGCCGAGAACAAACGTCAACGCTCCCAAACGACATTGCATTTGTTTGCCTTTTAATTATACCCAAGTGGCCTTAACAGATGGCTTTTCTTAAGAAATGGCTTGCTGGTAATGATGCATGGACATCCTGGTTCCAGAGTCCTGAATGTAAGACGGCCACTGGGTTCTGGCAGTCCTTAGGGGCGCTGGCAGCTGCATACCCTTCAACATTTCACCAATGAAAATAGGGACGTCCCATCCCATAACGATAATTTTACCATTTATACCCCACACGTCTTACTGGGTTGCTCCAGCCACTCTGGACAGCTTCCAACACATATAAAAACATAATAAAACATTAAACATTTTAAAAAACCTTCTCTGTACCGGATTGCCTTCAGACGGCTCAGGGGTCGGATAACTCCATACCCTCCAACATTTCTCCAATGAAAATAGAGACATCCTAAGGAAGAGTGGGACATTCTGGGATCAAATCAGAAACTGGGAAGGTTTCTCTAAATCAGGGACATCCCTGGAAAATAGGGACACTTGGAAGGTCTGCAGCTGTTGACATTAAAGGTTGCTAGAACCTAATACAAAAAGTGGTGCTGTGTGCCACTAAAACCCACACCGGAAGGGGCCTTAAACCAGGCAAGGCTATTTGTTCATCCAGACCAGTGCTCCCTGCTTTGACTGGCAGCGGTTTCCCAGGATCTCAAGCAAAAGTTGCCATCACTTGCTATCTGATCCTTCTTGTTGGAGATACAAGGGATTAAACTAGGATCTCTTATTGCTGAGCTATGCTCTGTCTGCACCTTGAGAGTAGGGAGAAGGGGGAACAACTGCCTCAAGAACCCGGCTTAGAATTTCTCCTGCACATTCCTGTTGTGCAACTACAGACTATGACCATCATTCAAAATATTGCTTTAGACAACACTATAATGGTAGCAATCGTAATTTGCTGACACTCTCTTAACGTTAAGGACCTGGCAATTTGAGGACCTGCCTTGGAATTACATGACCAGCTACCGTATTTTTTGCTCTATAAGACTCACTTTTTCCCTCCTAAAAAGTAAGGGGAAATGTGTGTGCGTCTTATGGAGTGAATGCAGGCTGCGCAGCTATCCCAGAAGCCAGAACAGCAAGAGAGATTGCTGTTCTGGCTTCTGAGATTCAGAATATTTTTTTTCTTGTTTTCCTCCTCCAAAAACTAGGTGCGTCTTGTGGTTTGGTGCGTCATATAGAGCGAAAAATACGGTAGCCTTTATTTCCATTTCTACCAGAGGGTATTAGAGACTCCTCAGAATAAACCTCCTTTTCAAAACCTATTCCTCCTCCTCCTCCTCCTTTATTGAATTTATATACTGCCCTATATCCAGAGGTCTCAGGGAGGTTCACAGAAAAGATCAACATAAAAACCATAATATATATAATCAAAATAAAAACAGCAACCCAATAACAGCCCCCCACACCCAATAACACTTGGCCATTTGACCAAGAAACATTACAACAGTTACACATTGTAACAGTCTAAAATATGCATGAAGCTTGGTGGAGAAAATCTTTGTTTTTTCAATGTTTGCTCAGTTTTGAACACTGGAGTTTCAACAGGAAGCCTGGATGACCATTCACATTCATGGATATTGTCATTTTCTGGCTGCGAAATACATTTATCATTCCCATGTGTGTTTTTTGCTTTCAGTTACATTGAGCTGTTCATTTCCTTTAAAGTGCATAAATGCTTTGCCAAAAGGGATGGGAATTATGTATTCTAGTGATGGCTGCATCCTTGTTTGAACCAAATGACCTTTTTTGGTCGGGATACTTTAACCCTTTCATGCCAGACCATTGGGATTCTTCCAGTATTTACATCCCCCCCCCCCCCCAAACACGCACACTTTGGCTCTTTCTCACCAAATCCTCCTTCACAATCTCACCAAGTCCCATGATATCAATTACACCCCAGTGTAAAATATACATACACAGAAAAGCACTTCTGCAGCTGTACGGCCATAAAACCACTCAACAAGTTCCCATGAGAAATGACAGCCGTGCTACAGAAATAGGCTGGTGGCCAGTCCCAAGGACAACAAATTGCTGCTAATTTTGTACGGCACATTTTAGGGACGGAGGGAACTGATGCTGTGCTAAATGCTAAGCCTTTTCATTGACAAGGAACTGCATGCCTCTCCTTTGTATTGCTTTGCTCCTTTTGCACTTCTGCTGCCTGTTCCATGCTAATCACCAGCTTCCCTGCAAAAAAGGCAGCTAATCTCCGCCGAGTATCACACATTAAACACCTGCTTCTGCATCCCATAAATTCCACTGGTGCCAGGAGTTTGGCACTTCACCTTGCCAGACCGACAGCAGCCTGAGAGAGCTGGCTTGAAACCCGGCATCTTGGACTGGGACCAAATTGCTCAAGTTCAGCCAATTCCTCATAACCTTTGGAAGCTGGCAGGGGAAACGTGCCCTGCCAAATAAGCTCAAGGCTGTCAGCTCTGATTTGGGAGGCTAAGTAGGATGGAATCGGAGAGATGGTGCGAAGCACATCATAGGGCACATAGAATAGAGCTCATAGAATCATAGAGTTGGAAGGGACCTTGAGGATCATCTAGTCCAACCCCCTGCAATGCAGGAGTATGGAGCTGTCCCTTATGGGGACAGCACCACACTCTAACCAGCTATCCAGGATATTCTATTCTCTCATGGATGGGAACTGACCATTTCTGGGCACTGACCTGGATCTGTATTTGTTTGGTTATCTTGGGACAGATCAGTGGTGCCGGGTATAGGAGGCAGAGGAGGCTTCAGTTCCCCCAATATTTTGGGGCAGGGAGCAGTGCCCCCCAATATTGAGGGGGCTGCCACCTCCACTGCCACCACCAGGCACCCTCCACACACCTCAGCACCAGCCTCCACTGGGCAGTTGAGGAACCAGGCGGCCGGATGAGTGAGATTTTTGCTTTGCTCACCCCAGCATCTGCCTGGCAGTTCAGGAACCGGGTGGCGGCAGGGACGAGCAAGCACAAAGATCACCCTCCGTGCATCCTGCTCCCATCTGGCGCATGCTGGACAGTGTCATGTGATGTGTCACATGGCTGTGCCCCCACAATGGGGGGAGGGCAAGTCTGCACCCCTGGGACAGATCAATGGGAATCATGCATATTAATAAGGTTGGATGAATCTGTCCATTTCAGTTTCTCTCAGTTCATCATTTTTCCTGTTTTAATTTCCTATTTTAAATTTTAAAGTCCTCCCCAAAATTATTCAGCATCTTAGTGCACAGTTCTCTAAACAAATCCCCCTCGTCATGCAATTTTCCTTAATAAGCACATTTTTACAATCAATCTTCTATGGTATATTGTATTTTTGTATGTTATTTTCAGAACTATTATAATAGTACAATAATTTGATTTATTATTTGCCCTTCACCCTAAGGTTGCAGGGCATGTCACAACAAATAAAAAATACAACATTAAAGATAGTTTAAAACAAATTACAACCCCAGGATTACACCCACTGTCTGGGGCCTAGGACGGCACCTCTGGTGGAGACCGATGGTTCATTGAAAGTGGTGACTGGACATGCAAGTAAATTTGATTAGCTGCAGTCTGACTAGAACTAGCACATCAAAATTCTATTGAAAGATCTTGGTGTATTTAGCCTGGATAAGAGATTATCATAAATGTGCTCAACTAGCTGATAGCAATACATAGGACCTGGATTTGTTTACTGTTTGAGCTGTACAGCCCACTGGCCAGTTTTAGCTGCAGCAAGTTATAGCTCTGCATTGATATCATCAGCGAAGAAGTGTCAAGCATTTGGCAGTAATCTCTTCACTTCCACCAGCTTCACCAAATGGGCTGGCCATCTGGCTTGTGTGGCTGAGCAGCTAGACACTATCTAATATCTGTAAAGTGTCAGACTAGTGCCATTAAAATCCATGTTCAAATCTCCCCTTGCCTAGAAAGCTCATTGGGTGACTTTGGACCAATGGACCACTAACTATCTTTCAGTCTAACCTACCTCACAGAATTGTTGTGAGGACAAAGGGGAGGTGGAGAAAGAGATAGTAAACAATTCCTAAGAACCAGAAGAGAATCTGTATAAGAAACATATCATAGTTTGAATTTCATTCATTCTCTGCTGCACTTTGCAAGAAGCATAGCAACCCATTATTCAAACAAGCATTTCATTGTCCAGATCTGCTTTCTATTTATGCTGCTGATGCTTATTGATGTCTTGTGCTTACGCACCTACCCTCACGAACACAGGCAATGTAATAACCATTTTCCTCTTTCATTGTGCAGTATTTCTGTGACTGTTGGGCCTCCTGGGAAGATTATATTGATTCTGGTCCTGGTTAATGTTTTAGGTACATGAATCTGACAGTGAACAGAACCTCATTAGAGACACAGCAAGCTAAAACCAGGTAGCAAGTCCCACAACACCCCCTTGTCACTATTTGCTTGGAACAAATGGCATTGCATATAAGCTATTTACAACTTCAACATGCCATAAACAGGCATATTAAGAGCACAAAGGCAGGAACATTGAAGAAAGAAGAAACCCCAGACTGAATGATGTATACTCAACCAGAACAAATAACCACTGATATCCCCCCCCCTCCCCAAATAGAATGTTTTTAATTCAACCAAGGAATGGCAGGAGCTAGAAGGAGACACTGCCATGTGTTCCTCAAGATTCCTTTGATTTATAATAAGAATGTCTTGGTTGTCATTTAACTAAGCAGGCTAAGAACTGCACCACTGAATTTAAGGTGCTGAAGCTCTCCTTGAAAGCCATTGTTGGACGGACCACAGATCAGTGGTTGAGAACAAGCTTTGTATGGAGATGGTCTCAGGTTTAATCCTGTGAAGTACCTTTCTCTGCTGAGACAGATGAACCATAGTCAGGCAGAGTAGTTAGTATGGGACTTGATTAATAAATAGACTGACCTGGTAAAAGGTAATCTCTTGTCCTTCTAACATGGGTGCCCAACATTTTGGTAGTGCCTTGGTCCACATGTTCCTTCCTGACCATTAGGAGCCAAGGATAAACCGACTTGAGAGCCTCTCAGGGCTTTAAAGCAGGGTATAAGAATTCTAAATAAAGAAATACACACTGAAATTGAAGATGCTGCTGGCTTCTGCCATTCGTAGATTCCCTAGGAGCATAGGTAGATCCAGTGGCCCTCATGAGACCAGCCTCTTCCAACCTTGGGCAATCCCCAGGTTGTTCTAGACTACAGTTCCCATCAGTCCCAGTTAGTTTCGCCAATGATTAGGGGGATGGGACCTGTAGTACAAAAAACTGGAAAGGCCCGGTTTGGGAAGGCTACCTCAGCTGATTGGGAGCGGATGGTGCTGTGGTCTAAACCACTGAGCTTCTTGGGCTTGCTGATTGGAAGGTCGACGGTTCAAATCCACACGATGGGGTGAGCTCTCATTGCTCTGCCCCAGCTTCTGCCAACTTAGTAATTTGAAAGCACACCAGTGCAAGGAGATAAATAGGTACCACTGTGGCGGGTAGGTAAATGGGATTTCCGTGCGCTCTGGTTTCCATCACAGTGTTCTGTTGTGCCAGAAGTGGTTTAGTCATTCTGGCCACATGACCTGGAAAGCTTTCTGTGGACAAACACCAGCTCCCTCAGCCAGAAAAGCGAGATGAGTGCTGCAATCCCGTAGTCGTCTTTGACTGGACATAGCAGTCCAGGGGTCCTTTACCTTTACCTTTACCTTTACCTCAGCTGGTGCACTTGTTCTGATCCTTGCCTTCCCAAATCAGAGTTTAGTCTACTCAGCTCAGTATCCTGCCCCTTCCCTGGTAGATACACCAGCACCCAGTAATTACATAACAAAACACAATGGGGCAGAGATAAAAAGACTTTAGGGTTCTGGATTTAAAACACACACTGTGCTCAGTGCTATTTGGGGTTGCCAGATGTTTCTTGTACGTCAGTCCTTAGAGAAAATGCTGGGACTTTGCCCAGGGTTGGTGTGTGTGTGTGTGTGGCTTGAATCCTGGCAGTGCCAAGGTGATACATATTTCTGGCTCCTTTTAATCCTTGCTAGAGATAAGCATCCATTGCACTATGGGACAAATGCCTTTTCTATGGAACCACTTCTAACCGGCCAGACAGCAAGATACAAAAAAGGTAAATAAAACATGGATAAACTCCCTTGTTCTGATAGAAAGCCAAGTGGGAGCTCTTTGGATTCCAGGTGCACAGAACAGCCCTGGGAGCTACACAGCCCAAGGAATGCTTGGATATGATAAACATCATTAAGTGCTTGATAATGGGTCTGGATGTGTTGCAGCTGCCTGCCACTGCTGCTGAATATGTTGCTTCCTTGCCCCCTTTCTGAGCTGGGTCATTTCCTGCTTGAGTTGGGAGACGGCAGCCCCAGATGCCCCAAAGTTGCATTTGCTCATAGCTCCTGTCGCTTTGGGCACAGGTATGGGATACGGGGGGGAGGGGAATGTCAAATTGGTAATTCACTAAGGGTCATTCACACAGCAATTTGCATAGGGCTATTTCCATTGGACAAATTCCCAATGCCCCAAGGGCTGCATTCCATTGTGGACAAGTTTCCAGAGGCTGCAAGGTGGGTGGAGCCAGAGGCAAAATAATGGGTGGGGCAACAGATGCAACCTCTACTTTGTACAGTGGGCAACGTTTTAGCCATGCAAAAGTCAGATATTTTCAAAAACCTGCTTCCAACGCATAATGCTCCCCCATCAAGGTAACCAAGAAGGATTATCATTACAAGTCACATTCCAGCCAGGCAAATGCACTTGAGGAAGGGGCCGTGAGGACTGTCGCCTAAGGAGCCTGAGCAAAGTCCCCAGGGCTGGGGACACACAGAGAAAGATGCTGCATTTGAGCCCCAAGCCTAAGGTTCACCAGGGCTGCGGCTACTTTAGCTGGGGTTTTTTTTGCCCCAGGTGAAGCCTCCAGGGGGTGCCATTGAGGCTTCCAGCCTTTGTGTGTGTGTGTGTGTGTGTGTGTGTATGCAAATGCACATGAAGGGTGCCAAACTGGGTCTTTGACCCGGGTGAAATATAACCTAGTTTTGCTCCTGAGTAAACAAAGCTAAAGTTTTTTTGTGTTTGCCTGTTTGCCTGATATTGTATTTTCATGGTCGGTATCCATTCATTGTTTCATTTCATTGTTATGGAACAGGTTCACCTACCCCCACCCCATATCACTAGCATTCAGAGAAACCGTGTCTCTGGAGGGCTGTGTGGGATACTTTGACGGTGGATTTTTACTTATTAGCAGATGGGAATATTATAGCTCTCAGTTAATGAACTCACTTTGATAGTCTAGCAGCATCTTTGCACAGATACAACCAAATAGCGCACTCTGAGAAAACGAGCTTCTCCAAAGGCAAATGGCATTATTACTGGGGTGGAAATCTGGTGGAAATATACATCAGACTGTAGTTTTAGGTTTAAGTAGAGACCAATCTATGAAAAACAAGTGCATTTATGCAGCTTGTCTTGGTGTGCACAATTTATTCCATTCATGGGATTTGGTTTTCACTTGTACTGCATCTGTGTTACCTCAGTGCAGGCATGGAGTGCAATGTGACAAGAGCAAGGGAGAGCCTCAGCAGTTGGGCCAAGCGACCGGCTCTGGCTTGATTTGGAAAGACTCCAGGAGATGGTGGTTAGGAAATGTCAGGTTTATTTTGTACATCTCTTTGTAGTGCCTTAAGCAGAGGGGTGTGTTTTCTTTGTCAATAAGCTCACAGAGGGGAGCAGGAGCTGAAAGGATAATTGCCATTATAGTAAACACCTCCTTTGGAAACCCAAGGCATCATTAGTCACTGCGTTGTTGTGCCTTTGCTCTGAAGGGCAGCCAGTAGGGGAGAAAGAGCTGGTGGGACACATTACTGGGTCTAATTAAGCCCCCGTAACTTGGTCAGGGGGCCAAGGGGAATTGGTGGTGGATGTTTTAGCGGTAATAATGAACAGAGGATCCACACAGTGATCGCAGTGGGCAGGTGGTCCTCTGATATTTCAGCATAAGCAGGGTACGTTGCCATGTCAATTTTTAATTTAATCACCAAAGGGCGGGGGATACTTTCAGCCTAGCCTGACTTTCTTCTGCAGCAGCTGGATCCTGGGGAGCAACTGAAGGTCAAAAAGCTGCTGTGTGTTTTCAGTAGGTTGTATGCTACCTCTAACATTTTTCTCTGTAGCAGAATTCAAATATTATGGTTACGAGTTGTTGCAGCCTGGTGGTACGTCATCTGCTTTTCACACAGAAGGTCCTCGGTTCCAGCCCTGGCACCTCCAGGTAGGACTGGAAGAAAACCCTGCCTGAAAGCCTGGAGAGCTGCTGCCATTCAGTGTCGACAATATTGAGCCAGATGGATCAATGACTGGCTCAGAATAAGGCAGTTTCCCATGTTCCTATGTTTTGTACTAACAGCAGGAGTGTCACAGTCAACTAATTTACACACAGTTTATCAATGTAATAATCTCACTCTGCTCATGCAGTCTAATAATAATAATAATAATAATAATAATATGCTTAGCACTGCCTAGTGTTGAAAGTTCTTCACATGTACTGTACTATCTAGTTCTAATCCTGATGACAACCTTGAATGTTAAGTCAGTACAGTGCTACCTCGGGTTACAGACGCTTCAGGTTACAGACGCTTCAGGTTACAGACTCCTCTAACCCAGACATAGTACTTAAGAACTTTGCTTCAGGATGAGAACAGAAATCGTGCTCCAGCAGCGTGGCCGCAGCAGGAGGCCCCATTAGCTAAAGTGGTATCTCAGGTTAAGAACAGTTTCAGGTTAAGATCGGACCTCCAGAACGAATTAAGTTCTTAACCCAAGGTACCACTGTATTATTGTCCCCCTTACTGCATTTGGGAGGTGTGGCACTGAGGAAGAGTGACTTGTTTAGATAGGTATAATGTAGAAAGTTCACAGAAAGTGCTATATTCTTCAGGAGTTTACAGGACATTGTGATCAGTAAAGGCCAGTCCCTTGACCTGGTATTGCATGATGAATCTTGAATTAGATTGCAAAGGCTTCTTAGGGACAGCCATCCGTTTAATCCTCATTCTCAACCTCATGTCAATGTTTTTTTAAAAAACTGTCTTTGTCCAGAGCTGCTGAAAGAAAAGTGAACATTATTTATGTATGCTACAACAGCAGTAAGAATTTTAATAGCACAAAATTGGAAGACTGGAGAAGTACCATCTAAAGAACAATGGCAAGAAAAACTGATGAACTATACAGAGTTAGCAAAGTTAACGGGCAAACTGTGAGAAAAGGACAACAGGGACTTTGAAAAAGAATGGGAACCTTTTACAATATATTTGCAGAAACAAAAAAAACCACATGGACTCGTTGGCAGGATTTAAATAAACATTTACACAAAACAAGAAATATAACAATGTGATAACATAGTATTATATACAAACAGCAGAATGTATCATTTGATGTAATAAACCAGAAATGGAAGCTGAGGGAAGTCAACGGGGGGGGGGGGGGATTGAAAAATGAATGTTTAGTATTGATATTGGAAATTAGTTTTGAAAATGTAAAATCAATTAAAAAATTAACAAGAAAAGAACTCTGTCTTTGTTCTACCCCAGGCTCCTTTTGAAGGAGCTCAGGACAACAAATATGGTTTCCCCTTCACCCTTAAAACAGCCCAGATAAGGAGATAGATGGAGAGAGGGTAACAAGCCCAAGTTCACTCAAATAACTTCATGGCTGAGCAGAGAGTTGAACCCAGATCTCCCTGGTACAGGTCCAGCACTATCCACTATAGCCCACTGCCTCTTCATATCCAGTTGTATACCAGACGAATGGGGTCGATTTGCAACATGGAGCCCAGAATGATTCACCTCCTCTCTGCTATTAGTGTGATAATGGAGGTGCCTCCTCCATGTTAGGACTGAATGGCCTATGGTCATAAAACAGGGTCTCTAAAGGCTCAGGTGCACAATCTGGAAGTGCTCATTGTTCCAACTTGAGGCTAGAATAGGATGCTGGACTAGATGAGCCACTGACCTGATTCACTTGGCCTTTTGTATGTTCATAAACCAACAAATTCATGTGAGTTTGGCATTCTAGGGGAATAACCCTTGAAAAATCTGGAGAAGAAATTGGGTGTGCATGCATATTCTTATTGACCAAGGATGGGGAACCCCTTGTGGTGGGCAGGCCAGCTCCAATTGTGCCCAACTGTCTGGGGGCCACACCTGACAGGTTGGCAAGCCACCCACCTGCCAGCAGTGCTCTTTTTCTAGAAAAAAGAGGTGCCAGAACTCAGCATGAATGCCTCCCTTGTTCTCTTAGAATGGCAATGGCAGCCACCTGGGAGGTGCCGGAAGTGAGTTCCACTGAGTTCTAGCTGAAAAAAAGCCCTGCCTGTCAGTCACCTTATGGAAATGGATCTGACCCCTGGCCAAAGCAGCACAGCTTGCATTCAGTGCTAAATGTAAGCTGCATTTGGTTTCATTTAAAGTTCTGATTGCAAGCCCTGCTGCTTCTGGCAAACATCCCATCAGGCACTCCTGAGTGGTTCTAATCCCGACGGTGCAACTTGCATTTGCTGCCAAATTTAAATTGCACCAAATGCAAGCCATGCTTGCAAAGGGACAGTAAGGAGTGCAGTCTAAGGATCCCAATTGGTTCTTTCTGAACCCGGCTTTATAGCACACACACCTGACATGTGTGAGTGACAGGTGGGGATGGCTAGTGGCAGACCCTCCAAGTGTCCCTATTTTCCAGGGACTGTCCCAGATTTACAGAGAGAGTCTCAGTTTCTTATTTGGTCCTGGTCCCGTTTTTCCTCAGGTCATTCCTATTTTCATCAGAGAAATGTTGGAGGGTATGGAGTTATGCAACCCCCAAACCAAGGAGATAAGTAACATCTCAAGTCCTGTATAGGGAAGTTTTTTAATGTTCAATATTTTATTATGTTTTTATATATGTTGGAAGCTGCCCAGAGTGGCTGGTCATTCCTATTTTCATCAGAGAAATGTTGGAGGGTATGGAGTTATGCAACCCCCAAACCAAGGAGATAAGTAACATCTCAAGTCCTGTATAGGGAAGTTTTTTAATGTTCAATATTTTATTATGTTTTTATATATGTTGGAAGCTGCCCAGAGTGGCTGGGGCAACCCAGTCATATGGGTGGGGGATTAATATTAAATAGGATGTCTGTATTTTCATCAGAGAAATGTTGGAGGGTATGTCGTGGGCCTAATTTGGCCCGCAGGTCAGAGGTTCCAGACCATGACTTTGGATGTTTTTTATCTCCTTCCTTGGAAACGGTGGCACATTTTTTCAGGCTGTGTTCATCAGAACTGCCATCAAAATTGGCCTGCTGTTTCTTGTTATAAGTGAAAACAGAGTGGGCTATAACTATGCAATAATTCAGCTATAAAAAAAGCAAACAGTTACAATTGCATATACAAATGAAACAGCAAAACCATCCCAACCAAAACAGAACAGTAAGAGGTAAGTTCCACAAAACAAAACACCTTACCTAACAAAGGCCAGGATTAAGAGGTGCATCTTCAAAATATTATTATTATTTATCGAATTTGTATACAGTACTGCCCTACATCCGTAGATCTCAGGGTGGTTCACAGCATAAAAACACATGATTTTTAAAAAAATACATAATGAAAAGAAGAACAAAAACAATCAAACCAATAACCCTCCCATCCAGCCCAACCCCCTCCCACAAACACACTTTAAAGGATATAGGATATTAATCAGCCAAAGGCCTGGTTGAAGAGGAACGTTTTTGCCTGGTGCCTAAAGATGTATAATGAAAGCAGCAGCCAAACCTTCCTGGGGAGATTCCACAAACGGGGAGCCACTGCAGAAAAGGCCCATTCTTGTGTTGCCACCCTCTGGACCTCTCATGGAGGAGGCATGGTGACAACTGTGCAATAAAGATGCTAGATGCACCTCTGCGAGGAAAGAGTTCCATGATTTAGGGCAGTGGTTTTCAACCAGTGTGCCGTGGCCCCCTGGGGTGCCTTGAATGGTGGTCAGGGGTGCCACGGATAACACTGGCCTCTGTCCCTCTTTCCTTCCCTCCCTCCTCCGATGTCCTCTCGTGTCTCTGCCTACCAAAGGTTTGCACAGTTGTTTGTTGCAGCAGCCCTGGCTACAAGTTCCGCAGGCGAATGGGGTCTCTGGGGCTGGTTAGGGGGGTGCTGGTTGCTAGGAGCTGAGACAGCCTCAGAATAAGCAAGCTGGTGAGGGAGCCCAGCCAGTCAGTCCACCAGCTCTTACTGTTGGGAATGGACAGACAAGTCCCAGGCTGCTGTGGGGCAGTGTGAGGAGGCACCTCTCTTTGTGGCGGCAGCTCAAAGACCAGGGACGGCAGCAGTAGCTGCCCAGAGGACTCCCAAGGAGAGGAGAGGAGGCTGAGGGAACACTCCACAAGGGAGGGTGTTTGAAAAAGGGTGAGAGGCTGCCAGCTCTGCAGGCAAGGGGTGACATAACTGTGCTTCCTCTGCTGACCTTAAGACCCAAGAGGGACTGTAGGAATGGAGGTGGCATTTGAGGTCTTTGGGGCCCAAGTCGTTTAGTGCTATGAACATGACTGTGAACACCTTGAATTGGGCCTGGAAACAACCAGTGTAGTTGTTTTTAAAATGGGTTATGTGAGAGCAAAATTTCCTAGGAAAATGCCATTTCAGTTGCATCCTTTCACATCCAATATCCATCTAAAAATTCTAGAGATCTGTCAAGTCAGAGAGCACAGGTTTGAGTTAGTTATAAAAGAAGTGGTCCATGGAATCTTTGTAGGAATCAAGGCAGGCTTAGAAAAGACCTGAAATATCAATTATGTGAGTGAGAAGATGAGAGTAGCATCAGAACCACTCGGGTTGAAAAGAAAGGATGAGGGCTGAAACTTCAAAGAAGAGACACAATCCAGTAATGGAACTGCTGGCCAAAAAGGCAGCAGCTTCTTCCAGCTTCCTTTTGAAGGGCCAATGGGAGCCAAGGGAGGAAAGAGGATAGGCAAAGTTTTGTAGTCTCAGCTGTGTTTTTCATCCAAGTGCAGAGCAGGAAATGGTTGAGGGAGGGAGCACTTTCTAAGTAATTGACATGTTGGAGAATTCTGAAGAATGAACAACATTTCCAGTTGTTCGCCAACCTCAAATATTCATCCAAAGCAGTAAAAGAAACAGAAGGAAAACAAACATCTTAACCTCAGTTGTATACAAATGCACCAAAGTGCAATGTTGACTGCAGAGTTAAACTGGATTAGCTTTACATTATGTTTACTTATGAAATTGAAAGCCAGAGAAACTGGAAGCTTTTTATTTCCAAAGTGCTGTGAATGTGTGCTTTGAATGTGATCATTGAATCCCGCTGAGCTCTTTCCTTTGTAGCTGTCATCACTTCAAAAACATATCCAAGACTGCTGGATTCGGTGCCAAATGTGATGTCTCTGTCATTGGACTCCCAGCCTAAATTCCCTCTATTGCAGAAGGACTAAAGTGCATCCTTGTCATATGCCAATAATTTCCCATCCTTCTCAGTGCATCTATGTGGTACAAGTGCACTCAAGTTGCCACTGGACAGCAAACGACATGGACATCCCATCTCCAAATCCGATGAACCAATTAATTGCAGTGCTTTCAGAATGGATTTCTGCCAGTACTGAATTCCAAGAAAGCTCACTGCACAGAGTGATGGTTTGTAATAATTCATTGGCTCATTTCGGTGTGTAAATGGCAGGGATGGAACACAAGCATTGAACATCAAATTTAGGTTAATAAAATAAATGGTTGCCAACATAGCTAACTGGAAATCCTCTTACCCAAACATGACTCATTGTTTTGAGTCCATGTGGAATTCAGTCCTTCTGACTATTTAGCACCTGTTTTTACAAATCACACGTGAAACTGTAGACAGATAAGAATGTAGTTCAGTGGTAGGTTCATTTCATGGTGTTTCCAGGTAGGGCTGGGAATGGCTCCCCTATGTAACCTGGGAGAACTGCTGCCAGTCAGTGTAGTCTGCACTAAGCTATATGGGTCAATGGCCTGACTTGGTATAATACAGCTTCCTTGACCTCTCAAACCTAGGCTCAAATCTTTTCCCTATGGGGTGGGAAGCTTTGAGGAAAGGGTGGGTTTTGAGCAGCCAAGTGGCTGGAAAGGATACTTGAGGAAATTTGACGTGTGTGTGTGTGTGTGTGAATTGTGATACACATTGATGTGATCCACTCCTCACAGACTCATGAAGGAAGTTCTTTTCCTTTGGATCTCACACTTCTCCACATTCTGCAGTGTAGTTCTTTGCTCAAAGAAAGATAGATCAAAGTGTGTTTTATAATGTGCCTTTTCGGATAAAATATATTGAGATGTGTATATTTTGTGAGAAAACACATTAAAAAATACAAACCTTTTCATTTTGTTCGTTGTAGTAGTTCTTCTTCTTCTTCCCCCTCCTCCTGATTGTGCAAAGGGAATGGAATGGACTTTTGAAGGAGCACATGCAGAAGTTGCGCAACTGATGAGAACCAGGAACAGACTGATGGAAAGAGTTAAAAAACCCCTCCTGGTTTCCCTCTCCAGATTCCACTTTCCCATGGTTTTTGTTTTTACCTTTAAAAATAATCAGAAACAGAATTGTGGGACTACATGTAAAGTCTTGGCACTGAGAGACAGTCTCTCTTCTCTGTAGCCGCTTCAGCTCTGCAGCATCCCCCGAACTCAACTTGTGATTTTATTGTTTCATCTGTTCTTAAACTGTTTTAATTGTTATGCTTTTTAATTGGTTGTTTTAGTGTATTTTAAGGAAGGATGTTTTAATGCCCCAGTGGTTTTGTTATTGTGTAAGCAGTATATTAATTAATTAATTAGAGTAGATATTGCCTTCCTCTGGTGCTTCAAGAGAACATTACTGTGAGCACATCTGAGAAGACATGTAGGATTTATTTGCTTGTTCATTTCAGCAGATCAATGTGATCTGGCTTCAACAGGAAGCTGTGTTGTTGGGTATATTTAATAATAATAATAATAATAATACCTTTATTGTCAATGTACAACCTGTGTACAATGAAATTAACCGAGCCTCCCCCCCCCAAAAAAACCCCACTCAGTCTCATTGCACTCTGTGTGCTTGTTGCACAACACACCAACCCTGAAAGTCAGTTGCACTATATTATTTTCCATTCAGCAGCCTAACAGCCCACGGATAGAAACTGTTTTTTAGCCTGTTGGTACGACTGATTATACTTCTATATCTCCTGCCCGAGGATAGAAGATTAAAGAGGTGCTGGCCGGGGTGTGAATAGTCCCTGATAATTTTTCTCGCTCTCCTAAGGCAATGATCCCTTGCGATGTCATCTAGCGGGCTCAGGGGACAGCCCATGATATCATGTGCTGTGTTCACCACCCTCTGTAAAGACTTTCTGTCCATGGCTGTCAAGCCAACGTACCACACTGTGATACAATATGAGAGGACGCTTTCTATTGTGGACCAGTAGAAGGAGGTCATCAATTGTTGTTTAACATTGTTCTTTCGCAAGACACTGAGAATCTTGCTTAATGTTTACTTTTTTATCCACACATTTGCCACTAACCCAGAGTCTTCACAACAGGGTGGGATATAAGCTCAAAGAGATTAGTCAGTTGGAAATTTGCATATGCCTGTGCCTTTGGAACTGGGTTTTTCTTAAGAACTTGAAATCAAGACAAAACAATGCACTTACGCAACTTCATTATCTGTGTGCACTGGGATGTGTGGAATTACACAACCGTTTTTGGAAACCAGAATTGTGATTTCACTTTATAGGAATCTTGTCTTTGCTCATTGAGGCTGAAATTCTAGAATGCAAAGTTAATTGCTAATTAGTCCATGCAAATTGGTGAACATTGTACTGCTAATTCAATGAAAGTTAGAAGACAAAGAAACAAAGAAAAGAGGTCTTGAGGTGAAAAGGTGGTTAACTCTTTTTCTTACTAAGTTAGACATCTGTCATCCCTTCTGCTGTATCTCTTGGTGGGCAAAGAAACACCAGATGAAGAGGCCACACACACCGGCTGCATGTTCCTAGCTAGGAGCATTCAGTTTTCCCTATCACTAGAGAATGGCAGACTGTCGGTGGATGGACTTTCTTGGCAGCACCTTCCAAAGAGGCAAGATCTTCCACAGGCAACAGTTAACCCTTTTTTGAGGTACATTCATGGAGCCACACAACCCAGGTATTATATATTTGCTCCCTTTTGTATAAAAAGCTTCATGAAAGAAAAGCAGTGGGCCAGGGCACAGCCCCAGAGCCAGCTAGGCTTTGGTCCCTGCCAAGGAGGTAAACTCAAAGAGACTGAAGGAACCACTCGCCTGGCTGCTCTGCAGGGGCCTCCCCTCCCCTCTGCCAGTGCCTGCTCCAGAAAAAACAGGCAATGCCAATCCATCCTCTGGAGCAGGGAGAGAGATACAGAAACAGGTTTCAAGACCACCGTACAAAAAATTCCTTCAATCTATGGCTTTGTATGTGTTGCCGTGAGGGGGGAGGAGGCAAGAAGAGGAGGGTGTTGTTTTTTAAAATAAAAAAATACTTCATTGCAGGCCTTGGCAAGGTTTTGAGACAGGTTGAGCAGAGCTCTTGGGGCCTGCAGACACCATCTTGTCTGTCCCCTTGAATCCACTTGATTTTTCTTTCACATTGCCTCTGTCTCTGCACTACACAAAGTGGAAATCCCTCCAAGTCAGGTCAGCTTCCCCATGATATGAAGCATCTACAGTTCATGCAGCCTGGGCCTCTTTCATATGGGGGAATCAATTTGCATCCTTTGTGCTGCCAGATCCCTCGCACTAAAGTGTAGAAGCCATATTAAACTCCCTGTCTAGTTTTGGCTGACATCTCTGTGCAGGGAATCCAAGCCAGCTCCTAGGCTTGCCAGCTTTCCACAGCTAGAAGGTCACACTTAATTTCCCCGCCCCAGCACTTCTTGATTTGCTCCCTCTACTGATGAATGTATTCAAAGGACTTGATGTTGCTAATAGCAAAGTCCCAAAGGAAGCCTTCTCCTGTCTGCAAGTACCGGTCTTGCATTCACTGTACCCTCCATGGCTACTGTAACCAAGATGTCTCTCCATCAATCATGACTAGCTTTCTGTAGGAATCCTGTATTGTAGGATCATACTCATCAACAAAATGTTTCTGGAGAAGCTGAATGGTCCAGGCACTTGCCCCAGTGCCTCCTGTTCCAACTACCACTAGCTTGTACTCTGTCATCATGTGGCCAAACCCAGTTCTGGGTTCCCTCAAGGGACCAACTGTCTGTTGTCTTCCCCTGCCCTCCACCATCCATGAGGCAATAATAATAATAATAATAATAATAATAATAATAATAATACATTTATTTTTTCTACCCCACTCTGGGTAGATTTCAACAGAACATTAAAAACAGAATAAAACTTCAAACTTTAACTTCCCTAAACAGGGCTGCCTTCAGATGTCTTCTAAAAGTCAGATAGTTGCTTATTTCCTTGACATCTGATGGGAGGGCGTTCCACAGGGCGGGCACCACTACTGAGAAGGCCCTCTGCCTGGTTCCCTGTAACTTCGCTTCTCGCAGTGAGGGAACCTCCAGAAGGTCCTCAGTGTCCGGGCTGAATGATGGGGGTGGAGACGCTCCTTCAGGGCTGAACGATGGGGGTGGAGACATTATTTTCCTTGCAAGGCAGAAGAATAAAGCTTCACTCCCCCCCTTTTTAGTTCATTTCATTTAACATATCAAAATTTGACTTCCTTCCCCCTTTCTCTGCACTTCCTTAAATTTATTTTTTTCATATCTTCTGCATATCCAAATTCATTTAACTTGCTCATTTAATTGTCTACTGTAAATACATACTCCTATAAAACTGCAGGTTGTTACAATAATCATGCTAATGTTTGTATCTGTTTACAATTTATCTGTAAATATTCAATAAACCATTTCCATTCATTTATAAAAAGTTTGTTATCTTGATTTCTTATTCTTCCGGCAAAGCTGCACTTTCCCCAGGGGAGTAAGCAGGGTTTTTTTAAAGGCAGAGAAATGGGGAGAAATGCAAAGTTTGCATGGAGATCAGCCCCCTGGATAGATCCACAGGTCCATCTGTCCCTTTGCCTTAAGGAGACTAGTTGTTGTTAGTCAATTTCCTGTTGGCTTGATGCGGTGGTGAACTTTTCACTTAGACAATAGAGACCCCTTCTAGCAGCACCCTCCACACATTGGCGCCCAAAATCAAGGTGCTCGCTGGCGGAGGGGCAGGCTGTTACAGTGGTGGCGTTGGCTTGGACAATGTGTGTGGGCAAGGTGAGTCCCAAGCAATGAGCCGCCCACACACATAGACACTGCTCATTCCTCACTCACTTGCTTCCTTTTGGTTTTGGCATCCTATTTCCCTGGAATAGAGACCAAGAAAAGGTACCTAACTAGGTAAACAAACGAGCAGCACCCAGCCAGCTTCTTGAAATTTATGATGCCTTTGCACACAATTGAAAGCTCATTCGTGCCTCTAATCTCTAGCTAAGTGTGGTGCTAAATGCTAATCTTTTTGAGGCTGCGGGCCAACACTTTTACAAATTATGCCTGTCCGGCTCAGCTTTCTTACCGAGTTCCCATAGTATCACATTCCTTAGATGATCTTTAGAGTGGTGCACTTGTACCCGTTTGGCCTGACTGTGGGAGAGAGCGAAGAATGTTTTTCTCAATTCCCACTTTGGTTCAGGGACTGCATACTGGAAGCCACTTTAAAGGGATTCCCATGCGGGAAATAGACATTCAGAAGGAAATAAGAGAGTCTGCAAGAAAACAAAAATAAGATGGAAGATTTATCGTTTCGGATTCTTTGTCTTTGTTTTTTCAGCCAAGGAGAAAGTATTGCTGCACAGAAGAACAAAATAAATACCAGCTAATTCTGAGAGAGGCCCATAGACTCCCCTGCCCGCCCTCCCCAATCCTGCCTGCCCCTCTGCCCATTTTGGAGCACAGAAATCTAAATTTTACACCAGCTAAAATATTATTGGGAAGGAGCCATGCAGATGTTATTCACAAATTAAATTAATATTTGTGGGTGGATGCAGCACCATGGCAATAAGATCCACTTCTGATGGACTTAGAGCTTATCCACAGTTACCTTTCCTCCACTCTTTCATTCTCTCTGAAAACCTAATCTTTCGTGGTCAATTGGAGGAAACCCAAAGTGTGGGGAACCCAAAGTAGTGTTTGCTCCAATTGAGCACTAAAGAGCAGGACACCCATAATTCCTGGATGTAGTAAATGTTAGAATTTAATCAATGCTTGGAATATTGAGATAGGCTGCCAGATGCTGGGTTTAACAAAGTGCTAAAAGGCAGGCTGGACCAGTTTTTCTGTGTATAGGAAAATGCCTGAGAGATAGGCCATTAATTAGGACAGAACAAAGACAGGGAGGTGTGGCATCAGTGAGGCAAAGACTGTTTCAGGTGGGGGAAGCCTTCCCTGAGCAGAGTGCAGCATCTTGGCAGCATCCTGGCTACTGAAGTATCCTCCCTTCCCTTCATATTGGCATACCTTATGAAAGGCAGGTTTTTTTTCTGAGAGGGGGCGGAATTTAATTTTCTGTGCTGTGTGTCATTTCCAGTAACATTTTGCTCCCCTTCCACCTTCTGAGAAGTTAGGCTTAGGGGTAATGAGCTATGTCTGTAACAGAGTTGATGGGGGCTCATGCCAACAAATTATAAACATGAGCCACTTTGCAATGATGCGCCAGCTCCAGATGCCAACACTGCACAATTAGCCTTAATGCTAGAGCACAAGTTTGTGAAGGTATTTTTAATCCTCTGCCAGATGCTCCTCTTGTCTTGGGATAGATTTATCTCAACAGATGTAAAAGCATTTATCCCCCGTCTGCAGTGCTTTATTGTTCTTTAATAAGAGGATCTGCAGTCCAACGTACGCTGCCGTTCTTTAGAGAACTGGAGTGCTGAACAAGTGCTGCTGCAGACTTGGACTTCTGAGTTTCTGTGAGACTTTCGCCATGACAGCACAATCCTGTTTTCTTGGAATTAAACCTCACCAGGCTCCACGGGGCTTACTCCCAGGAAAGTGCACATAGACATGGCTTTCATTTATATCAGCTTCCTTCACTAGGGAGAGAATTCCCTCATTTGTAATGGCATTGCTTGCCTATCTGACACTGGATAGGTGAGAGAGGCCTACTCAATCACTAAGTGATCACTAAGGGCAGTTCAGTTGACACATCTGGCACTGCACTGTACTTAAAATTAGGAAGGGTAAAAGGGACAACTATATCCACAATTTTGATGCATCCAAATGTTCACCTGCATCAGCACAACCAGACACTTTCACCTGCCCCAGCTGTAACAAAGCATCTCTCTCCCATATCAGTCTCTACAACATCAGCAGGTGCTGTAGCTTCCCAACAGTTTGACTTCATCCCTGAAAGTGCACTTTTATTTTATTTATTTTTTTATGATATTCAGTTTTATATATTTCAGTAATTTTACAATCATTTTAACATTTCAAAACTTGTCTTCCTTCCCCCTCTTTCTGCTGTTCCTTAGATTTGTTTTTTTATATTTTCTGCATATTCCAAATTAACTTAATTTCCTCATTTATTCCTCTACTTTTAATATATACTCTTATAAAACTGCAGGTTATTACAATAATCCTGCCAGTTCTTATCTGTTTCCAGTTTGTTTGTAAATATTCAATAAACAATTTCCATTCTTTTATTTTAAAAGTTTGTTATCTTGATTTATTATTTTTTCTGGTAAGTTTTGCCATTTCTACATATTCCATAAGTTTTTGTATCCATTTTCTTTGGCTGGGACTTCTTCTTCTTTCCATTTTTGGGCAAGTAACATTATTGCCGCTGTAGTCGCATACATGAATAAATTTCTATACAGTTTGGGTAGTTCTATCCCTATAATTCCCAAAAGGAAAGCCTCTGGGTTTTTTGTTTTTGTTTTACAAACATTATTTTAAACATCTTTTTCAATTCATTATAGATCATTTACCAGTAAGCTATAACCTTACTACAAGACCACCACATATGATAAAAAGAATCTTCTTTCTCTTTACATTTCCAACGCTTATCTATCTACTCCCAAGGTACTGTCACACCTTTTCGAACAGCCTTCCTCAGCTTGGTGTTTTACAGTTGCTTTAGTCTACCAGTTCCCAGTATCCCTAACCATTGGCTTAGCACCAGTTTAGGTTGAGTTGTTCTAGAATGACCCAAGCGGGGCATTGCAGGTGAAAGGAGTGAGACTTGGGCCTTAAATACTCTGATTGAGTTTTCTCTGCTGCCATGTAAATGGACTACTATCTGGGACAAGCTCAGTCACGGCAAAAGAGGCTTAGTTACTTGCTTCCTGGAAAAGGATCCAACTTCCCTCAAGAACCTTGGGCATTGGCCACAACCCAGGACTTACTTAAAATACAGAGACAGAGTCCTTTTGTGATGACTAAAAAGGGACTGACATCAACAGGCTCAATGGAAAAGTACTGATGCACAAAATGAAAACCCCATTCCCAGGCCCATCTTCTGAGAATTGAGGAAAATATCCCACTTAAGAGAACAGAAGTCAGCTTTACCATTTGCTTATGGAATAGCTTCTGCTGACTGACTAGCTCCAGGAGGGGTGGGCAACCTTTCTTTATCCTGCCAAGGATAAAATTTCCCATGGGGAAAATTTCTCAGGGGCCCCATACCAACAGTCAGAACTGAGAGTAGGCAGTTCCAAAAACAAAATGGTTCTGAATTAACTAACCTGAAATAAGGTTTATCCTGCTTCAGTTTTCTTCATATCTACAACATATTAGAATTTAGAGTCTACTCAGAAGTAAGCCCCATTGGATCTTTGATTGAATTACAAACAAACATACATTGAGTTTTATTTGTATTTCTTTAGTACAACACACCAGTACAGCTGCTGTTCTGGAAATGAAGTTAAAGTAAATCCTTTTTGAGTGTTGTGTACTGCACACACACACACACACACACACACACGGTGGAAGCCTGCCTCTCAGACAGCTGGGGGTTGTTGAGGAGAAACATAATTTCCCAAAGCCATGCAGCCAGAATAAAGGTCCCCTCCTAATTTTTTTAATCAAATACAATACTGCCCCTTCCTATTGTTCTGAAGATACAGAAGAAGAGTTTGGATTTGATACCCCGCTTTATCACTACCCGAAGGGGTCTCAAAGCAACTAACATTCTACTTTCCCTTCCTCCCCCACAACAAAGACTCTGTGAGGTGAGTGGGGCTGAGAGACTTCAAAGAAGTGTGACTGGCCCAAGGTCACCCAGCAGCTGCATGCGGAGGAGCGGAGACGCGAACCCGGTTCCCCAGATTATGAATCTACCTCTCTTAACCACTACACCACACTGGCTCTCCACACTATTCAAAGAAGAGAGGGGACACTCTTAAAATCCAGGAAAAATGTAAAGCAAAAAAAACAGGAAAGAAGGAACTCTGATGTGATGGTGTCAGGGATGTTAGGAGGAAGCAATTTCTGTTGTGACCTGTTTTTGATAAAAACTAGGTGTTGTTTCTATTCTGCTGCAGTTCATTTCCACCAGATAACTACATTATTCATCATGCTGACTGTCTGCTATAGTTTTTCAAAATTTCTGCCATAATTAGTGTTATTAGTTATTGATTTCACTCCCACATCAGGTGGTTAATTGGGGTGGGGGTTAAATCCTTCTTGGCTGTCTGTGTGCCTAGGCCAGGCATCCCCAACCTTCGGCCCTCCAGATGTTTGGGACTACAATTCCCATCATCCCTGACCACTGGTCCTCTTAGCTAGGGATCATGGGAGTTGTAGGACAAAAACATCTGGAGGGGCACAGGTTGGGGATGCCTGGCTTAGGAGATCCCTTTGCACAGTTTAAACCTGTGAAAAATTGGCTTTAACCTCCACCTCTCAGGGGCTCAATTCTGTTCATACTCTCCTCCACCCTGATGCAAAGGAAATATCCCCAATATGTCATTATTTGTGTACTATTTGCAGGCTTAAGCACCCCCGCTCCCAATAATAATTACCAATCCTTTTGGCTTTACTGATTTCCATTCCTGAACATGGATAAAAGTGCAAAATGGAGCCAAATCTGGTTCTGTGTCTCCTTAGATTTCTCTGACATCCCCAGGTGGCAGGTGGCACTTACAGAGGCATCAGAGGCCACGGAAACTGTGTCTGGGGCTGTAGCAGTGGGACTAGTCGGGCAAAAGGCAGGGATACCAGCTGTAGGTGGGCCAGAGCTAATGATGGGCAGAACCAATTAATTCTAGTTTTGCTCCCATCCTCTTCACACCTGCTCTGTTCTACAACAGAAACACTGGGACTAAGGAGGAGTAGTGCTCAGGTAGCCCATCCTCTGGAACGGTTGTAAGCAGGGAGGTAGGCAAGCAGGGAATGGCTGAGGGTGCACTGAAGTTGGTGGGGCAGTGACCCATTTGGACCTCTGTCTACAGGGATGTTGGTTGTCCACCTGTGGCTTGGCTCCTTGTACTGCAACTTATATAAGTATAGCTCTGCTAGAGCTGATCAAGGTTCTGTCCAGTACAGCAACCCTCCAGCTATACTTCAAGGAAGCCACAGGGAAGGCATGAAGGAAACAGTCCTTTGCATTTGCTTGTTTAATCTGTTATTCTGAGACCTAATGCCTCTGGACCTAGAAGTTCCATTGAGCTGCCAAATCTAACAGTTGCTGCTAACAAGCGGGTTCTGAAACAAAACATTGCAGTGGGGAATGCTCCTGTTTAGGATCCCAGCCAACTAGCCATGCCTGTTTCCAGGATACATTATTCTAATTTTCTGTTTCTCCTCAATCAACATGTCCTCTAAACAGGGTCAGTCGCCCCCTTTAGAATTCTAGTCCTTTTTTTTGTACTTCTGCAGTCGCCCCCTTTAGAATTCTAGTCCTTTTTTTGTACTTCTGCAAACCTTGGCATCCCTTCCCTCTTGTACGTAAGTGGTGTGTGGTTTTCCATCAGGCTGCCTCAGTGAGAGAGATGAGGAGCCAGGCTCATTCCATTCTGTCTGCCAAAAGACCAACTCCACCAGGCACTTCCTGCCCCTGAACTGCTTCTATGGCAGCTGGTTGTTATAAGAACTACTATGCAAGAACTGGTGCCTGAGTTTGTGTTCTTCCTCTTCCCTCCCATCCCCTTTTCCTTGTGTGTTGTGTTACTTACTTTATTTTAATTGATTATTTGCATGCCATTCTGACATACTCTTTGGCTAAAGAGTTGGGTAAAAATGCTCTAAATAGAGGAAAAAACTCCTTGAAGAATAATTTATTTATATAGGCTTCTTTTTAACCTTTGCTGATCTTATCTGTGCTTTATTGACCATTGTTTTATGTGGAAGGGTGTGGTTGTTTTATTTAAGGAGATTTATATTTCCCCCCTAAATAAATAAAAATAAGCAAGAACATGCTATTAGTACATGGAATAGATCAGTTTATCCAACACCCTTTTAAAGATAAGAACGGAAGAAGAGCCAGATGATAAAACTGTTCCTTTCTGGAAGAGAAAGCTTTTCCTTTCCCAGTACCAAAGTGCAGAACGTATTTGGATTTCACTGCCTCCGAACCATTAGGTCAGCCTGATTGATGGAGCAGCCGTGCTTTTGTTTATATATGTAAGAGTTGTGTTTATCTTGCATAAGTGCTTCTTATAAACATGGGAGCTCCAACATCTTTAGTCCCTTTTGTGGCTTTTGGATGCATTAGCCACATTGATTGGAAAATGCAAGTCTCTCCAGCTGTACTTTGGACAACTCAGTTTGTGGATGTAGAACTTTCATCCTATCAAGCCTGCTGGATCATATTTTGGCATGCACAAAGTCCTGCCCATCTTGTTTGTTTGCTAAGGAGTGAAAGAGCGAGAGTGTTTGTGAGAGAGAGAAAGAGAGAGAGAACTTGACCTCCCCAAACTTTTCAAAACTTTGAAAAGAGAGACGAAAAGGCCCATTTATTTTGCCAACTTCATTCAAAGGCCAAACTTTTGTTTAATCCATGCTTATTTTTATGTTTATTGTTTTGTAAATCATTGCCACAGCATGCATGCAAACAATTCTTTATCTAGTCGGTCCTTATTCCATCAACCTCATGTCTGCTGAAAATTGACAAAGCAGTCAGGGTCCATCTTGGTTTCCAGACACCATGTTGAGCTGACAAGTGCCAGCAGATGCACAAAATCTTGTTTAGTCTTGCATGCTGAATGCATCCGACATGGATGCTGTGGGCAGAAAATAAATGGGAAATGTTGGCAGAGCTCCCTTCCGTCTGCCTTCCATGACTATAGAGGGGTCATTTGTATTCCAAGCAGCAAGGAATATATATATATATTCCTTTTCTGGGAAAGAGATACTTCAGTACAATGAGATTTGCATTGCAATCCAATTTGCGTACAGCAGTACAGAGATGAAGCCAAGAACGCCAAGTTCTATCCTAATGTGGCTCTTCGAGATTTTTGTTAGTGATGCTTGCTGCCCATTACGTGTACTGTGGTTATTGTAAGTAAGGCAATTTTGTTGTGATGCTCAAGATAAAGGGGTCATTTGTACTGGCATTTCTCCACTGGCTTTTGGGGGCTCACCTGTTGACACAGCATGCCCTTGATTTATTGGCTGACCTATGCCAGAGACGTACCCAAGCTTCCCTTGCAAGCCCACCACAACTCATTCCCATTCCCCACCCCTTCCTGCCCCAAACTTGCCATGGCAGGAAGGACAGGAAGGCTTGTGGTGGGCCCTCCATGACACCTTGACAGGGGCTCTGTGGCAAGTCCTCTCCACTGCCAGTAGGCAAATCAATAAGAAAGCTCCATCTGCATCATATTTGATCTGCAATGGCTCCTTCATGTATTGCCAAGTCACCACTTAATACTCCTGTGATGGACCGATTAAAACCCCACTGCTGTTTGTTCCAATTCAGCGCTAAAGAGTGGGTTTTCCCGGAGGAAAGTGGCCAGGCAAAGGAAAGTGTGGATGAGCTGTGATTTCAGTAAAGCCTCAAATCCCTTTGTGTGCAGAGGCCCTGTTAAAAGTTTAATTATAGCCCCTCTGTTACAATGCAGATGCTTCTTTTCATGAGTAGTAGCTGAACAAGCGAAAACGTTAGAGGGGATAGAGACTGAAGGGTGAAATCTGCTGCTTCCTAAAAGCAGCGGCAGGCTCCTTCACCCCCCTTTTCCTAATTGCATCGTTTAAATTGCATTCAAAGCCATCCTACACAGTAATTTTCAGAAGTGCTGCCTGTGGAAGGAAGGCAGGATGAAAGGCTGGGGTGACTCAGACAAAACGAGAGGCAACTTCCATTCCTTCAAGCATAATTCTCCTACTTTTCCCCTCCATTTAATGTGCCAGCTCAGTGGCATTGTGAGTATATTACACTGACACTGAGAAAGAAGCCCATCCGTCCGGAAAACAGTAAAGCAAGTTCCTTGCTGGGAGTAGACACTGGGGCTGCAATTACTGAGGACACTTACTAGGAAGGAAGCCCTACTGAACACACTCAGGTTTTCTTTGGAGCAGGGATGGAAAACCCCTAGCCTGGGTACTTCATCTGCTACCCCCCATAACATGCTGCTTTGGATGGCAACAAAAAGTAGAGGGAATAGAAACCCTGCACTGGGTCAGAAAGAATATTTTAAGTCTCTCCACTCAGGTCAGCACCCAGATGAATCATTTGCTCATGTGCTGCACAAAGAACCTGAAGAAAGGTTCTCTTGGCAGCTTCCAGCAAATTAAAACATCAAACACAGTAAAACATATTAAAAAAAACTCCCCTAAACAGGACTGCCTTCAGATATCCTCTAAAAATCAAATAGTTGTTTATTTCCTTGATATCTGATGGGAGGGAGTTCCACAGGGCGGGCACGGCGCCACTACCAAGAAGGCCCTCTGCCTCATTCCCTGTAACCTCACTTCTTGCAGTGAGGGAACTGCCAGATGACCCTCTGAGAGCTGGATCTCAGTGTCCAGGCTGGACAATGGGGGTGGAGACGCTCCTGCATGACAGTGTGGGGTAGCCACACCCATCATTGGTCTGTGCCCTCTGGAGGCTTAGCCAAGACTGAAAGTGGCCTCAGGCCCAAAGGTTTAACCACCTCTGCTTTAGGGTAAGCACGCATTAGATTGTGCAATTGGTTCTTACACAGAGGGGAAGCAAGCCTGGAAAAAAAGGCAACAGAGTGCCTTTGGGTGTCACTTATTGGGTGCCACTTCTCTTCTTCACTTATTGGGTGTAGGCCCTCTTTGCAGATAATTGTACCCTCCTCGAGACATAATGAATGTCCAGGGTTTCACACCCATCACTCATCGCAGCTGGAAACCCCTTTAGTCATTAGTCTTAAGAAGGTGTGGAGAAAAAGCGAGGTCTGTGTCCACTGACGCCACCACCCACCATGGTCTTCGCTGCCGGAACCAGACTATACAGCTCACGCACAGAAGGCATGCCTGCCAAGGAGAAGCCTGCCAAATGCACACCAGCTCTTCCAGTCTCCTGAAACCTGTGTTCTGCCACATGGGGAGTGCCTTTGCCTGTTCAGCAGGGAGAAGAGCAGGGAAGAAGAGCCATTAGAGAAGGTGATGGTAAAGGGAATGAGGGCAGTAGCCCCATTATCTCTCTCTCTCTGCATGGGCTTAATTGCACGGAGGCTAATGGAAGCTACAGCTCCTGCATTATTAGGTTTGTATGTGGCAGCATAAGATTCATCCACTTGATTACAGGTGATTGCTTACAATGTTCAGAAAGTCCCTGTGATCTTCTGTAGAGACTTTTCCTTTGGAACAAGGAGCTGCAACAGAGAGCAGAAAGGAGAAAGATCCATTGCGCCAGTCGCCTTCTCCTTGTGTGATACTGGCCTATTCAGTGCAACCTCTTGTTGTAACTTGGAAGTTAAGGGCAATGAAGTTGCAGAATGTTAATGATGAATCAGTTATCAGTTGTAGACATCTTGCTTGTGGATAAGATCTGAAATTTTGATTTCAAGTCAAAACCGCATCTCTTGCATGCTTGCCAATTCATTACCCTGTTTCTTGGGGCAAGGTGATTTCTTCCTGTTGATACCTTAGCACATTCTTGCTTGTTTTAAAGTCAAACTTTGAGCCTGAACTTCATTATTTAGTATCTAATTTTGGCAAGCCACCCTTTTTAAATAGTGATAGCAAGAAACGTGGCTGGAGCTAGCTCTCATGCTGGCAAATGCAGAGGATTCCAGAGTTATTTTAGGAATAGTTGCTACTGCACACTGAAACTGGTACGATGCAGACCTTGTGTCAATAACAAGTCTTGACACCATAGAACCTTGTATGAGAGAAGCTCAGCATCTTCACCACCTGAAAATCATTGGCCATGCAGACTGGGACTGATGGGGTTTTTGTCCAGCAACATCCGGTTGAGCACCAGGCTGTGGGAGGCTGTGCTAAGATGATGGAGGTTTGTTAAAACTCAGCTACATGACTTGGCTTTCAAGCCATTCATTGGAAAAACCATCCTTTGCATGCATCATGGTGCAGCAGTCTCATATATGGTTGTAGTCAACTAAGTCCTACTAAGAGTAGACACATTGGAATGAATTAATCAAAGTTAGCCATGTCCATTAACCCCAATGGGTCTACTCTGAGTAGGACTAGGGATGAATACCACCCATGGTTTTCTGTATGTTAGAACGGAACCTTTGCAATCAAAATATGGATTTCAAAACAACAACGGCCAAGCTTTCTTGTCACAAAATCTGAAATTTCTGTCTAAATGTACAACATGGATAGTTGAAACATAGGCATTTAAACATTTCACACTCAGTTTGCAGAGCGCTCTTTGCTCATGCTATTTTGCATTTTCGTTTTAGAAATTGTTCAGCCCCATCAGGAAAACAGCACAAGCAAAAATGATAGTTTCACCTCGTAAGTCATGGGAGCAACAGTGGGAAGAAGGAAAGATTGTGGTCAGTTCAGAGTGGACCTGGCTCAAGGCTCGACCAAGTTCCATGCAGAATGATTGCAATGGCTAACAAATGGAAAAGGGGTCTGTTATTGTGTTACTGGACACTCTGTGGGCTTTGCAGGAGGTCTTCACCTATGTCACACGTGACTAAATTTTCAGCCTGTTATCCCCTAATCTCTCATTTTGGTTTATCTCAGGGATGGGGAACACCCCCCCCCCCCACCTAGACTTCTCTGTTATATTTGTCTAGCCTCCCTGTTGTCATGACACTGGAGTCAGAGTTCTTCAGGAAATGAGCTTGAAGACTCTGAATCAGAAGGGCAACGGCATGCAGGGCTTCTACCCAAAGAACAATTTCTTGGAGAGAGTTTGGCAGATGCGTGAATTGGCTGCAGTTCTTCCAAACGTGCATAAATTTAACACACAGCCCTCCAGATGCATTTCAGTATCACCTGTTAAGCACTAACCTGCCTGCTTTTTTGTTGTCATGGGACATTAATGTTTGTTTCCCGCCCCCCCTGTGAAGATGCTGGAAGGAACTTCAAATGCTGCTTTCAGGTTTTATCAGCTCTGAAGCTTTGTAATACATGGGCACCACCTGCTGGTCAAACAGTATGTTCCTTTGATTCAGGCTGTTCATTTCCTTTTATTTCCTGCCTTGCAAAAAGTTTGTTCATGTTCAAATGCTGAGTGAGTCTGACTCAGCACAATGCATGCAAAGTATATGATATGAAGCATATCAAGTAGTAGGGGATGGCCTGGTGAGGTGGCACCTTACCTCCAGTTGGTTGCATTGCTGCTGTGTACAGGGAGATAGAAAGAGGTGGTGGCGAAGTTGGTGCAGTGCAAACCAGCTGGCAGGAGCCCTGAATGGGCTCTGCCAGTACATTTGCACCACATCAGACTCACTACCATCTCGTTCCTCCCCCTCTTCCTCCTTGTAAACGGTGGCGAACCAACTGACCAGAGGTCACCTAAGTGGTGAAGCTCCATCTGCTACTGATATAAAGACTGCCATGTTGCTCCTTGGTTCTGGCTGCCAGGAACCTGTGGGTTTTGTTGAAAGTGTGGTGAGGCAGAACTGGGCTGCAAGCCCATCTTTATTTTCTTAAACCACGGGGGCAGCAGCCAGTGTTTTTTTCCTTTTATTCCCAGTGGTATTACCTGATGTCTCATCACCTCAGAGGGACTTAGCTTGCAATCTCCATCTTGAAACCCATTCTGTCAGCAAGACCTTATGGCTATAACAACCAGCCTTATTTTATTACTCCCATTTTGTCACATGACTCTCTTCTTTGTGTAACATCTTGCCTAATGAAGAGTTCTGGAGAATTTTTGTATTTGGGGAGTGGGTGGGTTTGTCCTAATAAAGGTATTGTCCAACTCCAGGCTTCTCTTCGCAAATTCAACTGACATCAGCTGGGATGGGTTCGGGGCACCAGTTAAAAGCATATTTATTTGCCCAGGCTGTTGGTTAAGCTGGATGTGGAATTGGGCAGCTTGTTGTCTTGTTCAATGACTGTAGATGATGATCTTCTCTTTATTGGTTTTATGTAACTGGTTTTATTGTTTATTATCTGCTTAATTTTTTATATTGTAGCCTGTTCTGGGATTAATGAAGAGCAGGCTATGAATTATTCAAGTGAAGAAACAACAGTTTCTTTTATGGCAGTAAATAAATGAAAAACATCTCACCAGATGGTGTGGGCAGCTCATTCCAGTTCTGTTGTGATTACAGACAAATGCTATGAAATATAGCCATCTAATTCATACAGTACCTCCTGCATGCAGTTCCTTATACAAAGAGGACTCGGCAGAAAATGTGTGTGCAAACTCTTCGTCATATAGTTCAGTAGAAGAGTGTTGCTTATTTCACTTGCCAAAAACTACCCATCAAGAATAAATACAATGACCAAACTAGATTGCTGCAATGCTGTTGTTTTATTGACAATAAAATCTGGAAAATAGGAATAACAAGCAGTTATTAACTCTGTGCATCTTCATCAGAGAAAGCCAGAAAGCCCACTCCTAAATTCTTCAGCAAAAAAAACCTGATGCATGTTCAACACTCTCAGCATATTCCAGCCTTCTTAATTTTGACTTGTACATTCTTTTGCCTGCAAAAAAGGTATAAAGCATACTGAATAGTATCTTTCATTTCCCAGGTCAAAGTTGAGATGTTGCCAAATCATGCCTTGTGAGAATTGGAGCATATGTATTTCAGATAGGCATTGCTAGGGCCAGAGGCTAATGCATTTGTGCGATAATACGTTTTGACACCTGTTAGAGTTCAAGGCATGGACAACTTAAAAGAGATAGAATTTTACAATTTGGGCAGGATCTCACTTGCCAAGTCCTCATGAAAATTCACCAGCATTTGATTGCAAGTTATGCATACGTCCCCCTCCCCACACACTTTGGAGCTAGAGAACTGCGTTTCAAAATTCAGAGTACTGTGGCTTTCACAGGAGAACTGTTTTTCTGCCTGTGGGTTTTGAGAAATTCAAATAAGGTAGATTCACCTAAAATGTCAACAAAACCAACTTTCTCCCCATTCCTTATCCTTATTACTCACACATACAAATTCCTGTTGAAGTATTAATACTGAAAGTGACATATGCACAGGCATACATGGAGCTACTGCCTGCACAGTCTCTGAAACAGTGAAAAGGCTCTTAAGGGAGACTTTCGCTTTCTTGAGTCAAATAAAGCCTGCCAACTGACCAGAAAAAATGACCTTGTTCCTTCAAGAGCAGCTATATGTTCAGAATTCACTAGATGAAATGCTTCACATTCTTGAGAAAGAGGGAGGGGGAGACATTGATTTGGATCCTAAGGTGCCTTTCCATTCATGGAATGAGTCCTCCTGCGGATAGAAGGCATTTGGCTTTCGTTCCTGCTAATTCAGGGATGGAGAATACATGGCCCTCCAAATGTTAGTGGACTCCATCTCCCATCAACCTCATTCACCATGGCCAATAGCAAGGGATGATGGGAAGTGTCATCCAATAACATCTGGAGAGCCACTCAATCCCTGTTCTAATAGAAAGAGGGAGACTGTTTTTGTTGATTCCTGCACCTTTGCAGTTCCTGAGTCATCTTCCATACTGCTTTGGAACTTCTCACAACCACCCATGCAGATGTGCAGCAGGAGAAGGGAGTGCAAATTTTCAGAAAGTGAGTGTGGAACGTGAAAATTTGGTTTGTAGGTGTCAGCAATACCCTTTCTACTGGGCAGAACCCCAGCTTATTGTCACATGCTAATGTTGTTTCCTTCTCACAGAGAGCTGCCCTTAACAAAGCACAGTTCCCAGGATTCTTTGAAGAGCAAATCCTCTACTATAAATATGTGTTGGATATGCATTAAATGTATGGTGTGGATCTGCCTCTGATGTTGGAACAAGCTCCCTTCAATCTCCTATTTCTGTTCCTCACGATGCTTCTTCAGAACTACTGTTTCCATCTTGCTGTTGGGACTAAAAATACTAGGAGAACCTAGCCCAGAGATGGAAGGAAGGAGAAGTACCAACAAGAGAAGAATGGCAGACAAAACTGATGGAGTGTGCAGAGATGGTGAAACTGACGGGGAAGATCAGAAACCAGGAAGATCAATTATTTTTAAAAGACTGGAGTAAATTCTTAATTTAGTTAAAAGACAGTTAAACAGTTAAAATCATTGGCAGGGATGTAATGACACTTGTAATGTGGAATTAAATATGGTAACGATAGATATCTAACAGATGGATAAAGGAAAAGGATGCAGAAAACTTAAATCTTAAATATGGAACCCATAGAGGGAGGGAAGGAGGTCCAAAGGTTCAAAAGAACCTTTTATTTTAATGTTTGAAATGGTTAAAGTTAAAATGTATAAAATCATGTAAAACCAATACAAAATGTTATATTAAAAATACTACAAGAACCTAAGTGAATTAGGATGCATCTGCCATCAGGCTACGTTGGCCAGATAGCCCACCTTTCAGCAGGACCCATTTAAAGAGGATAATCCAGCACTACGCCATATACCAGAGTAAGTAGCAATTTAAAGTATTTGAATTACTTTATGACTGATACATATGTTGCTGCTCTGTTTTGGAGTGTGGGTGTGGGTAATCTTTATGATGTGAGTGTTGTACCTCTTAGGGGATGCTTCTGTTCACAGGAGGGGTGACCACACAGATTGAAAGGAGGGATTTGAAGGTATCTCACTTACTATTTCTTTCCCTATGGGACCTACTGGCACTCCTATCTACTTAAGAGGCTTGAAAGATGGCCAAAGGCCTAAAGAAAACAGGTTCCCTTGAAGAAACTAAGTGGTAAAGGAAAATCAGATACTTACTGATTTGTACTGCACAAGGTACACTCATTGGGATAGGTCACTTGGTCAGTGCCACAGACGGGATCAAAATTTCTAGGGCATCCTGGTGTTTCATAAAGTTCACAGGCTGGCTGTAGAATAAAAGCTGTACAGTTCAGTATCTGGAACAGCAACAATCGTTTAAATTTATATTCCTCAAAGTTGGTGCAAGACATTTTGCTTACTTGAAACGCAGTTACAAAGGGTGCCACTCTCCCCAAGTCTAGCCTTAGTACCCATGAAGAGTACCCGAGGCAAGAAAATCTTACAACCACCTTCCCCCTTTCTGGCAGTAAAAATCCAAGAACAATACGTTTGCTCCTCTTTCATGACACCCAATATCAACTGCCCGAGGCAATTGCCTCACGCTACCTAATGGTAGAGCCGATCCTAGTATTCTTTAATAGAGGATGATATTGAAGAACAAAGATCCTGGAGAATGAAGGTTAAGTTGAGGAAGCAGAGTGAAGAATGGCATAGAAATTTAGACATTGGCGTGATAGCTACTGAAGCATTGTATGCTATGGCATTTGTTTCCCAGTAAAAGCTGCTGCCTTTTGCAGTTATCAATCCTAGTTTGTTTGGCAAGAGTTTCTATACTGCAGCCTTCCTCAACCTGTTACCGTCAAGATAATGTTGGACCTCAACTCTCATCAGCGCCAGCCAGCATGCTTAGTAAAATATCTGTGTAGCTAGTTTATAGCAGCAGTGGGGAATATTTTTCCACTCATAGGACCATATTCATTAATGGGGGGGTGCATGCCAGGGGTGCGCAGGGCCAGAGGTAAAAGTGAGCAGGGCAATGGATGAGACTCTTGCATCTGTGCAGTTGACTAATTTCCAAATATGTGAATGATAAGGGTTCCTGGGCATAGTCTGGGGATGGGCCTAGAGTGAGTCCTGGGGGCCAGATATAAAGGCCTGGGGGCCACATCCAACCCCAGGTCTTAGGTTCCCCACTCCTAGTTTATTGGTAAGGAAATACACAGAGAAACATAGCTAGGTGATTTCAGTGCACTCCTCTCAAAGGCAACGACAGAAGGTTTGAGTTGCCTGAATTTCAGCTCAGTACCCAGGGCAGCCATTTTGTGCTGGCATCCATGACTCTTTTATCAATGTATGTGTATGCACCTCATTTTCTACCCAAAAAAGGGGGGAAGCACTGTCAGTACCTGACACATTGTATTGTTCTGACTTCTTTTATGTGACAATAGTGCATTTGCCATATATTGGTGGGGTAAATTTTCACCAAAGCAGGATGCACTGCACTTAAATAATCAAGACAACATTACCTCTCTTGCCTCACCATTGCCACCATCAGGTTCTGCATTGCCTAACAATGTGAGAAAAAACATTATTGATTAGAAATCCACTCTACTTCTAGCAGAGCCTGTAACCTCGGCTGGTTGTGTTATAGCTGCATCAAATCAGTCTAGTTTTTTTAAACAACAACAACATTTAAATATTTAACAAAAATACATTCATTTGACAAGGGTGCATATTTCAAAGGTGGATCTAGGGGAACGTGACCTGTTCGGTCACACTGGGTGTGGAGCTTTTGGGGGAGCTGCAGCAGATGCCATGATATGAAGTCCAATGCAAAGCGAGAGGCAAGGGGGCAGATTTTGGCTTCACACAGGATGCCACTGAAATTTGAGATGTCAGGGTCTGCTGCTGCATATTTAGACCTTAAAAATAGAATGATCTTTAAATCTTGGATTTTTAAAAAAGAACATTTAATTTTGACTAATATAGATGTTTTGGTGAAGCAATTTCCTGTGATATAATGCATTTTTGTATGTTATTTTCACTAATGCACTTCCTTTAATGGAAACTGTCATAGTATATGAATTTTACACACACCTGGCTGGAGAACTGCAATACAAAATCTGGAGAAGATTTAATACGTAGATCTGGTTCCTTTTTAGTTCTCATCAAAGTCACTCAAATACCTTTTCTCTCTGTTCTTTTTTCCCTCAGCCTCAAAATGAGACTCTATCCCATCATAGAGGTGCATGTTTTCCTATACTCTCCTTTGTCAGGAGCATATAGGAAATCGACTGAACAATTATAGTGGGAATTTTAGCATCTGCAAGGAAAAAGACATGAATTCTATGTAGCCCTTACCTGAGGAACAGAAGATCCCCACTGCAAGGAGAAGGAATATGCTAGTTATTTTCATTGTAGAGCTGCTTATTGATGTTAAAAGAATAATCCTTTTGAAGAAGCTATGTCTCAAGATTCCAGAAGAAACATTTTTATATGACCTGTTTGTGGCACCTCAGACTCCCCCTCCTCCTTGACGTCATTGTCCAAACAAGTGTGTGCTATGGGAAAGGTATTTTTGAAGGGAAAGAGGGTGGTGAAGTAATAGCCAACACAGCACAAACCACATGAGATAATTTGTCCGGGTGGGTTCAAAGATCTGTGTTGTAACAGAACTAGATGCTAGAAATCATGAATGCCAGGACACTTTAAGGAGCATATTCATATACAAGCTGCCACTTTTGAATGCCACAATAAGTAATTCAGACTATTATCTGTTGACTCTGCTTCATATCTTCTAGCCTTGCCATAAACACATGCTGTAAGATTGAAAGCAACTATATTTTACTGCTCTGTTTTATTGTCAACAGTTTATATGGCAGCTTTCTATTGACTCACCCAAGGCCATATTAAAACAGAAACAAATGACTAACAGCATTGGCAAGATTAAATATTAAAAGTTCTGATAACTGTGACAAGCCAAGGTGTTCTTCGGCATGTTTACTGTATTTTCATAGGCACAGAGAATGCTCTTCTCAGGGCCAGTACCACCATGAGACAACCACCTCAGGTGGCAGGTGCAAGAGGCACAAGGAGCGAGCAGAGCTGTGTGTGACATTTGGCCTTCTCTTTGGCCCCTAATTTAGCCTACTGCCCTCAGATGCAGTGGGAGGTGCTGTCCCATTACCAGTGTTGAAAAAAGTGTTTCTCAAACCTGGGTCCTCAGCTATTCTTGGACTACAACTCCCATCACCCCTAGCTAGCAGGACCAGGGGTTAGGGATGATGGGAGTTGTAGTGCATGAACAGCTGGGAACTCAAGTTTGAGAAACACTGATAGGCCCCATCTTCACAATACATTTAAAGCACTATTATAGTACTTTACACAGTCACAGCTTCTCCCAAAGAATCCTGGGAACTGTAATTTGTTAAGCATTCTGCGAATTGTTAGGAAACACCTATTCCTCCCAGGGAGCTGCAATTCTCAAAGTGGTTAAGCAGTCAATTCCTCTTCCCTGGGAAGTCTGTGAGGGGAATAGGGGTCTCCTAATAACTTCCACACCCTTCCTTCACTTCCCAGGATTCCTTGAGGGAAGCCATGACGATTTAAAGTAGACATAATAGTGCTTTAAATGTATGGTGCACATGAGATCTCAGTTTCAGCTACCAGCCTGGTGGATTATGGAACATGGAGGGGGGGGTGCTGGGAAGGTGCCATTTTGTACTTTGCCTCAGGCAGCAGAAGATCTTGGGCTGTCTCTTTTCAAAGCTTCAGACATTACCACAGAGGAGTGTCTGGCCTGCAAAGGAACCATAGGGTGCCATTGATCTTTTGTTGCACTGTGTGAAGCAGCCTTTGTTATCATGTGGCATTCTTCCTTGATGGAGACAGCTTGGGATGCCACAAGAGAGCCAAGAGGGAAGCATACACCAAGAGGAAAATATTTTGCATTTTCCAAAGTATGACTTGAGCATACAAATGGAGAACACGTCCAAGGCTGCTAAGGACAGGAATGATTGAATGTGGTTGAACAAGTATGAGAACAGCCAAGAAACATATCAAGCCAGCAAATGAAAAAGAATTGAGAAACAGAAGAAGAAACAGAAGGGTTGCAAGCCAACTGCTTTGCCAAGGCCAAATGATGCAGTCTAGATAAGAAGAGGGTCTTTGTGCTCCACTGGAAGACCCCCAAAGGAAGGGACAAAATTCATTTCCCTAGGCAAGATTTCCAAAGCTAAGCAGAAGAGAGAGAAAGACATCTCCCATTTTTCCAAACAAAGGTGGGGTTGGGACATTAAGTGGGCCTCTGCAAATGGTAATGACAGGAAGACTTATATGGGAAGAACAGTCTTTCAGATATCCTTGTCATCACTGGCACTTTGAATTGGGCCCAGAAACATGTAGGGAGGAGATATGGTTGTTGTAGCAGTGGAAGTGGCACGCTCCTGATACGAGCTCCATCTAAAGTTTCAGAACACTTTTCAAATACAGGACAATTGTAGTGAAGTAGTAGTTTCAATAAATAAACAAATCTATTGCTTTTTATAAGAAAAAGTATCAAAGCAGCTTATAACAAGTTAAGAATGCAAAGATATGGTAGAATAACCAGATAGTGGCTTAGGCATCTATCACCAGGGCTAGATGTACCTTCCCCAGAAACAGGCATAACTAGACCTAGACTAAGCTAGGCAAAGGAACTTCTCGCCATGGCTATCATCCAGGGTTAAAGTTGGGTCTAGGACCCTAGACCAGGGGTCAGCAGGGGTCACCTTTTTCAGCCATGGGCTGGTCCACCGTCCCTCAGACCATGTGGTGGGCCGGAATATATTTTGAAAAAAAATATGAACAAATTCCTATGCCCCACAAATAACCCAGAGATGCATTTTAAATAAAAGCACACATTCTACTCATGTAAAAACACTCTGATTCCCGGACTGTCCGTGGACCAGATTGAAAAGGAGATTCGGCCTCATCTGGCCCGCGGACCTTAGGTTGCCTACCCCTGCCCTAGAGTATGAACCTGTGTTTTCAAAGGGGTTGCTAAGCCACCCAGCACAGGCTAAACCACCTGTTTATAGACTGTGTATCCTCTGGAATAAGTTTCAGTTGATTAGCCCTTCTCCAGCTCCTTATTGACTCCATGCACTGGCTCAGAATGCCCACAGCTTCTCTAAACTAGATGGGAAAGAAATATAGACTTGGGTGTCATTCACCTATCAGTGATGGGGGAGAAAATGGATCCAGTGAACCTCTGAATTCACACTTTCTGAAACAAGCTTGTTTTCTCCTGCTCTAGAGGGTAGGACTCAAACCAATGGAACTGTACAGATCAATGCAGCAAGTGGTAGACCCTGGCAGCGGGTTCTGGAAGAAACTCTGGAAGCAGCATTAAACAGTGCCACCAAGTCCCATCCTACCCAGGCAATACAGACTCCTCCTTTCCAGTTTCTATAGTAGGTTATTACCTAGGGTTACCAAACCTATCTTTGTCACCAAGGATGAAGCCAGGCTGAAATGTATCCAGATGAGCTGAGAGGCTGCAACCATCAAGAGGTAGCCAGAACTAGAGCCTCTACAAAATAGGGGTTTATGAAGTGTAATCTAGAGTGTGTCATGGTATAGAAAGGGCAGGCTAAAATTATTCACAAAGAGCAGGGGCAAATAGATCAAAAGCACACTGGGCCATTGTCAAAGGCATTTAACTGATTTTACAACATTCAATCTTTAACTAGTTGCTATCAGACACAAATCATGCATAGACATTTGTAACAAATGCTTAACCACATAAGAACATAAGCAGATCCCAGCTGGATTGGGGCAAGGGCTCCTCATAGGCTGGTATCTGCTCTCCCTGTGGCCAACAAAATGCCTATGGGGCGCCCACAAGCAAGACAAGACCTGAGTCCAGCAGCCCTTGCAGAGGTATTTGGCTTTGTCAACATGGCAGAGATACCACCTGCACATTTCACAGGGCAAAATTTGGAACAGGTAAGATGTAGGCAGAAGGTGGGCAGCCTGTAATCCTGGTATAACTCGATTAGTTTATTAAAGTTTGGCAAGAGATAAATGTGTCGGTTTGCAGCAGCCACCTAATAATCAAACACCCTATACAAATATTTGCCACCAGGTGTCATGTTATCAGCGGCTTAGCATCTAGAAAGGCTTCGTTCCCTTCCCTTTTTATTTACTATGCACCTGTGAAGTCCCCGTGAGTCCAATATAAGTGCAAGACTTGACAATAACACTTTGTTCTTCCTTTGAGTCTCGCCTTTCTGCATTCCCACCTGTCTTGTAGCTCTACCAGCATTTTAATCAATTTGGTTTAACTACATGGAAAAAGACATGGCAGGCATTTGTCAAGGAAATATTACAACACTTTCATTGTTGCTGTTTTTTAAAAAAAACCTTTTAGGTGTGCACACAAGGCGGCCAGGTCAGGGAATTAGGATTGCCAATTAGGATAAATGTCAAATTGTAGGATCAGGTCCTGGCGTCTCCAGTTAAAAGGGTCTTAGGATACAGGGGTGGGACAGATCTGAGGCTTTGAAAGATGCTGTCGCTCACAGTGTAAATATCCCTATGCTAGATGGACTAGTGACTTGACTATAAGGTATAAAACATTATAAGATAGCTTTGTATGAAAGAATAAAGTGAGGATAGTAGAACACACTTATTCTGAAAATTATCGAACATAATGTTTCATATTCAAAAAGCCTTGCTTGAAAGTAATCCTATTGCTATTAATAATCATAATTATTTTCTTTTTAAAAGTTGGAAACTCCACTTTTGACTAGTTCTAAAACATTACTTGGCTAACAGTATATCTGTGCTGTCTCATCCATGCAACAGGATCATGTTGGTTGGCTAATCAGTTAATTAGCTTTCCTACAGCCCTTTGATTTCTCTCTCACGAATCCCTAGAGAAGTGGAGATCAAAGCGTTAACAACAGGTGCTTGGGAAGACAAGACAGTTATTCTTAATTAGCTGAGCACAGAGCCATAATTGCTAAATTCAATTAGTGAAAGTGTTTGCAGAAAGGGGGTGTGCTCTGAAGCACAAAACAGTGACTTAATTCTGCACTGAATTGTCACAGGGTTCAGCTTTCAGTGCTAAAATAATTGCTGTTCAGTGTTCACAGTTGCTGCTTCAATTCAATTCATTAAAAAAACGTTTTCTTCCTCTTGGAACTAGTGAGGTCATCACCATGTCACCAGTTTGGTTTGACTGGGTAATGTCGTCACTGAATACAAATGAATGAGGTCATTGCCCACAAGATCGGATTGCTGTCATCACCTGATCCAAACATGATTGGTTGACAGCCTTTAGCAGTCAGCAGAGTGGGCGGACCTGCATTAATATCCTAGCTTTCCAATGCCACATCTTGTTGCAAGGTGTGGAGAGGTGGAGGAGCAAGGTGGTGGGGAGCTTGGTCTGGTGGGTTCAGCATCAGATACCACTGTGCCCACACGGCACTGTGGTCTAAACCACTGAGCCTCTTGGGCTTGCTGATCAGGTCAGCAGTTTGAATCCCTGCAATGGGGTGAGCTCCCGTTGCTTAGTCCCAGCACCTGCCAACCTAGCAGTTTGAATGCATGCCAGTGCAAGTAGATGAATAGGTACCACTGCGGTGGGAAGGTAAATGGTGTTTCCGTGGGCTCTGGTTTCTGTCACGGTGTTCCGTTGCACCAGAAGCGGTTTAGTCATGCTGGCCACATGACCCGGAAAACTGTCTGTGAACAAACGCTGGCTCCCTCGGCCTGAAAGTGAGATGAGAGCCACAGCCCCATAGTTGCCTTGGACTGTACTTAACTGTCCAGGGGTCCCTTATCTTTACCTTGCTTGTAGGATGGAGGAGTCTGTTTTAAAAATAAACAAATAAATGCCACCAAAGCAGGAGGTAATCGTGCTGCAAGCAGGTTTTAGAAAGGGCAGCGTTCCAAAGAAAGTGTGGTCATGGGGGGAGGAGAGAGCATACTGAACCTGGAAGGATGGTGGTGCATGGCAGTACCTGGGGGGGGGGACATGAATAAAACAAGGCAATATATTTCACTGGGTGTGTCTTTGTGCCCCACTTTTGCAGCCAAGAAGCCTATATTAAATAGGAGGTAGTGTGTCCAGCCTTAAGCACACAGTCATTTAAATAAATGACTATTTATGCATTTACATTGAGTGTTTACCAGCCAAATGAGATTACATGCCAATTTAGGAATGGAAGCATCATGTATTTACTGTACAGCACTTAACAGCCAGTGCAAAGTAATTGCTCTGAGTGAGGATTGATTTCAGAGAGGCCTCCCGGGATGCTGCTTGCTTGAAATGAAATAAAGCATACCGAGACAGAGAAAGAATGTGGGATTGTTCAGAACTCCAGCCTGCCTTTTTGTGTTATGGTATGAAAATAAGTTCAAAGAGTATCTTATAGGAAAGGAAAACAAGAGCAATGGTCCAGTGATCTATTCTTCACTAATTGATCTCATGTGACCTGGCTGTTTAAACGTTTGCTAAATCTTGGTTGCAACAGAGATGGGAGAAGAGCTTCAGTAGCCAACTGTGACCTGTTTTCAGACACTTTGCTAATAAAATAATTAATTTTTCTCCTGATGTGGACCCTTTCAGCATAGGTTCTTTGGATATGCCCTTGAGAATAGTTTCTCCTGTTTTGATGCATGCATTTCAGTTTGTGCATCTGAAGAAATATTCCCTACTTTATGTCATTTTAAGTGCACACCCTAGACGCTTGACAACTGAAGCTTTACATAGCATTTTTAAGATCACAAATAAGCTGCAGAGACTGGATTAGAAGGAACAAGATTTTCTTAGCACTATGCTGTGAGTAACCTATATATAAAACTGGAACTAGTCAGAGCTTCTTCATTTCATTTCCTTGCTGGTCTCACTCAGAATTGTGTGAGGTATATGGGAAGTGATAGTACTTCTGGTGTTCCTTCTGGGGTAGTTCATCCACCTTTGGTCCCTACCCTGCACCTGTGGCTCCTAGAAGCTATCAGCATGTGACAGTGGCCACATGGGAATGGCTTTGACTGGCCAGCTAAACCAGGTGAGGCAGCCAATGGGTCTCAAACCCTCAGTGAGATAGGGACTTCCTCTGCATGCAAAGACAGACTCCGGTGGGTTAAGCAGATGAGACCAATAGTGGTTCAATAGTCAAGAAGATGGTTTCTGCAAGGGCTATAGAGGGAAATGAGGGGCTTGCCAACCTGGGAAGGTAGCCCATGTAGAAGAAGGTAAACTCTGATCCTAAACTCCTTGTGTGACATCTTTGGGAGAAGAAAAGGCTAGGAAGTTGAGTCCCAAAGTCAGTTGGGTGACACCACCTTCTGACAACTGCTGCAGCCAATCTGGTGCCAAACATATCGCTCTCCTTTCCTTTGGACCATATCAGCAAGGCCAAGAGTGGGGCCTTGTTATCTGGGCAGCACAGGACCTCCATGCACACTGCCCAGTCTTTTCCTCCAGGGAGGTCACATCAGTGCTGCTAACACAGCAGGTTGACTTCACCCACCCACCCCGCCGAGGCACACTCCACTGTTTCTCAAAACAGACAGAGGCCAACAATAATCAGATCTTCCCTATTGGTGTCACCCAGAACTAATTCTCCCCATGCTTTTAAATCGCTTTAGTTCCTGCTCACATCACATTTTACTGTTGGCATGTGATTATGCCAAGAAAGGGCTTGTGCAAGCAGGACAGAAGGAAATAATGGTGCACACTAGCTTCTCTTGTAAACAGGAGGTGGGTTTAACCTAATTTCTTAAGCCTTAGGATGTATACAAATGCTTTATACCAGGGGACACCAACCTGTCTCCTGAAGCCACCAGTGTGCTTGCCAGTACTCCCTATATCATCTCAGTAAATATATGCTAAGAAATCCACAATGCATGAGAGACTACATTGAACTCACACACCCCTTAAGCATGCCCATATTTCATCAGATGCCAGGACTGGACATCTATCCTTCCTTTTGTTCTGAGCAGAAGCAAGGTGCAAAAAGGTGCAATGAACTTATCTTTATGAGTGAGTGTGGCACTAGCTGATGTAGGCACCTCCCCAAGATGGAAGTGGCAAATGGTGGTGGCATACCTGCAACGTTTTGTGGTCCTGTCTCTGCTTTGGCTTTTTAAGATGTGGCAGATATTGGACATTATGCCACACACCTAACCTGAGGGATAGTTGGTAGAACAGCAATCATTTTGTGACTGGCACCCACGGAACTCCACAGAGGCAGTAAGTTGTGTGTGCTCTTCTACGATAATGCTGTGTATTTTCTCTCTCTGTGCATCCACTGGTATCAGCCAGCAACCAGCTGACCCATTTGCTTTATTGCAAGGAAAACAATTAAGTCATACCCTTTACTTTGAAGGGAACAGCTGTGCTGCTGCTGCTTTTGCCCTTAGTATTTCTTTGCCTGTTTGATAAATGTTAAGCCCTTGGTTTTTTTGCAAATCTCCAGAATCTGCCATTTATCACAATGCAATTTAGATTGTATATTTAGGAGACAAACATATTTCAGATCAGAAAGGAAGTCTAGATCATGTTTCTTTAAACTTTTAAGATGTTCAGGTATTTCCTTCAGTTCCCAAACCTACAATCTTTCCATTTGTCTGGATATACAAATGGGGGGTGCGGTGGGGAATCTGAAGGTTCAGTGAAATCTGAATCATTGGCCTGCTTCTCCTGGAGTGGAATCCAGTAGTCCCACCTGGTTATATCTATCCTCATTTTATGGAAGATTAAGGTTGCAGTCCTGGCCTACACATACTTCCCCTGCGAGTAAGCCCCATTGTACTTCTTAGTAGTCAAGTATAGGGATTGCCCTGCCAGAAACAAGGATTTGGCCCAGACAACCTGCAGCCTATCATATTGCATCATGGTCACTCAGAGGCGAGGGGCTCCCTTTCCTTCTGCCCTTTGTGCCAAAGTGTCCTTACCCTCAGACCACAATAGTTGCTGATGGACGTATGGAGATACGGAAAGAGCAGCAAAGGTATTAGCTACTGAGAATTAAGAGAGCCAGGTATTAACATCACCAGGAGATGGCAGCAGGTGAATGAAAAAGAGATTACCGTATTATATTCTGAAAATATACAATGAGCCATGAAGTCAACAATGAATCATGAAACATTCATAGTAAACTGAACACAAGCTATCACAAGTTGTGCTTCTGTTTTTGGAAGTCTTCTACTTTCTTTGTCCCTGTAAGTTTTCCTTTCCTACATGCTTATTCTGGAGGAAAGAGTGGAACCATTTAATCCAGCATCTAGTTCTCACAGTGACCAACCAGATGTCTTAGGAAACCTGCAAGCAGGATCTGAGTGCAACAGCACACAAATATGTAAGCATTAAGGCCCTCAAATTCTTCTCCAGCCTGGATTTTACTCTGGTAATCCTGCTAATGCTGCAAAAGACAGAATCAGGATTCAAGATGACCTTAACAGATTGGAGAACTGGACCCAAACTAACAAACTGTATTTTATTAGGCACAAATATAAAATTCTACACTTACGCAGAAATAACCATCTGCACAAATATAAGATAGATTGCCAGTAGTACAAGTGAAAAGGATCTAGGAGTCTTAGTAGATCACAACAGAGTGATGCAGCAACAAAAAAGCTAATGCTATTCTAGGCTATATCAAAAGAAGTACAGTGGTACCTCGGGCTACATATGCTTCAGGTTACATACGCTTCAAGTTATAGACTCTGCTAACCCAGAAATAGTCCCTTGGGTTAAGAACTTTGCTTCAGGATGAGAACAGAAATCGTGCTCCAGCAGTGCGGCGGCAGCAGGAGGCCCCATTAGCTAAAGTGGTGCTTCAGGTTAAGAACAGTTTTAGGTTAAGAACGGATCTTCAGAACGAATTAAGTTCTTAACCCGAGGTACCACTGTATAGTATACAGATCAAGTGAAGTAATAGGACCACTCTATTCTGCCTTGATCAGACCACATCTGGAGTACTGTGTCCAGTTCTGGGCATCATTTAATAAGGATGTTGACAAGCTGGAACGTGTGCAGAGGAGGGTGACCAAGTTGATCAGGGTTCTGGAAACGGAGCCTTATGAGAAATGGTTGAGGAAGTTGGGTATGTTAGCCTGGAAAAGAGAAGACCGAGAGGAGATATGATAGGCATTTTCAAATATCTCAAGGGCTGTCACATGGAAGATGGAGCAAGCTTGTTTTCTCCTGCTCCGGAGGTTAAGACCCGAACCAATGGATTCAAGTTACAAGAAAGGAAATTGTGACTAAATATCAGAATACCGTCAGATCTTTTTGACAGTAAGAGCTGTTTGAAAGTGGAATGGACTCCCTCAGAAGGTGGTGGACTCCTTCCTTGGAGGTTTTAAAGCAGAGGCTGGATGGCTATTTGTCATAGATGCTTTAGATTCCTGCATTGCAGGGGGTTGGACTAGAAGACGCTTGGGTTCTCTTCCAACTCTACAGTTCTATGATTCTGAACCAGAAAACAATCTCCCATCCTGCTAGTTCCCAAACCCACCCATCTCCCTTGACCCCCAGAAACTGCTTCCCCTTCTGACCCAATCTGACAGTAGCAAGCTGGAGGGAGGGGGGGTATCTCCTGCCTCATCTCTTCAGGGTCTGGCATGTTGCTGCCACTCAACACACCAAACCACAAACAGCCCATGTCAGCAGACCTTGGGCAGGGGAAAAACATTGCCCAAGGTGGACTTCTGGCCTGACATGCTGCCATGTATCATGTGAATATCGTGTGAATATTCAACATCAATATTTGCAGAAGAGAAGTGTGAGAGTTGTTGAGAGCAAGTTTGCTTCAGCACTAAAATGTTGCTCTTATATAGCCACTTGCAAAGTGAAGGAAAGAAAATCCCCACATTTCAACAACAGATTACACATAAATTATTATTATTATTATTACAATTAATTTATTAATTGCCCTATAAACCACCATCTGAAGGCGATTGCCACATAATATAATTTAAAACACAAATATAATAAATGGACATCTGTTTTCCCTTGCATCACCCAGACCCCAAACCACGCTCACATATTGCTGCCTCATGACCCGATGGAAAATGACTAACACTGGTTTATATTATTCCCTCTGTGTGTTCCTCTGTTGCTACTTTACATCCCAGTTCCCGCCACCACCTGCCAGGAATTGCCTTGCAATCCCACCCTTTCAAGTGGTTGCTTCCCGTTCCAAAAGAATAATTTTCCAGTTTCTGCTAGTCAGCTGCAGATTCCTCCATCAAAGCAAACAAGATGGGATAAACAGGATGTGGTGAAAGCATCAGGACCCTTGTCAAGAAGGAAGGATGTTGAATCAGCACCCCCTTGTTTGCCTTCAGCCTTCCAAGGCACACCTAAGCTGGCAGAAAATATGGAGACAATAAATTAATTCAGGGCTGTGTAATATCCATGAGAAAACAAACACTGACCTACACCTGATGTCTCTGTGCAAACTGCTGTTGAAATAAATGCTTTACACTGTCTTTATAAGACTAAGAAAGTGGAAGGGATTCCCCTAATGAACCCCATCCACAGAAGTCCCCCTCTCCTTCCCTTGCACCTCCTATTAGCATGGGGAGCTGGGAGTGCCCCCATCAGAGCATGCAAGGGGAGAGAGATTGTTCTAGCTGGCATTTCTAGCTGAAACGCTTGCACAGGTGGAACATTTGTACCAGGGCAACATTAAATTCCACCCACTGTCCTTTAATATAGAGTAAGAGATGGTTGAGACTTCAGGTTCTCCAGGCCATGATGGTTGCAAAGTTTTAGCACGTTGGTTTCCGTGTCTTTGATTTTCCTGAACCAACACACCCAACACCCACACCTACGGGCAAGGATAGAAATTGCCATTCATCAGGACACAAGCATTAAGACCCAAACCCACACTTTCTCAGAGCCAATAGGATATTGAGCAATGCCTTTCCCAACTGCAATACGGTTGAAGCAGTTTTCATCTTTAAATATGGTTCTCTGAGAGAATCATGTAGGGTTTACTTTCCAGATATATGCTATATGTTGTTCATGATCCCGACCCTTCCAGACTGGAATGGGAGGGAGTGTGGAGGGGCAGGAATGGCACTGTATATGGCACCATTGTCAGGTTTATGCATCTTTATGATATAGGAACATGGAGTTGGAGGGTGTGTGTGTGGCCTTTTCATCACGGGGGTTTCTTTGTCTGGCTAGAGACACACCAGAAGGGATGACTGACGTCTATCTCAGAAAGATAAATGACTTTTACACAGTCATCTAATTCCTTCCAGTAATGCAGGGTAAAGGGTAATGCAGTTGCACAAGTGCATTATTTTTCCTTGATTTCAAGTTCTTACGAAAAACTTAGGAAAACCCCAGTGCCAATGGGACAGGCATATGGCAAATATCTCCTGATGGATTTCTTTGAGCTTATCTGTGGAGGTTCTGGGTGGGTGGCAAATGTATGAATTAAAAAGTAAACATTAAGTAAGATTAATGAGACCTGCCAATACTGCCAGATCACATTGGTCTGATGAAATGATAAAGTAAATAAATAGTACACCACATGCCAGTTGTGCTCATGGTGAGGTCCTTTTGAAACACGAGAGGAAGGAAATTTGTATCAGTTTTTATCAGAATTCACCCCCAAAATATTAATAAATGAATTCCTCAAGTATCCTTACCAGCTATTTGATTGCTCAAAACTTCCACCCTTTCCTCCAAAACATACCACCCTAAAGAGAAAAGATGTGTGGCACCTATCTTTTCTATCAACACACTGTTGGCACATATCCCCATGGGTTCAGAAACTAAACCCTTTTAACAATGCATAGAGCATTCCCTCCAACATGTTGAGGTGAAAAACCAGGATGCATTCCTGCGTGAGTCATGTTACCCACGCAAAATTGTGGCCCCCAGAAAAGTGCTTTCTTTGGGGTGTTGGAATTCTGCCTGGGTCAGAGGAATGTGCCACAGCGTAGGCACCGGCAGATTATTCCTGTCGACCTCCCCGCGTCTCCCAACCTCTGCTGATAAGCAGGCGAGGTCCGGCGATTCTTCTCAGATGTATGAGAGGAACACACCGTTCTTCCTCTCTCCCCTTTGGTGTCCCCAGGGAGGGGAAAGAAGCAGACAGAAAACTATTTACATCATTTATTTCTGCCTCTTACATCAGTACAGAGAATCATGTCTGCACTCAACAACAGCAAGGATAAAACTCCTCCCAAGTACATCCAGTACGGGTCATATGACACACACACACACTGAGCTAACATCCGGTGCTCAGTACAGAATGGACTGCCCCTTTGTTTCCATGGCAACAGTCACAAACATCCTGTCTGGCTTTCCAGCCACAAGCAGCTGGCTGAGCTGCTAGAACCTTTGCTTGCTGCAGCATTGGTGCTTTATGGTAACAGATCGCAATGCCCCAAATGACTGCCATGCTCTTGCACACAAAAAAGGAAAAAGGAATGTCCCACTTTTACTGGGATAGCTGAGAGGTATGGTACAGAGACTTGCTAGTCCCAGATTTAGTAGGACAAGCAGACAGGAAATGGCCTGTACAGTGGCACTTCAGGTTACATACGCTTCAGTTTACATACGCTTCAGGTTACAGACTCCGCTAACCCAGAAATAGTACCTCGGGTTAAGAACTTTGCTTCAGGTTAAGAACAGAAATCGTGCTCTGGCGGCGCGGCAGCAGCAGAAGGCCCCATAGGCTAAAGTGGTGCTTCAGGTTAAGAACAGTTTCAGGTTAAGAACGGACCTCCGGAACGAATTAAGTACTTAACCTGAGGTACCACTGTAGTCAAAAGAGGCAATCAGAACATTACTATTCTGTGAATGGTTGTTTTTCAATAGCAGGCACTTCCTCTCAGTCATATGCAAATTGGTTTCCAGCTGCTTTAGCCTAAAAGGAAATACAATGAATAAAAAGTACTTAAGCAATAATACTGGGCAGCAAAGCCCACCCCACATACCCAACCCAATCCATGATTTAATGGGTATCATTATAATTAGAGTATATTGTTTTCAGTTAAAGTCACAGAAATGTGATGCATATAATGGGTGTTTACTCTTCTTCTCTCATTTGACAAAGCAATTACAAGTGTTTTGAAGCTCAGTGGGTTAGCAATTTTCTCTTAGAATTGACTAGAATAGCTGGTGCACTTGAAAAATAGCCATTAACTCAGGCAATATTCCACCCACAAACTGGGCAGTTATTAAATACTGAGTACTGTGATCAACTGGCAGACAGGTCATAGGGACCTAGATGCCCCTCTTTCCCACAGCCCACCATCACCGGAGATCTGGAAACCATTCCCTGTTTGAATGCCTCTTCAGGTATTAAGGCCCAAGTCTGGGGGAGGAGGGTGCCCTATTCCGTGCATAGCTACTTGACTTATGACTAAGAGTTGGAAGGACCAAACTACTTTTTGAGAGTAGTCGGCTGAATGGCTTAAAAGCCACCTCACAATCCGGAGATTTTCACTTAAAAACTTCCTCACAATCAGGAATCCTGAGAGTGCAGCGTTTCAAATCTTTGGGAACATTTAGCTGAATGCTCTAAGAAGTCTGCTTCTGACCTTCCCAGTCAAGTCGAGAAGGTCAGGATTGAGTGTGCCCTCTGCATACAAGGATCTTGGGTGTAGGGTTGGGGTGTGAACCCCTCCTTGGAGCAACAATAGACTGTTTTTATAGGGTGAAGATAGGGCAGGGATATGGGGGACTTATGGTCCTTCAGTTGTCGTTGGACTACAACAGTTGGCCATGCTCTCTGGGCTTGATAGGAGCTTGAATCTATCAACATCTAAAGGGCCAGATGTTCTCATCCCTGGTTTAATGGCTAGGCACAGAAGACCAACTCAAAAGACCAGGGATGTGATTTAAGAAAGCCAGAGAGGGTTATCCAAGGACAGAGGTAGCAAGGGCCACAGGGGTTATCAAGTCCATTCCTACCACCATTTAGGTAATGTATCCCAAAATAACAATGATCGATATGAATCTAAGTTCCTCTCGGCTCCTACCAGTTATCATTAAACAAGACAGGCAAGAAACTCAAGGGGAAAGCTTGAGTTTCTGGAGCAGAAGGGAGTGTGGATGAGAGGGAAACAGGGATGCAATTGCTGAATTAAAGACAGCTTCAGTTGTGCCTGATTTCAGTTTTGGTGTTTTCAGGGTTGATTAGTACAGTAATGTTAATTACTTGCAAACAGCAATCATGCAAATATAAATAGCAATTCATGACACCTAATTAAGGCCAGTCTCCTAAGTAAGGCCATCACATTCAAGTTTGCAGAGACTGCAAGTGAAGCACAACTGGTTGCCCCCCAGCCTTTAATAGGAAATGTGAATGGTAAGGGGAAGGTGTGCCCCCATCTGCAGCACTCTGGCACTTGCACTAAGTGATGGTGGCATTAGGCAATGAGCCTGCAGTCCTGCTGCCCAGGTGCTGTGCATCTTTGGAGTTCCCACCTGGATGGTATTCGAGTTAAAAGCAGCTTTAACAGTCACAAGGTCCTTCAGCAGAATCGAAATTCTCCTAAGAGGTAAGTTGAGGATGATCTAGGCTGCAGCTATTGCAGTTAAGAGGACAGGCTAACCCTGCTAGAAATAATGGTTGGAGGGAACCCCCCGCGAAAGAAAGTGAAGGTGAAAAAAGGCCACTTCTTTCCCCTCCGATGTACCTCTCTCTATGTGTGCAGCCTCTCTCTAGCAGTTTCCTCATCAGTGGAACTACGCTTAACTTGCCTGGGGTGTGGAAAGGATTAATTAGTTTGAGTTAGTAAATCACTTTGAAGATTTAAAAGTCTTAACTGCTAAGCATTATTGCTATTAATTATTAGAGATGGGTGGTGTCTGATGACAGTACAGAGCATGCCAGGAATGCACTTCTAAGCCTTTCCTTTCTCTGAAATGTTTGAGGTGAAAAGTTTCATCACAATGAGCTGGATTGTTGCACTTCAGAGAAGCCGTGAGGCTCAAAAGAGTGGGTCCTGGTGGTTGGACGAGGGAAAGTACAAGCTTAGTGTTCCACTCAGTGGGACTGTGCCGTTGGTCACTTAATGGGTCCTCCCTTTGGAAGAATAGGAATGGCGCAGAATTTTATTTATTGATCTTGTTTAATGAAATGTACATGCCACTTCATTGCAAGAAAACCTCTAAGCCAGTGTTTCCCAAACCTGGGTCTCCAGCTGTTTTTGAACGACAACTTCCACCATCCCTAGCTAGCAGAACCAGTGGTCAGGGATGATGGGAATTGTAGCTCAAAAACAACTGGAGCTTGGATCTAAACCAGCGGTTCTCAACCTGTGGGTCCCCAGATGTTGTTGGACTAGACTACAACTCCCATCATCCCTGAGCTCTGGCCTTGCTAGCTAGGGGTGATGGAAGTTGTAGTTCAACAACATCTGGGGACCCACAGGTTGAGAAAGGCTGATGACGAAGTTGAATTAAAGACATGACTTGAGCCTAATTGACTTCAATGGGAATGAAGTTCAACTAACTTAGTCTGGATCCAACCCAATGACACTGAAATAGTATAATGAAAAGTATGTCTTTAAAAATGTGAGCTGTTTGTATTCATGAGCAACTAAGAAGGCAGCATTGTTTGAAATGGCATTTATAAGGCAGATACAATGCCATCTTGCACAATGAGAGATTCTCTGTCAGGGGAGGAGTATGTGAATCCATGTGCCCAAAGCTGGAATGTGTTTTGGGATGTGAGTGACACATTGCAGATGGAGGCGGTAGTAGTTAAGAGTTGCAGTTAGCATGGGTGTGTGTCTGCCCACTCGGTCTTACTTAATAGGCTACAACATTAAGCAATATGTGAAGCAGGCTCTCTAAGCAACTGAGTTGCCACCAACAGAGCTGTGGTGTCTTTTAGATAACCTAGAAATGGTCCAAGCTGTAACAAGAGAAAACAACATTTTTTTCAAGGCATGTAGAATTCAAGGCACCACCTTGTTGCATGTGTTGATCTTGCCCATCACAGATGGCTTGACGCTCATCATCAGGTTAGCAACAAAGGAAGGATCATCCAATAATTAGATAGCAACCGCAGAGTCAGGAGACCACAGGCATTTGATGTGGACACACCCTTGAACCTTTATATATCTATAAGTCTATTGCAATGGACATGATGGTTTCACCCAACAACTATGAGACTAGCTGTGTCCCAATGACTGCTTCATTAGTAACAAAGCTCAGGCTCCTTACTTTGGAGAGGTTTCTCTTTGGGAATTAGGTGTATTCTCCGTGGCAGAACACATGTATTGTTTGCAAAGGTCCCAGGTTCAATTCCTGGTGATTCCTGGAAGGGCTGGAAAAGACTCCACTCTGTAAACCTGAGGAGCTGAAGTCAGTGTAAACCAGTGTAGACTACAAGTCCCATAATCCCTGACCACTGGCTGTGCTTGGTGGTGCTGATGGGAATTGAGCAATGTCTGGAGGGCTGCAGGTTCCCCAATTTCGTGGGATCTGTTTTGATAGCAAACATTTGTTTGGGGCATTTCTCTGAAACTCAAGGCAGCAGAGAGTCTGTCTGAAGTTGGAAGTGGTTCCAAGCATAGTATTTCCCCAATCCCTAATCCCTTGCTCTGCCCTGCCATGCAGGTTTCACTCTCACTTCTTAGCTAGTAACTCAGGAGTCTGGATTTCATCCAGCGTCAGCTGCTTGCAAAACAGCAGGTATGCACCTGTGCAGCCTGCTTGCTGCTTTTTGTCATGTCAAACAGACACCTCTGTAGTGATGAGCTCATGAACCTCCTAATCCCTCTCTGAAGTGTAGCTCATCTAATTTCCTACAAGTTCCTCCTCAGCTTTTCCCCCTCATCTGTCTCAGCCACCATGGCCAATAGTCAGGAAAGATGAGCATTATATAGGGGTGTGCAGCCCACAAGATTAGTCTTGCATCTGTGCTTTAAAAACAAAACAAAACTGATCTCTTTTTGATTCACTCTATGCTGTTTCCATATGGATCTGGAATTTGGGCTCTAAACTGCTGTGTATAAAAATAAACTGTGCCCCCCCCCCCCGCTATACATTACAATAGGGAGTCTAAAAATGGCTATAATCGTCTCTCTCTCTTTTTTAAAAAATGATATTTATTGAAAATTTTTAAAATTACAGAAAAAGACAAAGCAGAGAAAGAAAAAGGAAAAAAACAAAAAAGAGAAAAAACAAACAAACCAACAATTCAACAATCCAACAATTCAAAAAACAAAAGTACACCACAAACAGATAAAAATAAAACCAACATTCTCAAATCTTCAACTTTCATTACTTTCTTTCTTTGACCTCCTCCTCCTCCCTTTTTTTGTATCCCAGTTAATAATTATCGCAGCAAACCTTTCCATATTTCATAATATTCTGTCATTACATTACCTTAATCTATTTTCATCTTATCTTATAAAAAACCTTAAAACTTAAATCTTATTTTTACCCACTTCTCATAACCATAATATTCTTGCCTAATTCTTTAAACATTTTTGCTAGAGCCGAGTAATTTCATTCCAACATTTTTCTAACAGTCATCAATTTTATAAAACAATCCTAGTGATAAAAAAAAAGAAATAGAAACAATCCAATCTTCATCCAGCGTCCCTTCCTCCTGGTCCCGGGTTTTGTCAGTCCTTTTTATCCCATCGATCTAGCGCATTAACCTGGTAACCTTATATCCGAGGCCCTTAAGTCCCTTCCATGTCCCTTCCGCAGCTCTTCTTCATATTCACCTTTCACTCGTGGGAACTCCAGCTTGGTAATGTTTTTGACCCTTTTCAACAAATCAGCCCCTTTTCCATAGTCCAGACTAAACTCCATGTAGTATTTAAAAACATGTTTCAGAATCCCTCCAAAATTAAGAGCCCCCACAGCTCCAAACATCTCACAGCCCATTGCCAGACTCGGAGAGTCCAAACATCCCTACCTAGGGGGGTCTATCCAACCCCCCATTTCCAAATCAGTCCAAACTTTATCTTTCTTAATCTGGCTTTTTCCAAGTTCATTTGTCAAATCCAAAAGCTCATGTTCCTGCTGGGCCGCAGCTCCCTCCATCTCTGGCGCCCAAGATTCCGCAACATCCTCTTCTCTCATCTGTTCTGTCAGGGCACACTCCTGATTTAATTCCTGGGTGGGCTCCCTATAGCTTCCCACTGCCTGTTCAAAAATTCTGACTGCATTAGTCATCAAATCCGTCTTCTCAGTTAACTGTTCCAGTAGAGCATTTATTTTACAGAGAGCACACAACAGAGCTTCTGAATACATTGTCCTACAAGGTCACAAGCCTTTTCCCACGATTGTAATCTGTGACAGCTGCAAGCTCCCTGGAATTAGTTACAGTTTCCCAGTCTCCCTCTAGGGGGAAAACTTCTAATTGTTCTTGCAACAAAGTTTCTTTTTTGAGATATTTTGTCAATATTTGTTCCTTTAAAATGCGAAAGGAAACAGTGGAATCACTATGTTTCTCTTCTTTTAGCTATCTGTCAAAAACGTTTGTCTCTGGTCAATGAGCTTCAAACGTCAGTCCTGACACCCCGCTCCAGGATCAGGACGGTGGAAAGTTACTTTACTTTAAACTCACTTCTGCAGGTTTAAACAGTCCGAAAAAGATCCCCCTTCTTCTCCTGCTGCCGAAGGGGGGTTCGAAGATTTTTAATGATGAAAGCCGATCCTTTAAAAGTGATTTTCTGAGCTCTAGTTTACGTTGTCTTTGCTTTATTCTGTCTACAAAGAAACGGAAGGCTGACTTCCTGTTTAGACCTTCCCATTTCAGTACCAAATTGAAGTAAATTTTTAAATCCAATTCCTTTCTGCTCGCAAGTCCTTATTTAAAGTCCAATTGTTCAAAGTTTAAGTACTCACGGGTGCTTATTTTAGAAGCCAAATTGTCCCAGGAAAAAGGCAGCGCTCTCCGGCAACGGCTATGCGGCTTCGCTCCACGGAAATAGCAGTTGACTCACAGCACCGCGCCACTTCCCCCTCTTCGCTTCGGAGCCCGTTAGTGGGTTCCTTTGCGGGTTGGGGGGGCGCTAAGGGTGCCCGCCGAGTCCCATGGTCACAGGCTTCATCTGCCTGTGATTTTTAAAAGGGTCCCCGCTTCGCCGTAGCGGAAAAGACCCGTTTCATGCGGAGCTAGTCCCTCCAGTTCAGAGGGAGTCCGCCATTGCCGATGGCGCCACCCCGGAAGTCCTTATAATCGTCTCTCTTTTTGACCAAAGTGAATGAAATTTACAGGCATGGGAAACTCTCCAAGTGGATTAATCCTGACAAATTACAGACAAATGAACCCAGGGGCTTTTTGTGTGTAAGGTAAAAGGGATTCACTACCCTCCATAATCTTACCTGTCTGGACCCTTCTGGACAGGAAGGGTTATAAAGGGCTTTCTTCTTGGACCGAGCATTTGCCTGATTAGCAATGATCTTTCTGGTGCATTTCTCTTATTCCTTAACAGAACTCCTGCTTCCTTGGGCATCTCCCTGTGGCTGAGTCCCATCAAGCTGTAACACTGGCTTTCATACCAGAAGTTAACCTAAGAAATGGGCCCTCCCTTTTCCTTTATCTGGCCCAAATCCCCCCTTTGACTCTTGTTTTCCTTAATCACAGCTTAGAGTTACATCTAAATCTAAATCTAAATCTAAATCATGGTTAATGTTAACTGGCTTCCCTCTTGAGCAGGGTTTACAAATGCAGCTCAAACCCTCATTTGAAATTGGGGCCAGGATGAGATGCCAACAGTACCCATAGGTAGCACTGGTATGAAAATAGTGCTAAAACTACAGTTCAGGCAAATATCTGTCCGTTCTAAGTATTGACATGGGGGTGTTAAAATCAACACAAATATAAAGATATGTAGCTGCCTTGTCCAAGTTGTTGTTTAGTCGTTTAGTCGTGTCTGACTCTTCGTGACCCCATGGACCAGAGCACGCCAGGCACTTCTGTCTTCCACCCTTCTCCAAGTAGGTCCCTCTAAACGATGAATGACAATGTCGTGGCAGAATCTTTCCTTGGGATCTTTTAAAGTGCATTAAACATGAGGCTCCCTGCATCTGTTCTCCAACTGATCTGAGGTCCCACTTGCAAATTCTGTGACTTTAATATCATTTGCATCAGCTAAGAAGATAAGGAGACAGACACTGACAAGTAGACGGTGAATTGTCTGGGATAAAATGGGAGCAAATTTACATAGGCAGCCTGTTCCTGCTCCCAACCCACTGGAATTTTTTAAAACTAGAACACCAGTGATTGAAATTGAGGTCTTCTGCATGTAAAGCATGTCCTCTAGCTACTGGTCTATGGTCCCACCCAAAGATTTGAAGCTGGGGCTTCTTAGTTCACACTCTTAGTAATCTAAAGTAGAGTGAGTAGACAAGGGTGGAAGATTAGTAAGGTGTGGTGGAATGTGTAAGTAGGGAACTGAGATAAGTGAGCAGGTGGCATGATGGGGACAGCTAGGTGGCTGGACCAAGATGACTGATGACTCCATCTCCTTGTGGCTCCTGCTCAGTGGCTTTAAAATCAGCTGCATCAGCTGGAAAATGGGGAGACAGTGACTGGGAAACAATGACTCAAGTCTGGACTAAACAAAAGGGAACAAATTTACATAGGCTGCCTACTCCTCCTCCACACCCCCTGTCTGTGTCCAGAGAAATGAATGAGGGTGGGCGATCAATCAATTAGCTTTGTGAGCTATGCAGCAGAGACCAGGAGTCTGCACTTAATGAAAACAAGGAAGTAAAAAGGAAACAGCATAGAGTCAAGTGTAAGAGACAGACAGGGGGCGTTGTCATTGAATTTTGAAGATTGCTGCTTGTGTAAAAGATTGATTATAAAAAGCTTAGAGGAAGCTCTCCAAGGATTCTGCACAATCTGGAGATACCTTTAATAGTGAGATGTGGACCCAAGGGCCTGGAAGTGCAATGACCACACATGTACATACACGCAATACAGTAGATCACGGCTGTCAAACATAAGAGCTACAGGTGTTTTCAAGTCCTTTGAGGTCCCTTAATGGATGGAAGAGAGGACTCTTGGCTGCTTTCTCTTCTCTTCCACCCTAGGCACGTGGAAAGCAAATGGCAAGGCCATGTGCAAAACTAAGTGAAAGGAGAGTGTCCCAATGGCAGTGGAAATGGTAGGGCAGGTGGGGCTCCACCTCTTGCACTTTCACCACTTCAGGCAGCTGCTTTACCCCATCACATGGATGGGCTGGCTCTGATCAAGATATTTTGCAGAGTATCAACAAACAACATACTGTACCGTAAGGGAAATACTGTAAAGGACATAGAGCTGCAGCAGTTTCATGGGGGAGATCTGGGGTATGAGGAGCTATGCTACATTTTCTGCCTGCCTCTTCTTCTATGAGCTGTACAAATAGTTTATGGAAAGGACCCACCAGCACAAGCCGAAGACATTTCACTGCCTAAGGTGAAATACAAGAAGGCACCTGCTTGAAGATCATAGGAATGTAAAGGGAGCCCTACTGGATCACACCAAAGGCCCATCTAGTCCAGCATCCTGTTCCCACAGTAGCCAACCAGATGCCTGTGGAAAACCCACAAGCTGTATATGAACACAGCAGCAGTTGCTGCAATTCCCAGCTGGTATTCAGATGCTGGAAGGAAGTACATAGCCATTGTGACTAGTAGCTACCAACTACCTTCTCCTCGATAAATTTATCTAACCTATCTTTAAAGCCATTCAAGTTGTTGACCATCACTTGTAGCTCACGTTGTGGCAGTAAATTCCATAGTGGTGGAGATAGTCAAGCTAACTAAACTGGTAGTCAAATGGTTCATCACCACTGAAGAGGGGGCAACACCCTCTGTTGCTCCTGAGGAGAGCAGGCTAACTTAAGGGGTGCAGAGCAGGTCACAAAGCACACACAGCTCTGCCTCCCAACACCTTGCTGCCACTCTCCACCCTTCAGCAACTGCTGCCCGAGGTGGCCGCCTCACTCTGCCAAATAGTAGGTTTGGCCCTGGGACCCACTTTCCTACTGAAAGTCCCAGACACTCCCACTGTCTCTCACAGAATAAAAGGCAGCTTGAGGATTGGAGAGAGTATTAGCTATTCCACTACCACCTTCTGCCTCCACCTCTTTGGCCCCTTCATCGCCAGTGTGAATGCACACAGTCTGGGGTTCCAGGTTTGTCCCAGGGTACCGTACCCAACAAAAACAAACAAACAAAAAACAACAACAAAAAACAAAGATCATGGCCACTGGTCCCATCACCTCCTGGCAAATAGAAGGGGAAGAAATGGAGGCAGTGAGAGATTTTACTTTCTTGGGCTCCATGATCACTGCAGATGGTGACAGCAGTCACGAAATTAAAAGACGCCTGCTCCTTGGGAGAAAGGCGATGGCAAACCTAGACAGCATCTTAAAAAGCAGAGACATCACCTTGCCAACAAAGGTCTGTATAGTTAAAGCCATGGTTTTCCCAGTAGTGATGTATGGAAGCGACAGCTGGACCATAAAGAAGGCTGATTGCTGAAGAATTGATGCTTTTGAATTATGGTGCTGGAGGAGACTCTTGAGAGTCCCATGGACTGCAAGAAGATCAAACACATCCATTCTTAAGGAAATTAGCCCTGAGTGCTCACTGGAAGGACAGATCGTGAAGCTGAGGCTCCAATACTTTGGCCACCTCATGAGAAGAGAAGACTCCCTGGAAAAGACCCTGATGCTGGGAAAGATGGAGGGCACAAGGAGAAGGGGACGACAGAGGACGAGATGGTTGGACAGTGTTCTCGAAGCTACCAACATGAGTCTGACCAACCTGCTGGAGGCAGTGGAAGACAGGGGTGCCTGGCGTGCTCTGGTCCATGGGGTCACGAAGAGTCGGACATGACTAAGCGACTAAACAACAACAACAACCGTACCCTCATGAACTGCAGGCTCTTGTCTCTGACATTGTGCGCTAGACAAACACCACTTTCTTGGGCTGCTTACAGATGTGTGAGGAGCAGCTTTGTACTGATGCAATCAGAGTCCGTCTAACATCTAACATGACCACAGCCATTACTGAAAGTCCCAGGAGGCAATCTGATATATGCAAGTCATGCTCTTTTCCTGCTGTGCCAATGTTATACCATGCAATTGATCTTGGTTTTGTAAATGTAGATGTTTTAATTATTGTGTCACATTTTATGCTTCCCACTGCCCTGCGCTCTTTAAGGGGGAAGGACAGTATATAAAAATGATTAATTATCATCTTCATCCTTTTCCTTTCAAAAGACTTTTTCAGCCTGGTTTTCTTTGAGGAACCATATTACACATGAGATGAACACGATTCCTAACATGAAAACCACATCCTTTCCTTTCAAAGACACAACTGGCCTCTTCCAATAACAAGGAAACTGCTGAACTTCTTTTTTTCCTGCACTTTCTTTCTTTAGAAGACCTACAATATGATAGCTTAAAATCCTCTATTGAGGTATATTGAAATAACTTAATTGGAATCTCTGATATAGCTGGTGTTCACATTTGACACCAGCTGAAAATTACATAAGAAAACCTTTTCTTTTTAGGAAGAAAAGGCCTGGCTAATTTCACCTGATTTCCCCATCCTCAAACTCTAATAAATTGTTATGAAATCAAAATAAAAAATAAAAAATAAAAGAATGCTGCCCTCTATTTTCACAACACTTTCCCAAACCAAAGCTTTTTCTCCAATGGCTGGCTAACACTGTGAAGAATATTCTGGAAGGCAATGTGAAACCACAACATCTGCAACATATGGTTGCTAGCCACAAACAATATGTATTGTATTAAAATGAATGTGAAGATGAATATTTTAGTTAAACCCATATGATGACTTTCCTTCCTTCATTATTGGGCAGTCAGTGGGCTTGCACAATGGTTGCCTCAGCACTTGTGACCAAATGAGGCTGTAAAAACTCCACCCCCGAAACACATGATCTCCATTTTATCTCAGTCATGAAGGTGACATCCTGGTTAAGCAAAGTCAGTAGGAGGTTTGGCTGTGAATGTAATTAAGTTAGGCTTTCCCCTATTGTATGTTTCTCTCTCCCCCCCATGTGTTTTTTCACCAAAGCAACAAAGGTTCTTTCACAATGCATAAAAAGATGAGATGTGAAATTCCCTTATTGCAAGGAAGCTCTGAAAATGCTTCCCTTCAATACTGGGACCATGTGACTCATGCTAGCTTCCCAGCAGGTGCATCACCGTTGCTGACCAGGAGGGGTGAGGCAGTGGGCAGGTCAGCATGGTGCAAATGCACCAGCAGAGTAACCTCCCACCACCTCACCCCTCTATCTTATGGGAAGCAACCACGAAGCAAGCGTAGCAGTTCCACCCCACCCAGTGAGCTGCTTCTGCTCACCGCTCATTCTTTCGTGAGAAGTCAGTTGCATACTCCTAATCCAGTGCAATAATAATAATAACTCAGATTCCTTCCCCTGGAAAATTAGGAGGAGAGCAACAGAGCCAGAGGAGAAGGAGGGGGGTTACAGAAGATATGGGTTGCATCCAGAAAAGTCATCCCAAGGATGTTTGTCTGCACAACTGGACTTCCTCTCCTCTCCCCTTGAACCTCCACGCCCACCCAACCTAATCAACTCTACAAGGTCTGAGGAAAACCCAGTTCAGTTCCAGCAGGCAGTGAACATAAGAGCCCATCTAGTCCAACATCATGTTCTGACAGTGGCCAACCAGATGCCTGGGGGGAACCCCACAAGCAGGCTTTGAGCACAAGAGCATTCTCCCCACCTGTGGGTTCCAGCAAATACTATTCAGAGACATCATTGCCTCCACGACAACTGTGGTGCGTTTAGTAAATATTAGACTTAGGACTTAATGGATTCTCTTGTGTTTTAATGCCACTCAACATTGGGTCTGCTTTTCAGTCTGCATCATTGATTGTCCGTTTCAGTTCTTGCCATTGTTTCAACAGCTTTCATTGTATCGTTTTATTGCGATTGTCTACGCAGCCTCATAAATCTGTATATACTGAACATTTTCAATAACTAATGGAATAAATCAAACTGTTGGGACTTCCCAAGGTATTAGTTTGAGAATTACTGATAGAATGTATGTGACTCACTTTGAAATTTGAATAATACTCTTTCAACCATAATAAAGGGTGAATTATTATTACTACTTATGTGAGCATGACAAATGTTACATGAATATACTCTGCACGCGGTTCAATATAAAAGTATGACCAACAGGCTGTGACGTGTTTGTTACACTGCTCATGGATTTATTAGGACCTCTTGATGAAGATTGTACCTATTCATTTCCGTAAGCCTGATCTTATTTCCTGTCCACATAAACCTTATTGTAGACTTATGATTCTGCAGGTATATTTTGGTATATTTTTCATAAAGAGTTTTGGCCAGGGCTAGCTTTCGGGGGTGGGAGTGGGGAGGGTAAGCAACTGGCCAGCATTGTATATTATTTTCATAAAACCGCATTCAAGCCATGTATTTCTTCCCAAACATGTGTTATCCTGGATGTGATCTTGCCCCAGACTGCTGCAAGAGAAGTTAGTCAATAGTACATTCAGAATACAATCACAGCTGGAGAGAATTATGCAATATGTAACTGTTGGGTATTTCTGGGTTTGAAATAAATTGGTGGCCTTAATGCAGCTTTTAAATTACTTCCATTATATCCATTATATCTTGAGCTCTAGATGTAAGATTACATGGCAAGATGTTGTCTTCTTTCTTGAAGAAGGCAGCATCTTCCGTTGAGACTAGTTAGTCAGCCAGAGGTTAGTCCCTAAAGCCAACACAAAAAGACAATAGCCTGGGGGATCAGAGGGCAATAGTTGTAGCTAAATTAAAATGGTTTAATCTCAGCACTTAATTGCATCTTGCACTGGAGTCAGACACTGGGAGTGAGGATGTCTCGCTTGATAATAGCTAAGGTGTGCCAAAGCTGAGTGTAAGCTGAGGTCAAATAAAGGTAAATAGATACCAGGAAGAAACAAAGGACCATTACTAAATTGTTCAGACTAGATGCAAAGGGGCTTAAGCACTAATTTTTTCCCCAAATAAATATTTACAAACATTCCAAATCTATGGTGTGATTCCTCATGTTGACATTTGGCGCTTTTAATAAAAATTCAAAACATGTTGTTTAAATGTAAAATCATTGACTCAGAAGTAGAATTAAAATGTTTTAGGCTTGTCGATATCTCTTGGTGGTTTTTATTTCGTTAGCTATGAAACTGCAGAAACTGTCAGCTATCAAATACTGCTCACCATGGCATGTGATCTACTAATACAATTAGTGGCAGATGAAGATGTTGGACTTTCTGGAGCTGGCAGACCTTACTGGAAGAATCTGCGATCAGAAGGAGGAGAAATATCAAGAAGATTGGAAGAAATTTAAAGATTATCTAGCTAAATATTATAATATTTTATAAGTAGAAATACTTGTAAGTATTAAATTGGCCTAGGATTTAAGATATGTGGAATTGTATAATATTATGGATTGAGAACATGATGAAAAGTAAGGAAGTTAGTAATTTCAATTAGGTAATTATATTAGAAAATGAATATTGCAAAATTGCTAAAATGAGACTTAATGAAAATCAGTCAGGAAGGATCTGAGGAAGACACTTAACAATGGATATTAGGTTGGACTTGGATTGGAAGAGATTTTTTATGTTTGTTTGTTTTCTATATGTTTTGTTTTTTCTGTGTAATGTTGTATCTGTTAAAAATTTGGAAAATTAATTTAAAAAAATTTGGGGGGGAAAAACTATGGTAATACAATTAATTACATGACTGCCATCAAATATTACCTACTGCTCCATTCTGCTGCAGGTCAGTAGTCAAATATTGGCAAGTATGGTATAGCCATGGTTTTCAAGTGATGTCCTGGATAAATTATTTGGAATCTTGTCAGTGGTTCATTGAAAATAAACAGCTAAGGAAGAGCTTGCCCATAGCTACTGATTTACCTCTATAACATGAAGCCACAAGGCAATATTGGGGGTATGAACCAGTGTGGTGTAGAGTGTGGTTAGATTGTTGGTTCAAATCCCCTCTCAGCCATGAAACTCACAGAGTGACCTTGGGCCAGTCTCAATCTCTCAGCCTAAACTGCCTCACAGGGTTGTTGTGAAGATAAAATAAGGAAGAGAAGAACCATGTATGCCTTATTGATCTCCTTAGAGGAAAGGTGGGATATAAATGTGATAAATAAATAAATAGATTCTAGATTGAACACTCAGTTAAAACTTGGCGAGACAGTGAGACCCAACACTGATGCTCATGAAAACCACTGTGATATACAACTGAAAGGCAGCTATCACAAATAGTAAAAGGCAGTGTATGTTGACTACTAAGCACAATTAAGTATCAACTGTCAGATACCAAATATTGAAATAAACATCACTGGCTGTCAAATACAGGCATCTAATATTCAAAGACTTTAATAGTATGCAGACAATATCTTTGGGGGGGGGGGATGATTTGTAAGTGTTATTTAACACTTTAAAATGCAAAGCTATACATCTCACATGCATAAAGACTAATCAACTCAACTCTTACAACTTGGCCTGTATGTTCAACGCTAATCTGGTTCCAGTATTGTGCAGATTCAAAAGGATCTCTCCTAGCTGCAAGGATGGACATTAAAATAACAAATGCAGTTCAGTGTAAGCAAGTGTTAATTGAAGCAGAATAAGGCAGAATAAATAAACCCCAACTTCTCATTTACATCGAAAGTGATTCACCAGGAAAAGAATCTTGGTTTTGTGGTGGAGAAATGAAAATGTTGACTCAATATGTGGCTGTTGTGAACAAGATGAATTCAGTGTTGGGAATCATTAGTAAAGGATCTTTACAAATCCAGGTAGTGTATGAGTGTATGGTCCTTTCCTTTGCACAGCTGCTTATAACACATGAACTCATTCCCAGACATGATTTTCCAGATTCTTCTTCCCTCCAAATTTCCATAGGTGGAAAGTGAACTGTTCTCCATGCTTCCTCCCACAAAATCCAGTTTGTTGTTAACATATCAGTAAATAGCCATAATCACACCTATGGGGAATGCTTAATGTAAAAAAGTATTAAAAACATTTTCCAGGACGATTTTTGTTTGATTCAGCATTAATATTGGTTAGATTGCAATTTGTCTTCCGGAGGTGATGCATACAATCCCATTGATACTGACATGTGGTAAATTAATCACTGGAAAAATATGTCACACATTACAATTTAAAGTTTACTCTCAGGTAAATTTAGGGAGGGAAATATTTAGGGAAATATAGATGGTTGCTTAGGCTGGAATTGGACACTGCTGAACATGCAGCTCAATACCTCCTCCATCTCTCTTTTCACCTCTGGCAACATCAGTTATTACAAAATGTGTGATTGATATCATTAGGTAGATAGCACTGGCAGACAATGAAGTTGAACCAGGGGTAGAAGCAAGCTGCGCCATGTTGATTTCATGTTGCATATTCTGTAATAGTAGGTAGATGTTACAGAGCAGGGAGGGTTGCTGTTTTCGGTGGCAGACACAGAAGCTCTGGAATATCTAGGTCACCAGTACATACAATATACATTGCCATATTTTGTAAAACCAATCATCTGAACTTCACATTAGGCAATAAAACCTGAGAAACTATTATTACTTTGACCTATTGAATACCCCACCTGTGGTGTATGATCTGATTAATACTTACTCTAATCTTGCTCTAGAGCAAGGCTGAAGCCTTACACTAGGGATAGTTAACATGGTACCTTTCAGGTATCGTTGGACTCCAACTCCCATCAGCCCCAGCCAGCATGGCCTATGGCAGGGGTTGGCAGCCTAAGGCCCATGGGCCACAAGCAGCCCACTGGGGTCGTTTAACCAGCCCACTAGCCGCCACCAAACCAAGCCGCCAGCTTGGCGAGTCCCCGTGCACTGTGCTAAACTGGCGCAGCGTAGTGCAGGGACTTGCTTCCGCGGTGCTGGAAATCGCATCTGTGCATGCACAGAGGCCGGAAATTGCATCTGTGCAGACGCAAATGCCAGAAATCACAGGCGCGTGCGCGATCCAGCCCACAGAGGGATCTCCACTGGAGTGAACCGGCCCAGGCAAGGTAAACCTTGCCGACCCCTGGCCTATGGTCAGGCATAATGGGCTTTGCGTTAACAGAGATGTTGCCTTGGCTGAATACAAAAGCACTGCGACAGAACTGAGTGTCTCTGAGGATGGGTGGGTGGTTACTTAAGATTAGGAATGGCAAATACACCAATTTTGGTTTCTCTCCGTTTATCATTTTCCCAATCCTAAGCTCACTTCTCCACAATTGCACATCAGTTTGCAAATCATGGGTGGGATTCAAGGTAGCACTAAGCGCAGGGAATGAGGTCTGCTTGCACAATGGGGCTTTCCACTTCTCCTTCTCCCATGTCCTCTAAAGGTGTTACGTGGTTCACCAATGAGCAGATATAGGAGTATGAGGGCACACACAGGGAGGAGGCAGGGAAGTCCCACTGTGCAAGCAGACCTCAGTCCAAGTACACAACTTAACTGAATCCTGCCTTCAAAAAAAGTCCTCATAAAATTCATCAAATTTTAGTGTGACTTCCCCCTAATATACACATACAGGAATTTTACGCAAAACAATTTTCCTTAGTATAATGCACTTTCATGTGTTATTTTCATTAATATATGCTTTTTATACAAGCTTTGTCCTAGGAAATGCATTTTTGTACACATTACTTACATGGAAAATTGCAGTTCAAAATTCAGAGAAGTGCGAATTTTGAAGAAAGGCTGTTGTGACTTGTTTTGGAAAGTGTGAATTAGATAAATTTGCTTTTAAATACAAACTGCTTTGAATTTCTTCACCATACCTACTTGACAAAGGGCCTTTTCAGTGGTTATGATCTTAGGATGGAGCTCCCTCTCTTGGTGCAGTCACTTAGAGAGGCTATACGAGACAATTTCTTCCAGGGCCATTTTTTATTGCGGTTTCTACACTAGGCCAGAGGCACAGGGAGCTGCAAGTGGAAGGAAGCAAATCTGCTCTGGATGGTTGAAACAGCATGGGAAGTGTCACTGGGGGCTGCGGAAGGAAGGTGGAATCAGCAAAACAAAACAAAACAAAAAAAACCAAAAAAACCTCCCCACTTCCTCCTGTGAACATTGTTTTCCTGCCCACCCTGTTCTGCCATCAGAAGGTTTTGTTGGATCAGAATCCTTTCACTTTGAGGCAAGGGCTGTTGCTCAGTGGCAGAGCATTTGCTTTCCATGCAGAAGGTCCCAAGTCCAATCTCTGGCATTTCCAGGTATGGCTGAGAGAGAACCTGTCTGGAACTGAGGAAAGTTAGTTTGGACAATACTGAGCTAGATGAAGCAATGGTCCAACTTGATATTTGGCAGCTAGTTATATTCCATGAAGAAAAGGAGAAATATAACTCATAACCCAAGTTAATGGGTCCAGTTCAGAAACAATGTTTCTCCTCCAGTAATCTGAAGTGGGACAATCCATTCTTTCACCTCAGCACTTTATCCCTTCAGTTTTGTCTCATTCTGCTGCATGCATAGACTCTACCAAAATCTATGTCACATGGTTCTCCAACCACTTTACTACACTGCATATTTTCATTTCATTTCTGTTCTGTTCAGAAACCCAGATCCTTGGTGTGACTTTGTCATGCCTACATTTAAATGGCCCAGTTCTTTGACTAGCTTTGGGAGTTTCTATAAGTAAGTTTCAAAATGGCTGTACAGCACCCCAAGACACTAAGTAATAATAGGGTGTGGTGGCGATACCACTTTCTGAGACTTGCTTATATACAGATTGAATACATCTTGGCTTTCTGCCACTGCTTTAGATATGGTGATTGGCAGCTCAGCCTACACACAGACCTACACACAAATGATTGTTTTGTATAAGGAGGTTTTCCATGGATAAAGCACCAATGATTGTGTAGAGAGGCTACCAGCAGAACATTTTCATTTGCCTTAAGGAGTGAATTGATCACACATGATGTTCTACAGCAGGACATGGAAGGGGAGAGAAAGAACAGTCAGTTTCTTATCTTTTAGCTTGTTATTCACAACACTTCTTCCCAACACCATGATGTGAAGTTAAGAGTCAAGGGTAGGCTATGAGAAGCAGAAGTAAAAAGGAAGAGTCATCAGCACTTCAGAAAAGTTGCACTAATTCACACAAAAAAACCTTATCTCCTTGTCAGACTGTGCCAAGTGGCTCCAACCTCACAAGAAATGTTCAGCTAAAATTTCCCCCGCTGATGAAAGTCTGTCATTTCAGCCAATAGGTGATACATTTTTCATTTCCTTGAGGGGAAGGGGATAAGACCTAAAAAGGATCAAGATCAAGAATGGCAGAATGTTTATATTCTGGCCAGTTACCACTTACTTCCCAGAAGTGCCCTCTACCTGATGTTCTGTGCATCATGCGTAAAATACCCCAATGTTCTGGGAGGATTGTGCAATGCCATGAATGGAATGCAATCCCTTCTTAACCCCCGCAGGCGATCAGTTTACGCCCTGAATTATGAGATTTTGATTACTCTTATCTAAGATACAGATGCTGTTAGATGCAATGAAATTAACCCACTCTTGCAAATGAGTCGGTAGTCTCCTGAGGCAGTGAATATTGCACACTGTCTAGATGTTGCACTGATTTTTCTCAAAAACACTTATGTTTCATCCAAAGCTGTGGCTGACTGTTATTCACAGGCATGTTCCCCATCTTGACACATGAAATGTGCATTTCCCTGCTCTTTCATGGCATCTTAAAGTGGGTTAGGCTGATGGCAGGCTGTATTTTAATTTTATACTTACCACATTTTAAATTTTGTATATTCCTGATATGGAAAATTGGAAACTTTGAATAAAAAATTGAGAAAAACTCTTTTTATGAAATACGCTGTTTTCAGAACTGTATGTTAATGCCAAATAGGGATGTTCATTTCTTGAGCACATGGTCCCTCACAGTGCTTTTTTCTGGGGGGACACAGGGGTATGTGTACCCCTAAACATTTTGTGTTGCCCCGACCGACCAATGGATGGACCAACATGCCAGTCTCCACAGTAGCAGTGTGAACTGGAGCTCCGTCATTCTCCCCACTGGTGCTCATGGAGGGGAGTCTGGGACGGCCGTGGGGGAGGCAACAGTGCTCCTCCTCCTGTAGCTAGAGACAGCCGGCGAGTGCTCCCCCCTCCTCCCTCAAGCCAACCCTGCTGCCACCCGGGGGCCTTCCCATCCTCTCAGCACTGCTGCCACCACCTCAAGTCCCTCACCCGGAGGTTGGGAGGGGGGAGGAAGGGAGCGAGGGGGAGGGGGAGCAGCCAAAATTAGAGTACCCCTAAACATTTTTAAAGAAAAAAACCTGGTTCCTCAACAAGCTAGGAATACACACTTTATTTCTGCTTCAACAGATATTGTCTCCCAGCTGGATCAGAGCAATATTGTATATATATTATTTTCCTGCATGGATTTAGAATTAGTATGGATTTCTCTGGTATCCTATAAATATGACGTAAATGTAAATCTGAAAACAAATTATTTGGGCATCTCTGTCTCATCTCCATAGAATTTTGTGGAAGAATAGTATAGGGATGTATCATCCTAGTCTAGTTCTCACTGTTAGCCATTAGTACCTTGTAAAATATAATGTTACAGGACGTCCCTGGCATGTTTAAAGCCCATAATAATGCTGACTTACATATTTTCCTGAACATCACCCCATCTCTGTCTCCATCAAAAATTGCATCACTCTGAACCAATAAAGTTGCAAATGACTGTTTGGCAGACTAGTTCAACCACATCGAAAAGGTTGTGTGATTTAGTTCTAAGAAATTATATTTTACAGGTAATAAGAGGACTATCTCAGATCTGGCTATCTGGTCCGCCCCCTACCCTTCAGCACAGAAAGCCCGCTCTTTATAGCTGAAGTGCAAAAAATGGCAATTCAGGTTTTCCATGGATAGCTGTTTGCTCCAATTCAGTGGCAAAGAGCAAGTTTTTGCAGGGAAAGCTCCGGAGTGAAAAAAAGGAGAACTAGGAAAGGGAACTTTAAAGTGTAGAGGAAACTTAAGTGTAAATAAGCCCTTACTGACAGTGGCTCTTGGGGGTTTCCAACTGCTAGAATTTGTTACAGCAGGAGCTCCTAAAACAAGGTTAAACACTTTTCAGTTTAGCTAGGTACTGAGTACTTATACAGCTGCAATGCCTTGGCATCCACACCTTTGCAAGGGAGGAAGAAAACCAGAACAGCTTGGCCCCACCCATGTGACTCCCCTTTGTTCCACCCATGTGGCTTTATTGGCCCTGCCTACATGACCTCCTTGGCCACAGGCCACCCCAGCAAGTCCAGGGGCTACCAGATGCCACCACAGGTAATGTCTGCAACATGTTGGTTGTGTGAAACCATGGGGGCTGCTTCCCACCATGTGCTAGTTCTCTTCTTTATTATCACAAAGCATTCCAACTAGAAATTTGTGTGGCAGAACACAACCCTCCATGGAGGTGAGTTGCAGTTGATCTATAAAGCACACTGTTGTAGGTCTGCCCATTGTGCAGAGCAGCTGCCCCACCAGCGCTATTTTGTTCATGTCTTCAGAATGCCTGAGAGGAATGAAAGAAGTAAAGGGAGTGAAATCTGTTGGTGAAAGGAGTGTGCCTCCTTTCAAGCTGGGCAAAAATGCAGTATGCACCAGGGAAGAAGAACAGAAATTCAATTAGCTCTCAGCAATCAAAGAAGAAGAAGAAAAATCAATGCTGGTTGCCAATGCACCTTTTAAAAATACAATTTTTAGATTGATCAGAAAGCATAGAGAGTTCCCATGGACAAAATTATGTATAAGGATTTAATAGCCTTACTACTGGCTGCAGTTTGTTTGGAATTAGCCAAGCATTGGTGGTACAAAACTCCATTTTTGTTGCAGTGGTAGACCAAGGTCTGGGGCACAGCACTGGCTGAAAAACTTACAAACTGAGTGTGTAGGGGAGCCAAACATAAAGATTTGTTTGCAAATATGTGTTATCCCCTATGTCTCTGGACAACATGGACTTTTGAAACCTTCAGAGACACAAAAATTATTTTGGTATTATTTATATCTGAAGTATTTGTGGTCTTAGCCTTATTCCAAATGAACACTGGACATTGTAATACGAGCTAGTGTGCATCTTTTTCCTCCGTCAGTTTGAGCTTCCACTGGATATGTTTCACGATACAGCTGGTGTAGACTAAACTTTGAAACTCACTGGAACAGCAGTTTCTGAATATATTTCCATGCCAATGTTCTTCCACAATGGTATAACTTATTGTACATTTCAGCATAACAGCCCAAATTCTCATATTTTCGGTTTGTTATTCGCAAGCTTGGACAGCAAAAGAAATGAAAATTGCACAGTGAGCCTCACTGGTTGTGCACTTAGCTGGTATTTCAAAACAGTGGTGATAGCTGTCAGTGTAGGAACCTGGAAGATAAGCAGATGTCATCCAGAAAAACATTTGATCATATTTATCTGTTTTTCAAATGGGAATAATACTTGGAGAGATCCGATATAGATTAGTTAGAACTTGGAAACCAGGAAGTCTTAAGTGCTATTATTATTGCTGTCATCATCGAAAGGCACTTAGACCAAACCTTGAGACATTCATCTGTCACTGTTGTTCTCCTGATTCACATTTTCCCCAAACAAAATCAGCCATTCAGGAATCCTGCAAACAGCAGGCTAACTGAAGGGTGTATTGGAAGCTGGGATGAGACTAGCACTGCAATCCTGTCCTCGAATTATGCCAGCTGGATGAAGATAGGCTTGCTTACTACTAAATCTATTGTACTGGTGGAACAAAAGGTTACAGCTGTATAATAGATTCTGTTTTGTTTCACCAATAATAGGTTATGCCAGAGTAGAGATACTATTGTGCTGGCAATAGTCCTTTTTTAGCTTACCTGAAGATGCTGGGAATTGGAACCTGAGACTTTTTGTATGCAAAGCATGTAGCTGAACTCTGTGCAGAAGCAATTTGTAAAGTCTGAAAAATACTGTCATGCTGCTAGACTCACTATTGTTATATTTGAGAGCTCCCAGCTAGGAATATAATTCCTTATTAGCAACATTATTAGCTTGGTGTTGTAGGCAACTAAATTCTGCTCAGACTCTCTGAAACTAAGGGCCCCAAGTTAGTCATTTCTACCAACTTAAATGGGCCTACTAGCATTGAATGCAGCCCACAAACTCCAGCAATGTTGAGTTATTCAGATATTGCATCTGGGTGGCTCTGTTGCTGGTAATAGAAGTATTTTTATACTGCCCTTCAGATATAGTCCCAGGAAGGTCTTTGATTTGAGCATACCTCTTGGATGCAGCATCCTACAGCCAGGATGCTCTGCTGCTGCTGAAAAATGAGCTGACCGATTGGTAAATGTCTCATTTTGACAAAATCCAGGGTGTGGCTCCCAGCCAGTCCCATCCTGATGAAAGTTATGTTGAAGGAATCATTAGAATTCAAACCATCCCTCATCAGACTGGTTTTCGTGGCTAATGATGGCTGTTCTGAAGGTTATGTCACAAGGAAGGCGGAGAAACCTGTCTCCTATATGTACATATGCAATCAGAGCTTCATCTGTGTGGCTTCTTGTGAGCAATGAGCTAAGAGAATCAAAACACGTTTACCACCATTATCCTTACCATGAAGGTAGCAGGGGTCTTTGTGGCCCTGGCACTTTTCAGCCACTTTGAAGGTAAGCTACATTTGTTATAACCAATGTCTGTGGTGGGGGATGTCATCTTTGCCTAAATAGTGGGCACCATGTAGTCCTTTAAAAATAATTATAACTAAGTCATTACCTAACAAGAGAACTAGCTTATTTGAAGAGAAAACTGAGGAAAGCCAAGGATTAGGAAATACCAAGCACTTTTATTTCTTTCTTGATAATATCAATGTTTAAAAGATGATTTCTGGAACTGGTGGTGGGCATACCTTTGTTGTTGTCAAATACCTTGAAGGTTTGCAAGTGAAGGTAGAGAGCTTCCTTGTTTTGGTGAAAGCAATATCTATTTTCATCTATTTTGCCTTTTGGGTGGACAAGTCAAATGGACTGTCTGATGAAATGACATTCTTCTGTCAAAACGTGGTTGAGTGTTTGTATCCATGCATAGGGCAGACTTGGAATTCTTCAACTCGTTCAACAGAGTTGACATTAAACAGGAATGAAGATAAAGATAGGGTGATTCTGCAGAGAGAGAGAGAGCGCAATATGGACCAACCAATCAGGGCTCAGTATGGCTGTTATTGTATGTATATATAAATAGAATTCTGTATTCATTGTCATAAAATCTAGAGAAACCTGCCATCTGCAAGTAGTTGAACTTAATGTGTCTGGAATTATCCCCCTTGCTCTTTGAGTTGTTTATCCCAATGTCTATCAGTGCCTCTTGGGCAAGTTATTATCAGCTGGTTGATTTGCCAGAGGAATTGCAGAAGCAGTGGCTATAAGTGGCAGGATGTAACAATGGACAGCACTGGACAAGTTGGGTAGACGGATAGTGATCCATTCTGAAGGACCTGTCACCTCCAGTGACATGCAGATTGGACATTCTGTGCTAGTTTTCAGTACAGCTTGATTTGCTTTCAGTTCTCATTGGCATCAGGGGGTATCTGCTGTTTGTGGCCTGTGGAGTCTTCTTATCTAGCAGACTTGCGGTGTGGAGGGGAGGCAGCAAATTTTTCTGTGCAACCATTGCATCTTAACTGCTACAGCTTCCCAGGTGGTCCCAAAATTGTGGTAAGTGGCAAGATGTGCCCGTCACAAAGTGACTTCAGAAGGAAGATGACTTGACATTATTAACCGGACCAGCATAGATCACCTCTGCTCCGTGGACCAAAGTGGAAACAAGCAGTGGCACCAAAGATTGCTTACTGAGGTGGGGTGATAAAGAGAGATGGTAATCTTCAGATCTGTGGTTTAGTTAGGGCAGGGATGAGGAACCTCTAGCCCTCCATATGTGGGTAGACTTCAGCTCCCACCATTCCTTATTATTAGCCACACTGGCAGAAGGCCACAAGTTCTCCACCCCTGAGTTAGGGTATTTCATATAGAGAGCTCCCTGCTTTATATTGACTTGTTGTTGTTGGCATCTATCTGTCTTGAGAGACAATGGAGTGCACCTTTGGGGCTGAAGTCAAACTGCTTCATTAGCAGCACCGAAGTGAACGTACAGGGTGCAAACCTGGCAGTGTGTATAGAGGTCCTGGGCTGCCCAGATGACAAGTCCCCCCTCTTGGCCTCACTGATGTGGTTCAAAGGAAAGCAGAGTAATATGTTTGGCACCAGCTGCAGGAATTGCCAGAAGGAGGCATACAAGGCCCCATCAAACTGTCTTATGGACTCTACTTTGGATTTGTGTAGGGTTTATGCCTTAGCCTTTTCTTCTCCTGAAGATATCCCACAAGGCAGCAGAAGTTTAGGATCAGTGTTTTCTTCTCCTAGATGGGCTACTTTCCCAGGTTGACAAACCCCACCTGCCCCTCACTTCCCTCTACATCATATGCAGAAACCGCCTTCTTGACCATTGGACCCACTATTGGTCTTGTCCACTCAATCCACCAGAGTCTGTCTTTTCATGCAGGGGAAGTCCCTAATTCACTGAGGGTTTGAGACTCAGCAGCCACCCTCACCTGGTTTAGCCAGCCAGTCAAAGCCGTTCCTGGGGTGTGGCTTCTGTCGCATGCTGACAGCTTCTAGGAACCACAGTGGAGAGCTAAGTGCAGGGGGGGGGGGGGGACCAAAGGTGGACTAACTATCCCAGAAGGAGCATGATATGTCCCCCACCAGATGCAATACCCCTCCCCAAACACCTCATATACTGACTTGTTGTTGTTGTTTAGTCGTTTAGTCGTGTCCGACTCTTCGTGACCCCATGGACCAGAGCACACCAGGCACTTCTGTCTTCCACTGTCTCCCGCAGTTTGGTCAGACTCATGTTTGTAGCTTCAAGAACACTGTCCAACCATCTCATCCTCTGTCGTCCCCTTCTCCTTCTCAATTAAAGGCTGCTTTAATTGAAATACTAGAATAAACAGTATAAGTTCCATTAAAAAGAAATGTAAAAGGGGAGAAAGGAAGAAAGAAAAAAAAGAGGCTGTATGACATGCTGTTCTAAATATCTAAATCAGTTAAGGACAGGTATTCTAGGCTTGGATTTGGGTTGTAAGATGTTCCTGACAAATGTTACATTAAGAACTTCCTATAGCTCAGTCACAACATTTTGGGAACCGCACAGAAATATCTGGGTGGTATGAATCAAGGAATTTGCAGTTAGTTGTATTATATAATTAGTTTAGTGGGCAACCAGCCCAATGCACGATCTCATTAAATAAAAGTGCTTACATTTAACACAGCTCCCATTAAAAGTCATGCTCAGGACTGTGTTTCCATAGGTGCACCATCATCATCACTTGCAGAGAGAGGAGAGACCTATATGATCATGATGTGCACAAAGTGTCACTACAAGCGACAACAAGTAACTCAGGCAAGCATGGGCCTCAAAATTATAGAAAGCAGGACTGCAAGCCCAAACCATATTTATTGAGAAATAAGTCCCTCTGATTTCAGTAAGGTTTATTTCTAATGCTTAGGATTACAGGGTAATTCAGTGTAAATAATTTTCACATCAACCCAGCAAGTGTGTTCTGTGCAAGCAGCTGGTCTGAGTTTGCATTATGAGGCTCATCTGACCCCCTTTGAAGTCCACTGGTACATCTGGTGTGGATGGCTATGCAGATCTTTATCAAGGAGCACTAACCATATGCAAGAAAGGAGAAAGCTATAGGGATCAGGGAAATTCAGATTAACTGAAACCATCTCCTTTTTAAAAAGTAATTTTTATTAACGATTTTCTTGGTTTACAAAAGTACATGCATTTGAAATGCTGAAACAAAGAAAATCATCAAACCATTAATTCTAGCATACAGCATCTCCATGATTGGTATTATTAATTGTATTATAATTTGGTATTGTTATAATGAGGCTATTATTGGATTGCTGTAACTGAAAACTAATAAAAATTACTATCAAAAGTATGTGCATTGTCTCTTTTTCAGGTTGTAAAGTCTTTTCTATAGATCAGTTACATTTGTTACGAGATGTTAGTGTTGAGTACAGTATATGGTAGGGGAAAGAGAGTGAGGGAGAGGAGGGGTGCGGTGGTGAAATTTATATATTTTTTTATAGTGTACGTGTGGGGTTTTGTGTCAGCATCAACTGGATACAGTAGGTTCTCTTTCTATTCGCTTGTTACATTTCCTTTGTATTGAGAGGGATTGGGGGGCAGGGTGTAGTTGGTTGTCTGTGGTTGTCTGTAGTGGGGTTTGTTTGCATTTGTGAGTGGGGAGGGTTTGTTGGGTCACCTAACTGTAACCACCTCTTTGATTGAGTCGTCGTCTTTTTAAAATTTGAATTTGTACAATGACAATGCAAGAATTTACAATCTGTGTATTTTTGTTGCAGGTGTTGCCAGTCAAATGAGATACCAGGTTAGTTCAGACTTTTCTCTTATTTTTCCTAAATCAGGCCGTGTACACACCATACATTTAAAACACCCCACCAAGAATTCTGGGAACTGTAGTTTGTTAAAGGTGCTGAGAATTCACTTGCATTTGGTAATGAATTTTCACGTGTTATTTGTGAAATGAATAACATTGCTGGAGTTTAACTGTTGCAGCTCAGCCAACATCTCTGTTGCCCAATATTTCCAAAAGGCTTGCAACCTAGGACAGGATTCCACCCCCCACCCCCCAAAAAGAAGGCAAAAATGCACATGGAAACTACATAATAGCCTGCTTGATACTGCCTCCTGGCAACCCATTTTCCCTTTGCCCATTCATTGTGATCATGCTTTCTAATCAACAGAGATCCTTCTGGGATTCTCTGACTAGATTGCATTAAGAAATCCTGGTGGATTCTTAGTGCTACTCTCCAGTCTCTGCCCAATATTAGTAGGTTGGAGGGGGAATCAATGCTCTATGGGGCCTCCCTGCTCTAACCAACATGGAATAGTGGTAGAAATATCCAACATGGTGACACATGTTTTTTAAGGACCATATGGCTTAGTAGAAGGGCATATGCTTTGTGTGAAGAAGGTCCCAGGTTCCTTCCTGGCATATTCAGGTATGGTTGAGAAAGACTGAAACCCTGGAGAGCTGTTGCCAGTCATTGTAAACAACGAACAGCAGTAGACAGTGTGGTGGGGCTATGCCATCCACCTGAACTCTATTCAGCTGAGTTGCAGCAGCAAACTGGGATGGAGAAGGGAAGAATGTGGAGGTGGTGAAGTCAGTGTGGTGTAAATGCACTGACATAGCACCAGATTGCTTCTGTTGGTGTGCTTGCAGTGCACCAGTCCCACCACTGCCCTACCCCACTCCACCACAACCTTGACTGCTGGTGAAGAATAACCAATGTGATGCCCTCCATGTGCTGTTGGACTACATCTCCAATGATCTTTGACCATTGGCCATGTGGGCTGGGGATGAAGGGAGTTGGAGTCTAACCACATTTGGAGGGTATCACTTTGGCTAGTCCTGGTGTAAATGGTACTGAGCTAGGTGGACCAATGTTCCAGCTTGGTCTAAGGTAGCTTCCAGTGTTACACTAGCATTAAACACAAGGCTTACAGAATCCCTGTCTCAGCTACCTATGACCATCATATTGAAATGCCCAGGTAACAGAGGGATCCATCTATCTGCAAGTTCACCTTTACCCATTTTAATGGGGTTGCAGAGCTGAACCTCTTGGTGGATTGTGTCCAGAGTTTGACTATCATCTGAGCTCCATTTTTGTTACCACTCCTCTCCAGAAATGTCTAAAATTTGAGTGGGATTTTCCATTCAAATGAAATAAACATTGAAACTCAGTGACAGAGCAAGCGAAAGTGAAAACTAGAAGAGGGTTACATTCCCCACCTTCATATTACTCACTTCCATTCCATATAAATATACAGAACTGAAGCAATTTAAGGACTGCAGAAGCAGAAGACAGCAAGCAAGCCTCATTAAGCGTTCCTTTATCCCTTTAGGAGGGCATGTGCCGTGAATTCCAACCATTTTTAGAGGATGGGAATTTATACTGCAACAGAGATATAGACCCTGTTTTCGGTCCTGATGGCAGGAGACATATGAACAAGTGTGTCATGTGCCGTGAAGTCTTGTGAGTATTAGAAACAACCACTTGTTTCAGAGATGCTAATGCCATGATGAGAGCTGTTATACTGGTTGTTTCCCCTATGTCTTCTCCTCCTATAGACAATTTCCTAGTTCCATCTCTATGGCAGAAACCCTTTGGCTGAGGCAAACACTGCAATTTATAACCCCCAGAACACAGAAGTCAGTTTCATGCCCTGCTGTTCCCCCAGACCACCAAGATCAACACCAAAAGTGGATCCAAAAATCCAGGCCATCAAGGCAGCAAGGAAGATCTAGCACACATTAGAAATTACACAGGGCTTTAGTTTCAATGCATGCAAGATTCCTTCCATGAAGGAGAAGCTATTCGGATTTAGTGAGCAGGAGTCTGCATCAATATTAAGATGAGACCTGTGCTCATTCCCTAAGATTCATTTCAGATTCGGAAGGTGCTCAGGGATGAGTGGTTTAATCAGTCTCCATGAATATGATTCTCAGCAATACAAATGGGCTGTGAAATATCCTTTTCATGTCAGTGGTTTGTGTAAATTGCCATCTAGGCAATATTTCATAGAAGGTTGGCAACACTTCAGTACCATCAAGTTGTATGCAATGCTGCCCATGTACACGTAGAACAGATTTCCTCCTTGTGCAATGGGACACCCTTGCCTCCTGTGCACCCACAAAATCTGCTTAGGAGGACTGAGAAATACTGTGGGGCAAAATTTGGAAGTGTATAGGGGAACTGCAGAGAGAAGGAGAGGAAAATGAAGTCCTGATACATGAGAGGAAATCCACTGGTGCAACAATGGTTTCTATCCATTGAAATGATTAGGACAAATTAGTTACATGAGTAAGACTGATTGATTTTAATGGGATTTCTATGAATTGGGGCTATAAATGATTGAAGGCACTTGTTATCAGATCCTATTTAAATACATCATGGAAGACTCAATAGAGAAAAGTCCTTAGATTAGAGATTCTAAGCAAATAACATCCCTTACCTACTTTACGTCTTGATTTCTTCTGTTCTCTTTTATGTGAGCAGTTCTCTTGCATTCCAAGAACCTCTTGTGTGAAAAAAGATTGCGGGGTTTGTATTGAACTTTATATCACCCTACACTAAAGTGTTGCACCATTTACATTTTCCATTCATAATTTCTTCTCTGTTTTTGTTTATTATCTTCATTAATAGGAGAAGGAGAGCAATTGCTGGTTGGCCCAAAAACCCTTCTTCAGCAAAGGTGAGGAGAAATTTTAAAGCTATCCAATGGCATCTAATAGCGTTGATTCCATTAGTGTTACAGGGAGGAAAGCAATTTTAGATTATTTCAGGAATTTGAAGGATGATGGAGAATAACTGAAAATTACTCCTCTTCTTATGTGGCTTTACCATCACCTGAGCAACGTTGTTGGCTACAACCTGCAATTCTTGCTAACAGTGCTATCCTGTGCAAACTTCCCTGGGAGTAAGTCCCATTGAGGCTAATGGATCGTATTTTCATGCTCAGGCACAGTGAGCCTGCCACCTGGTGCCTCACACCATGTATAAAGATACACAGACCTACATTCATGGATCCAAAAAAGAAAAAAAGGGGAGAAAGGCCACAACTTTATTGATTACAGATTTAGGTGATTTGTCTTAGGCTCTGGGTGTTTTCCCACTTGGTCAGCCTGTCTGCTTCCTGCTTCCTAGGGCATCCATTCCAGGAAAATATTGCCCTATGGTTTCCATCAAATAGAAGCAGCCCACGGAAACTGCCTTGGGGAGTGCTATGGTCCTCAGCCCCCCATCTGGATTTATGGACAGAAACACCTCTCCTAGGATTCCTTTAATGGGATACCCCAATTCCTGGAAGGGGAAGTTAAAGCAATATAGTCCCCTTATGAATAATTACTATGAATCTGACCTAATGCTTTAACCACTAAAGTTGTGATGATTGCTGTGAGGCAAAAACCACAAGACCAGCCAATTTGTCTGGATATAAAATTTCTTCCTGCCCCAAATACAGCAGCCAAAAGATTACATAGCAAAGTCATTAACAAGGGTGGGAGACCAAAAGGGTGACTGTAGTGCCAAGGGAGAAGGCGGGCCCCTTTTTATCCTGAAGAAGAGGACCCAAGTGGAAACCAGCACAAAGTTTCCACCTGACTCTGCTCCCCCCAGCTGCCACCTCCTAAAGCCCATCCACGATTGGCCAGTTATTGTGGGTGGGTAAATTTGGATTTCCCCATGGCAGAAAGGTGAGAGGAATTTCTGAGTAGACATGTGTGGGATTGCATGTGAGGCATGAAAAATGGTATACCTGAAATATGATGATATTATGTGTTTAAGCCCTGCATTTGACCTGCTTAGCAATTGGTTTTTGCTTTTGTGCTGGAAGATATGAGACTTCATTGTCACTTGGATTGTAGCCCAATCTAATTTTACTAAATGAGATTAGAGTTACAATGCTGATACTATATGTAATTATAGTGAAAACACTTCTGGAACAGAAATTGCACAAGTGGAGACCTGCTACATTTCATGGAAATTCGGGATGGTGTCCTCCTCCACAGCACATTGCTGGTTCACTAGAAATATGGTTCAGGAAGAGTTGATTTTCATCATACACCCTCTGGCTGCTTCTTATATGTACAAATATGCTTCATTACACCAACAGTAGCAGTTTCCATTCTCCTTCTGTTTTATCCTCACAACAACCTGGTAGGTTGGCCTAAGAGATTGTGATGGGTCAAAGTCATCCAGTAAAGTTAACCACTCACCAGGAATTTCAACCCAAGCATCCCTGGTCCTAGCTTAACCAAAGGGTGAGGAACCTAGGGATAGGGTGCTCCAGAAGTTGCTGGACTACAACTCCCACGATCATTTAGCCATGATGGCTAGGACTGGTGGGAAATTGAGTCCAACAATATCTAGAAGGCCACAGGCTCACCAGTCCTGCTCTAACTGTTGTACCACTCTGATTCTCCAAACCTGTTCCTGCTTGTGAGTATTAATAGCAACCCTAGTTTCCGGTTTGGCTCCAGACTTGGAGGGCAGATAGAACAGATAGAACCGTGCCCCCCCCCCCAAAAAAACCCCTACGTTATCAGGTATGGCTTAAAAGAAGTAAGGCTCATTACTTATCTAAAGAAGGTCTTCATGAGACCATTGAGTCCAGGGTCTAAAATTATCCAAGTTCACCCACTGCAGGGTCTCATTGTAAACCACAATTGAACCGTTACTAGTACTATGCGTTTTGATTTCTGACAGGCCCAAGTTAGCATGCCATGATGAGTTCGTATCTTTTCCTTCTTGTGTTTCCAAGACTGAAATAGTAAACTCTCCAGGGCGGGTCCTGGGCTGCCTTCCCTGTTTGGAACATTCCAAACACGTTGTTGGCACTCAATTACTGCTTAATGGGGTAATAACACCCAAGAGCGCTCCAGCTAGGGCAAGGTGTGGGACCAGGCATAAGCAAGCCTTAATTGCACCTTGTTTATCTTGGCCAATCCATTTCTTGCACACCTCTTTCTCTAGGCAGCAAATCTTGTCATTGACAGGCTTTTCTTTCCCAAATGATATATTTGTTTCTTGGTCAAATTGCTTGGCTTAATTCGTCATCATAATGCTTGCTTCTGTGTGACTTATACTTGTGCAGGTTAGACTTCATAAGGTTGTGTCTAGCATTCCGGCTGAGAGGGAAGTGTTCAGAGGGAGAAGCTGCTAAGAGAAAGGGTGGGAGAAGGGTAAAGCAGAAACTCTGCTGCTTTTCCCATTAAGTTTGTTCCCACCCAGGAGCAGAGGAAAAGACGAACACAAGCTGGCAACATGGCAAGCAGTTCTGTTGTTAGTGTGTCCACTATGTTTTTGAAATCTAATGTGTCTAACATATTTTTAAAATCTTGCTTAATATAAAGTCCAAAATAGACATTACACATCTGCAAAGAAAACAGAATCTCAAGTGCTAGACATAATGTATTGGCTATTAAGCACATTTGCTGTATTGATTTATTTACATGGGAAAGAATTCTGGGTGGACAATTCCCCACTGAAACCAATGCTACCATTTGGTTGGTTTTGTGGCACCTTTAAAGACTAACACATTTATGACAAGCACAAGCCTTCATGGACTGTAGTCCACTTCATTAGATGCGTCTTATAAAAGAAACATCTGATAAAGTAGAATGTAGTCTGCAAAAGCTCATAACATCATAAATTTGGTAGTCTTTAAGGTGCTACAAAACTGCTGTATTGGCTGCAACAGATGAACACAGCTACGCCTCTGAAAACTTTCAGGTTTGTGCTCATTCTCTTAATTACTTCCAATGAAGATTACTTCCAGGGTGCTTCATTCCTCATAAAAGACTAATTCCATTGGGTTTGGTTCAATCAAAAGTGATTGAACATTCTGCTGATCACATGATTTTCTAAGGGACCTTAAACGCTGGCTATGGGCATCCTGTTGATGACTCATGATGAACTTTATCTCCTTCAAGGAGGAAAATTGATCTTCTTCTTCCACTGTAGGATGACGACTGCAGTGAATATTGGCCTTATTTCAGAGATGGGTCATTTTCCTGCACCAGAGAGAATAATCCAGTTCGTGATGCTTCTGGCAAGCAGCATAGCAATAAATGCATAATGTGTCTACAGAAGTTGTGAGTATGCCGTAATATATTTTCTTTTTAATTAAATTGGGCCTCTCTGTCTGCAACAAAGTAAAACTTTATCCATTGTTTCTTGCAGCAAAAATGGAGGTACGATGAATTCTGTTGGAAAGGACCAACCACAAAATGGAAAAAATGAGGTGAAATAAAGCTTTATCCAAATTTGTATCTGACCATTTACATTTTGCATTTCTTGCCCATGGTGACCAAGAATGAGAAGAATCAGTTTCACTCCAGAAAGGTTCCAACTCTGTTCATCCAAGGTTTTGTTGCATCCTGCACATACATGCACAGTTTAGCCTCTTGTTCCATATGCAAAAAGTCATGTGTGTGGTAGAGTACCTCATTATGCACAGAATTAGGAAGTCCTCCCTCATGTTCCACAGGTACCTCTTTATGCAGCACATTGTTAATTATGGAACTCACTGCCACAGGAGGCAACAATGGCCACCAACTTGGACGGCTTTAAAAGAGGATTAGACAAATATAAGGAGGAAAAGGCTTTCAATGGCAACTAGCCATGATGGCTATGCTGTGATTCCATGATCAGAGGCAGTAATGCTCTTCAACACTTGTTGCTGGAAATCACTGGATGGGAGAGTGTTCTTGTGCTTGGGTCCTACTTGTGGGTTTCCCACAGGCAACTGATCAGCCACTGTGAGAACAGGATGCTGGGGTAGAGGGGCCATTGGCCTAATCCAGCATGTTATTGTTATGTTCTTATATTGACCTGCATTATCTCTGCCTAAATCATAGAAACTACATTTGCCTGTAATGTCATTTTAAAAAATTGTGTTCAGCACTTCAGTCATTGGATTAGCTTTTAATGATTTCATTAAAAGCTAGAAAGTGTTAGACTTCAAGGTTATATTTCAGGCCTAGCCAAATTCATATCTGCATTAAATTCATCCCTGGATAACAGTTTTAGTCCATAAAGAGGTTATCTTAATATGCATAATGTTTAAAATACTATATCACATTTGAGGGCAATGTCCATTTTCGAGATTATTTTTATCTGTAAGCTGTCTTGAGTCAGGTATAAATGATGATGATCATGATGAAGTTTTATATTGACTATAATGGAATGTGAATTATGCCCATCCTGTAATTAAGCATGTTGGGGAAAGTGAGAGAGATAACTTTTCAGATCAGCTGCGTCCAGATCAATCTACGTTTCAATGACTCATAAAGAATAAATAGTTCAAGAAGACTTTAATGAAAGGCCCTTTACCCATCTAATTGAACAAGCAAATAAAATAGTAAATAACCTTCCAGAGAAAAGTTGGTTATTCCAGAAACTTTTTTTTTATAAAAAAACCCTTATACTTACCTTCCTTTTAACCTGAAAGGTTTGTGACTCATGCCTTATTTTGAATTGGCAAAGTCAGCTCACCCTCATAGATTTCTTTATTTATGTTTCATTCACTCACTTTACCCTTGTTCCATCATGTGGACCCAGCTAGGAGAGGATACGGGTTGTCGGTGCACATGTTCACACCATTCTTTTGCCTTCATTAAAGCTAAAGAGAATCTGTATGAAAAGTTTCTCACTGGTGAGATGTCTAAGCAGCACCAGTTCATGAAACAGTATTGAGGAATCAAGGGCAGGCCCTTTCTTGCCAGCATTCCAGCCACCTTTGTTGGCTTTATTCACTATTGATTGAAAGCATGTTGCAACTTTTTAGAAGTTTTCATCATGCTCCACAGCAACTGATGCAGGGACCTGAGTATTCTCTGAATTGTTCTGGTGCAGTTGTCTGCCTGTGATCTGGTAAGGTGTTGACAGTATTTTAAGCACATTGTTGGGAAAAGTGGGGGAGATCTCTTTTATCATCCAGATCAATTGCATGCTTTGAATATCCCTGCTAAAGAATGATAATTAGGCCGGCCGTAGAGGGCAACACCCAACAAATGTTTCTAAGACAGAGGCACTCAGGATTCCTCTGACTAACACTTCAGTCAGACACAAGGTAGTAGGTGACATGGTTCACCCTGTCACACCCTGACACCATCTGTGTCTGTGTGATGCATTTGCTGTGAATGAAGATTCTCCAGAGTTTCCAAAAATCAGACCAGCAAAGCAAACCATGTTCTTTCTCTGCAGAGGAATGATGGATGTGATGAATATCGATCAGAGATGGGACCCAACGGAGAACTCACTTGCACCCGTGAGAATGCTCCAGTGCGGGATGCAACTGGCTATACATACAACAACAAGTGTATCATGTGCTCAGAGAAATTGTGAGTGCTCTAACTCAAAGATGAAATGATGGGCTGTCGTGAATAGCAAACTTTGGCATGTACGGTACTCTCCAAAGTTTATGGGCAGTCATTGAACACAAGAAGAAATGCCTTGTGTTTAATGTATATAGTTTATGTAATGTTAGCTACTTAGGCTAGGGTTTTATCCCCAGGGCCACATTCCCCAGCGGGCAGCCTTCTGGGGGCCACATGCCAGCGGTGGGTGCAACAGCTGGTGTGACTTTTTCCATAGGCTCCTGACCAGCCATGCAAAGTCAGAGGTTTCCACATATACTGTTTTCCATCCAGGCAAGCAAGGGGCATTAGAACAGTCAGCTAAAAACTCTTGAGGAAGATGCACATTTGAAGAAAGTGTATTAGTCCTTCCTCCGTTCACTAAATTTGCATTATAAAAAAATTGGCCAGCCAGCATGGCCAGAATCATCAGGGATGATGAGCACCGTAGTCCAGTAGCATATGGAGGGTGACAGGTCCCCCCACCCAGGATCTAGGGAGTACCAGGTTGGTATAGGTTGCAGTATACCAGGTGTGGTAAACTTTTGTCCTTCCAGGTGTTGCTGAAGTACAACTCCCATCATTCCTGACCATGCTGGCTGGGGCTGAGGGGAGTTGTAGTTCAACAACATCTGGAAGGCCAAAGGTTCCACATTTCTGATATATTAAAACAAAGCAGCTTCTCACTTCTTTGTACATGCCTGTGGGTTTGTTCTCTCCTTATGTTTTCATTTTTGTTTTACTGTCCTTGGTTTTCTTTTCTTCTTTCACTCTTCTCCTGAATGTTCAAGTTCTAACAAGTGTTTGAACATAAGAACTCCAGTTTCCAATTCCTGTTACTCACGTTGTTCTACATTCCATGCCTCTTAGCAAAAAAGAAGTTCGAGAAGGCAGGATCGTTGGAGGAGGAAGAGGAGGAGGCAGTGGTGGTGCTGTGGATACTTATGGGAACAGAATCGTTCAAGGGAATTTCAACCCAGGGAACAGCAACGAGGTGAGGAAAAATGTCGGGCAAGCTGCTATCTGAGCACTACTTTCCTACTCAAGAAAAGGGATGCTTTATCCTGTCTCTGATACTGTGCTGTAATGCTCATCGCCTAGAAAGCATGATTGGGAAGAGAGATCACATTCTCATAGCAAATCAGAAACATGTAAAACATCCAGGCTGAGCTCGGTCCAAAGGCTTTAACAGCCTGGGATAACATAGTAGAAAGCAACATGCAAATAATTTCTGAACACAAGCCACAACTTCTGTGTGGTGTGGGAGTTGCCTGATAGGTATTGGTACATCAGAGCCAGGAAGACAGCAAATCCATGATTGCAACGTGTCGTGGAGATGGCTCAATTGCAGAGAGGTGTCCGATGTTAAAGAAGAATGCCATGAGATGGAGAATGAAGGAAGCTCCAAATTTATAGGGTACGATCTAGGCTGCAGTGCCAGCCCTGAGCATCCAGCCGGGCCTCAGAGTTAGCTCCTTGGTTTGAACAACTTGTTAGTGGCCTGAGGAGGATACTTCCCCTGAGTGCTGCCTTAGATCTAGCCCAGCTTTCAGTAATATTACTTACATAAATAGCCAAACAAGTCAAAATTATCCTTCCTTTAAGGAAAACCATTATTAGAATAATAAAAATGTCAGTGAAGGGAATAACTATAAACCAAACGAGTAAAAACATCCTACAGAGATAACCACACAAGCAATGAAAACTTGCTTTCACACATGACATGTTGGCATTTAGGTTCTAATGTGCAAAATATGTGGGCCCTAGTCTAGCTTTAGTCACACAAAACTAGTGGCCTTTGTTGGGGATGTACAGCAAGAGATGCTTCTGGACAATTCGGTAATGTATTAGCTGGGCTTCTCATTGTTGGGTCAGGCTGGTGGTCTTCACATTGTTTGTTTACTAATTAATTATACTTCATTTAGAAGAGTTTATATAGTTTCCATGAGACTCCCAGTGACTCGCAGTTTCCTAACCAGGCTCTGATCTGGCCCACATCCAATCATGAATGAGTCATTCCCATCCATGGGGTGGGGAGCTTACGCATGTTAAACTTATCCCTAATCATGCCCATCAACAATTCATATAGACCTACCAGAGATATGATTAGGGTGGCCATGCATCTTGCTTTAAAGAGGACAACTCTTTATTTGAAATGCTAACAGAGGATAGCCCTCTATTTGAAGGAGTCCTCTGTTTGAAGGGCTGTCTGGTCCAAGCCTGGTTTAAGGATGAAGAACCCTAAGGGAAAGCAGCAGAGACCTTGAAGTTACCACCAACAGTTAGCAGCAGCTCACCTGTTCACAGCCTTCATCACTATGGTGAGATGTATTTTCATTTGAATTTGCATTAGCCAGCCTGTCTAAATTTGCATTCATACATATAAATCAGTACATGCTAATTTTATGCATATTTTTGTCATATTTTGGGGCAATGCATAAGTGGCCACCCCAGAGAGGTGTCTTAAATTGTAAATAAACAGTTCGCATATTTTTAATATAAGGCTTTCATGATTTGACTAACATCAGCAACTGTTTAAGAATGACAAGAAAAGATGCAATCTCTCCTCATGGTTTTCAATGGGAAGACCATTCATTAACCTAGCTCTGCAGTAAAAAAACAAAAGAACAAAACAAAACTCCTTTGTCTCAGGATAAAACTTTCTATTTTGCAGCCAACAGGTTTTTTCGACATGTTAAGACATGTAAGAAAATCCTTTTGAATTCACTGGGGCTTACTTGTGAATAAACAAGGTTAGGCCTGTGTTGTGAAGCTTGAATGGTGGCCCAGAGATTATAGCTGTGAAGCCCTTCCACATGGTAGGGGAGACAGTACTGTGTGCTACATTAGTCTTGTTCAGACATTCAAACTCCTGTGTAATGAAACATGGAAGAGGGGCCACACTCCATAGGCCCATCTCTGACATTGCATGCACTGAGTAGTGACACATGTATAATGCAGATATCTGCAGAGGAGGGGAGGGCTTTGTGTATTCAGCTTTACATACAGAGACCCCCCCTTCTGCAGATGTTCATGCTGCATTCACATGGTGTGCACCTGGTGTGTATGATGTCAGTGGCAGGGTTTCTCTGCACAGTACAAAGGACCTCAGAAGACTGACTGAACAGGGATACTGACATGCAGGCCTGCTTTCGCACTCTTTCTAGGCAGGGACTGATTAAGAAAATTGTTCTTCCATTGCAATATGTGCATTACGTATCACTAGTCTCCACACTCTTTTCTTGTGCTAGCTTCAGAGGTGAAGCTAACAGTTTCAGGGGTGGGGTGGGGGTGCAATGCAGTGGCATTGCTTGGAAGGGGCCACAGAGGCAGTTGCCCTGGGAGCAAAATTCTTAGGGGCAAAAAATTTCAACACCCAGGTACTGCAGGCAACACTGGCCTCTGTCCCTCTTTCCTGCCCTCCCTCTTCTGATGCCCTCTTGCATCTCTGCCTCCCCAAGGCTTGTGTGGCTGTTTGTTGCAGCAGCCCTGGCTACAAGCTCCACAGGCGAAAGATGCTTCTTGGGCTAGCCAGGGGGATGCTTCCCAGACCCCTGTGGGGCAGTGTGAGGAGGCACCTCTCTTTGGGGCAGGGTAGGCAACTCGGAGACCAGGGGTGACAACCTTGGCTGCCCAGAGGACTCCCAAGTGGAGGGAAGAGGAGAGGAGGCTGAGGGAACACTATACAAGGGAGGGGGTTCAAAAAGTGGTGAGGGGCTGCTGGCTGTGTAAGCAAGGGGTGACATAACTGGGCTCCTGAGCCCCACAGGGGTGCCGCAGAAAGAATGTAGTTGGTCAAGGGAGCCATGGGCTCTGTGTTAGGCAGTTGAATGTGCATGTGTACTCAATCCATTTTGCTCCCTCCCACCTCCTGCTCTATGCTGCCCTGGGGTCTGAAAACCCCCGCTATGCCAGTGGTGCAGTGCCAAAATCTCTGATGATGCAGGTTCCAATCAATGCAGCTCCAGGAAGGTGGTTTCAAATGCCGTGCCTCCTCTGGTCCAAAGAATCACGCATGGTGCCTCTTTTTGTCTTGCACCAACTGGTTCCAGTTTGACAAAATCTGGTGGTTCAAAAAGTTGACCCTCTTCCTGTTTTAAAGAATGCATCATTATTTTGTAACACCCAAATTACAAGACATTCGAGCATAATGACCCCCCATTTTCAAAGCATCGTGTTGCATCTCCTTGTGATCCTCGCCTGTCACTCAGATGTAGGAATGTAAGAAGTCATCATTTCCTATTCTGCCCTGTATGGTCACATGCAGCATTGCTTCTGTCTCGCTGCAGTTTGTCTGTCACCAAATACAGTATTTGTATCACTGTCCACTGTGGTAAAATTATGTAATTTACGTAAATTGCATGGTCATTGCATAATTCCACACCCTTCATTTTGATATGAAGGAAACGCAATGCAAATGGAGATGAAACCTAATCATTTGTGCACTGAAAGCAACAACATCAGCAAATACTGATAGTATTTCCTGGGTGGATTTCTGTTCATATGTGGATGAGTAAATGAACACCAGCAATTTACATATCTCTTTTCATTTCCAACTGAATTTTCTAACATCCCTACTCAAAGGTCTGTCTCTTTCTCTGACGAGGGCTTGATCCTTTGCCTTCCACAAAGCACATTCCTGAGTACATTGATTGTTCCAGACACTTTTCTTGTGGTTCAGCATTGCTGCATCTTTCCTCAGATTTGTCTGCATCACCCAGGACAGGCAATAAGTGGACTGATATCCTCATCAGTACTTACTGTAACCTCTGCCTTAGGATTAATACTGTGTTTGATTGTTTTGCTCTCCAGTTCCCATCATTTCATTTCATACTGTAAAGCTTGTGGCAATTTCTGTCACTGAGCTTTTCTTTAAAATACTACCAGAAGTGGCAGCTCCGGCTCAGCAAGAGTTTGTGAAAAGAGAAAAGACTGTGTAAAACCAAAATATGCACACATTCTGGCTATCCCACAATTCTGATCACACTAGAAACAACTGTCATAAATTTTATTCTCTGCTGCCTCAACGCTGTGTATAGTTCATTATCAAAAAGTGAGGTGCATTCCATCTCAATAGCATTCTGTGACAAAGTGATCAGGCAGGCTTGACAGCTGGGCCTGGTGAGCTGCCTGTCAAGTTGGAGAGCCCTCCTCTTTTATCAAATCTAGAAATGGATAGTGGGGGGGGGGGGAGGGAGAGAGAAAAAGCTCACCGTCACTGGCAGTTGGGACTTGTCAGCTGGGAGAGAAGATAGCTGAGAGAATGGGAGGGTGGGGTGGGGTGGGGGGAAGGAGAGGAAGAGGGAGAAGCTAAGCTAGGAGATTCCTTCTAAACCTGTCCTTGTCATTCTTGCAATGGATCTAACCCACTTAAATGATTCTAATGATGGGAATAAGGTAGTTAGAAATGGTAACAAATCTGTTTCTATTGGACTTGAGTTTAAGTACACCATCTGAGCCCTTTTTTCCCATTAGTTCCATTAGCAAATGTTGTGCCTTCATATTGCAGAAACTTTTTCTTGTGTCCTTCCCCATGACCTTTGACCCAGCCTATTTTGTTCTGATTTATATGAGTTTAAGGGTGCACAGATTTTGATGGGGAGAACCTCCAAGATCACCACTCTCTTGATGGAAAAGAGTAGATCTCGTTCGCACAAACCGTGGTCTCTCTCTCTCTCTCTTTTTGTGGTCTCTCTTTTGTGAGCAAGAAAAGAAGTCACCCTCTTATCAAACTTGCTTCTTCTCCATTGACAGAAAAACTGCAAGCCATATGGAAAAAATGATGTAAATAATCCTTGCCCTGCAGAATATCAGATTGCATCGGGGGATTACAGATCATATACCAATTGTGGAGGGTGAGTATGCTTGACATGCAAAGATCTGTGTGATAGCAGTTATGATGCCAAAGTGGGAGTTTATCAATGCTTTGCCACAATGAGGTAGTTGGGTTGCAAATGTCTGACCAAATATTCAGGTACCCTGGGTATGACCTGCTGGTTTCTCTTAGGGACAACGGCTTTACTATCTGAAGTGTGGAATCACCAGTCTGTTGCTAATACTCAGCTCTGCCTTTTCTTGGAAGAGATCCAGGAATTTCAGTTCTAAATGAGTGTTTGAAGGCTGTGGTGGGGTAAATGAGGTTGAACAGGTTTAGACTGGATCCACAAAAGCGATACATATAGATGTGTTGGCCACTGAGCCAAGTCCACAGACTTTATTGTACTCCTGGACCTGAGCTTAATGTTGAAGGCTCAAATAGTGCAGCAGTTAGGACCACATTCTATCTGGCAGAAAAAAATACTTGTAGAGATGAGATGGGTCAAATTTCATATAATCATAGAATTGTAGAATTGGAGGGGATACTGAGGGTCATCTAGTCCAACCCTCCTGCAATGCAGAAATCCCAACTAAAGCATCCATGACAGATGGCCATCCAACCTCTTCCTGATGATTAGTAAGAATCTCCTTCTAACTTGAATCCATTGGTTCAGGTCCTAGCCTCCAGAGCAGGAGAAAACAAACTTGCTCCATCTTCCATGTGACAGCCCTTGAGATATTTGAAGATCCATGCTTATGTAATTTGTGACCCTAATTGGCTTTGGATGTGCTCCAACCATGGTTTCCTTTAAACTTATACTTCTAACCATGAGTTCTAGAAACATTCATTTTAAACTAGTAACCTTGCAGCAAGAAAGAATTGTTGGATCAAAGAAAATGCCATGCCATCCGTGCTCTTGGCAGGATCAGATCCCACAGGAGAGAAGGGCAAGGAAGACCAAGTAATACAGGCAGCAAGTAATATTTGGCGTTCTGATAAATATGTAGCAGGTGCTGGATGGGATTGTGCAAGAATGTCCCCAATCAGATCTAACAGAAATTCCAGATGTCTGTTCATAGGATCGATTCCAAGGAGCTAGCAATGGAAGGAGACATTTGAGGTTAATGCAAACAGGCTGGAATATCTGGGGCGGAAAAGGTGTAGAAAGTGAGATTGAGAAGGGAAGTGAGATTAGGCATATCACAAATGTCACAGTGGCATTATATAAACCTATGATGTATTCACAATTGGAAGTAACAGCTATAGTCTGGTTATACTGTCAGAATGGATATTGCATAGTGGAAATGGTATAGAAAGAGTAAGTAAAATGGTAAAGAGTAAAACATGTCAACAAAGGCTTCAAAATAAATTGAGGCTTTTTAGTTCAGAAAAGGATAAGAGAAATTATTTTCCGTCTCTCAGAATAGTAGATCTTTCAGTTACATTGATCGGCTGACAGTTCTACACAAACAAAAGGAAGCACTTTGCTTCTTCCTGTGACGCCTAGTAATTAAGTTGTTGAATTTGTTGCCACCGGATGTTGTGACGGCTACTGACACTTATATTTTTTTAAGGGTTAGAAAAACTTATGTGACTTTTCTTCTAGGACAGGACAGTCATCATACTACAATGAAAATTGTAGGAAAGGGCCCTTCCGCAATAGGCAGAAGAAAATTGCTGTTGGGGACAAGAAGGTAAAAATCACCTCCTAATACAGTTCATTATTGGTTACATTATTTATTAGATTTATATACCACCTTTTCCCTGACGAGCTCAAGGCAGTTTATATGGTTCTGCCCCTTCTCAATGTAGCCCCACAACAACCCCATGAAGAATCTTAGGCTAAGAGATAATGACTGGCCAAAGTCATCCAATGAGCTTCAAAGATGAGAGGGGATTTGATCCCTGGCCTCCTTGGTCCTAGTCCAATCCTCTAACCACTACTCCACAACAACAGAATAAATCCTTGTCACAAAGCAGTAGTGGCTATGTGGGTACTCCAGTAGGGACAGAAGGATATGGTCCCATGCTTGTACTGTTGCTAAATAAAAATGGTCTATGTGCCCAAGAACTAAATAAGCTGTGAGGAGTGGTTCTGCATTTATTGCATCGCTCACAACCTGGCTGTGGTACTACTCCATGCTCTGGTAAATTCCAGACTGGATTATTGCAATGCATTCTACGTGGAGCTGCCTTTGAAGATGGCTTGGACACTTCAATTGGTCCAAAATGCAGTTGCCAGATTTCTGACTGTGTTCCATCTAGAACTCATATAACCCCTGTTTTAAAACAGCAACAATGGTTGCCACTTCATTTCTAGGCCCAATTCAAGGTGCTCATGCTAATGTTTAAAGCTCTAAATGACTTTGGCCCCAAATATCCGAAATACTGCCTCCTTCCCTACACCTAAGCAAAGAGGCCCTCTTGAGAGCACCACCTACTTCAGAAGTTTGGGGTGGTGGTGATGGCCTGGGAGAGGGCATTCTCTGTACAGCCCATAAGTTGTGGAATTCCCTTCCCACAGAGGTGTTTCTCTCTTCATCACTATATATTTTTCTGAGAATGTTGCAGATGCACGTCTATACCCTGGTCTTTGAAAACTTATATATATTTTAGAACCCACTAAAATTTGTTTTAAATTGTTTTTAATGCTGTACTTTATTTTTCTGCAGCCCACGCCAGGACCTTCAGGTGAAGGGCAGGTAATAAATATAATAAATGTTGGTGATGATGATGATATGTGAACTTCAGTGTTTGCATATATTTGTGTATTTATACATCACATTTCTAATGTTTCAATTCATATATATATATATATATATATATATATATATATATATGTATATTCTGATGTCCTGTGTCTTTATTTATTCCATCTGTGGGAGGGGGCGGGAATAGCCACGCAAAGCCACTCCTGACATCCGGAGGGGGGGGTTGCAGGCTCACGCCCCATTCACACCCTTGTGGGGCTGGCTGCAGCCCCGCGGGACCTAGGGAATCCCGGGGTCATTAGTATTCATCATTCTCCGCGCCAGCCAATCGGCTGGCAGCGGGGGCGGGACTTGTAAGGGGCATTTAAGGTCGGGACAGGCCATGCTCGCCCCTTTCTTTTCTTTCAGCAGCTGCGGTTTCCCACCCTCCCGCCCTTTAGGTTCTCATCTGGACTTTGCTATGGGCTTCGGCTGGTCGCCGCAAGGGGCCTGGTAGGAGTTTTTCCATTTGGCTAATTGGCTAGATTTTGGAAGCCACTTGGTTTTTTCGCCTACCTCGTAGCAAAACGTCACAACACCTTGGTTTTGGCAGTTAGGCATTGGCAGGGTATTATTATGCAAATGAGATGGGGGGGAGGAACGCCATCACCTCCCCCAAATGATGAAGGGTAGTTCGTTAAAGGACTCCGGGGGGTGTCGCCTCGTCCGAAACCTATGGAGGCTAGGGCCTAAAGCGCGCTCCCGAGCGGTAACCCCTCGGGGAGCGCCTAGGGATGTGCATCTCGGGGGCTCCCCCTGTTGGTGCTTAACCCTTCCCGGTTATACCGGTTAGTCTGATAGGGCCAATGCCTAAAGCCAATACCGCTCTTACCTGTAATCAATAAAGTTGTGGCCATTTTTCGCCCATTAACCTAAATTCTGGTGTCCTGTGTATTTATTTATTCCATCTGTGGGAGGGGGCGGGAATAGCCACGCAACCCACTAAAATTTGTTTTTAAATTATTTTTAATGCTGTACTTTATTTTTCTGCAGCCCACCCCAGGACCTACAGGTGAAGGGAAGGTAATAAATAATAAGGATGCTGTTGATGATGATGATGATATGTGAACATCAGTGTTTGTATATATTTGTGTATTTATACATCACACTTCTAATGTTTCAATTCCCACAGTGGCTTGGAATTTAAAGCCAGCTGATTCAGTACGAAGCCAGTGTTCCTGGGTTTTTGACTGTCTGCAGGGAAAACATCAGAAGCTGCAGATCCTCACATTATAGCAATATAATTCTGAGAAGTTGCAAGTCCTGAAATCATTTCTATTCTCCTTAAAAAACAAACAAATGCTAATCTCTAGTGAATCTGGAAATTCCAGTGTTTTCTGAGCTCAAGCCAGAAGACTCTAAAGTCCCTTTGAATTCTTTGTAGAAAGGATACACATAAACGTATAATTCTCCTTGCATCATGCTATATGCAAATAACTATATGAGTTTCTTTCTTGTACAGTATATGTAGAAAGACCAAACTCATGTTTGCTCTGCTTGTCTGTTAGAGACCAGCTAAGTTTGTTATTGGTATGAGCTTTTGTGTGCATGCACACTTCTTCAGATTCTTCATGCACACGAAAACTCATACCACTAACAAGCTTAGTTGGTCTCTAAGGTGGGACGTGGGTGGTGCTGTGGGTTAAATCAGAGCCTAGGACTTGCCGATCAGAAGGTCGGCAGTTCGAATCCCCACGACGGGGTGAGCTCCCGTTGCTTGGTCCCAGCTCCTGCCCACCTAGCAATTCGAAAGCACATCAAAGTTGAAGTAGATAAATAGGTACCGCTCTGGCGGGAAGGTAAACAGCGTTTCCATGTGCTGCTCTGGTTCACCAGAAGCGGCTTAGTCCTGCTGGCCACATGACCCAGAAGCTGTACGCCGGCTCCCTCGGCCAATAAAGCAAGATGAGCGCCGTAACCACAGAGTCAGTCACAACTGGACCTAATGGTCAGGGGTCCCTTTACCTTTAAGGTGCTGCTGGAAGGAATTTTTAAAATTTTGTTTCAACTACGGCAGACCAACACGGCTACCTACCTGTCTGTTCATAATTACTCACATACCTTCAGGCCTGCAAAGATAAACACACCTCCATGAATATCAGGAAAGTATGTTAATTTGTTGGAATGAGACATTGCCCTCTAGTGACTGGAAACAAACAAAACAGTTACATCAGCTACTGTTTAATAAATCCCTTGTTACAAGAAAGGGCTCCTGCGGCTGTTCCTAAATATATGGTTGTGTAAATGAAAAGAACAGATGGATGAGCCTTTCATGTGGTATGCTCACATATGTATACACTCACAGTGATCAACCCAGGTATTGTTTTTACTGTATTATTATGTAGTAGATGAACAGGAAGGGTGATCTCTTATAACAGAACTGATCCTTAATTCTGACAAACTGACTGGGGAATGCACAGGGTGCTCTTGGATGAGGTGGCAGGTAGATGCGTTGATTCTCCTGCCTTGGGCAAGGAACCTGTCAATAATAATAATAATAATAATAATAATAGTAATTTATTATTATTTATACTCCACCAATCTGGCTGGGTTTCCCCAGCCACTCTGGGTGGCTCCCAACAGAATATTAAAATTATGATAAAACATCAAACATTAAAAACTTCCCTAAATAGGGTTGCCTTCAGATGTTCTAGAATGCCTTGCATGTGTCCTTTTATTGAGCAGTTCTTAGCTAGCTGGCACTACACATCAGATCAGTTCCAGCTTTTTCTTTTCTTTTCTGCTGTTTGTACAGTGCAGGACTTATATTCAGTTTCTTTCTCTATTGTTCGTCATACCCATCCTTTGGGGGGTGATGGTGTGGAGGGATGATCTGAGCAAAGGCTATCAAAAAGGTCCCAAAAATTATTGAGAAGAAATTTGACCATGAAACACCTCACTATAAGAGCTGTGAGCCGATGGAACAATTGTTGTTGTTGTTTGTACCCCGCCCATCTGACTGGGTTACCCCAGCCACTCTGAGCGGCTTCCAACATATATAAAGACATAATGAAACATTAAACATTAAAAGCCTCCCTATATGTATTTTGTCAGTCCTAAAACATTTATCATTAAGTAAGTTACCTTATACTGTAGCATGTTATCTAATTTACTTATATCTATTTTCTCCTTCCAGCTGGACTGTGATCAAATTCTAGCCGCTATAAAGAAGGAAGGGACTTCGTGCAATGCTCTGTGGTCTCCTGTTTGTGGCACTGATGAGAAAACATATAGCAATAAATGTTTCCTGTGTTCCGCAATTGTGTGAGTATTAGCAGTTGCTCTGGGGGCATTGCAAATGCATTCTGACTTCACTGTGGGATCCTAATTGTGTTTACTTCATTGCAAACTACCCAACATCTTGGTGATTTTCCAGTGACATACACAGAGATCAACAAGATCCCAATTAAAGGAATGACAAATAATTCAGGATAATGGCAATGCTTATATGGATGCCATCTTTGTCATCATTCGTTGGAAACCCTAGCCGTGTTTAATGATCACCTAGACAAGAATTAAGATAGGATTTAATTCATAATGGGATGAGTGAATGAGGGTGTGTGTGAAAGAAAGAGAGAGAATTCCTCATAATCCTAAGACATCTTGAAAGACCTGTCTTCAAAAAACAGTGAGGCCAAACTGTGACAGCAGGTATGAAAAGCAACTGCCTCGTGTTCTGCATTAATTGATCAGCATCTCATCATAAAAAGCATATATATCAGTAATCAGGTTCCCCAAGTGTGTCCAAAGCTGTTGTGTATAGATTCTGCTTCCTCCACAAGAGCTGGTTCACACAACCATTGTGAGGTGCATGTTGGTGGACATTTAAAAAGTCCACGCATTCAGCTTTGACATCCTGAACTTATCACACAACAACCAGGATTCAGCTTTTGGAACGTGATTTGTGTGTGTGTGATTTTTAAAACATTGGCAGTCTAGCCCAAAATTGAAACCTGCACTTAATAGCAATTGCTTGAGTGACTTGCCCTAGTCTGAGAATAACTGTGTTTAGGGATTTCAGGCACCTTTCCTATGAGTGTTGTGCCCTTGATAGTCATGTGAAAAGATCCTCAAGCAGTTCTCTCAATACTTGGAAGCAGCATATTAATTAGGTAGCATGACACACTGAGTGATGCTGAGGATTGTTCTGCTTGTTTTGCTGATTTTAATGTTGTTCAATTATTGCTTGCATGCGACTAGAGGAACAACTGAAAACAACACACAATAAATACAATATAGCCCTTAATGCAACATAAAGCAGGGTGGGTGCAGTTGGGGGAGGGGCTTCGGGTGGTTAGGTTTGGCACCAGCAGTCAGCCAGGCTGGGCCGTTGTTAATGGTTCTATCTTCAACTCATATATATCCTAAATCAACAGAGTATTGCCCTGCTTTGGAATGCCTTGGCTAAGCCATCATCTGATTCCTCTCCCTAAGCATGACCATTTTGTACCTTCTGTCTATATGTTGTCTTATATCTGTTCTGCACATAGTCTACCATAACTTGATCATAGGGTTAACTCACTTTAGGGGAGTGATAGGGGAGCACCATATAACATTTATTCTACAATTTCTAGGAAAGCTGAAGATACCCTTGCGCTAAAGAACGAAGGTGAATGTCAGGCTGGTCATATAAAGGTGAGACTCTGAATAATTTGAGGGCAGGGCTAGCATTAAATGATCTGTTGAGTCAAATGGAACTACTAAAGCAGGGATGTCCAACAGGTTGATTGTGATCTACTGGTCGATTGCGGGGCATCCCTGGTCGATCCTGATCGATTGCCCCCCCCCCAAAAAAAAGCTCAACAATTTTGGTCAGTACAATGGGTAGATCACTGCCAGGGTTTTTTAAGTGGGAGTAGATCGCAGTCTCTTGGAAGTTGGACATCCCAGTACTAAAGGAATGGTATCTGACTAAGTGATTCTCAGAGTAAGTCCATTGAAATCAATGGAGTTAAGTTAGTCAAGACTAACTGGGTCTGTTCTGAGTATGAATTTGTCAGATGCCACCTTAGGTTTCCAGATATGCCAAATATCAGTTTATCATTGTCTCTTCCAAACTTTAACAAAGTATAAGGTTAATCAGCCATGGCGACCGGGAGGTGATGACTGAGTATAGTTGTCTTCTCCAAGTGTCCATTCTAGTATTTTTGCTGCTGTTTTGTTAGGCTGACTGCAACCAATACCCCCAAACCAGAGGGAAAGTCCTTTGCAAGAGGAGAAGCCAGGAGGTGTGTGGAACAGATGGCGAGACGTACGGCAGTGAGTGCATGCTCTGTGACAGAATCCTGTGAGTAAACCAAGCCTGCCTTGCCCATAATAATACTGAAAGGCATACAACTTTTTCATTAATTAAACCAAAATGCATATTCCCACCACGGGTTCTCATGCACTGAAGTGGCCAGCAGCGAAGGATCCTCTTAACTCGGCACACACATTCATAGTGGAACCATTCCATCTTTACTTTCAACAGAATTGTGGGGATTACAATAAACTCAAAGTGGGCTATTTTAATCAGAACTGTTGCATTTTCCAGGTGCTTCTTAAGGTATCCTGATTCATAAAATATGTTTCTGCGCAATGCTTAAAAAGGAGCTAAGAGAACCATCAGCAACAGATTTAATGGCAATGTTTGTACTGAGACAGAAAACAAACTCTTTCTCAACCTTTGCAGCAGATTCTATTCTGAATTCTTTTTAGCATCACATCTAATCTGTGAAATGTTCTGTGACCTTACTATGAAGGCCTTTCCACCAGCAAAGTTATTAGGACTGTATGTGTGTTCACACTAATCTATTCTCTCTCCTTTTTTTTAGGAAAACAAAATCTGAAATTGGTATAAAAAATATCGGACCATGCCCTAAGGTTTGTTCTGCTCTTACTATATATAGATTGACAATGGACACCAGAAGTTTATAATAACTCTTCATCATCCCATTTATTGTAGCCATAAAACTGAAGGGGGGAAAAGAGGTTAGCAATTGTGTAAAATGTGAACTGGTCCTCTCAGCACTGGGTCAGTTTCTGTCCTACCCCTTCCACCCTTTTGTCAGGACTCTTGCTTTGACACACACACCCCAGTTAGAATCATAGAGTTGGAAGAGACCACAAGGGCCATCGAGTCCAACCCCCTGCCAAGCAGGAAACACCATCAGAGCACTCCTGACATATGGTTGTCAAGCCTCTGCTTAAAGACCTCCAAAGAAGGAGACTTCACCACACTCCTTGGCAGCAAATTCCACTGTCAAACAGCTCTTACTGTCAGGAAGTTCTTCCTAATGTTTAGGTGGAATCTTCTTTCTTGTAGTTTGGATCCATTGCTCCGTGTCCGCTTCTCTGGAGCAGCAGAAAACAACCTTTTTCCCTCCTCTATGTGACATCCTTTTATATATAGTTGATGTCATTTTGACGCACATGGGCCTTCAGATGTGTAACACCACCCTCTCACTATGACTCTCTTCCCAGATATAAAGGCGTTCAGGTTGCCAGAAAGCTTTAGGAAGAAAGCGTGACAAAGGTAAGAAGAAGAAGAAGCCAAAGTCACATGGCTGTAATAAGGGAGATGAGGGCTATTACAACAACCAAACGCTGCAGAAAAACCTGTTGCAATTTTATGGTGACTCGCAGTCTAAGGAAGGAACCAGATGCACACCCAGTATATGCCTGTCTCTAAACCCACAGTTGCTCAAATAATGGGAATGTAGAGTAAGGGATGCGGGTGGTGCTGTGGTTTAAACCACTGAGCCTCTTGGGCTTGCCAATCGGAAGGTCGGTGGTTCAAATCCCTGCGACAGGGTGAGCTCCCGTTGCTCGGTCCCAGCTCCTGCCAACGTAGCAGTTCTAAAGCACGTCAAAAAGTTCAAGTAGATAAATAGCTACCGCTGCGGCGGGAAGGTAAATTGCATTTTGGTGCGCTGCCCTGGTTTCACCGGAAATGGCTTAGTCATGCTTGCCACATGACCTGGAAAACTGTCTGCAGACAAACATCGGCTCCCTCAGCCAGTAAAGCGAGATGAGCACTGCAACCCCAGAGTCGTTCGCAACTGGACTTAACTGTCAGGGGTCCTTTACCTTTACCTTTAAGCCTCAGTCAATAATCATTTCAGATACTTCCAGGACCAAATTCACAGAGTCAGAAAACCCAAGAACTCTGTTCAACATACAAGAATTTAGGAACTTATGAAGGGGCTCCTTTTTCCACATACAGAAATGATGACCACTTTGGAAATAACTGTGGCAATTCCATGAGTCTCCCAGAGAATATCCCTTTCTCTGCGGTCAATATTAGAAATTTCTGTGTACTGATAACTGAAAATTTGCCATTTTATTGACTTTCAGATATCAAATTGATCCACCTCATCCAAGCCTTGCATTTTTGGTGTGTGTGTTTTTAGAGCCCCTAGGTTGTCATAGTATTAAATATATGTTCCTATTGCCCCAAAGAATTTAGGGATGTGGATTACTTTTATTTTTTACAAATTATTTTTAATTATTTTTAAAACAAAATTTCTCTGAGAACAATTGTGAACTGTCAATATACTTTGCAGGAATAAATTACTATTAGAAAATAATGCTGTGTAAAGTTCAAAGATCATTGGCATGTTTCAACCGGCAATATTCAGCCTCTTGAAATTGTGAAACCTCTGCAAGCCAGTCTGCTCCACAAAGCAAGCAACAGATAGCATAGATTTCATATCAAAGTGATTTTCCCAGTGCTTTTTTTCTGGGGGTACACAGGGGTACCCCTAAACATTTTGTGAATCTTTGTACTTTTGTCCATTTACTGTATTTATTTTTCCTGATTTGAACTATAAAATGGTGATTTTCTTGAGTCAAAATGAGAGTACCCCTAAACATTTTTTTAAAGCACTGAACTATACTAAGTACATACCTAGTATAGTTTGTTATCCTAATACAGTGGTACCTCGGGTTAAGTATTTAATTCATTCTGGAGGTCCATACTTAACCTGAAACTGTTCTTAACCTGAAGCACCACTTTAGCTAATGGGGCCTCCCACTGCTGCTGCGCCGCCGGAGCACGATTTCTGTTCTCATCCTGAAGCACTATTTCTGGGTTAGCGGCGTCTGTAACCTGAAGCGTATGTAACCTGAAGTGTATGTAACCCGAGGTACCACTGTAGTAAACTTCATAAAGTTTTATTTAGAGAGATTTTGTCCTCTCAGAACCTCAGACTAAATTCATTCTGTTTTCCCCAGAGCAAGTGATGGAAGAACTGGCATTCAGAATCAAGGAAACTGCTGCATTCCCAAGTGTTGCAAAGCCTGCCTTCATACTATATTCAAGGAGCTATCCCATCTCTATAGTACATGGGCAACAACTCTGCACTACTCTGCATGGGGACAGGGTAACAGACCTTGATGACCCAGTCATCAGACGGACTCTTCCATTTGCTTCCTTATTGAGTTTCATTCTTCCAACTTCCATGGACGCTCCAGAACATTTTCTCACCTCCACCAATCTCACTGAGTTTCTTCAATAAAAAAAACCTAAGAAGATCTCTGCCAATCATTCCCTTTGGCCATGTTTAAAAATATATTGAATGTTAAGAACATTTTTTTGTCCTATATTTTCTCAGTAGGAACAACGGGTAAATTAGTTGATTGACAGTAGATTGACTTCTTAACCTTGATTTGATTCAAATTTTAGTGTGCTTAAACCCAGTGAGGGTTTTACTTAACAAATAAAGAGATGTCCAGATCGTTTAATGGCATCATTTAGCACACTAAAACCTTGAGTGGCCATATCTAATTATCAGGCATGATACCACTTACAGATGCAGTATACTTTGTGACTTGAGTAAGTCATGCCCTTCTCCATTTTTGTTTTCTTTACCCATAGCAAAAATCCAGACTTACCCACCCCACAAGGTTGTTGTGAGGTCTAAGTGGGTACATTTATTCATATATGACTTCTGCCAAGTCATAAGTGTTAGTTGCAAAACACTTAACATTTGCAGGCATCTGACTTTGTATGGTATGCTCATGCCATTTTCTGTGGCCTCCTCAACCAAGCTCCAGGTGGGCATAGGATGGCTCCCTAAGTTGGCAATGTGGTTGCAAACCCTAATATAAACAGTACAATTCCACTTAACACTCTATTTTGTTTATCAGAATCAGCATCAGTAAACAATGGGCAAGCTCATAGGGTTGAAAAGAAGGCAGGGGAGAGAGAGAGGAAGAGGTGGATGTCTCATTGATGGTGCAGTCCTATACACACTTATCTAGGAGTAAGTCCCACAGACATCAATGAGACTAACTTCTGAGGAGATGTGCAGAATTGCAGTGTAAGTGTTGCAGTGTAAGTGGTGTTGTGTTGCTCTTTTGAGGACATCACAACATTCCAAAATTATGCTGACACCAGCATTGGTTAGGCGTACAACGATGCTGTATTAAGCTATTGAGTATGTGTGTGGTTGAGAGGGGAACTGAGGGTAATTTACCTATGTCTTTTTTCTGGGCATTTTGGCTAGAGCCTGCTGTATTGTATAGCAATATTGCTATAAAATATTTCTCTAGTCCATTTACCTTTCTTGTCAACCACATCATTGTAAATCACTCTGTTAACTGTCACAGCTATGTATTTTTTTCCCCAGCTGATATGTTGGGCTGGTAGTTGGAACAAGTCTTTGGTGTTCAAATTTGGCTTCTGGGTAGGTCTGGTAAAATGGTGTGTAACACTTTTTGTCCAGTCATTTATGCGCATGTAGCCATTGACACTATGGCAGCCTTTGCCAGCCTGGTGCCCTCAAGATCCTGGTTGCATCTGACAGGACTTGTACAGTAGTCCAAAACATCTGCAAAGGCTGCTCTATAGTCATTAGACTAACATACAGCTTATGGTTTATTCTTCATTATTATTCTCCATTTCCCTCTAGCTCTGTAATCTCAATATTATATGTAGATATTTTCTTCCAAAATATGTGTATGTAAAATAATATTTGTTTTTTGATGTTTATAGAGCTAGATTTTTTAAAATAATAATAATAATAATATTTACCACGGTAATATAAAAACACTGATCTGGTATATTTTAGGTAGAAAAACGAGTCCTTGCTTGGTCCTTAAAAGACCCAAGGCACACGCCCATGACACAAACATGTGTAAAATGTGCATAAACTCATTTCTATATGTAGATGCAAATTTCAGCTGACTCTCAGAGGGAGAGCTCCTTTAAAAGTAACTCCTTCAAAAAAATAAATAAATAAATAAATAATAAAATAGAGCAGGATAGCCAAAACCCAGGTCTGAGGCCCCTACTCTCTAACAATGGCAGGTTGATCACTATTAACAGCTTTAGCGCATTTTTGGATCTAGATTCCAAAAAACATAGGAGGCAGGAAATAATCCCCCCTCCCCCGATTTGCTCCCTTTAGCTTTTCTTTTTTTATCCTTTTGGTCCCTGCTCCAGCTTTGTCAACCACAGTAGTAGAAACCTCCAAGGAGGTGGAGAAGGGGTGTTAGAGAGGAAGGAAGATACATCACTCATGCCATCGGATAAGCAAAATTGACTGGCAAGCAGGAGTTACTGCAGTACAGAATACTGGGCAGTTGTATCTCTTCTTGCCTCCACAGTCTAAGACTCCATTTAAAGACTTGTATGGAACATTGCATCTAACACACTACTGGTATTTTCAAGACTGTACAGTTCAGTTTCTGAGCTGGATATGTTGGGAAATTTTGGTGAAAGCCGTGAGATTTAGGCATGCTGTTGTTTAATTTATGGCGGTGCCTCAAAGCAAATATTCCCTTAGTTCATACTGAATCGGGGTGTGTGTGTGATATGAAGTTATATTGGCAGAACATTGTGATTTAATTTTCTTTTAACTGTGATGGGGACTGTAAATAATCCCTCTTGTGACAGCCTTCTTTGTATATTTTGGCAGAGATCTTGTGCATCTATATTTCTCAGCTGAATTTTATAAATGTGATGAACGTGGCTGCTGGTCTCCAGCTAAGGCACTGGCAGTCAAAGTAGTGCTCTAAGTAGTTTTCTTATCTTATTGGTGTATGTGTTCAAATACTTTTAAGTGTTCTTGTTCAGATGCTTATTGAAGTTGTGTATTGTGTCATTAACTGTTCAATTGCTTTAAGTGCATGGATACCAAGTATCCATGAAGACATAGTATGCTGCCTTAAAATTATATATGAAGAGTCAAGATATAAATGTAGGAAATAAACCCCAAATCTAAAAATAGATAAAACTGTTGCTGAGTGGAAAGAAGATATGAAAAGTATCATAATGGAGGAACACTATTACAAATCATTTATTTTAGAAGACTCTGCACAGCTCAGGTTTGTTACTGACATACACTAAGATAAATTAAGGGGGGAAGGAAGTCATGTTTTCCCTCTTGGTTAACATACTCATTAATGTAACCAGCAGATCTATATTTAGACTCTATATTTGCCTAGGTCTAAGGAATGGGGAGAAATATGGTTTTGTTTGCATTTTAATGAGAAACAACCCAATTCCCATTCTCGAACTAAAAGGCAGCTATCCTTTGAAATTCTCACTTCTCCAAACTTTGTGACACAGCTCTCCAACAAAAAAAGGGCATAAACGTGCATATATTCATGAAAAATGTACATGAAAATAAATATCTTCATAAACAGAATGAGGTGCTTGCAAAGATACGTATATTAGTCAAAACTTTAAAATAAAGTAGGTGCAAATCTCACAAAAGTGTTGGCAAATCTTCATAAGGATTAATAAATATATAAATTAGCAAAATGCTATAGAAATGTGGAGCGTTGTATGTAAAAAGGAACTGAAATGGAGAGATTCTTCCATTCTGTGGAATCTATAATTGTTATTTATTACTGGGACCCTCAGATCCACTAAGTGGAGTCAGGTGCAAAAGGCATACACTTAAAGTGGAAGAATCCTGCACCCAGCAGTTTGTTTTGAGCCCCAGAAATGAACTGCATTCACAGTCCTTTCTGGTTCCTCCCCACACTCTCAGCTTCCTTCACTTCAGCAGTATAGTCTGGGCTGTGGGGGAAGTCATTTTGTTGCAATTGTTAAAACAACTGGAAGTCAGAAATCATTCCTGTTGCACTTGGATATCAACTAGAACAGGCATCCCCAAACTCGGCCCTCCAGATGTTTTGGGACAACAACTCCCATCATCCCTAGCTAACAGGACCAGTGGTCAGGGAGGATGGGAATTGTAGTCCCAAAACATCTGGAGGGCCGAGTTTGGGGATACCTGAACTAGCGTATCAGCAGATCCCAAACTCTCCACATTCCTTGTCTAGATTGGCTGTTGTTGGCATCCAACTGTCTCAAGAGACAATGGAGTGTGCCTCTGGGGCTGAAGTCAAACCGCTGTGTTAGCAGCACCAACATGACCCATGCAGTCCTGTTATGGAAGTTCTGGACTGCATAGACGACAAGACCCTCTGGTTCACTGGTGTGGTCCAAAGGAAAGCAGATAAATATGTTTGGCATCAGCTTGGCTGCAGGAGTTGCTGGTTGAGGCGTACAAGGCACCATCCAACCATTTTAGGGACTCCATTCCGTATTTGTGTAGGGCATAGTCCTTAGCCCTTTCTTCTCCCAAAGATATCCTGCAAAGGAACAGAGGTTTAAGATCAAAGTTTTCCTTCTCGTAGATGGACAACCTTCCCAGGTGGACAAGCACCATCTGCCCCTCATTTACCTTTACAGTACATGCAGAGACCTCCTTCTTGACGGTTGGATCCACTATTAGTCTCATCTGCTCAATCTGCTGGAGCCTGTCTTCGCATGCAGGGGAAGCTCCTACCTCACCAAGTGTTTGAGACCCATTGGCTACCTGTACCTGGTTTAGCCAGCCAGTCAAAGCTGTTTCCCAGGGTGTGGCCACTGTTGCATGTTGACAGCTTCTAGGAGCCGCAGGTGAGAGCTAGTTCTCCAAACGTGTCCCCCCAGAAGAGGTAGTACCCCTCCCCTAACACCCAATACATCCCAAGGTTAGGTAACAGACTCATAGATCAGGGATGGAAAGGTGGTAAATTGGGATCTACTGGTTTGTCTCCACAGTAGTGGTCATAACTACTACAACAACTGTGCAACTGCTGCTTCCTAGCTCTGGTCACCAGATCATTTGTTTAAGAAAAAGAAAGGGGAGGGGGGGTCTGAAAGAAGGAAAACCCATCTGTATGCCTACGGTCTCCCAAGCACCTCATCTCCCAAATTTCAGTTATCCCCAGGTCTCTGGAGCCCACTAGATACTGTTTGACTCCAGCTCCCATCAACCTCAGTTAGCATGGGCTGTGGTTTGAGATAATGGGAGTTGTAATATAGCAACATGGGATGTTATTGGCAATGAAGATTACTTCTAAGTGGAGTGTGTTAGATCAGGGATGGGGAACCCGTGGACCTCTAAATGTTGTTGGATTCCTTTTCCGATCAATCTCAGCCATCATGGCCAATGGTAGGAGCTTATGGGATTTGTATCTGGAGGACACCAGGTTGAGGAAGACGGATATAATATGTGTTTATCTGGTTCAGCAGTCTAATTTCCTTTTTCATGATCATCAAAGTAAAAGAGCTATGTGTTCCAGTGTTTTGCTCAGGATAACTCCAAATGACCTTTGAAACCAATTCAGAAGATTTATTATAATCTAACCTACAAGCAATCCATTTTCTTTCCTAGTTGAAAGTTCAGAATTTATGACAATGAGAAGTAATGTAGCAGATGCTCATGTCATACCCTTGGCAAATATCTAAACCAAATAATTGTTTTACCTTCAAACCACACCATCTGATTTCAGTTCCTCCAGCAGAACCACTTGAAGGAGATCATTGTTATATCTCTTATACCACAACCGTGTTGACCTGAGAACATCAAATAAAGCACTGCTTTTTTTTTAGCTAAGACTGAACAAATCTGGAGGAAGATGATAACTGATGTCACCAAAGCTTAGAGACTGCCCAGACCAAATGAATCCTTTAGTTCTTTAACTGACAGATGACAGATGTCTGCTTCTGTGCTTGCTTGCTATGCCATGGCCATTCATGGTTTGAATTCATGGCCATAAGGAGGAGCGAGGGAAGATGACAGATCCTTTCTGGAGGACAGGATAGCTAATTGTTTAGTTTGGAGTGGCCAGATCTTCATCTGGATAGACAAACTTGTTTCCTTCAGAATGTGAACTCACCAATGAGCTTCTCTATGATCTGTTATATTTATTTATTTCGTAAAATGTACATATTGCTTGATTGTAGAAAAACTTCAAGGCAGTTTACAAAAAAGGGAAAACAATAAAATGGTCACTTTTTTTTTTTTTACAAATGTAGTATAAAACATTCAGAAGGTTAAAACTGGAGTAAAGTAAACTAAAACAAATTAAAATTCCTACAAACTTTCTAAACATCTGAGTAGGCTTGTCTAACCATCCACTGTTGGTAAAAGGCACTTCTAGCCACTGAGGCCACCTGAGCGCCCCATGACAGAGCTGGATGCAGAAGCAACACCCAAACTCCAGGCCTGCTCCTTCATGGGGAGTGTTCCAATGGACATGACAACTACCGTATTTTTCGCTCCATAAGACACACTTTTATTCTTCCTAAAAAGTAAGGGGAAATGTATGTGCGTCTTATGGAGCGAATGTGTGGTTCCTGGAACCGAATTGCCCAGGAACAAAAAGCAAATAATGCTCTCTTTTTTTTGAAAGAGGCAAGTGGGTGTTGAAACAAAGCTGCTGATTGTTTGCGATCGGGGAGAGAGATAAGGGACACTAGAGATAAAGGAGGCTGCCTGGGAGGGGGGAGGTAAAGACAGCAAATTTGCAAAGGGGGGAAACAGGAAGACTAAAGCAATAAGGAGAGAAATTAGAAGAAAAGGAGGAGCAAAAAGCTGCTCCAGCTAAGGAAAAGATACTTAGGCAAACAAGAGGGAAGGGAGTGTTGAAAGGAAACAGCTGATTGGTGGGATCAGAAGAGAGATAAGGGACGCTAGCGGAGGCTGCCTGGGAGGGGGGAGGTAAAAGCCCATGGATCCTCAGGATTTTTGCATTGGGTCTCCCCAAATTCACCATCAGTTCACATGTCTGTGGCCACAGCATGAACCACAAAAATCATACATCCACTGTTTTGTTCAGAATATTTTTTTTTCTTGTTTTCCTCCTCTAAAAACTAGGAGCATCTTATGAAGCGAAAAATATGGTACTTACCCACAGTGCCTCTGTCTTGCCAAGATTCAAGCTCAGCTTGATTTTATCCATCCATTTCATCACAGTATCCAGAAAATTGTGCAGATTCAGATCTTATGGAAAATTGCACAACTTCTCCAGATTCAGATCTTATGGAGAAGTAGAGCTGAGTGTCATCGGCATACTGGTGGCACCTGGCCCTGAAAATCCTAATGCCCTCTCCCAGTGGATTGATATTAAATAGCACTGGAAATAAGATTCATTCCAGCACCCCATAACATAGCCCCCAAGGGGCTCAAAAACACTATCAGTGCTACTCTCTGGGAGTAAGTCTTGAAGACAGAATTGGAGCCACTGTAATACAGTGCCCCCAATCCAGAAGGATACCATGATTGATGGTATCAATATAATTGGTATCACATTGAAATAAATGATGCTGCTGCATTGCGCAATCCACAGCTAATAACACAGTGCCCATTTCTGATTTGCACTGGAGCTCCACTGAAGTTATTTAATTTAACTCAAAAATAAATGCAGTCAGCAAGCAGGAACAAACTTTTTGCACTGCAACATCCCCCTTAGTACGCAGCATGGTCAGTTTGCAGAGGCAGCACATATGTACCAATACATGAAGGGTGGGTGGTGTGCAAGGATGGTCACTTCATCCAGCAGGCAGCCAAGTCCAGTGACAGGGGGATTCGGCAGAGGGGCATCAGAGAAGGGCTTCTTTGTAGGACTCCAAGAGCTGCCTGCAGACTGGAATCTTCAAATTACTGAATTCTGAATTTTTAAAAAAGCGTACAAGCATCCTCTTTTTAATTAATGTTTCAGAGGTAAAGGTAAAGGTAAAAGGACCCCTGACCATTAGGTCCAGTCATGGCCGACTCTGGGGTTGCGGTGCTCATCTCCCTTTACTGGACGAGGGAGCCGGCGTACAGCTTCCGGGTCATGTAGCCAGCATGACTAAGGCGCTTCTGGCAAACCAGAGCAGCATACGGAAACGCCATTTACCTTCCCGCCGGAGCAGTACCTATTTATCTACTTGACTTTGACGTGCTTTCGAACTGCTAGGTGGGCAGGAGCAGGGACCGAGCAACGGGAGCTCACCCCATCGCGGGGATTCGAACTGCTGACCTTCTGATCGGGAAGTTCTAGGTTCTGTGGTTTAACCCACAGCGCCACCCGCGTCCCTCATTTCAGAGGTAGAGACGGATAAATATGTCCGTTTTGGTTCCCCTCAGCTTCTTCTTTTCCCCACTCTTAAAATCAGTTGTCCACATTGCCACATACGTTTCAAAGAAAGTTTGCATGAAAAATCACCAGCATTTTAGTGCGAATCTGTCCTAAAATGCATACTTTTGTATGCCGTTGCCCAAGCTATAATGCATTTTCATGACTATGTGATTTTAGATGTGCACTTTACCCTAACATGGATTTTTATATGCATTACTTGGCTGCAGAACTGCCCTGAAAAATCCTGAGAAGGGTGACTTTCAAAAGATGCCTGTTTTTCGGCTCAAATCTTGCTTTACAAAGTGTGGTTTAGGTGTGCTTGCCTTTACATGCAAACTGAATGGAACATCTCCCTCAACCCTAGTTGGAGGTTTCACTTGATGAATTGCTATTGCCCCCAAAACCTACAGATACCGGAAGCTGCAGTTTGATTAACAAAACCATTGGAGCAGCTCAAATGTTTTTTCTGTTTTCATGCCTTTTCATTCTTACTGACAGAGAATTTCAACCTGTGGGTTACTGTCGACCTCAACAAATATTCCCATTTGTTTGCAACAACAAAAGACTGGGAGGGTTGCTTTAGATTAGAATCTGCATTCTGGATCTGCACACACGCATATAAATACCCAGTTGCCTTACTGGAATTATCTCTTTTACTGGGACTGGGTGTACAGTTGAATAACTGCCTCCACAATGAAGACAGTAGGTGTATTTGTGGTGCTCTCGCTGGCTCTTTCTTTCCTCTCAGGTAAGCACCTTTTGGTAGATCAGAAGTTGCATTTCAGGCCCACACAATGGGTGCAAAAACATCTCTTGTTCATCAACTGAAAAGAGGGAGAGAAATCAATGGGATTGCACATTGTTATGCAATATTCAATGGGATTGCAAGCCAGAAATCACTGGATTGTGTCTACTGGCTCCCTAAAATTTTCTCAAAAGTCTGTGGTTGAGCCTTGGCAATGTAAATCGTGTTAGGAGTGGGGATTATGAAATGGGATGAATACTCCATCTCCCATCAAGAGTTTATAAAATTTGGATGTGCCAATTTCTTTTCACCCATAGAGAGAAAACTAACTGTGAGGGACAATGATTTTGAGAGAATGGGATTCTTTCCACCTAGCTTTCTCTGTTTCCTCTTTTTTTGGGGGGGGGGGTAATAATTTTATTAGTTTTCAATTACAATCCAATAATAGCCTCATTACAACAATATAATTCGGTATTTGAACTTTCTCTGCCATTACTAATGGTCATCTCCAGAGACGCCTTTTTGATTAAAAAAAGGATGGGAAAATGTTGCAGAAAACTCTGTGCAATGTAAACTTTAGCCCACAAATGTGAGTTTTCCTTCTTTCCTGCTTCATCCTATTTAGTGCTAACATCCCCCTATCCTATTATGTGATGATGATGATGATGATGGTGATAATAATAATAATAATAATAATAATAATAATAATAATTTATTATTTGTACCCCGCCCATCTGGCTGGGTTTCCCCAGCCACTCTGGGCGGCTTCCAACGAAGATGAAAAATACACTAAAATGTCACATATTAAAAACTTCCCTGAACAGGGCTGCCTTCAGATGTCTTCTGAATGTCAGGTAGTTGTTTATGTGCCATCTGATGCCCCTTTTGTGTTAGCTAATGGCACCAGAAGCCAATAAAGACATTCTGATTTGGAAGCACTATTTGTCTGTTACTTTGCATCCTTTCCTTTACAACATGAAAACACACTACTGGGCCAGAGAAGAGTGTGATCTGCCTAGGACAATGGTAATACAAAAAACAAACAAAACCAAAGTTACCGGTAGTTTTGCCATTCCCTTTTGCCTTAGGCTGTGATCTCGAATAGAATTAAAGTCCACAGAAGACAGTATAGTATACTGTGCTTAGGATCTTAATACAAAATACTCTGGCAGAAGTGCAGGCATATTCATTCATTCATTCAAAAGCATTAATAACTCACTTAATATTTTAAAAAACTCCAAGCAATTATACAAGCTGCTACAATTCTGCAAAAGTGTAAAACAGATGTGGCAGCACACGGTGCAGAAATCATTTTTCAGGAAACTTCAGCTACCTTTACAGTGAAATCTTTTCCATATCTACTCAGAAGGAACTCAGTGGGGCTTATTCTCCTTCATTTATAAGATTACAGACTTGGTAATTAACAACTTGAACTCAGTTTCCTTCAATGACTGCTTTGCTCTTAACTGTGTATTTTTTTGTGTTCATGTGTGATTTTTTTATCTTAGGTGTTGACAGTGACAGTGGAAGTGAGGTGCGTTCCTTTTCCTTTTCCCTTTTATTGTGCTTTACATGTTTTGTGGCATTTGTATGAATGCCTTGCTCTGTAAACAAATGCTTTCCAGACCAGGGTTCTTTACAAGTTTTATTAACAAGCCCCCCCCCCCGCTCCCAGTGCTCCTCCAGTCAGTAGTATTGGGGTGGGGCACTGCAGGAGTTACCCTGGACACAAAATTTGTTAGGGGCGCATCATCTCAACACTTGGTGCTGCCTCAATACAGCTATGGGCTTCTGTTGTAAACAGCTTCTCCATGTGAGCCAGAAAGTGACCTCTCCAGACAATGACTCTTCTTTTCTTATTATATATCTATAATTTTCTCTAAAAACCTAAACATGCTTGGATGAATTTATTATAGCTAAAATGTGGGAAGAGGTAGGAGAATGAGGGAATATGTCACAGATATTAGCACAGAACAAAGAGCTGCACACACTTTGAAAAAATAATCGTTCATGTTTCTGACACTCATGCTTAGTACAGAGGTTCATTTCACTGTGATATCTTTGTAGAAATTGTGAGTAGACCAAAAACTACCTAATTTACACTTCTCGCAGCCGTAAGTGAACCAAAAACACAGCTAGCATTAGAAATTCACACTTCCCCTAATTTTGCAATGCAGTTCTGCAACCCAAACTGTGTACAAGAATGCATTTTTTATTTTATTTTTTGGAAATTTGTGCATTAAAATGTATATAGGAGTGGAAATAACATAAAGGTGCATTATATTAAGGAAAGCTGCTTGCAAAAACTGAAGGAAAAAATGGTCTATTGTGAGAAATTTGCA